>NW_026691791.1:0-1200000 GCF_020826845.1 Diceros bicornis minor
AGTTCTCATACGAAGATGTTCCTTACACCTACTGGCAAAATTGGTTGAACAGTGGTGTTTTGTCTCTATATAGTGAAGGAAACATCATTGCAGGCAATAAACAGCAAAGAGGAAAAGGCAATTTACCATATGATCCTAATACCTAAAAGGAGGACTTTTTCTGCACAGAGTATGTTCACGGAATTCATGTTGGAGATATTCTTTCCCAGATGCAGTGAATTGTTTAATAGATCTCAGAGGAAAATCCTCCTCAGAGCTACTTGCATGTTTAGTTCAGCAAACATTTTCTTGCATGTCTTGGGAGAGAGAGTCTGAGTGAAGGTCATTAACTGCAAAGAGGGAAGAGGCAATTTGAAAGAAGATTCTATATAGATGGAAGGATGAGATTTTCTCCACACTTGACTTTCATTTTATGGATGTACTCTCCTCTAGCTGCAGTGAAACTGAAAAACCACTCATATGAAGATGTAACCTATGATATTGGCCACCTGTGTTAATCAATAGTGTTCATCATAATATGCTACTCAGACCCCGAATGCAGATTAAACTGCAGTAATTAAGACTCTTCTCAAGATGATCCTAAACACCTACAAGCAGGAGCTGCTCTGAACAGTCAACTTTTATTGAATGGATGGTAATGACCATCTGCACCACCTGTAGTGATAGTTGGAAAGCTGTCATAGGACGTTGTTCCTACCAGCTACTTTCAAACTTGTTGGAACAGTGGTGAGTTGTCTTTCGGTTGGGAAGGGAACCTCAGTGCAGGCAATGAGCGACAAAGAGGAAAAGGCCCTTTAACATATCCTATAATGCTAACTTTAAGAGTTGCTCACCACAGAGTAGGTTCATGGAATTGATGTTACCGAAATACTCTCTCCAGTGCAGTGGAAAGTTTAAAAGCTCTCAGAGGCAGATCCTCCTGTAAAGTACTTGGAAGAAGAGGTCAGCAAGAATTTGCTTGCTTTACATGGGGAAGAATTCCTGATTGAAGGTATTTAACTGTAATGTTGATAAAGGCAATTATCAGGATAGCCGTATACAGATAGAAGCAAGAAATTTTATAGATACTGGACTTTCGTTTTATGGATGTTATAGACACACTCTCCCAGGGCTACTGAAATTTTAAATCCTCTCATATGAAGATGTTACTATCAGATACTGGCAAACTGTGATAAGCGATAATGGTCATCATGATATGCTAGTGAGACCCTGAATACAGATTGAACTGCAGTGTAGTTAAAGCCACTTAAGAACATGGTGATAAACGCTTACAAGAGGAGGTTTTCTTCATGGTGTACTTTCATTGAATGGATGTGATACAGCTTCTTTCCGAGCTGTGGTGAAAAGTGGAATCTATCCTAAGAAGGTGTTCCCAACAGCCACTGGCAAAGTAGGTTTAGCAGGGGTGTTTTCTTTTATATCAGGAAGGAAGCCTGAGTACATGCAATCAACTGCAAAGATGAAAGGCACTTTACAATATGATCCTAAAAAGCTAAAAGGAAGTGTTTTCCTCCACAGAGAACTAACATGGAATGGATGTTACAGATATTCTCTTGCAGCTGCAGTGCAAGTTTACAAGCTCTCAAAGGAGGATCCTGCTTAAAGCTCCCTGCCAGCTGAGTTCAGCAAGTAGTTTCTTGCCTTACATAGGAGAGAGAGCCTGAGTGACGGTCGTTAACTACAATGATGGAAAAGGCAATTTGCAGGAGGATCCTATAGACTTACCAGCCAAAGATTTTCTGCACACCTGACTTTCATTTTATGAATTTTACAGATACTCTCTCCCAGCTGTAGAGATAAGTTTAAAAGCCCTCCAAGGAAGAGTTGACTTACAGCTACAGGGCTGTTGGGTTCAGAACGGGTGTTCTTTCATTATATTTGAGGGAAAGCCTAGTACAGGCCATGAAGATCAATAATTGAAAAGTTCACTCATCAAGATGATCCTCAACAACTAAAATGAGTGTTTTTCCACCATGTATGTTATTTCAATGGATATTATAGCTATTTTCTCCCAGCAGTAGTGAAAAGCTTAAAAGCTCTCTTCAGAAGATCTTACTTACAGCTAATGGCAACCTTTGCTCAGTAACTACATGCTCTCCTATAATGTGAGAGAGAGCCTGAGTAAATGTCGTGAGCTGCAATGTTTGAAAAAATACTTTTCAGTGCAGATGCTAAACAGGTACAAGCAAGAGTTTTTCTCCACACCGTGCATTTCATAAATAGATATTAGAGATATTCTCTTCCTTGTGTAGTGAAAAGTTTAAGCCCTCTCATAGGAAGATATTCCCAACAGCTACTGGCAAAGTGAAATCAACGAGCACATTCTTTCGTTCCATGTAAGAGAAAACCTGAATGAAAGACGCCAACTGCAACCTTTGAAAAGGGACTTTTCTAGACGATCATAAACAGATTTAAAAAATGAGTTTTTCTTCACACTGTGCTTTCATTGAATGGATGTTACAGATAAGCTGTACCAGTTGTAGTGAAAAGCATAAAAAGCCTCATTAGAGTATGTTCCCTAGAGCTACTGGCAAGCTGAGTTCAGCAGAAATGCTCTTTCAATACATGAGATAGAAACCTGAGTGTAGACTATTAACAGGTTACGTGTGATATCAGTCATGTGTCCTTTGTGAGATTACTCATATATTTATGTGTGAAATCACACCCATTGTTAAGAGTGACATCACATCAATAGTGACATCACTCCCACTGCTCTGAGATAAGTGACATGTAAATTGTAACATCACTCCCATTGTGTGAATGCGATATCACACCCAATGTTATGTGTGATGTGACACACTTGTTTATGGGTGACATCACAGCGCTTTGAGTGTGCCAACATCCTCATTGCGTGTCACATCCCATTAATTGTGAGTGACATCAACCTTAATTGTCATGTGATATCAAACCATTATTATGTGCAGTGTCACTCCCAGTATCATGTATGACATCACACAACTTGATTGTGACATCACTCTGATAATGTGTTTGGCATCACTCCAACAGTGTGTGACATCGCTCACATTTTGTGTGTGGTATCGTTCCAATCGTTATGTGTGACATCACCTCCATTTTGGGACATCACACAACATGAGTGTGCTAACAATAGGATAGACGGTCACATGTCTCAAATTGTGTAATATCACTCCCATTGTGTGTGATGGCAGTCATATTCTTAACTGTGATGTGACACCCACTGTTATGTATGACGTCACTTCCAGGTTTCTGTGAAATCTCTCACATTTTACTCTGACATATCGCACCAGTGTGTTTTGTGTAACTCTCATTGCTATGTGTTACTATTCACTCATTTTCTTTAGAGATACCACTCCCGTTGTCTGTGACATTGCCAGGTTGGTGTGAGCCTTCACACACATTGTGTGTCTAACATCACACCAATGGTGTACTTGTGACAGGGCTCACATTTGTGACTGAAAACATACCCAATGATATGTGTGACATCATTCACCTTTTTTGTGACATAATTCACATTTTTATGTATGACATCACACCTATTGTGTGTGACAACTTTCACATGTGTTGAAATCAAAACAATTGTGTGTGGGTTAGGGTTAGTGTTAGCATTAGGTTTAGAGTTTTGGTTAGGGTTAAGGTTAGTGATAGGGCTAGTGTTAGGGTTAGGGCTAGGGTTGGGTCTAAGGCTAGGGTTAGGTTTAGCATTAGGCTTATTGCTAGGGATAAGGTTAGGGTTATGGCTAGGGTTAGGTTTGCATGTAGGGTTAGGTCTAGGGTTATGTTTACGTTTAAGGCTAAGGCTAGGGTGAGGGCTAGGTTTAGGTTTATTGCCAGGGTTACAGATAGGTCTAGGGTGTGTGTTAGGGCTATGATTAGGGTTAGGTTTAGTGTTATGTTTAAGGCTAGGGTTAGGGATAGTGTTAGGCTGAGGGTGAGGGTTAGAGTTAGAGTTACTGCTAGGGCTAGGCTTATGGCTTAGTTTATTGTTATGGTTAGGCTTAGTGTTAGGTTTAGGGTAAATGTTATGGCTGGGGTTATGTCCAGGTCTAGGATTAGGATTAGGTTTAGTGCTAGGTTTAGGGCTAGGGCTACTGTTAGCTCTAGACTTAGAGTTAGGGCTAGTCTCGGGCTAGTGTTAGGTCTAGAGCTAAGTCTAGGCATAGTGTTCTGGCTAGGGTTAGCCTTAAGTTTACAGTTATGGTTAGGGCTTGGTCTAGGTCTAGGGCTAGGGCTAGCATTAGGGCTAGGGTTAGAGTTACGTTGAGGGCTATGGTTAGCTTAAGTTTATGTTTAGGGTTAGTCCTCGTGTTGGTGTCAAGGTTAGGGTTCTTGTTAGTGTTCAGATTCAGGTTTGTGTTTGGGTAAGGGTTTGGGTTCGTGTTTGGGTTCTGGTTCGGTGAGGTTTAGGGTTAGGCTTATGGCTTAGGGTCAGTTTTAGGGTTAGAGTGAGGGTTAAAGTCAGGATTAGGATTAAGTCTGTGCTATGGTTAGGGTTAGGTTACAGATTAGTGTTAAGATTAGTGTTAGCTTTAAGGTTATGTTAGTGATAGCGCTAAGGCTAAGGTTAGGGTTAGGTTTATGGATAGGATTTGGGTTAGCATTATGATTAATACTCCGTTTAGGGTTAGGGTTACACATAGAGGTAAGTGTTGGTTTGGGGCTACAGTTCGGTTTAGTGTTAGTGTTATGGCTAGGGCTAGATTGAGCATTAGGGTTAGTGCCATGGTACAGGTTAGGGCTAGGGTTAGGGTTAGAGTTAGTTCTAGGTCTGGCGTTATGGTTAAGGCTATGGCTAGGATCATGGTTCGGTTTAGGGTCATGGTTTGTGTTATACTTAGTGGCAGGGGTACTGTTAGGTTTAGGTTTAATGGTTGGGCTATTGGTTGGGAATGGGAGACATTGGTTTAGGGTCATGGTTAGGGTTAGGATTAGCATTAGTGTTGTGGCTACGGTTAGGGATAAGGTTAGGGTTAGGGCCAGGGCTCGGGTTAGGACTGGAGTTAGACTTAAGGCTAAGGATAGGTCTGTGGTTAGGGTTAGTGTTAGGGCTAGTGTAAGGGTCTGGTTTAGGGCTGGGTTAGAATTAGGTCTAGGACAAGTGTTAAGGTTAACGTTACACTTAAGGTTAGAATTTGGCATAAGCCTAGGTTTAGGCTTAGGATTGGGATGTGGGTAGCGGTTTTGGTTGGGGTTGGAGATAGGGTTACTCTTAGGGCTTGGGGTTGGGTTAAGAACAGAGTTCTGGTTAGTCTTAGGGCTAGGCTTAGGGCTAGGGCTAGGGTTAGGGTTAGGGTTATGCTTGGGGTAGGTTTAGTGTTTGGATGATGGTCAGGTGTATGGTTAGCATTAGGATTAGGTTTTGGGAAAGGCTTAGGTTTAAGTCTAGGGTTAGAGTTAATGTTAGGTTTAGGGTTAGATTTCAGTTAGGTTTATGGCTATGGTTAGTGTTAGGGCTAGGTTTAGTGCTAGGATGCTGGTTAGGGCTAAGGCTGCGGCTGGCTTTAGGCTTATGGCTATGGCTAGGATTAGGGTTAGTGTTAGGTTTAATGTTGTGTGCGTTAGAGTTTGGGTTATGGGTAGGGTCAGGGTTAACTTTAGGGTTATGTGTAAGGTTAGGTTTATATTTAGGGTAAGCGTGGGGCCGGCCCCATGGCTTAGCGGCTAAGTGCGTGGGATACAATGATGGCGACCCAGCTTTGTATCCCAGGTGCACACCCACACCGCATTTCCAGCCATGCTGAGGCCGCGTCCCACATACAGCAACTAGAAGGATGTGCAGCTATAACATACAACTATCTACCGTGGCTTTGGGGGAAAAAAAATAGGGTAAGCGTTAAGGTGACGGGTAGGAGTAGTGGTAGAATTAGGGGTAAGGTTAGAGTTGGGTTAGAGTTAGGGTTATGGTTGTGGTAGGGTTAGGGTTTGGGTTAGGGCTACTGTTAGTGTTAGCATTAAGGTTAAGGCTAGAGCTTGGTTTAGGGCTATGGTTAGGGCTAGAGTTAGGCTTAGGTTTAGGGTTAGCATTAGTGTTAAGGCTAGTTTTTGGCATAGGGTTAAGGGTATTGTTAAGGTTAGCACTAGGTCTAGGGATAAGGCTAGGGTTAGTGTTAGTTCTAGGGCTAGGGCTAGGGTTACTGTTATGGTTACAGTATGGGTCAGGGCTAGGCTTAGGGTTAGGGTTAAGGCTATGTTTAGGGTTAGGCTTAGGTTTAGAGTTAGATTTATATCCGTGGTTATGGTTAGGGTTAGGACTAGGGCTTGTGTTAGGGTTAGGGCTAGGGCTATGATTAGGTCATAGTTAGCATTAGGGTTAGGGCTACTGTTGTGTTAGAGTTAGGGTTAGGGTTGTGGTTAGGGTCGGGTCTATGGCTAGGGTAGAAGTTAAGCCTATGGCTAGGGTTATGGTTAGTTTTATGGTTACAGTTACGGTTATGGTTAGAGGTAGGTCTCGGGTTAAACTCAGGTCTCTGTCTAGGGTTTGGCTTAGCCCTAGGTGTATGGCTAGGTTTAGGGTCAGGGTTAGGTTTGGGGTTAGTTCTAGAGCTACGTTTATGTTTACGTTTAGGGGAAGGGTTAGAGTTACAGCTAGGTTTAGGGTAGGGTTAGAGTTAGGGCTAGGGTTAGGGTTCGATCTATGGTTATGGTTAAGGTTATGGTTGTGTTAGGTTTAGATTTAGTGCTAGATTTAGGGGGAGGTCTAGCGTTAGGGTTACTATTATGAGAAGGGTTAGGGTTAGGACTAGGTTTAAGCCTTGGATTAGCCTTAGGTTTAAGCTTAGGGTTTGGGTTAAGTTTATAGCTACAGTTAGTGTTAGGTCTAGAGTTACTGCTACAGTTAGGATTAGGGCTAGGGCTGGTCTTCGGTTTAGGGTTAGGGTTAGGGCTAGGGTTCGGATTACAGTAGGGTTAGGGTTAGTTTTGGGCTAGGGTTAGGACTAGAGCTAGAGCTAGGGCTATCATTAGGGTTACGACTAAGTTAGGGATAGTGTTAGGGCTAGGGCTATGCTTAGGATAAAGGCTAGGGTTAGGATTAATGTTATGGTTATGCTTAGGGATTGTTTAGGTTTTCAGTTAAGGGTAGGGGTAGGGGTAGGTGTAGGGTAAGGGTTAGGTTAGGATTAGAGATAGTATAGTGGTAGGAATTGGGTTAGGGTTAGAGTTAAGGGAGTGGTAGGCTTAGGGGTAGGGTGAGGTTTGGGTTCGGGTTAACGTTACGATGAGTGTTAAGGCTGGTGGTAGCATGAGAGTTAGCGTTAGGGCTAGAGTTAGGCTTAGGGCTAGGATTATGCTGATGGCTAGGGTTGGGCCTAACATTAGGAGTAGGGGTAAGAGTAGGGCTAGGATTAGGGTTATGTTTAGCATTATGGGTAGGGGCAATTTTAGGGTTAGTGGTAGGTTAGGGTTATATTTAGAGTTAAGTTATGGGTTATATGTAGACTTAGGGTTAGTGTCAGGTTTAGGACTAGTATCATCTTTAGGAGTAGGATTAGGACTAGGGTTAGGGTTAGGGTTTGGACTTGGGCTAGTGTTGGCATTAGGGTTAGGGCTAGGATTAGGGCAGAGTTAACATTAGTGTTAGAGTTAGTGTTGGGTTATGATTAGTGTTGGGTGATGGTTAGTGTTAACATTAGGGTCACCTCTAGGCCAGGGTTTGGGTTAGGCCTAGAGCTAGAGTTAGAGTTAGGATAAGTTTTAGGTTTAGGGTTAGTCCTAGAGCTATGGTTAGGTTTACTTTTAGTGGTAGAGTTATTGTTAGAGGTAAGTTTAGTTTAGGGACAGGGCTAGGGCAATTGCTGGGGCTCGGTTTTTGTTAGGGCCAGAGTTACGGTTAGTGTTAGTGATCAAACTAAGGTTAGGGCTGTGGTTTAGACTAGGGTAAGTGTTAGGGTCAAGGTTAGCCTAAGGCTGAGTTAGAGTTAGAGTTAATGTTAGGCTTAGGGGAATGGGAAAGGTTGGGGTTAGAGATGATTTAGGATTAGATTTAGGGGTAGTTTTAGGGTTAGGGTTAGTGATAGGGCTAGTGTTAGGGTTACGGTTAGAGCCAGGGTTATGGACACGGTTAGGGTTAGCGTTAGTGCTAGGACTAGGTCTAGATTTATGATTATAGTTAGGGTTAGGGTTAGAGGTAGGGTTAGTGTTAGGGTTCGAGTTATGGCTAGGGCTAGGGCTAAGTTTAATGTCACATCTAAGACTAGGATTTGTGTTGGGTTAGGGCTAGCGTTGAGGGTTAGTGTTAGGGATATGGTTAGGGTTAGATTCAGGTGTAAGTGTAGAGTTTGGCATAGGGTAGTGTCTGGGTTTGTGTTAGGGTTAGGACTAGTTTTAGGCTTAAAGGTAGGGCTAGGGCTAGGGCTAGAGTTAGGGTTAGTGTTAGGGTTAGTGTTAGTCTAACACTAGTGTGAGGGTAGGACTAGGGCTAGAATTAAGGTAAGATTAGGAGTTATGATAGGGTAAGGATTTGCTTTAGGGTTAGGTGTAGTGCAGGGTCATGGTTAGGGCTAGGTTTAGGGTTAAGGGTGGGGTTAGTGTTAGGGGTATGTGGTTGGGTTTATAGTGGGGATTTGGGATGGCTTTTTACTGTTTGGTTAGGTTCAGGGTTAGCATTAGTGTTTGTGCTAAGGTTATGGATAGTGTTAATGTTAGGGTTAAGGTCAGGGCCGTGGCTAGGGTTAAGGATAGGTTTAGATTTAGGGCTAGGGCTAGACCTGGGTTTATGGTTAGGACTAGGACTATGGTTAATTTCCTGTGTAGGGCTGGGTTAGTGTTAGGTCTAGGTCAATGGTTAACGTTAACCTTACAGATGGGGTTAGTGTTAGGTTTAGGGTTACGGCTAGGGTTATGGTTACTGTGAGCGATAGTGCTAGGGTTAGGGTTAGGTTTAGGGTAGAGGTTGGGTTGTGGTTGGGTTAGGGTGAGAGTTAGGACTCAGGGTGGCGATTGAGTGTTAGTGCAATGGTTAGGGTAGGACTATGGTTAGTGTTAGGTTTAGTGTTAGGTTTAGGGCTAGGCTTAGTGCTAGGTCAGGTTTAGGGCTAGGGCTGTTGTTGGTTTTATGTTTAGGGCTATGGTTAGGATTAAGGTTGGGGTATGAATGGGTTAGGGTTAACGTTAGGGGTAACGTTAGGGTTAAAGCTGGGTTAGAGTTCACATTAGGTTTAGGGGTAGGGATGGGGTGGGGTTAGGGATCGGTTTGTATTATGGTTAGGTTTAGAGTTAATAGTAGGTGTAGGTGCAGGACTTGGATTAGTGTTAGGGTAAGGTTTATGGTTAAGGTTAGGTTTGGTACAGAGTTAATGTTAGTTTTATGGTTAACGTTATTGTTATGTTTGCGTTAAGCTTGCGTTAGGGTTAGGTTTAAGCTTAGGGTTGGGGTAGGGTTTGGATTAGGATTTGGGGAGGTGTAGGTGTAGGGATAGATTTAGGCTTAGGGTTAGGGTTTGTGTTAGTGCCAGGACTGGGGTTAAGGTTAGTGTTAGGCTTGGCTTAAGGTTAGGTTTAGCAGAGCGGTACGTGTAGGGATAGTGTTAGGGTTAATGTTAGCGTTAAGGTTAGGGGTAAGTTTAGGGCTAGGGCTAGGTTTAGGATTAGAGCTGGGCCGAAGGTTAGGATTATGGCTAGTGTTAGGAATAGTGTTATTATTATGGATGGAGTTGGGGTTAAGTTTGGGTTACGGTTAGGGTTAGTTTCATGGTTAGTGGTAGGGTTGGGGTTAGGGTTGCATTCGAGTTTGGCCTATGGTTATGGAGGGGCTAAGGTTTTGATTAAGGTTATTGGTTAGGGGAGGAGTAGGTGTAGGGATAGGTTTAGGGTTAGTGTTCGTGTTAAGGCCAGTGGTTGTTGTAGGAATTGGGTTAGGGTTAGTTTTAGAGTTAAGGTTAGATTTAGGTTTACGGCTAGTGTTAGAGTTGGCATTAGGTTCTAGAGCCACGGTTAGGGTTAAGGGTAGGTTTATGGTTAGGGGTAGGTCTGGGGTACAATTAGGGTTAGGGTTTGGGTTTGTCTTAGGTTTAGGGTTAGGGTTAAGGCTGGGTCTAGGGCTGGTTTTCCAGTTAGGGCTAGGGTTAGGGTTAGTGCTAGGTTTAGGGCAAGGGTTTGTGTTAGGCTTAATGCTAGGATTAGTGTTGGGGTTAGTTTTGTGGTTGGGTTAAAGAGTTAATGTTAAGGTTCAGGGTAGTATGAGGGGTAGGTGTAGGGTTAGTGTTAGGGTTAGCGTTAGAGTTAGGGTTAGAGTTAGACTTAGGGATAGGGGTTAGCTAAGATTTAGAGTTATGGTTACAGTTAGGCATAGGGTTAGGGTTAGGTGTAGGGGTAATTTTAGGGTTATGATTATGCTTAAGATTAGTTTTAGTGTTATCATTAGGGATTGGGTTATTGTTAGGCTTAAGGTTAGGGTTAGGGTTACGGTTAGGTTTGGGTTTAGGGTTGGGTTAGTGTTAGGGTTCGTGTTACCTTAAGTCTTAGGGTCTGGGCAAAGAGTGTTTTAGGGATAGGGGTAGGGTTAGGGTTAAGGTTAAGGGTAGTGATACGGTTAGCTGTGGCAATTGTATTAAGATTAACATTAGGGCCAGGGCTAGAGTTAGGTCTAGGTTTAAGTTTATGACTAAGGCTTGGTCTGGGGCTTAGACTAGGGTTAGGTTCAGTTTTACTGTTAGGTTTAGTGTCAGATTTAGGACTAGGCATAGGGTTGCGTTAGTGTTAGTGTTCGGGGTTGGGCTAAGTTTTAGGCCCAGTTTTAGGGTTAGGGTTACAGTTAAGGTTAGGTCTAGGGCTGGGGCTCATTTTAGGATTATGCATAACATTAGTGTTAATGTTAAGGCAAGGGACAGTGTTAGGGGTCAGGTGAGGACAAGGATTAGGGTTAGGGTTGGGGCTGGGTTTAGCGCTAGGTTTAGTTCAAGACTTGGGTCAAGGTTAGAGTTAGCGTTATGGTTAGAAGTAGATTTAGGTTTAGGGTAAGGGTTAGGGTTAGGGTTAGTGCTAGGGTTAGGTTTATGGCTATGGCGAGGGTTAGGGCTAGGTTTAGTGTTAGTTTTAGGTTTATGGCTATGGTTAGGTTTAGAGCTAGGCATTTGTTTTGGGTTAGTCACAGCGGTAGGGTTAGTGTTATGGTTACATAAAAGGTACAGTTACAGTTAGCATAAGTTTTAAGATTAGAGGTAGGCGTAAGGATAGCAGTGGGGCTGGATTAGGGTTATGGTTATGGTTAGGTTTTGGGTTAGGGTTAGTGTTCGTGTAATGGTTAAGGATAGGGCTAGGGACAGGACTAGATTTAGAGTTATGACTACTGTTATGGTTAGTGTTAGAACTAAGGCTAGGGTTAGGATTAGAACTTGGGCTATGATTAGTGTTAGAGTTAGCATTAGGGTTGGGTTATGCTTGGTGTTACGGATATTGTTAGGGGTAGGGGGAGGTGTTTGTCTAGGTTTAGGTTAAGGGGAGGGGTTGATGTATGGGTAGTGTTAGGGTTAGTGTTGCATTAGGGTTAGGGTAAAAGATAAAGTTAAGCCTAGAGCTAGGGTGAGAATTAAGGTTCAGGTTAGGGTTAGGGTTAGAGTTAGGTTTGGTTAGGGGTAGGGTTAGGGTTAGTGTTGGGTTAAGTTTAGGGGTGGGGTAGTAGTACGGGTAGGTGTTGTGTTAGTGTTTGGCTTAGGGTTAGGGTCGGGGTTAGGGTTAGGGTTATGGTGAGAGTTAGGGGTAGGTTTAGTATTAGATTTAGCATTAGGGTTAGAGTTCCGTTGAGGGCAAGGGTTAAGGTTAGGGCTGATAATAGGCCTAGATTTATGGATAGGTTTAGGACTCGGTTAGGGTGGGTTAGTATACGGGTTTGTGTTAGGGTAGTTTTAGATCTACAGTTAAGGTTAGTGTTGCAATAGAGTTATAGCTAAGCTTACTGTTTGCTTTAGGACTAGGGTTAGGGTTAAGGCTAGTCTTATGTCTAGGCTTAGTGTTAGGGTTAGGACTAGGGCTAGTGTTGGGTTTAGGGTTATGGTTAAGGTTAGCCTTAGTGTTAGTACTAAGTTTAGGGAGAGTGATATTGTTAGAGTTAGCGTTAGGGCCAGGGCTATGGAAAGGGCTAGGATTATCATTAGGGCTAAACCTAGGTCTATAGTTATGGTAGGTTTAGAATTTGACCTAGAGCTAGGGTTAGGATTAGGGATATGGTCATGTCTGGGGCTAAGTTTAGGGTCAGGTCTGGGGCTTGGATTTGTGTTAGGGTTAGGGCTTGTGTGCAGGGCTATGGTTAGGTGTAGGGTTAAGTCTAGTGCTAGGGTTAGGTTTATGGTTAGTGCTAGCTTTAGGGTTAGTGTTATGTGTAGTGCTAGCATTTTGGTTAAGCCTAGTGTTAGACTTAGCAATTGGGTTAGGCTTAGGGCTGATATTAGGGTTAGGGTTAGGTTTAAGAGTAGGTTTAGTGTTCAGGTTACCATTATGTTTAGTGTTTAGGTTTGGCTTAGGGTTAGGAATAGGCTTAGGGTTAGGGCAAGAGTTTGTGTTAGGAGTCTGTTCAGGATTAGGGTTAGAGTTATGGTTGGGTTAGACTAAGTGTTAGTGTTAGGGTTAGATTTAGGGCTATGACTAGTGTCTGGGGTAGTGGTAAATGTTGGCTTAGGGCTAGGATTAGGGTTTGGGCTAGGGTAGGGCTAGAGTTTGTGTTAGGTTTAGGGTTAAGGTTAGGGATAGGGCTTGGGCTAGAGCCAGGTTTAGGGTTAGGGCTAACATTAGGTCTAGGTTAAGCGTTATTTTAAGGCTATGGGTAACATTAGTGTAGGATTATGGTTAGGGTTATGGGTAGGGGTAGGCTAAGTGTTTGGGTTAAGAGTATGGGTAGGGATAAGGTCACAGTTAGGGTTAGGTTTAGGGTTAAAGTTGGGGTAATGTTAGGGATGGGTGATGTCTAGTCTTAGTGTTATGGTTAATATTAGTGTTTGTGCTAGCATTAGTGTTCTGCATATGATTAGTGTTAGGGGTAGGGTTAGGCTTAGGCTTCGGAATTGATTAGGGTTAGGGTTAGGGTTTGAGTAGGGTTAGAGTTAGTTTATGGAGAGAAGGAGGGGTAGGGTTGGGGTTAAGGTTGCATTCGGTTTAGGGTTAGGATTAGGGTTTGGGTTCCGGTTAGGGTTACGGTTAAGGTTAGGCTTAGGGTTCGGATTAGGGTTTGTGTACTGGTTTGGTTTAGGATTCCAAACAGCAATCTGTGCCAAATCTTTTTTAGGTATTATGTGATCCTTACTAGCTGAAAGGAAGGGAGATGGGGTATGAATTTATTTCCAGGAATGGGTGCTAGACATGATTTGGCTCAGCTCTACTCTGGATTCCCTGTCCTATACAAACCTGTTCCCAGGTTTAAGGATAGGGTTAGGGTGAGGTTTTGGTTATGGTTAGAGCTAGTTTTATAGAGAGAAGGAGGGGTAGGGTTGGGGTTAAGATTGCGTTAGGCTTGGATTTAAGATTAGGGATAAGGATAAGTTTTGGGTTAAAGTTACAGTGAGGGTTAGGGTTAGGGTTAGAGCTAGGGTTGTATTAGTCTTAGGGTTATTGTTAGGATTAAATTTAAGTTTAGTGTTAGCCTTAGTGTTTAGAGTTAGTGTACTAGAGTTAGCATAGTGTTAGGGTTAGGGTTAAGGTTTGGGCAAGGGCTAGGTTTAGACATAGAGTTAGGGTTATGGCTAGTGTAAGGTCTGGGTTTTAGGGCTAGGGCTAGGGCTAGGATTAGTTTCAGCTGTAGGTTGGGTTAGGGCTAGATCTAGGGTTAGGGTTACAGTTAGGGTTAGGGTTAGGGCTAGGGCTAGTGTCAGGGTTAGAGTTAAGTCTAGGACAATGGTTAGTGTTAGGGATAGGGCTAGGCTTGGGCTTAGTGCTAATTCTTGAATTATTGTTATTGTTATTGTTACTGTTTGGGTTGGAGTTGTGTTGCGGTAAGGGTCAGGTATTGGGTTAGTCCTAAACGTAGGTTTAGTGTAGGGGTAATTGTAGGTTTAGATTTAGGGTTAGGGTTAGTGATAAGGTTACGTCTAGGGCTATGGTTAGGGTTAGGGTTAGGGCTATAGTGAGAATTAGGCTTCACGTTCGGATTAATGT
This sequence comes from Diceros bicornis minor, assembly GCF_020826845.1. Lineage (NCBI taxonomy): Eukaryota > Metazoa > Chordata > Mammalia > Perissodactyla > Rhinocerotidae > Diceros > Diceros bicornis. The sequence continues at coordinate 14,056 of NW_026691791.1, forward strand.
TAATATTAGTTTTAGGGCTAGGCTTGGGGTTTGTATCATGAATCCTAACCCAACTTTAGCTCTAACCTTAAACCTACCCCAAGCGCTAATACTCCCCCTAGCCCTAACACGAACCATATGCACACTCACTGTAACTGTAACCCTAAGCCAACTCTAAACCTGACTTAAAACCTAGTCCTAGCCCTAGCCCTAACAGTAACCCTAACACTAGCATAACCTTTACTGTAACCCTAGTCTTCACCCAAACCCAAACCCGACGCCTGTTCCTACACTTTCCATTGTCCCTGCCCTAAGGCACACACAACACTAATGTCAGACCTAACCTTAATCATACCTCTAGCCCTAACCTCAAAACACGCCCCGTCCCAAAACATAAAAATGAATCTAGTTATAAACCTAAAGAGAATCCTAACTCTAAATGTAATAACTAAACTTAGCCCTAAGCCCAGCCCTAATGATCACTCTTGTCACAACACTAACACTATCACTACACCTACTCCTAACTCTCACCATAACCCTACATGTAATCCAACCCTAACCCTATCTCTAGCCATTGTTGTAGCCATAAACCAGTCCTAACACAAACACTAGCCCTATTCCTAATCATATCCCTACTGCTAAACCTAACCTTAACTGAAACACAAACCACTTCATCTAACTCTAAGAATAACCATAACATTAATCCTAGCCCTAGCCCTAAACATAACCCAGCCCTAGCCCTAAGCCTAACACTAACCCTACCCCAACCTTAACCCTAACCCTAACCCTAATCTGAACACTAACTCTAAGACTAAACATAACCCTAACCCTAACATGAACACTAACAGTAAACGAAACCCAACCCAACCCTAACCTTAAACCTAGCCCTAAGCATAAGCCGAACCCTAACCGAAACCCTAAAACGGGCCCCAAATTTAACCCTAACCCGAAAACTAATCTGACACTAAACATAAACCTAATCTTATCCTGACCCGAAACCTAAACCTTACCCTAATCTGAAGGCAAACTTCAAAATAAAGCTAAGGTTAAACCTAACAATAACCTTAATCCTAACCCTAACATGAACACGAATCAGAACCCTAACCCTAAACAGAACCCTAGACCTAAACCGAACCAGAACCCAATCCTACCCCTAAAACTTACCCTAACCCTAAGGTGAACACTAACCCTAACCCGAACCCGAATCCAAACCCTGACACTAACTCAAACACTAACCCGAAACCTAATAATAAACCTAACCTGATACCAACAACAAACACCAACCATAACCCTAAACCAAACACTAACCCTAACAATAAAACTAACGCTAACCCCAACCTTAACCCGAACCAAAACATAACCCTATCTTGAACTCTAAGCCAAAACCTAACCCTAACCCTAACAATAACCCTAACCCAAACTCTAACCCTAACCATAACGTTAAGTCTAACACGAAAAATAACCCTAACCGTAACCCGAATCTGAATCCTAAACCTAACCTTAACTCGAACCCAAACCCAACCGGAACCCAGCCCTATCCCTTATCCAAAACTAACCCGAACCCCAGCCCTAACCCTAAGCTTAAAGCTAACCCGAACTCTAACAAGAACCGGAAACCCAAACTTAACCCATACTCTAACCCGAACCTTCACCCTAACCCTAAAACTATCACAAACACAAAGCCTAATCCGACCCTAACACTAACACCATCGAGAACCCAAACCTTAACTCTAATCCTAATCCAAACACTAACCTCACCCTAAACCTTAACATAACCCTAACAGTAACCCTAATCCTAACCGTCCCAACAAAGCAAAACATAACCCTAACCCTAACCAGAAAATGAACTCGAACCCTAGCCATAACCCTAACCCAAAAACAACCCTGACCTTAAACATAACCCTAAACTTAACATGAAAATTAACCCTAACCATATCAGCAATCCTAGCCTGAACTGTAACCCTAACCCTAAACCTAATCTTAGCCTGACTCTAACCCTAACCCTAACCAGAACATGAAACTGAACCCTAAGCCTAACCCTGACTCGAACACTAGTCCTAAAACTAAAACTAAACATTACCCTAACCTGAACCCTATTGCTAAGCCTAACCATAACCTGAACTTTAAACATATTTCTAACCCTAACGCTAACCCAAACCCTCATCCAAACCCAACGCTAACCCTAACCTTAACCCTAATCATAGATCTAAATCGAACCCTAACGCTAACCATAACCCTAATCGGAAACCAAAACGTAAACCTAACCCTAACCCAAACCCAGCCCTAACCCTAACAAGAAAACTAAAGCTAAAGCTCAGCATTTTTCGAACCCGAAACCTAATAATAACCCTAATCCGAATACTAACCCTAACCTCAGCATAACCCAAATCCTAACACTAACCCGAATGCTAACCTGAATCCTAACCCTAACAAGAACCCGAACCCGAACCCGAACCCTAACACTAACCCGAAGCCTAACCCAACCACAACCCTAAGCCTAAACTGATATCAAAACCAAGCCCTGACTCTGACATTAACCCAAAAACTAACACTAACACTACACCTAACCCTAACCTTAAATCTAACTCGAACCCTAACACTAACTCCAACGCTAAAGTGAACCTGACCACTGACCCTAACCCTAAGCCTAACCCTAAACTCTAAAACTAACCCTACACGTAAAACAAATCTGTACCAAACCCAAACCTTAACACTAACCAGAACCATAACCCTAATGCTAACCATAATCGTAACCCCAATAGTAACAGAAACCTTAACACTTACACTAACCAGATGATAACCCTATGCTAACTGAACCCTAACCCTAACCTGAAATCTAACCCAAACCTGGCAATCAACCATAACACTAACCTCAACCCTAACCCTAACCTAAACTCAAACATAACATTAATGCAAATCATAACCCTATCCCTAACTAGAACCATAAAGCTAACCCTAACCAGAAACATATACCTAAATATAAACCTAACACAAACCCGAAAACTAAACCAAACCCTAAAACTGACAGTAACCGGAAACCAAACATAACACTAACATAACACTAAGAGTACCCCAGGAAATGGCTCTAGGGAGAAAAGCATGATGAAGGGCACGTGTGACGCCTTCTGTTTGAGTGCAGATGTGCCAGGCAGAGGGCGACAGGATGGCTGGATCGGCTCACCTGCTTTCTCCAAAGGAGGGTGGACAACCAGCCAAACATCCTACCTGGGCCAGGCCACTTCCAGAGGGAACAGGGTCAAGAGGACATAACCCTGGGGACGGCTGCCAAGTCTCCTGGGGCGTGTGCTGGGCCTCGTCAGAGGAGAAAGCAGCCTGGCAACGGGTGTGCCAGATGTGAGATCAGGAGGCCTCCCACACCCGGGTCCCTGTCCTGCCCAGGCCTCATGAGGGAGGACGATGGTCGTGGCAGTGGCGGGTGGGGAGGGGCTGCCAGCTAGCCTGCCCCGGGATGTCCCGGGAGAGGGCGCCTGGGGTTGGGCTGCCCCTGGAGAGGTCTGAGGGACTGACCCAGCTCGAGGCAGTCGGGGCCAGAGAGAGAATCCCACTCTGCCCTTTCCCTTAAGTTTCTTATGGCTTGCCAAACCGTTAACAAGACAGATTCACAAGAGAAAATCATACCGAACTGAAGAATATGAGTGCATGGCAGAAACCCGAGAAAATGAGTCTCTCCACACAAAGGCAGAGATTCTCATCTTGCATCCTCTCCTGAGCTTATGAGAAAGGAGGATGTTGGGGGTGGGCATGTGAAAGTCAAGACTGGAAGAAGACAATTGTCATGCAGAGGGACATGTAATGTCTTGTCAGAACCGTTTCCCGTGCACCGGGGTCAGGTCCAGAAGGGACAGCACGGAGGTGACCAGCAACCCGTTTCTCTGTGGTGGGGCTGGCCCCGGGGCAGGCTTGGGGGTGGTAGGTGGAAGTGGGATGGCGTGTGAGTTGGTACCAATGGTGGAGGCAGCGATTCAGAGGTCAGGGATCTCTCTTTCTCTCTCTCTCACTCTCTCTGTGTCTCTCTCTCTTTTCTCCCTCGGAGACCTGAGGAGAGGAAGGTGGGGCACCCTACCCACCTCGCCTACCTATCCCATGGTCCCTTCTTTCTCTGGCATCTTGGAACCACGTGGGCTTGGGTTCATTCCCCTCAGGCCAAGGGTGCATGCTCGGCCACCCAGGACTAGGGCTGGCCTCAGGGGTCCTCAGTGAAGGCCCCATCCTCCCGCCAGGTTCTGACTGGCTGGGGCATCCCTCGGTGACTACCAGCTGAAGCTGAAGGAACCCCACCCTTCTTGACTTGGCTTCAGCTGCTGTCTCCCTCACCTCCCACATTTCCTCACAGATCGCAGGCCGCATCACTTCCTTGGAAGGGTGGGTCTGCCCAGGGTGGCCACAGTCAGACTGGGGTTCGAGCTCAAGGTTCTTCCTAGGCCAGTTGCTTTGCCCTGGGGCTCATTTCTTTCTGGAAAGACAAAGCCATGCCCTCACCTCATGCCTAGACTTGGCGACTGCAGCCAGGTGGAGGAAAGGGTCTGTGGAGACAAAAGGGGCGAGACAGGCATATGGCAAAGCAGGAAGTGCAGTGCCAGCAGCCCGTAGGCATTTGGGAGCCTATATCACACTGAGCATACCCTTCTTGGGTCAGTTCCCAGCCTCCTTTCTGGCGTCGGGAAAGCCTGGCCTTCCTAGGGCCCAGGCCATGGTTCTAGGGAGAAATCCACGATGGAGGGCACCCGTGAGGCCCTCTGCCTGAGGTCGTAGGTGTCACGCCCAGGGCAACTGCAAGCCTGGCTCTGCTTGCCAGCTTTATCAAAAGGAGTCTGGCCAAAAAGCCGAACCTGGCACATGGGCCAGGCCCCTTCCGAGGGGAAAAGTTATGGAGGACATAGCCCTGGGGACGTCTGCCAAGTCTCCTGGGGCATGTGCTGGGCCCCGTCAGAGGAGGAAGCAGCCCGACAAGCAGAGTGCCAGACCAGAGATCAGGCGGCCTCCCACACCCAGGTCACTGTCCTCCCCAAGAATCCCAAGGGAGGATGATGGTCTTGGCAGTGGTGAGAGGGGTGGGGTGGGCGCTGAGCCTGCACTTGGATGCCCCAGGAGAGGGCGCTGGGGGATGGGCTGCCCCTGGCCAGGTCTGAGGGACCGACCCAGATAAAGGTTGTTGGGGGCAGAGAGAGAATGCCCCTCCGTCATTTCCCTTCAGGTTCTCATGGCTGGCCAAATCATTAACAAGACAGGTTCAATGGCGCAAATCAGACCCAGCTGAAGAACATATGTCCATGGGAGAAACCCGGGAAACTGAGTCTCTCCACACAATGGCAGAGACTGTCATCTTGCATCCTCTCCTGAGCTAATGACAAAGGTGGATGTCGTGGGTGGGCCTGTGGGATGGGAGAAGGGAGGGAGATGATTGTCATGCAGAGGGACATGTAAAGGCTTGTCTGAACAGTTTCCAATGCAATGGGATCAGGTCTGGAAGAGAAGGAATGGAGGTGACCAGGAACCGGCCTCTCTGTGGTGGGGCTGGCCCCGGGGTGGGCGTGGGGGTGGTGGGTGCAAGTGGGATGGTGTGTATGTTGGCACCAGCCAGCGGTGGAGGCAGCTACTCAGAGGTCATGGATCTCTCTCTCTCTCCCTCTCTCTCTCTCCCTCCCCCTCAGGGACCTGAGGAGAGGAAGGTGGCATGCCCTGCCCACCTCGCCTACATCCCCCATGGACCCTTCTTTCTCTGGCCGCTCCGGGAGCCCTGGGGGCTTGGGTTCAACCCCCCACACCCCCGAACAGGTCAAGGGTGCATGCAGGAGTGCAGGGGCCAAGGGTTGGCCGCAGGGGTCCTCAATGAAGGCCTCACCCTCCCTCTAGGCTCGGACCGGCGGGGGCAGAACTCTGGCACCATCCTGCTGCAGCTGTTCCATTGCCGGCCTTCTGGACGTGGCTTCAGCTGTTGTCTCCCTCCCCTCCCCCACTCCCACTCATCTTGAAGGCCGCTTTCCTTCCTTGGAAGAATTGCTCTGCCCCTGATGGCCACAGGCGTACTGGGCTTCAAGCTCAAGGCTCTGCCTGGGCCAGCTGCTTCATCCAGGGGCTCATTTCTTCCTGGAAAGTCAAAGCCATGGCCTCACCCCACGCCTGAACTTTGCAACTGCAGCCAGCCCAGGTGTAGGAAAGGCTCTGTGGAGTCAGAAGTGCCAAGACAGGCAGATGGCACCACAGGGCTATGTAGCCAGGGCCACACTGGGCAAGCCCTTCTGGCGACAGGTCCCAACCTCCTCCCTAGAGTCAGGAAGGCCTGGCCTTCCTAGGGCCCAGGCCATGGCTCCGGGGAGAAATCTGCCATGAAGGGCATGTGTGAGGCCCTCTGCCTGAGGTCGCAAGTGTCACGCCCAGGGCACTGCAAGCCTGGTTCGGCTTGCCTGCTTTCTCCCAAGGATGCTGGCCAACCACCCGAACCTGGCACCTGGGCCAGGCCCCTTCCAAGGGGATGAGTTCCGGAGGACATAGCCCTGGGGACAGCTGCCAAGTCTCCTGGGGCGTGTGCTGGGCCCCCGTCAGAGGAGAATCAGCCTGGCAAGCGGTGTGCCAGACCTGAGTTCTGGCGGCCTCCCACACCCGGGTCCCTGTCCTTCCCAGGCCTCCCAAGGGAGGACGATGGTCGTGGCAGTGGCGAGTGGGGTGGGACTGGCGCCGAGCCTGCCATTGGATGCTCTGGGTGAGGCACCAGGGGATGGACTGCCCCTGGCCAGCTCTGAGGGACCAACCCAGCTCGGTGCTGCCGGGGGCCAACAGCAGCATGTCCACAGCCCTCTCTGCAGATCCAAGCACCAGGCAGGCACCTGCCATGGCTGATCCCATTAGTCCCTACAAGATCACCATGAAATTTATCCTCCCCACCCCAACTTTTCAGAAGAGCAAACTGAGGCTCAGAGAGATGTGGGGATTTGCCCAAGGTACAGAGCTGGCAGTGGGCAGAGTCACCACTGTGCTGAGGGGCGAGTGGCTACTCACTTAGTAAACAGCTGGTCCCAGACCTGGTGGGATATGTCTGAGGCCGAGAAGTTGACCATGAAGGTGGTGAAGCTGGAGATGATCCTACTCAGCAAAGCTGGTGCAATGGACTCTGTCAGCTTCTCCATCATGCCTGCCTGGAAGCCACGCATCCTGCAGGCCTCATTTAAATTCACAGTGGATTCGTCCTCACACTGGGGCAGAGGAGGAGGAACATACAGTCAGTGACATCATGGTGAACCACCAGGAGGTATGACGTGTCTCTCTACCCTCCTGTGTAGCTTTTAGGGAGGAGTAGATGTCCAGATTCCTTTGGGAGTGGGACTGTGGGCCACTGTAGCGAGAAAATTCTGTGGCAGCTGGTCCCAGGGGAATCTCATATTTGAGTCTGGATTCTACTACTGCCTTGATCATCTCAGGGTCCTTGGTGTGAAGACCCCTCTGCACCTACAGTCACCTCAGAGCAGCCCTGGTCATTGATGGACTGGTGCACCTGTGTCCACTCCAGGGAGATGGCAAACTGGAAAGCACCGACCAGCTCCTCGACCATCTCCTGGGTGCAGCTCTGCAGTGACAGTGCCCAGCAGTCAGGCCAGGAGGGATCAGGGACATGCCTGGACTTTGCCACAGTGGGAAACCCCACTACAGATCAGGCACAGAGGGGAATCTGCATAGACTCCACCAGGGAAGGAATGTGCAGACACCTTGAGAGCCTGGAATTCACATGCGGATAGAGGATCTTGGTCCCCAGCACTCACCTTCCTCTCCTGCAGCCAAGATCTGGAGTATGAACATGACACACTGCCCGACTCCCACCATCTAGATTCCTGCTCCTGCCCAGGCTGGGTCCTCCTCATCCCCACCTTCTCTAAATCCACCTCCCACACACACACACACACACAATGAGGGTCAAGGTGTGTGGGGCTGTCCTTTTGGGATCACAGTTCTGGCCTGAACTAGAGTGGTCTGCCCTGGCCTACACTGTTACCTCATGGTTCCTCTTGCCAAAACGCCACACACATTCGCAGTGAGGGCTGAGCCAATGTATAACGCGACTTAACTCGCTCTCTTCCTTGGCTTTCCGGAGGCCAGAGCCTCAGAATGTCATGGGACAACACGAGAACTTCCTGCTGTGTAGAGTGTCTCCACTCAAATGAACTGGACAAGAGGCTCTGATTACAATGTGAGTGCCTGGTAACCAGAGTTCTAAGTTCTGTTGGGTGCTGTCACCAAGGAAGTGAGGTCACTTCTTTAAGGTTCTATTACTTAGCCCTTTCCTTCAATGAGACCCACCCAAAGCCCCCACTAGGCTGTTGACTGCTCTCCCTCCTTGCCCATGTAATCTCCATCACTGTACACAAATACCCATCACCACCCTCCCCACAGCTACTTGGGCGTGGATCCAGGCCCCAGCTTTGAGGAGACAGAGCTGAGGTCAGACCTCGTTTTTCCTACCAGTTTTGTGTCCTGGAAAAGCTGCTGTGCCTCTCAAGATCTCCCCAGTCTCCCAAGCCGCACAACGAAGATTGGGCTAAAAACAGCTTCCTAGGGACCTCATCAAGTGTATATGTAATAATAAGTACAACACCTCTGGGCTGGTGTCACATGTGTCTAATGCACACACTTAGAGATGGAGGAAGTACAAGGAGTAGGACATCACATAGAATACCAGTCAAAACTTCTCTAAGTCCCAGATTTGTGATCTTTGGTGAGTCACTGCCACTCTGAGCCTCATTTTCAGGTCTGCATCCTGAAGGGTTTGAAATTAGTGGAAATTCAGTCATTGTGATCCATTGGCATTAACCCTTCCACGGTCCCCTGTTTTACTCAGAATCAGTCCCAAGAGGCTCATGTTGGCCTATGTGGTGGGAGTCTCCACAATGTTCCCACTGCTCCCTGCCCCCTGGAGTGCACATCCTTCTGTCACCACTAAGTGGTCAGTATCTGGCTTCTGAACAACAGAACACAGCCAAGGTGATGGGATGTCACTTCCAAGTTTTAATTACAAAACCTCTGTCACTTCCCGATTACTGGCTTACTTAGGTTCCCTACTTACCTCCCTCCTTCTGTTTCCATCTCTCTCTCTCTCTCTCTCTCTCTCTCTCTCTCTCTCTCTCTCTCTCACGCTCACTCGCTCTTACTCTCACTCTCACTCTATCAAATCACCAGAACTGGGAGAGCAAGTGCTGATGTTTTCAGTTGCACTATGTAGAGGCTCCATAGGAGAGAACTGAAGGAGTGTCCAGCCAACAGACAGACAGGAGCTCAGACTCTTAGTCCAAATGGAACCTGACAAAACCCATGTGAGTAATCTTGGGTGGGAATCCTCCCCCATTTGAGGCCTGTTGAGACCACAGCCCCTTCTTCACAGAGACTTTGAGTCAGAGGCACCCAGCTAAGCCATGCCTGATGCTTGGCTAACAGAAATTGTGAGATGTTAAATATTTGTACTTTGTAGGTGGCAGGATTTAGAGTAATGTTGTCACAGAGGAAGAGAAAGTAACAGTCTACCATGTCCCAGGATCCAGCCTGATCACCCTCCTCTCTCCACTCCTCTCTCTTCTCAGGCTCCCTCCAGCCACACTGGCCACATTTTTGACCTTCCCTGGTCAAACTCACTTCTTCCTGTGAGTCTCTGCACCAGGGAACCTTCTCCTTGACACACTAACTGTTCCCAGACATAGGCAGGGGTGCTTACACTTGTCATTCTGGTCACTGCAAAGGTCTGAAATGCCTCAGGGCAGCCTTTCAGAAACTCCTAGCACAGTCTCCACCATCACAGATCTCACATCCATAAGAGCATTACATGATTTCCTCCACCTTCCTCACATTGAGATCAAATGAGTGCATGAGCAAAGGCTGTCTGCTTTGGCTGAAGCAGAGGCAACTCTTTCTGATTATAGCAGGCCCACGACTGTCTCTTCTAGGACAAATTTTTCCCACCACGAGTCGATTGTTTAAGGAAATCATCATTCCCTCTCTTTCATGTGTCTGGTTTCCCCAAGAACACAGTGAACTATCCCCTCTCCCTGTGCTGCATCACCATAAACCCACAGCCAGAAGATAAGAGCCAGGTTAAAACACCACCAGACCCTGAATTCAGTCAATGCTGAGACCCTCCCATCAATGTTGTCATTCAATCGTGACTCCTGAGGACACCTTTCCCCTGAGACCCACTCCCAGCCTGTCCGCAGCTTCTTATAGCAACATTGAGATTTCCTCAGAGTCCTCCCAACCTGGGCAAGAAACATTCTGAAATGTTCTCTTTATTAATTTTAAGGGACTTGGGACATAGGGAGATGTAATTTGAGTGTGTATGTACAGTAGTTTCTACGCACATATTCTATTTTTCAGACAGATAAAATAGTGTGGCTGCTCAATGCACCAAGCAAATGGATAACTGATCAAATTTTTTCATGATGTGAAGTCTTTAGAGAGTAAATGTCATGGTTAAGATCACAGACTATGGAGCTAACATCTCACGTCCAAATTCCATCTCAATCCCTTATAAGATATTTGTATTGACTGAGTTATTTACCTGATTGGTGCCTCAGTTTCTTCATCTCTCAGTTGGCAATAATGGTCAGCATACCTGTTTTGTAGGTTTATGGAGAGTATTAAAGGAGCTAATGTTTGAAAAATGCTTGGAACACCTAGTGTATTACCAGTGCTGTACCTATATATTAGAAATGAAATTTAGAAATTCTTCTGACACTGCCTGTGATCCCCAGAGCATGAGACTGTTGCCTGATGTAGAAAGCACTCCATGACATATGATGAATAAATGAGTGAACAACATTGGCAAATGCATTACCAATGTCACCTATGTCACACTACAGGCATTCCCAAGCCAAAGACATACAGACATTCCTGCTCTGACCTGCATCACAGTTCCTGGAGGAATGACTGCGGTTTCTTGGACCCTGGCAACCGTGCCCACTAAAGGTTCTTTTCTGTCAGCAAACCCCAGTCTTTGTCCAATTGCTGCAGTTCACAGGGTCTGCACTCTGATCCCTTTCTTCACTGAAGGGAGAAGTGCCATCCCCAGAGCTGGGTACACGCAGAGCCTGAGCCTTGGAGAAAATGATTCCCTGGCCCTGGGGCAGGGAGAAGAGCGCAGGGACAGAGTGGGATTTGGGCAAAATCCTCCAGGTCTTGTCAGAATGGATGGAGGCAGGGGATGTGTCAGCAAGGACTGGTCTGGTTGGTGGGCCTTGGTGGTTAAATAGTAGGGGGGCTGGGAAGTTTCATAGCTTCTAGCAAAGTACAATCAATATGACGGTCATGAAATCAGAATCAGCCTAATTAAGGCCAAATTAACCCAATGTCAGCTGTTCCCTGACTCTCTAATCCAGTAGTGACTTATAATAAGGGTATTCGTGTTGTATCATCTCCTTTTCATTGATTGGCTAGAGTAATTATTCTTTACATACCCTGTCTATTTTTACATAGTAAAGAAAAAGTGAGTTTTAAAACAACCCTCCTTGGAAAAGTCTCCCTAACATCTTGAATTAATAACAGAAGCCACGACAGGAAATTCACCACTTATCTTGAGCTTTAGTCTCTGGTTTTAGATCTTCCTAATTGGTAATTTACCTAGACTTCTGTCTTCTTTCTTGAGATAAGTCCAGTTAGGACTAAGTAAGAGTGCAACCTCATACCATGTGAGAAGTGGTGGGACTCTAGGAAGAGGTTTGCTTCATTATGTCAGTGTGTGTGTGTGCGTGTGTGTGTGTGTATATGAGACTTTTTGCTGCATATGGCAGTGTGGGCCACTGTAGACTCCTTTTCTAGGGAAAAATTTTTCCTAATCACTTTCTCTGGACTTTCTTTTCACTGATGGCTTCACCAGCACTGTCCAATCGTAACATTAAGCACTATATATTATGGAATTTAAATATTTTTTAGTAGCCACATTTTAAAAAATGAAAACAAACAGGTGAAACTAATTTTAATAGTATATTTTAACCCACTATAATCAAGATATTATCAATGTGGGTGCTGTCTATACAAAACTTAATAATGAGAGAGTTTACATTTTTTTCCTGAGTTTCATAAATCCAGTGTGTACTTCCCACTTACAGTACAATCTCCATTTGTAAGTTGAGTTTTTTCAGACATACCTTCTCTGCACTGAGATTTAATGTTCACAGTTGTCAAATAAGAGTCACTAGGAGTGGGGTGGATGATAATTTCACTACTGATTTAAGCTCTAAGAGAGCTATGAACACCAACTTATCAATGGGTTAATCAAATGAATAGTCATATAGTATAGAAGAATTGTATGATTTGGGATTTAGAAAAAGACTGGGGACCGTGTGTCCTGACAGGGAGCTCCAAGGATTTTGTTGTTGAGAGTGACAAGGACAAAAATAGAATAAAGTCATACACATAAGTGTCTAACAACATGGGGGGAAGAAATGACCTGCCGTAGTCCTGAGTTTTGAACTCTTGGTTTCTTTTCTTGACCCAAATCTCTTTGATGATGTCCCAGGACACAGGTCAGATTAATTCCCACAGGGAGAGAGAGAGAGTAGAAGTACAAGGCATTTAACATCATTGTCCTGGGAAGGCAGGCTTCATTTACAACTCTGATCCACTTTCACAATTTATTTTTATAGGGTAAGAGGAAAAGAAGTATGATGGTCCAATCATCACAGAGGAAGTGAAATGATTGTGGAAAGTAATCTAAACCAAAGCCTGGTTTGAGCATCTCCATACCTTTGAGGATGTACAGTTACATATTCATGAGGCCAGTTACAAGAATCACATCCTATCCTGGCAATGAGGTCAGATGCCATCCATGGGAGGAAACCTTGGAGCAGCCCCAACAACTCTGCTGGCAGAAGAGACTGCAAGGTCTCCAGGCCTGCAGAGTACAGGAGAACTGTTAAGTGCTTTGGACCTTGCCAAAGCCCTGCCCAACCTTGCACCTAGTAGCACAGGTGTATCCCTGCCAGGTGAACTCACAGGTGTTCTGAACTCCAGTCCCATGCCCACCCCTGCCTGGTCTTCAGATCGGCAGAGATGATCCCAGGACCTGGTCTGTACATCCCACAGCTCCTTTGCAAACGTCTTCTGGTGACTGAGGAAGATATCAGGAAACAGGAAGGGAAAGTGAAGATGGCAAGACACAGACTGGCGGTAGCACTGATGCAGACACACTCGCTAGCGAGGCAGGGAGAGTGAGGGGCCAAGAAGGACATCCCGACAAACACGATGAAGAAAACAGAAGACGGCGCAGATGTCATGGAGTTCACACTACATTAATGCCTCTGCAAGGGTCCCGATGTCTTCTTGCTTTGAGCTCTTGAAACTTTAATATATACCAATAATTTTCTTTTCTTTGATTCCTTTGCATGACAGAGAAGATACAGACAGTGATCTTTCGGAGGTGAGCGATTGGGTTTCAGGTGAGGAGAGAAAAGAGATCTTTCTTTCTCATTTTGTTCTCTCATTTCCCTTTCCTGAGTGTTATCTATTTGTATTTTAAGACAAAGAGTTATCACAATCAGGGGATTCCTTAGAGTTTTGCCCTCACAGTCACAGAGAAAACATACCTAGTCCAAATGGATTGTCCTTTTTGTGTAATATTGCAATAGATTCCAACATAATATATCACTAAAGAGCTGTTATATCTGTCTTCTCAAAAAAAACACCTACTTCTGGGTCTCTTTTTCTGGTTTTGTTGCATGTTGAATCACAGTTGCATATAATGAAACACTGGATTGTCCCTTTTTTTAGATTTATATGTGTTGGAAATTTGATTCATGAAAATTGATATGCCATTGTGGTATGATGCTGTCAGGAGAACGACTGTTTTCAGCATCACAAGTCTCACAATAAACCAGTGTGTTGGGATATTTCTATTTGCCTGATCGAGTATGTTGCACTCTTCAAATCGTCTTTATCATTACTTACGTTTGTCCCACAGACTTATCAGTTTCTGAGAGCAATGTGTTAAACAATAATAGAGTATCTTAGTATTTATATCTTCCCTAAAAAATGAGTTATCTTTTAGCTAAATCTTCTCTCCTCTATTCTTCCATGTGGTAATCATCTGGAATTTTGGTTCAAATGTTCTTTTAATGTCTTGTTTTAAAACTAATACTAAATTAGACAGACGGTTTTTTCCTTTCCTCATGACTCCTGTTATGTTTTCCTGGGTTCACATTTCTTCTTCCTGATGTACATTCTTTACCGGTTCTTTCACTGCAGGCCTGTGGGAGGTCAACTTTGAGTCTGTTTGTAAGTCAGAAAACGTCTTTCTTTCTTTGACACATAGTTTGAATAGGTGTTTAATTTAGCTTTGAAGTAATTTTTTTCCTTCTTTGTCAAGTTATTTAATATTTCTCAGCCTCCACATCTTTAGCTTAAAATGGGAATAAATCTCTAAAATTGTGACTGTAACTGAGATAATTCATGCAAAGCTTTCCAGTCATGTTGCTTAGAAGAAATTAGTCAATAGTGATAACTATTATCAGTCATTGTAATGATATTATAATAGTTAATATATAATAATATATTAATGTATAATAATTATACATTAATTTATAATTATAATGTACAGTATATAATGTATAATGTAGGCGATGTATAACAATAATATATTAATATTATTAATCATTAGAATATTCATAGTGTGCATTCTCAGAGAATCACTACTTCACATTGAGAATGTGAAGCTCACACACAAAAAGTCTGAGAGAGTGCCACGACTGTGACTTTAATTCTCAGCCTTTGGGTATCTTCAGCGGTGGTCGTCTGCACAGTTTGTACAGATAATGTAATCTGTTCCCAGAGACCCACTGCAGAACAGCGCAGCCTGCCTCATGCCTGCGATGCTCTGGGCTGTTTGTTGGGGAGTCTGTCCTGTGAGGCTAGTTGGACTCTGTACAGAGAAAGATGAAAAAAGACTCTTTCTTTTCCCTCAGATTTCTCCCCCCGAGTTTTATTCACTTTTACATCCAGAGCAGATACACTCTTCCTAGAGCCTTGGTGTTTCTCTGGGATTCAGGCTTCCCAGACACCTAGTCATTTCAGCTCAAAAGGCCCAAGGTGACTGCAGAGTCATGTCTCACCCACTTCTCCCATCTTAGCCTGTTTCCCGTCATGGAGGACCCATGAGTGGGGAGAGGAGCCATTGAGGAAGATTGATCTGGAAGTCCTGGTGAATCTGAGCTTCAGAGAATGAAGCAGAAAAGGGGAACCTGAGACTGCCAGGCCTTCAGTGGGGGAGGAATATGGAGGAACTGAGAGGGGTGTGATGGCTGCACAGAGTGAAGGGGAGGAATGTTCCAAATTTTCCTAAGAAGGGATACCTTCCACTGAAGTGGGGATTCATTTTACATGACAGCAATGTCTGTGCTGGTTTCACCAATTCTGGTGTCCCTGAGGGATGAAGTGGTGTGACACCGCAGGACAGAAGTTGCAGTCACTTTCAGGACTTAAGGAAGGTGAAAACTTTCAGCTTAGTCCCCTGTGAGCCAGTCAGGGGTCAAGTCTAGAAAGGCTCGGAGCCTGTGTCCATCCAATGTGGTTTCGTTCTGTTCCAGTCAAGCTTCTCTGGAGACCAGATGGGAAAAAGGGACCTCAGATCTAGTCATATCTAGTCATCACAGCTTCCGCAGGTCGCCATGAGGCAGGTAATAGCCTAGGCATCGTCACTGGACCTCATAGTCGCCCTCCTTCTTCTGCTGGCAGACAGTGACTTGTGAGGTGAGGAGAGTGCATCAGAATGGTCCAGTCAGCTGCCCAGTATGGGAGACTCCAGGGGAAGGAGATGCCAAAGCCAGAGACTTCATGCCTCCTGTGTCTCCCTCTTCCTTTTGTCCACTTAATTTTCACACTCAGTCATTCTATTCATCCCTTTTCCTTCGTTTGGCTCTCTCTCCCTCTCTTTCCCCTACATGTTCTAGCTTAATTGAGGTATTAACGACATACAGAAAACTGCATACACTTAAAGTGAACAATTTGATACATTTTGATTATAACTTATTGAAACATCACCACAATCAAGAAAAGGAACGTTATCTTCCCCAAATTTCCTCATGCTCATTTTAATTCCTCTTTCCCTGCCGTTTGCAAACACATTCCCATAACCAAGCAATGAGTGATCTAGTATATCTCCCTATAGATTTTCCTAAAATGTTTATAAATGGCATCATATACTATGTACTCATTTTTTACTGTCTTCTTTCACTCAGCATAATTATTTTGACATTTATGCTTGTCATTGCATGTACTATGAATTCATTCCTATCCCCAACCCTTCCCTGGCAGCACTGTGCACACACCCAAGCACTTCCCATGTTAGTGTGAGAGCCAATAGTACTGCTGCATCCCCAAAAGTAGGAATGCGCCTTGGTGCAACTCTGGGAGGGGTTGGCGGGAGCCTTGGACCCGCACATGAATGCTTTCCTGGATGGTTGGAAAGAGCACCATGCCACTGCAGTCCCAATGATTGGCCAATGCTCAGAACCCATGAAGAAGCCCCACCCACCAAGCACAGAGGCTGGCATGAGCATAAGAAAAGGCAGCAGCAGATATACACGCACATGTAAATGATTTCCCAGGTGGCACAAATACCCATAGCAGTGTTGTGGTCTGACAACTGTGCACGTGCCTCCATGTGGCGGCAGCTCTGAGCCCAGTGGGAATGCTTTCCCAGCGAGTGGAAACACCTACTGTACCCACACAACTTCCAGCATATGGGGTGGGAACAAAAACACAGCTCATGCTTCCCCCACAGCTATAGCATGTGGAATCTGCGACCTGATACTACCACAAATACACAGGCAAAAAATTAGTTCATCAAACACCATAAGAAACCACAGTAACAATTCAGGGCAGAAGGAAATGAGAAATCTCCAGAAACGAAACTTGAAGTCACAGAAATTTACAATCTAAATGACAGAGTTCAAAATAACTGTCATAAAGAAACTCACCAAGTTACAGGAATGTTCAGACAGTTTGATGCATTCAGGAATAAAATTAATGAGGAAAAGGAATACTTCATCAAAGAGACTGAAGCTATTAAAAAAAACAAGCAGAAAAACTGGATTTGAAGAAAATAATTAATGAGATAAAAAAGAAAAAAAAAGGAAGGAATTCTTGTAGAAATATACGACTCAATTATAAAAGCAACATAAGAATTATACGTATTCCAGAGGGAGAAGAGAGGCAGAAAGAAGAGAGCTTGTTCAAAGAAATAATAGCTGAGAACTTCCCAAACTTGAGGAAGAACCGGACTTACAAATAAATGAAGCCAACAGAACGACAAATAACATCAATGCTAAAAGACCTTCTCCAAGGCATATAATAGTAAAATTGGCAAAAACCAATAACAAAGAAAAAATATTAAGGGAAGCAAGACAGAAGAAAATAACCTACAAAGGAACACCTATCAGGCTTTCAGCATATTTCTTGGCAGAAACTTGACAGGCAAGGAAAGAATGCAATGATATATCAAAAATACTGAAAGGCAAAAACTTTCAGCCAAGAATACTCTATCCAGTGAAATGATCCTAATGATACAATGGAGAAATCAAAGTTTTCCCAGATAAACAAAGGCTGAGGGAGTTCAACGACACTAGATCTCAGATACAAGCAATGATCAAGAACACCCTCATACCCGAAATAAAAAGAAGGCAAATATCTACAAAGCTTTGAGCAAAGAGATAAATAGACAGACAAAATCAGAAAGCTACAGCTCTGTTTCACAACAGGGTAGGAAATACTTAATTATAACTTAAAAGAAGAAGGGAAGGAAAGCATCAATAGTAACTATAAACACTTCAACTTAGTCACAAACTCACAACACAAAAATGAATAACTTTTGACAACAATAACTCAGAAGGACAAGAGGAAAGGGATGGAACGTGCTTAGGCTAATGGAGATAAGAGGCTATCAGAAAGTGGACTATCTCATCTATGAGATCTTCATACAAACCTCACAGTAACCAGCAAACAAAAAAATCAGAGCAGAGCCATAGATCATAAAAAAAGAGACAACCTCCATGAAAACCTCCAAAGAGAAACGGTAGTCAGAAACACAAAGGAAGAGAAAAAATGAAAATATAGATTAGGTGGGATTAAGCCCTCAAGTATCAATAATCACTCTAAATGTAAATCGATTGAATTCTGCAATCAACAGACACAGAGTGGTGGGGTGGATTAGAAAACAAGACCCAACAATATGCTGCATCCAGGAAACACATCTCAGCTCTAAAAACAAACAGGCTCAGAATGAAGAGATGGGAGAAAATACTCCAATCAAATGGCAAATAAAAGAAAGTAGGTGTTGTCATACTTATATCAGACAAAGCAGACTTCTAGATAAAAAAGACTATGAGAGACAAAGAGGGGCAGTATATAATGACAAAGGGGACTTTCCACCAAGAGGATATAACACTTATAAAAATATATGTACCTAACACAGCAGCACAAAGGAATATAAAGCAACCCTTAATAGACCCAAAGGGAGAAATTAACTGCAACACAATAATAGGAGTGGAGCTGAACACCCCACTTACATCCAGGGATAGATCATGCAGAGTAAGGCAACAAGTCAATAGTGGAATTAAATGAAACATATGATCAGATGAACTTAATCGATATACATAGAGCATACCCTCACAAAACAGCAGAATACACATTCTTCTTAAGTGCACATGGAACATTCTCAAAGATAGACCATATGTTGGGAAACAAGGCAAGGCTGAATAAATTTAAGATTGAAATCATATCAAGCTTCTTTTCTGACCACAATGCTATAACACTTGAAATCAACTACAAGAAAAAAGATGGGGAAGTCACAAATATGTGGAGACTAAAGAACACACGACTGAAGAACCATTGGATCAATGAACAAATCAAAGCAGAAATCAAAAAACACTTGAAAACAAACAAAAATGAAAATACAAAAAACAACTCTTATGGGATGCAGCAAAAGCAGTTCTAAGAAGGAAATTCATAGCAATACAAGCACACCTCAACAAACAAGAGAAGTACCAAATAAGTAACCTTAAACTACACCTAATAGAACCAGAAAATGAAGAATAAATGAAGCCCAAAGTCAGCAGAATGAGAGAAATAATAAAAATTAGAGCAGAAATAAATGAAATAGAGACTAAAACAACAGTAGAAAGGATCAATGAAACAAAGAGCTTGTTCTTTGAGAAGACTGAAACAAAATTGACAGACCCTTAGCCAGACTCACTAAGAAAAAAAGAGAGAAGACTCAAAGACATAAAATTTGAAATGAAAGAGGAGAAATTACAAAAGATACCACAGAAATCTAAAGGACAAGAAGAGAATACACTGAACAACTTACATGCCACCAAATTGGATAACCAAAGAGAAACAGATAAATTCTTAGATTCACACAACCTCCCAAAACTGAATCAAGAAGAAATAGATAAAATGAACAGACCAGTCACATGTAAAGAGAACAAAATGGTTATCAAAAACCTCCCAAATAACAAAAGTCCTGGACCAGAAGTCTTCTCTGGAAAATTCTACCAAATATTCAAACAAAATTTAATACCTATGTTTCTCAAACTATTCCAATCAGTTGAAGAAGATGGAACACTACCTAATTCATTCTATGAGGCCAACAACACCATGACAGCAAAAGCAGACAAGGATAGCACAAAGAAGGAATATTACAGGCCAATATTGCTGATGAACACAGATGAAAAATCCTCAACTAAATATCAGCAAATCGAACACAGCAATATATTAAAAGGATTATATACCATGATCAAGTGGGATTTATACCAGGGATGCAGGGATGATTCAACATCTGCAAATGAATCAGTGTGATACACCACATTAACAAAATGAGGAATAAAAATCACATGATCCTCTCCACAGATGCAGAGAAAGGATTTCACAAGATCCAACATCCATTTAGGATAAAAACACTCAATAAAATGGGTATAGGAGGAACGTACCTCAACACACAAAGGCCATATATCACAAACCCACAGCCAACATCATACTTAATGGTGAAAAACTTAAAGGCATTCCTCTTAGAATAAGAAGAAGACAAAGGTGCCCACTCTCGCCACTCCCATTCAACATAGTACTGGAGGTTTTGGCCAGAGCAAATAGGCTGGAAAAAGAAATAAAAGGAATCCAAATTGGAAAGTAAGAAATGAAACTCTTGCTGTTTGCAGATGACATGATTGTAAATATAGAAAACCCTAAAGAATCCATCAGAAAACTATTACAAATAATCAACAACTACAGCAAAGTTGCAGCGTACAAAATCAACTTACAAAAATCAGTTACATTTCTACACGCTAATAATGGACTAACAGAAAGAGAACTCAAGAATACAAACCCATTTACAATTGCACCAAAAAGAAAAAAGTGTCTAGGGATAAATTTAACCAAAAAGGTTAAGGAACTATACAATGAAAACTATAACACATTATTGAAAGAAATCAGTGATGACCTGAAGTAATGGGAAGATACTCCATGCACATGGATTGGAAGAATAAACACAGTTAAAATGTCCATATTACCTAAAGTAATCTACAGATTCAATGCAATCCCAATCAGAATCCCAATGACATTCTTCATAGAAATAGAACACAGAATCCTAAAATATATATGGAATAACAAAAGACCTTGAACAGGCAAAGCAATTCTGAGAAGAAAGAACAAAGTAGGAGGCATCACAATCCTAACTTGAAAATACATTACACAGCTATACTAATCAAAATGGCATGGTTCTGGCACAAAAGCAGACTCATAGATCAATGGAACAGAACTGAAAGCCCAGACAGAAAACCACACATCTGTGGTCAGTTAATCTCTGACAAAGGAGCCAAAATCATACAATGGAGAAAGGAAAGTCTCTTCAATAAATGTTGTTGGGAAAACTGGACAGCCACATGCAAAAGAATGAAAGAAGATCATTGTCTTCCACCATACACAAAAATTAACTCAAAATGGATAAAAGACTTGACTCTAACACTTGAAACCATAAAACTCCTAGAAGAAAATATACGCAGTACAGTCTTTGACATCGGTCTTAGCAGCATCTTTTCCAATACCATGTCTACTCCGGCAAAGGAAAGAAAAGAAAAAATATACAAATGGGACTACATGAGACTAAAAGGCTTCTGCAAGGCAAAGGAAACGATGAACAAAACGAAAAGACAGGGCCGGGCCCGTGGCATCGTGGTTAAGTGCACGTGAACTTGTACTGGTGGCCAAGGTTCAGATCCCGGACGCCCACAGACGCACTGCTTGTCCGGCCATGCTGAGGCCATGTCACACATACAGCAACTAGAAGAATGTGCAACTATGACATACAATTATCAACTGGGACATTGTGGGAAAAAAAAAAAAGGAGGAGGATTGGCAATAGATGTTAGCTCAGAGCCGGTCTCCCTCAGAAAAAAAGAGAAGGATTAGCACAGATGTTAGCTCAGGGCTGATCTTCCTCACAAAAAAAAAAAAAAACGACAAGACAACCCACCAACTGGGAGAAAATATTTGCAAATCATATATCTGACAAGGGGTTAATCTCCAAAATATATAAACAACTCATACAACCCAACAACAAAAAAACAGATAATCCAATCTAAAAATGGGCAGAGGATATGAACAGACATTTTTCCAAAGATGATATACAGAAGGCCAACAGACACATGAAAAGATGTATAACATCACTAACTATTAGGGATATTCAAATCAAATCTACAATGAGAGATCACCTTACACTTGTCAGAATGGCTATAACTCCCAAGACAAAAAATAACAAATGTTGGAGAGGATAAGGAGAAAAGGTCACCCTCACACACTGCTGGTGGGAATGCAAACTGGTGCAGCCACCAGGGAAAACAGTATGGAGATTTCTCAAAAAATTAAAAATAGAAATACTATACCTT
This sequence comes from Diceros bicornis minor, assembly GCF_020826845.1. NCBI lineage: Eukaryota > Metazoa > Chordata > Mammalia > Perissodactyla > Rhinocerotidae > Diceros > Diceros bicornis. The sequence goes on from NW_026691791.1 coordinate 35,958, forward strand.
CCAGCTATCCCACTACTGGATATTTATCCAAAGAAACTGAAATCAACAATTCAAAGAGATTTATGCACCCTTGTGTTCACTGCGGCATTATTCACAATGGCCAAGACATGGAAGCAATCCAAGGGCCCTGCTACAGACGAACAGATAACGAAGATGTGGTATGTATTATATACAATGGAATGCTACTCAGCCAGAAAAAAAAGACAAGATCGTCCTGTTTGCAACAACCTGGATGGACCTTGAGAGTATAATGATAAGCGAAATAAGCCAGACAATGACACTTAGCATTATTGCACTGATATGTAGAAGATAAACATATCCAGGGATAAAGAGAAGAGATTAGTGGTTACCAGAGGGGAAGGGGGCTGGGTGTTGAGTGAAAGAGTTAAAGGGGCACATATGCATGGTGATGGATAAAAGTTAGACTACCGCTGGTAAGCACGATGCAGTCTATAAAGAAATTCACAAATAATAATGAACACCCGAAATTACACAATGTTAAAACCCTTTATAATTTCAACAGAATAATTAAAAAAGAAAAAAAATAATTCATTCCTCTTTATGGTTGAATAGTATCCCACTATGGGGATATACCACACTTTGTGTATCCGTTCACCAGTAGTTGGACATTTGGGTTGTTTTCCATTTTTATGTACTATACATAGGTTGTTATCAACATGTTTGTACAAGTCTGTGTATAGACATATGTGTTTATTTCCCTTGGATGGATTCCAAGGAGAGGAATGGCTGGGTAGACGTATGTAATTTTTAAAGATGCATCTAAGCTATTTTTCAAGAGCACTCGATGAGAGTTTCAGTGACTTGACATCTTCAACAACACTTTCTATAGTCAGTCTTTTTAATTTTAGCCACTCTTAAGTGTGGTGGAATCTCATGATGACTGTCACTTACATTTCCCCAATGACTCATGTGGTGAAGGAGAAGGCAAGCCACGCACAGACTGGGAGAAAACATCTGCAAAACATATCCCTAGAAAAGGATGTGTATTTATAATATATAAAAAGCTCTTACAACCCAATAATAGGAAGACAAGCAACACGTCATATCTTACCAAGACACAGCAGATCATGCCTGTGATGAGCATCAGGAGTCCCGCCAAGCAGACGAGGATGATGGCCCAGAAGGGGATGTCTGGGGAGACATGTGGTGGTGTGAGCCATGTCCTGTCATCGTCCCAGGGCTCCTGGTGACCCCACTGTGCCTCACCCGTCCTTGACAAGGGTTGGCCAACTTTCCTCATCATCCAAAATCCTGTGCACATGGTTCTCTTCGATGAGACACAGCATCAAGGTACTCGCCCCCTACCATGGGCTGGGGCTTCCTGCAGGTTTACCAGGCTTCTCAGTCAAGGCATCATCTCTGTTGGGAGAATATTCTGGAAGTGAATGAAATGGAGAATGCATGTGAGTGTGTTTCACTCTTGTTAATAAAACTTTTTAGACACAGAAAAATAAAGGGAACAGTCTCATAAACATCCATCATCTAGATTTAACAATGTATATTCCATCTAATTAAAACAATATTGCATCAATATATAAATTATTAACACTTGCCACACTTGATTCATCCCATGTTTTCAATGAAATATTAAAGTCAAGTAGACATCATGATGTTTCACCCCATTTTATTTTCCATCTCTAAAAAGTGAGCATACTTTGCTACAAAATCCAAGACCATTATCACAGAACGAAAGTGTAATAAATTAAACCAAATTCATACCTCTGGGCACAGAGGACTGAATTTGGGCTGGACTTTCTTATGACAGCTGGGGGCAGAATGGGTCATCACAGTTGGCAAGCCTATGGGATCTCTCTAAACTTGTAATATCCAACTCAAAAGTGTTCTTCCGTGCCTAGAAACACATCACCCCCTTCTCCTTTATCTATTTCCTTAATATTCATTTTCTAGGATTAACCTACAATGTAATTTCCTGCAGGAAGTCTTCTCTGATTTCCACCTGCAAGTATGAGATTGTTCACATCAAATAATTGATAAGATTCAATTCTCTATTCTTGTTATTGCCAGCTACAACATAAACTCCAGGAGGCTAAGACACAAAGCACCCAGTGGGCATGGGGGGAGGGGTGCAGGTCCCCCTACTTGTACCTCTACCCAGACAACCACTTAGAGGTGTGCTGTCTGATATGCAGCAGCAACAAGTCTCTTTTTGAATTAAAATTAATTTTAGTTAAATAAAATAAAAATTCTAGTAGTTCAGTAACATTAAAAATCAGTAACAATAAAGACGAGTCACAATACCATCCTTTGAGTATTCAACAGCCACATGCGGCTGTGCACTGGAGAGCACAGATATAGAACATTCCACCACTGCAGAAAGTTCTAGAGCATTGGTGACCATCTAGAGCGGGACTTGGCAAACTATAGCCTGTGGATCAGAAACTACATCCACCCCCAAACCTGTGAGTCTGCTTCACACACAGCTGGAGACCTTCACTGACCATCTGGCCCAGTTACTGTTAGTGCAGAGATAAGGAAACAAAAATCCAGAGAGGGGACGTAACTAACTTTAGGTCACAGAGCTGTCTAGGAGAAGGTGAGGCCCTCCTATATTACACTGGTTTCCTTTTCTCTCTCTCAATGGTGGGTAAAGACGAGGGGACCAGACCACCTCCTGCCAGCCTGAGAAAGTTCAATGCTCTCTAAGCCCCAGGCATCCAGAGTCCACGGAAAGCCTCACTTTCTTTCCCAATGACCAGGGAGCCTTATCATCCCCAAGGATACTCTTCCTGTCCAGGGTAAAATTCTGCAGCTGCGTCCATTCTGGGTCAGCCGCAGGAATTCTTCATAGATGGAAACTCTGTCCAGTCTCTGTGCCAAGGTGGCAAGGTACACAGGGAGTCTGCTCCAGTGTGGTTACTGTGGGGGACAGACCTGGAAGGGCACAAGGGATGAACAAGGGTGTCTGGAATTCTACCCTGATTCTAGATTCCCTGCTTCAGGGTCCTGTCCAAGAGAACTTTCTGCAATAATATAAACATTTGTCTGCACTACCATATACACTCATTATTAGCCCAATGTTGTTATCGAGCACTTAAAATGTGGTTAGTGGGTGTGAGTGAGGAACTGAATTTCTCACATAATTTCATTTAAAGTAATTAATTTATAAATAAATAACTACAGGAAGAACATTTTTGAAACTTTGTAGTAAGGACTACTGGAAATGCATAAAAACAATGAGAACACTGGTAAAAATGGTCAAAATCAACTTTTCAGAAGTCTAGAAATTAATCAAAGGCTTGTAAGAATCTGAGGAGGGTTTAGTGAAGAAACATGGTGGAATCTTGATAAAGGGAGCCAACTTTGTAGCACTATAACTTGCACTATCCCATCCTGCTCTTGCAATATCCTCCATAACTTTGAAAACTGTCATTCTCAGAACTATAGTGGCTGAGACAACCAGCAGCCCAGTAGCCATAATGGTTTTGGAGCTCTCAAAAGACCCATCCCCACCGAACTGTCACTAGCTGACCTGCCTGGCAGCTCCCTGAAAAAGCCCCATGTTTAGAGCTTGTAGTTTCTTGACTCAGAGCTTGCCCAGGGAGGAAAGTCTGTCCCCAGGGCACTTGCTAAAAACAATCAGGGCTAATTGTTTTCTATTGTAGTTGCCTGAGGGAGTGATACCAGCTGAGGCAGGCAAGAGGTGAGCCAGAATTTTAGAAGAAAAATTGAGAGAATGAGATGTCCACAGGGGCCTTTGAAAAGCTTCAGTGTATTTGCGGGCATCTAGAAGGCCACAAGGGCTCAGGGCTGTGGCGCGCCCAGGAAAGACTTGAGAACATCTTAATATCTCACCTTTAGTTGAAGTGTTGGCTTAATATCTGAAAACTTGGTTATGTAATGCACCATATTAATAGAATAAGGGCCAATACCACGCAATCTCAACCACATATACAGAAAGGAATTTGACAAAATACAACGCCCTTCATGTCAAAAAAAGTAAACACTCAAGAAATTAGGAATAGAAGAAAACTTTCTCAACCTATAGACAGTAGTGATGAAAAATCCACGGCTAACACCATATTCAATGGTGAAAGACTCAAACTTTCCCCCTAAGACCAGGGACAAGACAATGATGTCTTCCCTTATCGCATATGTTAATCACAGGTACTAGAGGTTCTAATGAGGGCAAATAGGCAAGGAAAAGGAATAAAAGAAACCCAGATTGGATGGGAAGAGGTTAAATTATTTGTTTTGCAGATGAGAAGATATTGTATATAGAAAAACCTAAAAAATACACTCCTCCCCACACACAATATGTGAACCGTATCCTAATAGGTGTATAAAAAATTTAAATTGCCCCATGTGCTTAGTGGCTCCACTACTGGAGAACACACTTAGACTGCTGATATTTGTTGAAAGTCTCCAGAAGAGGAGGAGAGGAGGATGCTGTAGGTCGGTGGACCCAAATGTTAATGCTTTTCTCATTCCCCAAAAATTTATGGAAGGAGATGGTAGGTTTAGCTGACAAGGATGTGGGGCAGAATGGGCACCATGTCAGTGACTTCCAGATCAAGGATGTGTCACTTGAGCTCAGAGTCATCAGCCACTAGCTCAGTCAATGCTTCCAATCTCCTCAAACTACATCAAGTCGGTGACCAGGCAGGAGTGGAATATGTCTCACAGCTGGCTGCCTCTGTAGAGCTTGGTGACCTAGAACAAATGCGAGGGAGAGTGGGTGAGATGGAGGTCTCCTGGGGATGCAGGGCACCACTGGAGCCAGTGACAGATCACAGACCTTGGGGCAAGGGAGACCTGACCTCACATCCTGGCTCTGCCTCTAACTCACTGTGTGACCCTAGGCACAATACTCCCCTTTCTGAGCTTCAGTTTACCCATGTGAGAAATGGGGATGGCAGCTAGGAAATCACCTCTGGACACTGAGAGAACCCAGACATGCAGGGAAAGTGAAGGGTTGAAACAATCACGTAACAGATGTAAGTAAGGCAGAGGAATGACGCTGCCCTCAGGGAAAGGAGAGACGGGAGAGGGGAGACCCCACCTGGTCCTGAGTGTCTCTCGGCAGGGCGGTGTACTCCAAGGATGTGGGCTCCAGGTTGTTGAGGTTCCCGACGATGATGTGGAAATGTAGCTGGTGCTCTCTCTGGATGGATAAACTCTGGGATGCAGAGCCTGGAACCACCGAGAGGAAGAGCAGACAGGTGGAGACTCTCCGCTCCCAGCACAGCGGCATGGTAGCCCACGGGATCAGGGTGGTGGGTACAGACGGCGTCACACTGGTGGCTGCCCCATCCCTCTCAGGCCTGGGGAGAGAGGGATGTGGGGTCTCTAGAGAGAGGTCCTGAAACCTCTGGGGGTGGGGGCCAGAACTGGAAGGAGGAAATGGGAGGACAGTGGGGAGACACAGAAGGGTGGTCACAAAAGTGGTCATTAGGGGCAAATGCTCAGGGGAGGGTCTCACCTGAGGGAGACCAGTCTGCAACTCGAGTAGAAGGAACCCAAGAAACTTCTCTTGAACAAGGATCCAGCTGGGGACGAAGGAGGAGGAGGATGAGCAGGAGGGACAGGGGTTAGGGGAGGGGCTGGGTGGGATTTAACCCACCAGGAGCTGCTGGGACCAGGGTCTCACCAGGCTCTGCAGGACCCTCTCAATGGAGTTGAACGTGGCTGAGCCATTGCTCCTGTCCGATGAATACCAGTGGGTGGAGATGGGGAAGGTGACTGTGAGGATCTTCAGGTTGTGCCCCAAAGCTGCAAGACGAGAGGGAGAGCGATGGCCATCACTGAGAGCTGGCCTGAGACCAGACCAGAGTCCTGCACTCATTATCATCTGTCGTCTTCTCTCACAGTGGCACCACCACCCACCTGTGTTGTCACCCAAGTCAGAACCAGCACATCAGCTCAGCTTCTCCTCCCTCCCAGTAACACCCATTCACCTTGCACACTGGTCCTCACATACACTCCATCCCTGTCCCAGCTCAGGTCTTAACTTCCTTCACCCGGATCAACACCCCAGCAGGCTCACTGGATGCTCTGTCTAAAGGATGTTCTACATGGACCACTAGAAGACTCTTTCTAAAATGAATACCTCACTAGTGCCACCACTGTTCTAGTACCACCCATGGCTCCCTATGGCCTTCATAGTTTAGTTCAACCTTCTTGACCTGGGACTCAAGGCTCTACTCAGTCTGGCACCTGCTGACCTTTCAGTATCATTTTATCCATCTACTGAGGTTTAAACTTCATGCTTCATGCAAACCAAATTCGTTTCATTTCTCCCCTTACAGCATGTTGTTTCTGGCTGGAGCCTTTGCTCATGGAATCCACTCTGCCAGGAAAACACTTCATCCTCTATTTGCCAGGGTCCCTCCTATTCATTCTTAAAGACTCCATTCTGGTGAAACTTTCTCTAGCAAGCTCTTCCCCTCCAAATTATGCCAGGTGCCTCTCCCTGAAACATCCCACATTGTATTATAATGGTGTGTTATTTTCACAAGACTAGGGGCTCTCTGAGGGCTGGCCTTAGACTGAATCGTTGGTATAATCTTTGTGATCAGCATGATTGCCCTAAAACCAGAATTTCACACCCGGGCTTCCCAGCTCCTGGATCACAACTGGCTGGTGGAGGAGTGGGGCCGGAGAACTTCTCTTGGGTAGGAAAAGGGGCCCCCGATACCTGTGGTGGCTTCTAGTGGAACAGGTGATGATCAAGTATGCAGGGACGTGGTGGCTGGCTTGGGAGTTGTGGCAAGGGCTGTCTTCAGGGAGGGATAGAGTGGGAGGATCCCCCAGGCTCACCCGAGCTCCAGCAGTGGCTGTCCCAGGACCACCATTCAAAGATGAAGCATAAATGAGAGTGACGGGACGAGTGACTGTGTGAGTAGAGGGATGAGCAAGCCTGTGGATGAGAGGAGCCCAAGAGAGAGAGATAGGTGAACAAGAGATACCGAACTCGGAAGAGAGATAGATGGATGGGCAGAAAACTGGACAGACGGATGGGATACCTGGAAAAGGAGGACCAAGGGCGGCGCTTTAGCAGAATTAAAGTGAAAACCTCGTGGGGTCAGAATGTGGTGGAGAACATGTCTCTTGCTAAGGCTTTCTCACCCTGGGCTGGGACTGTCCACCAGAACCCGGGAGGGAGAGAAGGGATGAATTAGGGCCCTTCCAGGTCCTTCCCTCACCAAGAACCGCAGGTGTAGGAGATCATGTTTTCCCAAACCCCAATGCAGACGGGACCCAGGAGATCAGGGCCAAGAATACTCACTGTTGGTAGTCGGGGCCAAGGCTCCATAGGTGTAACCTGTGGAGAGAAGGCAAGAGAAGCTGAGCAAGAGTTGGTGTGAACATAAATTATTAAGGAGAGGGAGGATGTAGGGACCTTTGTGGGAAAAGCAGAGGGGAAGAGGGCAGGGTTGTTCACGGGGGAGGCAACGAGATGGAAGGTGGCTGGACCCAATGATCACACAGTGATGAGAAGTCTGAACCCAGACCGGGTGGATAGAGAGATGGATCATAGCTCACTTTAGAGCAAAGGAGGCAACACAGAACTCCGACTGGGAGAGACAGCGTGGCTGTAGCACAGCCCCTCACCACTGATGTAGAGGCTGTCCCCTTCCAGATTGAAGGAGCCCAAGTGGGAGACGCCCTGGGTCTCATGGCTCAACTCCCAGTAGAGTCACTCTCTGTCCAGCCCTGGACCTGCGCGGATCAGAGTGGAAGGTGCAGATGATGTCCACCCCAGTGGCTTCCCCACCCTTCTCAAGCCTGGAGGATTAAGAACATTTGGATGTGGATACTGAGTAGGGCTCCTTCTGGGTGTGGAAGACGAGAGAGTGGAAGTGAGGAGGCTGAGGGAGATGCTGAAGGGGCTGCTCTGATACCTGCAGGGGCTCTCCTAGGTGTCTCCTGTGTGAGACAACCCCCTCACAAGTAAGGCCTGACTTCCTTTAGGATGTGGAGGGGGGCATGTTAGTGGCAAAGAGGGATGAACACACAGACCTGGGTGAGGGGGCACCTGCAGGTCTGCCCAGACAGCAGCGAGGAACACAGTCAGTGCCCTGTGCCATCTGACACATGCAGGCAAGAAAGTACCGTTACGTTCTCTCGGTTCTACACTCCAAGGTCTTTTCTTTCTACTTATTTCTTGTTCCAGAGCCATCAGCCAGGCGTAGGGAACAATCATCTTATTCCTAACCTTATTCCCAGCACCTCCCATCTTGCCTCTTAAGTCTTCATTCTTAACCATGATGTCCATTTTAACCCCCGTGCTTAGATCAAACAGTAATTACATCATCCTTTTACTCGCATCTCTCCAGAGTCTTCCCACTGGTCTTAGAACAGAGTCCCAAGTCACTCCTGACCGGGTCCAGTCTGTCCCCCTCGCTGGTCATACTTCTCCCCCTGTGTTGACTGAGCTCAGCCATCCCTCTTGTCAGTTCATGGACACACCAGGCTCTCTGCTTCAGGGGTGTCCTCATGCGGGTGCCTCTACCTGAAACACTTTCTTGAACACACTCCCACACCCTCACTCCAGTCTAACCCTCCAACTAGCTAAATCCAGTCCCAACTGTAGCTCTCAAGATAAATATCAGTCCTTCTCAAGAGGGCTTCCCTGGCCCCTCAGGTTGAGTCCCCTTGTGCCAAACTCCCACATCACTCTCATCATTAACTGTCTAAAATCCAAATTCCCAAATACAACATAAATTCCATGGAGTTGAGACAAGGTCTCTCTGGTTCTCCAGGTCCCCATGCATGTGGCCCAAGGCCTGGCTCATGAGATGAGGAACCATCCCGGTTTGTCAAGCAGTGCCCTGGTTTGAACACTAAACGTCCTGTGTCCTGGAAAACCCCTCTGTCCTGAATAAACAAGGATGGTTGGTCACCATAAATTATACACTCAGAGACTACCTATTGCATGAGAAGCACACATTCTCCTCAAGAACGTCACAAGAAAACTAGAATGAAAAAGGCACAAACACACTAAATTAGTAGAAGCCAACGACTAAATACAAAGTTACTTAACAGGATTCTCTGCAAAGTGAATCACCAGACCATTATTTTAGAAAAGTTTCAAGAAACAAAGTTAATTCCCTTTTGAAGGCAAGGTGGTGAGAACAGTCTTTTTGGAGACTAGTGCCCTTCCCTTCAATCTACAGTGTTGCTTAGTATTCCTCCAAATGATTTGAAATGTCATAAAGAAAAAAAATGCTCAAAATAAATCTGTCTACTGGCAAATTCAATTTTAAATTTGTTTTTAATACAAAGAAGTTCAAATCATCTTTTTCCCTGAATGCTCCTCTATTTCAAATTTTTCTGCAGGATTTATAGGACTTTAGAAGTCAAATTGATGGTTCTAAAGAATGTTGCTGAGTATCCCTGCTAATATTTAATGGGCTGTCTTCTAATACTACATAAACACGCAAAACATTTTTGTATTTATAATATATATAAATCCTGACTTTTGAGTATTATGCAATGCAAGTAAATCTATATTTTCCACTATAATCTACATTTGCAGTTATTTATGTTTGTTTCATATGTTCTTATTTGCATACAACTGTACTTACTGAAATATTTACCACACAGAACCACACACAGTTTACCATTTTTCCCTTGAATATAATCCATCAAACATCAATATTTTTTCTCAAGATACTCTCCCTCTCAGTGAGTCCATGTGGTGACAACCCGAGCCCAGGAAACCCCACTGGCAGGTCTTCTGCACAGCGGAGGCTGCCGGAACCTCTTGGTACCATGTCCACAGGGTACTCACCTGGTCACACAGAAATCCATGGATCAGCGAGGACAGGTGGACCCTGAGCCTGGTTTCACCTCAAACTTGAGCTCCATGGATGCTTCTCGTGTCTGAGGGGGGAAAAAAGCGCAAACAAGCTTTTGAGGCCTTTTATAGGGTGTTGGATGGAAAGGCCACCCCATTCACTCTTCTTTTTTTGTATTTACTGATTTAACTGTAACTGTTGGCTGTGACTGGATTTTCCCGATTCCTATCCAGCCACCTGCTCCCCGAGATGGGAGAAAGCAGCTTCGTGCTGTGTGCACTTGAGTCACTCAACTCACTTGGCTGGACAGAGACGTTTTGGTGACTCTGGACCCTTTAAACAAGCTTGTCATTTAGGGACCCTGTAAGTGACTCACTGAATTCTCAACAATTTCCACACTTCATTCAGGGCTCGGGAGATTTTCAGGTCCTGGAGCAGTTTTCCCAACCTCAGCACCACTGACATCTGGGGCCTGACATTTCTGTGTCGGGCTGTCCTGGGCCCTGGAGGACACTGAGCAGCATTCCTGCCTCCCCCTCTAGACGCCAGGAGCGCCCCCATTTGTAACAACACAAACACCGCCTGCAGACGCAGATAAGCCCCCTGGGGACAAAATCACACGGAGGACGGTGACTGGGACTCTGAGGAGGGGACGGCGGCACGCGGAGCCAGGAGGAACAGCAGCCTCGGGGCCCCTGAGTGAACAGCCCGGGGGAAACGGAGCTGCGGGAGGACAAAGAGACGCCGGGCCCTGACGGGGCTGCCCGCCACCCAGGCGCCTCCCTGGACCCCTACCCCGAGCCGGGACCGCCCGCCGCTCACGGAGGCCCGCCCCTGAGGGCAAACGTCCACGAGAATCCCATCCGCGCCTAGAAGACGGAACACACCGAGAAGCCCCCGGCTCCATCCACGGCGCCGCCCGCGCTTCCGCTTCCGGTCTCGGGCGGGCGTTCGGGGAGGACGGAAGTTCGGGGAGGACGGACCTTTGGGGGCTCCGGGTCGAGGCAGCGTGCGGGGCGGGGCAGAGCCACGCACCCCAACCTTAAGGGAGGTGTCTAGTTTCTACAGTGAGTGCTAGGGCGGGCAGCGGGCTGGGTCAGCAACAGGGACAGGACCAGGTCTAGGGGCGGGGCTGTGTGGGGAAAAGGGTGTGGGCGGGGACCAGGCAGTGGGCGGAGGCCAGTTCCAGGGGTGGGAAGAGGCGCGGGTGGGGCTGGAATAAGTCAGGTGGACATCACAGGGGGAGGAAATGAGCTCCAGGGGCAGGGCTGGAGGCGGGGCTTTCCGTGGACCCCTAGACTGTACAGGTAGCTGGATGTTGAACAGCTTTTCTTCATTCCTTTCCCCACCTTTACACAGACTCATAGAATGATGTGTCCATATTTAAAATTATAAATTTTTTGTGCGGGTTTGCTTTACTTAATTTCGTTAAAATATTGGATCATATATTCACATTTCTCTACACCTTGCTATCCCAAGCCAGGAGATCAGGATATAACGCTATTTTAATTTTAAAAACTGGGGGCAGAGAGGCCACTACGTCATAGATACACATATAGGAAAACTTCAAAGAGTGGTGCAAAGTCAGTAAAATATTCTCACTCTACCACTGTCTCCCAGTCCTTTTGCACAGAGATAAACATCCTTTTCTCCTCTATCTTTCTAGACATACTGTGCATATGTGGGCCTGTGTATATGTTGAAGCCCAAGAGGGATGTCCCCAAGCAAAACCTGAAGCCCATGAATTGTCTCATGCGTCAGAAGTTACTGGAAAGAGATTTAAATTTCCGGTGGAAGGAGATGAACCAGTGATGAATCCAGAGGAAGACAACAAAGAAACAAGAGAATTTTCCCATATAAAAGGTGAAAGGAAAAAGTGAGACAAAAAATGTATTCATAATATCTGACGTAGCACATCTCTGGATAAGATTCATATGCTATAAAATGGTAAACACTTATTTCATAAAACAGTAGACATTGAATTTTGATTTATCCTAATTCATTAAATTGTTATATTGGGCAAGGGGAATTATGTTTTTCACATATGTAAGAACACTTCATGCTGATTGTTTCGGAGAAGAAAGAAAGTATAAATAGTCAAAAGCTGAAAAATGAAAATGCTGTATGAGTAGCTAATTTAGAAATATAGATTTTCAACCAGAAAACTGAAGTTGTTTTTGCAACCAGAGTCAAGAGTGGGGAAGGTAGCTTTTCATTATAAGGCTTGAAGTATTATTTGAGAGATGTGCGTATAGACACACACACACAGGAGCCTGAATTTGTATTCCAAAGGGATCATCTAACTCTACAAAGAGTTTGTAAAAAGGATTCACTTTACAACAGTAGAACATATTTTGAAAACTACAGGCTTCAAGCGTAAAAAAAGCTGTCATCATCCCGGTGGAATAATGAATGGGGCATCACTTTCCCACCGATATGGTGATAAGCATTTTACGTACATTACTCTGGAGTATTTTCACAGCAACCCATAAGGAAGATGGTATTATATATCTCCATTTTGCAGATGAGGAAATTGGTGACAGCATATTGCTAAAATTTTCATATAAGTTCTCAATAGATATTGTTTTATGTTAAAAGTGTTTATTGAATTCTCTTTTCATTAATAAAACGATATGTGCCATTCTTACAAATAAGCAAAGGGTGTGTAAAAACAATTTAGCAAAGAGACAGTTTTATATCCTTTTGATATAATCAAATATAACAATCACTTTATAATTTTTCTGCACTCTGCCTCACATCTAGGAAGATACTTCCTATCTTAAAGTCTTACTAGAAAACTCAACTAAAAATCAAGAATCAGGGAATACCCATATTATGCCAGGTTCCTGAATACATGAAAAAAAAGCCATTATAACAAATTTTTGTACAAAAATCTTAGATCATTCATGAACTGATAACAACACAAATCATGATTAGGCAAGGTATTTCTGTAGAATGACGAATATTTAAACTTTAGACATTTAGAAATTTAGTTCATTACAGTAACTAATGTGTATAAGAAGAATTTTTTCAAACTCACTAAGTGCCAGGAAATCGTTTGACAAAATGCACTGCAACATTATTCACAATAACCAAGAGATGGAAACTACCTAATTGTACATCCATGGGTGAAAGGATGAAGAAAATCTGAGGCATCTATACAATGGAATATTATTCAGCATTAAAAAGGAAGGAAATCCTGTATTCAGAATTGCTTGCCTGGATCATTTCAGTAGCCATGTGCTTTCTTGCTTAGTCCCCTCTGGTCCATTCGCCAACCAGGAACCAGGGTGATCCTTTTACAATGTAAGCTCTACGAGCACTAGTGGATCCCTGAAAGTGGTTTTGGAGGTAGACTGCTTGGGTACCAGCTTTGTGAACTTGGACAATTATATAACCTCTAATATTCCTCATCCATACAATAGGGGTTAATAATATTGTCTCCATGGCATTGTTGTGAGCATTAAATGAGTGAATACATGTCAGATACCTAGAATGTGCCTTGCACATTGTAAGGCAACATGAAAAATTTAACTGTAATTATAACTAAATTAAATATTTTGATGGCCTATTAATTAAGTTGAACCATATGAAATTTCTAATACTCAACCAATTTGATCCATTATTATTGTTGAATAAATGATAAAGCTCAGTCTAGGCAGGCTGTGTAGAGTCAAAAAGGATTGGATAAATGAAAATGTTATAACAATAAATAAGATGAAATAGATTGCTTTGCAAGTTACAAAACAGTTTCTCATACTTTGTTTCATTTAATCTCTATAGAATGCTTTTCAGGGTATTATTACCACTGTCTCGGAAGGAGTAACTGATTTGCCCCAAATCACACCACATTATATAAAACAATTAGAGTGGAAACATCATTTCGTGTATAAATACCATATGATATTTTGTTTTCCCTTCATAATATCATCCATCCTCTTAAGAAAGTGATGAAATAATGCTGATTCCTAGGAACTTAGTCTTCAGGAGACATACTCTCAGATGATCAACACTATGTCTTTGAAACAGGGTTGTTACGAGAAGAAACTTGAGACCCATGATTTCTGGTTGTTCAAGTCCATGCTTAGAGTTCTGGGAAACAATAAAAGAAGGGAAAGGGTGAATAATAGTCCAGAATGAAAAAAGTCTAATGTATATGTAACTTTATTGATCACCTCAAGATTCTCTTTTTGTTTATGGTCTGTGACACCCTACTAGAATATAAATGCTCTTAGGGTAGATCACTGCTATCTTGCAGCAAGTGGCAGGCGCTGAGTAAATATTTATTAAAGAAATGAAAGAGGCCTTGAATACATCTGCTCTTTAGTCACCAGAGAACAGCCGCATAGCAGGCAAATGCCATCATTAGCAAAATTTTAAAAATCATATCCTTATTAGCTCATAACCATGTATTCAAGGCTCCCATTTATTTCATACTTTCTAAGTACAGAAGAATTCTGGTGTATTAGGGAATGTTTCCACAGCCTCGCTGTAAAATAAAGCAAGACTTTTTGGCCCATTGATTGCTGGTTCCAGCAGGGCCCATCTCTATGCTTACCTCTAAAAAAGAAATAAAAGGAATAATTTACTTCAAAGGCAGAAGTAAAATTGATGTTATCTTCAGATGATATTATGGTATAAATGTAAAATCCATGTAAATTAATGTATTAATTGAGTTTAGTGGTGGCTGAATACAAGGTTAATATAGAAAATTTTGCTTCCATCTACCTGTCATAAGGCATCCAAAATTTAAATTTTAAAAAATGACATTTACAACATCTTAAAGTATGAAGTACCTAGAAATAACTTTAATGAGACTTTCAAAAGATTTCTGTCCATAAATTTGTAGAACAGCATTTAGAAAAATAGAGGAAGACTGAAAGAAGTGGAGGGATAAACCAAGTTCGTGACTGAACAGACTCAAAAGTCAATAGATATCAAAACTGTCCAAATTAATCTACAGCTTCCACAAAATTGCAGCTAAAATGCCGACCCGCTCTGTGGAAATTACAATTGATACAATTCTTATGGAAACGATAAAGGAAAAACTTAACTAAGAAAATCTTGAAGAAAAGAATAGAGTGGGAGTACTTACTCTACCTCACATCAAGTATTATAGCATCACAATAGAGGAGGTTCATCAAGAGGATAAATAAGAAAATCAATGGAACCAAATGGTAAGTTCAGATACAAGCTGCTCATATAGGGACTCACGTATAGACGTCTGATTTACAAGGAAACACTGAGGAGGAGTAGGCAAATGAAAGACTTTTCAATAAATCATGTTGGGTAAATTGGCTGTCTTCATGGAGAAGACAATGACTCGCCAACCCGAACTCACACCATCCACAGAAATCATTATCAGACAGATTGTAGTTCTAAACATGAAAAGTGAGAAAATTTAAAGGGACGTAAAGAGGAAGGAGCAATGCCCCTGTAGAAGTAAAAACAAGTATTTATACCTGCAGGGATGAGTGTGCACGGAACACTTTCAGAACCACAGGAAGATTTGGGAATCTTAAAAATCAGAGCAGAGGTAGTAGAGGTAGGCAAGACCAAGGTTATACAGTCTTTTTGGTCTTCCTAAGAGTTTGTCGGATTTTTTAATGGAGGCTAAACATGATTCCACTTACATGTAGAAGTATCACTTGTGATGCAGGACAAGGGCAGGGAACCAGAGTAAAAAGATCTTATGATAACATAGGAGAGAAGTGACTAAAATCTTAACAGAAGTGGTGGAAGTGAAATCAAGATGAAATTTACTGGAGATCATTTTAGATGGTAGAAAGGGTCTCATTTTGAAACTCCCTAGGAGTGAGGTCTATGACTTGGTCATCTCTGTTTCCCTAGAATGTAGCATATTATCTGCCTGATGGAGGTTTTCCTATAACAGCTTGTTCATTGAATGTGTAAATCTAGGCCATAGCTTACAGGGGTATAGCTCAGAGAGACAGGGAGCACTTTTGGTTTTCTGCTGAGAAAAAAGTGCTTTCATGATTATGCAAGATAAATACTGAGAAGCATAATAGCTTTGTTTACTTAACCATAAAGAAGATGGGTACTATTAACTGGGAACGGTTCTCTGCAGAGTATTCTGTTATTTGGTGCATGGAGCAACAAAGGAAGACAATTTTCTAAACTGACCCAATGCCTTCTTTGGGGGCATGCGAATAAGAGAGAGTGACTGAACCTGGGCTGAGGACACTTTGCATCTCTCCCCAGATATGGATCAGTGTGTGAAGTGTCCAGATCATCAGTAGGCCAAGAGAGAGCAAGATCGCTGCCTCCAAAATGCTGTGACCTTTCTGGCTAATGAGGACCCCTTAGGGATGGCCCTGGCCTGCACAGGTCTGTACTTCTCTGTCCTCACAGCTGTGGTCCTGGGGGTCTTTGTGAAGCACCAAGACACTCCCATAGTCAAGGTCAATAATCAGACTCTCAGCTACATCCTGCTCATCTCCCTCACCCTCTGATTCCTATGCTCCTTACACTTCATTAGTCGTCCCAACACAGCCACCTGTCTTCTTCAACAAATCACATTTGGAGTTGTTTTTATTGTGGCTGTTTCCAGTGTCTTGGCCAAAAATATGATTGTGGTTTTGGCCTTCAAGGTCACTGCACCAGGGAGAAGGATGAGGCAGTGGTTGGTGTCAGGGACACCTAACTTCATCATTCCCATCTGCTCCTTTATCAAGCTGAGTCTCTGTGGAATCTGGCTGGGAACATCTCCTCCCTTCATTGACACAGATGCACACTCTGAACATGGCCACATCTTCATCGTGTGCAACAAGGGCTCGGTCACTGCCTTCTACTGTGTCCTGGGACAACTGGGCTTCTTGGCCCTGGGAAGCTTCACTGTGGCTTTCCTGGCCCGGAACCTGCCTGACACCTTTAATGAAGCCAAGTTCCTGACGCTCAGCATGCTGGTGTTCTGCAGTGTCTGGGTCACCTTCCTCCCCGTCTACCACAGCACCAACGCCAAGGGCATGGTGGCCGTGGTGGTCTTCTCCATCTTGGCCTCCAGTGTGGAGCTATTAGGCTGCATCTTTGCTACCAAGTGCTACATTATTTTCCTAAGGCCAGAGAGAAGCACATCAAAAGTGTTAACGAATAAAACACATTCAGGGAGAAAATAATTGAAATGTAAGTTATTTTCATAGGTCACAAGAACTCGCATACACTTGACAACAAAACTACCACATTTTTCCAGACCTACTTTATGTATCAACTAAACTTACCTTACATCTCCAGTTAACTCTTTGCTTTACGTTTCTTTTGGCTTTGTACAATCTTCCTCGGGCATTCAAATGAACAAATACAAAAATATTCACACTAATTCTCCTATCAAATTATGTGGGAGAGATTGGGAAAATGGCCACACATTAGTCCTCTCCCTCTGTCTGTTTGGTCATGGCATCCCATGTTGACTCTGGGTAGACTTGGCCTTGTAACTTGCTTTGGCCAATGGGACATTAGCCAATGACATGAGCAAAGGCTTGAAAAACACTTGCTCATTGTTGGTATTTGTCCTTCTCTGGCTGTCCTTGAGAAGCCTGAGGCCATCAATATGTGAATGAGTCTAGATAGACTACACATCTCCCTCACTCCAGGTGACTTCACGTCAACAATCAGAGTGAGTAAGGCCATCCTAGACTATCCAATCCCAGCTGAGCCACCAATAGGTCCAGATCAAAATAACTGCCCAGTTAACCCACAGAATCTTGAGAAAATATAAACTATTCTTATTTGAAGTCACCAAATTTTAGGATGGTTTTTTATAGAGCAGAAGCTAACTGATACTTTATGCTACCATTTATATATGTCCTCTCATTATTTGTGTAATTATCACAGATTTCTATTTCTTTATCCAATATCGTAGACTGGAATATCCTTCTCTAGATGAAGTCTCTGAAAGAAAATCAGAGACCATATCACGTTCCATTTTACTTTTTCTCCTTCTTCTTTTCAACCAGACATCTTTAGGCATATATATTAAGAATATCTTCACTAATTTTAAGATTATGGATATTCTTCTATATTGTGATCCACCACTGTTATACATGGGGGATTTTTACTTTTAATTGTAGCCCTATAATCCATTTGGAATGATTTACTTGTGAATAATGTTAGTTGATGTTCCAGTGTTTTATTTTACAAATGGATATCATTTAGTCTATAAAACAAATACAACATCATTTTAAAAGTTGATTTGAAGTATATGGAATCTGAGTAATGTTTGGAAAACTGATATCTTTGAAACACTGTTTTCAGTCACAAGTATAGCATATCTCTCCATTTAATCAGAGCTTTTACACACTTTGTATCTCTCTATAATGTTCTTCATATAACTAATGTGCAGTTCCAATTATTTAACTACTTATCTTAAAGAATTCATTGTTCTTGTGAATGGAATGATTATGTACATGTTTAAACCAATTCTTGCTCATGTAACAGTATTTTTGATGTTTCATATAGGAATCTAGCTTCCTTTCACATTACTCCACTTATTTACCAGTTCTAAACTTTTAAGTTATGTTCCACTAAAATAATAGATTTTCTCTTCTTCTCTAGTATTATTTACCTCTTATTCTTTTGATTCTCATTTTTTCATGACTGTGCTCTCCAGTGCCACACTGAATCACACTAGTGTTTGCCAGGAGCATTTTCCTCTTCTTAAGTGTAGTGTAAACATCAGATAATTTCCTTGTCAGGGCAGAGCAGGCATCAAAGAGAGAGAAAATGAAAACATGAAGGGGAATCATTGCTAGCTGGAAATCAACAGACTTGCTTCTCTTGGCTGTTTGGAGCTGGAGATGTTATTACAATGAGGCCAGCTAGAATCAGAGGATCTCGCTCTAGTCCCAGGAATTAGTCTTGGTCAAATCTCTCAACCTCTTTAAACCTCATTTTCTTCAACTGTAACATGTAGAGTTGGACGAGTCTTTTTGAGTTCTGAAATCCAGTGACTCCAAGATACCCTTCACCCACATGCCCTTGACAAAGACCAGAGAGAATTGTTAGTTGTCTTCCTCTGCATCAACATTATTATCCATATTACCACTTAAAGACATATCAAATGTCTACTTTTGCATAACACTGTTAAAACAGGTTCCATACCAAACCGCTGTTCATTGGGATAACAAATCTATAGTTAATTGGTTAGAGGTAAGTATAGAGATTGGCCCTGCTGGAACCAGCAATCAATGGGCCAAAAAGTCTGGCTTTATTTTACAGTGAGGCTGTGGAAACATTCCTTAATACACCAGAATTCTTCTGTACTTACATGTATCAAACAAATGGGAGCCTTGAATCCATGGTTACGAGCTAATAAGGATATGATTTTTAAAATTTTGCTAATGATGCCATTTGCCTGGAATGGGGCTGTTCTCTGGTGAGTAAAGAGCAGATGTATTCAAAGCCACTTTCATTCCTTTAATAAATATTTACTCAGCGCCTACCCCTTGCTTCAAGATAGCAGTGATCTACCCTAAGAGCATTTGTATTCTAGTAGGGTGACACAGACCATAAACAAAAAGAGAATCTTGAGGTGATCAATAAAGTCACATATATGTCAACCTTTTTTCATTCTGGACTATTTTTCACCCTTTCCCTTCTTTAACTGTTTCCCAGAACTCTAAGCATGGACTTGAAAACACAGAAAACATGGGTCCCAAGTTTCTTCTCGCAACACCCCTGTTTCAAAGACATAGTGTTTATCATCTGAGTGTATGTCTCTTTAAGACTAAGTTCCTATGAATCAGCATTATTTCATCACTTTCTTGAGAGGACGGACGATATTATGAAGGGGAAACAAAATATCATATGGGATTTATACTCGAAATGATCTGTCCACTCTAATTGTGTTATTTAACGTGGTGTGATTTGGGGCATGTCAATTACTCCTTCAGAGACAGTGTTGTTAATACACTGAAAAGTATTCTATAGAGATTAAATGAAACAAAGTATGAGAAACTGCTTTGTAAATTGCAAAGCAATCTATTTCAGCTTATTTTTTCTAATAATATTTTCATTTATCCAATCCTTTTTGACTCTACGCAACCTACCTAGACTGAGTTTTGTCATTTATTCAACAATAAAATGGGTCAAAATGGTTGAATATTAGAAATTTCATATGGTTCAACTTAATTAATAGGCCATCACAATATTTAATTTGGTTATAATTACAGTTAAATTTTTCATGTTGCCTTACCATGTGCCAGGCACTCTAAGCATCTGATATATAGTCCCTCATTTAATCCTCACAACGTTGCTATGGAGACAATACTATTAACTCCTATTGTATGGATGAGGAATATTAGAGGTTGTATAATTGACCAAGGTCACACAGCTGGTATCCAGGCAGTCTACCTTCAAAATCTCTTTTAGGGATCCATTAGAGGTCATGGTGCTTACATTGTAAAAGGATCACCATGGTTCCTGGTTGGCGAATGAACCAGAGGGGACTACGCAAGAAAACACATAGCTACTGAAATGATCCGGTCAAGCAATTCTGAATACAGGATTTCCTCCCTTTTTAAGGGTGAATAATATTCCATTGTATGGATGCTCCAGATTTTCTTCATCCTTTCACCCACGGATTAACAATTAGGTAGTTTCCATCTCTTGGCTATTGTGAATAATATTGCAGAGCATTTTGTCAAACTATTTCCTGGCACTTAGTGAGTTTGAAAAAATTCTTCTTATACACATTAGTTACTGTAATGAGCTAACTTTCCAAATGTCTAAAGTTTAAATATTTGTCATTCTACAGAAATACCTTGCCTAATCATGATTTGTGTTGTTATCAGTTCATGAATGATCTAAGATTTTTGTACAAAAATTTGCTATAATGCCTTTTTTGCATGTATTCAGGAACTTTGCGTAATATGGGTATTCCCTGATACTTGATTTTTAGTAGAGTTTTCTAGTAAGCCTTTAGGATAGGAAGTATCTTCCTAGATGTGAGGCAGAGAGCAGAAAAATAATAAAGTGACTGCTATATTTTATTATAACAAAAGAAAACTGTCGTTTTGCTAAATTGTTTTTACACATCCTTTGCTTATTTGTAAGAATGGCAAATATCATTTTATTAATGAAAAGAAAATTCAATAAACAATTTTATCATAAAATATCTATTGAGAACTTATATGAAAATTTTAGCAATATGCTGTCACCAATTTCCTCATCTGCAAAATGGAGATAGATAATACCATTTTCCTTATGGGTTGCTGTGAAAATACTCAAGAGTAATGTATGTAAAATGCTTATCACCTTGTCAGTGGGAAAGTGATGCCCCATTCATTTTTCCACCCGGATGATGACAGCTTTTTTTACGCTTGAAGTCTGTAGTTTTCAAAATACGTTCTATTGTTGTAAAGTGAATCCGTTTTACAAATTCTTTGTAGAGTTAAATGATTCCTTTGGAATACAAATTCAGGCTCCCATGTGTGTGTGTGTATGTGTGTCTATACGCACATCTCTCAAATAATACTTTAAGCCTTATAACGAAAAGCTACCTTCCCCACTCTTGACTCTGGTTCCAAAAACAACTTCTTTAATTTTCTGGTTGAAAATCTATATTTCTAAATTAGCTACTCATACAGCTTTTTCATTTTTCAGCTTTTGACTATTTATAGTTTCTTCCTTCTCTGAAAAATCCAGCATGAAGTGTTCTTACATATGTTAAAAACATAATT
Organism: Diceros bicornis minor; assembly: GCF_020826845.1. NCBI lineage: Eukaryota > Metazoa > Chordata > Mammalia > Perissodactyla > Rhinocerotidae > Diceros > Diceros bicornis. The sequence continues at coordinate 57,436 of NW_026691791.1, forward strand.
CCCCTTGCCCAATATATCTATTTAATGAATTAGGATAAATCAAAATTCAATGTCTACTGTTTTATGACATAAGTGTTTACCATTTTATAGCATACAAATCTTATCCAAAGATGTGCTATATCAAATATTATGAATACGTTTTCTTTCTCACTTTTTCCTTTGACCGTTTAAATGGTAAAATTCTCTTGTTTCTTTGTTGTCTTCCTATGGATTCATCACTGGTTCATCTCCTTCCACCAGAAACTTAAATCTCTTCTCAGTAACTTCTGATGCATGAGACAATTCATGGGCTTCAGGTTTTGCTTGGGGACATCCCTCTTGGTCTTGAACATATACACAGGCCCACATATACACAGTATTTCTGGAAGGATAAAGGAGAAAAGGATGTTTATTTCTGTGAAAAAGGACTGGGAGACAGTGGTAGAGTGAGAATATTTTACTGACTTTGTACCACTCTTTGAAGTTTTCCTGTACGTGCATCTTCGACGTATTGGCCTCCATTCCCCCAGATTTTTAAAATTAAAATAGCGTTATATCCTTATCTACTGGCTTGGGACTGCAAGTTGTAGAGAAATGTGAATATATGATCCAATTTTTAAACGAAATTATGAACAAAAAACACACATAAAATTTACAATTCTAAATATGGACACATCATTCTATGAAGCTGTATAAACGTGGGGAAAGGATTGAAGAACAGCTGTTCAACATCCAGCTACCTGTACAGTCTAGGGGTCCACGGAATGCCCCACTTCCAGCTCCGCCCATGGAGCTGATTTCCTCCCCCTGTGAAGTCTGCCTGACTTATTCCAGTGCAACCCCCACCTCCTCCCGCCCCTGGAACTTGTCTCCGCCCACAATGTTCGGGCCTGGCTCCGCCCACAGCCTGGCCTACGCCCACAGCCTGGTCCTGGTTCATTGCCCCGCCCATACCCTTGTTCCGCCCACAGAAGCGCACCCCCGGGCCTGGTGTCACTCACACCCTTGTCCCCGCCCACAGCCCACCCTTAGAACTGGTTCCCGCACACAGCCCCGCCCCTAGATTTTGTCCCTGTCCCTGGTGCTCACCCAGCCCGCTTTACAGCATTGCACTCACTCTTGAAACTAGACACCTCCCCCGAGGAGGTTCGGGTGCCCCGCCTGACCCGCCCGCCGCCTCAACTAGCGGCCCCCAAACTTTCGTCCTCCTCGAATGCCCGCCCGAGACCGGAAGCAGAAGCACTGGCGGCGCCTTGGATGGATGGGGCGTGTTTGCCCAGTGTGTCCCGTCTTCTGGGCTGGAACCAGATTCCCGTGGACCTTCGCCCTCAGGGGCGGGCAGCGGTGAGCGGCTGGCGGTCCCGGCTGGGTAGGGGTCCAGGGAGGGGCCTGGTCAGCGGGCAGCCCCGTCAGGGCCCTGCGTCCCTCCATCCCCCCGCAGCCCCTTTTCCCCTGGGCTGTTTGCTCAGGGCGCCCAAAGCTGATGTTCCTCCTGGCTCCGGGTGCCGCCGTCCCCTCCTCAGAGTCCCCGTCAATGTCCTCCGTGTGATTTTGTCCCCAGGGGGCTTTAGCTGCTTCTGGAGGCGGTGTTTGGGTTGTTACTACTGGGGGCGCTCCTAGAGTCTAGACAGGGAGGCAGGAATGCTGCTCAGCGTCCTCCAGGGCCCAGGACAGCCAGACAGAAAATTATCCAGCCCCAAATGTCAGTTGTGCCAAGGTTGGGAAATCTGCTCCAGGGCCTGAAAATCTCCCGAGCCCTGAATGAAGTGTGGAAAATGTTGACAAGTCAGTGAGTCACTTACAGGGTCCCTAAATGACAAGCTTGTTTAAAGGGTCCAGAGTCACCAAAAAGTCTCTGTCCAGCCAAATGAGTTGAGCGACTCAAGTACACACAGCACGAAGCTGCTTTCTCCCATCTTGGGCAGCAGGTGGCTGGATAGGAATCGGGAAAATCCAGTCACAGCCAGCAGTTACAATTAAATCAGTAAATACAAAAAAAGAAAAGTGAATGGTGTGGCCTTTCCATCCAACACCCTATAAAAGGCCTCAAAAGCTTGTATGCGCTTTCTTTTCCCCCCTCAGACACGCAAAGCATCCGTGGAGCTCAAGTTTGAGGTGAAACCAGGCTCAGGGTCCACCCGTCCTCTCTGATCCATGGATTTCTGTGTGACCAGGTGAGTACCCTGTGGACCTGGTACCAAGAGGTTCTGGCAGCCTCCACTGGGCAGAAGACCTGCCAGTGGGCTTTCCTGTGCTCAGGTTGTCACCACATGGAGTTACTGAGAATGAGGGTATCTTGAGAAAAATTATTGACGTTTGATGGATGGAAAGATGGTAAGCTGTGTGTGGTTCTGTGTGGTAAATATTTCAGTAAGTACAGTTATATGCAAATAAGAACACATGAAACAAACCTAAATAACTGCAAATGTGTATTATAGTAGAAAATATAGATTTACTTGCATTGTATAATACTCAAAAGTCAGGATTTATATGTAATATAAACACAGAAATGTTTTGCGTGTTGTATGTAGTATTAGAAGACATCCCATGAAATATTAGCAGGGATACTCAGCAACATTCCTTAGACCCATTCAATTTGACTTCTAAATTCCTATAAATCCTCCACAAAAATTTGAAATAAAGGAGCATTCAGGGAAAAAGATGATTGGAACTTTGTATTAATAACAAATTTAGAATTGAATTTGCCAGTAGCCAGATTTGTTTTGAGCATTTTTTTCTTTATGACATTTCAAATCATTTGGAGGAATACTAAGCAACACTGTAGGTTGAAGGGAAGGGCACTAGTCTCCAAAAAGACTGTCCTCTCCACCTTGACTTCTAAAGGGAATTAACTTTGTTTCTTGATTCTTTTCTGGAATAACAGTCTGGTGATTCATGTTGCAGAGAATCTTGTTAAATGATTTTGTATTTAGTTGTTGGCCTCTAATAATTGTGTTTGTGTGTGTGTGTGCCTTTTTCATTCTAGCTTTCCTGTGACGTTCTTGAGGGGAATGTGTGCTTGTCATGCAATAGATAGTCTTTGAGTGTATAATTTATGGTGACCCACCATGCTCGTTCATTCAGAACGGATGGGTTTTCCAAGATACAGGATGTTTAGTGTTCAAACCAGGGTAGTCCTAGACAAACCAGGATGTTTCCTCATCTCATAAGCCAGGTCCTGGGTCACATGCATGGGTTCCTGGAGAACCAGAGAGACCTTGTCCCACCTCAATGGAATTTATATTGTATTTGGGAATTTGGATTTTAGACAGTTAATGATGAGAGTGATGTGGGAGTTTGGCACAAGGGGACTCAACCTGAGGGGGCAGGGAAGCCCTCTTGAGAAGGATTGATATTTAGCTTGAGAGCTAGAGTTGGGACTGGATTTAGCTGGTCTGAAGGGTAGACTGGAGTGAGGGTGTTGGAGTGTGTTCAAGAGAGCGTTTCAGGCAGAGGGACCCGCATGAGGACACCCCGAAGCAGAGAGCCTGTTGTGTCCATGAACTGAGAAGAGGCATGGATGAGCGGAGTCAACACAGGGGGAGAGGTGTGAGCCAGACCAGCGAGGGGAACAGTCTGGGCCAGGTCAGGCGTGACTTGGGACTCTGTTCTAAGACCAGTGGGAACACTCTGGAGAGATGCGAACAGGTGGCTGATGTGATTGGCGTTTGGTCTAAGCACTTTGGTTAAAATGGACCTGAGGGTTAAGATTGAATATTTAAGAGGCAGATAGGAGGTGTTGGGAAGAAGATTACGAGTGAGATGATTGTTCCCTAGGTCCGGGTGATGGCTGTGGAGTAGGAAAGAAATAGAAAGAAAAGACCTTGGAGTGTAGAACCGAGAGAATGTAACGGTACTTTCTTGCCTGCATGTGTCAGATGGCACAGGGCACTGACTTTTCTCCTCGCTGCTGACCGTGCAGACCTGCAGGTGTCCCCTCACCCAGGTCTGTGTGTTCACCCCACTTGGCCACTCACAGGCCCCCTTCCACATACTAAAGGAAGTCAGGCCTTACTTGTGAGGGGCTTGTCTCAGACGGGAGACACCAAGGAGAGCCCCTCCACACATCAGAGCAGCCCATTCAGCCTCTCCCTTCAGCTCCTCCCTTCCACTCTCCCACTTTCCACACCCAGAAGGGCACCTGCTCAGTATTGCACAGCCCCATGTTCTTCCTCCACCCGGCTTGATAAGGGTGGGGCAGCCAGCGGGGTGGACACCGTCTGCACCTTCCACTCTGAGCCCCGCAGGTCCCAGGCTGGACAGAGAGCGACTCTACTGGGAGCTGAGCCATGAGAACCTGGGCGTCACCCACCTGGTTTCCCCCACCCTGGACAGGGACAGCCTCTACGTCAGTGGTGAGGGGCTGGGCTACAGACATGCTCTCTCTGCCAGTCAAAGTTCTGTGTTGCCTCCGTTGCGCTATAGTGAGTTTTGATCCATCTCTCTCTCCTTCTGGTTGGGGTTCAGTCATCTCATCATGGTGTGACTGCTGGGTTCAGCCACCTTCCACCTCATTGCCACCCCCCTTAACACCCCTCCCCTCTTCCCCTCTGCTTTTCCCTCTAGTTTTCCCACAAACGTCCCTAAATCCTCCCTCACCCTTAATCCTTTATGTTCACCCCAACCCTTGCTCAGCTCCTCTCGCTTTCTTTCCACAGGTTATACCTATGGAGCCGCAGCCCCGACAACCACCAGTGAGTATTCCTGGCCCTGATGTCCTGGGTCCCATCGCATTTGGGGTTGGGGAGCACTTGTTCTCCTTCACCCGCTGCCCTTGGTGAGGGAAGGACCTGGAAGGGCCCTAACTCATCCCTTCTCTCTCTCTTGGGTTCTGGTGTAGAGTCCCAGCCCAGGGTGAGAAAGCCTTAGACACAGACATGTTCTCCACCACATTCTGACCCCACATGGTTTTCACTTTTATTCTCCTGAAGCCCCGCCCTTGGTCCTCCTTTTCCAGGTATCACATCTGTCTGTCCAGTTTTCTGCCCATCCATCTTTCTCTCCTCTGTGTTCAGTCTCTCTTATTCACCCATCTCACTCTCTTGGGCTCCTCTCATCCACAGGCTTGCTCATCCCTCTACTCACACAGTGACCCGTCCCCTCACTCTCATTTATGCTTCACCTGTGAATGGTGGTCCTGGGACAGGCACTGCTGGAGCCTGGGTGAGCCTGGGAGCTCCTCCTACTCTGTCCCTCCCTGATGACAGCCCTCTGCACAGCTCCCTAGCCAGCCACCACATCCCTGCATACTTGATCATCACCTGTGACACCAGAAGCCACCACAGGTATCTGTGGGTGCCGTTTCCTTCCCAAGAGAAGCTCTCCAGCCCCTACCAGCCAGTTGTGATCCAGGGTCTGGGAAGCCAGAGTGTGAAATCTGGTTTTAGGACAATCATGCTGATCACAAAGATTATACCAATGATTCAGTCTAAGGCCAGCCTTCAGAGAGCCCCTAGTCTTGTGAATTAACACGCCATTATAACACAATGTGGGAGGTTTTGGGGAGTGGCACCTGGCATAATTTGGAGGGGAAGAGCTTGCTAGAGAAAGTTTCACCTGAATGGAGTCTTTAAGAATGAGTAGGATGGACCCTGGCAAATAGAGGATGAAGAGTTTTACTGGCAGAGGGGAATCCATCAGCAAAGGCTCCAGCCAGAAACAACATGCCGTATGGGGAGAATTGAAACGAATTTGGGTTGCATGAAGCATGAAGTTTAACTCGCAGTAGATGGATAAAATGAGACTGAAAATTCAGCAGGAGCCAGACTGAGTAGAGCCTTGAGTGCCAGGTCAAGAAGGTTGAACTAAACACTGAAGGCCATAGGGAGCCATGGGTGGTACTAGAGCAGTGGTGGCCCTAGTGAGGTATTCATTTCAGAAAGATTCTTCTAGTAGTCCATGTAGAACATCCTTTAGACAGAGCATCCAGTGTGCCTGATGGGGTGTTGGTCTGGGTGAAGGATGTTAAGACTTGAGTTGGGACAGGAATGGAGTGTATGTGAGGACGAGTGTGCAAGGTGAATGGGTATTACTGGGAGGGAGGAGGAGCTGAGCAGATATACTGGTTCTGACTTGGGTGACCACACGGGTGGGTGGTGGTGCCACTGTGAGAGAAGACGACAGATGATAATGAGTGCAGGACTCTGATGTGGTCTCAGGCCAGCTCTCAGTGATGGCCATCGCTCTCCCTCTCGTCTTGCAGCTTTGGGGCACAACCTGAAGACCCTCACAGTCAACATCACCATCTCCACCTTCTGGTATTCATCAGACAGGAGCAACTGCTCAGCCACGTTCAACTCCACTGAGTGGGTCCTGCACAGCCTGGTGAGACCCTGGTCCCAGCAGCTCCTGTTGGGTTAAATCCCACACAGCCCCTCCTCCAACCCCTGTCCCTCCTGCTCATCCTCCTCCTCCTTCCTCCCCAGCTGGATCCTTGTTCAAGATGAGCAGTCTGGGCCCCTTCCCCTTGAGTGGCATACTGGTCTCCCTCAGGTAAGACCCTCCCCTGAGCACTTGCCACTAATGACTTCATTTGTGACCACCCCTCTCTCAGTTTCCCCACTTACCTCCCATTTCCTCCTTCCTGTTCTGGGCCAAACCCCAGAGGTTTCAGAACCTCTCTCTAGATTCGGCACGTCCCTCTCTCCCCAGGCCTGAGAAGGATTGGGCAGCCACCAGTGTGGACGCTGTCTGGACCCACCACCCTGACCCCGTGTGCCACCATGCCTCTGTGCTGGGAGCTGAGAGTCTCCACCTGTCGGCTCTTCCTCTCAGTGGCTCCAGGCTCTGCACCCTGGAGTTTATGCATGCAGAGAGAACACCAGCTGCATTTCCGCAGCATCAGCTCGAACCTCAGCAACCCGGAGCCCACATCCTCGGAGTACACTGCCCTGCTGAAGGGACAGCCAGGACAAGGTTGGGTCTCCCCTCTCCCGTCTCTCCTTGCCCTGAGAGCACCCTCATTCCTCTGCCTGACTTACATCTGTTACATTATTGTTTCAATCCTTCACTTTCCCTGCGTGTCTGGGTTCTCTCACTTTCCAGAGGTGATGTCCTGGCTGCCTTCCCCATTTCTCACGTGGGTAAACTGAAGCTCAGAAAGGGGAGTACTATGCCTAAGGTCACACAATGAGTTAGGGGCAGAGCCAGGATTTGAAGTCAGGTCTCCCTTATCCCAAGGTCTGTGATCTTTCACTTGCTCCAGTGGCCCCTGCATCCCCAGGAGACATCCATCTCACCCACTCTCCCTCCCATTTGTTCTAGGTCACCAAGCTCTACAGAGCCAGCCAGCTGAGAGACATATTCCACTCCTGCCTGGTCACCGACTTGATGTAGGTTGAGGAGATTGGAAGCATTGGTTGAGCTGATGGCTGATGGCTCTGAGCTCCCGTAACACATCCTTGATCTGGAAGTCACTTACATGGTGCCCATTCTCCCCCACATCCCTGTCAGCTAATCCTACCATCTCCATACATAGGTTTTCGGGGGTTGAGAAAAGCATTAACATTTGAGGCCACCAACCTCCAGCATCCTCCTCCTCCTCTTCTTCTGGAGACTTTCAACAAATATCAGCAGTCTAACTGTGCTCTCCAATAGTGAAGCCATTAAACACATGGGGCAATTTTAATTTTTATACACCTGTTGGGATACGATTCACATATTGTGTGTGTGGGGGGGGTTGTACTTTTTAGGTTTTTGTATATACAATATCTTCTAATCTGCAAAACAAAGAGTTTTACCTCTTCCCTTCCAATCTGGGTTTCTTTTATTCCTTTTTCTTGCCTAATTGCCCCCATTAGAACCTCTAGTACCTGTTATTAACATATGAGATGAGGGAAGATATCATTGTCTTGTCCCTGGTCTTAGGGGGAAATTTTCAGTCTTTCACATTGAATATGGTGTTAGCCTTGGGTTTTTCATCGATGCTATTTATAAGTTGAGAAAGTTTTATTCTATTCCTAATTTGTTGAGTGTTTTCTTTTTTAGGCCTGAAGGGCGTTGTATTTTGTGAAATTCTTTTCTATATATACGGTTGCAAATACGTGGTATTGGCCCTTATTCTATTAATATGGTGTATTACATAATCAAGTTTTCAGTTATTAAGCCAACCCTTCAACTAGAGGTGAGAGATTAAGATGTTCTCAAGTCTGTCCTGGGCCTGCCACATCCCTGAGCCTTTGTGGCCTTCTAGATGCCCACAAATACACTGCAGCTTTTCAAAGCCCCCTGTGGACATCTCATTCCTCCAATTTTTCTTCTATGTTTTTGGCTCACCTCTTACCTGCCTCAACTGGAATCACTCCCTCAGGCCACTACAATAGAAAACAATTAGCGCTGATTGTTTTTACCAAGTGCCTTTGGGACCGACTTTCCACCCTGGGCAAGCTCTGAGTCAAATAAGGACAAGCCCTGAACATGGGGCTTTTTCAGGGAGATGCCAGGCATGTCAGCTAGTGACAGTTCGATGGGGATGGTTCTTTTCAGAGCTCTAAACCCATTATGGATTATTGGCTGCTGGTTGTCTCAGCTACCATGGTTCTGAGACTGATGGTTTTCAAAGTTATGGAGGATATTGTGAGAGCAGGATGGGAATAGTGCAAGTTATAGTGACACAAAATTTGCTACCTTTATCAAGATTCCACCGTGTGTCTTCACTAAAGCCTCCTCAGATTCTTACAAGCCTTTGATTAATTTCTAGGCTTCTGAAAAGTTGATTTTGACCATTTTTACCAGTGTTCTCATTGTTTTTATGCATTTTCAAAAGTCCTTACTCCAAAGTTTCAAAAATATTTTCCCTGTGGTTATTTATTTATAAATTACGTACTTGAAATTAAATTACATGAGAAATTCAGTTCCTCACTCACACACACTAGCCACATTTTAAGTGCTCGATAACAATATGGGGCTAATAATGAGTGTATTTGGTAGTGCAGACAAATGTTTACATTACTGCAGAAAGTTCTCTTGGACAGGACCCGGAAACAGGGTATCTAGAATCAGGGTAGAATTCCAGACACACTTGTTCATCCTTTGTGCCCTTCCAGGTCTGTCCCCCACAGTAACCACACTGGAGTGGACTCCCTGTGTACCTTGCCACCTTGGCACAGAGACTGGACAGAGTTGCCATCTATGAGGAATTCCTGTGGCTGACCCAGAATGGTACCCAGCTGCAGAACTTGACCCTGGACAGGAAGAGTGTCCTTGGGGATGGTAAGGCTCCCTGGTCATTGGGAAAGGAAGTGAGGCCTTTCTGGGGACTCTGGATTCCTAGGCCTGAGAGAGCATTGAACTTTCTCAGACTGGCAGGTGGTGGCACAGTCCCCCAGTCTTTCCCCACCATTGAGAGAGAGAAAAGGATACCAGTGTAATATAAGATGCCCTCACCATCTCCTAGACAGCTCTGTGACCTCAAGCTAGCCACTGCCCCTCTCTGGACATTTGTTTCCTTACCTCTGCACTGAAAGCCACTGGGCCAGATGGTCAGTGAGGGCCTCCAGCTGTGTGTGAAGCAGACTTACAGGTTTGGGGGTGGATGTGGTTCTTGATCCACAAGCTATAGTTTGCCAAGTCCCACTCTAGATGAGCACCAATGCTCTAGAACTTTCTGCAGTGGTAGAATGTTCTATATCTGTGCTGTCCAGTGCATAGCCGCATGTGGCTGTTGAGTGCTCGAAGGATGGTATTGTGACTCGTCTTTATTGTTACTGATTTTTAATGTTACTGAGGTACTAAAATTTTTATTTTATTTAACTAAAGTTAATTTTAATTCAAAAAGAGACTTGTTGCTGCTGCATATCAGACAGCACACCTCTAAGTGGTTTTCTAGATAGAGGTACACATAGGGGGACATGCACCCCTGCCCCCATGCCCACTGGGTGCTGTGTGTCCTCCCCTCCTGGAGTTTATGTTGTAGCTGGCAATAACAAGAATAGAGAATTGAAACTTATCAATTATTTGATGTGAACAAACTCATACTTGCAGGTGGAAATCATAGAAGACTTCCTGCAGGAAATTACATTGTAGGTTAATCTTGGAAAATGAATATTAAGCAAATAGATAAAGGAGAAGGGGATGATGTGTTCCTAGGCACGGAAGAACACTTTTCAGTGTGAATTTACAAATTTAGAGAGATCCCATAGGCTTGCCAACTGTGATGACCCATTCTCCCCCTGGCCGTCGTAAGAAAGTCCATTCAAATTCACTCATCTGTGCCCAGAGGTATGACTTTGGTTTAATTTATTACACTTTTGTTCTGTGATAATGGTCTTGGATTTTGTAGCAAAGTGTGCTCACTTTTTAGAGATGGAACTAAAATGGGGTGAAACATCATGATGTCTACTTGATGTTAATATTTCATTGAATAAGTGGGATTAATCAAGTGTGGCAAGTGTTAATAATTTATACATTGATGAAATATTGTTTTAATTGGATGGAATATACATTGGTAAATCTAGATGATGGATGTTTATGAGACTGTTCCCTTTATTTTTCTGTGTGTCTAAAAAGATATATTAAAAAGAGTGAAACACACTCACATGCATTCTCCATTTTATTCACTTCCAGAATATTCTCCCAACAGAGATGACACCTTGATTGTGAAGCCTGGTAAGCCTGCAGGAAGCCCCAGCCCAGGGTACGAGGCGAGTATCTTGATGCTGTGCCTCATCGAAGAGAACCAGGTGAACAGGTTTTTGGATGATGAGGAAAGTTGGCCAACCCTTGTCAAGGAGGCTTGAGGCACAGTGGGGTCCCTGAGGCACAGGCAGGAGCCCTGGGGCGATGACAGGAGGTGGTTCACCCCACCACTTGTGTCCCCAGACCTCCTTTTCTGGGCCCTCATCCTTATCTTCTTGGCGGGACTCCTGGTGCTTATACAGGCCTGACCTGCTGTCTCCTGGTAAGACATAACGTGTTGATTGTCTTCTTACTATTGTGTTGTAAGAGCTCTTTATATACTATAAATACAAGTCCTTTTCTAGGGATATGTTTTGCAGATGTTTTCTCCCAGTCTGTACATGGCTTGTCTTCTCCTTCACAACATGAGTCATTGGGGAAATGTAAGTGACAGTCATCATGAGATTCTACCACACTTGAGAATGGCTATAATTAAAAAGACTGACTATAACAAGTGTTGTTGAAGATGTCAAGTCACTGAAACTCTCATCGAGTGCTGGTGAAAAATAGCTTGGATGCGTCTTTAATAATTCCATACGTCTACCCAGCCATTCCTCTCCTAGGAATCCATCCAAGGAAAATAAACCCATATGTCTATACACAGACTTGTACACATGTGTTGATAACAACCTATTTATAGTAGACAAAAACAGAAAACAACACAAATGTCCATCTATTGGTGAATGGATACGCAAAGTGTGGTATATCCCCACCTTGAAATACTATTCAACCATAAAAATGAATGAATTATTTTTTTCTTTTTTAATTATTTTATTGAAATTATAAATTATAAAGGGTTTTAACATTGTGTAATTTCGGGTGTTCATTATTATTTGTGACTTTCTGTATAGACTGCATCGTGCTCAGCACCAGTAGTCTAACTTTTATCCATCACCATGCATATGTGTCCATTTAACTCTTTCACTCAACACCCAGCCCCCTTCCCCTCTGGAAACCACTAATCTGTTCTCTTTATTCCTTTGTATATTTATCTTCTACATATGAGTGAAATCATGGATATTTGTCTTTGTCTGGCTTATTTCATTTAATATCATACCCTCAAGGTGCATCTAGGTTGATGCAAACAGGACAATCTTGTCTTCTTTTTCTGGCTGAGTAGTATCCCATTGTATATAATACATACCACATCTTTATCCATTCATCTGTAGCAGGGCACTTGGGTTACTTCCATGTCTTGGCTATTGTGAATAATGCTGCAGTGAGCGCAAGGGTGCATAAATCTCTTTGAATTGTTGATTTCAATTTCTTCGGATAAATAGCCAGTAGAGGGATAGCTGGAAGGTATGGTATTTCTATTTTTATTTTTTTGAGAAATCTCCATATTGTTTTCCCTGGTGGCTGCACCAGTTTACACTCCCACCAGCAGTGTGTGAGGGTGGGCTTTTCTCCTTATCCTCTCCAACATTTGTTATTTTTTGTCTTGGGAATTATGGCCATTCTGACAGGTGTAGTTTTGATTTGAATATCCCTAATAATTAGTGATGTTATACATCTTTTCATTTGTCTGATGGCGTTCCATATATCTTCTTTGGAAATATGTCTGTTCATATCCTCGACACATTTTTAGATTGGATTGTCTGTTTTTTTGTTGTTGGGTTGTATGAGTCGCTTATGTATTTTGGAGATTAACCCCTTGTCAGATATATGATTTGCAAATATTTTCTCTCAGTTGGTGGGTTGTCTTTTCGTGTGTTTTTTTTTTTTTTTACTTGTGAGGAAGATCAGCCCTGAACTAACATCCGAGTTAATCCTCCTCTTTTTTTCTAAGGAAGACCGGCTCTGAGCTAACATCTATTGCCAATCCTCCTCCTTTTTTTTTCCCGCAAAGTCCCAGTTGATAGTTGTATATCATAGTTGCAAATCCTTCTAGTTGCTGTATGTGGGACATGGCCTCAGCATAGCCGGACAAGTGGTGAGTCTGTGCATGTCCGGGATCCGAACCTGGGCCGCAAGTAGAGGAGCGTGCGTACTTAACCATTAAGCCACGGGCTCAGCCCTGTCTTTTCGTTTTGTTCATCATTTCCTTTGCCTTGCAGAAGGCTTTTAGTCTCATGTAGTCCCATTGGTATATTTTTTCTATTCTTTCCCTTGCCTGAGTAGACATGGTATTGGGAAGGGTGCAGCAAAGACCGATGTCAAAGACTGTACTGCGTATATTTTCTTCTAGGAGTTTTATGGTTTCAAGTGTTAGATTCAAGCTTTTTATCCATTTCGAGTTAATTTTTGTGTATGGTGGAAGATAATGATCTACTTTCATTCTTTTGCATGTGTCTGTCCTGTTTTCCCAACAGCATTTATTGAAGAGATTTTCCTTTCTCCATTGTATGATCTTGGCTCCTTTGTGAGAGATTAACTGACTACAGATGTGTGGTTTTCTGTCTGGGCTTCCAGTTCTGTTCCATTCATCTATGAGTCTGTTTTTGTGCCAGGACCATGCCATTTTCATTACTATAGCTATGTAATATATTTTCAAGTTAGGATTGTGATGCCTCCAGCTTTGTTCTTTCTTCTCAGGATTGCTTTGGCTATTTGAGGCCTTTTGTTATTCCATGTATATTTTAGGATTCTGTGTTCTATTTCTATGAAGAATGTCATTGGGATTCTGATAGGGATTATATTGGATCTGTAGATTACTTTAGGTAATATGGACATTTTAACTGTGTTTATTCTTCCAATCCATGTGCATGGAATATCTTCCCATTACTTCAGGTCTTCATGGATTTCTTTCAATAATGTCTTATAGTTTTCATTGTATAGGTCTTTAACCACTTTGGTTAAATTTATCCCTAGACACTTTTTTCTTTTTGTTGCATTGTAAATGGGATTGTATTCTTGAGTTCTCTTTCTGTTAGTTCATTATTAGAGTATAGAAATGCAACTGATTGGGGTAAGTTGATTTTGTACGCTGCAACTTTGCTGTAATTGTTGATTATTTCTAATAGTTTTCTGATGGATTCTTTAGGGTTTTCTATATTTACAATCATGTCATCTGCAAACAGCAAGAGTTTCCTTTCTTCCTTTCCAATTTGGATTCCTTTTGTTTTCTTTTTCCAGCCTAATTGCTCTGTCCAAAACCTCCAGTACTATGTTGAATGGGAGTGGCGAGAGTGGGCACCTTTGTCTTCTTCCTGTTCTCAGAGGAATGGCTTTAAGTTTTTCGCCATTAAGTATGATGTTGTCTGTGGGTTTGTGATATATGACCTTTGTTGTGTTGAGGTACTTTCCTTCTATACCCATTTTATTGAGAGTTTTTATCATAAATGGATGTTGGATCTTGTCAAATCCTTTCTCTGCGTCTGTGGAGAGGATCATGTGATTTTTATTCCTCATTTTATTAATGTGGTGTATCACATTGATTTCCGGATGTTGAACCATCCCTGCATCCCTGGTATAAATTCCACTTGATCATCTTATATAATCCTTTTAATATATTGCTGTGTTCGATTTGGTGATATTTAGCTGAGGATTTTTGCATCTGTGTTCATCAGTGATATCGGCCTATAATATTCCTTCTTTGTGCTATCCTTGCCTGCTTTTGCTGTCAGGGTGACGTTGGCCTCATAGAATGAATTAAGAAGTGTTCCATCTTCTTCAATTGTTTCGAATAGTTTGAGAAGCATAGGTATTAAATCTTGTTTGAATATTTGGTAGAATTCTCCATAGAAGCCATCTGGTCCTGGACTTTTGTTTTTTGGGAGTTTTTTGATGACCATTTCGATCTCTTTACTTGTGATTGGTCTGTTCATTTATTCTATTTCTTCTTGAGTCAGTTTTGGGAGGTTGTATGAATTTATCTATTTCTTTTAGGATATCCAATTTGGTGACATGTAAGTTGTTCAGTGTATTCTCTTACCGTCCTTTGGATTTCTGTGGTATCTGTTGTAGTTTCTAATCTTTCATTTCTAATTTTATGTCTTTGAGCCTTCTCTCTTTTTTTCTTAGTGAGTCTGGCTAATGGTCTGTCAATTTTGTTTCAGTCTTCTCAAAGAACCAGCTCTTTGTTTCATTGACCCTTTCTACAGATTTTTTAGTCTCTATTTCATTTATTTCTGCTCTAATTTTTATTATTTCCCTCATTCTGCTGACTTTGGGCTTCATTTGTTCTTCATTTTCTGGTTCTATTAGGTGTAGTTTAAGGTTACTTATCTGGTATTTTTCTTGTTTGTTGAGGTGCGCTTGTATTGCTATGAATTTCCTTCTTAGAACTGCTTTTGCTGCATCCCATAAGAGTTGTTTTGTTGTCTTTTCATTTTCATGTGTCTTCAGGTATTTTTTGATTTCTCCTTTCATTTGTTCATGGATCCAATGTTTCTTCAGTCGTGTGTTCTTTAGTGTCCACATATTTGTGACTTCCCCATCTTTTGTACTGTAGTTGATTTCTAGTGTCATAGCCTTGTGGTCAGAAAAGAAGCTTGTTATGATTTTAATCTTAAATTTATTCAGGCTTGCCTTGTTTCACAACATATGGTCTATCGTTGAGAATGTTCCATGTGCACTTAAGAAGAATGTGTATTCTGCTGTTTTGGGAGGGTATGCTCTCTCTATATCCATTAAGATCATCTGATCATTTGTTTCATTTAATTCCACTATTGTTGCCTTTCTCTGCATGGTCTATCCATGGATGTAAGTGGGGTGTTCAGGTCCCCTGCTATTATCGTGTTGCTGTTAATTTCTCCATTTAGGTCTCTTAATAGTTGCTTTATATTCGTTTGTGCTGCTCTGTTAGGTGCATACATCTTTATAAGTGTTATGTCCTCTTGGTGGAAAGTCCCCTTTATCATTATATACTGCCCCTCTTTGTCTCTCATAGTCTTTTTTATCTTGAAGTCTGCTTTGTCTGATATAAGTATGGCACCACTTACTTTCTTTTATTTGCCATTTTCTTGGAGTATTGTCTCCCATCCCTTCATTCTGAGCCTGTTTGTTTTTAGAGCTGAGATGTGTTTCCTGGAGGCAGCATATTGTTGGGTCTTGTTTTCTAATCCGCCCCACCACTTTGTGTCTGTTGATTGGAGAATTCAATCGATTTACATTTAGAGTGATTACTGATACATGAGGACTTAATCCCACCTCATCTATATTTCCATTGTTTCTCTTCCTTTGTGTTTCTGACTACCATTTCATTTTGGGGGTTTTCTGTGGAGGTTTTCTCTTTTTTTATGATCTATGGCTCTGCTCTGATTTTTTGTTTGCTGGTTACTGTGAGGTTTGTATGAAGATCTCATAGATGAGATAGTCCATCTTCTGATAGCCTCTTATCTCCATTAGTCTAAGCAGGTTCCATCCCTTTCTTCTTCTCCTTCTGAGTTATTGTTGTCACATGTTATTCATTTTTGAGTTGTGCATTTGTAACTAAGTTGAAGTGTTTATTGTTACTTTTGATGCTTTCCTTCCCTTCTTCTTTTACGTTATAATTAAGTATTTGCTACCTTGTTGTGAAACACAGCTGTAGCTTTCTGATTTTGTCTGTCTATTTATCACTCTGGTCAAAGATTTATAAACATTTGCCTTCTTTTTGTTTCAGGTATGAGGGCGTCTTGATCATTGCTTGTATGGGAGATCTAGTGGCAATGAAATCCTCAGCCTTTGTTTATCTGGGAAAACTTCTATTTCTCCATTGTATCATAAGGATCATTTCACTGGATAGAGTATTCTTGGCTGAAAGTTTTTTTCTTTCAGTATTTGTAATATATCTTTCCATTGTTTCCTTGCCTGTAAATTTTCTGCCAAGAAATATGCTGAAAACATGATGGGGGTTCCTATGTAGGTTATTTTCTTCTATCTTGCTTCCCTTAATATTTTTTCTTTGTCATTGGCTTTTGCCAATTTTACTATCACATACCTTGGAGAAGGTCTTATAGCATTGATGTAATTAGGCGTTCTCTTGGCTTCATGTACTTGTAGGTAGGGTTCTTCCCCAGGTTTGGGAAGTTCTCAGCTATTATTTCTTTGAACAAGCTCTCTGCTCCTTTCTCCCTCTTTTCTCCCTCTGGAATACGTATAATTCTTATGTTGCTTTTATAATTGAGTCATATATTTCTCCAAGAATTCCTTTAATTTTTAAAAATCTGAGTTCTCTCTCCTCATCCACTGGAAGCATTTCTATATTTCTATCCTCTAAATCACTAATTCTTTCATCCATAATATCAGCTCTATTTTTTAAGGATTCTAGATTCTTTTTTATCTCATTAATTATGTTCTTCACATCCAGAATTTCTGCTTGTTTTTTTAATAGTTTCAGTTTCTTTAATGAAGTATTCATTTTCCTTATTAATTTTATTCCTGAGTTCGTTGAACTGTCTGAACATTATTGTAACTTGGCGAGTTTCTTTATGACAGTTATTTTGAATTTTCTGTCATTTAGATTGTAAATTTCTGTGACTTCAAGGTTCATTTCTGGAGATTTGTCATTTCCTTCTGCTCTGAATTGTTAGTGCAGTTTCTTATGGTGTTTGATGAACTAATCTTTTGCCTGTGTATTTGTGGTAGTATCGGGTCACAGATTCCACCTGCTACCGCTGTGGGGGAAGCATGAGCTGTGTCTCTGATCCCACCCCATACGCTGGAAGTTGTGTGGGTACAGTGGCTGTTCCCACCCGCTGGGAAAGCATTCACAATGGGCTCAGAGCTGCTGCTACACAGAGACACGTACCCAGTTGTGAGACCGCAGCACTAGTATGGGTATTTGTGCCATCTCGGAAAGCATTTGCATGTGCGCGCATATCTGCTGCTGCCTTTTCTTATGCTCATGCCAGCCTCTGTGCTTGGCGGGTGGGACTTCTTCACGGGTTCTGAGCATTCCCCAATCATTGGGACTGCAGTGGCACTGTGGGCTTTCCAACCATCCAGGAAAGCATTCATGTGCAGGTCCAGGGCTGCCGCCAACCCCTCCCAGAGTGGCACCAAGATGCATTCCTTCTTTTGCGGATGCAGCAGTACTATTGGCTCTCACGCCAACCTGGGAAGCACTCAGGCGTGTGTACAGTGCTGCCAGGGAAGTCTTGGGGATAAGAATGAATTCATAGTACATGCAATGACAAGCATAAATCTCAGAATAATTATGCTGAGTGAAAGAAGCCAGTAAAAAATGAGTACATAGTATATGATCCCATTTATAAAAATTCTTGGAAAATCTATAGGGACATATACCAGATCACTGGTTGCCTGGGAATGAGAATGTGTTTGCAAACGGCAGGGAAAGAGGAATTAAAATGAGCATGAGGAAATTTGGGATGGATGGGTGTTCCTTTTCCTGATTGTGGTGATGGTTCAATAAGTTATAATCAAAATGTATCAAATTGTTCACTTTAAATGTATGCAGTTTACTGTATGTCGTTAATACCTCAATTATGCTAGAACATGTAGGGGAAAGAGAGGGAGAGAGAGCCAAAAGAGGGAAAAGGGGAGGAAAAGAGGACTGAGGGTGAAAATTAAGTGGAAAAAAGGAAGAGGGAGACATAGGAGGCATCAGGTCTCTGTGGCTTTGGCATCTCCTTCCCCTGGAGTCTCCCATACTGGGCAGCTGACTGGACCATTCTGATGCACTCTCCTCACCTCAGAAGTCACTGTCTGTCAGCAGAAGAAGGAGGGCAACTGTGAGCTCCACTGACGACGTCTGGGCTATTACCTGCCTCATGGCGACCTATGGAAGCTGCGTTGACTAGATCTGACTAGGTCTGATGTCCCGTTTTCCCAGCTGGTGTCCAGAGGATCTTGGCTGGAACATAACGAACCTACATTGGATGGACACAGGCTCCGAGCCTTTCTAGACTTGGCCCCTAATTGGCTTACAGGGGACTGTGCTGAAAGATTTCACCTTCCTTAAGTCCTGACAATGACTACAATTTCTGTCCTGTGGTGTCACACCAGTTCATCCCTCAGGGACACCAGAATTGGTGAAACAAGCACAGATATTACCATCGTGTAAAATTGAATCCCCACTTCAGTGCAAGGTTTCCCTTCTTAGGAAACTTTGAAACATCCCTCCCCTTGACTCTGTGCAGCCATCACACCCTGCTCAGTTCCTCCATATTTCTCCCCCACTGAAGGCCTGGCAGTCTCAGGTTCCCCTTTTCTGCTTCATTCTCTGAAGCTCAGATTCACCAGGACTTCCAGATCAATCTCCCTCAATGGCTCCTCTACCCACTCATGGGTCCTCCATGATGAGAAACAGGCCAAGTTGGGAGGAATGGGTGAGACATGACTCTGCAGTCACCTTGGGCCTTGGGAGCTGAAATGACTAGGTGTCTGGGAAGCCTGAATCCCAGAGTAACACCAAGGCTCTGGGAAGAGAGTATCTGCTCTGGTTTTAAAAGTGAATAAAACTCGGCGGGAGAAAACTGAGGGAAAAGAAAGAGTCTTTTTTCATCTTTCTCTGTACAGAGTCCAATTAGCCACACAGCAGAGGCTCCCCAACAAGCAGTCTAGAGCATCCCAGGTATGAGGCAGGCTGCGCTGTTCTGCCGTGGGTCTGTGGGAACAGATTACATTATCTGTACACACTGTGCAGATGACCACAGGTGAAAATACCGAAGGGCTGAGAATTAAATTCACAGTCATGCCACTCTCTCATAATTTTTGTGTGTGAGCTTCACATTCTCAATCTTAAGCAGTGATTCTCTGAGAATGCACACTTGAAGATTATAATGTTTAATAATATTATTAATGATTGCATACATTATATGTTATACATTGTACAGTATAATTATAAATTAATGTTTAATTATTATTATACATTAATATATTATTATATATTACATTATTATAATAATATCATTATAATGATTAATAATAGCTATGATTATTGACTAATTTCTGCTAAGCAACTTGACTGGCAAGCTCTGTGTGTATTATCTTAGTTACAGTCACTATTTTTAGGGTTTTATTCCCATTTTAAGCTAAAAATAAGGAGGCTCAGATATATTAAATAAGTTGACAAAGAAGGAAAATAATTACTACAAAGCCTAAATAAACACCTATTCAAAATATGTGTCAAAGAAAGAAAGATGTTATCTGACTTACAAACAGACTCAAAGTTGACCTCCCACAGGCCCACAGTGAAAGAAGCGGTAAAGAGTGTACATCAGGAAGAAGAAATGTGAACCCAGGAAAACATAACAGGAGTCACGAGGAAAGGAAAAAACAGTCTGTCTAATTTAGTATTAGTTTTAAAACAAGACATTAAAAACACATTCGAACCAAAATTCCAGATGATTACCACATGGAAGAATAGAGGAGAGAAGACTTAGCTAAAAAATACCTCATTTTTTAGGGAAGATATAAATACTAAGATACTCTATTATTGTTTAACACATTGCTCTCAGAAACTGATAAATCTGTGGGACAAAAGTAGGTAATGATAAAGAGGATTTGAAGAGTGCAACATACTCGATCAGGCAAATAGACAAATCCCAACACACTGGCTTATTGTGACACTTGTGATGCTGAAAACAGTCGTTCTCCTGACAACAGGATACCACAATGGCATATCAACTTTCATGAATGAAACTTCCAACACATATAAATCTAAAAAAAGGGAAAATACAGTATTTCATTATGTGCGGCTGTGACTCAACATGCAACAAATACCAGAAAAATAGAGACCCAGAAGTAGGTGTCTTTTCTGAGAAGACAGATATAACAGCTCTTTCGTGAAATATTATGTTGGAATCTATTGGAATATTACACAAAAAGGACAATCCGTTTGGACTATGTAATTTTTCTCTGTGACTGTGAGGGCAAAATCGAAAGAATCCCCTGACTGTGATAACTCTCTGTTGATCTTAAAATACAAATGCATAACACTCAGGAAAGGAAAATGAGAGAACAAAATGAGAAAGAAAGAAATCCTTTCTCTCCTCACCTGAAACCCAATCTCTCACCTCAGAAGGTTCACTGTCTGTATCTTCTCTGTCATGCAAAGGAATCAAAGAAAAGAAAACTATTGGTATATATTAAAGTTTCAAGAGCTTAAAGCAAGAAGACATCAGGACCCCTGCAGAGGCATTAACTTAGAATGAGCTCCATGTCATCTGCACCGTTTTGTCTTTTCTTCATCATGTTTGTCGGGACATCCTTCTTGGCCCCTCAATCTCCCTGCCTCACTAGCAAGTCTGTCTGCATGAATGCTACCGCCAGGCTCTCTCTTGCTGTCTTCACTTTCTCTTCCTGTTTCCTGATATCCTCCTCAGTCACCAGAAATTGTTTGCAAAGGAGTTGTGGGATGTACAGAGCAGCTCCTGGGATCGTCTTTGCTGAATCTCAAGACCAGGCAGGGGTGGGCATGGTACTGGAGTTCAGACCACCTGCGAGCACACATGACAGGGATGCACCTGTGCAACTAAGTGCAAGATTCAGCAGGGCTTTGGCAAGGTCCAAAGGACTTAACAGTTCTCCTGCACTCTGCAGGCCTAGAGACCTTGCAGTCTCTTCTGCCAGCAGAGTTGTTGGGGCTGCTCCAAGGTTTCCTCCCTTTGATGGCATCTGACCTCATTGCCAGGATAGGATAAGATTCTAGTAACTGGCCTCTTGAATATGTAACTGGACATCCTCAAAGGGATGGAGATGCTCAAACCAGGCTTTGGGTTGGATTGGTTTCCACAATTATGTCGCTTCCTCTGTGATGATTTGACCATCATACTTCTTTTCTTCTTACCCTATAAAAATAAATTGTGACTGTGGATAAGAGTGATAAATGAAGCCTGCCTTCCCAGGACAATTATGTCAGATGCCTTGTACTTCTACCCTCCCTCTCTCCCTGTGGGGATTAATCTCAACCTGAGTCCTGGGACATCATCAACGAGATTTGGGTCAAGAAGAGAAAGCTCGAGGTCAAAACTCAGGACTACTGCATGTCGTTTCTTCTCCCCCATGTTGTTAGACACTTATGAGTATGATTTTATTCTCATTTTGTCCTTGTCACTCTCAACAACAAAATCCCTGGTGCTCCCTGTCAGGACACACTGTCCCCAGTCTTTTTCTAAATCCCAAATCATACCATTCTTCTGTACTATATGACTATTCATTTAATAAGCCCATTGACCAGTTGGTGTTCATAGCTCCAATAGAGCTTAAGTCAGTAGTGAAATTATCATCCACCCCACTCCTATTGACTGTTATTTGACAACTGTGAACATTAAATCTCAGTACAGAGAATATGTCTGAAAAAACTCAACTTCCAAATGGAGATTGTGCTGTAAGTGGGAAGTACACACTGGATTTATTAAACCCACGAAAAAAAATGTAAACTCTCTCATTATGAAGTTTTGTGTAGAGTGCACCCACATTGATGATATCTTGGTTATAGTGGGTTAAAATATACTATTAAGACTAGTTTCACATGTTGGCTTTCATTTTTTTAAATGTGGCCGTTAAGAAAAAAATTAAATTCGATAATATAGAGTGCTTAATGTTACTATGGGACAGTGCTGTTGAAGCCATCAGTGAAAATAAAGTCCAGAGACAGTGGTTAGGGAAATTGTTTCCCTAGAAAATGAGTCTACACTGACCCACACTGCAAGATGCAGTAAAAACTGTCATACACACACACAGACACACAGACACACTGAGAGAATGAAAAAAACCTCTTCCTAGAGTCCCACCTCTTCTCCCATGGCATGAGGTTGCACTCCTACTTAGTCCTAAGTGGACTAATCTCAAGAAAGAAGGCAGAAGTCAAGGTAATTTACCAGTTAGGAAGATCTAAAACCAGAGACTAAAACTCAAGATATGTGATGAATTTCCTGTCCTGGCTTCTGTTATTTTTTCAATATGTTAGGGAGACTTTTCCAAGGAGGGTTGTTTTAAAACTCACATTTTCTTTACTATGTAAAAATAGACAGGCTATGTAAAGAATAATTACTCTAGCCAATCAATGAAAAGGAGATGATAGAACACGAATACCCTTATTATAAGTCACTCCTCGATTAGAGAGTCAGGGAACAGCTGACATTGTGTTAATTTGGCCTTAATTAGGCTGATTCTGATTTCATGATTGTCATATTGATTGTATTATGCTAGAACCTATGAAACTTCCCAGCCTCCCTACTATTTAACCACCAAGGCCCACCAACCAGACCAGTCCTTGCTGACACATCCCCTGCCTCCATCCCTTCTGACAACACCTGGAGGATTTTCCCCAAATCCCACTCTGTCCCTGAGCTCTTCAACCTGCCCCAGGGCCAGGGAATCATTTTCTCCAAGGCTCAGGATCTGTGTGTGTCCAACTCTGGGGATGGCACTTCTCGCTCTAGTGAAGACAGGGATCAGAGTGCACACCCTGTGAGCTGCAGCAATTGGACAAAGACTGGGGTTTGCTGACAGAAAAGAACCTTTAGTGGGCACGGTTACCAGGGTCCAAGAAGCCCCAGTGATTCCTCCAGGGAATGTGATGCAGGACAGAGCAGGAATGTCTGCCAGTGGTTCGGCTTAGGAATGCCTGTAGGATGACATAGGTGACATTGGTAATGCATTCGCCAATGTTGTTCAATCATTTATTCATCGTATGTCTTGGAGTGATTTCTGCATACATCCAGACAACAGGCTCACCCTCTGGAGCTCACAAGCAGCGTCAGAAGAATTTCTAAATTTTATTTCTAATATATAGGTACAGCACTGGTAATACACTAGGTGTTCCAAGGATTTTTCAAACATTAACTCCGTTAATACTCTCCATAAAACTGCAAAATATGTATGCTGAGCATTATTGCCAACTGACAGTTGAAGAAACTGAGGCACCAATCAGGTAAAGAACTCAGTCAATACAAATATCTAATAAGGGATTGAGCTGGAATTTGGACGTGAGGAGTTAGCTCCATAGTCTGTGCTCTTAACCATGACATTTACTCTCTAAAGACTTCACATCATGAAAAACTTTGATCAGTTATCCATTTTCTTGGTGCATTGAGTAGCCACACTATTTTATCTGTGTCTGAAAAATAGAATACCTGCGTAGAAACTACTGCACATACACACTCACATTACATCTACCAATGTCTCCAGTCTCTGAAAATTAATACAGAGAACATGTCAGAATGTTTCTTGTCCAGGTTGGGAGGACTCTGAGGAAATCTCAGTGTTGATATAAGAAGCTGAAGACAGGCTGGGAGTGGGTCTCAGGGGAAAGGTGTCCTCAGGAGTCACCATTGAATGACAACATTGATGGGAGGGTCTCAGCAATGACTGAATTCAGGATCTGGTGGTGTTTTAACCTGGTGTTTATCTTCTGGCTGTGGGTTTATGGTGATGCAGCACAGGGAGAGGGGATGGTTCACTGTGGTCTTGGGGAAACCAGACCCATGAAAGAGAGGGAATGATGGTTTCCTTAAACAATAGACTCGTGGTGGGAAAAATTCGGCTTGGAAGAGACAGTCCTGTGCCTGGTATAAGCAGAAGGAGTTGCCTCTGCTTCAGCGAAAGCAGACAGCCCTTCCTCATGCACTCATTTTATCTCAATGGGAGGAAGGAGGAGGAAATCATGTAATGATCTTCTGGATGTGAAATTTGTGATGGTAGAGACTGTGCTAGGAGGTTCTGAAAGGCTGCCCTGAGGCATTTCAGACCTTTGCTGTGACCAGAATGACAAGTGTAAGCACCCCTGCGTATGTCTGGGAAGAGTTAGTGCTTCAAGGAGAAGGCTCCCTGGTGCAGAGACTCACAAGAAGAAGCGAGTTTGACCAGGGAAGGTCAGAAATGTGGCCAGTGTGGCTGGAGGGAGCCTGAGAAGAGAGAGGAGTGGAGAGAGGAGCATGATCAGGCTGGATCCTGGGACATGGTAGACTGTTACTTTCTGTTCCTCTGTGACAATATTACTCCAAAAGTTGCCACCTATAAAGTACAGATATTTAACATCTCACAATTTCTGTGAGCCAAGCATCAGGCATGGCTTAGCTGGGTGCCTCTGCCTCAAACTCTCTGTGAAGCAGGGGCTGTGGCCTCCACAGGGCTCCAATGGGGGAAGATTTCCACACAAGATCACTCACATGGGTTTTGTCAGGATCTATTTGGACTGAGAGTCTGAGCTCCTGTCTGTCTGTTGGCTGGAAACTCCCTCAGTTCTCTCCTATGGAGCCTCTACGTAGTGCAACTGACAACATCAGCACTTGCATTCCCAGTTCTGGTGATTTGATAGAGAGCGATAGTTAGAGCGAGAGAGAGAGAGAGAGATAGAGATGGAAACAGAAGGATGGAGGTAAGTAGGGAACCCAAGTAAGTCAGTAAGTGGGAAGTGACAGAGGTTTTGTAATTAAAACTTGGAAGTGACATCCCATCACCTTGGCTGTGTTCTGTTGTTCAGAAGCCAGATACTGACCACTTAGTGGTGACACAAGGATGTGTATTCCAGGAGGCAAGGAGCATTGGGAACACTGTGGAGGCTCCCACCACGTAGGCCAACATGAGGATCTTGGGACTGATTCTGAGTAAAACAGGGCACCGTGGAAGGCTTAATGCCAGTGGATCACAATGTCTGAATTTCCTCTAATTTCAACCCCTTCAGGATGCAGACCAGAAAATGAGGCTCAGAGCGGCAGTGACTTACCAAAGATCACACATCTGGGACCCAGAGAAGTTGTGACTGGTATTCTATGTGATGTCCTACTCCTTGTACTTCTTCCATCTCTAAGTGTGTGCATTAGACACATGTGACACCAGCCCACAGGTGTTGTAGGTATTATCGCATATACACCTGATGAGGTCCCTAGGAAGCTGTTTTTAGCGCAATCCTCATTGTGCAGCTTGGGAGACTGGGGAGATCTTGAGAGGCACAGCAGCTTTTCCAGGACACAGAACTGGTAGGAAAAAAGAGGTCTGACCTCAGCTCTGTCTCCTCAAAGCTGGAGCCTGGATCCACTCCCAAGGAGCTGTGGGAAGGTTGGTGATGGGTATTTGTGTACAGTGATGGAGATGACATGGGCAAGGAGGGAGAGCAGCCAACAGCCTAGTGGGGGACTTGGGTGGGTCTCATTGAAGTAAGGGGTCAAGTAATAGAACCTTGAAGAAGTGACCTCATTTCCTTGGTGACAGCCCCCAACAGAACTTAGAACTCTGGTTACCAGGCACCCACATTGTAATCACAGCATCCTGTCCAGTTCATTTGAGTGGAGACACTCTACACAGCAGGATGTTCTCGTGTTGTCCCATGACTTTCCGAGGCTCTGGCCCCCAGAAAGCCCAGAATGAGAGCGTGTTAAGTCACTTTAGACGTTGGCTCAGCCCTCACCTCGAATGTGTGTGGCCTTTTGGCAGAAGGAACCATCAGGTAACAGTTTAGGCCAGGGCAGGCCACTCTAGGTAAGGCCAGAACTGTGATCCCAAAAGAACAGCCCCACACCCCTTGACCCTCATTGTGTGTGTGTGGGGGAGGTGGAGTTAGGGAAGTTGGGGATGTGGAGGATCCAGGCTGGGCAGGAGCAGGAAGCTAGATGGTGGGAGTCGTTCAGTCTGTCATGTTGGTACTCAAGATCTTGGCTGCAGGAGAGGAAGTTAAGTGCTGGGGAGCAAGCTCCTCTATCCGCATGTGAATGCCAGGATCTCAAGGTGCCTCGGATTCCTTCCCTGGTGGAGTCTGTGCAGATGCCGCTCTGTGCCTGATCTGTGTTGGGGTTTCCCACTGTGGCAAAGTCCAGGCAGGCCCCTGATCCCCCCTGGCCTGAGTGCTGCGCACTGTCACTGCAGAGCTGCACCCAGGAGATGGTCGAGGAGCTGGTGGATGCTTTCCAGTTTGCCATCTCCCTGGAGTGGACTCAGGTGCACCAGTCCATTAATGACTAGGGCTGGTCTGAGGTGAGTGTGGGTGCAGAGGGGTCTTCACACCCAGGATCCTGAGATGATCAAGGCAGTACTAGAATCCAGACTCAAATCTGAGATTCCGCTGGGAACCGCTGCCCCAGAATTTTCCCACTAGAGTGCCCCACAGTACCACTCCCAAGGGAATCTGGACCTCCACTCCACCCCACAAGTTACACAGGAGGGTAGAAAGTCACCTCGTCCTCCTGGTGTTTCACTATGGTGTCACTGACTGTACGTCCCTCCTCCTCTCCCCCAGTGTGAGAATGAGTCCACTGTGAATTTAAATGAGTCCTGCAGGATGTGTGCCCTCCAGGCAGCATAATGGAGAAGCTGACAGAGTCCATGGCACCAGCTTTCCTGAGTAGGAACATCTCCAACTTCACCACCTTCATGGTCAACTAATCAGCCTCAGACACATCCTACCGGGTCCTGGACCAGCTGTTTACTAGGTGAGTAGCCACTCCCTCCTCAGCACAGTGGTGAATCTGCCCTCTGCCAGCTGTGTACCTTGGGCAAATCCCCGCATCACTCGGAGCCTCAGTTTGCTCTTCTGAAAAGTGTGGGAGGCATAAATTTAATGGTGATCTTGTAGGGACTAATGGGATCAGCAATGGCAGGTGCTTACCTGGTGCCTGAATCTGCAGAGAGGGCTGTAGACATGCTGTGGTTGTTCATGGTTATTATTTCTCTCTTTGTCACGAAAAGTAGTCTGCCTCATCATTTTCTGGGATGTGGCCTTTCTGAGTTTGGAAAAGCACATGGAAATCACCCTGTCAAGGAGGTGGAGATTCTGTTCAGTTGGTCCTGGTCGTTTTCCTTGTGGTAGCCAATCAGGGATCTCTGTGGCAGCAGAGGGGCCCCAGTCCCACTCAGGTGTCTGAGATGGTTCTGGTTGGACTTCACTCATGCAACCATGTAGATTAAGCACCTACTACATGCAGGACTTTTGGAGACACTTAGTAAAACTCAGTGAATAAAGGAGATACAATCGCTGGGCCTCAATTGTCGTCTGAGAGTCAGACAGTCACATTGGACATCATTTGCAGGTCCTGTCCTCCATCGTACATCCCAAGTGGTGCCCTGATAGCCTCCTTTACATCTAGAGGCATCTTTCCTTATTCCAGCCAGGAGAGCAGAGCGCAGGACCATCTGAAAACGTGAGTGGTCTTTGGGTCCCGAAGAAGGGCTTCCTGTCTCTACAGAACAAGGCGTGGAGGGAGAGATGGGGGCTGTGGCTGGGGCGGGCCTGTCAGAACCCACATCTCACGCATCTTTTGATTTCCATGGAAAGGCCGAGGTCTGGTGTCTTCCAATCCAAGAGGACAGGACTCAAAGAGCTTGGATGGGTGTCAGGACCCCTGGAAATCAGAGGGGTGGCTTGGCTGAGTTGTCCCCAAGAGACCCATTCCCACCACAGACCCATCAAAATCTGCCTCCCCACATCCACCTCTTCTGAAATCAACCTCCAGTCCCAAGATAGGAGATGTGTGAGCAACCTGCTCACAAATCTGCCTCAGTGCTCAGTCCAGTTGTACAACTGCATGGAGGGCTGGGCTGGGCTGTGTCCCAGCCCTTTGGGAGAAGAGTGTCAGCGAGAAGAGAGTCACGACAGAATCTGTGTTCAACCTGCTGTATAAGCAGGCCTGCCACTGCGAGGATAGCGTCACAGGGACCACTGCTGCCCTGGGGCTCTCCCTTGGATGGGAAGGGGCAGGCATAGGCGCCCAGTCCCAAGCCAGGTGCCTTGGGGGAGAAGTGTGGAGGGAAAGGCCAGGCCTCTGACTCTGTTGCCCACTTGCCTCCCCCAGTGCCATCTCTTCTCTGGTGGGAACCTGCCTGGACCCAGGGCAGGATTTCTGGGAACCACTGCACTATCCCTGTTTCATGGTGAAGCTGGCCTCTCTGCATGTCAGCTTGCCTGGCTCGGGGCTGCAGGGCCACGCCTACATTCTCCAGGTCCAGCTGGAGCATCCACGGCCCATCGAGGCAGAGCTGGAAGGTGAGGTGACTGCAGTCTGGGAAGAAAATTTGCTGAGTGTTCAGAGGCTTTGTTCCCTTCAAGGCAGTGGGGTCTTTCCTGTCTTTGACAGGCACAGGGGAAGTCAGCTACTTGAGTGACACTGTTTCTTTCTCCTGCTGCAGTACCATCTCAAGAGCTCCCCCCAGCTCCAGAGCCAGAGCAAGGGCCAGCTCCACGGCTAGATCCAGCTCCAGCTCTAGTTCCACCACCTGTGCCAGAGCTGGAGCCAGTGTCACCTCCATCAGTCCCTCCAGGGCCAGAGCCACCACCAACATCAGCTCCAGCCCCAGTGCCAGCTCCTGAGCAGGAGTCAGATGGACCATTGTCTCCAGGGAGAATCCTCCCTCCACCTGGAGAGATAACAGCAGAGCCAGATCCAGCCCCAGAACCCACCTTCCCCTGGGACGTGACCACCAAGAACCTTCTGAGGGAGGAGAAGCCTGACTTCTTGGAGTTCCCTCCCCAGCTGGTGGCAGAGAAGTTGACACTGATGGATGTGGTGAGCAGTGGGGCTCTCAGGGCAGATGGGGCCGGCCTTCCCTGTGCCATGAGCTGCCCCACACCTGCCATTTCCTGATCCAGAATCCCATGATCTCGGTCCAGCTTCCTTTCTTACCCTCATGTAACCTGAGCAGCCTTCTTAACTCCCAAGCATTTGCTGTCCTCATGTGGACAGTAGAGATGGACACTGAGAGCAGCTGCCATGCAGAGTGGCTGTACAGATGGATGAGGTGCAGCAGAGAGAAAGTTGGGCATATTCTGTGCTTTGGTGAGGGAGGGAAGCACACTGAAGTGCTGTCAGGTCCTTGGGTAGTTCACTCATTTTCCCAGGATGCCTCAACAGGCTCAGCACTTATTAGGCACCTCATGTGTACATGACTACATGGGAGACAAACAAAGCCCGTGGTTGTTGCTCCCTTGGGGGAATGTGCATCTGAAAGAGGAGTCAGACCCCAGGATGATCAGAATGGGTGGAAGATGCCCCTAGAGATGGTCAAGCAGGAGCCGAGTTCTGGTGCTTGGAGGAAGTGAGACTGGGCGGTGAGCAAATGCCACTTCCCTGGGCCACAGTATTGGGTCCTGGGTCATCCTGTGCTGGGTACCCTCAGGGGACACAGGCAACACCCAGTGACTCCCACAAGCCTCAGGCCGCATTCTCAGCTTCCTGAGCTCCAGCTCTCATCACTGACCTGGCCTGGGACTGGGGGCTGCGGATGCTGAGCTGGGCTGTGGCAGGGCTGAGTGACACTCCCTGTCCTCCCCAGGAGCTCTTCAAGAAAGTGATGCGCTATGACTTCCTGGACTCCATCTGGTCCCAGTGGGACAACAGGGCCAATGAGCACCTTGCACCCACTATCCATGCCACCATGACCCACTTTAGCAGAGTGGTCAAATGTGTCATCACCACCTGCCTCGGGGACCCGAGCATGACGGCCCAGGACAGGGCCAGGGTGGTGGAGCTCTGCATCCAAGTGGCCAAGGTTAGATGTGGGAGGCCCTGGGAACCCCTCTCTGGAGTCATGGGAACCATTCCTTCTCCTTACTCAGTTCTCAGGATTGAAGTCTGTGATCTGAGCCTTCGCATAATCCTTAGGCCCCTCCTGCCATGGCCTCGATGACCTGACTCCTGGTCCCAGTGGTAGGAAGCTCACCCCATCCTGGGCTCCTTCCTTGGCTTGAGCTAAAATCCCCCTCCCTGGGAGTATTCCTCATCAGGGTCCAGCTGTGCTCTTCCCAGGTTTCCTGAGCCTCTGTCTCATCCAGGACAGGAGACGTCCATGAGAGGACAGAAGCCAGAGGAAGGAGGGCTCCATTTCCCCCTCACAACACATTCTCTTCCCTTCCCTAGAAGTGCCAAGGCCTGAGGAACCTGTCTTCACTCCATGCCATCCTCTGGGCAATGCAGAGCCCCTCCATTCAGCGTTTAAAAAAGACATGGAGATGGGTGCCCAGGTGGGTAGGCCTCTCTCCATGAGAGCACCACCTTTGTGGACCAGACACCCCCCCACAGGGCTGCCATTGCCCTTCAGTAAGCTGGGACCTCCTGGGAGACGATGAACCCTGGGGACAGGGTCTGACCTGGTTGGGAGGCATGGAGTCTTTCTGGAAACTTAGGCCAGTGGTTCTGCTTCAGGAATCAGTTTCCCGAAGTGCCAGACCCTGGCTTGAACCAAATTGAAGATTTTCAAGTGTTTGCTTTGCAGCAACAGAACTCTCTGTCCACTTGAAATCAAGACTCTTTAAAACAGGTTTGTTCAGTAGATAAGAGAATGAAGGCCCCAGGTGACAACAGGAGAGCCCCCTCCCCAGTCCCAGAGACCTCTGGGCTCAGGGGACACACTGAAAACGCTCATCCAGGCTGTCTGGATAATTCTGCATTTTCAAACAAAAGGGATTTACCTTTAAACCACCCCAGAGTGTTTCATTCCTTTTTTCCCTCCTCAGGAGGAACTGTAAAAAATTTAAAACCTTGTGCAGAATGGACCAGCGGGAGAGGAGGAAACTGCTCACGGAGATGAGTGGAGGCTCGAGATCTGGAAGGAGGGAAGGTGAAGGGGGAGTAGGGACCAGGCAGGGTGTTCTTTGGTAAGTTTTTCACTTAAGGTTACCTGAGAAATAACGGTGTGTCTTGTCAAGATTGACAGGAAGCGGAGGGTGTGAGTTGCAGGGGCAGGTGGGGACTGTTTGGGGTAGGAGGCCTTTGTCATGTCGTAGAGTGGTGTTGGTTGGACTGTTCCAGGAGGTGAGGAGCTGGCAGAATGAGCAGGTCTCTGGCTTCCATGCGGGCCCATCAGCTGGCCCTCATCCTCCTCCAGGCTGGCCGGTGGATGGAGTGGGTGGGGTTTCTTTCTTCCTAAAACAGCCCAGGCTGTCCTCAGGAAGCCAGGCCCCTGCTGCTCCTTCGGTCTTCACTGCACCTCGCAGGGAAGAGCACCCTGCCTGCCCCAGGGACGGGCACTGTGTGGTCACACAGGCCAAATGGACACACGGGCTGCCCAGCCTTGGAACGTATGGTGGATCTGGGACAGATCTGTGTGCTCTCTGGGACTCTGCACTCTATCCCGATAGTGGTCATTACTGACAACCCAGTGAGAGTCTACCCCGGTGCCTTGTTGACAAGGATACGCCCCAGATGGCAATGAGAATTATCGGGGAACCTACAGATTCTGAATGGACCTTCCTGGCAGGACATTAGAAGTTTCCAAGTAAAAAAGGATGCAAATGTCACCATTACACAGCACCCTGGTCACCCCCTACACTGTCACTCAGATGTCGCAGAAGGGGGTCCCCTTCCTGAGTGAATGAAGGAGGAGTTCTGTGCAGGGACAATCCTGATGGGATCCTAGGGAGCTGAGGCATTTGGCATGGCCTCAGGTCCAGCCTGGAGTCAGAAAATCCCAGGGGGCTGGGACAGGCAGAATCCACTTGGATATGCCCCCTGAGACACCTTTTGCCTCCCCATCCATGCCTCAGCCTGACTAAGGGCCTAGACACATCCCGAGAGTCCAGAGGACAGGACCTTGGTCAGAGGTGTGTCTGGAGGAGGAGTGAAGGCCGGGGGACAGGGCCTCTGGCTGGTAGGGGGAGCGATCTCTCATCTGTGGGCCCTTGAGCAAGTCACCGGCCCTCTGTGGGCCTCGGTCTCCTCATTTGGGAA
Organism: Diceros bicornis minor; assembly: GCF_020826845.1. Taxonomy (NCBI): domain Eukaryota; kingdom Metazoa; phylum Chordata; class Mammalia; order Perissodactyla; family Rhinocerotidae; genus Diceros; species Diceros bicornis. Next base: position 89,574 of record NW_026691791.1, read on the forward strand.
ATGGAGGGATATGATCTGTGGTGCAGGGCTCACAGGGGTTGATGAGGTACAAGGGGGAGAGGAATGTGCAGGAGCTTTGTGCTCCTCCTCCTCGAGGTGCGAGGGGAGAGTACTGGTAACAGTCAGATGACACTGGATCCTCAGGGGACCCTGAGAGGCATGGGGAGTCCTCCTCACACTTTCCTGATGAGGAGAGAGGCTTAGGGGCCTGGGAAGGCCTGAGGGCACAGAGGAGGGAGTGTTGGAGCTGGGATTGACTAGAATCAGAGCACTCTAGAATGGGAGCAGCCATAGACACCAGATGTCCAGGGTCCAAGATCAGGGGCCTGGGAGACACGAGGAAGGGAGGATGGCCTCCGTAGCCTGTCCTTGACACTGCAGGATGTGACCTCTGTATGGGCCACCCTGGAGATGGACCCCAGGGAGTAAAGGAGAGGCAGCAGCAGGTGAGGGGGCCTGAGGGGGAGGGTCCAGGCGTCAGAGGAGGGGGTCACCTCCCTCACAGCTGGAGGCCTCCCCAAGAGAGGGGTCCCTCCTGCTCCAGCCCAGCTCCTAGAGCTCCAGAGCCTGAAATGCCTGCCCTGGAAGTGACCAGGAGGAGTCCTGGAATGGCTGGGCCGAGGACGGATTTGGGGGTGGAGTGGCAGGGATCGCACAACCTGGGATTTGCCAAAAGCCGCCCCTGGTAGCTGACAGGGGACGTTGGGTGGTCCTGGAGGGGGCAACTGGGAGGAGGCTGCTGAGGGTCCTAGGCTGCTCTCTGTGGGAGACTGTGGTGGGCAGGAGGATGGGGTGAAGTGATTTGGGGGAGAGTCCATGGGGGCACATGAGAGGTGGGATTCATCACCCCTCCCACCCTGATTTCACAGTGTGTCATCCCCTTCCTGGGCATGTACCTCTATCACCTGAAGCTGCTGAACATTGGGATGGAGGATGATCTGGAAGTGAGTGAACATGGAGGTGGGCCACGGAGCAGGAACCTGAGGTTTGGGATGAGAAAGCGCTGCACTGGCCCCTGAGCTCTCAGTACCTGGCAAACCTCCTCTCATGAGAGCCCCACGGCCACCCCTGGGAGCTGGGTAGTCAGGCTTATCTTAGCGATGCGGGAACGGAGGCTCCACGTAAGCCCCCCACGAGGCTCCCCAGCCTGGGGAAGCTCAGAGCGGCCTGCCTGCAGAGCTGCAGGAGGCTGTGTCTGAGCTGCACTCAGCCTCCCCCTCAGGACCTGTGCCTGGGGGAGTCCCATCAGCCCCTGCAAGTCAGGAAGCACATCTGTGGTCCAGCTGTCCCTTCTTGCCTGAGGCCTCAGTCTTCCCGTCTGTCACCAGAAATGGGTGGGCTACAAGGTCTCTGGCTTCAGCTCCCCTGTCCCTCCTGCTCTGGAGCCCAGAGCCTGGCCCAGTGTCAAGTTCTGTTTGTGGAAATTCTGCCCTCTGCTGGGCACTGACAGTCCTGCAGCCTGAGAATGGGTGGGATAGGGGCTGGTTATGGGCTTGGGGGCCTGTTTCTGATGGACATTCGCTGTCTCCTTTCCAGGGAAATCTGGTGCACCTCCAGAAATGGCGTGAGGTGAGCAGCTGTGGGGCGGGTGGGGAACTGGAAATCACAGACCTCGCGTGGCAAGATGTTTCGTGTCCTCATCCCTCGGGTCTTACATTTACTGGATGAGTTAGATCCACAAAGCTGGGAATCCCATCACGTTGGCGGGTGCAGGAAGGGCTGGCATCAAGGACACCTTCCTGGATGAGAAACTAATTCAAGCCAACTCTGAGGACAAGCAAGTCCTGAATTGAGTGGGAAAGCAGGAGGGTTCCCGAGTGAGCACAGACCCCAGACCAGATCCTCACTCCCCACAAGTCCCTGGCAGAGTTCCCCACCCAAGCCCTGTCTGCACCTTGTCTTTCCTCCCAGAAATGCAAAGTCATCAGGAGGATCCAGCTTCTCCAGCAGGCTGCAAATAAGTATGACCTGGAGCCCAAAGGGCGATTTGGGGCCTAGTTCCAGGCGATGGAGCCCCTCAGTGTCGATGAGAGGTGAGGGCATAGGAATTGGGTGAGGGCAGGCCAGACTCTCTCTGATGGCCGGCTTCAGAGCGTGTGGCCTGGCTCCCTTATCAGCCCCAGAACTCAATGCATGGTGACCCATGGAGCACCGGGACTCAGCTGCTGACAGGCTCTGGGAGGGACACCTGAGGTGCGGCTCTGGTAGCTCACAGGCCGCTCTGTCCTGTAGCTATTACCTCTCCTGCTGGCTGGAGCCCATACACCAGAAGGCGAGCAAAACACGGCTCTTCAAGAGAAAGAACTGGCCATCCTCCAGTTCAGGGCCTAGTGAGTGTTGGAACCAGCAGCGGCTGAATCCAGTGGCTCAGTATAGCTTCAGGCTAAGCATGGGCCTGGATCCCAGCTCCACTGCTGACCAGGCCTGTGAAAGGCTGCTCCCCTCTCCTCTCTGGGACTCGGTTGCCTCCTCTGAAATGGGTGATGCTAAATGATGCCTCCCGCATCAGGGACAAATGGGGTGCTTTTGATGGACTGAGCACTCGGCACAGGGTTTGGATCAGAGTGCAGGGGGGCAGGGAGGTGTGCCGTGAATCTCAGGGAGGCACTCCAAAATAGTCTGTTTCTTCTCTTCAGCCACCGTGCCCTTGGCAAGGAGCCATAACACTCTGGAGACCACAAGTTCAGCTCCTCCTGAGCAGCGGGGACACTGGCACCCTCGGGGTGCACCGGGCCAGCTCTTCCCAACTGAGTGAAGGAGGACATCCTAAGACTTTCCCTGGTTTCCCCTAAAGCCCCAGAGAGAGGGCCGAACCCCTTCCAACTCCCTGACATCTGCACCGCACCGACTGTTAACCCATTGGTGAGGAGCAATATTATTTCTTTAATAGTAAATGGTAGATTTGACTCTTATGTTATATCCTGTTTCTGTCACAGCCTGGGTGTTGTGGTGTGGTTCTTTCACTGCTTATGATCATGTAAACAAGACACAGAATCTCACTTTCCTCCTTGAATTAAGAACTCGTGTATGGTTACAGCTTATTGTATGTGGCAGAAGGGAGGGGGGAGGACAAGTCTCCTCCCTGGCTACTGAATGACACCCTCAATTCCCCTTCCTCAGAAGACAGGTGCATTTTATTGTGGTTCACCTGGGACAGGAGCAGAGACAGCCCCTCAGATCTCCCTGGAGGTAGAGGTTGGAGGGACTTTTCCAGGCAGAGCAACAACCACTGAAATGTGGGTGTTTTTCAAATAGCACTTACCAGGACCATGTCCTTCCCTAGGATAGTGGCTGTCTTTCTACAGCTTTCAAGGAAGAAGGAATGTTTTTTGCTTCTCTTGTTGAGGTTTCTTTTGATTAGATATTGGAACTTGCCATTTTCTAATCAGTCTCTGGATTTGCATCTACACTAAATGAGGAAAAAAAGTCAAAAGAGAAAAGTTTTCCTGTGGAAGGGACAAGGCCAGAGGAAGACCATGTGCAGATGGACTAAGGACCGACAGGACATCCCCCTCAGGCTGCCTCTAGGGCTCCCTGTTCACCCTTCACCTCGATCGGAATCCTCCTAGGATCCTGCCCCATGCACTTGGAAGTCCTTTTCCTGCTTATTTCATATCCAGAGGGAAAGATTCACGATGCAGCTTTTAAAGGTACAATCAGACTTTGTTCCATAAACCTCACTGCTCTCTGTGAACTAGGATTTACAGCATCCCCGCACTTCCTTGTATGATTCTCTTTGCACAGAAATTCGCTAGAAGGCCCCCAGCCTCTCTGTCAGGTACATCGTGGCCATTCCTCCCCGACTGTGCCTGATGGATCAGGGGTGAGATCTGGTTTGCCAGGACAATAGACCTTAATCCTGTCCACTGAATGACCCACACCGTCCCTTGCTGCCCAGGGTGACATCTGGGACCATGTGCTTCTGAGGTCCATGGTCTCAGATAATCACTAGTTTACACACTCAGTCGTGTTGTTACTGACTTGTCCCAAAGGGGCATTTGGGCCTGAGCGCATAGAGCACATAGCGCCTGGGACATCTGTGTTCTTTTCTCCAGTCTGTGCTGTGGTTATGTGGATTTGTGTTACAGGGATGTGAAACTTTCTTGTTGGGAGTTTTGAAAGATGAAGCAGGAGACGGGCAGGTATAGAAGTGGGTGCAGCAGGGGAATATCACCAATCTTAAACACCACAGACACAACAGACACAACCTTACCAATTAAAATACTGAAATGCTCCCCTCGTGGGTGGTGAACAGACATTGCTCAGAGCTCACCCCAAGAACCCACCCCAGGACCAGGAGCTAAAGTGTTACCACCCAGCATTTTGAACATCATGCCCTGGAAACACCCTGTAAGACAAGGGCCATTGTATTGACTTCCTTGATACTTCTTCCCCCTCCTTTCTGAAGACTGCAAGTGTCACCCAGGGAGGCCTTTTCAGTTCAGCCAGAAGCAGAGTAGAAATCCTGGTTCCCACAGCCCAGGCCCTTCTTTCCAGGGCCCTGTCATCCGGGAAAGAAAGAATTCACACATCGGTCTAGACACACAAACACACACACTCATATCCCACCCAAATCCCAAGATGCATGAACTACTAAGAGATTAAAAGTGACTTCAGAAACAGATCAACCAATTGCAAAAGAAGGGTTTCATTAAGATCCTGACTCAAATAAAATGTAAAACCAGGAAATAACCTTGACAAAACTGGGAGACTTTGGATACTGACTAGATAGTTGTTTATCCGAATGACATTTTTATTTTTGTATGTGATAACGTTATTGTGGTTGTGTTCAAAAAATCCCTCAGCTGTAAGAGAAACTGAAATATTTACAGCTGAAATGATGTGCTCTCAGCCGTCTCAGTTGGTTAATTCTTAGGGTCTTGGTGTGAGGATAAACAAAGTCAGATGGTATACGAGTTGACAATCTTTGAAGCAAGTCACAGATTCACAGAGATTGATTTATCTCTACTCTGAGATTTCGAGATTTTTGAAAACCTTCAGAACACAATTTTGATAAAAGCAGTATACTTGCTGTTCACATTGCAATGTTACAAATAATAACACCACAAATATAAAGGAATACTTCTCCTTGCTGACCTAAGGAAGTTCTCTCTCAGTCTGGCTTCTGTGAATGACCTGATGATGCCACCAATTGTTCATTTATCACATGTTTGTTGAGTAATTCCTATGTATTCTGTGCTGTGTGCAAGGCAAACACATTTCCACGACTCTGGATCTAATGTGGGAAGGAAGGCAATGAGCCTGCTGCAAGGTTCTCTGAGTGGAACATAATGTCCCCAGGGGGTATGCTCATTGTTTAGATCCCAAAATCAAAGCTACACAAATTTGCCAGGTAACAGAGAAGAGATACTTAATTCATGATATAGAAATCACCTATGTCTGAATTACCATGTGACAATGAAGAAAAAGATTGATGGATTTTATGTTATAATTAGATGCAAAATCATAGTGCTGGCCCCTGGCCGAGGGGTTAAGTTTGGCATGTTGTGCTTTGGTGGCCCAGGTCCAGTTACCAGGCACGGACATACAATACTCATTAGCAACCACGCCGTGACGGTGACCTGTATAGAAATTAGAGGAAGACTGAAAACAAATGTTATCTAGGTGAAGCTTCCTCAGCAAAAAAAAAAAAAAAAAGGAGAGGAGGATTGGCAATGGATATTAGCTCAGGGCTGATCTTCCTCACAAAAAAAAAAAGACTGGAGATATTTTAAGTTTTTCTTTTGTTAAAATATGTTCTTTTGGATCCTTGCATTTAAAGAAATCTCTGTCAGGTCACTCGCTGATTGTTAAGACAACTGAAAAGAGATTTCAGTGACCACACACATCAAAGAACATAGTCTTTGCAAAAATACTTTGAAAAGTCACTAAACAAAAGGATGATTGCAGCTCATAAAAAGCTACAACAGCAAAACCTGGAGAGAGAGAAGAGTCTGATTCTCACAACGACCACATTCTAATACACAAAATGTCCAGTTACCAACACAAAATTACAAATGATATGAAGCTGGAGAAAAGTATAGCCGGTTCATATGAATAAAATGGAAACTGACATAAGTTTTTCCTGAGGACGCCCAGGCATTGGACTCATGAGACAAAGACTTTAAAACAACTCTCTTATATACGCTCAAAGAGCTAATGGAAAGTAGGGACAAAGGACCAACGAAAATAAAGAGAATGATGTCTCAATTCACAGAGAATATCAATAAATAGAAATTGTAAAAAGAACCAAATAGAAATAATTGAGTATTACCCATGCACTTCCTTCTCCCACCCCCAACCTTAAACAACCACAAATTTACTTCCTGTCTGTACAGATTTGCCTATATTTGACATTCCATGTAAATGGAATCATATAATAAGTGGTCTTCTTTGACTAGATGCTTTCAATTAGCAGATGGTCTTCAAGGTGCATCCATGGTGTAGCACGTGTCCTTCATATCTTTATGGCTGAAGAATATACAATGTACAGAGATACGGATCACATTGTGTTTATACATTCATCAGATGATGATATTTGGGTTGCTCTGGTCCACCTTTTGCTGGTCTCACTCTCACCTTCAGTGGCCCAACATCAATGTCTCCCACCACACTTCGTATTCACTGCCATCCAGTCAGCTCAGGTCTGCTTAGGCACCAGGTCTCCTCAATGTAAACACTGGTGGAGCCTTTAGCAAGGGCTCTAAATGGCAGAGGTTGGGACCAGTAGTGGCCACCTCGCTGAAGACTGCCAAGTCTAATACATGCTTTCCAGCTGCAGCAACTTTAACCTAAACAATTAGAGTGGAAATTCCCAAGGTTGATGACACATGTGGTCTCCAGTGATTCCTCTTAAAAAACTTCAAGTACAGGGCCTCCTAGTAGACATCTGTCATCCTTCTTGGTTTCTCAGCCACTGAACCCCTGTCCTAGGCTTGTTGGCTTCCCTCACTTTGTGATCCTGGGGGGAGACAACACCAGCTTCCTGATTTAAAAGCAGAAAATGCCAGATACGTCCATTTGCAGCCTCCACACTGCAGCCAGGGTAACAGTTCTGTGGATCAGAAGCACCCACACAGACTCTGAACCAGGAAGTGGGAACAACGCTCTGATGACAATGGATTTGGACAACAGCTAATAGAAGCAGCCTCAGCGGGGCTCCAGCCCATCCCCATCCTCCCAGAGGCTCTGTGAGCGATTACTCTAACAATCCTCTGCTGGACACAATCAAGAGCCCTGAATGAGAGCCTGGCGCTGGAGTTGGAAGTGGGGAGACGGTCAGGAGGGGCCCACAGTTAGCATTCCAGCCTCGGTCTAGGATGGGGGCCTCTTCTCAGACCTCCGGTCAGCCAGCATGGTCACTGCCCCCCAGCGGCCTTCCCCACAGGCTGGGTCCACAGGCTCAGCGTGGGTCAGACTCTGCACCACCAGGGTCAGTCCCCACAACGGACATCGGTGCCAGACTCCACGGAGCCATCACGGCTGGGGGACACGTGCGTCCTCATCGTGGGCGGAGGACACGCCGCTGTCTGGCCAGACTGCCCCGCGCCGTGGGCAGCGGCAGGGCCGGAGGAGCGGGGAGGAGGGCAGCGGGGACTGGGTCGCCGACACTCCGGCGGGGCACTCGGGGCAGCTCGGGCGCGTGGGAGGCTCCGGGCTCCCATCCAGCGTGGTCGCCTTCATTCTCCGCCGTCCTCTCCTCCGCTTCCTTCTGTGGCGCCACCAGCCTGTCCTCTCTCCGCCCGCCCACGACCTCTCAGCTCTTCCCAGCGGTCCCTGGGCTCGGCTCTCTCCGCCACTTCTCGCCGCTTTTCGGCTGGGCTTGGCTCCTCCAACCAGGCTTTGGGCCCTTCTGCCTGGCCTCAGCTGTGTCTTCACATCTTCGGCTCTTTCCGTTTCTCTTCGGCTCTTTCCGCCCGCTTCAGCTCCCTCCGCCTCTCCCCGCCGCTCCTTGGCTCAGCGGTTCGGGTTCGTCTCTCTCCATCTGGTTTCGGCTTTCTCTGAGTTCACTGCCACAGTTCGACTCTTTCCTGCCAAATCCTGGGCTCAGCTGGGCTCTCTCTGACTGTCAAGGTCCTCGTGTCCGGGGGCGGAGGTTGTTCAAATTTACCCCCTCTTCACTATGGTATGAGAGTGCCACTTTCTCTACATCCTAATAGATCAACATATTAAACAAACAGTAAATGTTCCTAATCTGATAAATAAAAACAAGAATCTTGGTGTTTTACTTCGTATTTTTCCTTTGGTGGGTGAAGTTGAGAATCATCTCTTATACTGAGAGCATTCTGTGTTTCCTGTGAACTCTTCTTCGTAATTGGTCCAATTCTCCAACGGATTCTTGTTCGTTTTTGGTTGGTAAGTGTTCCTTAATGCTAATAAATTAGATTTTTGTGATGAGTTGCCAACATTCTCCTCTTTTCTGTTTTTTTGTCTTTGCCTCTAGTCGGTGCTGCCATGCAACGACTGCCATGCAGATTTTTAAAGGAAATCAAACATGTTAACTTCGTTTCTTGTTTTATGTTATACTTTTAAAAGACCATCTTTTCTCTGAGATGCTATATAAAATACTTTTCCCTTGTTTTTTTTCTAGGACTTTCACAGCTTTAATATTTGTATTAAATCCATGATAATCCCTATTCCACAAACAACTGGGGGTTCCAACATAATTTTTTTGTTAACAATTCATTTTTTCTTTCCTGCCTTAGAACATCACCTGCACCCACTTTATTAGGAAAAATGTTCAGGCATGGAGATAATTTGAAAGAGTTGAACAGTCAAGTTGTGGACAGAATTCTGTCCCCTCAACAGTCATGTGTTGAACCGTTAATCCCTAGTACCTCTTATTGTGAATTTATTTGGATGCTGTGACTTAAAAGAAAGTAACTGAGATAAAATAGGGCCATTAGGGTGGACACTAATCCAATCTGATCACTGTCCTTATAAGAGGAGATTAGGACATATAGACCAAGAGACGCCAGGGGCACGCATGCACAGAGGGATGACCACGTGAAGAGGCAGCAAGAGTACGGTCATCTGGAAGACAACGAGAGAGGACTCAGGAGAAGCCAATCCTGCAGGCACCTTGATGTTGGACTTCCAGCTTCCAGAATTATGAGAAAGAAAGTTTCTGCTGTTTAAGCCACCCAGTCTGTGGTACTTTCCTATGGCAGCACTAATGAAGACAACCCACACCTACATTCCATCAGTTATAATTTACTATATTTACTTTGCCACCTCCATCCATTTATCACCCAAGAATCCATTTCTGTTTAATGCATTTCCAAGTAGGTTGCAGACAGCAGTATACTTAACTCCTAAACATGCTAGCATACATAGTCATTAAAGTTCAAAATTTGACTGAGGCTGGAAGAGCTTCCCAGGTGGCTCACTGAATGGTGAGCAATTGGTGCTGACAAGTTGGTTCCTGTCCACGTGGACCTCTCCACAGGGCTACTTGAGCATCCTCATGGCATGGTGGATGGCTTCCCCTAGAGAGGGAGCAATCTAAGAGACCAAGGAGGAAGCTTCAGTGTGTTTCATGATGTAGCCTCAGATGTGAGACACTGTCATGTCTGCAGCACTGTATTGATAATTTGGGTTCATGACAATTCACGGCTAATTGGATGTGAGAGGAGACTGCACAGGGCCTAAATACAGGTGGAAAGTAGCATTGGTGGCTATCTTGGCTGCTAGCCTACACACCTACCTTTCCTCCAGGCGACCTAGCCTCATCAGCCCAGAATTCCTTTTATTCTTCTCCAGCTCACCCCTGAGAACCTGGTTTGATTGGAGCTATTTGGGCCCTCTGGAATTCATGGCTGTGTTTGGGACAACATGGAAAGTCTCATCTTTCCCTTTACTCTTGCTCCTCCCCCCTCTCTATCCTTCTCAGCCTCTCCCCCAGCTCCAGCCTTCCTTGGCTCCTAGTGACTCTTTTAACAGTAAAGGATATTCTGATGGTCAGCAGGATGTGCAACAGATAAGAGAGGTTTGCTGGAGTAGGATATGGTGGGGGAAAGTCTGCTTCCTGGGGCTCCTGTCACCTTCTGTAGAAAGGGAGCTTGGGGGTGTTTGGTGGCTTGTCAGGACAACTGCTGTGATCCTTATTCTGAGACTGGGTCCTCAACATTCCCCAGGGCAGGGGATATTAGATGGGGCTCCATCTCTCCACTACAGTTGGGGACAGAGACATATACATAACAAGAGGACACTGACGAGCTGGCAGCTGGGGCTCAGAATGATCCTTGTTTTTGAGATTAGGGAGGAATCACCACAGGGGCCGTCGTCTCCTGTTGATAGGGACTTGAGAGTCTTGCATTGTGGGCTCCTCTCATTTGTGTTGAGTGCTGCTTGCTGATGCTTCTATAGACTCTTATTTTGTGATAATGGGAAGAGAGGGAGTTTTCTGAGGATCTGTTTGACACTTACGTTGGAGAGCCTGGTGTGTTGCCTAGGGAGACTCTGGTCATTTCTTTTCTGGGCGGGGACACTGGGTTACTCTTCGCTGGGTATACTCATATCTAGTCTGAGGAGTAAAGAGGCAAGCTGGGGTTTGTGTTGGTTAAAATGGTGTGGTATTTGTTGAGGCTCCCTTCTTCTTGGTGTATAGGGGGTTGTAAGATGCTTTTTGGGGTTTCCCACATCTCTAATCTTGCAGGAATGTGGGAGATCACTTGCTGAAGCTTCCATCATTTGATGGAGTCCTCATGATGTTGGGGATAACTGAGAGGTATGAGAGTGAGGTTCCTGTTGCCTCTGGTGCTTGGACGCTGGAGAACCACTGCTTGTATGGGGCTCACACTTCTCAAGTGTTGGGGTGACATGGAGCAGTCACCGGGTGGAGGGCCATTGTCTCTAATTCAGGGAGAGGATTGGGATAATTGCATGAGATTCGACTTATCTTTAGTCAGGGGGCTCTGGAGGGGTCTTTATAGAACTCCTTTCTTCTAGTGTTGTGGGAGATCAGAAGTCTCTCTTTCTGGGTCTGCCCTTGTCGGTATTGTTGGCATAGACTGGGTGGGTCACTGGGCTGTGGCTTCCCATTTTCTAGTGTTGAGGAGCAGGTAAGTGTGTGACTTATGGGGCTGCTGTCATTTCTAGAATTGGAAGTACTAGGGGGTTCTTGCTGGAGTCTCATAATTTCTAGTTTTGAGGGGATGTAGGTCTTGCTTGCTCAGACCCCAGCATTTGTGTTTGTGGATGACAGATGTTATCTGGGTTCCGCTTGCCTCTAGTTTTGGAAGGAACTGGTGGTGTCTTGCAAGGGCTTCTGTCACATCTGCTGTTGGATGCAGATTGTGAGCACAATTTGCTGGGGCTGCATAATCTCTAGTCTTGGAGGGGGAAGTGGGAATTCCCTTGGAAGGGATTCCATCATCGCTAGATTTCGGGTATCAGTTCAACGTGTTTTTAAACGCATTTTATTTTGAAAATGTTGAGACTTACGTAAAAGTTGTAAAAGTGTACAGGATTGTTTTAGTAAGTCAATATTCATTATAAAAACTTACATTTTGTTTCCTGCCAATAATCATTCCTAACATTATGTGTCTTTGGGTGTAATTGTTTTCCTTCAGCCTGAAAACGCTCTTTAGAGTTTCTTGAATTTCAGTTCTGCTGTTGTTTAATTGTTTTAGCTTGTTTTTTTAAACCCCCTTTGGAAAATATCTTTAAATTGTCTGCATTTTTGAAGAACATTTTTCTTAAGTCAAATAATGTTAAATTGGCAGGGTTTTTTTTCCTTCCCATTCAACCCTTTAGCTGTCAGATGTCATTCATGTCTTCTTGCTTCCACAGTTTCTTTTGAAAAGTTTCCAGACTTCTTATTGCTCTTTTGAAGGAAATGTGTCCTTTTCCTTTGGTTGTTTTAAAGATTTCTAGTTTGTCTTTCATTTTCTACAATTGTGCATGTTTCTTTCATTCATAGTTATTTTGAAATCCTTGTCTGCTAACTCCAGTATCTGGATTGTCTCTGGGTCTGCTTCTACTGATTTATATGTTCATAATTGAGAGCATTTTCCTACTGCTCTGCATGTCTATTAATCTTTTATTGTGCACTGGATCTTGTGAAAAATACCTTGTAGAAGCTCTTAATCATGTTTCCTTCCTCTAAAGATTAGGTTTCCCGTACGAATGGATCATGCTGAGCCTCTGAAGGAGAACCTAAAATGACATATTTATTTCAGTTTTGCACTGACTCCCGAGATGTAGATCTTACTCTTAGTGTGTGGCACTGAATCTCAGGCTGTGACATTTCTAGGATCATAATTGAAAGCCAGGACTTTTTTTTTTTTTTTTATCAAGGTCATTCCTCTCCAGATGACTCCAAAAGCCAAACTTCAAATCCTGGCATGTGTGATCTCCGAAATTTCTGCACAATATTCAGTTTTCAGTGGCTTTTCTCTTCTAAGTCTCCTAGATTCATTCCCTGCACATGCACAAGTTAGGTGCTATTCAAAGACCTGAGGGGGGATTTTTAAGCATATTTTAGGGGCTTCTTTTTGTGAATCTTTATTTTCCACTAGAATATCCTTCAGTGATATTTCAGGATCAGGTTGTATTTCCTCTACCATAGCCCTAGAATCCACTATTCCTCCCGAGAGCCCTGGTTTCTTCCATTTTCTTTAGAATAGTATCTTAGAAACCAATTTTTGGGTGGTTGATAGGTATTGTCATTATTACTGGAGTGTCGTTCTTCTAGGTCTTCTGAGCTGACAGGCCTTGGAAAGATATGAATATATACTATCCTCTACATACACACATTATCTCTCTCTCTCTTTCTCTTTATCTACCCATCCATCCTTGAAAAGCAGGAATTGATAACAGTAGCTTTTATTCCAATCAAACGCCTCAGTTGGAGTGGAATAAGAGCTAGCCTTCTTTCTTTCCTTGTTTATAACATCTTTCTTTGACTGTGATACACTAGCTCTCATCGTCTGCAATATATTTACTTAGTTTTTCAGATCTAATATATGCCTAAACTAGTTTCAGAATTGCTAACCCATACCATTCTGAGAAACATTATGTATGAACTAGAGTACATGATTTCTGGTCACTTCTTTTGATCCAGGCTTACAGGATCTGGTGAAACATAGTTTTCCAAAGTAAATTTGGTTTCCTTTTCATAGCCTTCATTGTGGCTGTGTTATTCCTTTTCCACAACATTTAGATTCATTTGTTATAGCTTGTTTTCCATTTTATGTTCCCTTCACTACCTGGTGGATTAATTTTTTTAACCTACAGTAATATCCACTCTGGGGTGTACAGTTCTATGGGTCTTGGCAAATGCATAGAGTTGTGTATCCATCAACATAGTCATGATCGAACATGATACACACATGAACAGTCTTGATAGGACAATTCCATCACTCCCAAATTCCTTTCTGCTGCCCTTTTGCAGTCATCCCCCTTTCTTACTCTTTGCCCCAGGAAACATTGATTTGTTGTCCTTCACTACAATTTTGTTTTTCCCCAAATGGCGTACTATGGAATATACAATAAATGGCTTTTTGTCTCTGGCTTCTTTCACTTAGGAAAATGAATCTGATTTAAATTGAGGTATATGTTAAATATAGCACAACACATAGATCTTAGGTGTAGAACTTAATGAGTTTTGACAAATGCATACACCTATGTAATCTATACTCCTTTCAAGATATAGAACGTTCTCCTCACCCCATAAAGTTCCTCCATGTCCCTTCTCGGTCAATCCTTGCTCCTGCCTCACCCCTTCTCCACAATATGAGGTTAGATGCAACCACTGTTCTGATTATTTTTCCTATCACAGATTATTTTTTGACTGTTCTTGGAACTCATACAAATAGAATCATACAATATTTACTCTTTTTTGTGTGTGGCTCATTTTTCTCAGTATAATCCTACAATGGATTTAAATTAATTCACAAAAAAAGATGTAATATATAATGTTTCCTATATACTGGGAGTCTCATAAATGCTTTACATATCGTAGCTGATTGAATATTTAATACAAGTCTGTGAAGTAAGCACTCTCATTGTTCTCATTATACAGATGAAGAAACTTTGACATAAAAAGTTTGTTACTTGCTTGAGGTAACCATCTGTAAAGAAGAGAACTGAGATTGGCAGAAGAAGAGATTGAACTATGATAAGTTAAAAACGGAGACAACAGTTTATCCCAGTGGGAGCTCTGGAGCTGAGGTGAACATTCAGGGCTTTCTCAAATTGAGGCAAAGGAATTAGGCCTTTGTAAGCCCCCGTGAACCAGTCATTGGAAGTGGGCTGCCATTGGGAGTGGATATAATCTTAGGTGTGACACTTTCCTTTGGCCCAAGGAAATTCCCAGTGAGGTTGGCAGGATGAGCCCTTAGAAGACTTTCTGCAGCTACAAGAAAGAGTGACAGTCTTGAAAGAAGAATCTAGAAAATATACCACTGTCTCCATGATGGTCCACCACTTATGCCACTCAGAGACACTGGGCTCAAATCCGGGCTCTACCACTTGCTAAGCAGAGAGCTCAGGCAAGTGACATGCCAGTTTTCTCATATCTAAAGTGGGGATGATACTAGTACACACTTCTTAAGTTTATATTTAGTACTCCCTAAATTAATATTCATAAGGCATTTGGAAGAGAGTCTGGTCTATCAGAAGAAATGTTTGATCATTTATTAATGTACTGAAATACTTTGCTATGAAAAAATAAGGCCGCATTATATAGAAGAACAATTCACATGAAAAGACCTAATCCTGTATGTACTTATTTACATTACATCCAAATATATAAAGAAAAAAATGACAAAAAAACAAAAAAGAATTTGTTGATCTATAACCGCAGTAGAAGACTTCAATACCCCTCTATCACTAAATAAGTTTGAGGGAAAAATCTAAATGTAATACTATATCCAAAAACAAAATTAGCTTGAGTTACTGGGCCTGAGCTCTATAACCAAACGTAAGAGAATACACGTTGCTTTCAAAGAAACTTGGGGCATTTATAAAATGCTACTCTGATTCATAGTGACTTTGAGGGGAGCGCTGAGCCAATATATACTGATTTATTAATTTAATAACAGATGAGAGGCTAAAAATTTCAGAAAATAAAGCATACCCAAAACTGAAGCAGAAAGAAAAGCAAATAGAAATTACAGAATAAAGAATATTAGAGACATGTGTCATACAATGACAAGGGCTGGATCAACAACATTTACTACTGTGAAATAGAATTAAATCTAATGAGAGATGTGCAAGGGCTCTCCAAATAAAAGTACAAAATGCTTCTGAGAAATTAAAGAAAATATAAATAAGTGGAGAAAAATACCAACATCACACATTGCTAGGATCACTTATTTAACGACATTGTCTCTCATTGATTTATAGATTCCAAATAATCTCAATCAAAATCTTGGCAGGATGATAGGTAGAAACTGATAATCTGATGATAACATTTATAAAGAAATGAAGAGGATCAAGAATTTCCAAAGTGTTCTTTAAGGAAGAAGTATTTTGGAGGATATACACTGCCAGATATCAAGACTTACCATAAAGCTACAGTAATTAACATTGCCTGGCATTGTGATACAAAATATGGAACTGAGCATAGAGTCCATAAACAGACATGCTGACATATGGAACTCTGACTTATGTCAAAGACACCACTGCAGAGAAGTAGACAGAGGACAGTCTTTTTAATCAGTAGTGCCCCACTAGTTGGATGTTTTTATTCAAAAATGAATCTTAACTCCTACTTTGCAACGTACATAAAAATCAATTCACAGTGGATTTTAGATCTAAAATTAGAAGGTAAAACAACAAAACTTTAGAATATAGCAAATATATTCATTGTTTGAAGTGGAATAAAAATACTGTTAAATGGAGCGAACACAAGATCCATGCAAAAAAATATCAAGCGTTTAAAGGTGACTAAAATAAAGAGGCTACAGTACAGGAGATCAGGAGAGAGTTACACACGAGATAGGAAAAATATGGAGAACTTAGAAAAATGAAAACACTTAGAAAGTAGTGTCCTAAGAATAGAGCAGTCAACCGGGTCAAATGTTGCTGTGTGGTGAAGTAAAATAAGGGTAAAAAATGACCACTGATTTGGGCCTCATAGAAGCTGCTGATGTCCTTGAGAAGAGCAGATTGAGTGACATACTTGGACAGACCTGATTGAAGTGGATTGAAAAGAATGGGAATTGAGGAAGAGGAATATTTGAATACTAACAATCCTTGCAAATGTTTGCCTTGAAGATTAGAAGAGAAATGGCAAAAGAGCTGTTGAGAGAGACTTTGGGTTTAGGAGAGATTGACTTTAAATGGAAGATACTGGAACATGTAGTAACTAAGTGCTGGAGTCCTGGCATAGGACGTAGGTTTAAGGAACAGGTTAGGTGTAAATATATGTGATTTTAGACTTTATCTCATGACAAACTGATATGAACTGGAAAATGGATATCAATTCCTTGAACTGGAAATGAGACCAGTTCTTCAGACAATGGTCAAATAGACCTAAGGGTGAGGTTGGCGATATAGGCTGTAAAGTACCCTTGAGTGTTACCCAAGGCATGATCAATGACCTCCTCCTTGGGTATCACAGGAATCATGGTGGGCTGTTTTTGCTGATTACAATTCCAGCTCTTTCTGATACTGTGTTTTGCTGGATACAACACCTCTCAGTCAATTGCAAGAAACAAAAGGTTTGCCTGGGAAAGAAAAAATCTAATCATCTCAGGATGTGGTAGTTCCCAGAGCCTTGATAACCCTCAGCCCTGATGACATCTCTGGCACCTGCAGTGGAAGATGTTACCCAAACAGATTTTTCACCTTTGTCCATACCAGGGCAGAGAGTGTCAGGTGCAGAGCCCCAGGACCAGGGGGACCCCAGAGCTGCTTTCTGAGACCAGTGACCAGTTAGACCTGGACTGGGGGAGTGACAGAGAGAAGAGGCAAGAAGCAATTCTGATCCACAGTGACATTGAGGGAAGATCTGAGCCAGTATGTATCGCTTCTGAAAATGCCCTAGTTCTGATCAATAACAGATCTTCTTTCCAAGGTCTTGAATGACAGAGCACTTTTAGACACGTGTACCCTGCACAGGAGTAAAATTTCCCTGCAGAGGGCTACACTGCAGGTCTCCTTCCAGCTCTGCTCCCCAAGTCACAACTGACTAGAGGCCTTGCCTCAAGCTGGTGAGTCAGCTGAGATGTTCTTTCTGCTTCTTCTGCCCCTCCTTAGGAAATTTCCACATTCCATGTGCATGATGAGTTATTTGGACGTCTTTGATTACATAAGGCCCAGTGTCTACAAGGAAGGGGACTTGGTGGTCAGTGGGTTTTCCCCCTTCTATATATTGACTCAGGATTCAGAAATGCAACAGAAATTTCTTTGTGATTCGTCCAAGCAAAGATGTCACATTTTACCTGTAAGTTCATGTGTGTGTGAATCCCTCTGACAGTTATGAAAGTTGAATATAAAAGCTGTGTTGAGAATCTCCCATAAACTGTGAATCATCAGCTCCTTTTTTTTCCTTTAATAATTAGTTGTGGCTTCCTTTCTTTTTTCCCTTCTGGAATATTTTCCTTCCAAACAGAAGATAGAAATAAGCATCTTTTATTTTCTCCTACCTTGAAATAATCTCCATTTATGATTAATTTCTGAAAGCCTAAAGGATACAAGTTGCAGGCAAAAAACACCAAGATCCCACTGCAGTGACCCACATGCCATCCTGCTCCTGACCCATAATGTGGGAAGGGAGAGAATCCCTGGGCAAACCATATATTGGCTAGAAGTTAGTGTTAAGAGCAAGTTTCATCAAAATATATAGATTATTCAAAAACAAACTTTTTATTGAGATGATATTCATTTTTCTTAAAAATGCATTTACTCAGTATCCTTTATGGTCTAAAATAATTTGGAGTATTCTCTGAAAAAGATGTGTTTTTTTCCAGTTTTAATGAGATGTAATTGACATTCATCACTGTATAAATTTAAGGTGTACAGCATAAGGGTTTGACTTATATATTTGGTAAAATGATGACCACAATAAGTTTAGTTAGCATCTATCATCTCATATAAATATAATAAAAAGAAAAAGCAAAAAATGAAAAGAATATTTTTTTCCTTGTGATGAGAACTCAGGTTTTATCTCTTAACATGTTTCATATGTATCATACAGTGTTGTTAACTATAGTCATGGTGTACATTAGATCCCTAGTACTTATCAAAGATCAAGTGTTTAACATATATATATTATATGTATATAATATATTATATATATATTAGAATTTTATAGATGTCCTTTTATTAATTGCTAGCCTAATGATACTGTGGTTAGAGAATGCACTGTGTATAATTTCAATGTTCAAAGGCTTACTTGATGTCCCAGTGCATTGTCAAATGTATTTATATTCTTTGGTGTTCATAATATACTAGTGTTATTTACATTTTTATGTAAATATCTGTTAAGCTTAACTCTTCCATAACTTTGCATATTTTTTATTGTCTTTAATCTGACCAGAGGATGTGTTAAAGCTCCAAATCTGGTTGTACATATATGTACTTATGTACATGGGTCTATAACTAATAGCTTTATTTTACTTTGGGGGGATATATATATATATATATTGACTGTTAGCACTCGATCTTTTCTTCCTTTCACCACATATGGTCATCACATATGTCACATATGACATATGGTAACCACATTTGATATTTCACATGTTTTTGCTTTGAACTCGGATTTTGTCAGATATTAACAAGGATACCCATGCTTTGCTTTGGTTCATATTTAAATGGAATATCATTTCTATCTACTTTAATCTCTTCTATGTTTTGCTTCAAGTATTGGAAAGCATGTAGTTGGGTCCTGTGGTAGGTGGAATTTGCCCCCAAATGTGACCAAGTCCTAATCCTTCAAATCTGTGAATATGCTACCTAACATAGAAAGGAGACTTTGCAAATGTGATAAAGTCAAGGTTCTTGAGATGAGGAGATAATTCTGAATTATCTGGATGGGTCCAATATAATCACAAGGGTCCTTACATGTAAAAGGGTAAGTCAAGAAAGTCAGAGTCAGAGAAGGAGTTATGACAATGAAAACAGAGATTGAAGTGATACGAGGCTATTACCTAGGAAAGTGGGCAGACTCTAGAAGCCAGAATGTGCAAGGAAATAGGACTCTTCCCTAGAGCCTCCAGGAGTAATGCAGTCCTGCTGACACCTTGATTTTCACCAATGAGACTTATTTCAGATTTCTAACTTACCAAAGTACAAGATAATAGATTTGTGTTGTTTTAAGCCTCTAAATCTGTGGTAGATTCTCAGAGTAGCAATAGGAAATGAATACAAGTCCTCTTTTAATCCAATCTGAGTGTCTCTGGGTGACTCAGAATTACAGTATCCCAACATTTTGTTTTTTAAAGCTATATTCACCAGTGAAAATATTTTAATATTAGAGCAACAAAAGCCTATGTTCTATTGAGCAATCTTCTGGAATTGTGTGTTGTACCTTCTCAATTAAATTGTTTGAAAATTAACATTGGATTGAACTTAGATGTGCAAGAGCGGAATCAACCCAAAGATAAGCTTTAAAGCTCACTGCCTATGATGGTTTTCTAATCTGTAAAGAAATAGATGAAAAGCTGCAAATTTACACTGCTCTTTGGACTCTGGATTGTTTTTACTCTTTTAGAAAAACATAGAGTCATAAATTGCCTTTCTCTTTGTTTTCTCCCTAAGACAATCTCCTTATTTATTATGATGCATTTTCCCTGC
This sequence comes from Diceros bicornis minor, assembly GCF_020826845.1. Classification (NCBI taxonomy): domain Eukaryota; kingdom Metazoa; phylum Chordata; class Mammalia; order Perissodactyla; family Rhinocerotidae; genus Diceros; species Diceros bicornis. Next base: position 109,320 of record NW_026691791.1, read on the forward strand.
TTCTGGTAGTATGTGTTTCCTAAGTCTGTGAGACAGGAAGTTTTAGAAAGGTATATTGCAAATGTTTTGATGACACCATTCTATTTTCGACTTGCCCTTCCTCCAAGCTTTTCTTCTGCACATCCCTGTCCTACCTAGTTTCTTTGTATAGATCGTGAACTTTTGCTTCATCCTATTATACCAGGGCTTGGCCATGACCAACCTCATGTTTCTGTCACTGCATGAATTAGTGCTTGACTTGTAAACAAATATGTAACTTGGTCTTTTCCCCTTAAGCACCCTTCCAAGTAACTCATTTTAGGACATTGGTCTATGTCTTTTCAGTGCAGAGCAGTAGTGCTGGATCTTCCAAGGCTTTGTGGACACCTGTGCATGTGCTTTGGATTGCAAAGTCATGAATAGACAGTAACTGCTCTGGAATGAACAAGTTGCTTGAGTCAAAATGCCATGCTTTTCCTCCTTGTTTTCCCCCAAGAGTTACTCCTGAAGTGCATGACTTGATCTTTATTTCTAATACTATTGTCTTTATACAGGTCGAATTATAAAAACTATCGTTATGTCCTGGTCTTTGTTTTTGCCTTCAAGGAAATCAACAGGAGTCCACAGCTGCTCCCCAACCTGTCTCTGGGTTTCCATGTCTACATTTCCTTCCACAATGAAGTCAGCACGTTGGAGAGCACCATGAGGTGATCATTAGGAGGGGGCTGGATGATCCCTAATTACACCTGCCAGGCACAGATCAAGATTGTGGCTGTCATTGCAGTAACCACACCAGCATTCTCTGCTCAGATAGGGACGCTGTTGGAGCTCTACAAATACCACAGGTATGAGCATGGTGGGGGGATGGATCTGGAGGGACAGAAGTTTTCTTCCTTGGTGAAATTCTTTGGCCAGTCAAGTGGAAAAGAAGAAAGTGGGTTTTCATGTCTCCCTAACAGGAAAATACCTACCACAGATAGTTCTTGATATGGTGGACACATTATTTTGGTGTGTGAAGCTGAGAAGAGATGAAGTAGCCAGAGGCTAGCATCATTGGCTAAAGCAGACCACAGTAGCTTCTGGAAATGTGGTAGCCCAAATTCTCTCAAAGGAATGGAAGCTGGATATTCTCAAATGACCACACCTTAGTTATTTATCTTATAGTTAGTAAAATTTTGTATGTAAATATGTACTTAAAATCATTTTACATTCGTCAACTGCTTTACAAATTAGTCACAAAATTAATCCTAATAAAAAAAATGAAAAGGTACCATTATTATGGGAATCTTTAGAGATCTAGAAACTAAGATGGATAGAGGTTATATAACCTTCTCAAGATGGTTAAGTTAGTCATATTAGAGTCAGAATTTGAACCCAAGCAGTCTGGCTTCAAAGCCAAGCTCCCCATCAATCACTTCTACCATCAGAAAATATTCCTTCATATTCACAGTGTTAGCACCAAGAATGACATAAGTTTAGCTACCTGGTCATATGAATTTTGCTGAAATTCTGTTTATTTTGCTTCCAGAGACTCAATATGGAACATTTTCTCTCTTTTGATTCAGATAACTTATGGAGATTATGATCCTGTACTGAAAGGTAAGGACTAGTTTTCCTCTCTATCACATGGCTTCCAAGGACACATCTTTAGTCTTCAGAAGGGCTTCATTGTTGATACATTTTGGCTGGACTTGGGTGGGAATCTTAGTGTCAGTTGATATAAAAAGTGAACATTCCTCTGGGAACTTAGATGAGAGGTGACTATGAATGGTGCCTGCCTGTGACTAAGATACCTGTGACCAAGAGGACATACACTTCAAAAGATTGAACCTACATGGCCAGAATCATAGGCTCATCAGCCAATATGTTTACCATGTATGGTGACACAAGTATATTAATAAGTGTGAGCATTGTAGGAAACTACTACTTAACCACTTAGAAGGTGTGCATCACTACACCACAATGGAATGCTTCTTTTTTTCCACTTCACCACTTTTTAGATACTTACCATGGATGGCTTTCCGTTGCACACCAGAACTTTGAGATATCTGGATTTAATCACTCTCTATGGACAGTTAGCCCCTCTAAATACCCAGAAGACTTTTTCTTTACCAACTTATGGCTTGAAATTTTCAACTGCTCATTTGCAGGTACTGAATGTGGAAAATTTTGGAGTGTCCGCTCAATGCCTCCCTGGAGTCTCTGCCAAAGGACAAATTAGACACGACCATGTCTGGATCCAGCTACTACATCTATTATGCTGTGGATGTGGTGGCCTGAGCTCTCCATGAAATGCTTTTTATGAAAGCAGAAGTGGTGTCCATAATGGATGCAGGCCAGCTCATGTTTCTCCCTTAGCAAGTAAAACTTCTCCCTTAAATATGATTATCATTGTTGTTTTTTTAGGATCAGAGTGTTATTTTATTTGGGTATAGAATTGTGATTGTGACATTGTCACAGATCAGCAGTCATTAGAGCATAATGAATTGTTGTTCTTTCTTACAGGTTGCAAGTAAATCTCTAATGATTGTAGGGTCTAATTAGCAACAGTGTCAACTCTTTTTACTAGAAATAATCAATTAAAAACTTTCATTGTGAGAGGTAAGTTTTTAAAATAAGTCTTAATGACAATTCATCCTAGGGAATTTAAAAATTCAGTGATTTGCAAACTCTAGTTCTGGCCCTATCCCATGATATCTTAAATGTCTCTGGGGAAAGACAATTTATTTGAACTTCCTGCATTTTTCTAGAAGGGCTAATGATAGCTAAATAAATATTTCCTCATTGAAATTTAAAATGACTTTTGGAAGCAAGGAGTTTTATCCCCTTTTTACAGATGAGAACCCCAATACTTTGAAATATGTTTTAATTTCCCCAAGTCCTTATCAATTCTACTTAGAGGAACTTAGACTTTCATAAATCCAAAATCTATGAATAATGTGTCTTGAAACTCTTGCTTTCAGGTACAAGGAAGTGAATGTCATGTCAGATCTAAATACACGCATTTATTGTGAATATATATTTGTTTATGTGTATATATAACCATATATATAGTTATGTATTATGTAAATATTAGTTATACATTTACATATAAATTATATCAATTAATGCATGAATATTCTTTACTAGGAGCTTTCATCTCTTCTCTCTCATTTAATAAAATATTTTGTTCAAAGGTAGTAAGAAGCAAGATGTCTTTCTTTCTTATCTCTTCTTGAGTTAAAGGAAACTCCTAAAGCAAACTTCCTTGTTCCGGGTGCAGCTCAAGTTTAACCCTACAGCACTCCCTGGACATGGAATCTGCAGGAATGGTTTAAACAAATCACCATGTGCTCTCTGAGGGCAGACAAGGATGCATTCTTCCTTAAGCATGCAGAATAGTAAACACTCCCTAAATTGAACTTATTCCTAGGATGACCAATATAGAGGGGAAAAAATCTAATTGTCGGGCAACTGCGTATCCCCACCAGTTCGTCTCTGGGTTTTCTGCCTCCAATTTCCATGCTCATTTCATTTCCCAAATTAGTCTCCCTTTCAGCTTCACCCATGCCTAAAAAACACCCAATTTAAAAACAGCACTGGAGAGTGACGTCAGCATCATGGCAGAGTGAGCTTTCCCCTACACTCCTCCCCCGATAAGATACAACTAAAGGAACAGTCACAGACCAACAACAGAATCCTAGACAGTGAAAAGCAAGATCAGAAAGATCCACACTGCCGCACTTCTGAGAGTGGACCGTGCTGGGCCCCAGGATGAAGTGGGGAGAGGTAAGGAAATCTCCTGTCCCTCCCCATCAGATCAACAATCCCGGTCCTCGGGGCTCCCAGAGAGGGGGGAGGGGCGGCCCTCTGCTGGGAAACCATAACTCTTCGGGCTTTCTCAGCCAGTGGGAAACTCCCACACAGAGGACTCAGAACTGCTATGGGGTACCATCAACATCTGAGCACCCCCAGAGAGTGGATAACGAGGGGTGAATGAGAAGCCCCCTATGCCAGGGACCCAGTGGCCAAAAGAGAGAGCTCTCCCTCCCTGCAAACCGGACCCTGCAGCCCAGCAGACCAGACCACACCAAGCGACCTGTGGATCACAGGGAACAGCCACAGCAGAATGCAGGGGGCTCAGATTACACAGCCCTTTACCCCCACACAGTGGCACGGTGGAAATTGAAACCAGATATTTCCAGGATGAGGAAAAACAAAGCCAATACAAGAACCACAATTCAAAGATAAGTAAAATCACCACACCATAAGGAAAATGACAAGCACCCAGAAACCAACCATGAAGACACAGAAATTCATATCTTAAACGACAGAGATATCAAAATAGCTATCATAAAAACACTCAACGAAATACAAGACAACACAGACAAACAATTCAATGAGATTAGGAGTTTCTTCACAAAAGAGATTGAAATCATAAAGAAAAACCAGTCAGTGCTGACGGTGATGACGAACACAATGGAGGAGATAAAGGAGAATCTGGAATCTTTAAAGAACAAAGCTGACAATATGGAGGAAATAATTAGCATTATAGAGGATAGGAATACAGATATGCTCCAGATGCAAGAGGAGAAAGAACTAAGACTAAAAGGAAATGAAGAAAGTCTCCGAGAAATATCTGACTCTATTAGTAAATGTATCATAAGAATTATAGGTATTCCTGAGGGAGAAGAGAGGGAAAGAGGAACAGAGAGACTATTCAAGGAAATAATAGCTGAAAATTTCCCAAATCTGGGGAAGGAGCAGGAAATACAAGCAAGCAAAGCTAACATATCACCTAAATACATCAACAGGCAAAGGCTCACTTCTCGACACCTAGTGGTAAGCCTGGTCAAAGTCAATGACAAAGAAATAGTATTAAGGGCAGCTAGATAAAAACAAAAAATAACGTACAAAGGAACTCCCATCAGGCTCTCAGCGGATTTCTCAACAGAAACTTTACAGGCTAACAGAGAATGGAATGATATATTCAAAATACTGAAAGACAAAAACTTTCAGCCAAGAATACTCTATCCAGCAAAAATATTCTTCAAATATGATGGAGAAATAGTAACTCTCCCAGATAAACAAAAGCTAAGGGAGTTCATGGCCACGAGACCCCCACTACAAGAAATACTCAAGAAGGCCCTCAGGCCTGAAAAAAAAGAAGAGAAAGGGAATACAAAGCCTGGAGTAAGGAGAAATATACATAGACAAACTCAGAAAAATAGCACGTCTTTACCGGAATAGGTTAACAACCACTTAAAAACCAAAATCAAAGATCAAAGGAAGGAATTCACCAAAAATAAATTTAACCTCATCTCTGTAAACACCCACCCACAACACAAGATAGAATAAGGTATAACAAGAATGACTTAGAAGGGGAAGAGGAAAGTGATTGAATTGACTTAGTATAAGGAAATAGGAGGCCATCAGATAATGGACTATCTCATACACAAGATTTTTTACACAAACCTCAAAGTAACCACTAAACAAATCATCAAAACAAAATCACATATGATAAGCAAAGAGAAAACTAGAAGAGTCATAAGACAGAACAACCAAACTGAAATGGCAGTCCGAAACAAATGGGAGAAGAAACAAAAGGAAATGCAAAAGAACCGGAAAATAAGTGACAAAACAGCAACATTAAGCCCTTATATATCAATAATTACCCTAAATGTAAATGGATTGAACTCTCCAATCAAAAGATACAGTGGCAGGATGGATTAAAAAGCAAGACACAATACACATCTCAGCTATAAAGACAAGCACATCCTCAGAGTGAAAGGATGGAAGAAGATACTTCAAGCTAATGGCAAACAAAAGAAAGCAGGTGCTGCCATACTCATATCAGACAAAGTAGACTTCAAGCTAAAACACGTTAAGAGAGACAAAGAAGGGCAATATATAATGAAAAAAGGGACACTCCACCAAGAAGACATATCACTTATAAAAGTATATGCACCCAACCTAGGAGCACCAAGGTATATAAAGCAACTACTAACAAACTTAAAAGGAGACATTAACAACAACACAATAATAATAGGGGATCTTAATACCCCACTTACATCAATGGATAGATCATCTAGACAAAAAGTCAAGAAAGAAATAGTAGAATTAAATGAAAAACTGGATGAGATGGACCTAAACATATACAGAGAACTCCATCCAAAAACAGCTGACTGCACACTCTTCTCAAGTGTGCATGGAACATTCTCAAGGATAGATCATATTTTGGGAAACAAAGCAAGCCTCAATAAATTTAAGAAGTTTAAAATCATAACAAGCATCTTTTCAGACCATAATGCTATGAAACTGGAAATGAACCATGAAAATAAAAACTGGGAAAGTGACAAAAATGTGGAGATTAAAGAACATGCTACTGAACGACCAATGGATCATGGATGAAATTAAAGGAGAAATCAAAAACTATCTGGAAACAAACGAAAATGAAAATATGCCATACCAAACCATATAGGATGCAGCAAAAGCGGTCCTGAGAGGGAAACTCATAGCGTTCCATGCCAACCTTAACAAACAAGAGAAAGCTCAAATAAGCAACCTTAAATTACACCTAACAGAACTAGAAAAAGAAGAACAAACAAAGCCCAAAGTCAGCAGAAGGAGAGAAATAATAAAGATCAGAGCAGAAATAAATGAAATTGAGACCAAAAAAACAGTAGAAAGGATTAATGAATCAAAGAGTTGGTTCTTTGAGAAGATAAACAAAATCAACAACCTCTTAGCCAGGTTTACTAAGAAAAAAAGGGAAAAGACTCAAGTAAATAAAATTAGAAACGAAAGAGGAGAAATTAAAATGGATACCATGGAAATACAGAGGATTATAAGAGAATACGATGAGAAATTATATGCCAACAAATTGGACCATCTAGAAGAGATGGATAAATTCTTAGACTCATACAAGCTCCCAAAATAAACGAAGAAGAAATGGAGAATCTGAATAGACCAATCACAAGTAAAGAGATTGAAATAGTAATCAAAAACCTTCCAAAAAATAAAAGTCCAGGACCAGATGGCTTCTCTGGTGAATTGTACCAAACAGTCAAAGAAGATTTAATGCCCATCCTTCCCAAAATATTCCAAAAAAATAGAGGAAGATGGAACACTTCTTAAATCATTCTACGAGGCCAACATCACCCTGATATCAAAGCCAGACAAAGACTATACAAAGAAAGAAAATTACAGGCCAATATTGCTGATGACCATAGATGCAAAAATCCTCAACAAAATATTGGCACATTGAATACAGGAATACATTAAAAAGATCATACACTATGATCAAGTGGGATTTATACCAGGGACACAGGGATGGTCCATCATCCGCAAATCAATCAACGAGATACATCACATCAACAAAACAAAGAATAAAAACCACATGGTCATCTCAATAGATGCATAGAAGACATTTGACAAGATACAACATCCATTTATGATAAAAACTCTCAACAAAATGGGAATAGAAAGAAAGTACCTCAAGATAATAAAAGCTATTTATGACAAACCCACAGCCAACATCATACTCAATGGGGAAAGACTGAAAGCCATTCCTCTGAGAACAGGAATGAGGCATGGCTGCCCACTCTCACCACTCCTGTTCAACATACTACTGGAGGGTTTGGCCAGAGCCATTAGGAAAGAAAAAGGAATAAAAGGAATCCAAATATGTAAGAAAGAAGTGAAACTCTCACTATTTGCAGATGACATGATTTTATATGTAGAAAACCCTAAAGAATCCGTTGGAAAACTATTAGAAATAATCAACAACTACAGCAAAGTTGCAGGGTACAAAATCAACCTACAAAAATCAGTTGCCTTTCTGTATGCTAATAACGAACTAACAGAAAGAGAACTCAAAAAGATAATACTATTTACAATTGCATCACAAAGAATAAAATACCTAGTTATAAATCTTATCAAGGAGGTGAAAGACCTATACAATGAGAACTACAACACATTATTGAAAGAAATCGATGATGACATAAAGAAATGGAAAGATGTCCCATGCATGTGGATTGGAAGAATAAAACTAGTTAAAATGTCTATATTACATAAAGCAATCTACAGATTCAATGCAATCCTAATCAGAATCCCAATGACATTCTTCACGGAAATAGAAAAAAGAATACTAAAATTCATATGGGGCAGCAAAAGACCCCGAATAGCTAAAGAAATCCTAAAGAAAAAGAACAAAGCAGGAGGCATCACAATCCCTGACTTCAAAACATACTACAAAGCAATAGTAATCAAAACAGCATGGTACAGGTACAAAAACAGACACATAGATCAATGGAACAGAATTGAAAGCCCAGGAAAAAAACCACACATATACGGACAGCTAATTTTCGACAAAGGAGCTAAGAACATACAATGGAGAAAGGAAAGTCTCTTCAATAAATGGTGTTGTGAAAACTGGACAGCCACACACAAAAGAAAGAAAGTGGACCACCTGCTATCGCCATTCACAAAAATTAACTCAAAATGGATCAAAGACCTGAAGGTGAGACCTGAAACTATAAAACTCATAGATGAAAATATAGGCAACACACTATTTGACATTGATCATAAAGGAAGATTTTTGGATGACATGCCTACCCATATTAGGGAAACTAAAGAAAAAATAAACAAGTGGGACTTTATCAGATTAAAAAGCTTCTACAAGACAAAGAAAACCAGAATCAAGATGAACAGACAACCCACCAGCTGGGAGAGAATATTTGCAAAACATATATCTGGCAAGGGGTTGATCTACATAAAATATAAAGAACTCACACAACTGAACAACAAAAAAACAAACAACCTGATCAAAAAATGGGCAGAGGAAATGATCAGACACTTCTCTAAAGAAGATATACAGATGGCCAATAGACACATGAAAAGATGTTCAACATCACTAATCATCGGGGATATGCAAATCAAAACAACACTAAGATATCACCTCATGCCTGTTAGAATGGCTATAATCACCAAGACAAAAAACAACAAATGTTGTAGAGGATGTGGAGAAGCGGAACACTCATACACAGCTGGTGGGAATGCAAACTGGTGCAACCTCTATGGAAAACGGTGTGGAGATTCCTTAAAGAATTAAAAATAGAGATGCCCTATGATCCAGCCATCCCACTACTGGGAATCTATCCAACGAACCTGAAATCAATAATCCAAAGAGGCTTATGCACCCCTATGTTCATTGCAGCATTATTCACCATAGCAAAGATGTGGGAGAAACCTAAGTGTTCCTCGACTGACGACTGGATCAAAAATGTGGTATATATATGCAATGGAATACTGCTCAGCCATAAAAAAAGACTAAATTGTCCCATTTGCAATAACATGGATGAGCCTGGAGAGTATTATGTTAAGTGAAGTAAGCCAGAAATAGACAGACAAACACTGTATGATCTCACTCAGATGTGGACTATAAACCAACACATGGACAGAGAAAATTGTATTTTTGTTACCAGGGGCAATGGTGGTGGGCACAAGGGGTGAAGGGAGGCATATATATGGTGATGGACAAACAAAAATGTACAACCCAAAATTTCACAATGTTAAAAACTATTAAAACTTCAATAAAATATAAATAAATAAATACAAATGAAAAAAAAACAAAACAGCACTGGAGCTCATGTGTCACTGGATGAGAAAAGAAACTCTGTGTCACAGCATGAAATTCTGAACTATATGATTTTCCTAAAGGTCTTGGACTTCAGGTGAAAGGCAGAGAGTTTGTTCCCCAGGATCCACGTGGTCAAGTTTTCAAGCTGTGGGATTCAATAAGGTTGCAGAAAACTCAATCTTGGATTAATTCTACATCTACATCACAAGATGGAGACCACATATGAAAACAACGGTGAAATTATTTAACTCATAACAAAATCCCAATTAATTGATATTAATTTTCTTACTGTCCTAGAGATATTGAAAATACACTTTTAATTAAGGAGATTTTCCTGAATTTTGAAATGTTTTATATACTACAGGCAGGACAGTGAGGCTACCAATTTAATAGGATGAGCTGATAAAAAATTGATGATTTAAACTCCCATTTAAGCTGAAAAAGTGTCAATCTCATTGCTTGCAAATTTATTGCTCTGCGTGCATTGTGCCTCGAAGACATAACAGATGCTGACGATCTAGACTTTTGACGACTTGTAGATACAATTCAAATTGTCTTTTGCCATTTGGTTTTCTTCCAGAAAACAGATTTTATTCTCTCTAACTAGAATCAAAAGAATTGACATTGAGGTCTCTTTTTGAATATTTCAATATTTTATTAATATTCCTCATATTTCCATCTCTTCATCCCACCTTTATAAATTCTTGTAGAAAAATTCACTGTCAAAAAAAAAGATTTCTTTTGCTCTTCCAGGAACTACATTCTTCCTCTTCATCGGATTTCCCTTTAAAACTCAATCTTGTAAGCCATCCTTCAAGGTGCTATATTATATCATTCAAGCCTGTCCATGTGTCTTTAGTGTAGAATCTACCTGACATTAAAATATATTACTAAATAAATTCAATAATTGCAATTTGTACTAATCAAACAATTCTCATGTAAATGTATTGTATGAATTTAAATATTATTTATTATTAAGGTAAAATCTGCTTATAGTTCAAAAAAGTAATCCAGGAATAGCATATTCAGAATCACATTTGGCAATAACAAATATGATTCACGTTCAAATGCTCCATTTGCTTAAAACAAACATGTGTCCTAGTCATTGAGATGGAAAATGTTTTAAATCATTATGTGTCTTCACGTTGGGAACTCTTTTCTGCAGATTGACCTTGATTTTATTTTGCTTTCCCTGGGTGCATCAATCATGTCACATCTTAGAGGTGATCTTTAGGATAGTTTGTGAGATAATTTAAACAATATTATCAATTATTCAATATTATAAAATCATAAAATATTATCAAATTATATAGTATGGTTCAGTATTATCAATAATTCTCTTCTTTCAAACTCCCCCGTATGGGTGGAGGATGTTCTGTCAGTCAGGATTCAGGAAAATCCCTCAGGAAGAGAGCTACCTGCTGCTTTGACTGTGTATTGTGCCCAGAGAGAGAAATATGTAAGCAGACAGGTATGAACTGGCAAAATTACATAATTACAATCACTTTCTCTCAGACCTTCTTTGTCTCCAAATAAAATGTAAAGGGTCTGGGATTAACCAATAGCATCACATTTCTTCTTTATTTTCAACTATTTCATTCACTCATTCAATACATTCATTTAGGTAATCAATACATCATTCCCATGTTGGGAGTTACCTTGATCTGGCTTCTTTATACTCACATTGTTAGGTTCTGATGAAGCAGCTCTTCTCAAGGGAATATAGCTCTTAAACCACATGTTGTGTTAGGCAAACACTTAGAGATTCCGTAGCACCATATACTCATCTTGATCACAGAATAACACACATGGAATTATGATGGAAGTAAGTGTGGGTGTCTTAGGACATGCCCCCTATTCATATCTTTACACCCAGGTGACGAGCACTATGCCTTACACATAGTAAGTGTGCAAAAACCGGAACTAAAGATTCACTAAATGAATGGATATATTATATTATTATTACTCTAGTAGAAGATATGAACAATGAACTGAGCATGCAAACTTGATAAGATAAAGGCCCTGCTTTCCAAAAAATCATAGTAAGTTACATGTGAAAAAAGAATAACAGGGCAATTTGAAACGTGCCATAGTAAAGGTAGTTAGAGCTTAGCAGAGTCAACAAGTGTAGATAGTCTTACTTGGATGAATCAGATAATTCTTCAGGGAAAGCCAATGTTTTGTTGAGTTTTTAAAAATATGTAGGGATTTGTCATTTCAAGATGAAGAGGGAATTCTTAGCAATAGAAGTTTGAACAACAAAGTCTATGCAAGATGAATAAGTTCTGGAGACCTACTGCCCAACATGGGCCTATATTTAACAATATTGTATTGTAGACTTAAAAATTTACTAGCAGGGTACATTTATGTTGTCTTCCCACCTCAAAAGAAAAAAAGTATTTTAAAAAAGACGGTTAAATTAAAAAAATAAAGAGGACAGGAGGAAACATTTGGAGATGATGAGTAAGTTTAAGGTCTTGATTGTAGTGATGGTTTCACGGGTGTATATTATCTCCAAACACATTAAGTTGTATACATTAAATATGTACAGCTTTTTGTATGTCAGTCATACCTCAATTAAGTGTTTTTAAAATATTTTATGTTGCATATTTAGACATTTGGAATTGACTAATATGGTTGGAATGAGATGATAATGACTTATCATGAATGATGATGGAATAGGTAAATAAAGAAAAAAAACCCATCATATTTAAGTACAATATTCCAGTCTTACCAAACAAAACAACAAACAATTCATACATACTTATTACCAAAGTAATCTCTTGACATTGCCGAATGTTCTGTCCAGTAAAATAATGCATGAAATAACATATTACAGAATAAAAAATGGGCTGAAGGGGAGAGCATGTTTAAAAATTATGTTTGTTGTTAGAACGCATCTGGCTATAAATTAAAAAGAAAACAAACTAAATGTGCCTTTTAAAAAAATATTTATTATATCCCATAAAAAAGACCAGACTACTTTACTACAATGATTGTTTGTGCCAGAAAAAGTAAAGCACAGTGTTGCATTATAAAGATGGAGAAGGAAATATGTTTTATTTCATTTGTTATTTACTTGGTCAATGTTGTCATGAATATCACTTTTTACAAAAAAATAGTGAAACAATTTAACAAAAGAAGGCCAGTGATAGAATGACTCCAGGATTAGAGAATTCACCAGCTCAAAACTATAATCAAGCACACATGATATTCTCATAATTTGCTCTGTCATCTTTGGTTCTCAGCTTTGTCTACAGGCTGGGCTCCTTATGGTTTCAGAGGCTGAGCTATTTAAAGTATTATACTATAGCAAGTGAACAGAAAGTTGAAAAAGTGTGGGCATCTATTCCCCCTGACTTTGGAAGAGTCACTCAAAAAGACATCGTCCCAGTGGGGCCAACTATAATTGATTTAGAGCTGTCAACCTCCCCTCAATCACATGGCCTCATGGAAGAAGTTGAATGTCAAAGCACAACTGAGCTGCTGGTAGGAAGGGGACAGATGGGTCATGAATACGCAACCAGTGGAATCTGCTTCTATGTTTACTTACATAATGCAAAAAAATATTTTAAATTAGAATGCAAAAATATCTAATGAATTAGGGGCATCTAAAATAATATAACAGGCCAGCACTGTGGTGTAGTGGTTAAAATTCAGCGTGCTCCACTTTGGTGGCCTGGGTTCATGGGTTCAAATCCTAGGCATAGACCTACACCACTCGGCAGCCATGCTGTGGCGACAACTCACATGCAAAATAGGGGAAGACTGGCAGAGATGATAGCTCAGGGTTAATCTTCCTCAATCAAAAGATAAATCAATCAATCAATAAATCAATCAATAAATCAATCAATAAATAATTAACTAAACAAAAGATGAAAATAATGTATCAATAATAAGGATTTTCCTACATATCAATAGTAAAGTGTTTGATAATGCAGTATGAAAGTCTCATTTCTCACTCTCAAAAACGCAAAAATGTAATGCACAAAGTACATTAGTTAGAATGTGTTCAGCTGAAAGTGATAGAGTAACTCATAGTGGCCATAAATCATGACATTTATTATTTATGTTACAAGAATTTCAGAAATAGACAAATGTAAAGTTTTTTTTTCTATCAACCTTTTGATAATAGAGACTCAGGCTGTATATAACTTCTGCTTCAATATGCTTAGTGTGTGGGATTTTATTTTTATAAGTGTCTGCCACTGCACAGCATCCACATGGGAAAGAAAGAGGAAGAGTCAGCTATAGCATCCTATTTGATGCATGTTTTATTTAGTGCAAGAAAGAGACCATACAGTCAGATTGTCATTGATTTCTGTCCATGGCGCATAACTCACAAGTGAGGTGGAGCACAATCTGGCAAAAATTAGCTTAGATCTGTCACAATTGGCTTAGTTCACTCAAAATTGGGGTTCTAATAGCTAGGCATAATGGAGGAAGTGTACTGAGTAGGTAGTTACTGTATGTTATGCGAAGTATAGTTTTAATTTTGGCTAAAAATGTGTTTGAGAAATGCAAAAGAAAATGAATAAATTTAACGCCATTAAATTTCCCAAATGGAATGTCTGAATATTACAAAAGTCTGTATCGTTGTCTAAATAATTTTTAGTTTTAACGCAATTCAAACCACTTTATCAAATGAATTTACTTTGAAAGTTAAGAATTTTACTACATTTTTTATGAAACAAAAATTGAGTTAGAAAAATCGGAAAACAAGATTTATATAGAAAAGTGAGTCAAAAAGAAAAGCTGTAATTACGGTAATTGCATTGTTCTAATATTATTTGTAGAAATAAGGACGAGAAAAGAATGCCCACTTTCAACAATAAGAATGGCTGCTTCATGCTCCGAGGTCAGAGTTGAGTAGTTGTGGCAGAGACCCTATGGCCCACAAAGCCTAAAATATTTGTCCTCTTTCACTTTACAGTAAAAGTTTGCCAAATACAAATTCATAGCCCAGGGCGCAGCCCTTGAATGATGGCTGATGGACATGCTTGTGTATGTGTTGCAGCTGCCTCATCCTCAGCTGAGATGACTTTTTCCCATGTGTTCTTCTTGTCTCACAGTGCTCCCCAGAGCAATTGAGCTCTAGGTGAGCACAGTGGTAAAGCACTTGATGTCCCTGATGCTCCGCCGTCCTTTCCCTGCCTCACTTTCCCAGTACCTCACTGGTGTGTTGCAAAATCCCCACCACCTAAAATATTCGCCCTTAAACCCACAAGTTTATGGACACATCCAACTAACACAAGACCCAAACTTGGAACTTTTGGAGGTGGATTATCATTTACTTGAAGCTAAGAGCATTCTGACATAGGACGGGACTGTTTAATGTGAATATTATTAACATAAGTCTCTGCAACTTTGTGTCTCACAACCAAATAAGGTGGAGGCTGTGGGCCCTATAATGCCAATGAGATTTTGTTTTTTGTCTTGGGAATATGGAAGACTGGCTGACTGAAACACCAAGACTTTCTTTTCCTTTTCAAATAGAGATCAACGTATAAGGCGTCCAGGAAACCAGTATGCAAACAATGAGAGAAATCGCAGCCTGCTAAAAGTTGTGACATTTCTGGCATTTGAAGATTCTTTAAGGAAGACTCTGGCTTGCACAGCTCCTTGTTTCTCTGTTGTCACAGCAGTGGTCCCTGGGGTCTTTGTGAAGCACTGAGACACTCCTGTAATCAAGGCCAAGAATTGGAATCTCAGCTACATCCTGCTCATCTCCCTCACCCTCTGCTTCCTCTGCTCCTTACTCTTCACCGGCTACCCAACACAACCACCTACATTACTCAACAAATCACATTTAGAGTTGTTTTTACTGTGGCTCTTTCCACTGTCTTGACAAAAACTATTACTTTGGTGGTGACCTTCAAGGTCACTGCACCAGGGAGAAGGATGTGGCAGTGGTTGGTGTCAGGGACACATACCTTCGTCATTCCCATCTGCTCCTTTATCCAGCTGAGTCTCTGTTGGATCTGGCTGGGAACCTCTTCTTCTTCATTGACACAGATGCACACTCTGAACACGGCCACATCATCATCGTGTGCAACAAGGAGTCAGTCACTGCCTTCTACTCTGTCCTGGGATACCTGTGCTCCTTGGCCCTGGGCAGCTTCACTGTGGCTTTCTTGGCCTGGAACCTTCCTGACACCTTTAATGAAGCCAAGTTCCTGACGTTCAGCATGCTGGTGTTCTGCAGCATCTGGGTCACTTTCCTCCCCGTCTGCCACTATACCAAGGGCAAGATAATGGTGGCCGTGGAGAGTCTGTCCATCTTGTTCTCCATTGTGGAGCTATTAGGCTGCATCTTTGCCCTCAAGTGCTCCATTAACTTCTTAAGGCTAGAGAGAAACCCATCAAGAGGGTTAAGGAATACAACTGGTTCAGGTGAAAATAATCAATATATATATTTTTTTCACCAGCATTTGCATACACCTGAAAAATAAACTACCAAATTTTTGCAAGCAGACTTTAAGTACCAAGTAAAGGGCCAGCCCCTTGGCTTAGCGGTTAAGTGCGTGCACTCCGCTACTGGAGGCCCGGTTTCGGATGCCGGGTGTGCACCGACGCACTGCTTGTTTGGCCATGCTGAGACCGCGTTCCACATACAGCAACCAGAAGCATGTGCAACTATGACATGCAACTATCTGCTGGAGCTTTGGGGAAAAAAAGGAGGAGGATTGGTAATAGATGTTAGCTCAGAGCCGGTCTTCCTCAGCAAAAAGAGGAGGATTAGCATGGATGTTAGCTCAAGGTTGATCTTCCTCACACACACACACACACACACAAAATACCAAGTATATTTACCTGACATCTCAAATTAATTTATTGCTTTATATATCTTTTGGCTTTGTACAATGATCCTCGGGCATTCAAATGCACAAATACACAAATATGAATATTACCTCAGATTAATTTTTCTCTAAAATTATCTGTAGTATCTTACATAAATGCCCACACATCAGTTCTCTCTCTCCATCTGTGTGTTTTGGTAGAACCCTCGCACTTTGACTCCGTGTGGACTTGGCCTTGTAAATTGCTTTGTTCAATTGGACACTAGTAAAGGACAACAACACATCTTTAAGAATATATATTAAGAATAACTTTACTAATTTTATGATCATGGATATTCTCCTGTATTGTCATCCACCACTGTTATGCACTGATCATTTCTACTTTTAATTTTAGCCCTTATAATCCATTTGGAGTGATTTACTTGTGAATAATGTTGGTCGATGGTCCAGTGTTTTATTTTGCAAAGGGATAGCTTATTGTCTATAAAACAAGTACTCGGGGCTGGCCCGGTGGCGCAAGTGGTTAAGTGCGCGTGCTCCGCTGCGGCGGCCCGGGGTTCGCTGGTTCGGATCCCGGGTGCGCACCGAAGTACTGCTTGCTAAGCCATGCTGTGGCGGCGTCCCATATAAAGTGGAGGAAGATAGGCACCGATGTTAGCCCAGGGCCATCTTCCTCAGCAAAAAAAGAGGAGGATTGGCGGATGTTAGCTCAGGGCTGATCTCCTCACAAAAAAAAAAAAAATTACTGTATCATTTTAAAAGTTGATTTTAAATACAGTGAATCTGAATGATGCTTGAAAAATGGATATTATTTTCATTCATAATTGTAATATATCTCTCCATTTCTTCAGAACTTTTATGTCCTTTGGTATATCTTTATAATCTTCTTCATTTATCTTACATAACTTATAAATTATATAACTACATATGGCATCATGTTGCATAAATCCAATTACTTTAAATATTTTATTTCTCCTAAGATTAGAATAATTACTTATAAGTTTAAAATATTTCTTGCTAATATAAAGATATTTTTATATGGTTATCTAGTATCTTTTCACGTTAGTCAACTTATTTAAAATTCTAAATTTTATAAGTTATTTCCCACAAAAATAATAGATTTTTCTATTCTTCTCTAATATTATTTACCTTCTTCTTTCTGTTCTCATTTTTAAATGACTGGGCTCTCTGGTGCCACACTGAATCACAATAATATTTGCCAGGAGCATTTTCCTCTTCTGAAGTATAGCATAACCACCAGATAAAATTCTTTTTCAGGACAAAGCAATCATCTAAGAGAGAGAAAACAAAAACGTGAGGGGGAACCTTTTCTACCTGGAAGTCAACAGACTTCCCTCTCTTGGTTATTTAGTTCTAGAGATGTTATGACAATGTACCTACTGAGAATTAGAGGATCTCACTCTAGTTCCAGGAATTAATCTTGGTCAAATAATTTAACCTCTTTAGATTTTCTTCATCTTCATTATGAAGAGATTGAAAAGTGTTTTTGAGTTTTAATGTCCTATGATTCCAAGGTACCCTTTACCCAGATGCACTTGACAAAGACAAGAGTGAATTTTCAGTTATCTACTTCTCCATCAACATTGTAATCCACATTATCACTTAGGGAAGAAGAATGTCCCTGAGCTAACATCTGAGCCAAGTCTCCTCTAATTTTTCTCTGTAGGATACACCACTCCTCAAGAATGGCTTGAGGAGTGGTGCATTAATTGTCGGGTGGTGCATAGGCCTGTGCCCAAGATCAGAACCAGTGAACCCCGGGCCACGAAATCAGAACACGGGGACTTGACCACTACGCCACGTGAGCAGGACCCAACATTATTTTTGTCTGAGGAAATGGATGTATGGAAACACTTAACTATGGTTTGTAAATAGATAGTTCATAGGGGAATTTTGTCTGCAAGAATGGAAAGAGAGGTTACTAGCTGCAATATGTCTTTGTATGTAAATATCTAGATGGAAACTTAACGTGGCTGTGCCAAGGAAGGACATGACAACATGATACATCTAGAACTAATACTTCTACACATACAAAGAAGAAAAAAACCCACTATATATTCGATCGGCATACATAGCATTATGCTAGACTTGTTCAAAGACATTGAAACCCTGAGCCCAGATTCTCACTTCCTCCACTCAACAAGGGATCAGCTTTGGGTTATTCCAGCGACCCAAAAGTCCCAGGTCCAGCTGTTGCCCAACCTGGAGGGTTTCCACAAAGTCCCTTGACTTGTCATCATGAGGTTAAGGGTAAGAGTGTGCTAGACTTCAGACAAGGGGGATAGGTAGGGAGACCATGGATCTCAAAATGTTAGTCGCTGTCCTGGCATCTTTTCAGCAGACTAGATGCTGGACTTCCTGCTGGTTCAGAGTCAGGCCGTAAATGGAGCACTTGTGACTGCACCAGAAGTGAACCAAGACGTGCACCGGAAGTGGACCAAGATCAGCACCAGAAGGCGAACACAGGCTTGTAAGTGGGATGTGGAACATGGCACCCACCAGGATGAATTGTGTGGCAAGTTGTACTATCTTAATGTAGAATGTGTGTGTGCCAGCAGTTGGCAGGAAACTGGAGTTGTGTGTTTGATGTAAAGACTGAGCGGAGGGGATCTTTGAAGCCTGGGGACCACTAAGCTGTAGTTTGAATGGGTCTGAGTGCCCAATCCTGGTATGGTAATGTGAGAGGTAAGATTAGCCTTTGTGAATTTTTGTTTGGTTGACTAAGACAAACTCTGTCCTGAGATGGACTGGTAGATGGAGTTGGAGCTAAAACAGGTTCTTACAGACTGTCAGGGGCCCACACTCACCACTCCTATTCAACATAGTACTGGAAGTGCTAACCAAAGCAATCAGGGAAGAAAAAGAAAATAAAAGACATCAAAATATGAAAAGTAAAATTAAAATTGTCTCAATTTGCAGATGACATCATGACGTTTTTTTCCAAAAAACTAAGATCTAATCAATGAAATCAGTAAAGGATACAAAATTAACATAAATATCAGTAGCATTTCTGTTCACTATACATGTTTCTGTACATGTTTCTGCATTTTGGGGGGACCAACTCAACCCATAACAGTAGCGTTGTCTCAAGTCAGAGGAGGTGGGTTTCAGTGTGGTAAGTCATAAGTTTATGTGGTGGTTGCAAAATCTAGAAGCCCTTGTCTCAGCCAGAGTCTCATGTCTGTGTGTATTGGATGCATTTTGCAATTCCCAACTCAGTAGTCATGTAACTTTAATATTTTTATCTTAATAATATATTTTACTTAACCCAGTATGTCAAGAAGTATTATGATCTCAATATATAATCAGTATAAACATTATCTTTGAGATGTTCTATATTCACTTTGTCATACAAAATTTTTTAAAATCCATGCATATTTTACACTCATAACATATCTCAATTTGGACTAATCATATTTTAAATGTTCAATAATGACATATGGCCAGTGGCTACCAGATTGGTAAACAAAATAATTAATAGATGTTATGTTTTTGGAGCTGTTTGAGATTTACGGAAAAATTGAGATGAAAGTACAGAGTCCCCATATACTCCTCCTCCCTGCTCACACGCACGGTTTCCATTATTATTAACATCTTGCATTAGTGTGGTATATCAGCTATAAATCAGGAACCATGATTGATACTGTCGGGGGGCAGAGGAAGAATCACCCTCTGCCCTTTTCCTTAAGGTTCTTATGGCTGGCCAAATAATTAACAAGACAGGTTAGCAGGAGAAAATAATACCAAGTTTAATAACATGTATACATGGGAGAAATTCAGAAATGAGCAACTCGTCCCTCTGTCTAAGCTGCCCTCTTAAATATTGCAGCTAAAAGTGAGGAACGTGTTGGGAGTGGGTAGTGGTCTGGGACTTCAGAGGACAGGAAGACAATTCTTTTCAGTGTCATGTATAGATAATGTGGTCAGGGAGAGACAGAGTTTTTGATAAAAGAGGCTTGGTGCCTTTCCTATTGTAACCTCTATCCTACATTATCTTTACAACCATCATGTTAATAACTCCTTCCTGAAACAGATCTTTCGTTTTAAATACATTAGGCAGTTTGGGAGGGGAAACTCAAATATTCTTCCTGAGTTCTCTGAGCCCTTATTGTCTTCAGCTCAAAACAATCTGCATACCAGAGTGGTGCCTCCTGTGGTAGCTTGCCCTGAGCACCATCAATACATTATTGTTAACTAAGAACTATAGTTTACGTTAGGGTTCACTCTTTGTCTTGTACATTCTGTGGGTTTTGGGAAATGTATCTTGTGTCCACCATTACAGTATCATACAGAATAATCATTTTCCTGCCATAAAGGTGCCCTGTGCTTCAAGGCCAGATAGATGTATAGATGTGGCCCTTGTCATCGATGTTTGGGGTGATGGGAACATAGGTGTGTTCCAGCTTGTATCCTCAAATTTGGGATGAAAAAATAAAGGAATTTCCCACATAGTCCCATATTCTCATAACAGCATAAATAGTGGAGGAAACTAATGCCGAAGGTGTAGAAGTGGATGATCACACCATATTGATTCCTGGGATTAACAAGGTTAAAAGAACTGAGGAAGAGGAAAGGAGGAAGATTTTTAAGAATCAAAAATGTAGCTTTATTTTTGCATTGATCTTGAGCTATGGATTTGGAATTTTCTGAATTCAGCCTGACTATTGCTTCCCCAGGCAGGGACTCATGTGCTTGTGGTGTTTCTGCACTCATGATTGGTGTGCAGCCCTGCATGGGTCCCACATGGAATGTCCTGTGGCTGTCTTGGACCCTGGATGTATGAAGCTGCCCCTGTCTATCTTTGACTTTGGAAGGAGAGATGCTGGAACGTTCTTGGCAGAGCCCTGACTGACATGGATACTTTCTGAACCTTTCACCTTACACTTTATATCACATCCTCTGATGCAGTTATTTTGCAACATCACAAATGGCATTCATGTGGATAGCTTGTTGACAAAATTTTGGGACCTCATCTGCCCAAGAGGAGATGGTCCCTGGAGCCTTACTATCCACGGACGTGGATGAAATCATAGTGCCTAATGCTGGAGAGTATGTTCCTCAAACATGTTTTCCAACTGGTGTTTTTCAACTGGACACAGGACCTCAGATGCAGAGCCCAGCGGCAGGGTGGGGTCTGGATCTCACCAGGGGAGAGGAAGAGGCTGCTGAAAGGAGTCAGAGGGCATTAGAATTGCTTTTTCAGTCCACAAAAACCACATATACACATATGTGTGTGCGTGTGTGTGTGACATGTGTAGATATCTCCTTAGGCTGCATGTTCCACGTCTGCTTCTGCTGCCTCACACCTCATGCAGACACAGGGCTTTGCAGAGGCTTCTAAGATGTTCCTTTTGATTTTCTTCTTCCTGTTGCTGCAGTTTCCTCTCTTTGTGTATCATTTTGCTTATCCTGACAGCTTTTTGAGAATGTAACACAGTGCATACAAGGATGGAGATGTGGTTATTGGTGGGTTTTTCCCCCTTTATACTTGTTTCTTACACAGAGGGATCAAGAAGCCTAGCAAGGATGTCACTTTGCAGTGGTAAGTGCCTCTTTATTTATATTCTGCTTGATTATTATGATGAATGATGCCTATGGGATCTGTGGATGGATACACCAAGGCGCTCTGCATCACCTGTCCTGTCTTTCCCCGGCATCCCCACCTTCCCAGAACTGTCCATTATTATCTCTGTCTCATCCCACTGACTTTGTTGCTTACTTCAAAGAGAAGAACAGTGTTTTTATATTTTCCAGTTTTCTTCCTTTTAGTGTCCAATTTTTAGGCTTGGAATCTTATGAGACAGCACTCTCCACCAACATACTCCACCGTCTCTGCCCTTCCTTCTGCTTCATCTGCCGCTGTATAGTGCTCTACATTCAGATCTGTTGGGGGGAGAATCCCAGCCTGTACAGAGGAGCCCCTGGGTGGGGGTGATCCTGTGTGCCTGCCCCTCACCCGTCTGTAGTTGTGATTTAGTGTCTTTGTTTTAAGCAAGGACTCGAGAGGGCTTTTGTTTTGGTGTTAGTTATTTTTACAAAAGCATGTTAAGGAAGTGCCCTCCAAAAAGAATGTATTTTAGAGAAGTGGATCCCGAATTTTATCAAATGCTTTATATACTTCATGAGCATATTGTGTTTTTTTCCTGGCATAAAAGTGAGGACATTAAATGTGAGGCTATTAAAAGTTTATCTAATTTCTAAAGTTTGTTTAAGATGATTCCTTGCTTACATCTTCTTTTTGATGCTGGTAACAGGCTCATGTTAACTTCATAATTAATAGAGATATACCTTCTTATTCTATATTCTGGAAGAGTTTCCTGGTAGAGTAAATATCTATTCTTAAGTTTTAGAAACAATTCATCTGTAAATACGTCCAACCCACCATATATTTGTAGTTTTCTTTCTTAAAAACTATCTGGAACCCAGAAAGAACATTTGTATAACTTTCTATTTTCTATTTGAGCCAGTTTGAGTAATTCCAGTTTCATTTAAAAAGCAGCCTTATCACTGAGATCCCAAAAAGCATCTCCATGTGCAGATGCACAACATTTACTCTGACTTTGCTCCTGGTCCCATTTTCTTACCTAATGTTGTTGATGTTTGTCTTCCTCAAATAGTTTTTCTTTATCAGATGTGTCTGAATGATGCCTATTTTATTGAGCTTCCCAAAGAATCAGAGTGACTGATGAGTTTTCCTCTGGACTTATTTTATATTTATTTTATTCTCTTAATTCTGCTTCAGTATCTTTTTCCAAATTATTTTTTTATGTTTTCTTTCTCCTTTCTCTTTGTTTTGAGTTGAGAGTTTAATTCACTTTCATTTTTATTTACTATTCAAGATATTTAATGCTCAAATATTTTCTCTCAGAACAGACAGTTTTCTTCTCTTCTTCCTTTCTCTCTCCTCTCTCTCCAGGGCTCCTTGCTACTCCTTTCTAATCATTGGTTTGATTTCCTGTTTCACCAAAGTGTTATTCATGAGAGTGATTATTGGCTTATAAATTGTCTGATTTGTTTAAGATATGTTGGCAGTTAATGAGCATTTTTGCGTGCAAGTTGGTTAAGGAACTGGATTTCAAATCTGCCTGTTCCTCTGATGAGCTATTGAGTCAGAATTTCTGTGGTTGGCCATGTATCTCTCTTCTGGTGGCTTCAGGAAATGATTGCTATGTAAAAATTACTTGGTGGACGAGGATAGGACCTAATTTTATAATAATATTATTTCTTTTCTTCGGAGTAGGAAGGTAGAGATTTATATGCAGGCATATGTGTATGTGTGTGCTCCAAAAATAATTAATGATAAATCAAGATTAACAATATATACGATTCCTATATTGACTTGTTTTTGGACAAAGACTGAGATGTTAGTTGAATACTCTTACTATTGTTGTAGTTAGGTTTACTTTACTTCATATTTTTAAAATCCTTTTTTTAATATATGATTGAACATATACTTTTTGACTGCTAACCACCTTTTAGACCCTAAAGCTTTTTCCTTCAGATACGTGTACCATTATACACATTCATATATAAAAGTTTCATATTAGTTGTGGCTTTACTTTTGTGAGCACGTGTATGGACTATTGCTGACAATCCCCTTTCTTTCTTCGTCTATGTTCAGTGTTAGTTTCCTATGTCTTCGTGGAATGTAGAGTAACATTCAATATTGAAAAAGTGATTTAAGTAACTTCAGTATAGTATAACTGATATACGTAGCATTATCTCTGTGGTTCTATTTTTTTGTACTTCGCTTTTTTTCTTTTTTCCTAGTTATACCCCATTTAAAGTAATTTTTCTTATTAAACTTTTCTTCACTGTGTTGGATATATAGATCTTTTTCACATTCTATTTTAGATTTTTTTTTTTTGCTGAGGAAAATTCGCCCTGGGCTAACATCCATGCCCATCTTCCTCTACTTTATATGGGATACCGTCACAGCATCGCTTGATGAGCAAAACATAGGTCCACGCCAGGGATCTGAACCCATGAACCTTTAGCCACCAAAGCAGAGCATGCAAACTTAACCACTACGCCACAAAGCTGGACCCTATTTTACTATATTTTTAATTTGAGAAATAAGAAGAACCCAGAATCTGAAGTCTTGTCTCACTGACTCCTGAATGTTAGATGAAAAATTAATTAGTATTTTACTTCTTTTCTTTTTCTCCAAATCCAGTGTCTCTAGGTATACATTAAGCATTAGGTCAAGATGGTTTTAAATTTTATGCAAATTCTTTAAAGTTGTCTGTATTTTGCATTTTTTATAAATCACATTAACACAAAGTACTTAGACAAATATTTTACTTTTTCAGTGTTCAATTCTTTGGTGTTGTGCCTTTTTTTGAAACCCGTCATCCTCAAACTTGATTAAGGATCTGAATGATCTGCAGGGCTTGTTAAAACACAGAATGAGTGCTGGACCCCACCCCAGATATTCTGACTCAGTAGGTTTCGGGTGAGGCTGAAAGACTGGCATCTCCAAATTGTGATTGGAAGCTCCCATGCATAATATTCCTTATTTTTTTTCATTTCACAGGCAGTAAAATCCGTGTCTCAGTGTGAGGGCTGTCCCTCCCCAATCCTTTGATTCTTCACAGGTGTTATGCCACAATAAACTTCTTGTACTCCTCACTCCACCTCAGTAATTGGAGGCCCCAACTGACACGTGAAAGTTCTTCATTTTTCCTCAGAAAGGGGTGCTTTATTTTCAGAAAAGTCACACAATCTGCAATAAGTTTAATATGGATGCTGCTCTCTGCTCTTTAGAGATTGCAATGTATTTTTACAACACCTGCACCATTCTTCCTTGTTCTCAGCATTTAACGCTCTAATATTGGAAACACATGGGGCTTTTGGACATTCTGGACATTCTCCCTTCTTCAAGTTTAATTGATCATATCACATCTGAACTAAGTTGAACTACATTTGGCCATATCATGGCTTGTCACATGACCATCAGGTATACGTATAGTATGTGTGCACCTCACAGAAACAGAATGGTCCTCGAGTGTGTCTCTCAATGATTCTTCTCCTAAAGTTTGATTAAATATGTTCTAAATAGAGATTCTCAGTTTAAGTTTAATGTACCTAATCCATACATACATTACTGGTCTGTAAAATTTTCTATATCATAAATTTATTTTGTTGCATAGCATGTAAATTATTTTTATGCCCCCAAGCTCACACATTTGATTATAAAATTTATTTTCTTTTCAAATGAAAGAACGAATTTCCATTAAAAGAAAGGAATCTAATGGAGTACACAAAAGCATGAAATACTATGAGTATGGAGGACTAGATACCTTGAAGAGGTTTCCCTCCACATAACAATATCTTCCATAAAATATAATTTTATTGCATTCTTGAGTTCACATGAAGTAAGCCAAATCTCAAAGGACAGAAGAAGGAAACTGTAAGCACTAGACACATTTGGATTCACCCAGTGGTCAAAGGTCAGTACGCTCCTCTAATGAAACGATTTGTCTTTGTGTCACAAGTGACTTGAGGGAATGAATCTGGGAGTCACAGATTAGTTGTGAGTCAGACAAAAATGTCACTTAGCTTCGTGTCAGCTCACACCACTGTGAGCCGAAATCATTGACATTCGTCTCCGGAGGAAAAGATCTAAACTAAAGCCTTACATTCTGTACACATTAAAATCATACAATAATGAGCTCATAATCAAAGTTCACCAAACAAATATGAAATACATGCCATTGTCGATAAGTGTCATCAACACATAAGAAAATTAAAAATAAAACAATAGATTTAAACAGTGAAACCTCAAATATTAGATTTACCAACTTCAAGATATAAAATAACTGTGTATAAACTGTTTATAGAAAATGGGACCAGAAAAATTGGAATAACAAAATCAAACAGGAGACTCTAGTAATTATCTGACATATTTGGCAAAGGGCTTTATAGAACTTTTAGAGATGAAAAAGACATAACTGTTGAGTTTTGAAACTCCATAGATAGGTTCTACAACAGAAGAGAAAATACAAAACTAAATTGAATTCTGAAGGAAACAGAATGCAGCAGAGAAAGACAAGGAACTAGAAAACATGACAGATAAGGTAGATATGGAGATGATGAGAGAGAGTAAAGAAAAAGGAGACATAAAATATTGTGCAACAAAAACGAGTCATGAGAGTAAAACTGAAAGTTAACGGGTCTATAAATTTCTCAGGATATGAGCAATTATATCCACTTCAGGCAATCTGAGCTGGTGGTAAAATAGAAGTAGAGAATATAACTCTCACCCAAATAGAGGAGATACAATAGAATATGGAAAACAAGTATAAATCAATAAATTTTAACGGAAATAACATAATAAAACTTGTGGAAAAAATAGAAGGAAAACATATAGATAGTGGGGGCAAAACAAGGATATAAATAATCACAATAAATGTAAATGGAATAAATTCTCTTGTTAAATACAGATTGTTAAATTTGATGGGATAATGACTAATGTAGCTGTGTCATGTTTACAGGACTTGTGAAAACTAAAAAACATGGAAAACTAGAAATTCAAAATAGAATAGAAGATATAAAGATATGCTGGGAAAATACCAATCAAAAATCAACGCAGGGTCGCTATAATAAAATGAGATAAAACAGATGAGGAAAAAAGCATCATTAGGAATTAAGTGTTTAATTCTCACTGGTATGTAAGTTCAACTGATCATGAAGATATAGCCGTTGTTATACTACACGTGATGCCATGAGAAGATAATATAGCCTCAACTAGGAAAGGAAGGAGGAGAAGTAAGAGGAAGAGAAGGAGATGGAGGAGAAGACAAGAAGAAAAAGAAGGAGGTGGAGGGGTAAGTATAGGAGAAGGAGGCAGAGGAAGGGGAGAAGTAGAAATAATATATATTCATAGTGAAGAATTTCAACTTTCCTCTGAGACAACGAATAACATATATCTATAAATAGAGTATTTGAAAAACAAATTAGCAAGTTTGATTTAGTGGATACACATCGAACCCTATACCCTACAAGTGAAGAACACCTATTCTTCACAAGCACACGGGGAGCATTAACAAACAGTGAGCATGAACTAGGGTACTGATCAATCCTCAAATAATAGAACACTTGAAATAAGTACAAGTGACTGCTTCATTTATTCTTGATGGTCTTACAGATCCCAGGCAATAGAAATGCAAAGAATTTTCTTACTCATAGGAGTTATTTGTGTGTAGAAAGTCTGTAGAAAAGATGAAGACAATATGGGCTATCAAGAATAGGTACCGTTAAAGATGTTAATGATTAATTTTAATTTAATATTTTTTAAATAAGAAATGAATGAAAAGCTTTCTAAACTTTACAATGCTGTGTCTCTTAGATTCCTAAGTGTTTCTAGTCCTTTGATTCCATCTAGATTCTTTCAATTGTTCCTGCCTGTTGATGATTCCTCCTTCATTGGATCTTTGAAGTTCACCTTAGTTTCCTGGTTTTTGATGGCGGCAGATGCACAGGTTTGAGGGGGCGGAGGCTTAGGCAATTTGATTGACAGCTTTCTGTTGCACCATTCTCAACCTGCACATGTCATGCGTCTATGCCTGTCACGTGTATTTCAGTTGCAATTACTCTTCCTCCCCAGGGCTAACTCCAATCTCATGCTAATATTGTTGCCCTTCTAAGAAGGAGTTAATAGTGTGCTCATAAAAACAAACATTTTGCCTCCAGAACCAAAGAGCCATTTACAAATCTACTCTGAATGTGATCTGTTTTTCCATTCATTGTACTTACTTTTGTGTACTTAACCAGCTTCCTTCATGAGTGTGGAATTCACTAAGGACCTTCCACAGCTAGAGTCAGGTTATTTTCTTTAGTTATAAATTATAAGGCTTCAGGAAAGCCATTAATTTTCACAGACGTTCGAGTCAATAGCAAATTCCTTTTAATGAAGTCATTGTATTGCATTTTAAGGAAATCATTTTGAGTATTTTCCCTAAGGATCCCTACCACTCTATGCATGTTTCAGTACAAGAACTACCAGTATATTCTGGCCTTGGATTTTGCCATTGAGGAAATCAACAGGAACACTCATATTTTGCCCAACATGTCTGTGGGATTTGATCGCTATAATGCCCTGCCCAGTGAACAGAGGACATTGGAGAATTCCCTGATTTGGCTCTCAGGGTTGGGCAAGGACATCCCTAATTAAGACTGCAGGAGAGAGAGCAAGTCTCTAGAGGTCCTTACAGGAACCACATTGACAATTTCTGTCCAGATTGGAACAGTGTTGGAACTGTACAAATTTCCACAGGTAAGGCTGGGTGGGATGGGGAGAGATAAAACCATGTCTCCTTTGGTGCCATTCTCAGGTGTCTAAATAGGAGGAGAGGAGGAGACTGGGTTTGTGCATGTCTCAAAGGATATGATCTCAAAGGGTACGTGTACAGGACCTTGGTGGGGTATGACATTTCCTTTCTTTGGAGTAGAGAGTAGGTTGAGGGGCATGGAGACAAAACAGTTTCCTGGAAATCTACTGATCTTATTTTCTAGAAATCTTTCAGGGAGTGGAAAATGATTAGAAAATGAAATGAGCTATTGTCCCCTTCTACCACTTCCAGGTGTTGCTGAACAGCCTTCAGGACTGAGAGTGTGGTTTTTGCCAATCCTCGTCCTCATATTGCTTCCAATTGTCTTTCATTTTAGCTTACGTATGGTCCTTTTGATCTTATCCTGAATGATTATGAGCAGTTTCCATCTCTCTATCAGTTGGCCCCCAGGGACACATCTCTAGCCATTGGCATGGTCTCTTTGCTGCTTCATTTCAGTTGGACCTGGGTGGGGCTGGTCATCTCGGAAGACAAGAAAGGTGTTGAGTTTCTCTCAGAATTGAGAGGAGAGATGGACCGGAATGGAATCTGTGCAGCCTTTGTGGAAATGATCCCTGTCGCTGAAAGGTCATATTCCTCAAGGACCTGGCCATATGATTTGCAAGTAGAGGAAACAGAAGTGAATGTGGTTATCATTTACGGAGAAACCGACTCTCTCGTAAGCTTGAGCTTGTCTACTTGGGAGTATTTAGTGATATGGATAGTCTGGGTCACGACATCACAGTGGGATTTTATCCACAGTGAGAGAGATTTCATCCTTGACTCATTCCATGGGACTCTCATTTTTTGACACCACCCTAGTGAGGTTCCTGGCTTTGAATATTTTATCCAGACAGTTAAGCCTTCCAAACATCCAAAAGACATTTACCTCACTAGGTTGTTGTACCCCTTTATTCCTTGCACCATTTCTGACCCTGACTGTAAAACACTGGAGAATTGACCACCTGATGCCGCCTTGGGATGGTGGCCTTGGCAGATTTTTGACACGATCATGACTGAATGGAGTTACAATGTGTACAATGCTGTGTATGCTGTGGCCTGGAGCCTTCATGAGATGCTTCTTCAACGTGCAGAAATTCAGCCAATGGGAAGCGGGTAAGATCTGGTGATTTCCACCTGGCAGGTAAAGTCTCTTCTGCATAAAAGCATGTACACTCGTAAAAGTGACGTTCTTATGGGGCTCCACAGGTGTTCATACCAAGCAGTTAGGATTCTTTCTCCAAGAAAAGCACAGGAGATTCTGTACTTGTTTCACTCCCTAGGAGGTAAATCTAGTCTTGTGTTGTAAGTCATCAACAAGAAGGTTCTAGTGGCAAGGAGGAAGTGGGCTATGAGTCAATATCAATGCTTTGTGTTACAAAGGATCCCAACATCCTGCATGCCTAATGTTTCAATAGGGATTATCCAGCCTTCTCCCATGCAGCTCCTTAATGACAAGAAGACAACTTGTCCTTTCCGTGCCTATCTGGTGCTGAACATCATGGTGAATACTTTATGTAAGTGATCTCATTTAATTCTGCAACCACTTTAGGTATTGCTAACATCATTTTGCAGATTGATGGTCTGGGAAAATTCAGAGAGTGCATGAGCTTGGCTAGATTGGACTTTGTACTTGAGATTTGTCTGAATCCTATCACCACTGATCATCTTGATATTCTTGTCCTTGGGCATTTTCTCTTGAAACTAACTGATATATTAGAAACATTATGATATTGTAGTTCTCCATATGCTTTCATTTGCTTTACTTCATTGGATACTTGTAATAAAGATACATTATGAAACAAGGATTACAGACAATGAAAGGCTTTCCCCATTTCAGGGTTTTTCTCTTTAACACCCGGGCCCACTTCACCACAGGATGATGTGTCTCTTTTAGCGGCACCCCTTTCTGAGGAACATAGAATTTAACAACCTTGCTGGTGACTCAGTGAATTTGGCCAAAGAAGGAAAATCAGATTCAGAGTACAACCTTCTCAACTTTTGGAATTTTCCAGAAGGTCTTGGACTGAAGGTGAAAGGAGGAGAATATTCCCCACGTGCTCCACGCGGTCAGGAATTGTCTTTATCTGAGGAGGTGATTGAGTGGGGCACAGGAATTACTCAGATGTGTTGAACCCAATCACAATTACTCACACCACACATGAATAACCAAAATCTTGTTGGGATTTTGTGTCCCCTCAGAGCTTCATAAAGGGCCACATATGGGAATTTAACAATTCACTTCCAACTGAAGTAATTTTTTCCTTTACATATAATCCAAGATCGAAGCAAGACCTTCACAAGAAAAAAGATTGCAAGTTGCTGAAGGTTCAGAAGGTTGTTAGTAATTTTTAGGAATAATTTTTTTTTTAAAAATTAAGTTTTGTACATGTTTTTTAGAGATAATGTTTTGCACATTTAGTACACTACAGTATAGTGTAAACATAACTTCTTTATGCACTAGGAAATCAAAAACATTGTTGTGACGCGCTTTATTGCAATATTTGATTTTTTGCGATGCTCTGGAAACAAACCCACAATACGTCTGAGGATTACCAGTGTTTTATATCATACAGTAAGCATGGCATCCAACCAAAGAATTGGATTTAGATATTTCAATCTCCAGTTTGTTCAGGCCCAATACTCTAAAACTCTCTAGTTACTGGAAAATTAGGTAAAAGTCATAGCTGTTACCAAGTGTTATCTGATTTTCTCCAGACTCCACACTCTGTATGCAGTGAGAGTTGCAGTCTGGGATTCAGGTAGAGCCCTCAGGAGAGCAAGGCTGCCTGTTGTTTTGACTGCATTCCCTGTCCACAGAATGAGATTTCCAATGAGATAGGGGAGTATATGCCTTGCAGTGATTTTCTCCACTTCTATTTTTTTTTGAAGTGAATCATTTGTCCTGAGCTAACTAACATCTGTTGCCAATCTTCCTCTTTTATTATTGTCCCCAAAACTCTAGTACATAGTTGTATATCCTAGTTGTAAATCATTCTAGTTCTTCTATGTGAGCTACCACAACAACATGGCAATTCACAAAGAGATGGTGTGGTTCCATGACCAGGAAACCAACCTGTGCCACCGAAGCGGTGAGCACTGAACTTTCACCACTAGGCAATCAGGGCTGGCTCTCCACCTCTGTTTTGTATGCACCGTTCTCCCAAAGAAACGGAAAAGCTCTGGATGAGGACTGCAGAGTCCAAATGTTTCCTTCCTCCATTTAGTAATTTAACTTTTATAGCCAAAAAAGCTCACTTTTTTATCACTTCCACCCAAAATGATACACTCTCTCTCTACCTTGAACTACCTTGCTTGACTCATTTTAGGATCATTGCAGGCATTATCATCTCAAGGAAACCCTTTCTGACCACTCTACAGTAACCTAACTTAAATCTCTCGCATGGATTCTAACACATGGTATTGTAAGTCCTTACTTTTCAGCTTCTTTAAAGCTACGTTTAGATCACATTGAACAAATCCTTATTTTTCCAGTGTCTGGTGCTGTTCTTGGCACAAAGCAGGAGCTCAGAAAGGTTGTGTTTGATTTAAGAAGTAAGTATTTTCATGGTATGCAATGTGCTTACGGTACAGCTTCCTTCAATGAGTACATACATCTTGGTCTCTGATGTCCTAGAGTTCACAGGTGAGTAGGGGAGACAACAGGCAGTGAGGAGAATTCAAGGTGGTGACATAGGGCTGCAATATAGGTACACAGAGCCCCATGGGATGAAATAAGTGATAGTATATATGTTTGTGGGTAGGGAAGTGTCATGGACTTCTTCATAGAGTCAGTAGCATTAGTATTATATCAGACTAATGAAGGTGGAATAAATTCTTGGTAGAATTCTTAGACATGGCAAAAAATGGCAAATTAGTTCTGCATTAAATATTCTAGGAAGCTGAGAAAAGGTTCAACATGACTAGAACCCAGACAATGTGGGTTTGGGAGTTGGGTCATGAAGTAGAAGAGGGACAGAAAACCAACACTGAAGATTTTTCATATCATAATTAACATCTTGGTATTACTCATATTTTATGATATTAAATGGTGCAATGCTGGTATCCCCACAATGGTGGCATTTTTCTCATTTTATTTTTGTGATTGATATGAAGCTTAATTTCACAACATCTTTTGTATCATTTCAATTTTTTTTTGAAATGTACTGAGATTGATGATATAGTCTGGCATATAGTCAATTTGGATATAGCTTCCATGTGCACATTTGGCACATGGTAATTTTGGGAATGTGTTCCATATGCCCATCTAAAGAACACTAAGTCCACTAACTTCAATATCTACATGCTTGGAGGTTAACAAATACATTTGTAAACAACCCATGATTAATGAGTAAACTACAATGGAAATTAGAATGTATTTCCAATTAAAAATACTATTCATTAAATCTTATGGGGTGGAATTAAAACTATTCTTAGAGAGAAATGTATAATCCTAGATTATATATATTTATATATTACTGTGTATAATATAGAAAGGTTGAAGTTCTCAGTTCTAAGCATTCATCACAAGCTAGAAAAGAGCAGAAAATTAAACACAAAGAAAATAGAACACACAAAATGATAAATATTAGAGGAAGATTTCACAAAATAAAAGACAAACATCGAAAGGATAAATAAAACTAAATTAGATTCTAATAAATGACAAATATACTCAATAAAATCCTAGTACTAGTGTTCAAAAAAAGAGAAAAATCGCAACAAAAAGAAATACGAAGGCTTAAAAGGGAGTAATCTGTGCAGATCATATGGAAAATTTTTAACATGAAGAAAACATAAATAACATCATGATGATACAATGAAAATTTAGAGGAAATTCACAAATTTCCAGGCAAATAAAAGTTACCAAACTGTCTCAAGAAAAATTGAAAAATCTGAATAATGTCATATCTATTAGAGAAATTGAGCCCATACTTTAAAACATTCCTACAAAATATTATTGTAGGCTATTTATTTGGTACAAAACTGATGAATTCTACCAAATATTCAAGAAAGAAATAATACACATCTACTCAAACTCTTTCAGAGAATAGGAAAAACAGAAAACTTTTTAACTCACTTTGAGAGACTAGCTTAACATTGGTACCAAAATCTAACAAATTCATTGCAGGACAGGAAATTACAGGCCACTCTCTTTCTTTGATTAAATTCATTTATCCTAAAAAAAAAATCAAATCAAATCAACCTTCAAAATCTAGCCATATTTTATAAGAAGGACATATCATGACCAAATTAAGTTCATGCAATGTAATTCAGGACACTTCAATGGAAGAATTAAAAAGTTTATTTTATCTTCAGATGATATTAGGGTATAAAAGTAAACTCCATATAAATTAATGCATTAACTCAGTTTAGTGGTGGCTGAATACAAGGTTAATATACAACCTTTTGCTTCCATCTACCACTCATAAGGCATTCCAATGTTTAATTTTAAAAAATGACATTTACAACATATTTAAAGTATGAAGGACATAGAAATAACTTTAATGAGAGTTTCAAAAGATTTCTGTCCATAAAGTTATAGAATGGCATTTACAAAAATAGAGGAAGACTGAAAGAAGTGGAAGGATAAACCAAGTTCATGACTGAACAGACTTAAAATTCTACAGATATGAAAACTGTCCAAATTAATCTACAGCTTCCACAAAATTGCAGTTAAAATGCTGACCTGTTCTGTGGAAATTACAATTGATAAAATTCTTATGGAAATTATAAAGGAGAAACTTAGCTAAGAAAATCTGGAAGACAAAGAATAGAGTGGGAGGACTTACTCTACCTTATATCAAGTATGGTAGCATCACAATAGAGGAGGTTCGTCAAGAGGATAAACAAGAAAATCAATGGAACCAAATGGTAAGTTCAGATACAGACTGCTTATATAGGGACTCATGTATAGACGACTGATTTACAAGGAAACACTGAGGTGGAGTGGGAAAATGAAAGCCTTTTCAATAAACCATGTTGGGTAAATTGGCTGTCTTCATGGAGAAGACAATGACTCGCCAACCCTAACTCACACCATCCACAGAAATCATTATCAGGCAGATTGTAGTTCTAAACGTGAAAAGTTAGACATTTTAAAGGGACTTAAAGAGGAAGGAGCAATGTCCCTGTAGAAGGAAAAAGCGTGTATCGATACCTGCAGGGATGAGTGGGCACGGAACAGTTTCAGAACCACATGAAGATTTGGGAATCTTAAAAATCAGAGCAGAGGTAGTAGAGGTAGGCAAGACCAAGGTTATACAGTCTTTTTGGTCTTCCCAAGGGTCTGTGAGATTTTTTAATGGAGGATAAACATGATTCCACTTACATGTAGAACTATCACTTGTGATGCAGGACAAGGGCAGGGAACCAGAGTAGAAAGTTCTTGTGATAACATAGGAAAAATAGACTAAAATCTTAACAGAACTGGTGGAAGTGAAATCAAGATGAAATGTACTGGAGATCATTTTAGATGGTAGAAAGGGTCTCATTTTGAACCTTCCTGGGAGTGAGGTCTATGACTTGGTCATCTCTGTTTCCCTAGAATGTAGCATATTATCTGTCTCGTGGAAGTTTTCCAATTACTGCTTGCTCATTGAATGAATAAATCTAGGCCATAGCTTACAGTGGTATAGCTCAGAGAGACAGGGATGACTTTTGTTTTTTTCTGAGAAAAAGTGCTTTCATGAATATGCAAAATCAATACTGAGAAGGATAATAGCTTTGTTTACTTAAGTATAAAGAAGATGGGCAGTATTAACTGGTAACGGTGCTCTGCAGAGCATTCTGTTATTTGGTGCCTGGAGCAACAATGGAAGACAATTGGCTAAACTTACCCAATGCCTTCTTTGGGAGCATGCGAATAAGTGAGAGTAACTGAACCTGGGCTGAGGACACTTTACATCTCTCCCCAGGCATGGATCAGTGTGTGAAGTGTCCAGATCATCAGAACGCCAATAGAGACCGAGATTGCTGCCTCCAAAAAGCTGTGACCGTTCTGGCTTACGAGGACCCCTTGGGGATGGCCCTGGCCTGCACAGCTCTGTGCTTTTCTGTCATAACAGCTGTGGTCCTGGGTGTCTTTGTGAAGCACCAAGAAACTCCCATAGTCAAGACAAATAATTGGACTCTCAGCTACATCCTGCTCCTCTCCCTCACCCTATGCTCCTTCTCTTCATTGGTCGTGCCAACACAGCCACCTGCATTCTTCAACAGATCACGTTTGGAGTTGTTTTTACTGTGGCTGTTTCCACTGTCTTGGCCAAAAATATGATTGTGGTTGTGGCCTTCCAGGTCAGCACACCAGGGAGAAGGATGTGGCAGTGATTGGTGTCGGGGGCACCTAACTTCATCATTCACATCTGCTTCTTTATCCAGCTGAGTCTCTGTGGGATCTGGCTGGGAACCTCTCCTCCCTTCATTGACACAGATGCACACTCTGAAGACGGCCACATCATAATCGTGTGCAACAAGGGCTAGGTCACTACCTTCTACTGTGTCCTGGGACACCTGGATTCCTTGGCCCTAGGCAGATTCACTGTGGCTTTCCTGGCCCGGAACCTGCCTGACACCTTTAATGAAGCCAAGTTCCTGACGTTCAGCATGCTGGTGTTCTGCAGTTTCTTGGTCACCTTCCTGCCCATCTACCACAGTACCAAGGACAAGGTCACGGTGGCCGTGGAGGTCTGCTCCATCTTGGTCTCCAATGTGGGTCTATTAGGCTGCATCTTTGCTCCCAAGTGCTACGTTATTTTCCTAAAGCCAGAGAGAAACACAGCAAAAGTGTTAAGGAATAAAACATATTCAGGGAGAAAATAATCGAAATGTAAGTTATTTTCATAGGTCACAAGAACTTGCATACACTTGAAAAATAAACTATCACATTTTTCCAGACCCAATTTAAGTACCAATTAACTTACCTTACCTCTCCAGTTAACAATTTGCTTTACGTTTCTTTTGGCTTTGTACAATTTTCCTCGGGCATTCAAATGAACCAATACACCAACATTCATACTAATTCTCCTCTAAAATTATGTGTGAGAGATTGCAAAAATGGCCACACATTAGTCCTCTCCCTCTGTCTTTTTGGTCATAGCATCCCACGTTGACTCTGGGTAGAATTGGCATTGTAACTTGCTTTGGCCAATGGGATATTAGTCAATGACATGAGCAAAGGCTTGACAAACACTTGCTCGTTATTGGTACTTGTCCTTCTCTGGCTGCCCTTGGGAAGCCTGAGGCCATCAATATGTGAATGAGTCTAGATAGACTACACATCTCCCTCACTCCAGGTGGCTTCAAGTCAACAATCAGGTATGTGAGTAAGGCCGACCTAGACCATCCAATCCCAGCTGAGCCACCAATAGGTCCAGATCAAAATAACTGCCCAGTTAACCCACAGAATCTTGAGAAAAAATAAACTGTTCTTATTTGAAGTCACCAAATTTTAGGATGGTTTGTTACACATCAGAAACTAACTGATACATTCTGCTACCATTTAAATATGTCCTCTCATTATTTGTGTAATTATCACAGATGTCTATTTCTTTATCTAATATCGTAGACTGGAATATTGTTCTCTAAAGTCTCTGAAAGAAAATCAGAGACCACATCATGTTCCATTTTACTTTTTCTCTTTCCTCTTTTCAACCAGACATCTTTAAGCATATATATTAAGATTATCTTCACTAATTTTAAGATTATGGATTTTCTTCTATATTCTCATCCACCACTGTTATACGTGGGGGTTTATTTTAATTGTAGCCCTATAATCCATTTGGAATGATTTACTCGTGAATAATGTTAGTTGATGTTCCAGTGTTTTATTTTACATATGGATATCATTTAGTTTATAAAAAAAATTGCATCATTTTAAAAGTTGATTTGAAGTATATGGATACTGAATAATGTTTGGAAAACTGATATCTTTGAAACACTGTTTTCAGTCACAACTATAGTATATCTCTCCATTTAATCAGAGATTTAAAAGCTTTGTATCTCTTTATAATCTTCTTCATATAACTAATGTGTAGTTCCAATTATTTTAACTACTTATCTTAAAGAATTCATTACTCTTATGAGTGGAATAATTATTTACATGTTCAAACTAATTCTTGCTCATATAACAGTATTTTTGATATTTCATATAGGAATCTAGCTTCCTTTCACATTACTCCACTTATTTACCAATTCTAAACTTTATAAGTTATGTCCCACTAAAATAATAGATTTTCTCTTCTTCTATAATATTATTTACCTGTTATTCTTTTCATTCTCATTTTTTTCATGACTGTGCTTTCCAGTGCCACACTGAATCACACTAGTGTTTGCCAGGAGCATTTTCTCTTCTTAAGTGTAGCGTAAACCTCAGATAATTTCCTTGTCAGGGCAGACCAGGCATCTAACAGAGAGAAAGTATAAATGTGAAGGGGAATCATTTCTAGCTGGAAATCAACAGACTTGCTTCTCTTGGCTGTTTGGAGCTGGAGATCTTATGACAACGTGGCCAGCTGAGAATCAGAGGATCTCTCTCTAGTCTCAGTAATTAGTCTTGGTCAAATCGCTCAACCTCTTTAGACCTCATTTTCTTCACCTGTAACATGAAGAGTAGGACGAGTCTTTTTGAGTTCTGAAATCCAGTGACAACAAGATACCCTTTACCCACATGCACTTGACAATGACCAGAGAGAGTTTTTAGTTTTCTTCCGCATCAACATTATTATCCATATCACCACTTAAAGACATATCAAATGTCTACTTTTGCATGACACTGATAAAACAGGTTCCATACCTAATCGCTGTTCATTGGGATAACAAATCTATAGTTAATTGTTTAGAGGTAAGTATAGAGATGGGCCCTGCTGGAACCAGCAATCAATGGGCCAAAAAAAGCTTGCTTTATTTTACAATGAGGCTGTGGAAACATTCCCTAATACACCAGAATTCTTCTGTACTTAGAAAGTATGAAATAAATGGGAGCCTTGAATCCATGGTTACGAGCTAATAAGGATATGATTTTTAAAATTTTGTTAATGATGCCATTTGTCTGCTATGGGCTGTTCTCTGGTGAGTAAAGAGCAGATGTATTCAAGGCCACTTTCATTCCTTTAATAAATATTTACTCAGCGCCTACCACTTGCTGCAAGATAGCAGTGATCTACCCTAAGAACATTTACATTCTAGTAGGTTGACACAGACCATAAATAAAAAGAGAATCTTGAGGTGATCAATAAAGTTACATATACGTCAAACTTTTTTCATTCTGGACTATTTTTCACCCTTTCCCTTCTTTGACTGTTTCCCAGAACTCTAAGCATGGACTTGAAAACCCAGAAAGCATTGGTCCCAAGTTTCTTCTCACAACACCCCTGTTTCAAAGACGTAGTGTTTATCATCTGAGTGTATGTCTCTTTAAGACTAAGTTCCTATGAATCAGCATTATTTCATCACCTTCTTGAGATGACAGATGATATTATGAAGGGAAAACAAAATATCATATTGAATTTATACTCCAAATGACGTGTCCTCTCTAATTGTTTTATATAATGTGGTGTGATTTGGGGCAAGTCTGTAACTCCTTCAGAGACAGTGGTAATAATACCCTGAAAAGCATTCTATAGACATTAAATGAAACAAATTATGAGAAACTGCTTTGTAAATTGCAAAGCAATCTATTTAAGCTTATTTTTTCTACCAATATTTTCATTTATCCAATCCTTTTTGACTCTACACAACCTGCCTAGACTTTTATCATTTATTCAACAATAATAATAGTTCAAAATAGTTGACTATTAGAAATTTCATATGGTTCAACTTAATTAATAGGGCATCACAATATTTAATTTGGTTATAATTACAGTTAAATTTTTCATGTTGCCTTACCACGTGCCAGGAACATTCTAGGCATCTGACATGTATTCAATCATTTAATCCTCACATCAAAGCTATGACGACAATACTATTAACCTCTATTGTATGGTTGAGGAATATTAGAGGTTATATAATTGTCCAAGGTCACACAGCTGGAACCCAGGCAGTCCACCTCCAAACTCTCATTTAGAGATCCACTAGAGTTCATGGCGCCTACATCGTAAAAGGTTCACCCTGGTATCTCTTTGGCCAATAGACCAGAGGGAACTAAGCAAGAAAGCACATGGCCACTGAAATGATCCAGGCAAGAAATTCTGAATACAGGATTTCCTTCCTTTTTAAAGCTGAATAATATTCCATTGTATAGATGCCCCAGATTTTCTTCATCCTTTCACCCACGGATTCACAATTAGGTAGTTTCCATCTCTTGGCTATTGTGAATAATATTGCAGTGCATTTTGTCAGACGATTTCTTGGCACTTAGAGAGTTTGAAAAAATTCTTCTTATACACATTAGTTACTGTAATGAACTACCTTTCTAAATGTCTAAAGTTTAAATATTTGTCATTCTACAGAAATATCTTGCCTAATCATGATTTGTGTTGTTATCAGTTCATGAATGATCTAAGATTTTTGGACAAAAATTTGTTATAATAGCTTTTTTTTCATGTATTCAGGAACCTGGCATAATATGGGTATTCCCTGATTCTTGATTTTTAGTAGAGTTTTCTAGTAAGCCTTTAGGATAGGAAGTGTCTTCCTAGATGTGAGACAGAGAGCAGAAAAATAATAAAAATGATAGTTATATTTAATAATATCAAAAGGATATAAAACTGTCGCTTTGTTAAATTGTTTGTACACACCCTTTGCTTATTTGTAAGAATGGCACATATCATTTTATTAATGAAAAGAAAATTCAATAAACAATTTTAACATAAAACAAGATCTATTGAGAACTTATATGAAAATTTTAGCAATGTGCTGTCACCAATTTCCTCATCTGCAAAATGGAGATAGATAATACCATCTTCCTTATGGGTTGCTGTGAAAATACTCAAGAGTAATGTACGTAATATTCTTATCACCATGTTGGTGGGAAAGTGATGCCCCATTCATTTTTCCGCCTGTATGATGACAGCTTTTTTTACGCTTGAAGTCTGTAGTTTTCAAAATATGTTCTACTGTTGTAAAGTGAATCCTTTTTACAAACTCTTTCTAGAGTTAGATGATCCCTTTGGAATACAAATTCAGGGTCCTGTGTGTGTGTGTCTATACGCACATCTCTCAAATAATACTTCAAGCCTTATAATGAAAAGCTACCTTCCCCACTCTTGACTCTGGTTCCAAAAACAACTTCTTTAATTTTCTGTTTGAAAATCTATATTTCTAAATTAGCTACTCATACAGCATTTTCATTTTTCAGCTTTTGACTATTTATTCTTTCGTTCTTCTCTGAAACAATCAGCATGCAGAGTTCTTACATATGTTAAAAACATAATTCCCCTTGCCCAATATAACTATTTAATGAATTAGGATAAATCAAAATTCAATGTCTACTGTTTTATAAGTGTTTGCCATTTTATAGCATATGAATCTTATCCAGAGATGTGCTACGTCAGATGTTTTGAATACATTTTCTTTCTCACTTTTTCCTTTGACCTTTTAAATGGGAAAATTCTCTTGTTTCTTTGTTGTCTTCCTCTGGATTCATCACTGGTTCATCTCCTTCCACCGGAAATTTAAATCTCTTTCCAACAACTTCTGATGCATGAGACAATTCATGGGTTTAGGTTTTGCTTGGGGACATCCCTCTTGGGCTTCAACATATACACAGGCCCACATATGCACAGTATGTCTGTAAAGATAGAGGAGAAAAGGATGCTTATCTCTGTGCAAAAGGACTGGGAGACTGTGGTAGAGTGAGACTATTTTACTGACTTTGCACCACTCTTTGAAGTTTTCCTATACGTGTATCTACGACGTAGTGGTCTCCATCCCCCCAGATTTTTAAAATTAAAATAGCGTTATATCCTGATCTACTGGCTTGGGACAGCAAATTGTAGAGAAATGTGAATATATGATCCAATTTTTAAACGAAGTTAAGAAAAGCAAACCCGCACAAAAAATTTATAATTTTAAATATGGGCACATCATTCTATGAGTCTGTGTAAAGGTGGGGAAGGGAATGAAGAAAAGCTGTTCAACATCCAGCTACCTGTACAGTCTAGGGTTCCAGGGAAAGCCGCACCTCCAGCACTGCCCCTGGAGCTCATTTCCTCTCCCTGTGAAGTTGGCCTGACTTATTCCAGCCCCACCCCTGCCTCTTCCCGCCCCTGGAACTGGTCTCCGCCCACAACGTTTGGGCCTGGCTCCGCCCACATCCTGGTCTCCGCCCACACCCTTGTCCCCACCCACAGCCCCGTCACTAGAGCTGGTTTCCACCCACAGCCCCGCCCCTAGACCTGGCCCCTGTCCCTGGTGCTGACCCAGCCCACGACCCGGCCTTTAACTCACTCTAGAAACTAGACATCTCCCCCGAGGCTGGGGTGCGTGGCCCCGCCCCGCCCCACAAGCTGCCTCAACCCGAAGTCCACAAACGTCTCTCCTCCCCGAACTTCCGTCCTCCCCGAATGCTCCCCTGAGACCAGAAGCGGAAGCGTGGGCGGCGCAGTGGATCGAGCGGGGGACATCGCGGTGTGTTCCGTCTTCTAGGCATAGATCAGTTTCTCTTGGACGTTCGGTCTCAGGGGCGGGGGTGCAGTGAGCGGTGGGCGGTCCCGGCTCGGGTAGGGGTCCAGGGAGGGGCCCGGGCTGCAGGAAGCCCCGTCAGGGACCAGCGTCCCTCCGTCCCCCCGCAGCTCCGTTTCCCCCGGGCTGTTCTCTCAGGGCCCCCGAGGCTGCTGTTCCTCCATGCTCCAGGTGCCGCCTTCCCCTCCTCAGAGTCCCCGTCACCATCCTCCGTGTGATTTTGTCCCCAGGGGGCTTATCCGCGTCTGCAGGCAGTGTTTGGGTTGTTACAAATTGGGGCGCTCCTGGCTTCTAGAGGGGGAGGCAGGAATGCTGCTCAGCATCCTCCAGGGCCCAGGACAGCCCGACGGAGATTTATCCGTCCCCAAATGTCTGTGGTGCCAAGGTTGAAAGACCTGCTCCAGGGCCTGTAAATCTCCTGAGCCCTGAATGAAGTGTGAAAATTGTTGACAAGTCAGCGAGTCACTAACAGGGTCCCTAAATCACAAGCTTGTTTAAAGGGTCCAGAGTCATCAAAAAGTCTCTGTCCAGCCAAGTGAGTTGAGCAACTCAAGTGCACACAGCACGAAGCTGCTTTCTCCCATCTTGGGGAGCAGGTGGCTGGATAGGAATTGGGAAAATCCAGTCACAGCCTACAGTTACAGTTAAATCAGTAAACACAAAAAAAGAAGAGTGAATGGTGTGGCCTTTCCATCCAACACCCTATAAAAGGCCTCAAAAGTTTGTTTGCCCTTTTTTTTCCCCCCTCAGACACGAAAAGCATCCGTGGAGCTCAAGTTTGAGGTGAAATCAGTCTCAGGGTCCACCTGTCTTCGCTGATCCATGGATTTCTGTGTGACCAGGTGACTACCCTGTGGACCAGGTACCAAGAGGTTCCAGCAGCCTCCGCTGTGCAGAAGACCTGTCACTGGAGTTTCCTGGGCTCGGCTTGTCACCACATGGAGTCACTGAGAGTGAGGGTATCTTGAGAAAAATTATTGATGTTTGATGGATTATATTCAAGGGAAAGATGGTAAACTGTGTGGTTCTGTGTGGTAAATATTTCAGTAAATATGGTTATATGCAAATAGGAACATATGAAACAAACTTAAATAACTGCAAATGTGTATTATAGTAGAAAATATAGATTTACTTGCATTGCATAATACTCAAAAGTCAGGATTAATATATATTATAAATACAGAAATGTTTTGCATTTGTATGTAGTATTAGAAGACATCCCATTAAATATTACCAGGGATACTCAGCAACATTCCTTAGAACCATTCATTTTGACTTCTAAAGTCCTATAAATGCTACACAAAAATTTGAAATATAGGAGCATTCAGGGAAAAAGATGATTGGAACTTCTTTGTATTTATAACAAATTTAAAAGTGAATTTGCCAGTAGCCAGATTTATTTTGACCATTTTTTTCTTTATGACATTTCAAATCATTTAGAAGAATAGTAAGCAACACTGTAGATTGAAGGGAAGGGCACTAGTCTCCAAAAAGACTGTCCTCACTACCTTGCCTTCTAAACGGAAATTAACTTTGTTTCTTGAAACTTTTCTAAAATAACGATCTGGTGATTCACGTTGCAGAGAATCTTGTTAAATAATTTTGTATTTAGACGTTGGCTTCT
Source organism: Diceros bicornis minor (assembly GCF_020826845.1). NCBI lineage: Eukaryota > Metazoa > Chordata > Mammalia > Perissodactyla > Rhinocerotidae > Diceros > Diceros bicornis. The sequence goes on from NW_026691791.1 coordinate 153,312, forward strand.
ACTAATTCTGTGTGTGTGTGCCTTTTTCATTCTAACTTTCTTGTGACATTCTTGAGGGGAATGTGTGCTTGTCATGCAATAGATAGTCTCTGAGTGTATAATTTATGGTGACCAACCATCCTCGTTTATTCAGGAAAGAGGGGTTTTCCAGGACACTGGACGTTTAGTCTTCAAACCAGGGCAGTCCTAGACAAACCGGGATGGTTCCTCATCTCATGAGCCAGGCCCTGGGCCACATGCATGAAGACCTGCAGAACCAGAGAGAACTTGTCCCACCTCCATGGAATTTATATTGTATTTGGGAATTTGGATTTTAGACAGTTAATGATGAGAGTGATGTGGGAGTTTGTCACAAGGGGAATCAACCTGAGGGGCCAGGGAAGTCCTCTTGAGAAGGACTGATATTTAGCTAGAGTTGGAACTGGATTTAGCTAGTTGGAGGGTTAGACTGGATGAGGGTGTGTGAGTGTGTTCAAGAGAGCGTTTCGGGCAGAGGGACCCTCATGAGGACACCTCGAAGCAGAGAGCCTGGTGTGTCCATGAACTGAGAAGAGGGATGGCTGAGACGAGTCAACACAGGGGGAGGGGTGTGAGCCACACCGGTGAGGGGGAAACAGGCTGGACCAGATCAGGGATGAATTGGGACTCTGTTCTAAGACCAGTGGGAAGACTCTGGAGAGATGCGAGTAGAAGGATGATGTAATTAACGTTTGGTCTAAACACCGGGGTTAAAATGGACTTCATGGTTAAGAATGAAGACTTAAGAGGCATGATGGGAGGTGCTGGGAATAAGATTAGGAATAAGATGATTGTTCCCTACGCCTGTCTGAGGGCTGTGGAGTAGGAAATAAGTAGAAAGAAAAGACCTTAGAGTGTAGTACCGAGTGAACGTAACGGTACTTTCTTGCCTGCATGTGTCAGATGACACAGGGCACTGACTGTGCTCCTTGTTGCTCTCCGTGCAGACCTGCAGGTGTCCCCTCGCCCAGGTCTGTGTATTCACCCCTCTTTGCCACTCACATGCCCCCCTCCACATCCTAAAGGAGGTCAGGCCTTACTTGTGAGGGGGTTGTCTCACAGGGGAGACACCTAGGAGAGCCCCTGCAGGCATCAGAGCAGCCCCTTCAGTATCTCCCTCAGCCTCCTCCCTTCCCCTCTCTCGCCTTCCACACCCAGAAGGACCCCTGCTCAGTATTCCACATCCCCATGAGCTTACTCCCCCAGACTTGAGAAGGGTGGGGCGGCCACTGCGGTGGACATCATCTGCTCCTTCCACTCTGACACGCGCAGGTCCGGGGCTGGACAGAGAGTGACTCTACTGGGAGTTGAGCCATGAGACACAGGGCTTCTCCCACCTGGGTTCCTTCACCCTGGACGGGGACAGCCTCTACGTTCAGTGGTGAGGGGCTGTGATACAGCCATGCTGTCTCTCCCAGTCGGAGTTCGGTGTTGCCTCCTTTGCTCTTCAGTGAGCTGTGATCCATCTCTCTATCTTCCCAGTCTGGGTTCAGTCATGTCATCACTGTGTGATCACTGGGTCCAGCCACCTTCCATCTCGTTGCCTCCCCCCTGAACACCCCTCCCCTCTTCCCCTCTGCTTTCCCCTCTGCTTTTCACACAAAGGTCCCTACATCCTCCCTCTCCTTAATCCTTTATGATCACCCCAACTCTTGCTCAGCTCCTCTCGCCTTCTCGCCACAGGTTACACCTATGGAGCCGTGGCCCCGACTACAACCAGTGAGTATTTCTGGCCCTTATCTCCTGGGTCCCGTCCGCATTTGGGGTTGAGGAGCACATGTTCTCCTACACCTTCTGTCCTTGGTGAGGGAAGGACCTGGAAAGGCCCTAAATCATCCCGTCTCTCCCTCCTGGGTTCTGGTGGAGAGTCCCAGCCCAGGGTGAGAAAGCCTTAGACAGAGACATGTTCTCCACCACATTCTGAGCCCATGTGATTTTCACTTTAATTCTGCTAAAGCGCCGCCCTTGGTCCTCCTTTTCCACGTATCCCATCCATCTGTCCAGTTTTCTGCCCATCCATCTGTCTCTCCTCTGTGTTCAGTCTCTTTTGTTCACCTATCTCTATCTCTTGGGCTCCTCTCAACCACAGGCTTGCTCATCCCTCTACTCACACAGTCACCCGTCCCGTCACTCTCATTTATGCTTCATCTGTGAATGGTGGTAATGGGACAGTCACTGCTGGAGCCCGTGTGAACCTGGGGGCTCCTCCCACTCTATCCCTCCCTGAAGAGAGCCCTCGCCACAGCTCCCGAGCCAGCCACCACGTCCCTGCATACTTGATCATCACCTGTGCTACCAGAAGCCACCACAGGTATCGGGGGCCCCTTTTCCTTCCCAAGAGAAGTTCTCCAGCCCCACTCCGCCACCAGCCAGTTGTGATCCAGGAGCTGGGAAGCCAGGATGTGAAATTCTGGTTTTAGGGCAATCATTCTGATCACAAATATTATACCAACGATTCAGTCTAAGGCCAGCCCTCAGAGAGCCCCTAGTGTTTTGAAATTAACACACCATTATAATACAATGTGGGATGTTTCGAGGAGAGGCACCTGGCATAATTTGGAGTGGAATAGCTTGCTAGAGTAAGTTTCACGAGAATAGAGTCTTTAAGAATGTGTAGGAGGGACCCTGGTAAATAGAGGATGAAGGGTTTTCCTGGCAGAGGGGATTCCATGAGCAAAGGCTCCAGACAGAAACAACATGCCATAAGGGAGAATTGAAATGAATTTGCCTTGCGTGAAGCATGAAGTTTAACCCGCAGTAGATGGATAAAATGATACTGAAAGGTCAGCAGGAGCCAGATTGAGTAGAGCCTTCAGTCCCAGGTCAAGAAGGTTGAAATAAACACTGAAGGCCATAGGGAGCCAGGGGTGGTACTAGAGCAGTGGTGGCCTTAGTGAAGTATTCATTTCAGAAAGTTCTTCTAGTGGTCCATGTAGAACATCCTTTAGATAGAGTATCCAGTGAGCCTGCTGGGGTGTTGGTCCGGCTGAAGGAAGTTAAGACCTGAGCTGTGACAGGGATGGAGTGTATGTGAGGACCAGTGTGCAACTGGAATTGTTGTTACTGGGAGGAAGGAGGAGCTGAGCAGATATGCTGGTTCTGAATTGGGTGACCACATTAGTGGATGGTGGTGTCAGTGGGACAGAAGACGACAGATGATAATGAGTGCAGGACTCTGGTCTGGTCTCAGGCCAGCTCTCAGTGATGGCCATCGCTCTCCATCTCATCTTGCAGCTTTGGGGCACAACCTGAAGTCCCTCAGAGTCAACATCACCATCTCCACCCTCCAGTATTCAACAGACAGGAGCAACAGCTCAGCCACGTTCAACTCCACTGAGAGTGTCCTGCAGAGCCTGGTGAGGCCCTGGTCCCAGCAGCTCCTGGTGGGTTAAATCCCACCCAGCCCTTCCCCCAACCCCTGTCCCTCCTGCTCATCCTCCTCCTCCTTCCTCCCCAGCTGGATCCTTGTTCAGAAGAGCAGACTGGGCCCACTCTACTCGAGTTGCAGACTGGTCTCCCTCAGGTGCGACCCTCCCCTGAGCATTTGCCCCTTATGACCACTTTTGTGACCACCCCTCCTTGTCTCCCCACTATCCTCCCATTTCCTCCTTCCAGTTCTGGCCCCCACCCCCAGAGGTTTCAGGACCTCTCTCTAGAGTCCCCACATCCCTCTCTCCCCAGGCCTGAGAAGGATGGGGCAGCCACCAGTGTGACGCCGTCTGCACCCACCACCCTAATACCGTGGGCCACCATGCCTCTGTGCTTGTAGCGGAGAGTCTCCACCTGTCTGCTCTTCCTCTCGGTGTCTCCAGGCTCTGCAGCCCAGAGTTTATCCATCCACAGAGAGCACCAGCTACATTTCCGCATCATCGTCGGGAACCTCAGCAACCTGGAGCCCACATCCTCAGAGTACACCACACAGCCGAGAGACACCCAGGAACATGTGGAGTCTCCCCTCTCCCGTATCTCTTTGTCCTGAAGGCCGCGTCATTCCTCTGCCTGACTTACATCTGTTACACGATTGTTTCAACCCTTCACTTTCCCTGTGTGTCTGGGTTCTCTTAGTGTCCAGAGGTGATGTCATAGCTGCCTTGTCCATTTCTCACATGGTTAAACTGAAGCTCAGAAAGGGGAGTATTGTTCCTAGGGTAACACAGTGAGTTAGGGGCAGAGCCAGGATTTGAAGTCAGGTCTCCCTTGCCCCAAGGTCTGTGAGCTACAAGTAGGGGGACCTGCACCCCTCCCCCCATGCCCACTGGGTGCTGTGTGTCCTACCCTCCTGGAGTTTATCTTGTAACAGGGAATAACAGGAATAGAGAATTGAAACTTATCAATTATTTGATGTGAACAAACTCATACTTGCAGGCGGAAATCAGAGAAGACTTCCTGCAGGAAATTTCATTGTAGGTTAATCCTAGAAAATGAATATTAAGCAAATAGATAAAGGAGAAGGGGATGATGTGTTTCTAGGCACGGAAGAACACTTTTGAGTTGGATTTTACAAATTTAGAGAGATCCCGTAGGCTTGCCAACTGTGATGACCCATTCTGCCCCCAGCTGTCATAAGAAAGTCCATCCCAAATTCAGTCCTCTGTGCCCAGAGGTATGAATTTGGTTTAATTTATTACACTTTTGTTCTGTGATAATGGTCTTGGATTTTGTAGCAAAGTGTGTTCACTTTTTAGAGATGGAAACTAAAATGATGTGAAACATGATGATGTCTACTTGACTTTAATATTTCATTGAAAACATGGGATGAATCAAGGGTGGCAAGTGTTAATAATTTATACATTGATGCAATATTGTTTTAATTAGTTGGAATATACATTGTTAAATCTAGATGATGTATGTTTATGAGACTGTTCCCTTTATTTTTCTGTGTCTAAAAAGTTTTATTAAAAAGAGTGAAACACACTCACATGCATTCTCCATTTCATTCACTTCCAGAATATTCTCCCAACAGAGATGATGCCTTGACTGAGAAGCCAGGTAAACCTGCAGGAAGCCTCAGCCCATGCTAAGGGGAGTGTATCTTGATGCTGTGCCTCATCGAAGAGAACCATGTGCACAGGGTCTTGGATGATGAGGAAAGTTGGCCAACCCTTGTCAAGGAGGGTTGAGGCACAGTGGGGTCACCAGGAGCCCTGGGGCGATGACAGGATGTGACTCATCCCACCACATGTCTCCCCAGACCTCCCCTTCTGGGCTTTCATCCTCATCTGCTTGGAGGAACTCCTGGTGCTCATCACAAACCTGATCTGCTGTGTCCTGGTAAGCCATGATGTGTTGCTTGTCTTCTTACTATCGGGTTGTAAGAGCTCTTTATATATTATAAATACATGTCCTTTTCTAGGGATATGTTTTGCAGATGTTTTCTCCCAATCTGTGCGTGGTTTGCCTTCTCCTTCACCACATGAGTCATTGGGGAAATGTAAGTGACAGTCATCATGCGATTCCACCACACTTGAGAATGGCTAAAATTAACAAGACTGACTATAACAAGTGTTGTTGAAGATGTCAAGTCACTGAAACTCTCATCGAGTGCTGGTGAAAAATAGCTTGGATCCGTCTTTAAAAATTACATACGTCTACCCAGCCATTCCTCTCCTAGGAATCCATCCAAGGGAAATAAACACATATGTCTATACACAGACTTGTACACACATGTTGATAACAACCTATTTATAGTAGATAAAAATGGAAAACAACCCAAATGTCCATCTACTGGTGAACGGATACACAAAGTGTGGTTTATCCTCAAAGTGAGATACTATTCAACCATAAAGAGGAATGAATTTTTTTTTTCTTTTTTAATTATTCTATTGAAATTATAAAGGGTTTTAACATTGTGTAATTTCGGGTGTTCATTATTATTTGAGAATTTCTGTATAGACTGCATCGTGCTTACCAGCGGTAGTCTAACTTTTATCTATCACCTTTAACTCTTTCACTCAACACCCAGCCCCATTCCCCTCTGGTAACCACTAATCTGTTCTCTTTATCCCTGTGTATGTTTATCTTCTACGTATGAGTGAAATAATGTTATTTGTCTTTGTCTGGCTTATTTCGTTTATCATCATACCCTCAAGGTCCATCCAGGTTGTTGCAAACAGGACGATCTTCTCTTCTTTTCTGGCTGGGTAGTATTCCATTGTATATAATACATACTAAATTTTCTTTATCTGTTCGTCTGTAGCAGGGCACTTGGATTGCTTAGATGTCTTGGCTATTGTGAATAATGCCGCAGTGAACACAGGGGTGCATAAATCTCTTTGAATTGTTGATTTCAATTTCTTTGGATAAATACCCAGTAGTGGGATAGCTGGAAGGTATGATATTTCTATTTTTAATTTTTTGAGAAATCTCCATACTGTTTTCCCTGGTTGTTGCACCAGTTTGCATTCCCACCAGCAGTGTGTGAGGGTGACCTTTTCTCCTTATCCTCTCCAACATTTGTTCTTTTTTGTCTTGGGATTTATAGCCATTCTGACAGGTGTAAGGTGATCTCTCATTGTAGTTTTGATTTGAATATCTCTAATAATTAGTGATGATATATATCTTTTCATGTGTCTGTTGGCCTTCTGTATATCTTCTTTGGAAAAATGTCTGTTCATATCCTCTGCCCATTTTTAGATTGGATTATCTGTTTTTTTGTTGTTGGGTTGTATGACTTGTTTATATTTTTTGAATATTAACCCCTTTTCAGATATATGATTTGCAAATATTTTCTCCCAGTTAGTGGGCTGTCTTTTCGTTTTGTTTTTTTTGTGAGGAAGATCAGCCCTGAGCTAACATCTGTGCTAATCCTCCTCTTTTTTTCTGAGGAAGACCGGCTCTGAGCTAACATCAATTGCCAATCTTCCTCTTTTTTTTTTTCCCTCCAAAGTTCCAGTTGATAGTTGTATGTCATAGTTACACATCCTTCTAGTTGCTGTATGTGGGACGCAGACACAGCATGGCCGAACAAGCGGTGTGTCTGTGCGCATTTGGGATCCGAACCTGGGCAGACAGTACCGGTTCGCGTGCACTTAACCACTAAGCCACGGGGCCGGCACTGGCTTTTTGTTTTGTTCATCGTTTGCTTTGCCTTGCAGAAGCCTTTTAGTCTCATGTAGTCCCATTTGTATATTTTTTCTTTTCTTTCCCTTGCCTGAGTAGACATGGCATTGTAAAAGATGCTACTAAGACTGATGTCAAAAACTGTACTGTGTATATTTTCTTCTAGGAGTTTTATGGTTTCAAGTGTTAGAGTCAAGTCTTTTATCCATTTCAAGTTAATTTTTGTGTACGGTGGAAGATAATGATCTACTTTCACTCTTTTGCATGTGGCCGTCCCGTTTTCCCAACAGCATTTATTGAAGAGACATTCCTTTCTTTATTGTATGATCTTGGCTCCTTTGTGAGAGATTAACTCTCCACAAAAGTGTGGTTTTCTTTCTGGGCTTTCAGTTCTGTTTCATTGATCTATGAGTCTGCTTTTGTGCCAAAACCATGCCATTTTGATTACTATAGCTATGTAATATATTTTCAAGTTAGGATTGTGATGCCTTCTGCTTTGTTCTTTCTTCTCAGGATTGCTTTGTCTGTTCAAGGTCTTTTGTTATTCCATATGCATTTTAGGATTCTGTGTTCTATTTCTATGAAGAATGTCATTGGGATTCTGATTGGGATTGCATTGAATCTGTAGATTACTTTAGGTAATATGGACATTTTAACTGTGTTTATTCTTCCAATCCATGTGCATGGAATATCTTCCCATTACTTCAGGTCATCACTGATTTCTTTCAATCATGTCTTATAGTTTTCATTGTATAGGTCTTTAACCTCTTCGGTTAAATTTATCCCTAGACACTTTTTTCTTTTTGTTGCAATTGTAAATGGGATCGTATTCTTGAGTTCTCTTTCTGTTAGTTCATTATTAGAGTATAGAAATGCAACTGATTTTTGTAAGTTGATTTTGTACACTGCAACTTTGCTGTAGTTGTTGATTATTTCTAATAGTTTTCTGATGGATTCTTTAGGGTTTTCTATATTTACAATCATGTCATCTGCAAACAGAAAGAGTTTCATTTCATCCTTTCCAATTTGAATTTCTTTTATTTATTTTTCCAGGCTAATTGCTCCGTCCAAAACCTCCAGTACTGTGTTGAATGCAAGTGGCGAGAGTGGGCACCTTTGTCTTCTTCTTGTTCTCAGAGGAATGGCTTTAAGTTTTTCACCATTAAGTATGATGTTGGCTGTGGGTTTGTGATATATGGCCTTTATTCTGTTGAGATACGTTCCTTCTATACCCATTTTGTTGAGAGTTTAATCATAAATGGATGTTGGATCTTGTCAAATCCTTTCTTTACATCTGTGGATAGGATCATATGATTTTTATTCCTCATTTTGTTAATGTGGTGTATCACATTGATTGATTTGCAGATGTTGAACCATCCCTGTATCCCTGGTATAAATTCCACTTGATCATGGTATATGATCCTTTTAATATATTGCTGTGTTCGATTTGTTGATATTTAGCTGAGGATTTTTGCATCTGTGTTCATCAGCGATATTGGCCTGTAATATTCCTTCTTTGTGCTATCCTTGCCTGCTTTTGCTGTCATGGTGATGTTGGCCTCATAGAATGAATTAGGAAGTGTTCCATCTTCTTCAACTGTTTGGAATAGTTTGAGAAGAATAGGTATTAAATCTTGTTTGAATATTTGGTAGAATTCTCCAGAGAAGACATCTGGTCCTGGACTTTTGTTATTTGGGAGGTTTTTGATGACCATTTCATTCTCTTTACTTGTGATTGGTCTGTTCATTTTCTATATTTCTTCTTGATTCAGTTTTGGGAGGTTGTGTGAATCTAAGAATTTATCTATTTCTTTTAGGTTATCCACTTTGGTGGTATGTAAGTTGTTCAGTGTATTCTCTTATTGTCCTTTGGATTTCTGTGGTATCTGTTGTAATTTCTCCTCTTTCATTTCTAATTTTATGTCTTTGAGCCTTCTCTCTTTTTTTCTTAGTGAGTCTGGTTAAGGGTCTGTCAATGTTGTTTCAGTCTTCTCAAAGAACCAGCTCTTTGTTTCATTGATCCTTTCTACTGTTGTACTAGTCTCTATTTCATTTATTTCTGCTCTAATTTTTATTATTTCCCTCATTCTGCTGACTTTGGGCTTCATTTATTCTTCATTTTCTGGTTCTATTAGGTGTAGTTTAAGGTTACTTATTTGGTATTTTTCTTGTTTGTTGACCTGTGCTTGTATTGCTATGAATTTCCTTTTTAGAACTGCTTTTGCTGCATCCCATAAGAGTTGTTTTGTTGTCTTTTCATTTTTCTTTGTCTTCAGGTATTTTTTTGTTTTCTCCTTTGATTTGTTCATTGATCCAATGGTTCTTCAGTCTTGTGTTCTTTAGTCTCCAGATATTTGTGACTTCCCTATCTTTTTTCTTGTAGTTGATTTCAAGTGTCATATCATCGTGGTCAGAAAAGAAGCTTGTTATGATTTCAATCTTAAATTTATTCAGGCTTGCCTTGTTTCACAACATATGGTCTATCTTTGAGAAGGTCCCATGTGCACTTAAGAAGAATGTGTATTCTGCTGCTTTGGGAGGGTATGCTCTATGTATATCGATTAAGTTCATCTGATCATATGTTTCATTTAATTCCACTATTGACTTGTTGCCTTTCTCTGCATGATCTATCCATGGATATAAGTGGGGAGTTCAGGTACCCTGCTATTATTGTGTTGCTGTTAATTTCTCCCTGTGTGTCTATTAATAGTTGCTTTATATTCTTTTGTGTTGCTGTGTTAGGTGCATACATCTTTATAAGTTTTATGTCCTCTTGCTGTAAAGTCCCCTTTGTCATTATATACCGACCCTCTTTGTCTCTAATAGTCTTTTTTATCTTGAAGTCTGTTTTGTCTGATATTAGTATGGCTACACATACTTTCTTTTATGTGCCATTTGCTTGGAGTGTTGTCTCCCATCCCTTCATTCTGAGCCTGTTTGTTTTTAGAGCTGAGATGTGTTTCCTGGAGGCAGCATATTGTTGGGTCTTGTTTTCTAATCCACCCCACCACTCTGTGTCTGTTGATTGGAGAATTCAATCGATTTACATTTAGAGTGATTATTGATACATGAGGGCTTAATCCCACCTAATCTATATTTCCATTGTTTCTCTTCCTTTGTGATTCTGACTACCATTTCACTTTGGGGGTTTTCTGTGGAGGTTTTCTCTTTTTTTATGATCTATGGCTGTGTTCTGACTTTTTCTTTGCTGGTTACTGTGAGGTTTGTATGAAGATCTCATAGATGAGATAGTCCATCTTCTGATAGGCTCTTATCTCCATTGGTCTAAGCAGGTTCCATTCCTTTCCTCTTCTCCTTCTGAGTTATTGTTGTCACAAGTTATTCATTTTTGTGTTGTGTGTTTGTGACTAAGTTGAAGTGTTTATAGTTACTTTTGATGCTTTCCTTCCCTTCTTCTTTTAAGTTATAATTAATTATTTGCTACCCTGTTGTGAAACAAAGCTGTAGCTTTCTGATTTTGTCTGTCTATTTATCTTTTTGCTCAAAGCTTTGTATACATTTGCCATCTGTTTATTTCTAGTATGAGGACGTTCTTGATCATTGCTTGTATGGGAGATCTAGTGGTGTTGAACTCCCTCAGACTTTGTTTATTTGGGAAAACTTCTATTTCTTCATTGTATCATAAGGATCATTTCACTGGATAGCGTATTCTTGGCTGATACAGTATTTGTAATATATCATTCCATTCTTTCCTTGCCTGTAAAGTTTCTGCCAAGAAATATGCTGAAAGCCTGATAGGGGTTCCTTTGTAGGTTATTTTCTTCTGTCTTGCTTCCCTTAATATTTTTTCTTTGTCATTGGCTTTTACCAATTTTACTATTATATGCCTTGGAGAAGGTCTTTTAGCATTGATGTTATTAGGCATTCTGTTGGCTTCATGTTCTTGTAAGTCCGGTTCTTCCCAGGTTTTGGAAGTTCTCAGCTATTATTTCTTTGAACAAGCTCTCTGCTCTTTTCTCTCTCTTTTCTCCCTCTGGAATACGTATAATTCTTATGTTGCTTTTATAATTGAGTCATATATTTCTACAAGAATTCCTACCTTTTTAAAAAATTAGAGTTCTCTCTCCTGGTCCACTGTAAGTATTTCTATTTTTCGATCCTCTAAATCACTAATTCTTGCATCCATAATATCAGCTCTATTTTTTAAGGATTCTAGATTATTTTTTATCTTTTTAATTATGTTATTCATATCCAGAATTTCTGCTTGTTTTTTTAAATAGTTTCAGTCTCTTTGATGAAGTGTTCCTTTTCCTCATTAATTTTACTCTTGAATTCATCGAACTGTTTGAACACTCTTGTAATGTGGTGAGTTTCTTTATGAAAGTTATTTTGAATTCTGTCATTTATATTGTAAATTTCTGTGACTACAAGTTTCGTTTCTGGAGATTTGTCATTTCCTTCTGCTCTGAATTGTTACTGTAGTTTCTTATGCTGTTTGATGAACTAAACTTTTGCCTGTGTACTTGTGGTAGTATCAAGACGCAGATTCCACCTGCTACCGCTGTGGGGAAAACATGAGCTGTGTTTCTGATCCCACCCCATATGCTGGAAGTTGCGTGGGTACAGTGGGTGTTCCACTCGCTGGGAAAGCATTCCCACTGGGATCAGAGCTGCCGCCACATGGAGGCACGTACACAGTTGTGAGACCTCAGAACTACTATGGGTATTTGTGCCACCTGTGAAAGCAGATATGTGCTCATATATCTGCTGCTGCTTTTTCTTATGCTCATGCCAGTCTCTGTGTTTGGTGGGTGGGGCTTCTTCATGGGTTCTGAGCATTGGCCAATCATTGGAACTACAGTGACATGGTGCGCTTTCCAACCATCCAGGAAAGCATTCATTTGCAGGTCCATGGCTGCCACCAACCCCTCCCAGATTTGCACCAAGGCGCATTCCTACTTTTGGGGATGCAGTATTTCTATTGGCTCTCACACCAACATGGGAAGTGCTCTGGCGTGTGCACAGTGCTGCCAGGGAAGGGTTGTGATAGGAATGAATTCATAGTACATGCAATGACAAGCATAAATGTCAAAATAATTATGCTGAGTGAAAGAAGCCAGTAAAAAATGAGTACATAGTATAAGATCCCATTTATAAACATTTTTGTCAAATACAGGAAAATCTATAGGGACATATACCAGATCACTCGTTGCCTGGGAATGAGAATGTGTTTGCAAATGGCAGGGAAGGAGGAATTAAAATGAGCATGAGGAAATTTGGGGAAGATAGCATTCATTTTCTTTATTTGTGGTGATGGTTCAATAAGTTATAATCAAAATGTATCAAATTTTTCACTTTAAATATATGCAGTTTTCTGTATGTCGTGACTACCTCAATTAAGCTAGAACATGTAGGGGAAAGAGAGAGAGAGAGAGAGCCGAACGAGGGAAAAGGGAAGGAAAAGAAGGACTGAGGGTGAAAATTAAGTGGACAAAAGGAAGAGGGAGACACAGGAGGCATTGGTTCTCTGTGGCTTTGGCATCTCCTTCCCCTGGAGTCTCCCATACTGGGCAGCTGACTGGACCATTCTGATGTGCTCTCCTCACCTCACAAGTCACTGTCTGCTGACGGAAGAAGGAGAGCAACTATGAGGTCCAGTGACAACGACTGGGCTATTACCTGTCTCATGGTGACCTACGGAAGCTGTGATGACTAGATCTGACTAGATCTGAGGTCCCTTTTGCCCAGCAGGGGTCCAGAGGAGCTTGACTGGAACAGAACGAAACCACACTGGATGGATGCATGTTCTGAGCCTTTCTAGAATTGGCCCCTGACTGGCTCACAGGGGACTAAGCTGAAAGGTTTCACCTTCCTTAAGTCCTGAAAGTGATTGCAACTTCTGTCCTGTGGTGTCACACCAGTTCATCCCTCAGGGACACCAGAATTGGTGAAAGCAGCACAGACGTTGCCATCATGTAAAATCTAATCCCCACTTCAGTGAAAGTCTTCCCTTCTTAGGAAACTTTGGAACATCCCTTCCCTTCACTCTGTGCAGCCATCACACCCCTCTCGATTCCTCCCCCTCTGAAGGCCTGGCAGTATCAGGTTCCTCTTTTCTGCTTCATTCTCTGAAGCTCAGATTCACCAGGACTTCCAGATCAATCTCCCTTGATCGCTCCTCTCCCCACTCATGGGTCCTCCGTAACGGGAAACAGGCCATGACGGGAGGAGTGGGTGAGACATGATTCTGCAGTACCCTTGGACCTTGGGAGCTGAAATGACTAGGTGTCTGGGAAGCCTGAATCCCAGAGAAACACCAAGGCTCTGGGAAGAGAGTGTCTACTCTGGATGTAAAAGTGAATAATACTCGGTCGGAGAAATCTGAGGTAAAAGAAAGAGTATTTTTTCATCTTTCTCTGTACAGAGTCCAACTAGCCTCACAGCAGAGGCTCCCCAACAAGCAGCCCAGAGCATCCCAGGCATGAAGCAGGCTGCACTCTTCTGCAGTGGGTCTGTTGGAACAGATTACATTATCTGTACACACTGTGCAGACGACCACAGCTGAAGATACCCAAGGGCTGAGAATTAAAGTCACAGTCATGGCACTCTCTCAGACTTTTTGTGTATGAGCTTCACATTCTCAATCTGAAGCAGTGATTCTCCGAGAATGTACACTATGAAGATTCTAATGATTAATAATATTAATATATTATTATTATACATTGCATACATTATACATTATATAGTGTACATTATAATTATAAATTAATATATAATCATTATTCTACATTAATATATTATTATATATTAATTATTATAATATCATTATAATGATTGATAATAGTTATCATTATTGAATAATTTCTTCTAAGCAACATGTCTGGAAAGCTCTGCATGTATTATCTCAGTTATAGTCGCAATTTTAGGGATTTATTCCCATTTTAACCTAAAGATGTGGAGGCCCAGAAATATTAAATAACTTGACAAAGAAGGAAAAAAATTACTTCAAAGCTAAATTAAACACCTATTCAAACTTTGTGTCAAAAAAAGAAAGACTTATCTGACCTACAAACAGACTACAAGTTGACCTCCCACAGGCCCGCAGTGAAAGAAGCTGTAAAGAATGTACATCAGGAAGAACAAATGTGAACCCAGGAAAACATAACAGGAGTCATGAGGAAAGGAAAAAACGTCTGTCTAATTTAGTATTAGTTTTAAAACAAGACATGAAAAACACATTTGAACCAAAATTCCAGATGATTACCACATGGAAGAATAGAGAAGAGAAGATTTAGCTAAAAAATAACTCATTTTTTGGGGAAGATATAAATACTAAGATACTCTATTATTGTTTAACACATTGCTCTCAGAAACTGATAAATCTGTGGGACAAAAGTAAGTAATGATAAAGAGGATTTGAAGAGTGCAACATACTCGATCAGGAAAATAGACAAATCCCAACACACTGGCTTATTGAGAGACTTGTGATGCTGAAAACAGTCGTTCTCCTGACAAGAGGATACCACAATGGCATATCAATTTTCATGAATCAAATTTCCATCACATATGAATCTAAAAAAAGGGAAAATCCAGTATTTCATTATATGCAACTGTGATTCAACATGCAACAAATACCAGAAAAATAGAGACCCAGAAGTAGGTGTCTTTTTTGAGAAGACAGATATAACAGCTCTTTCGTGAAATATTATGTTGGAATCTATTGGAATATTACACAAAAAGGACAATCCATTTTGACTAGGTATGTTTTCTCTGTGACTGTGAGGGCAAAACTCTAAAGAATCCCCTGACTGTGATAACTCTTCGTCTTAAAATACAAATAGATAACGCTCAGTAGGTAAAATGAGAGAACAAAATGAGAAGGAAAGATCTCCTTTCTCTCCTCACCTGAAACCCAATCTCCCACCTCAGAAGGATCACTGTCTGTATCTTCTCTGTCATGCAAAGTTGTCAAAGAAAAGGAAATTATTGGTATATATTAAAGTTTCAAGAGCTCAAAGAAAGTAATCATCAGGACCCCTGCAGAGGCATTAATGTAGTGTGAGCTCCATGTCATCTGCGCCGTCGTCTGTTTTCTTCATCGTGTTTGTCGGGATGTCGTCCTTGGCCCCTCACTCTCCCTGCCTCGCTAGCGAGTGTGTCTGCATCAGTGCTACCGCCAGTCTGTCTCTTGCCGTCTGCACTTTCCCTTCATGTTTCCTGATATCTTTCTCAGTCACCAGAAGACGTTTGCAAAGGAGCTGTGGGATGTACAGACCAGCTCCTGGCATCATCTCTGCCGAATCTGAAGACCAGGCAGGGGTGGGCATGGGACTGGAGTTCAGACCACCTGCGAGCTCACCTGGCAGGGATACACCTGTGAAACTAGGTGCAAGATTCAGCAGGGCTTTGGCAAGTTCCAAAGCACTTAACAGTTCTCCTGCACTCTGCAGGCCTGGAGACCTTGCAGTCTCTTCTGCCAGCAGAGTTGTTGGGGCTGCTCCAAGGTTTCCTCCCTTTGCTGGCATCTGAACTGATTGCCAGGATAAGATGTGATTCTAGTAACTGTCCTCTTGAATATGTAACTGGACATCCTCAAAGGGATGGATATGCTCAAACCAGGCTTTGGTTTAGATTGATTTCCACAATCATTTCACTTCCTCTGTGATGATTTGACCATCATACTTCTTCTCCTCTTACCCTATAAAAATAAATTTTGAAAGTGGATCAGAGTTATAAATGAAGCCTACCTTCCCAGGACAATTATGTCAGATGCCTTGTACTTCTACCCTCCCTCTCTCCCTGTGGGGGTTAATCTGACCTTTGTCCTGGGACATCATCAAAGAGATTTGGGTCAAGAAAGGAAACTACGAGGTCAAAACTCAGGACTACAGCAGGTCATTTCTTCTCCCCCATGTTGTTAGACATTTATGTGTATGACTTCATTCTCTTTTTGTCCTTGTCTCTCTCAACAACAAATTCCTTGGTGCTCCCTGTCAGGACACACAGTCCCCTGTCTTTTTCTAAATCCCAAATCATACCATTCTTCTATACTATATGACTATTCATTTGATTAACCCATTGACCAGTTGGTGTTCATAGCTCCCTTAGAGCTTAAATCAGTAGTGAAATTATCATCCACCCCACTCCTAGTGACTCCTATTTGACAATTGTGAACATTAAATCTCAATGCAGAGAATGTATGTCTGAAAAAACTCGACTTACAAATGGAGATTGTACTGTAAGTGGGAAGTACACACTGGATTTATGAAACACAGAAACAAAATGTAAACTCTCTCATTATTAAGTTTTGTATAGACTGCACCCACATTGATAATATCTTGGCTATAGTGGGTTAAAATATACTATTAAAGTTAGTGTCTCCTGTTTGTTTTCATTTTTTAAAATCTGGCTACTAAAATATATTTAAATTCGATAATATAGAGTGCTTAATGCTACTATTGGACAGTGCTGGTGAAGCCATCAGTGAAAAGCAAGTCCAGAGAAAGTGATTAGGGATATTTTTTCCCTAGAAAAGGAGTCTACAGTGGCCCACACTGCCAGATGCAGCAAAAAGTCTCATACACCCCCACACACACACGTGCACACACACACACTGACAGAATGAAACAAACCTCTTCCTAGATTCCCACCACTTCTCACACGGTATGAGGTTGCACTCTTACTTAATCCTAAGTGGACTAATCTCAAGAAAGAAGGCAGAAGTGTAGGTAAATTACCAGTTAGGAAGATCTAAAACCAGAGACTAAAGCTCCAGATATGTGGTGAATTTCCTGTCCTGCCTTCTGTTATTAATTCAATATGTTAGGGAGAGTTTTCCAAGGAGGCTTTTTTTAAAACTCACTTTTTCTTTACTATGTAAAAATAGACAGGCTATGTAAAGAATAATTACTCTAGCCAATCAATGAAAAGGAGATGATAGAACACGAATACCCTTATTATAAGTCACTACTGGATTAGAGAGTCAGGGAACAGCTGACATTGGGTTAATTTGGCCTTAATTAGGCTGATTCTGATTTCATGATCGTCATATTGATTGTATTATGCTAGAACTTATGAAACATCCCAGCCCCCCTACTATTTAACCACCAAGGCCCACCAACCAGACCAGTCCTTGCTGACACATCCCCTGCCTCCAACCCTTCTGACAACACCTGGAGGATTTTCCCCAAATCCCACACTGTCCCTGCACTCTTTTACCTGCCCCAGGGCCAGGGAATCATTTTCTCCAAGGCTCAGGCTCTGTGTGTGCCCAGCTCTGTGGCTGGCACTTCTCCCTCTAGTGAAGACAAAGATCACAGCGCAGACCCTGTGAGCTTCAGCATTTGGAAAAAGACTGGGGTTTGCTGACAGAAAAGAACCTTTAGTGGACACGGTTACCAGGGTCCAAGAAGCCCCAGTGATTCCTCCAGGGAACATGATGCAGGACAGAGCAGGAATGTCTGTGTGTGGTTCGGCTTGGGTATGCCTGTAGGGTGATATAAGTGACATTGGTAATGCTTTTGCCAATGTTGTTCACTCATTTATTCATCGTATGTCATGGAGTGCTTTCTACATACGTCCAGGCAACAGTCTCACCCTCTGGGGCTCACAGGCAGTGTCAGAAGAATTTCTAAATTATATTTCT
This sequence comes from Diceros bicornis minor, assembly GCF_020826845.1. NCBI lineage: Eukaryota > Metazoa > Chordata > Mammalia > Perissodactyla > Rhinocerotidae > Diceros > Diceros bicornis. Next base: position 170,995 of record NW_026691791.1, read on the forward strand.
AATATATAGGTACACCACTGGTAATACACTAGGTGTTCCAAGCATTTTTCAAATATTAACTCCTTTAATACTCTCCATAAACCTACAAAGTAGGTATGCTGATCATTATTGCCAACTGTCAGATGAAGAAACTGAGGCACCAATCAGGTAAATAACTCAGTAAATACAAATATCTAATAAGGGATTGAGCTGCAATTTGGACATGAGGAGTTAGCTCCATAACTTGTGTTCCTAACCATGACATTTACTCTCTAAAGACTTCACATCATGAAAAAATTTGAGCAGTTATCCATTTTCTTGTTGCATTGAGTAGCCACACTATTCTATCTGTCTGAAAAATAGAGTACATGCGTAGAAACTACTGCACATACACGCTTAAATTACATCTACCTGTGTCTCCAGTCCCTGAAAATTAATACAGAGAACATTTCAGAATGTTTCTTGCCCAGGTTGGGAGGACTCTGAGGAAATCTCAGTGTTGCTATAAGAAGCTGAGGACAGGCTGGGAGTGGATCTCAGGGGAAAGGTGTCCTCAGGAGTCACCACTGAATGACAACATTGATGGGAGGGTCTCAGCAGTGACTGAATTCAGGATCTGGTGGTGTTTTAACCTGGTGCTTATCTTCTGGCTGTGGGTTTATGGTGATGCAGCACAGGGAGTGGGGATGGTTCACTGTGTTCTTGGGGAAACCAGACCCATGTAAGAGAGGGAATGACGGTTTCCTTAAACAATGGACTCGTGGTGGGAAAAATTTGGCCTGGAAGAGACAGTCGTGTCCTTGGTATAACCAGAAGGAGTCGCCTCTGCTTCAGCCAAAGCAGACAGCCCTTCCTCATGCACTCATTTTATCTCAATGGGAGGAAGGAGGAGGAAATCATATAATGCTCTTCTAGATGTGAGATCTGTGATGGTAGAGACTGTGCTAGGAGGTTCTGAAAGGCTGCCCTGAGGCATTTCAGACCTTTGCTGTGACCAGAATGACAAGTGTAAGCACCCCTGCTTATGTCTGGGAAGAGTTAGTGTGTCAAGGAGAAGGCTCCCTGGTGCAGAGACTCACAGGAAAAAGCGAATTTGACCAGAGAAGGTCAGAAATGTGGCTTGTGTGACTGGAGGGAGCCTGAGAAGAGAGAGGAGTGGAGAGAGGAGGGTGATCAGGCTGGATCCTGGGACATGGTAGACTGTTACTTTCTATTCCTCTGTGACAACTTTACTCCAAAACCTGCCACCTATAAAGTACAAATATTTAACATCTCACAATTTCTTTTAGCCAAGCATCAGACATGGCTTAGCTGGGTGCCTCTGCCTCAAAGTCTCTGTGAAGAAGGGGCTGTGGTCTCAACAGGGTTCCAATGGGGGAGGATTCCCACCCAAGATCACTCACATGGGTTTTGTCAGGATCCATTTGGACTGAGAGTCTGAGCTCCTGTCTGTCTGTTGGCTGGACACTCCCTCAGTTCTCTCCCATGGAGCCTCTACATAGTGCAACTGAAAACATCAGCACTTGCTCTTGCAGTTCTGGTAATTTGATAGAGAGCAAGAGCGAGAGTGAGAGCAAGAGTGAGAGTAAGAGCAAGTGAGAGAGAGAGAGAGAGAGATGGAAACAGTAGGAGGGAGGTAAGTATGGAACATAAGTAAACCAGTAATTGGGAAGTGACAGACGTTTTGTAATTAAAACTTGGAAATGATATCCCGTAACCTTGGCTGTGTTCTGTTGTTCAGAAGTCAGATACTGACCACTTAGTGGTGACATAAGTATGTGTACTCAAGGAGGCAGGGAGCAATGGGACCATTGTGGAGGATCCCACCACATAGGCCAACATGCGGCTCTTGGGACTCATTCTGAGTAAAACACGGGATCGTGGAAGGCTTAATGCCAGTGGATCACAATGTCTGAATTTCCTCTAATTTCAACCCCTTGAGGATGCAGACCTGAAAATGAGGCTCAGAGCAGCAGTCACTTACCAAAGTTCACAAATCTGGGACCTAGAGAAGTTCTGACTGGTATTCTATGTGATGTCCTACTCTTTGTACTTCCTCCATCTCTAAGTGTGTTCATTAGACACATGTGACACCAGCTCACAGGCGTTGTATGTATTATTACATATACACCTGAAGAGGTCTCTAGGGAGCTGCTTTTAGCCCAACCCTCATTGTGCAGCTTGGGAGACTGGGGAGATCTTGAGAGGCACAACAGCTTTCCCAGGACACAGAACTGGTAGGAAAAAAGAGGTCTGACCTCAGCTGTGTCTCCTCAATGCTGGGCCCTGGATCCACTCCCAAGGATCTGTGGGGACGGTGGTGATGGGTATGTGTCTACAGTGATAGAGATGACACGGGCAAGGAGGGAGAGCAGCCAACAGCCTAGTGGGGGGGGTTGGGTGGCTCTCATTGAAGGAAAGGGCTAAGTAATAGAAGCTTGAAGAAGTGACCTCACTTTCTTGGTGACAGCGCCCAACAGAACTTAGAACTCTGGTTACCAGGCACCCACATTGTAATCACAGCCTCTTGTCCAGTTCATTTGAGTGGAGACACTAGACATAGCAGGATGTTCTCGTGTTGTCCCGTGACTTTCCAAGGCTCTGGCCCCCAGAAAGCCCATAATGAGAGCATGTTAAGTCGCTTTAGACATTGTCTCAGCCCTCACCTCGAATGTGTGTGGCCTTTTGGCAGGAGGAACCATCAGGTAACAGTGTAGGCCAGGGCAGGACACTCTAGGTCAGGCCAGAACTGTGATCCCAAAAGGACAGCCTCACACCCCTTGACCCTCATTGTGTGTGTGGGGGGGAAGGTGGAGTGAGGGAAGCTGGGGATGAGGAGGGTCCAGCCTGAGCAGGAGCAGGAAGCCTGATGGTGGGACTCAGCAGTGTGTCATGTTCATGCTCAAGATCTTGGCTGCAGGAGAGGAAGGTGAGTGCTCGGGACCATGCTCCTCTATCCGCATGTGAATGCTGGGTCCTAAAGTTGTCCTCACATTCCTTCCCTGGTGGAGTGTATGCAGATGGCCCTCTGTGCCTGATCTGTGGTGGGTTTTCCCACTGTGGCAAAGTCCAGGCAGGCACCTGATCCCTACTGGCCTGACTGCTGCACACTGTCACTGCAGAGCTGCACCCAGGAGATGGTCAAGGAGCTGGTGGATGCTTTCCAGTTTTCCATCTCCCTGGAGTGGACACAGGTGCACCAGTCCATCAATGACCAGGGCTGGTCTGAGGTGAGTGTGGGTGCAGAGGGGTCATCACACCCAGGAACCTGAGATGATCAAGGCAGTACTAGAACCCAGACTCAAATATGAGATTCCCCTGGGACCCGCTGCCCCAGAATTTTCTCACTACAGTGCCCCGAAGTCCCACTCCCAAAGGAATCTGGGCCTCCACTCCTCCCCACAAGCTACACAGGAGGGTAGAAAGTCACCTCAGTCCTCCTGGTGGTTCATCATGATGTCACTGACTATATGTTCCTCCTCCTCTCCCTCCGTGTCAGGATGAGTCCACTGTGAATTTAAATGAAGACTGCAGGATGCGTGGCTTCCAGGCAGGCATGATGGAGAGGGTGACCTAGTCCATTGCACCAGCTTTCATGAGTAGGGACATCTAGAGTTTCACCACCTTCATGATCAACTACTCAGCCTCAGACACATCCCACCGGGTCCTGGACCAGCTGTTTACTAGGTGAGTAGCCACTCCCTCCTCAGCACAGTGGTGACTCTGTACTCTGCCAGCTGTGTACCTTGGGCAAATCCCCGCATCTCTCTGAGCCTCAGTTTGCTCTTCTGAAAAGTGGGGGGGGGGATAAATTTCATGGTGATCTTGTAGGGAATCATGGGATCAGCCATGGCAGGTGCTCACCTGGTGCCTGGATCTGCAGAGAGTGCTGTGGACATGCTGTGGTTGGTCCCCAGCAGCCCCGAGCTTGGTTGGTCCCTCAGACCTGGCCAGGGGCAGCTCATCCCCTGGTGCCCTCTGCTGGAGCCTCCAAAGGCAGACTCTGCGCCAGCCCCACCCCACTATCCACTGCCACCACCATTGTCCTCTCTTGGGAGGCCTGGGAAGGACAAGGACCTGGGTGTGGGAGGCCGCCAGATCTCAGGTCTGACACACCGCTTGCCAGGCTGCTTCCTCCTTTGACGGGGGCCCAGCACACACCCCAGGAGACTTGGCAGCCATACCCAGGGCTATGTCCTCCAGAGTTCGTCCCCTTGGAAGGGGCCTGGTCCAGGTGCCAGGTTCGGCTGTTTGGCCAGCCTCCTTTGGAGAAAGCAGGCAAGCCGAGCCACACTTTCAATGGCCATGGACGTGACACCTGCGACCTCAGGCTGAGGGCCTCACCCGTGCCCTCCATGGTGGATTTCTCCCCGGAGCCGTGGTCTAGGAACCAGGAAGGCCAGGCCTTCCCAACTCCAGGGAGGGTGCTGGGACCTGTCGCCAGAAGGGTTTGCCCAGTTTGGCCCTGGCTACATAGCCCTGTGCTGCCATCTGCCTGTCTTGGCCCTTCTGAATCCACAGGGCCTTTCCTACACCTGGTCTGGCTGCAGTCGCAAAGTGCAGGCATGGGGTGAGGTCATGGCTTTGTCTTTCCAGGAATAAATGAGCCCCTGGACAAAGCAGCTGGTCCAAGCAGATCCTTGAGGTTGAAGCCCAGTACACCTGTGGCCATCAGGGCCAGAGCAATGCTTCCAAGGAAGGGAAGCGGCCTTCAAGCTGAGTGGGAGTGGGGGAGGGGAGGGAGCCAGTCAGAACTTGGCGGGAGGGCGGGGTCTTCATTGAGGACCCCCGAGGCCAGCCCTAGGCCCAGGAGTCGCGCATGCACACTTGGCCTGTGCGGGGGTTTGGGGGGTTGAACCCAAGCCCACAGGGCTACCGAAGCGTCCAGAGAAAGAAGGCTCTATGGGGGAGGTAGGGCGAGGTGGTCATGGCACGCCACCTTCCTCCTCTCAGGTCCCAGAGGGAGAGAGAGAGCGAGAGAGAGAGAGAGAGAGGAAGAGACAGAGAGAAAAAGAGAGAGAGGGAGAGAGGGAGAGAGAGAGAGATCCATGACGTCTGAGTCGCTGCCTCCACCACTAGCTGGTGCCAACTCACATGCCATCCCACTTGCACCAACCACCCCCACGCCCACCCCAGGTCCAGCCCCACCACAGAGAGGCCGGTTCCTGGTCACCTCCATGCCTTTTCTTCTGGACCTGACCCCAGTACATGGGCAATGGGCCGGACAATCCTTTACATGTCTCTCTGCATGACAATCATCTTGATCTCCTCTCCCATCCCACAGGCCCACCCACGACATCCACCTTTGTCATTAGCTCAGGAGAGGATGCAAGATGAGAATCTCTGCCATTGTGGCAAGAGACTCAGTTTCCCAGTTTTCTCCCATGGACACATGTTCTTCACCTGGGTCTGATTTTCTCCAGCCAACCTGTCTTGTTAAGGATTTGACCAGCCCTAAGAACCTGCAGGGAAAGGACGGAGGGGAATTCTTGCTCTGCCCCTGGCAGCCCCGAGCTGGGTCGGTCCCTCAGACTGGGCCAGCAGCAACCCATCCCCCGGCGCCCTCTCCTGGAGCATCCAAGGGCAGGCTCGGCACCAGCCCCACCCCTGTCGCCACTGCCATGACTATCGTCCTCCCTCGGGAGGCCTGGACAGGACAGGGTCCCAGGTCTGGGAGGCCGCCAGATCTCAGGTCAGGCACACCGTTTGCCAGGCTGCTTCTTCCTCTGTCTGGGGCCCAGCACAGGCCCCAGGAGACTTGGCAGCCGTCCCCAGTGCTATGTCCTCCAGAACTCGTCACCTTGGAAGGGGCCTGGCCCAGGTTCCAGGTTCGGCTGGTTGGCCAGCCTCCTTGGGAGAAAGCAGGCAAGCCGAGCCAGGCTTGGAGTGGCCTTGGACGTGACACCTGCGACCTCAGGCAGAGGACCTCACATGTGCCCTCCATTGTGGATTTCTCCCCGGAGCTGTGGCCTGGACACCAGGAAGGCCAGGGCTTCCCAACTCCAGGGAGGAGGCTGGGAATTGTCGCCGGAAAAGCTCACCCAGTTTGCCCCTGGCTCCCTAGAGCTGCGGTGCCATCTGCCTGTCTCAGCCCTTCTGACTCCACAGAACCTTTCCTACACATGGCCTGGCTGCAGTCGCAAAGTGCAGGCGTGGGATGAGGCCATGGCTTTGTCTTGCCAGGAAGAAATGAGCCCCTGGACGATGCAGCTGGCCCAGGCAGAGCCTTGAGCTTGAAGCACAGTATGCCTGTTGCCATCAGGCACAGAGCAATGCTTCCAAGGAAGGGAAGCGGTCTTCCAGGTGAGTGGGAGTCGGGGAGAGGAGGGAGACAACAGCTGAAGCCAAGTACAGAAGAGCAGCGATGGAACAGCTGCAGCGGGGTGGCACCAGGGGTCCGCCCCCACCAGTCAGAGCATGGCGGCTGGGTGGTGTCTTCACTGAGGACCCACGCGGCAAGCCCTAGGCCCCAGCAGTCGCGCATGCCCCCTTGGCCTGTGCGGGGGTGTGGCGGCCTGAACCCAAGCTCTCAGGGGTCCCGGAGCTGCCAGAGAAAGAAGGGCCCATGGGGGAGGTAGATGAGGAGGGCAGGGCGCACGACCTTCCTTTCCTCAGGTCCCCAAGGGGGAGAGAGAGAGGGAGAGAGTGAGAGATCCATGACCTCTGAGTCGCTGCCTCCACCACTGGCTGGTGCCTACTCACAAGCCATCCCATTACACCCACCACCCCCACGACTGCCCAGACGTCATCCTCACCACAGAGAGGCCAGTTGCTGGACACCTCCATGCCTTCCCTTCCGTTCCTGACCCCAGTGCAGGGGAAACTGTTGAGACAAGCCTTTACATGTCCCTCTCCATGACAATCGTCTCCCTCCCCTCTCCCATCCCACTGGCCCACCCATGACATCCACTTTTGTCATTAGCTCAGGAGAGGATGCAAGATGAGAATCTCTGCCATTGTGTGGAGAAACTCAGTTTCCTGCGTTTCTCCCATGGACACATGTTCTTCAGCTAGGTCTGATTTTCACCAGCGAACCTGTCTTGTTAATGATTTGGCCAGCCATGAGAACCTGAAGGGAAATGGCGGAGGGGGATTCTCTCTCTGCCCCCAACAGCCCCTATCTGGGTTGGTCCCTCAGACCTGGCCTGGGACAGCCCATCCCCCGGTGCCCTCTCCCGGGGCATCCAAGTGCAGGCTCAGCACACGCCCCACCCCTCTCGCCACTGCCAAGACCATCGTCCTCCCTTTGGATTCCTGGGCAGGACAGGGACCTGGGTGTGGGAGGCCACCTGATTGCTGGTCTGGCACACCACTTCCCGGGCTGCTTCCTCCTCTGACGGGGCCCAGCACACGCCCCAGGAAACTTGGCAGACGTCCCCAGGGCTATAACCTCCAGAATTTGTCCCCTCGGAAGGGGCCTGGCCCAGGTGCCAGGTTCAGCTGTTTGGCCAGACTGCTTTGGAGAAAGCAGGCAAGCCGAGCCAGGCATGCAGTGGCCCTGGGCATGACACCGGAGACGTCAGGCAGAGGACCTCATGGGTGTCCTCCATCTCGGATTTCTCCCCAGAACCATGGCCTGGGCACTAGGAAGGCCAGGCCTTCCCGACGCCAGAGATGAGGCTGGGAACTGTCCCCGGAAGGGCTTGCCCAGTGTGGCAAAGGCTCCCAAACGCCTATGGGCTGCTGGTGCCGCACTTCCTTCTTTGCCATATGCCTGTCTCAGCCCTTTTGTCTCCACAGAGCCTTTCCTCCACCTGGCTGCAGTCGCCAAGTCTAGGCGTGGGGTGAGGCCACGGCTTTGTCTTTCCAGAATGAAATGAGCCCCGGGACAAAGCAACTGGCCTAGGAAGAACCTTGAGCTCGTACCTCAGTCTGACTGTGGCCACCCTGGGCAGATCCACCCTTCCAAGGAAGACATGTAGCCTGCGATCTCTGAGGAATTGGGAGAGGTGAGGGAGACATTAACTGCAGCCAAGTCAAGAAGGGCAGGGTTCCTTCAGCTGCAGCTGGTAGTCACCGAGGGATGCCCCAGCCAGTCAGATCCTGGCGGTAGGATGGGGCCTTCACTGAGGACCTCCGAGGCCAGCCCTAGACCCGGGTGGCCAAGCATGCACCCTTGGCCTGAGGGTCTTGAATCCAAGCCTGCATGGTTCCGAGAGCTGCCAGAGAAAGAAGGGACCATGGGATATGTAGGCGAGGTGGGTAGGGCGCCCCACCTTTCTCCCCTCAGGTCTCTGAGGGAGAGAAGAGAGAGAGACACAGAAATATTGAGAGAGAGAGAAAGAGAGATCCCTGACCTCTGAATCGCTGCCTCCACCACTGGTACCAACTCTCACGCCATCTCACTTTCACCTACCACCCCCACGCCCGCCCCAGGGCCAGCGCCACCACAGAGAGGCGGGTTGCTGGTCACCTCCGTGCTGTCCCTTCTGGACCTGACCCCGGTGCGGGGGAAGCGGTTCCTACAAGTCATTACATGTCCCTCTGCATGACAATTTTCTTCTTCCAGTCTTGACTTCCACATGTCCTCCCCCAACATCCTCCTTTCTCATAAGCTCAGGAGAGGATGCAAGATGAGAATCTCTGCCTTTGTGTGGAGAGACTCATTTTCCTGGGTTTCTGCCATGCACTCATATTCTTCAGTTCTGTATGATTTTCTCTTGTGAACCTCTCTTGTTAACGGTTTGGCAAGCTATAAGAAACTTAAGGGAAAGGGCGGAGTGGGATTCTCTCTCTGCCCCCGACTGCCTCCAGCTGGATCGGTCCCTCAGACCTCTCCAGGGGCAGCCCATCCCCAGGCACCCTCTCCCGGGACATCCTGGGGCAGGCTAGCCGGCAACCCCACCCCACTCGCCCCTGCCACGACCCTCGTCCTCCCTGATGAGGCCTGGGCAGGACAGGGACCCGGGTGTGAGAGGTCTCCTGATCTCACCTCTGGCACACCTGTTGCCAGGCTGATTTCTCCTCTGACGGGGCCCAGCACATGCCCCATCAGACTTGGCGGCCATCCCCAGGGCTATGTCCTCTTGACCTTGTCCCCTCTGGAAGTGGCCTGGCCCAGGTAGGATGTTTGGCTGGTTGTCCCGCCTCCTTTGGAGAAAGCAGGTGAGCCGATCCAGCCATCCTGTCACCCTCTGCCTGGCACATCTGCACTCAAACAGAAGGCGTCACACATGTCCTTCGTCATGCTTTTCTCCCCAAAGCCATTTCCTAGGGTACTCTTAGTGTTACGTTAGTGTTATGTTTGGTTTCCGGTTACTGTCAGTTTTAGGGTTTGGTTTAGTTTTCGGGTTAGTGTTAGGTTTATATTTAGGTATATGTTTCTGGTTAGGGTTAGGTTTATGGTTCTGATTAGGGATAGGTTCATGATTTGCGTTAATGGTATGTTTGAGTTTAGGTTAGTGTTAAGGTTAGGGTTGAGGTTAGTGTTATGGTTGATTGCCAGGTTTGGGTTAGATTTCAGGTTATGTTTAGGGTTCAGTTAGCATAGGGTTATCATCTGGTTAGTGTAAGTGTTAGGGTTTCTGTTACTATTGGGGTTAGGGTTACGGTTAGCATTAGGGTTGTGGTTCTGTTTAGTGTTAGGGTTTGGGTTTGGTACAGATTTGTTTTACGTGTAGGATTAGTTTTAGAGTTTAGGATTAAGCTTAGGGTTAGGGTCAGTGGTCAGGTTCAGTTTAGCGTTGGGGTTAGTGTTAGGGTTCAAGTTAGATTTAGGGTTAGGGTTAGGTCTAGTGTTAGTGTTAGTTTTCGGGTTAATGTTAGGGTCATGGCTTGGTTTTGATATCAGTTTAGGCTTAAGGTTGTGGTAAGGTTAGGGTGCGGGTTCGGGTTCGGGTTCTTGTTAGGGTTAGGATTCAGGTTAGCGTTCAGGTTAGTGTTAGGATTTGGGTTAGGCTGAGGTTAGGGTTAATATTCGGATTAGGGTTATTATTAGGTTTCAGGTTCGAAAAATGCTGAGTTTTAGCTTTACGTTTCTTGTTAGGGTTAGAGTTAGGGTTAGGGCTAGGGTTAGGGTTGGGTTTGGGTTATGTTTAGGGTTAGGTTTACGTTTTGATTTCCGATTAGGGTTATGGTTAGCATTAGGATTCGATATAGGTCTAGGGTTAGAGTTAGATTTAGGGTTAGCGTTGGGTTTGGATTAGGGTTAAGGTTAGCATTAGGGTTAGAAATATGTTTAGAGTTCAGGTTATGGTTAGGCTTAGCAATAGGGTTTGGGTTAGGGTAATGTTTAGTTTTAGTGTTAGGGCTAGTGTTTGAGTCAGGGTTAGGCTTATGCTTCAGGTTCGTGTTCTGGTTAGGGTTAGGGTTAGAGTCGGGCTAAGATTAGGTTTACTGTTAGGGTTACAGTTCAGGCTAAGATTTCTGATATGGTCACGGTTAATTTTCATGCTAAGTTTAGGGTTAGGTTTAAGGTCAGGGTTGTTTTTGGGTTAAGGTTATGGCTAGGGTTCGAGTTCATTATCTGGTTAGGGTTAGGGTTATGTTCTGCTTTGTTGGGACGGTTAGGATTAGGGTTACTGTTAAGGTTATGTTAAGGTTTAGGGTGAGGTTAGTGTTTGGATTAGGATTAGAGTTAATGTTTTGGTTCTTGATGGTGTTAGTGTCAGGGTCGGCTTCGGCTTTGTGTTTGTGTTAGTTTTATGGTTTGGGTTAGAGTCTGGGCTAAGTTTGGGGTTCAGGTTATTGTTAGAGTTCGGGTTAGCTTTAGGCTTAGGGTTAGGGCTGGGGTTTGGGTTAGTTTTGGATAAGGGATAGGATTGGGTTCAGGTTGGGTTTGGGTTCGAGTTAGGGTTAGGTTTAGGATTCAGATTCGGGATATGGTTAGGGTTATTTTTTGTGTTAGACTTAGCGTTATGGTTACGGTTAGTGTTTGGGTTAGGGTTATTGTTAGGGTTAGGGTTAGATTTTGGCTTAGAGTTCAAGTTAGGTTATGTTTTGGTTCGGGTTAGGGTTAGGGTTAGCGTTAGTTTTAGTGTTAGGGTTAGTGTTTGGTTTAGGGTTATAGTTAGTGTTTGGTGTCAGTATCACGTTAGGTTTAGTCTTAGGGTTCGTGTTAGCGTTTGCGTGTTAGGGTTTGGATTCGGGTTCAGGTTAGGGTTAGTGTTCACCTTAGGTTTAGGGTTAGTTTTATGGATAGGGTTGCGTTCTGGTTCGGTTTAGGTCTAGGGTTCTATTTATGGTTAGGGTCCGATTCGTGTTCATGTTAGGATTAAGATTAGGGTTATTTTGAAGTTTAGGCTTAGCTTTATTTTGAGGTTTGTTTTCTGATTAGGGTAAGGTTTAGGTTTCGGGTCAGGATAAGATTAGGTTTATGTTTAGCGTCGGATTAGGCTTCCGGTTAGGGTTAAATTTGGGGCCCGATTTAGGGTTTTGGTTAGGGTTCGGCTTATTCTTAGGGTAGCTTTAAGGTTAGGGTTGGGTTGGGTTAGGGTTAGGGTTAGTGTTCATCTTAGGGTTAGGGTTATGTTTAGTCTTAGAGTTAGTGTTCAGATTAGGGTTAGGGGTAGGGGTAGGGGTAGGGTTAGGGTTAGGGTTAAGGCTAGGGCTGGGTTATGTTTAGGGCTAGGGCTTGGATTAATGTTATGGTTATTCTTAGAGTTAGATGGAGTGGTTTGTGTTTCAGTTAAGGTTAGGTTTAGCAGTAGGGATATGATTAGGAATAGGGCTAGTCTTTGTGTTAGGACTGGTTTAGGGCTACAGGAAGGGCTACGGATAGGGTTAGTGTTGGATTACATGTAGGGTTATGGTGAGAGTTAGGAGTAGGTGTAGTGATAGTGTTAGTGTTATGGCAATAGTTATCGTTAGGGCTGGGCTTAGGGCTAAGTTTAGTTATTACATGTAGAGTTAGGATTCTCTTTAGGTTTATAACTAGGTTCATTTTTATGGTTTGGGACGGGGCAGGTTTTGATGTTAGGGCTATGGGTATGATCAGGGTTAGTTTTGACGTTAGTGTCTTGTGTGCCTTAGGGTGTGGACAACGGAAAGTGTAGGAATAGGCATAGGGTTTTTGTTTGGGTTAACACTAGGGTAAGAGTTAGGGTTATGCTAGTGTTAGGGTTACTGTTAGGGCTAAGGCTAGGACTAGGTTTTAATTTAGGGTTAGAGTTGGCTTAGGGTTACAGTTACAGTGGGTTTGCATATGAATAATGTTAGGGCTAGGGGGAGTTTTAGGGCTTGGACTAGGTTTAGGGTTAGAGTTAAAGTTTAGTTAGTGTTCATGATACAAACCCCAACCTTAGCCCTAAAACTAATGTTAACATTAATCCGAACGTGAAGCCTAATTCTCATCATAGCCCAAACCTAACCCTAACCATAGCCTTAGACATAACCTTATCCCTAACCCTAACCCTAAATCTAAACCTACAATTACGCCTACACTAAACCTACGGTTACCACTAACCCTATACCTGACCCTTACCGCAACACAACTCCAACCCAAACACTAACATTAACAATAACAATAATTGAAGAATTAGCACTAAGCCTAATCCTAGCCCTATCTCTAACACTAACTATAGTCCTAAACTTAACCTTAGCCCTGGCACTAGCCCTAGCCCTAAAACTAACCCTAACTGTAATCCTAACCCTAACACTTGCCCTAGATCTAGACCTAACCCAACTTACAGCTGAAACTAATCCTAGCCCTAGACCTAAAACCCAGACCTTACACTAGCCATAACCCTAACTCTATGTCTAAACCTAGCCCTTGCCCAAATCTTAACCCTAACCCTAAAACTATGCTAACTCTAGGGCACTAACTCTAAACATTAAGGTTAATACTAAACTTAAATTTAATCCTAACAATAACCCAAACACTAATACCACCCTAACCCTAACCCTAACCCTAACCTTCACCGTAACTCTAACCGAAACCTTATCCTTATCCCTAATCTTAAATACAAGCCTAACGCAACCCTAACTCCAACCCTACCCCTCCTTCTCTCTATAAAACTAACTCTAACCGTAACCAAAACCTAACCCTAACCCTGTCATTAAACCTGGGAAGAGGTTTGTATAGGACAGGGAATCCAGAGGAGAGCTGAGCGAAATCATGTCTAGCACCCATTCTTGGAAATAAATTCATACCCCATCTCCCTTCCTTCCAGCTAGGAAGGATCACATAATATCTCAAAAACCTTTGGCATAGATTGCTGTTTGGAATCTTAAACCAAAACAGTACACAAACCCTAATCTGAACCCTAAGCCTAACCTTAACCCTAACCCTAACCAGAACCTGAACCCTAATCCTAACCCTAAACTGAACGCAGCCTTAACCCCAACCCTACCCCTCCTTCTCTCCATAAACTAACTCTAACCCTACCCAAACCCTAACCCTAACCCTAATCCAATCCGAAGCCTAAGCCTACCCCTACCCCTAACACTAATCATATGCAGAACCCTAACGCTAACACAAACACTAATATTAACCATAACACTAAGACTAGACACCACCCACCCCTAAAATTACCCCTAACTTTAACCCTAAACCTAACCCTAACCGTCACCTTATCCTTACCCCTACTCTTAACTCAAACACTTAGCCTACTCTTACCCATAGCCCTACCCCTAATCTTACTCTAATGTTACCCATAGCCTTAAAATAATGCTTAACCTAGACCTAATGCTAGCCCTAACCCTAAACCTGGCTCTAGCCCAAGCCCTATCCCTAAACTTAACCCTAAACCTAACACAAACCCTAGCCCTACCCTAACCCAAACCCTAACCCTATCCCTAAGCCAACACTTACCACTACCCCAGACCCTAGTCATAGCCCTAAACCTAACCCTAACACTAACACTTAGTCTAACCCAATAGTAACTCTAACCGTAATCCTGGACAGACTCCTAACACAAACTCTTTTTCTAACCCTAAGCCTATTCCTAACCCTAAGCCAAACCTAAACACTAAACATAATGGTAACCTGAACACTAAACCTACTCTTAAACCTAACCCTAATATCAGCCCTAAGCCTAACCCAATTGCTAAGTCTAACACTAGGCTTAACCAAAATGCTAGCACTACACATACACTAACCCTAAAGCTAGCACTAACCATAAACCTAACCCTAGCACTAGACTTAACCCTACACCTAACCGTAGCACTCCGCACAATCCCTAACCCTAACACAAAGCCAAGCCCCAGACCTGACCCTAAACTTAGCCCCAGACATGACCATATCCCTAAGCCTAACCCTAGCCCTAGGCCAAATTCTAAATCTAACCAAAACTATAGACCTAGGCTTAGCCCTAATGATAACCCTAGCCATTTCCATAGCCCTGGCCCTAACGCTAACTCTAACACTAGCACTATCCCTAAACTTAGTACTAACACTAAGGCTAACCTTAACTATAGCCCTAAACCCAACACTAGCCCTACTCCTAACCCTAACACTAAGCCTCGACATAAGACTAGCCTTAACACAACCCCTAGCCCTAAACCAAACAATAAGCTTAACTATAACTCTAACGCAGCACTAACCTTAACCATAGATCTAAAAGTACCCTAACCCAAACCCTTCTACTAACCCACCCTAACCCTAGTCCTAGACCTATCCATAAATCTAGGCCTGTTATCAACCCTAACCCTAACCCTTGCCCTAACCTGAATTCTAGCCCTAATGCTAACTCTAACACTAAACCTAGCCCTAACTCTGACCATAACCCTAACCCTAACCCTGACCCTAACCCTAAGCAAAACACTAATCCAACACCTACACCTACTACTACCCCACCCCTAAACCTAACCCAACACTAACCCTAACCCTACCCCTAACCCTAACCAAACCTAACTCTAGCTTGAACCCTAACCCTAATCTGAACCTTAATTCTCACCCTAGCTCTAGGCTTAACCTTATCTTTAACCCTACCCCTAATGCAACCCTAACTCTAACCCTACCCCTACCCCCAACCCTCCCCTAAACCTAAACCTAACCAAACACCTACCCCTACGCCAACAATATCCGTAACACCAAGCATAACCCAACCCTAGTGCTAACTCTAACACTAATCTTAGCCTAAGTTCTAATCCTAACCAGGGCCCTAGTTCTAACACTAAACATAACACTAGTCATAACTTTAAACCTAAACCTGTCCCTAGCCCTAACCTTCACCACTACATGAACCCTAACCCTAACCCCAAACCTAACCATAACCATAACCCTAATCCAACCCCACCCCTATCCTTATGCCTGCCTCTAATGTTAAAACTTATGCTAACTGTAACTGTACCCTTTTATGTAACCCTAAACTTAACCCTAACCCTACCACTGTGACGAACCCTAAACAAATGTGTAGCTCTAAAGCTTACCATAGCCATAAATCTAAAACTAACACTAAACCTAGTCCTAACCCTCGCCATAGCCATAAACCTAACCCTAGCACTAACCCTAACCCTAACCATAACACTTACCCTAAACCTAAATCTACTTCTAACCATTAAGCTAACTCTAACCTTGACCCAAGTCTTGAACTAACCCTAGTCTTAAATCCAGCCCCAACCCTAACCCTAATCCTTGTCCTCACCTGACCCCTAACACTGTCCCTAGCCTTAACACTAACCCTAATGTTATCCATAATCCTAAAACGAGCCCCAGCCCTAGACCTAACTTTAACTGTAACCCTAACCCTAAAACTGGGCCTAAAACTTAACTCAACCCCGAACACTAACACTAGTGCAGCCCTATACCTAGTCCTAAATCTGACACTAAACTTAACAGTAACACTAAACCTAACGCTAGTCTAAGCCCTAGACCAAGTCTTAGCCATAAACTTAACCTCAGCCCTAACTCTAGCCCTAGCCCTAATGTTAATCTTAATGCAATTCCCACAGCTAACCGTATCACTACCCCTAACCTTAACTGTAACCCTAACCTTATCCCTAAAACACTCTTTACCCAGACCCTAAGACTTAAGGTAACATGAACCCTAACACTAACCCAACCCTAAACCCCAACCTAACTGTAACCCTAACCCTACCTTAAGCCTAACAATAACCCAATCCCTAGTGATAACACTAACACTAATATTAAGCATAATCATAATCTTAAACCTAC
Organism: Diceros bicornis minor; assembly: GCF_020826845.1. Classification (NCBI taxonomy): domain Eukaryota; kingdom Metazoa; phylum Chordata; class Mammalia; order Perissodactyla; family Rhinocerotidae; genus Diceros; species Diceros bicornis. Next base: position 187,028 of record NW_026691791.1, read on the forward strand.
CCCTACATCTAACTCTAAACCTATGCCTAACTGTAACCATAATGCCAAATCTTAGCTAACTCCTACTCCTAAGTCTAACTCTCTCCCTAACTCTAACGCTAACCCTAACACTATCCCTATGCCTACACCTGATACTACCCTGAACCTTAACATTAACTATTTAATCCAACCACAAACCTAACCCCAACACTAATCCTAGCATTAACCCTAACCCAAACCCTTGCTCTAAACCTAGCACTAACCCTAACACTAACCCTAGCCCTAACCCTAAAGCCAGCCATTGACCCAGCCTTAACCCTAACCCTAAACCTAAGGCAAACCCAAACCCTAACCTTAATTGTACCCCAGACCTACCCCTAACCATAAACCTACACTTAACCCTAACAGTGGCTCTAGACCCTAATGCCAACTCTAACACTAGCCGTAAAACTAAATCTAACCCTAACCCTAAAACTAACCATAACCCAATCCCTAAAACTACCACTGACCTTAACCCGAACACTAACCCTAAACCTATCTCTACACCTACTCCTCCCCTAACCATAACCCTAATCGAAACCCTAACCCCTCCATAACCATAGGCCAAACTCGAATGCAACCCTAACCCCAACCCTACCACTAACTCTAAAACCCTAACACTATACCAAACTTAACCCCAACTCCATCCCTAATAATAACACTATTCCTAACACTAGTCATAATCCTATCCTTGGCCCAGCCCTAACCCTAAACCTAGCCCTAGCCCTAAACTTACCCCTAACCCTAACACTAACATTAACCCTACCAATATCCCTACACATAATGCTCTGCTAAACCTAACCTTAAGTCAAGACTAACACTAACCTTAACCCCAGTCCTAGCACTAACACAAACCCTAACCCTAAGCCTAACTCTACCCATACACCTACACCTCCCCTAATCCTAATCCAAACCCTACCCCAACCCTAATCTTAAACCTAAACCTAACGCAAGCTTAACCCCAAACATGACCCTAACGTTAACCATAAAACTAACATTAACTCTGTACCAAACCTAACCTTAACCCTAAACCTTACCCTAACCCTAATCCAAGTCCTTCACCTACACCTAATATTAACTCTAAACCTAACCCTAATCCAAACTGACCCCTAACCCCCCCACCACTACCCTTACCCCTAAAGCTAACGCGAACTCTAACCCAGCTCTACCCCTAATGCTACCCCTAACGTTAACCCTCACCCATTCGTACCCCTTCCTTAATCCTAGCCATAGCCCTAAACATAAAACCAACAACAGCCCTAGCCCTAAACCTGACCTAGCACTAACCCTAGCCTTAAACCTAACACTAAACTTAGCACTAACCATAGTCCTACCCTAACCATTGCACTAAAACTCCATCGCCACCCTGAGCCCTAACTCTCACCCTAACCCAACCGCAACCCAACCTCAACCCTAAACCTAACCCTAACCCTAGCACTATCGCTCACAGTAGCCATAACCCTAGCCGTAACCCTAACCCAAACACTAAGCCCATCTGTAACGTTAACGTTAACCATTGTCCTAGACCTAACACTAAACCAGCCCTACACATGAAATTAACCATAGTCCTAGTCCTAACCCTAAACCAAGGCCTAGCCCTAGCCGTAAATCTAGACCTATCCTTAACCCTAGCCATGGCCCTGACCTTAACCCTAATATTAACACTATCCATAACCCTAGCACAAACACTAATGCTAACCCTGAACCTAACCAAACAGTAAAAAGCCATCTCTATTCCCCACTATAAACCCATCACTATACTCCTAACACTAACCCTACCCTTAACCCTAAAACTAGCCCTAATCGTGACCCTGCACTACACCCAACCATAAACCAAATCCTTACCTTACCATAACTCCTAATCTTACCTTAATTCTAGCCCTAGCCCTACCCACACGCTAGTGCTAGTCCTAACACTAACCCTAACACTAACCTTAACTCTATCCTTAGCCCTAGCCCTACCTTTAAGACTAACACTAGTCCTAACCCTAACACAAACCCTAACACTACCCTATGCCAAACTCTACGCTTACACCTGACTCTAACCCTAACCATATCTCTAACACTAACCCTCAAAGCTAGCCCTAACCCAACACAAATCCTAGCCCTAGATGTGACCTTAAACTTAGCCCTAACCCTAGCCATAACTCGAAACCTAACACTAACCCTGGGTCTAACCCTAACACAAACCCAAATCATATATCTAGGCCTAGTCTTAGCACTAACACTAACCCTAACCGTGTCCATAGCCCTGGATCTAACCGTAACCCTAACACTAGCCCTATCACTAACCTTAACCCTAAAACTACCACTAAGCCTAACATTAACCCTAACTCTAACTCAGGCCTAGGCTAACCTTGACCCTAACACTTACCCTAGTCTAAGCCACAGGCCTAACCTTAGTTTGATCACTAACACTAACCGTAACTCTGTCCCTAACAAAAACCAAGCCCCAGCAATTGCCCTAGCCCTGCCCCTAAACTAAACTTACCTATAACAATAATTCTACCATTAAAAGTAAAACTAACCCTAGCTCTAGGACTAACCCTAAACCTAAAACTTATCCTAACTCTAACTCTAGCTCTAGGCCTAAACCCAACCCTAGCCTAGAGGTGACCCTAACGCTAACACTAACCATCACCCAACACTAATCATAACCCAACACTAACCCTACCACTAATGTTAACTCTGTCCTAATCCTAGCCCTAACCCTAATGCCAACACTAGCCCATGTCCAATCCCAAACCCTAACCCTAGTCCTAATACTACTCCTAACCATGATACTAGCCCTAAACCTGAAACTAACCATAAGTCTATACGTAACCCAAACTCTGACCCTAAATATAACCCTAACCTACCACTAGCCCTAGCTGTAGCCCTAAAATTGCCCCTACCCATAATGCTAACCATAACCCTAATCCTAGCCCTACTCTTAACCCTACTCCTAATGTTAGGCTCAACCCTAGCCCTCAGCATAATCCTAGCCCTAAGCCTAACTCTAGTCCTAACGCTAACTCTCATGCTACAACCAGCCCTAACAATCATCGTAATGTTAACCCGAACCCAACCCTCACCCTACCCCTAAGCCTATCACTCCTCTAACTCTAACCCTAACCCAACTCTTACCGCTATACTAGACTTAATCCTGGCTTAACCCTTAACCTACCCCTACCCCTACCTTTAACTGAAAACAGAAACAATCCCTAACCATAAACATAACATTAATCCTAAACCTAGCCTTTTTCCTTACCATAGCCCTAGCCCTAACACTATCCCTAACTTAGTTGTAACCCTAATGATAGCCCTAGCTCTAGCTCTAGTCCTAACCCTAGCCCAAAACTAACCCGAACCCTAGCCCTAACCCTAACGCTAAACCGAAGACCAGCCCTAGCCCTAATCCTAACTGTAGCACTAACTCTAGACCTAACCCTAACTGTAGCTATAAACCTAACCCAAACCCTAAGCTTAAACCTAAGGCTAAGACAAGGCCTAAACCCAGCCCTAACCCTAACACTTGTCCTAACAGTAACCTTAACACTAGACCTCCCCGTAAATCTAGCACTAAATCTAAAACTAACACAACCATAACCTTAACCATAACCATAGCTCGAACCCTAACCCTAGCCCTAACTCTAACCCTACCCTAAACCTAGCTGTAACTCTAACCCTTCCCCTAAACGTAAACCTAAAAGTAGCTCTAGTACTAACCCTAAACCTAAACCTGACCATAAACCTAGCCATAGACCTAAGGCTAACCCAAAAACTAGACAGAGACCTGAGCCTAACCCGAGACGTACCTCTAACCATAACCGTAACTGTAACCATAAAACTAACCATAACCTTCGTCATAGGCTTAACTTCTACCCTAGCCGTAGACCTGACCCTAACCACAACCCTAACCCTAACTCTAACCCAACAGTAGCCCTAACCCTAATGCTAACCATGACCTAATCATAGCCCTAGCCCTAACCCCAACACAAGCCTTAGTCCTAACTCTAACCCTAACCACGGATATAAATCTAGCTCTAAACCTAAGCCTAACTCTAAACATAGTCTTAACCCTAACCCTCACCCTAACCCTAAGCCTAACCCTAACCCATACTGTAACCCTAACAGTAACCCTAGACCTAGCCCTAGAACTAACACTAATCCTAGCCTTATCCCTAGACCTAGTGCTAACCTTAACCCTACCCCTAACCCTATGCCTAACACTAGCCTTAACACTAATGTTAACCCTAACTCTAAGCCTAAATCTAGCCATAACCCTAGCCCTAGCCTTAACCTTAATGCTAACACTAACAGTAGCCCTAACCCAAACCCTAACCCTACCCCAACCATAACCCTAACTCTAACCCAACTCTAACCTTACCCCTAACTCTACCACTACTCCTACCCGTCACCTTAACACTTACCTTATTTTTTCCCCCAAAGCCACAGTAGATAGTTGTATGTTATAGCTGCACATCCTTCTAGTTGCTGTATATGGGATGCAGCCTCAGCATGGCCGGAAATGCGGTGTGTCGGTGTGCACCTGGGATGCAAAGCTGGGTCGCCAACAGCGGATCCCGTGCACTTAACCACTAAGCCATGGGGCCGGACCCACGCTTACCCTAAATATAAACCTAACCTTACACATAACCCTAAAGTTAACCCCGAGCCTACCCAGAACCCAAACTCTAATGCACGCAACTTTAAACTTAACACTAACCCTAATCCTAGCCATAGCCTTAAGCCTAAAGCCAGCCCCAGCCCTAGGCCTAACAAGCATCCCAGCACTAAAACTAGCCCTAAGGCTAACCATAGCCATAAACCTAACTGAACTCTAACCCTAAACCTAAGCTTAGCTCTAACCCTTGACCTAAACCTAAGCCTTTCCCAAAACCTAATCCTAATGCTAACCATACACCTGACCCTCACCCAAACACTAAACCTATCCCAAGCGTAACCCTAACCCTAACCCTAGCCCTAGCCTTAAGCCTAACACTAAGACTAACCAGAACTCTGTTCCTAACCCAACCCCAAGCCCTAAGAGTAACCCTATCCCCAACCCCAACCAAAACTGCTACCCATATCCCAAACCTAAGCCTAAAACAACCCTAAGCCTAAACCTAAGCCTATGCCAAATCCTAACCTTAAGTGTAACGTTAACCTTAACACTTGTCCTAAACCTAATTCTAACCCAGCCCTAAACCGGACCCTTACACTAGCCCTAAGACCTACCCTACAAACAGACTATCACAAGCCCTAAGTATAACCCCAGTCCTAACCCCGAGCCCTGGACCTACCCCTAACCTTATCCCTAACCGTAGCCACAACACTAATGTTAATCCTAACCCTAACCACGACCCTAAACCGATCTCTCCCATTCCCAGCCAAGAGCCCAACCGTTAAGCCTAAACCTAACAGTACACCTGCCACTAAGTCTAACACAAACCCTGACCCTAAACTGAACCATGATCCTAGCAATAGCCCTAACCATAACGCTAGACCTAGACCTAACTCTAACCCAAACCCTAGCCCTAACCTGAACCATGGCACTAACCCTAATGCTCAATCTAGCCCTAGCCTTAACATCAACACTAAAACGAACTGTAGCCCAAAGCCAACACCTACCACTATGTGTAACCTTAACCCTAAACAGAGTATTAATCCTAACGCTAACCCATATCCTATCCATAAATCTAACCCTAACCCTAGACCTAACGCTATCACTAACATAACCTTAAAGCTAAGACTAAACCTAACCCTAATCTGTAACCTAACCCTAAGCATAACACAGACTTAATCCTAATCCTGATTTTAACCCTCACTCTAACCCTAAAACTGATCTTAGCCCATAAGCCTAACCCTAAACCTCACCGAACCAGAACCCAAACACGAACCCAAACCCTTACCCGAACACAAACCTGAATCTGAACACTAACAAGAACCCTAAACTTGACCCCAACACTAGGACTAACCCTAAACATAAACTTAACCACAGCCCTCAACCTAACCCTAACCCTAGCCCTAATGCTAGCCCTAGACCTAGACCTAGACCAAGCCCTAAACATAACTGCAAACTTAAGGCTAACCCTAGCCAGAACACTAGGCATAAACTTGGCTCTAGACCTAACACTAGCCCTAGACTAGCCCTAACTCTAAGTCTAGAGCTAACAGTAACCCTAGCCCTAAACCTAGCACTAAACCTAATCCTAATCTTAGCCCTGGACATAACCCCAGCCATAACCCTTACCCTAACCCTAACACTAATCCTAACCATAACACTAAACATAGCCATAAGCCTAGCCCTAGCAATAACCCTAACTCTAACCGTCACCCTCACCCTAACCCTAGCCCTAACCCTAACACTAACCCTAGCCCTAAACCTAACACTAAACCTAAACATAATAATAGCCCCAACCCAGACCCTAGACCTATCTGTAACCTTGGCAATAACCCTAAACTTAGCCCTCACCCTAGCCTTAGCCCTAAACCTAAATATAGCCCTAGACCTAACCCTACCTGCAAACCTAACCCTAGCCATAACCCTAACACTATCCCTAGGGTTAATAAACCTAGTGCTAAACCTAACCCTAGCCTTAGACCCAGCCCTTGCCCTAACTCTAACCTTAGCCCTATCCCTAACCTTAACCCTAACCAAAACTCTAAAGCTAATGCTAACACTAACCCTAACCCACACACAATTGGTTTGATTTCAACATATGTGAAAGTTGTCACACACAATAGGTGTGATGTCATACATAAAAATGTGAATTATGTCACAAAAAAGGTGAATGGTGTCACACATATCAATGGGTGTGTTTCCACACACAAATGTGAGTCTTGTCACACATACACCATTGGTGTGCTGTCACACACACAGTGAGTGATGTCAGACACACAATGTGTGTGAAGACACACACCAACCTGGTGAAGTCACAGACAATGGGGGTGGTGTCTCTCAGGAAAATGAGTGTGAATTCACATATAATGAGAGTTACACAATACACACATGTGGGATTTAAGTCAGAGTAAAATGTGAGAGATTTCACAGACACCTAGGTGATATTTCGTACATAAGAGTGGATGTCACATCACACTGAACAATATGACTGCCGTCACATGTAATGGGAGTGATATCACACAATTTGTGAGATGTGACTGGCTATCCTAGTGTTACCACAATTAAGGTTTGTGATGTCCAAAAAAGGGAGTGATGTCACACATAACAATTTCAGTGATGTCGCACACAAAATGTGAATGATGTCGCAAGCACAACGTTGGAGTGATGTCAAACACACTATCAGAGTGATGCCACACTCAATTGGTGTGATATCATACATAATACTGGGAGTGACAACAACATAACAACAGTTGGGATATCATATCCTAATTAAGGTTGGTGTCACACACAATTGATGTGATGTGACACAGGATGAGAATGTTGTCACACACACAAGAGGTGTGGTGTCACACATAACCGTGTGTCATGTCACGCATAACAATGGGAGTGATATCCCATGCACACAGTGGGATTGATGTCACACTATAAAAGGTGAGTTGTGTCAAAATGGACACGATGATGTCACACATAGCAGTGAGAGTGTTGTCACACAATTCATATGATGTCACACAGAAACAGGTGAGTAATACAGCAGAGGAATCGTGATTGACGTCACACATGTGTGTCAATGATGTCACACTATTGGTGTGATGTCATAAAAACAACAGGAATGTTGTCTCAAATAACAGAGAGATGTCACTTCAAATATATGAATGATGTCACAGAAACACCATGAGAGTGATGGCACAACAGTAGTAGAGTGATGTCCTCAAGAATTAGTGTGACGTCACACAGAATATTAGGAGTAACATCACACGTAACAATAGCGATTTCATATGCTAAATTGCATTCATGTCACATGAATTGTGTGATGTCAACATCTGAGAATGTTGTCACGCTTATAATAGGTGTGATGTCATACATAAAAAGTGTCTTGTCTTATGTCACACAAAAGTGAATGGTGTCAAACATATCATTGGATATGTTTTCAATCACAAATGTGAGCCCTGTCACAAGTACACCATTGGTGTGATGTCAGACACACAATGTGTGTGAAAGCTCACACCGACCTGGTGATGTCACAGAAAACGGGAGTGGTGTCTCTAAGGAAAATGAGTGAATATTCACACATAGCAATGAGAGTTACACAAAACACACCAGTACGATATGTCAGAGTAAAATTTGAGAGACTTCACAGAAACCTGGAAGTAACATCATACATAACAGTGGGTGTCACATCACAGTTAAGAATATGACTGTCATCACACACAATGGGAGTAATATTACACAATTTGAGAGATGTGACCGTCTATGCTAGTGTTAGCACACTCATGTTGTGCGATGTCCCAAAATGGGTGTGATGTCCCATATAACGATTGGAATGATGTCAGACACAAAATGTGAACCACGTCACACTCAATTTGAATGCTTTCAACACTATCAGAGTGATGCCACACTCAATTGGTATGATGTCATTCATAATACTGGGAGTGACACCACACATAATAATGGTTGATATAGCATACGGGAATTAAGGTTAATGTCACATACAAATGTTGTGGTGTGACACACAATGATGATGTTGTCAAACTCAAACAATTAATGTGATGTCACCAAGAAGCATGTGGTCACGCCACGCAAAATAGTGGGAGTGATATCACATGCACACAATGGGAGTGATGTCACACTTTAAAATGTGAATTATGTCACTAGGGACATGTGACTGATGTCACACATAGCGGGTGTAACGTCACACTGTTGATGTGATGTCACACATAATGAGACTGAGGTCACACATAAACATGTGAGTAATATCACAAAGGACATGTGACTGACGTCACACATATGTGGGAGTGATGTCACACTATTTGTCTGATGTCATACAACACAACAGGCGTGATATCACACATAACAGAAAGATGTCACCCAAAATATATGAGTGAAGTCACAGAAACACTATGGGAGTGATGTCACAACACTAGTAGAGTGATGTCCTCGAGAATTAATGTGACATCACACAGAATATTGGGAGTGACATGACACTTAACAATAGCCATTTCTTATGGTAAATTCGAGTGATATCACACACAATCGGTGTGATGTCAACATGTGAATGTTGTCATACACAAAATAGGTGTGATGTCATACATAAAAATGTGAATTATGTCACAAAAATGTGAATGGTGTCAGACATAACAATGTGTGTATTTTCACATACAAATGTGAGCACTATCACACAAACACCATTGGCGTGATGTCATACAGACATTGAGCGAGGTCAGACACACAAAGTGTGTGAAAGCACACACCAACCTGGTGCTGTCATGGACATTTGGAGTGGTATCTCTAAGGAAAATGAGTGTGAATTCATACATAACAATGAGAGTTACATAAAACACAGAGTAGAGATATAAGTCAGAGTAAAATGTGCGAGACTTCACAGAAATCTGGGAGTGATTTCATACAAAACTGTGGATGTCATATCAAAGTTAACAATATGATTGCCCTCACACAAAGGGAGTGATATCACACAATTTGAGAGATGTGACAAGCTAACCTAGTTTTATCCTGCTCAAAGTATGTGATGTCCCAAAATGGGTGTGATGTCACACATAACGATTGGAGTGATGTCAGACACAAAATCTTAGCCATGAAACACACCGTTGGAGTGATGTCAAACACTATCAGAGTGACGCCACACTAAATTGGTGTGATGTCATACATAATACTGGGAGTGACACCACACATACTAATGGTTTGATATCATATGAGAAGGTTGATGTCACTTACCATTGATGACATGTGACACGCAAGGAGGATGTTGTCACACATACAAGGGGTATGATGTCACCCATAAACAAGTGTGTCACATGACGCATAACATCGGGTGCGATATCACAAGAACACAATGGGTGTGATGTTACAAGTTACATGTCACTGATGTCACAGATAGCAGTGGGAGTGGTGTCACACATAAATATATGAGTAATCTCACTAAGGACACATGACTGATATCACAAATATGCTGTTAATAGTCTACACTCAGGTTTCTATCCAATGTATTGAAAGAGCACTTCTGCTGAACTCAGCTTGCCAATAGCTGTAGGGAAAATACTCTAATGAGATATTTTATACTTTTCACTACAACTGGTACAGCTTATCTGTAACATCCATTCAATGAAAGTACAGTATGAAGAAAAACTCCTTTTTTTATCTCTTTATGATCGTCATGAAAAGTCCCTTTTCAAAGGTTGCAGTTTGTGTTTTTCATTTCGGCTTTCTCTTACATGGAACGAAAGAATGTGCTTGTTGAGCTTGGTTTGCCAGTAGCTGTTAGGGAGCATCTTCCTATGAGAGGGCTTAAACTTTTCACTACACAAGGAAGAGAATATCTCTAATATCTATTTATGAAATGCACGGTGTGGAGAAAAACTCTTGCTTGTACCTTTTTAGCATCTGCACTGAAAAGTATTTTTTCAAACATTGCAGCTCACGACATTTACTCAGGCTCTCTCTCACATTATAGGAGAGCATGTAGTTACTGAGCAAAGGTTGCCATCAGCTGTAAGTAAGATCTTCCCATGACAGCTTTGATCCATTTCACTACTGCTGGGAGAAAGTGCCTATAACATCCATTGAAATAACATACATGGTGGAAAAAAACTTATTTTAGTTGTTGAGGATCATCTTGATGAGTGAACTTTTCAATCATTGATCTTCATGTCCTGCACTCAGTCTTTCCCTCAAATATAATGAAAGAAAACCCGTTCTGAACCCAACAGCCCTGTAGCTGTAAGTCTGCTTTTCCTTGAGGGCTTTTAAACTTGTCACTACACCTGGGAGAAAGTATCTGTAACATCCATAAAGTGAAAGTCAAGTGTGCAGAAAATCTCTGGCTAGTATGTCTATAGGATCCTCCTGCAAATTGCCTTTTCCATCATTGTAGTTAACGACCGTCACTCTGGCTCTCTCTCCTACGTACTGCAAGAAACTTCTTGCTGAACTCAGCTGGCAAGGAGCTTTAAGCAGGGTCCTCCTCTGAGAGCTTGTAAACTTGCACTGCAGCTGCAAGAGAATATCTGTAACATCCATTCCATGTAAGATCTCTGTGGAGGAAAACACTTCCTTTTAGCTTTTTAGGATCATATTGTAAAGTGCCTTTCATCTTTGCAGTTGATTGTATGCACTCAGGCTTCCTTCCTGATATAAAAGAAAACACCCCTGCTAAACCTACTTTGCCAGTGGCTGTTGGGAACACCTTCCTTGGAGAGTTTCCACTTTTCACCACAGCTCGGAAAGAAGCTGTATCACATCCATTCAATGAAAGTATGCCATGAAGAAAACCTCCTCTTGTAAGTGTTTATGCTCGTGTTCTTAAGTGGCTTTAACTACACTGCAGTTCAATCTGTATTCAGGGTCTCACTAGCATATCATGATGACCATTATTGCTTATCACAGCTTGCCAGTATCTGATAGTAACATCTTCATATGACAGGATTTAAAATTTCATTACCACTGGGAGAGTGTATCTATAACATCCATAAAACGAAAGTCCAGTATCTATAAAATTTCTTGCTTCTATCTGTATACGACTATCCTGATAATTGCCTTTATCAACATTGCAGTTAACCACCTTCAATCAGGAATTCTTCCCCATGTAAAGCAAGAAAGTTCTTGCTGACATCTTCTTCCAAGTACTTTACAGGAGGATCTGCCTCTGAGAGCCTTTAAACTTTCCACTGCAGTGGGGCGAGTATTACTCTAACATCCATTCCATGAACCTACTCTGTGGTGAGCAACTCTTAAAGTTAGCATTTTAGGATATGTTAAAGTGCCTTTTCCTCTTTGTCGCTCATTGCCTGCACTGAGGCTCCCTTTCCAACTGAAAGACCAATCACCACTGCTCAAACAAGTTTGAAAGTAGCGGTTAGGAACAACATCCTATGACAGCTTTCCAACTATCACTACAGGTGGTGCAGATGATCATTACCATCCATTCAATAAAAGTTGACTGTTCAGAGCAACTCCTGCTTGTAGGTGTTTAGGATCATCTTGAGAAGAGTCTTTTAATTACTGCAGTTCAATCTGCATTCGGGGTCTGAGTAGCATATTATGATGAACACTATTGATTAACACAGGTGGCCAATATCATAGGTTACATCTTCATATGTGAGGTTTTTCAGTTTCACTGCAGCTAGAGGAGAGTATCTATAACAACCATAAAATGAAAGTCAAGTGTGGAGAAAGTCTCATCCTTGCATCTATATAGAATCTTCTTGCAAATGGCCATTTCCTTCTTTACAGTTAACGACCTTCACTCAGGCTCTCTTTCCCAAGACATGCAAGAAAATGTTTGCTGAACTCAGCATGCAAGTATCTCTGAGGAGGATTTTCCTCTGAGATCTATTAAACATTTCACTGCATCTGGGAGAGACTATCTCCAACATGCATTCCGTGAACATACTCTGTGCAGAAAAAGTCCTCCTTTTAGGTATTAGGATCATATGTTAAATTGCCTTTTCCTCTTTGCTGTTCATTGCCAGCAATGATGTTTCCCTCACTATATAGAGACAAAACACCACTGCTCAACCAATTTTGCCAGTAGCTATAAGGAACATCTTCGTATGAGAGATTTCAAAGTATTACTACAGGTTTTGCTGATTATATTTAACATCCATTCCACTCAAGTTGAATCTTCAGAGAAACTCTTGATAGTAGCTGTTTAGGATCATCTTGAGAAGAGATATTTAATACACTACAGTTCAATCCACTTTCAGGCTCTCATGAACATATCATGACAAACATTATAGCTTAACACATGTGGCCTATATCTGTAAGTAACATCTTCATCTGAGATGTTTTAAAATTTCGGTACAGCTGGGAGAGGGTATCTATAACATCCATAAAATGAAAGTGGAATATGCAGAAAATCTGTGGCTTGTCTCTTTATGGGATCAGCCTGCATATTGCCTTTAGATCACTGCAGTTAACGACCTTCGCTCAGGCTCTCTATCCCATGTAATGCAAGAAAGTGTTTCTTAACTCGCCTTGCAGGAATCTTTAAGGAAGATCTTCCTCTGAGAGCTTGTAAACTTTTCACTGCAGCTAGGAGAACCTATTCATTACATCCATTCCATGTAAATACTCTGTGGAGGAAAACACTTGCTTTTAACTTCTTTGGATCATATTGTCAATTGCATTCTAATCTTTGAGTTTCATTGCCTGCCCTCAGGCTTCCCCGCCGATGCAAAGAAAAAACACCACTGCTAAACCTACTCTGCCAGTAGCGATTAGGAACACCCTCCCATGAGAGTATACATTTTTCACCACAGCTCAGGAAAAAGCTCTATCACATCCATTGAATGAAAGTACACCGTGAAGATAACTTCTGCTTATAACTGTTTAGGGTCATCTTCATAAGTGACTTCAAATACACTGCAGTTCAATCTGCGTTCAGGGTCTCACTAATATGTCATGACGAACACTATTGCTCAACACAGGTGACGAATATCTGTTAGTAACATCCTCATTGGAGAGGTTTTAAAATTTCAGTACGGCTGGGAGACAATATATGTAACATCCATAAAATTAAATTCCACTTTGGAGACAATCTCTTGTTTATATCTGTGTAGGATTATCCTAAAAATTGCCTTTTACATCATTGCTGTTAACGACCTACACATAGGAATTCTCTCCTTGTAATGCCAGAAAGTCCTTGCTGAACTTGCTTGCAAGTATCTTTAAAGAGCACCTTCCTCTGAGAGCTTTTAAAATTTCCATTGTAGCTGGGAGAGAATATCTATAACATCCATTCCATGAACATACTCTGTGGTGGAAAAGTCTTTCTTTTAGTTTTTTGGATCACATAGTAAAGTGTCTTTTCCTCTTTGTAGTTCATGTCTTGCACTGAGGCTTCCTTCCCACAGGAAAGACAGAATACCACTGCTCAACGATGTTTACCATTAACTCTTTGAAACACTCCTAGGAGAGCTTTCAAACTATCACTACATGTGGTGCAGATTATCATTACCCTACTTTCAATGAAAGCGGACTCTTCAGAGAAACTCTGCTTACAGCTGTTTGGGATCATCTTGAGAAGAGACTTGGACTACACTGCAGTTCAGTCTGCCTTCAGGTTCTCAGTAACGTATCATGATGAACACTATTGCTTATCACAGTTGGCCAATATCTGTAAGTAACATCTTCATATGAGTGGTTTTCAAATGTCAGTACAGCTGGCAAAGGGTATCTATAACATCTATCATTTGAAATTCAGGTGAGGAGAAATCTTTTGCGTGTATCTGTATAGGTCTATTCTGAAAATTGCCTTTTCCAACATTGCAGTAAATAACCTTCATCCGTGCTCTTTCTCCCAAGTCAGGTAATAAACGTTTGCTGAACTCAGCTTGGAAGTATCTTTAAAGAGGCTCTCCCTCTGAGAGCTTTTAAACTGTTCACTGCAGCGGGGAACGAATATCAATAACATCCATTTCAGGAATGTACCCTGTGGAGAAAAATTCTTCCTTTTAGCTTTTTAGGATCATATGGTAAAGTGCCTTTTCCTCTTTGTCGTTCATTGCCTGCATTGAGCCTCCCTTCCCGATGGATATACAAAACACTCCTGCTCAATGACCTTTGCCAGTAGCCATCAGAGCATTTTCTTAGGAGAGCGTTTGAACGATCACTATAGGTGGTGCAGATTATTGTTATGATCAACTCAAAGAAAGTTGACGCTTCAGAGAAACTCCAGCTTGTGCCTGTTAAGGGTCATCTTCAGAAGAGACTTTTAATAGACTGCAGTTCAAACTCTTGTCAGGGTCCCACTAGCATATCATGATGAACTATATTGTTTAAGACAGGTGGCCAATATCTGAAAGCAACATCTTTATCTTCGAGGTTTTAAAACTTCAGTACTGCTGGGATAGAGTATCTATAACATCCATAATATGAAAGACAAGTTTGGTAAAAATCTCATTCGTGTATGTGTAGGTTTATCATGCAAATTGCCTTTTCCCTCATTGAGTTTAATGGCCTTCACTCAGCTCTCCTTCTAAAGTAAAGCAAGAAAACGTTTGTTGAAGTCAGCTTGCAAGGTCCCTTAAGAATGATCTTCCTCTGAGAGCTTTTAAAATTTCCACTGCAGCTGGGAGAACTTATCTATAATATCCATTCCATGTAAGTACGATGTGGAGGAAAACACTTGCTTTTAGCTTCATCAGATCATATTGTCAATTGCATTTTCATCTTTGCATTTCATTGCCTGCACTCACGTTTCCTCCCTGATTTAAAGAGAAAACACTGCTGCTAAACCTACTCTGCCAGTAGCTGTTAGGAACACCTTCTTATGAGAGTTTCAACTTATCCACACACCTCGGAAAGAAGATCTATTAAATCCATTCAATGAAAGTATACCGTGAAGAAGACCTCTTCTTGTACCTGCTTAGGATTATCTTCATGAATGACTTTAAACGCACTGCAGTTCAGACTGCATTTAGGGTATCTTTAGCATATCATGATGAACAATATTGTTTAACACAGGTTTCCAATATCTGTTAGTAACATCTTCATATGAGAGGTTTTAAATTTTCATTACAGCTGGAGAGAGTATCTATAACATCCATAAAATGAGAGTTCAGTGTGGAGAAAAGCTCTTGGTTGTATCTGTATAGAATTTTCCTGAAAATTGCCTTTTCCACCATTGCAGTTAACGACCTGCACTTAGGAATTCTCTCCCAGGTAAGGCAAGAAAGATCTTGCTGAACTCAGATGGCAATTGGCTTTCAGCAGATCCACCTCTGTGAACTTTTAAACTTTCCACTGCAGCTGGGACAGAATATCTATACCATACATTCCATGTAAGTACTCTGTGGAGGAACACACATCATTTTAGCTTTTTAAGATCATCTTGCAAAGTGCCTTTTCATCTCTGCAGTTCACTGCCTGCACTCAGGCCTCCTCCCCAACGTAAAGACAAAACACCACTGTAAACCTACTTTGCCAGTTGATGCTAGGAGCACATTCCTATGAGATGTTAAAATTGTCACCACAACCGGGAAAGAAACTCTATCACATCCATTCAACAAAAGTACCGTGTGAAGAATATCTTTACTTGTCGTTGTTTAGAATCATATTCATGAGTGACATTAAAAACATTGTACTTCTGTCTACCTTCAGGGTCTCCCTAGCATATCAACACTATTGTTTAACACAGGTTGCAAATATTTGTTAGATATACCTTCATATGAGAGGTTTTAAAGTTTCAGTACAGATGGGAGTATCTATAACATCCATAAAATGACAGTTCATTGTAGAGAAAATTTCTTGCTAATATCTGTATAGGACTATCCTGAAAATTTCCTTTACATCCTTGCAGTTAAAAACATTCACTTGGTAATTCTCTCCCTATTTAATGAAAGAAAGTCCTTGCTGAACTCAGATTGCAAGTAGCTTTCCGCAGGATCTGCCTCTGAGAACTTTTAAACTTTCCACCGCAGCTGGGACACAATATCCATAACATCCAGTACATGAAGTTACGCTGTGCAAAAACACTCTTCCATGTAGATTTTTGGACGATGTGGTTCAGTACCTTATCCTCTTTGCCATTCATTGCCTGCATTGAGGCTGTCTTCCCAATGGAATGACAAAACACCACTAAGCAACCAAGTTTACCAGTAGTTTTCAGGATCATCTTACTAGGAGAGCTATCACTACAGGTGGTGCAGATTATCCTTACCATCCATTCAATGACAGCTGAGTCTTCAGAGAAACTCCTCCTTGTAGCTGTTTAGGATCATCTTGAGAATTTGAATACACTGCATTTCAAACTACATTCAGGGTCTCACTAGCGTATCATGACGAAAACTTTTGTTTAACACAAGTACCAAATAAGTGTAAATAACATCTTCATACGAGAGGTTTAAAAATTTCAGTACACCTGGGAGATTGTATCTATAGCATCTGTAAAAGGAAAGGCCAGTGTGGAGCAAAATTCTTGCTTGCATCTGTAGAGGACTATCCTGAAAATTGCCTCTCCCAACATTGCTGTTAATGACATTTACTTAAGAATTTTCTCCCTGGGGCCTGCCCGGTAGCGCCAACAGTTTCGTGTGCATGATCCACTTTGGTGGCCTGGGGTTTTCAGTTTCCCAACCCTGGGCACGCACCAACCCACTGCTTGACAGGACATGTTGTGGTGACGTCCCATATAAAGTAGAGGAAGATGGGCACAGATGTTATCTCAGGGCCAAACTTCCTCAGCAAAAAAGAGGAGGATCAGCATCGGATGTTACCTCAGGGCTTATCTTCCTCACACACAAAAAAGAATTCTCTCCCATGTAATGCCAGCAAGTTCTTGCTTAATTCGGCTTGCAAGTACGTTTAAGGAGCATCTACCCCTGAGAGCTTTTAAACTTTCCACTGCAGCTGGGAGAGAATATCTATAGTATCCATCTAATGAACATAGTCTGTGGAGAAAAACATTTCCATTTAGTTTTTGAGGGTCACAATGGAAAGTGTCTTTTCTTCCTTTTGGTTCGTTGCCTGCACTGAGGTTGCCTTCTCAATGGAAAGACAAAATACCACTGCTCAAGCACTTTTGCCAGTAACAACTAAGGAAAGAACTTCGTGCCCTGTCTCTCTTCCTTCCAGCAAATGAGGTCCAACTTTCTTAACCAGGTTGGGGACATATTGCCATTTCAGTCTTTGAGAAGGAATATCACATTCCTTTGAGAAGGCAATTTCTGATCCCGGGTTCTAAGTAGAGCTCTAGGAACAAGTTAGTAATTGAATTTTAATGATTACTGGAACTTAGCTGAACTATGTATAAGACCCATTGTTGGAAATAACTTCATGCCCACTATCTCTTCCTTCCATCTCGTAAAGATCAGAAACCTAAAATAGGTATATAACAGAATGCAGTTTCAGGCCTTAAGATTGAATCTCATATTCCTTTGAGAGGGCACTTTCTGACCCAGGCTTCTATGCAAATGTCTAGAAACGACTTTGTATATGAGCGACAATCATTAATACAGCTGAGCTAATCTACGGCTAACACCCATTTCTGGAAATATCTTTATGCCCAATCTCTCTTCCTTCCAGCTCTGAAGGTTTACATTCCTAAAACAGGTTTTGAATATATTGCTGTTTCAAGCCTTAGGAGGGAATATCACATTCCCTTGAGAAGGCAATGTCTCGTCCCAGCATGTAAATAGATGTCCAGGAACAAGTTAGTATTTGAGTGGCAATCATCACTACAGCTGAGCACATCTGTATAGAATACCCATCCCTGGAAGTATCTTTGTGCTCACTCACTCTTCCTTTCAGCTCGTGAGAATCACCTTCCTAAACCAGTTTTAGAACATAATGCTATTTTGGTCGTTGAGAGCAAATCTCACATTGCTCTGTGAAGACACTTACTGATAACTTCTTGTAAGTAGATGTCTAGGAACAAGTTTATATTGGATCATCAATCAGTACTACAGCTGAATAAAATGATTTATAATACACATTCCTCAAAATAACTTCATGTAAAAACTCTCTTCCTTCTAGCACTAAGCATCACTAAACTAAACTAATTTTGGTCCATATTGCCTTGTTGGGCCCTGAGAAGGATTCTCGCATTCCTTTGAGAAGGCACTTTCTGATCCCAGAGTGGTCTAGGAACAATTTGCATATGAGTGGCAAGCGTTATGACAGCTGAACTAAGCTGTGTATAATACCCATTCCTGAAAATAACTTTGTGCCTCATCTCTCTTCCTTCCAACTCATAAGGATCACAAACCTAAACCAGGTTTGAAACATATTGCCATGTCACTCCTTGAGATGGAATCTCATATTTCTTTGAGAAGGCACATTCTGATCCTGTCCAGAATGTTGATGTCTAGGAATAAGTATGTATATGAGTGTTAATCATTACTAGATCTGAGCTCAACTGTCTATAACAACCATTCCTGGTAATACTTTTTGCCTCATCTCTCCTCCTTCAATCTCATAAGGATCACAATTATAAACCAAGTTTCATGCATCATGCCATTTCAGGCCTTGAGAATGAATCTCACACTACTTTGAAGGCACTTTCTGATCCCTGCTACTAAGTAGATGTCCAGGACAAGATTCTATATAAGTGGCAATCGTTACTACAACTGAAATATTCTTTGACTAACACCCAATCCTGAAAATAACTTCATGCCCAATCTATCTTCCTTCCAGCTCGTAAAGAAGACCTTCCTCAAGCAAGTGGGGAACATATTGCCATTTCAGACCTTGAGAAGAAATCTCACATTCCTTTGAGACAGCAGTTTCTGATCACAGCCTGCATGTAGACGTCTAGGATCAAGTTTGTATGTGAGTGGCAATCACTAATAGAGCTGTGCTTCTCTCTTCCTTCCATCTCGTAAAGATCACAAACCTAAATCTGGGTTGGATCATAATGCCATTTCAGGCCCTTGAGAACAAATCTCACACTTATTTGAGAAAGCACTCTCTGATCCCGGCTTGTAAGTAAAAGTCTAGTAACGAGTTTCTAAATGCGCGGCAATCATTACTACAGCTGAGCTAAACTATATATAAGAACCATTCCTCAAAATAACTTCCTACCCGATCTCTCTTCCTTCCAGCTCTAAAGGATTACATTCCTAAGCAAGGTTTTGAATGTAATACCATGTCGGGCCTTGAGAAGGATTCTCACGTTACCTTGAGAAGGAACTTTCTGATCCCAGCTTCTAAGTAGATCCCTAGAAACAAGTTTGTATATGAGTGGAATCATTACTACAACTGAGCTGAACTATGAATAACACCTATTCCTGAAAATAACTTCGTGCCGGACTCTCTTCCTTCCAGATCATAAGGCTCACCTTCCTCAACCACGTTTGGAACATATTGCCATTTCCAGCCTTGAGAAGGAATCTCATATTCCTTTAAGAAGGCACTTTCTGATCACTGCTTCTAAGTGTAGGTCCAGGAACAAGCTTCTATATAAGTGGCAATCGTTAGTACAACTGAGCTATTCTATGAATAACGTCAATTCCTGGAAAAAAACTTCATGCTCAATCTCTCTTACTTCCAGCTCGTAAGTACCACCTTCCTCGCCAAGTTTGGAACATATTGCTTCAGACCTTCAGAAGGAATATCACATTCCTTTGAGAAGTCACTTTCTGATCCTGGGGTGATGTAGATGTCTAGGAACAAGTTTGTATATGAGTGGCAATCATTACTACACATGAGTTAATCTATGTAGAAAACTCATTCATGGAAATGTCATTGTGCCCAATCTCTCTTCCTTCCATCCAGTAAGGATCACAAACCTAAGCCAGGTTGGGGACATATTGCGGTTTGGGGCCCTGAGAAGGAATGTCACATTCCTTTGTGAGGGACCTTTGTGTTCCCGACCTGTATGTAGATTTCTATGAACAAGTGTGCATATGAGTGGCAATCATGATGACAGGAGCTAAAGTATGTATAACAGCCATTCCTGGAAATAACTTCATGCCCAAACTCTCTTCATTCCAGCTCGTAAGGACCACCTTCATCAACCAGGTTTGGAACATAGTGCCCTCTCAGGCCTTTAGAAGGAATCTCACATTCTTTTGAGAACACACTCTCTGATACCAGCTTCTAAGTAGACATCTAGGAACAAGTTTGTATAGGCGTGACTGTCATTACTACACCTGACAAACTTGGTATAACACCCATTCCTGGAAATCACTTTGTGCCTAATTTCTCTTCCTTCCATCTCGTAAGGATCACAAACCTAAACCAGATTTGGACCATAATGCCATTTCAGTCCTTAAAAAGGAGTCTCACATTGCTTTCAGAAGGAATGTTCTGATCCTGGCTTTTACGTAGATGTCTAGGAACAAGTTTGTATATGATTGGCAATCATTACTACAGTTGAGGTGAACTTCACATAACACCCATTCCTGGAAGTAACTTTGTGCCTAATCTCTCTTCCTTCCATCTCATAAAGATCACAAACCTAAACCAGATTTCGAAGATACTGTCATTTCGCACCTGGACAACAAAACTCACATTCCCTTGAGAAGGCTCTTTCTAATTCTGGCTTCTAAGTAGATGTCTTGGAAAACGTTGCTATATGAGTTTCAATCATTAGTAGAGGTGAGTTTTATTTTGTATAACACCCATTCCTGGAAATAACTTTGTGCCTTATCTCGCTTCCTTCAATCACAAAAGGATCACAACCCAAAACGTGGTTTGGTAAATAATGCCAATTCGGCCATTGAGAACGAATCTCACATTTCTTTGAGAAGGCAATTTCTGATCCTGGCTTGTAAGTAAATGTCTAAGAGCAAGTTTGAATGTGAGTGGCAATCATTACTACAGCAGAGATGAAATATATATCACCTATTTTTGAAAATAACTTGGTGCCCAATCTCTCTTCCTTCCAGCTCGTAAGCATCACCAACCTAAATGTTTTGGAACATATTGGCATTCGGACCCTGAGAAGGTATCTCACTTTCCTATGAGAAGGCACTTTCTAATCCCAGCCTATATGTAGATATGCAGGAACAAGTTTGTAAATGAGTGACAATCATTATTAAAGCGGAGTTAAAAGGTGTATAACACCTAATCCCTGAAACAACTTTGTGCATAATCTCTCTTCCTCCCATGTTGTAAGGATCACTTTGCTCACCCAGGAACATAATTTGGAAAATAATGCCATTTCTGGACCTGAGAATTAATCTCAAATTCCTTTGAGAAGGAAATTTCTGATGCAGGCCTCTAAGAAGAAGTCCATGAACAAGTTTGTATATGAGTGGCAATCATTCCTATAGCTTAGCAAAAGTATGTGTAACGCCCATCACTGGAAATATATTTGTGCCTAACCTCTCTTCTTTCCATCTTGTAATGGTGAAAAACCTGAACCCGGTTTGGAGCATAATGCCATTTTGTGCCCTGAGAACGAATCTCATACTCCTTTGATAAGGCACTTTCTGAACCCCCTTGTAAGTAACAGTCTAGGAACAAGTAGCTATATGAGTGGTAATCGTTAGTACAACTGAGCTAACCTATGTATAGCACCTGTTTATGGACATGACGTCATGCCCAATCTCCCTTCCTTCCAGCTGCTACAGATCTCCTTCCAAAAGCAGGCTTGTAAACAGGGCCATGTAGGGACTTGAGGCAGGACCACTCTCAAATGCCTTGGAGAACACAATTTCTTTTCCGAGTTTGAATGTAGACGGTATGAAACACCTTGGTATCTGAGAGGCATTCATTACTACAGCTGAATTGAACTATGTATTACAACCATTCCTGATAGTAACTTCATGCCCAATCTGTCATCCTTATAGCTCCCAAGGATCGCCTTCCCAAAGCAGGTTTTGCACAGGGCCATGTAGGGCCTTGAGAGAGAATCTCACGCACATGCCTTAGAGAAGGAACTTTCTTATCCCAGTTCGTAAGTAGATGGTAAGAAACATCTTTCTATCTGAGTGGCATCACTACTACAGCTGAGTTAAACTATGGATAACGACAGTTCCTGGATCGAAGTTCAGGCCCAATATCCCTTCCTTCCGGTACATGAGGATCGCCTTCCCAAGGAAGTTATGGAAGGAGGACCATGTAGGGCCTTGAGACAATCTCACTCAAAAGCCATAGAGAGCACACTTAATGATAGCGGATTCTAAGTAGATGGTTAGGAACATGTTTGTATCTGAGTGGCAAGAATTGCTACAGCTGAGCTAAACTAAGTATAACACCCATTCCTGGAAATGACATAGTACCCAATCTCCCTTCCTTCCAGCTGCTAAGGATCGCCTTCTCAAAGCAGGTTTGTAAACAGGACTGTGTATTGTCTTGTGACAGCATCTCACTCATAAGCCATTGAGAGCGTGTTTTCTCATACTACATTCTAAGTAGATAGCTAGAAACATGTTTGTATCTGAGTGGCAGGCATTACTACAGCTGAGCTAAACTAAGTATAACTCCCATTCCTGGAAATTACTATGTGCCCAATCTCCCTCCTTCCAGCTCCAAAGGATCACTTTCCCAAAGCAGGTATGGAAACAGGGCTGTGTAGGGCCTTGACACAGGATCACTCTCAAATGCCTTAGAGAACGGAATTTCTTATCCTGGGTTGGAAGTAGATGGTTAGAAACATCTTTGTTTGTGAGTGGCAATCATTACTACAGCTGAGTTAAACTATGTATAACACCCATTCCTGGAAACAACTTGGTGCCCAATCTCCCTTTCTCCCAGCCTCTAAAGATCGCCATCCAAAACCAGGTTTTGCACAGGGCCATGGAGGGCCTTGAGAGAGGATTTCACACACATGTCTTAGGGAAGGCACTTTCTTATCTCGGCTTGTAAGTAGATGGAAAGAAACATCTTTCTATCTGAGTGGCAATCACTACTGAAGCTGAGTTAAACTATATATAACACCCATTCCTGGAAAAAACATCTTGCCAGATCTCCCTTCCCTCCAGCGCATAAGGATCGCCTTGCCAAAGCAAGTTTACACAGGCCCATGAAGGGCCTTGAGAGACAATCTCACTCACATGATTTAGAGATTTATGTTTAGGTTTAGGGTTAGGGTTAGGGTCAGGCTTAGGTTTAGGGTTAGCTTTCGGGTTCGGGTTAGGGTTAGGGTTACTGTTAGGGTTAGTGTTAGGGTTATGGTTTGGTTCTGCTTACGCTTAGGGTCAGGGTGCGGGTTAGAGTTCAGGCTGGTTCATGGTTAGGGTTACATTTAGGATTGGCATTAAGGTTAAGCTTGGGATTCTGGTTAGTGTTCGGGTCGGGTTAGGCTTTGGGTGAGGGTTAGAGTTAGGGTTCAGGATTGAGTTATGGTTAGGCTTAGGGTAAGTGTTACTGCTTGCTAAGAATTAGGGTTATCGTTGCCTTCCCATTAGGGTTAACGTTCGGGTTATTGTTAGGGTTCAAGTTAGGGTTAGTGTTATGGTTCAGGTTAGGGTTTAATTTAGGGTTAGTGTTAGGGTTAAGGTTGGGGTTAGGATTAGGGTTAGGGATCTAGTTAGGTTGGAGCTGGGGTTCGTGTACTGTTTTCGTTTAGGTTTAGGGTTAGAGTTAGCCTTCAGGTCAGTGGTCGGGTTAGCTTTAGTTTAAG
Organism: Diceros bicornis minor; assembly: GCF_020826845.1. Classification (NCBI taxonomy): domain Eukaryota; kingdom Metazoa; phylum Chordata; class Mammalia; order Perissodactyla; family Rhinocerotidae; genus Diceros; species Diceros bicornis. The sequence goes on from NW_026691791.1 coordinate 211,174, forward strand.
CTTCATGTTATGGTTCCGGTTAGGGTTAGGTTTAGTGGTCTAGTTAGTGTTAGAGTTAGTGTTAGTGTTAGGGTTAGGGTTGGGTCGGTCTTCATGTTAGGGTTAGGCTTAGGGATCGGTTTACTTTGCGAGTTAGGGTTAGGGTTTGAGTTAGGTTTAGGGGTATGGTTGGGTTCGTGTTTGGGTTAGCGATAGGGTTCGGGATATGGTTAGAGGTCTGGTTCTTGTTCGGATTAGATTTAGCGTTAGTGTTCACGTTAGGGCTAGGGCTCGGGTTCGGGTTAGTGTTAGCATTAGGGTTAGGTTTCAGGTTAGGATTGGGGTTAGGGTTAGAGTTAATGTTAATTTTAGGATTAAGGTTAGTATTATGGTTCGATTTTGGGTTAGAGTTAGGGTTAAGATTCATGTTACAGTAAGTGTTACGGTTTGGGTTAGCATTAAGTTTAGTTTTAGTGTTAGTGTTTGGATTAGGGTTATGGTTAGGTTTCAGGTTTGCTTTAGGATTAGTTTTAGCCTTAGCGTTCATGTTAGGGTTAGGATTACGGGTCGTTTCACTTTAGGGTTAGGAGTTGGGTTATGTATAGTGTTATGTTTAGTGTTTGGATTAATGTTACAATTAGGTTTCACTTTCAGTTTAGGGTTAGCCTTAGCTTTAGGGTTCGGGTTAGGTTAGGGTTAGGGTTGGATTTAGGGTTATGGTTCGGTATAGTGTTAGGTTTAAGGTTAGGTTAAGGGTTAGGATTGGTTTTAGTGTTAGAGTTAATGTTCAGGTTAGTGTTAGGGTTAGGGTTCAGCTTCAAGTTCATCTTAGGGTTGGGTTAGTGACGGACTAGGAGTCGAGTTAGTGTTAGGGTTACGGTTCAGGTTAGGGTTTCTGATAGTGTTAGGGTTAATATTTGTGTTAGGATAATGGTTAGCTCTAGGGTTAAGGTTGGGTTCTGCTTAGGGTTACATTTGGGGTTCAGGTTAGGTTTAGGGTTCAAGTTCTTGTTCGGGTTAGGGTTAGTGCTACGTTTCGGGTTATTTTTAGTGTTAGGATTAGGGTTACAGTTATTGCTAGTGTTACATTTAGGGAGAGGTTAGTGTTCAGATTAGGGTTAGGGTTAGGGTTCGGGTTCTGGATTGTGTTAGGGTTTCAGTTATTGTCGGGTTCTGCTACGTGTCAGGGTTAGGTTTTGGGTTCGGTTTAGTTAATGGTGAGGGTTAGGGTTAGAGTTTGGTTTCAGGATACTATTAGGGTTGGGGTTAGGATTAGGCTTCCGTTTAGTGTTACGGTTAGAGTTATGGTTGGTTTGGGTTAGGGTTAGAGTTTGTTAAGGTTAGGGGTAGGACTGGGTTAGGGTTAGGGTTCAGGTTTGGGTTAGGATTAGGGTTAGCGTTAGGGTTTGGGTTAGGGTTAGGCTTCGGGTTAGCGCTAGGGTTAGGGTTAGGGTTGGGTTGAGTTACGGATAGCATTTGGGTTCAAGTTTAGGTTAGGGTTAGGGTTCGTGTTAGGGTTATGGTTTGGGTTAGTGTTCGGGTTGCTGTTAGAGTTCGAGTTAGGGTTAGGTTTAGGGTTAAGGCTAGGTTTACTCTTAGGGTTTGGTTGGGTTAGGGTTAGGGTTTGGGTTAGTGTTTGTGTCGTGGTTAGGTTTCAGTTTCTGGTTAGGGTTAGGGATAGCGATAGTATTCAGGTGTGTGTTAGGGCTAGAGTTCGGTTTAAATTTGGTTTTGGGTTAGGGTTAGAGTTCGGATTAGGTTTATGTTTACCTCTAAGTTTAGGTTTCAAGTGAGGATTAAGCTTAGGGTTAAGGTTACAGTTAGGGTTTGTGTTAGGGTAGGGTACAGGTTAGGTTTAGAGTTAGAGTAAGCGTTAGAGTAAGACTTAGGGTTAGTTTTATGATTCAACTTCAGGTTAGGCTTTGGATTAGTTTTCGTGTTAGGGTAAGCATTACAGTTTGGGTTAGGGTTAGGTATAAGGTTAAGTTTAGTTTTAGGGTTAGTGTTTGGATAAGCATGAGGGTTCCATTTCAGGTTAGGGATTGGTTATTGTTAGGGTTAGGGTCGGGTTAGGCTTCATGTTAGGATTAGGGTTAGGGTACGGGTTAAGTTTAGGGTTAGGGTTAGTGTTCCGGTACGAGTTAGTGTTATGGTTAGGCCTAGGGTTAGTGTTAGAGTTGGCTGCAGGTTCGGGTTAGGGTTAGGGATATGGTTACTCTTAGGGCTAGGTTTATGGTTATGGTTGGGTTCCGGTTAGGTTTAGGGTTAGGGTTCAGGTTAGGGTTAGGATTAGGTTTAGGGTTAGGGTTAGTGTTAGGTTTCAGGACAGGGTTAGGGTTAGGGTTACTGTTAGGGTTACACCTAGGCTCTGTTTGGGTTACAGTTAGGTTTAAGGTTAGGGTTCAGGTTAGGGTTCGGGTTAGTGTTAGTGTTAGGGTTCAGGTTAGGGTCTGGGTTAGGGTCCAGGTTAGGGTTTAGGGTTGTGGTTGTGGTTAAAGCTAGGGTTAGGGCTCTGGTCAGTGTTAGGGTTAGGGCCAGCACCAGTTTTCTTTAGGCTTAAAGTTAGTCTTAGGGTTTAGGGTTAGGTTTATGATTAGTGTTAGGCTTAGTGCTTGGGCTAGGGTTGGTGTTAGTCCTCGTTTTGGGGATCTAGGAAGTTTTAGGGTTAGGGTTAGTTTTGGAATTAGTGATAGGGTTACTGCTATGGTTTGGGTTATGTTTAGGCTAAGGTATATGGCTAGGTTTAGGGTTGGGTTAGATTAGGGTTAGGGTTAGGGTTAGGGTTAGGGTTTGGATTAGGGTTAGTGTTAGTTTTCAGGCTATGGTTAGGGTTAGGGTTAGTTTTATGGTTGCTCTTAAGGTTAGGGTTAGTGCAAGGGTTAGGGATCGGTTTTGGCTTAGGGTTATGGTTAGGTGTAGTGTTAGAGTTAGTGGTCTGATTGCAGTTCTGGTTCCAGTTCGGGCTCGTGATTCAGGTTAGGGTTAGAGTTAGGGTAGGATTAGGTTTCGGGTTAGGGTTAGGGTTGGGGTTCGCATTAGGATTAGGATTAGTGTTAGGGTTATAGTTCGGGTTCGGGTTTGGGTTATATTTAACAGTAGGATGGGGTCATGCTTTGGGTTAAGGTTATCTTTTGGTTCATCTTAGGGTTTGGGTTAGCATTATGCTTAGAGTTAGTGTGCTGGTTAGATTAGGGTTAGTGTTCGGGTAGAGTTTAGTTGGGATAAGCTAGTGTTTGCTTTATGTTTATGGTTAGGTTTAGGGTTAAGCCAGGGTTCAGGTTAGAGGTATGTTAGGGTTAGGGTTCGGGTTCTGGTTAGTAATTGTGCTCGAATGCAGTTTAGGGTTAGGTTGTGTTAGGATATGGGTTAAATTTAGGTTAGCAGTTATGGTTAGTTTTATGGTGCAGGTTAGTTTTAGGGTTAGGGTTCCGTTTAGGGTTTGGGTTAGGGTTATCTTTATTATTAGTGTTCAGGTGGGTTAGGGTTAGCTTTTCTGTTGTGGTTTAGGTTAGGTTTAAGGATAGGGTTAGGGTTAAGGTTAGGGTTCGGTCTCAGGTTACGTTTAGTGTTAGATTCTGGGTTTGGGTTCAGGGTTAGGGCTAGGGTTGGGTTTGCGTTAGGGTTCTGGTTAAGCTTATGGTTTGGGTTAGGTATAGGGTTAGTGTTATAGTTAGTTTTCAGATGAGGGTTAGGGTTAGGGTTAGGCTTAGGGGTCGGATTCGGGATCTGGTTAGGTTTAGTGTTAGTGTTAGGCTTCTTGTTAGGGTTAGCACTAGGATTCAGGTTAGCTTTAGCATTATGTTCAGGTTTAGGGTTAGACTTATGGTTTGGTTTACAGCTCAGGTTATGGATAGGTTAATGATTCGCGTTAATGTTATGGTTAGGGTTAAGATTGGAATTAAGTTTAGGTTTATTGTTGGTGTCAGGGTTCTGATTAGGGTTAGGGTTAGGATTCAGCTACATTTTAGGTTAGTGTTGGGATTCAGTTTAAGTTTAGTGATATGATCAAGTTAGGGTTAGGGTTAGTGTTAGTGTTAGGGTTAGAGTTAGCATTAGGGTTCTGTTTAGGGCAAGGCATAGTATTCGTGTTAGTGTTAGTGTTTGGGTTAGGATTCAGTTTCTGTTTCCAGTTAGGATTGCATTTGGGTTAGGTATTAGGGACACGTTTATTGTTCAGATTAGCTTTATGTTTTGGGTTAGGGTTCTGTTTCAGTTTAGAGTTAGAATTCAGGCTCTAGTTCTGGTTAGGGGTAGGTTTTCGGTACCATTTAGAATTAGCATGCAGTCATGGGTTAGTGTTACTGTTCTGTTTACGCTAATGGTGGGGGTTCTGGTGAGGGTTAGAGTTATCGTTAGAGTTCAGTTCAGTTTGGAATTATGGGTAGCTCGAGTCAGTGTTAGGTTTAGGCTATGGTTTGGGCTTTCTTTAGTGTTAGGGCTAGGTTTCAGGTTCAGTTTAGATTTAGGGTTTTGTTTCAGTTAGGGTTGTAGTTAGGGTTAGGGTTCAGTTTAGGCTTAGTATTAGCATGCGGGTTAATGTTAGTGTTAGGTTTAGAGTTAGGGTTAAGGTTTGAGTTATGGATAGGATTTGGGTTCAGGGTTCGGTTAAGGATAAGGTTAGGGTTAACCCAACCTTGGGCACTTGGAGGACCAGGGCTTCACTACTCCAGAGAAGAAGCTGGGATCTGTCGCCTGAAGGGCACTCCAAGGTTGCTGCCAGATCCTTAGGCCTCCGTCCTGCTGGGGCCAAACTCACTGCCTTGCCATATGCCTGTCTCCGCACTTGTGACTCTACATTGGCTTTCCTCTACCTGACTGGAGTTGAAAATTACATGCATGGGGTGAGGCCATTAGTTTGGTCATTCCAGGAAGAAATGAGACCCAGGACGAAGAAGCTGGCTGAGGCAAAGCCTTGACCTCGCACCCCAGTCTGCCTTGGCAGCCAGGGCCAGACTACCACTTCCAAAGAAGGGAAGCGGCTGGTGACCTGAGTGGCTGTGGGGTGATAGGAGGGAGAACAGCTGAAGCCAAGTCAAGAAATGCAGCGTTCCTTCTTCACCTGCACGTGGCAGGTGTGAGAGAGCGGCCCAGTTGGTCAGAGACCAGCAGGCTGGTGAAGCATTCAATGAGGACCCCCGAGGCCCGGTGGCCGTGCCTGCGCCATTGGCCTGACACATTGAACCCAAGCCCACAGGGGTCCCTGAGCGGCCAGAGAAAGATGGGCCCATGAGAGAGGTAGGCAAGGTGGGTAGGTTGAGTCCACATCTCTCCTCAGGTCCCTGAGGGAGAACGAGAGAGACACAGAGAAACAGAGAGAGAGAGAGATCTCTGAACTATGAGTCACTGCCTCCACCACTGGTGCCAACTCACACACCATCCCACTTACCCCCGCCACCCCCATATCTGCCCCTGGGCAAGCCCCACCACAGAGAAGTTGGTTCCTTGTCACTTCCATGCTGTACCTTCGGGACCTGATGTCAGAGCAGGGGAAAACTTTCAAAGGTTTCCATGTCCCTATCCATGAGAATGGTCTTCTTTCCGTCTCAAATCTGAAAACCTCATCCCCAACATCCTCCTTTGTCTTGAACTGAAGATAGTATTGAAGAGGAGAATCTCTGCCATTGTGTTGAGAGACTCAGTTTCCCTTGTTTCTCCCATCTACACATGTTATTAAGCTTGAGATTATTTTCTCCAGCTAACCTGCCTGTTAATGATTTGGCCAACCATAAGAAATATAATGGAAAAGGCAGAAGGAAGTTCTCTCTCTGCCACAGAGAGCCCTGAGCTGGGTCCCTCCCTCAGACCTGGCCAGGGACAGCCCTTACCCAGAGGCCATCTCCCAAAGCATCCCAGGAAATGCTTACTGCCAGCCCCCACCCTCTCGCCACTGCCAAGTCCATCATCCTCCCTTGGGAGGCCCAGGCAGTTCAGGGACCCGGGTGTCGGAGGCAGCCAATTCCCAGGTCTGGCACACAAGTAGCAAGGCCGCTTCCATCTCTGACAGTGTCTAGCACACACCCCAGAAAACTTGGCAGCAGGCCCCAGGGCTCTGTCCTCCAGAACTTGTTGCCTTGGAAGGGGCCTGGCCGAGGAGTATGGGCTGGCCAGCCAGCCAGTCGACTTGGGACAAAGCAGGCGAGCCGAGTCATCCTTCCAGTTGCCCTGGGCTTGGCACTGGCCACCTCAAGGAGAGGGCCTCACTGGTGCCCTTCATGGTGGATTTCTCCCCAGAGCCATGGCCTGGACACTAGGAAGGCCAGGCCCTCCTGACTCCAGAGAATAGCCTGGGACCTGTTGCCAGAAGGTCTTTCCCAGTGTGGCCCCGGCTCCCTGGCCCTGCAGCCTGCTGGGACCACACTCACTGCTTTGCCATATGCCCGTTTCACTCCTTCTGACTCCACAGAGCCTCTCTTCCACCTGGCTGGAGTCGACAACTGCAGGCGTGGAGTGAAGCCATGGTTTTGTCTTTCCAGGAAGAAATAAGGCCTGGCTTGAAGCAGCTGGCCCAGGCAGAGCGTTGACCTCGCACCCCAGTCCGCCTTTGGCTACCAGGGCCAGACCACCACTTCCAAAGAAGTGAAGCATCCGGCGAGCTGAGTGAAAGTGGTCGGATGGGAGGGAGACAACAGCTGAAATCAAGTCAAGAAGGGTGGTTTTCCTTCTTCACCTTCAACTGGCCGGCACAAGAGAGCGCCCCACCTGGTCTGAGCCTCACTGGCGGACAGGGCCTTCACTGTGGACGCCTGAGGCCCAACTGCTGTGCATGCGTGCTTGGCCTGAGTGGTTGCACTCAAGTTGCAGTGCTCCGGGAGAGTCCAAAGAATAGCCCACGGGAGAGGTAGGCGAGGTGGGCTTGGTGCGCCTCCCCTCCTCGCCTGAGGGCCCCGAGAGAGGGAGACACAGTGACAGCCAGAGAGATGGAGAGAGAGAGAGATCCCTGACCTCTCTAGATTTCAGGTTAGTGTTATGGTTCCGTTTAGCTTTGGGGTATGATCAGGTTATTGTTAGGGTTAGTATTACCCTTGGGGTTAGGGTTAGGGTTACCGTTAGCGTTAGGGTTCTGGGTAGGGTAAGGGTTTGGGCTTGGTACGGGTTTGTTTTACATGTAGGGTTTGGTTTAGGATTTAGGGTTACTGTTAGGGTTAGGATTAGGGTCAGTGGTCGGGTTCAGTTTAGTGTTAGAGTTAGTATTAGGTTTCAAGTTAGAGTTAGGATTAGTGTTAGTGTTAGTTTTCGGGTTAGGGTCAGGGTTATTTGGTTTCGGTATTGGTTTAGGCTCAGGGTTATGGTCGGGTTAGGCTTCAGGTTAGTGTTAGGGTTCTTGTTATGGTTAGGATTCAGGTTAGGGTGCGGGTTAGGTTTAAGTTTAGGGTTAGTATTAGGATTAGGGTTATGATTAGGTTTCGGGTTCGGGAAAGTCTTAGCTTTAACATTAGGTTTCTTGTTAGGGTTACGTTTAGAGTTAGGGCTAGGTTAGGTTTAGTGTTAAGGTTGAGTTCAGATTATGGTTAGGGTTAGTGTTAAGTTTTAATTTCGGATTAGGGTTAGGTTTAACATCAGGGTTCAATTTAGGGTTAGAGTTAGGGTTAGGGTTAGGGTTAGCAATAGGGTTCAGGTTAGGCTAATGTTATTTTTAGTGTTAGGGCTAGTGTTCGAGTTAGGGTTAGGGTTAGGGTTACGGTTTCAGGATCAGGTGAGAGTTAGGGTTAGAGTCGGGGTAGGATTATGGTTATATTTACGGTTACGGTTCGGGTTAGGGCTGCTGGTAGGGTTAGGGTTAAATTTCCTGTTATGTTTACAGTTAGGTAATCTTAGGGTTGTTTTTGGGTTAGAGTTAGGGCTAGGTTTCGGGTTCATGATCCAGATAGGGTTAGGGTTATATTTTGTTTTTTTGTCATGGTTAGGATTAGGGTTACTGTTAGGGTTATGTTAACGTTTAGGGTGAGATTAGTGTTTAGTTTAGGGTTAGGGTTAGAGTTTGGGTTCTCGATGGAGTTAGGGTTATGGTCGCATTAGACTTTGGGTTTGTGTAAGTTTTAGGGAAAGGGTTAAGGGTGGGGTTAGAGTCAAGGTTAGGGTTAGGTTAGGGTTATGGTTAGGCTTAGGTTTAGGGTTAGTGTTCACCTTAGGGTTACGGTTAGTTGTAGTGGTAGGGTTGGGTTCTGGTTCGGTTTAGGGCTAGGGTTCGGTTTAGGGTTAGCTTTCTGGTTCATGTTCATGTTAGAATTAGGGTTAGGATTAGGGTTACTCTGAGGTTTAGGCTTAGGTTTATTGTGAGGTTTGCCTTCGGATTAGGCTTAGGTATCGGTTTGGGTCGGGATAAGATTAGGTTTAAGCTTAGTGTCGGATTAGGCTTCGGGTTAGAGTTACTTTTGTGGTTCGGTTTAGGGTTTGGGTTAGGGTTAGGCTTATGCTTAGGGCTAGGTTTAGGGTTAGGGTTGGGTTGGGTTAGGATTACTGTTAGGGTTCATGTTAGCCTTAGGGTTATGTTTAATCTTAGAGTTAGTGTTCACATTAGGGTTAGGGTTAGCTTTCAGGTTTGTGTTAGGGTTAGGATTAGCCATAGGGTTTGGGTTAGGGTTAGGACCGGGGTTCGGGTTAGTGTCGGTTTTAGGTTATGTTTAGTGTTAGGGATAGGTTTATGGTTGAGTTTATGGTTAGTATTAGGTTTAGAGTATGCTTTCGGGTTCAAACATGAATTAAAGTTAGGCTTAGGGTCGGGTTAATTTTAGGGTTAGGTTTTGGGTTAAGCTTAGGTTTAGGGGTAGTGTTAGGTTTAGGGTTCAGTTTTGGGTTAGGGTTATGGTTATCGTTATGGTTTGGGTTAGGGTTAGGATTAGGTTGGCTTATGGTTAGGGTTAGGGTTCATGTTAACATTAGTGTTAGGGTTAGGTTTAGGTTTAGAATTATTGTTCATATTAGGGTCAGGATTAGTTTTCGGGTTGAGGTTAGGGTTAGGATTAGCGGTAGGGTTTGTGTTAGGGTAATGGCTAAGTTTCAAGTTAGGGTTGCGTTTGGGTTAGGGTTAGGATTCGTTTGAGTGTTAGGGTTAGAGTTAGAGTTAGGGTTGGGTTTATGTTTGGGATTAGGTTTAGGATTCGGGTTAGGGTTAGGCTTAGGGTTAGGGCTAGGATTAGGGTCACCTTAGGGTTAAGTTTAGAGTGCAGCTTAGTGTTAAGGCTAGTGTTCTAGTTAAGTTTAGGTTTAGTATCATGGTTAGGGTTCAGGTACGGGTTACAGTTAACGTTAGGTTTCATGTTAGTGCAGAGTTTAGGGTTAGAATTAAGGTTATGGCTAAGGTTAGGGTTAGGATTTGGTTGGATTAGTGTTCGCATTAGGGTTAGGGTTAAGTTTAGGGTTCGGGTTAGGTTTAGATATAGGGTTCGGGTTCGGGTTAGGGTTACTGTTAGGGTTTGGGTTATGGTTAGGCTTAGAGTTAAGGCTAGGTTTATGGTTACGATTCGGTTGGGTTAGGGTAAGGGTTAGGGTTTTGGTTAGGCTTATGGTTAGGATTGGGATTATGCTTAGGATTAGATTCTGGATTCGGGTTAGGGTTAGGCTTAGGGTTAGAGCTAGGTTTAGGGTTCAGCTCAGGGTTAAGTTTAGAGTGCGGCTTAGTGTTACGCCTAGTGTTCTAGTTAGTTTAATGTTAGTATCATTGTTAGGGTTCAGGTTACGGGTTACGGTTAACGATAGGTTTCATGTTAGTGTACAGTTTAGGGTTAGAATTAGGGTTAGGGCTAAGGTTAGCATTAGGTTTGGGTTGGATTAGCGTTAGCATTAGGGTTAGGGTCAGGTTTCGGGTTCGAGTTAGGTTTAGAGTTAGTTAGGGTTTGGGTTCGGGTTAGGGTTAGGGTTACTGCTAGGGTTTGGTTTATGATTAGGCTTAGAGTTAAGGCTAGGTTTAGGGTTACGGGGGGTTGGGTTAGGGTAAGAGTTAGGGTTCTGGTTAGGCTTATGGTTAGGATTAGTGTTAGGTTTCAGGATAGTGTTAGAGTGAAGGTTACTGTTAGGGTTAGGGCTAGTGCTTGGGTTAGGGGTTGGTTGGGTTAGGGCTAGGGTTTAGTTTAGGTTTAGGGTTAGCTCTAGGGTTAGAGTAAGTGTTCGGGTTCGGGTTAGATTAGGATTAGAGTTTGGCTTAGTGTTAGTGTTTGGTTTGGGTTCAGTTTAGGGTTAGCATTGAAGTTAGTGTTCGGGTTAGGGTTAGGGTACGTGTTAGGCTTAGGGTTATAGTGTGGGTTAGTGTTGGGGTTCAGGTTAGTGTTAGGGTTCATGTTTGGGTTAAAGTTAAGTTTCATGTTCGGGTCAGGAATACATTTCTGGTTAGGGTTTGTGTTAGGTTTAGAATTGGGTTTTGTGTTAGGCTTAGGGTGCATGTTAATGTTAGTTTTAGGGTTTGTGTTAGGGTTAGGGACAGATTTAGTGTGATGTTTAGGGTTAGGGCCATTGCTAGTGTTAGTGCTAAGGTTAAGATTAGTTCTAGGGCTTGGTGAATTTTGATGGTTCGTTCTAGAGCCAGGGTTAGGGTCAGGTCTAGGACTGATTTTGGGTTATGTCCAGGGCAAGCAGTCGGCTTGGTGTTACAATTAGGGTTAGGGTTATTGTTGCTTAGGGTTAAGGTTAGGGTTAGGGTAAATGTTAGAGTTGTGGTCATTGCTAGTGTTAATGCTAAGGTAAGGGTTAGATCTAGGGCTTGGTGAAGGTTTACGTTTCCTTCTAGATCCAGGGTTAGGGTCAGGTCTAGGACTGGTTTAGGGTTAGGTCCAGGGCAAAGAGTAGGCTTGGTGTTACAATTAGTGTTAAGCTTATTGTTGGTTACGGCTAAGGTTAGTGTTAGGGTTAGTGTAAGGGTTAGTGCCATTGCTAGGGTTAATGTTAAGTTTAGGGTTATGTTTAAGGTTTGGTTAAGCATTAAGGTGTGGGCTAGGGTTAGCATTCGCATCAGGTCTAGGACAATGTGAGGGTTAGCTTTAGGCTTAAGGTTAGGTTTAGGGTGAGGGTTACCGTTTGGGTCAGGGTTAGTGTTGCTTAGGGCTAGGGTAGGGTTACTCTTAAGGCTAGGGCTGGGTTATGATTAGCTAATGCTGGGTTATGATTAGATAGGAATAGGATTAGTGTTATGGTTATTATTAGTGATAGGGGAGGTGGTTTGAGTTTTGGTTAAGGTTAGGTTTAACAGTTGGTATAGGATTAGAAATATGGCTAGGTTTTGAGTTAGGACTGGTTTAGGGCTACAGCAATGGTTAGGGTTAGGGTTACACTTGGGTTATGGTGAAGGTTAGGTGTGGGGGTAGTGTTAGGTTTAGTGTTATGGCAAGAGTTATCGTTACGGCTGGGATTAAGGCTAGGCTTCATTATTATATTTAAGGTTAGGTTTCTCTTTAAGTTTATGGCTAGATTTATTTTTAGGGTTAGGATGAACCCAATTTTAGGTAGGATGAACCCAACTTTAGCTCTAAGCCTAAGCTTATCGCAAACCCTAACACTAGCCCTAGCACTAACCCTAATCGTATGCCTACCGCTAACACTCAGTGTAACTGTAACCCTAAGCCAACTCTAACCCTAACTTTAACCCTAGTCCTAGCCCAAGCCCTAACAGTAACCCTAACACTAGCATAATACTAACTCTAACCCTCCTCCTAATCCAAACCAAAGCCCTATGCCTACTACTACACTTTCCATTGTCCCAACTCTAAGGCACACCCAACACTAATGTCAAACCTAATCCTAATCCTACCCCTAGCCATAACCTCAAAACCAACCCTATCCCTGACTCAAACAACCTCCTCTAACACTAATAATAACCATAACAATAATCCTAGCCCTATGTAATCATAACCCATCCCTAGCTAATCATAACCCAGCCCTAGCCCTAAGAGTAACCCTACCCTAGCCCTAAGCAACACTAACCCTGACCCAAACGGTAAATCTCACCCTAAACATAACATTAACCCTGATCCTAACCCTCATATTGTCTTAGACCAGACGCTAACGCTAGCCCTAGCCCACACCTTAATGCTTGAGCAAGCCTTAGAGATAACCCTAACCTTAACATTAACCCTAGCAATGACCCTAACCCTTACACTAACCCTAACACTAACCTTAGCCGTAATCAACAATAAGCCTAACCCTAATTGTAACACCAAGCCTACTCTTTGCCCTGGACCTAACCCTAAACCAGTCCTAGACCTGACCCTAACCCTGGCTCTAGAAGGAAGCATGAAACTTCACCAAGCCTTAGATCTAACCCTTACCTTAGCACTAACACTAGCAATGGCCATAAACCTAACATTTACCCTAACCCTAAACTTAGCCCTAACCAACAATAACCCTAACCCTAATTGTAACACCAAGTCTGCTCCTTGATCTGGACCTAACCCTAAACCAGTCCTAGACCTGACCCTAACCCTGGCTCTAGAGCGAACCGTAAACATTCACCAAGCTTTAGAACTAACCCTAGCCTTAGCACTAACATTAGCAATGGCCCTAACCCTAAACATAACACTAAATCTATCCCTAACCTAACACAAACCCTAAAACTAACAGTAACCCGCACCCTAAACCCAACCCAAAACCAAACACTAAACCTAACCCAAACCCTAACCAGAACTGTATCCCTGATGCAAACACGAACCATAACTCAAACTCGAACATGAATCCTAACACTAACACGACCCACAACACTAACCTACACTATAACCCTAAGCCTAACACGTACCCTAAACCTAACCCGAACACTAACCTGAATGCTAACCATAAACTGAACCCAAACCCAAATACTAACCCTAACCAGAACTCTAATCCTAATCTAACCCTAACCCGAGCACTTACTCTAACCCTAGAACTAAGCCTAAACCTAAACCAAACCCTAGACCTAACCCAACCAACCCCTAACCCGACCACTAGCCCTAAGCCTAACATGAACCCTATCCCTAAGGCTAACCCTAACCCAAACCAAATCGTAACCATAACCAATAGCATAATCCCACCCTAACGCTAAATGTAACCTGAACCCGAACCGTAATCATAACCTTAACACTAACCCTAATCCTACCATAACCCTAAACACTAACACTAACACTAACCCTAAATAAAACTGGTGCCAGTACCCTAACCCTAACATTAACCATATCCATAACACTAGCCCTAACCCCAACCCTAATGCTAACCTGAAACCTAAACCTAACTGTAACCTGAAATCTAACCCTAACACTAACCCTCAAACAAACCCTAACCCGAACACAAACCTTAGACCTAACTGGAATCCAAACATAAGCCTAACCCTAACCCGAACAGTAACCCTCAGCCTAACACTATCCTGAAACCTAACACTAATACTAAGCATAAACCTAACCAGAACCTTAACCCTTACCCTAACCCAACCCAACCCTAAAACTAAACCTAGACTTAACTCTAAGCCTAACCATAACTCAAACCCTAGCAGTAACCCTCAGCCTAACCCGTACTCGAACCCAAAACTTAACCGTAAACCTAATGCTAACCCTAAGCGAACCCAAACCTAACACTAACCTTAGCCCTAACCCTAATTCTAACCCTAAACTTTACACTAACATGAAACCTAAGGTTAACCACAAACTGTACCTGAACCCTCACCATGATCCTAAACCTAAACCTAACCAGAACACTAGCCGTAACACCAAACCAGACTCTAAGCTTAAATCTAAGCTGAACCTTAACCCTAGCCCTAACCCGAATACTAAACCTAATCATAAGCATAATCACAACCCTAACCCTAACCCTAACACTAACCATAACGCTCAACCGAACCCTAAGCCTAACCCAAACCCAACCCTAACATGAAACCTAGCCATTACCCTAACACGAACCCTACCGCTAATCCGACCCTAACCTGAACCCGAAACCTAACCCTAAACCTAACCCTAATCTGAACACTAATTCTAAACCTAAACCTAAACCTAACACTAACGCTAACATGAAGCCTAACCCTAATCATAAGCCAACTAATCCTAACTCTAACCCAATGATAACCCTAACCTTAACACTACCCCTAAACCAATCCATAACCCAAACCCTAATCTTAAAATTAACCCGATCCTAAACCTAACTTTAATCCAATCTTGAATCTGTAACCATACCCTGACCCTAATCCTAACCATAAAATCAACCTTAACCTTAACACTAACCCTAATCTTCACCCGAACCCTAACCCTAACCCTAACCTGAAACCAACTCTAACCTGAACCCTAGTCCTAACCCTAACCAGAACCCTACTACTAATCCTAATCTTAACGTGAACCTGAAAGCTAACTCTAACCCTAATCTGAACACTAACTCTAAGACTAAACATAACCCTAACCCTAACATGAACCCTAACAGTAAACCTAACTCAACCCATCCCTAACCTTAAACCTAGCCCTAAGCATAAGCCTAACCCTAACCCAAACCCTAACCCGGACCCCAAAAGTAATCCTAACCCAAAGCCTAATTTGACACTAACCTTAAACCTAATCTTATCCTGACCCAAAACCTAAACCTAACCCTAACCCGAAGACAAACCGCACAGTAAAGCTAAGCCTAAACCTCACAGTAACCCTAATCCTAACCCTAACCCTAGATGAACATGAACTGGAACTGTAACCCTAAACCGAAACTTGCACCTAAACCAAACCAGAACCCAATCCTACCCCTAAAACTAAAACTAACCCTAAGGTGAACATTAACCCTAACCCTAACCCAAACCCGAAACCTAACCCTAACTCAAATGCTAACCTGAACCCTAACAGTAAACCTAACCTAATACTGACACCAAACACTAACCATAACCGTAAACCAAACACTAACCCTAACACTAAACATAACGCTAATCCTAACTCTAACCTGAACCCAACCCTTACCCTCAATCTAACTGTGATCCTAAACCGAACATTAACTCTAACCATAACCCTAACCTGAACCCTAAGACTAAACCTAACCTTAACCCTAACGTTAACTCCAAAATGAACCCTAACGGTAACCATAATGCTAACTCTAACATGGAAACTAACCTTAACCCTAACCCGAACCCGAATCCTAAACCTAACCCTAACTCAAACTCAAATCCAACCTGAACCCAGCGCTATCCCTAATCCAAAACTAACTCTAAACCTAGCCCTAAACCTAAGCTTAAACCTAACCCAAACCCTAACAATAACCCTAACCCGAACCCGAACCCCAACCGTAACCTTGTCTCTAAACCCAACCTTAACACTTTCCCTAAAATTAACACAAACCCAAAGCCTAATCCAATCGTAATGCTAACCCCATTGAGAAACCAAACCCTGACCCTAACCCTAAGCCAAACACTAACCTCACCCTAAACGTTAACATGACCCTAACAGTAACCCTAATCCTAACCATGACACAAAAGCAAAACATAACCCTAAATCTATCTGGAACATGAACCCGAAACCCAGCCCTAACACTAACAAGAAAACAACCCTGACGTTACCTAACCCTAAACATAACGCGAACATTAAACCTAACTCTACCAGCAGCCCTAACCCGAAATGTAATCCTAACTATAACCCTAATCCTAGCCCGAATCTAACCCTAACTCTAACCAGATCCTGAAACCGAATCCTAACCCTAAACCTAATTCGAACACTAGCCCTAACACTAAAACTAAACCTTACCCTAACCTGAACCCTATTGCTAACCCTAACCCTAACCAAAACTCTAATCATAATTCTAACCCTAATGGTAACACTAACACTAACCCGAACCCTAATCCAAACCCAATCATAACCCTAACCCTAGCCCTAACTCTAACCCTGAATTGAATCCTAAAGTTAACCCTAACCCTAATCCGAAACTAAAACCTAACCCTAAATCTAACCAAAATCTGAACCCAACTTGAACCCTAAACCTAAACCTAGTCCTAACTCTAACCCTAACCCTAACAAGAAACCTAACGCTAGGCTAAGACTTTCCCAAACCCGAAACCTAATCACAACCCTAATCTAAATAGTAACCCTAAACATAAACCTAACACGAACCCTAACCTGAAGCCTAACCCGACCATAACCCTAAACCGATATCGAACCTAAACACTAACCCTCACGCTAACCTGAAAACTAACACTAACACTAAACCTATCACTAACCCTAACTCTACTTGAAACCTAATAATAACTCTAATACTAAACAGAACCTGACCACTGACCCTAATCCTAACCCTAAATTCTAAACCTAACCCTACATGTAAAACAAACCCTTACCAAGCCCAAACCCTAACCCTACCCAGCACCCTAATCCTAACGCTAACCCTAATCCCAACTCCAAAGGTAACACTAACCCTAACAATAACCTGATCACACCCCGGAGCTAAAGTGAACCTTAACTCTAACCTGAAATCTAGAGAGGTCAGGGATCTCGCTCTCTTTCCATCTCTCTGGCTCTCTCGGTGTCTCCCTTTGTCGAGGACCTGAGGAGAGGGGGGAGGCACACCCTGCCCACCTCACCTACCACTCCTGTGAGCCATTCTTTGTCTGGCCACTCCGGGAGCCTTGTGGCTTGAGTTCAACCACTCAGGCCAAGGGCACATGCACAGCCGTCGGGCCTTAGGGGTCCACAGTGAAGGCCCCGCCCACCCGTGAGGCTCAGACCAGGTGGGGCACTCTTTTGCGTCAGCCAGGTGAAGAGGAAGAAGGAACACCGTCATTCTTGACTTGGTTTCAGCTGTTGTCTTCCTCCCATCCAACCACTTTCACTCAGCTCGCTGGATGCTTTCCTTCTTTAGAAGTGTCAGTCTGGCCCTGTTAGCGAAAGGCGGACTGGGGTGCGAGGTCAAGGCTCTGCCTGGCCCAGATGCTTCATGCCGGGCCTCATTTCTTCCTAGAAAAACAAAACCATGGACTCACCCCACGCCTGCACTTGTCGACTCCAGCCAAGTGGAGGAGAGCCTTTGCGGAGTCAGAAGAACTGAAACAGGCATATGGCAAAGCAGTGAGTGTGGCCCCAGCAGGCCGCAGGCACAGGGAGCCGGGGCCACACTGGGAAAGCCCTTCTGGCAACAGGTTGCAGCCTCTTCTCTGGAGTCGGGAGGGCCTGGCCTTCCTAGTGCCCAGGACATGGCTCCGGGGTGAAATCCACGATGAAGTGCACCAGCGAGGCCCTCTTCCTGAGGTGGCCAGTGCCAAGCCCAGGGCAACTGGAAGGATGGCTTGGCTTGCCTGCTTTGTCTTAAGTCAGCTTGCTGGCCGGCCGGCCCATAATTCTCGGCCAGGCCCCTTCCAAGGGGACATGTTCTAGAGGAAAGATCCCTGGAGCCTGCTGCCAAGTTTTCTGGGGTGTTTGCTGGGCACTGTCAGAAGTGTAAGCTGCCTTGCAACCAGTGTGTCAGACCTGGGATCTATCTCTGCCTCCCACACCCGGGTCCCTGAACTGCCCAGGCATCCCGAGGGAGGACGAGGGACTTGACAGTGGTGAGAGGGTGGGGGCTGGCAGTGAGCTTTTCCTGGGATGCTCCGGGAGATGGCCTCTGGGTATGGGCTGTCCCTGGCCAGGTCTGAGGGAGGGACCCAGCTCAGGGCTCTCAGCGGCAGAGAGAGAACCCCCTTCCACCCTTTCCTTTCAATTTCTTTTGGCTGGCCAAATCATTAACAGGACAGGTTAGCTGAAGAAAATAACCTCAAGCTTAATAACATGGGTAGATGGGAGAAAGAAGGAAACTGAGTCTCTCAACACAATGGCAGAGTTCTCCTCTTCAATACTATCTTGAGTTCAAGACAAAGGAGGATGTTGGGGGTGAGGTTTTCAGATATGAGAGGGGAAGAAGACCATTCTCATGGATAGGGACATGGAAACCTTTTTTTTGAAAGTTTTCCCCTGTTGTGGCATCAGGTCCCAAAAGGACAACATGGAAATGACAAGGAACCAACCTCTCTGTGGTGGGGCTGGCCCAGGGGCAGACATGGGGGTGGTGGGTGTAAGTGGGATGGTGTGTGAGTTGGCACCAGTGGTGGAGGCAGTGACTCATAGTTCAGAGATCTCTCTCTCTCTCTGTTTCTCTGTGTCTCTCTCTTTCTCCCTCAGGGACCTGAGGAGAGATGTGGACTCAACCTACCCACCTTGCCTACCTCTCTCATGGGCCCATCTTTCTCTGGCCGCTCAGGGACCCCTGCAGGCTTGGGTTCAATGTGTCAGGTCAATGGCACAGGCACGGCCACCAGGCCTCGGGGATCCTCATTGAACGCTTCACTAGCCTGCTGGTCTCTGACCAACTGGGGCACTCTCTCACACCTGCCATGTGCAGGTGAAGAAGGAACGCTGCCCTTCTTGACTTAGCTTCAGCTGTTGTCTCCCTCCTATCACCCCACACCCCCTCAGCTCGCCAGCCACTTCCCTTCTTTGGAAGTGGTAGTCTGGCCCTGGCTGGCAAGACGGACTGGGGAGCGAGGTCAAGGCTCTGCCTCAGCCAGCTTCTTCGTCCCGGGCCTCATTTCTTCCTGGAATGACCAAACCATGTCATCAACACACCCCCACACTTTTCAGTTCCAGGCAGGTAGTGGAAACCATCTGTAGAGTGACAAGTGCAGAGACAGGCATATGACAATGCAGTGAGTTTGGCCCCAGCAGGACGGAGGCCTAAGGATCTGGGGCCACCCTTTGTGTGCCCTTCAGGTGACAGGTCCCAGCCTCTTCTCTGGAGTAGTGAAGCCCGGGCCATCTAAGTGCCCAAGGTTAGGGTTAACCCTAACCTTAACCATAACCGAACTCCGAACCCAAACCCTATCCATAACTCAAACCCTAACCCAACTCTAAACCTAACACTAATACTAACCCGTATGCTAATACTAAGCCTAAACTGAACCCTAACCCTAAATACAACACTAACTGAAAAAAAACCCTAAATCTAAACTGAACATGAAACCTAACCCTAACCCTAAAAGAACCCAAAACATAACCTAAAGCTAACACTGACCCGGCCTACCTGTAACCCCAAACTGAACCGACCTCTAACGATAACCCTAACCTTTACCAGAACCCTCACCCTTAGCGTAAGCAGGACAGTAACGCTAACCCGTGCCTGAATGCTAAGTCTAAATGGTACTGAAAACCTAACCCTAACCTTAACTAGAGCCTGAATGCCAACTCTAAACTGTAGTAGGGGTAGGTGTTGTGTTAGTGTTTGGCTTAGGGTTAGGGTCAGGGTTAGGGTTATGGTTATGGTGAGAGTTAAGCGTAGGTTTAGTGTTAGAGTTAGCATGAGAGCTAGAGTTCAGGTTAGGGTTAGGGCTGATAATAGGCCTAGATTTATGGATAGGTTTAGGACTAGGGTTAGGGTGGGTTAGTATAAGGGTTTGTGTTAGGGTACTTTTAGATCTACGGTTAAGGTTAGTGATGTGTTAGAGTTACAGTTAAGCTTACTGTTTAGTTTAGGGCTAGGGTTAGGGTTAAGGCTAGTCTTATGTCTAGGCTTAGTGTTATGGTTAGGACTAGGGCTAGTGTTGGGTTTAGGGCTATGGTTAATGTTAGCCTTAGTGTTAGTACTAAGTTTAGGGATAGTGCTAGTGTTAGAGTTAGCGTTAGGGCCAGGGCTATGGAAAGGGCTAGGGTTATCATTAGGGCTAAGCCTAGGTCTATAGTTATGGGTAGGTATAGAATTTGGCCTAGAGCTAGGGTTAGGGTTAGGGTTAGGGATATGGTCATGTCTGGGGTTAAGTTTAGGGTCAGGTCTGGGGCTTGGATTTGTGTTAGGGTTAGGGCTTGTGTGGAGTGTTATGGTTAGGTGTAGGGTTAAGTCTAGTGCTAGTGTTAGGTTTATGGTTAGTGCTAGCTTTAGGGTTAGTTTTATGTGTAGTGCTAGCATTTTGGTTAAGTCTAGTGTTAGACTTAGCAATTGGGTTAGGCTTAGGGCTGATATTAGGGTTAGGGTTAGGTTTAAGAGTAGGTTTAGTGTTCAGGTTACCATTATGTTTAGTGTTTAGGTTTGGCTTAGGGTTAGGAATAGGCTTAGGGTTAGGGCAAGAGTTTGTATTAGGAGTCTGTCCAGGATTAGGGTTAGAGTTACAGTTGGGTTAGACTAAGTGTTAGTGTTAGGGTTAAGTTTAGGGCTATGACTAGGGTCTGAGGTAGCGGTAAGTGTTGGCTTAAGGCTAGGGTTAGGGTTTGGGCTAGGGTAGGGCTAGGGTTTGTGTTAGATTTAGGGTTAAGGTTAGGGATAGGGCTTGGGCTAGAGCCAGGTTTAGGGTTAGAGCTAGCATCAGGTCTAGGTTAGGCGTTATTTTCAGGCTATTGGTAACATTAGAGTAGGATTAGGCTTAAAGCTATGGGTAGGGGTAGGCTAAGTGTTTGGGTTAAGAGTAGGGGTAGGGATAAGGTCACAGTTAGGGTTAGGTTTAGGGTTAAAGTTGGGGTAATGTTAGGGGTGGGTGATGTCTAGTCTTAGTGTTATGGTTAATATTAGTGTTTGTGCTAGCATTAGGGTTCTGCATATTATTTCTGTTAGCCGTAGGGTTAGGCTTAGGCGTCGGATTGGATTAGGGGTAGGGTTAGGGTTTGGGTAGGGTTAGAGTTAGTTTATGGAGAGAAGGAGGGGTAGGGTTGGGGTTAAGGTTGCATTTGGTTTAGGGTTAGGGTTAGGGTTCGGGTTCCAGTTAGGGTTAAGGTTAAGGTTAGGCTTAGGGCACAGATTAGGCATTGTGTACTGGTTTGCTTTAGGATTCCAAACAGCAATCTGTGCCAAATGTTTTTTAGGTATTATGTGATCCTTACTAGTTGGAAGGAAGGGAGATGGGGTATGGATTTATTTCCTGGAATGGGTGCTAGACATGATTTGGCTCAGCTCTACTCTGGATTCCTGTCCTATACAAACCTGTTCCCACGTTTAAGGATAGGGTTAAGGTTAGGTTTTGGTTACGGTTAGAGTTAGTTTTATAGAGAGAAGGAGGGGTAGGGTTGGGGTTAGGGTTGCGTTAGGATTGAATTTAAGATTAGGGATAAGGATAAGGTTTGGGTTAGAGTTACGGTGAGGGTTAGGGTTAGAGTTAGGGCTAGGGTTGTATTAGTGTTAGGGTTATTGTTAGGATTAAATTTAAGTTTAGTGTTAGCCTTAGTGTTTAGAGTTAGTGTACTAGAGTTAGCATAGTGTTAGGGTTAGGGTTAAGGTTTGGGCAAGGGCTAGGTTTAGACATAGAGTTAGGGTTATGGCTAGTGTAAGGTCAGAGTTTTAGTGCCAGGGCTAGGGCTAGTATTAGTTTCATCTGTAGGTTGGGTTAGGGCTAGATCTAGGGTAAGGTTTTGGGTTAGGGTTACAGTTAGGTTTAGCTTTAGGGCTAGGGCTAGTGTCAGGGTTAGGGTTAAGGCTAGGACAAGGGTTAGTGTTAGGGATAGGGATAGGCTTAGGCTTAGTGCTAATTCTTCAATTATTCTTATTGTTAATGTTAGTGTTGGGGTTGGAGTTGTGTTGCGGTAAGGGTCAGGTATAGGGTTAGTGGTAACCGTAGGTTTAGTGTAGGGGTATTTGTAGGTTTAGGGTTAGGGTTAGGGTTAGGGGCAAGGTTACGTCTAGGGATATGGTTAGGGTTAGGGTTAGGGCTATGGTGAGAATTTGGCTTCACGTTCAGATAATGTTAACATTAGTTTTAGGGCTAGGGTGGGGGTTTGTATCATGAATCATAACCCAACTTTAGCTCTAACCCAAGCCCTAAAACTCCCCATAGTCCTAACCCTAATCATATGCACACTCACTGTAACTGTAACCCTAAGCCAACTCTAACCCTAACTTAAAACCTAGTCCTAGCCCTGGCACTAACAATAACCCTAACCCTAGCATAACCCTAACTCTAACCATAGTCTTAACCCAAACCGAAACCCAAACACAAACCCTACGCCTGTTCCTACACTTTCCATTTTCCCCACCCTAAGGCACACACGACACTAACGTCAGACCTAACCTTAATCATACCCCTAGCCCTAACCTCAAAACCCACCCCATCCCAAACCATAAAAATGAATCTAGTTATAAACCTAAAGAGAATCCTAACCCTAAATGTAATAACTAAACTTAGCCCTAAGCCCAGCGCTAACGATAACTCTTGCCAAGACACTAACACTATCACTACACCTACTCCTAACTCTCACCATAACCCTACATGTAATCCAACCCTAACCCTATCATTAGCCCTTGCTGTATCCCTAAACTAGTCCTAACACAAACACTAGCCCTATTCCTAATCATATCCTTATTGCTAAACCTAACCTTAACTGAACCACAAACAACCTCACCTAGCCCTAGCGCTAAACATAACCCAGCCCTAGCCCTAAGCCTAACACTAACCCTACCCCAACCCTAACCCTAATCTTAACACAAACTCTAAGACTAAACATAACCCTAACCCTAACATGAACACTAACAGTAAACCTAACCCAACATAACCCTAACCTTAAAGCTAGCCCTAAGCATAAGCCGAACCCTAAACCGGGCACCAAATTTAACCCTAACCCGAAAGCTAATCCGACACTAAACATAAACCTAATCTTATCCTGACCCGAAATCTAAACCTTACCCTAATCTGAAGGTAAACCTCAAAATAAAGCTAAGCCTAAACCTCACAATAACCCTAATCCTAACCCTAACATGAACACGAATCAGAACCCTAACCCTAAACAGAACCCTAGACCTAAACCGAACCAGAACCCAACCCAACCCCTAAAACTAACCCTAAACCTAAGGTGAACACTAACCCTAACCCGAACCCGAATCCAAACCCTAAACCTAACTCAAACGCTAACCCGAACCCTAAGATGATACTGACACCAAACACCAACCATAACCCTATACCAAACACTAACCCTAACACTAAAACTAAAGCTAACCGTAACCCGAACCAAAACATAACCCTAACTTGAACACTAAGCCAAAACCTAACCCTAACCCTAACAATAACCCTAACCCAAATCCTAACCCTAACCATAACGTTAAGTCTAACACGAAAAATAACTCTAACCGTAACCCAAATTTAAATCCTAAACCTAACCCTAACTCGAACCCAAAGCCAACCTGAACCCAGCCGTATCCCTTATCCAAAACTAACCCAAACCCCAGCCCTAACCCTAAGCCTAAAGCTAACCAGAACTCTAACAATAACCTGAACCCCAAACTTAACCCAGACTCTAACCCGAACCTTAACCCTAACCCTAAAACTATCACAAACACAAAGCCTAATCCGACCCTAACACTAAGACCATCGAGAACCCAAACCTTAACTCTAATCCTAATCCAAACACTAACCTCACCCTAAACCTTAACATAACCGTAACAGTAACCCTAATCCTAACCATCCCAACAAAGCAAAACATAACCCTAACCCTAACCAGAAAATGAACTCGAACCCTAGCCATAACCCTAACTCAAAAACAACCCTGACCTTAAAGCTAACCCTAAACTTAACATGAAAATTAACCCTAACCATATCAGCAATCCTAGCCTGAACTGTAACCCTAACCCTAAACCTAATCTTAGCCCGACTCTAACCCTAACCCTAACCAGAACACGAACCTGAACCTTAAGCCTAACTCTGACTCGAACACTAGCCATAACACTAAAACTAAACATTACTCTAACCTGAACCCTATTGCTAAGACTAACCATAACCTGAACTCTAAACATATTTCTAACCCTAATGCTAACCCTAACCATAATCCAAACCCAAGGCTAACCCTAACCCTAATCCTAGACCTAAATCGAACCCTAATGCTAACCATAACCCTAATCGGAAACCAAAACGTAAACCTAACCTAACCATAACTCAAACCCAACCCTAACCCTAACCCTAACTCTAACAAAAAACCTAAAGCTAAAGCTCAACATTTTTCAAACCCAAAACCTAATAATAACCCTAATCCGAATACTAACCCTAACCTCAGCCTTACCCAAATCCTAACACTAACTCGAACATTAATCTGAATCCTAACCCTAAAAAGAACCTGAACTCAAACCTGAACCCTAACACTAAGCCGAAGCCTAACCCAACCAGAACCCTAAGCCTAAACTGATATCAAAACCAAGCCCTGACCCTGACCTTAACCCAAAAACTAACACTAACACTACACCTAACCCTAACGCTAAATCTAACTCGAACCCTAACACGAACCCCAACGCTAAACTGAATCTGACCACTGACACTAACCTTAACCCTAAACTCTGAAACTAACCCTACACGTAAAACAAATCTGTACCAAACCCAAACCC
The DNA here is from genome assembly GCF_020826845.1 of Diceros bicornis minor. Lineage (NCBI taxonomy): Eukaryota > Metazoa > Chordata > Mammalia > Perissodactyla > Rhinocerotidae > Diceros > Diceros bicornis. The sequence continues at coordinate 235,366 of NW_026691791.1, forward strand.
TAACACTAAACAGAACCATAACCCTAATGCTAACCATAACCGTAACCCCAATAGTAACAGAAACCCTAACACTTACACTAACCAGATGATAACCCTATGCTAACTGAACCCTAACCCTAACGTGAAATCTAACCCAAACCTGGCAATCAACCATAACACTAACCTCAACCCTAACCCTAACACTAACCTAAACTCAAACATACCATTAACGTGAATCATAACCCTATCCCTAACTAGAACCATAAACTTAACCCTAACCAGAAACATATACCTAAATATAAACCTAACACAAACCCGAAAACTAAACCAAACCCTAAAACTGACAGTAACCAGAAACCAAACATAACACTAACGTAACACTAAGAGTACCCCAGGAAATGTCTCAGGGGAGAAAAGCATGATGAAGGGCACGTGTGACGCCTTCTGTTTGAGTGCAGAGGTGCCAGGCAGAGGGTGACAGGATGGCTGGATCGGCTCACCTGCTTTCTCCAAAGGAGGCGGGACAACCAGCTAAACATCCTACCTGGGCCAGACCACTTCCAGAGGGGACAAATTCAAGAGGACATAGCCCTGGGGATGGCTGCCAAGTCTCCTGGGGCGTGTGCTGGGCCCCGTCAGAGGAGGAAGCAGCCTGGCAATGGGTGTGCCAGACGTGAGATCAGGAGGCCTCCCACACCCGGGTCCCTGTCCTGCCCAGGCCTCACGAGGGAGGACGATGGTCGTGGCAGTGGGGAGTGGGGTGGGGCTGCCAGCTAGCCTGCCTCGGGATGTCCCGGGAGAGGGCGCCTGGGGATGGGCTGCCACTGGAGAGGTCTGAGGGACCGACCCAGCTAGAGGCAGTCGGGGTCAGAGAGAGAATCACACTCTGACCAGCAACCCGCCTCTCTGTGGTGGCGCTGGCCCCGGGGTGGGCGTGGGGGTGGTAGGTGGAAGCGAGATGGCATGTGAGTTGGTACCAGCAGTGGAGGCAGTGATTCAGAGGTCAGGGATCTCTTTTTCTCTCTCTCTCACTCTCTCTGTGTCTCTTTCTCTCTTCTCTCCCTCAGAGACCTGAGGAGAGAAAGGTGGGGCACCCTACCCACCTCACCTACATATCCCATGGTCCCTTCTTTCACTGGCAGCTCTCGGAACCATGTGTGCTTGGGTTCAACCCCCTCAGGCCAAGGGTGCATTCTCTGCCACCCGGGACTAGGGCTGGCCTCGGGGGTCCTCAGTGAAAACCCCATCCTCCCACCAGGATCTGACTGGCTGGGACATCCCTCGGCGACTACCGAGGGCGACTACCTTCAGCTGCAGCTGAAGGAACCCCACCCTTCTTGACTTGGCTTCAGGTGCTGTCTCCCTCACCTCCCACAATACCTCACAGATCACAGGCTGCATCACTTCCTTGGAAGGGTGGGTCTGCCCAGGGTGGCCACAGTCAGACTGGGGTTCGAGCTCAAGCTTCTTCCTAGGCCAGTTGCTTTGTCCTGGGGCTCATTTCTTTCTGGAAAGACAAAGCCATGGCCTCACCCCACGCCAAGACTTGGCGACTGCAGCCAGGTGGGGGAAAGGCTCTGTGGAGACAAAAGGGCAGAGAGAGGCTTATGGCAAAGCAAGAAGTGCAGCGTCAGCAGCCCGTAGGCATTTGGGAGCCTATGCCAAACAGGGCAAGCCCTTCCTGGGTCAGTTCCCAGCGTCCTCTCTGGCGTCGGGAAAGCCTGGCCTTCCTAGGGCCCAGACCATGGTTCTGGGGAGAAATCCGCGATAGAGGGCACCCATGAGGCCCTCTGCCTGAGGTCGCAGGTGTCACACCCAGGGCAACTGCAAGCCTGGATCTGCTTGCCAGCTTTATCAAAAGAAGTCCAGCCACGGTGGCGCAAGCGGTTAAGTGCGCGCGCTCCGCTGCGGCGGCCCGGGGTTCGCTGGTTCGGATCCCGGGCGCGCACCGACGCACTGCTTGGTAAGCCATGCTGTGGCGGCGTCCCATATAAAGTGGAGGAAGATAGGCACCGATGTTAGCCCAGGGCCGTCTTCCTCAGCAAAAAAGGAGGAGGATTGGCGGATGTTAGCTCAGGGCTGATCTCCTCACAAAAAAAAAAAAAAAAAAAAAAAAAAAGAAGTCCGGCCAAAAAGCTGAACCTGGCACCTGGGCCAGGCTCCTTCTGAGGGGACAAGTTTTGGAGGACATATCCCTGGGGACGTCTGCCAAGTCTCCTGGGGCGTGTGCTGGGCCCCGTCAGAGGAGGAAGCAGCCCGACAAGCGGTGTGAGAGAGCAGAGATCAGGCAGCCTGCCACACCCAAGTCCCTGTCCTCCCCAGGAATCCCAAGGGAGGACGATGGTCTTGGCAGTGGCGAGAGGGGTGGGGCGGGCACTGAGCCTGCACTTGCATGCCCTAGGAGAGGGCGCCGGGGGATGGGCTGCCCCTGGCCAAGTCTGAGGGACCGACCCAGATAAGGGTTGTTGGGGGCAGAGAGAGAATGCCCTTCCGCCATTGCCCTTCAGGTTCTCATGGCTGGCCAAATCATTAACAAGACACGTTCAATGGTGCAAATCAGACCCACCTGAAGAACATGTGTCCATGGGAGAAACCCGGGAAACTGAGTCTCTCCACACAGTGGCAGAGACTCTCATCTTGCATCCTCTCCTGAGCTAATGACAAAGGTGGATGTCGTGGGTGCGCCTGTGGGATGGGAGAAGGGAGGGAGACAATTGTCATGCAGAGGGACATGTAAAGGATTGTCTGAACAGTTTCCCCTGCAATGGGGTCAGGTCTGGAAGGGAAGGCAGGGAGGTGAAAAGGAACCAGCCTCTCTGTGGTGGGGCTGGCCCCGGGGCATGCCTGGGGGTGGTGGGTGCAAGTGGGATGGCGTGTGAGTTGGCACCAGCTAGAGGTGGAGGCAGCGACTCAGACGTCATGGATCTCTCTCTCCCTCTCTCTCTCTCTCTCTCTCCACCTTGGGGACCTGAGGAGAGGAAGGTGGTGCACCCTGCCCACCTCACCTACCTCCCCCATGGGCCCTTCTTTCTCTGGCCACTCCGGGAGCCCTGCGGGCTTGGGCTCAACCCCCCACACCCCCGCACAGGTCAAAGATGCATGCACGGACGCCGGGGCCTAGGGCTGGCCACGGGGGTCCTCAATGAAGGCCCCGCCCTCCCTGCAGGCTCGGACCAGCAGGGGCGGACCTCTGGTGCCACACTGCTGCAGTTGTTTCATCGCCGCCCTTCTGGACGTGGCTTCAGCTGTTGTCTCCTTCCCCTCCCCCACTCCCAATCCGTTGAAGGCCGCTTCCCTTCCTTGGAAGCATTGCTCTGGCCCTGATGGCCACAGGCATACTGGGCTTCAAGCTCAAGGCTCTGCCTGGGCCAGCTGCTTCATCCAGGGGCTCATTTCTTCCTGGAAAGACAAAGCCATTGCCTCGCCCCACGCCTGCACTTTGCGAGTGCAGCCAGGCCAGGTGTAGGAAAGGCTCTGTGGAGTCAGAAGGACCAAGACAGACAGATGGCACCACAGGGATAGGGAGCCAGGGCCAAACTGGGCAAGCCCTTCCGGCGACAAGTCCCAGCCTCCTCCCTGGAGTCGTGAAAGCCTGGCCTTCCTGGTGCCCAGGCCACGGCTCTGGGGAGAAAAACGCCATGGAGGGCACGCAGGAGGCCCTCTGCCTGAGGTCACAGGTGTCACGCCCAGGGCCCTGCAAGCCTTGCTCAGCTTGCCTGCTTTTTCCCAAGGAGGCTGGCCAACCAGCCGAACCTGGCACCTGGGCCAGGCCCCTTCCAAGGGGACGAGTTCCAGAGGACATAGCCCTTGGGATGGCTGCCAAGTCTCCTGGGGCGTGTGCTGGTCACCTGTCAGAGAAGAATCAGCCTGGCAAGCGGTGTGCCAGACCTGAGATCTGGCGGCCTCCCACACCTGGGTCCCTGTCCGGCCCAGGCCTCCCGAGGGAGGACGATGGTCGTGGCAGTGGCGCGTGGTGAGGGGCTGGCACCGAGTCTGCCCTTGGATGCTCTGGGAGAGGCACCGAGGGATGGGCTTCCCCTGGCCACGTCTGAGGGACCGACCCAGTTCGGGGCTGCAGGGGGCCAACCACAGCATGTCCAAAGCCCTCTCTGCAGATCCAAGCACCAGGCAAGCCCCTGCCATGACTGATCCCATTAGTGCCTACAAGATCACCATGAAATTTATCCTCTCCCCCCCCACTTTTCAGAAGAGCAAACTGAGTCTCAGAGAGATGTGGGGATTTGCCCAAGGTACACAGCTGGCAGTGGGCAGAGTCACCACTGTGCTGAGGGGTGAGAGGCTACTCACCTAGTAAACTGCTGGTCCAGCACCTGGTGGGATGTGTCTGAGGCCGAGTAGTTGACCATGAAGTTGGTGAAGCTGGAGATGTTCCTACTCAGGAAAGCTGATGCAATGGACTCTGTCAGCTTCTCCATCATGCCTGCTTGGAGGCCACGCATCCTGCAGGCCTCATTTAAATTCACAGTGGACTCATCCTCACACTGGGGGAGAGGAGGAGGAACATACAGTCAGTGACATCATGGTGAACCACCAGGAGGAATGACGTATCTCTCTACCCTCCTGTGTAGCTTCTGGGGAGGAGTGGAGGTCCAGATTACTTTGGGAATGGGACTGTGGGGCACTGTAGCGAGAAAATTCTGGGGCAGCGGGTCCCAGGGAAATCTCATATTTGAGTCTGGATTCTACTACTGCCTTGATCATCTCAGGGTTCTGGGTATGATGACACCTCTGCACCCACACTCACCTCAGACCAGCCCTGGTCATTGATGCAGGGGTGCACCTGTGTCCACTCCAGAGAGATGACAAACTGGTAACCATCCACCAGCTCCTCGACCATCTCCTGGGTGCAGTTCTGCAGTGACAGTGCCCAGCAGTCAGGCCAGGAGTGATCAGAGGCCTGCCTGGACTTTGCCACAGTGGGAAACTCCACCACAGATCAGGCACAGAGGGGAATCTGCATAGACTCCACCAGGGAAGGAATGCGAGGACACTTTGAGGGCCCAGCATTCACATGCGGATAGAGGAGCTTGGTCCACAGTGCTCACCTTACTCTCCTGCAGCCAAGATCTTGAGTATGAACATGACACACTGCCCAACTCCCACCATCTAGCTTCCTGCTCCTGCCCAGGCTGGGTCCAGCTCATCCCCAGCTTCCCTCACTTCACCTCCCAGACACACACACACAATGAGGGTCAAGGGGTGTGGGGCTGTCCTTGTGGGATCACAGTTCTGGCCTTACCTAGAGTGGTCTGCCCTGGCCTACACTGTTACCTCATGGTTCCTCTTGCCAAAACGCCACACACATTCACAGTGAGGGCTGAGCCAATGTCTAAAGAGACTTAACACGCTCTCTTCCTTGGCTTTCCGGGGGCCAGAGCCTCGGAAAGTCATGGGACAACAGGAGAACATCCTGCTGTGTCGAGTCTCTCCACTCAAATGAACTGGACAGGAGGCTGTGATTACAATGTGGGTGACTGGTAACCAGAGTTCTAAGTTCTGTTGGGTGCTGTCACCAAGGAAGTGAGGTCACTTCTTCAAGGTTCTATTACTTGACCCCATCCTTCAATCAGACCCACTCAAAGCCCCCGCTAGGCTGTTGGCTGCTCTCGCTCCTTGCCCATGTCATCTCCATCACTGTTCACAAAATCCATCACCACCCTCCCCATAGCTCCTTGGCAGTGGATCCAGACCCCAGCTTTGAGGAGACAGAGCTGAGGTCAGACCTCTTTTTCCTACCAGTTTTGTGTCCTGGAAAAGCTGCTGTGCCTCTCAAGATCTCCCCAGTCTCCCAAGCTGCACAATGAGGATTGGGCTAAAAACAGCTTCCTAGGGACCTCATCAAGTGTATATGTAATAATACGTACAACACCTGTGGGCTGGTGTCAAATGTGTCTAATGCACACACTTAGAGATGGAGGAAGTACAAGGAGTAGGACATCATATAGAATATCAGTCAGAAATTCTCTAAGTCCCAGATGTGTGATCTTTGGGGAGTCACTGCCTCTCTGAGCCTCATATTCAGGTCTGCATCCTGAAGGGGTTGAAATTAGAGGAAATTCAGACATTGTGATCCACTGGCATTAACCCTTCCACGGTCCCCGTTTTACTCAGAATCAGTCCCAAGAGGCTCATGTTGGCTTATGTGGTGGGAGCCTCCACAATGTTCCCAATGCTCACTGTCTCCTGGAGTGCACATCCTTGTGTCACCACTAAGTGGTCAATATCTGGCTTCTGAACAACAGAATACAGCCAAGGTGATGGGATGTCACGTCCAAGTTTTAATTACAAAACATCTGTCACTTCCTGCTTACTGGCATACTTGGGTTCCCTACTTACCTCCCTCCTTCTGTTTCCATCTCTCTCTCTCTCTCTCTCACTCGCTGGCTCTTACTCTCGCACTCACTCTCAAGCAAATCACCAGAACTGGGAGACAAAGTGCTGATGTTTTCAGTTGCACTATGTAGGGGCTCCATAGGAGAGAACTGAGGGAGTGTCCAGCCAACAGACAGACAGGAGCGCAGACTCTCAGTCCAAATGGATCCTGACAAAACCCATGTGAGTGATCTTGGGTGGGAATCCACCCCCATTGGAGCCCTTTTGAGACCACAGCCCCTTCTTCACAGAGACTTTGAGGCAGAGGCACCCAGCTAAGCCATGTCTGATGCTTGGCTAAAGGAAATTGTGAGATGTTAAATATTTGTACTTTATAGGTGGCAGGATTTGGAGTAATGTTGTCACAGAGGAACAGAAAGTAACAGTCTACCATGTCCCAGGATCCAGCCTGATCACCCTCCTCTCTCCACTCCTCTCTCTTCTCAGGCTCCCTCCAGCCACACTGGCCAAATTTCTGACTTTGCCTGGTCAAACTCGCTTCTTCCTGTGAGTCTCTGCACCAGGGAGCCTTCTCCTTGACACACTCACTCTTCCCAGACGTACGCAGGAGTGCTTACACTTGTCATTCTGGTCACAGCAAAGGTCTGAAATGCCTCAGGGCAGCCTTTCAGAACCTCCTAGCACAGTCTCTACCATCACAGATCTCACATCCAGAAGAGCATTACATGATTTCCTCCTCCTTCCTCCCATTGAGATAAAATGAGTGCATGAGGAAGGGCTTTCTGCTTTCACTGAAGCAGAGACAACTCCTTCTGGTTATAGCAGGCACACGACTGTCTCTTCCAGGCAAAATTTTTCCCACCACGAGTCCATTGTTTAAGGAAATCATCATTCCCGCTCTTTCATGGGTCTGTTTTCCCCAAGAACACAGTGAACCATCCCCACTCCCTGTGCTGCATCACCATAAACCCACAGCCAGAAGATAAGCACCAGGTAAAAACACCACCAGATCCTGAATTCAGTCACTGCTGAGACCCTCCCATCAATGTTGTCATTCAGTGGTGACTCCTGAGGACACCTTTCCACTGAGACCCACTCCCAGCCTGTCCTCAGCTTCTTATAGCAATACTGAGATTTCCTCAGAGTCCTCCCAACCTGGGCAAGAAACATTCTGAAATGTTCTCTTTATTAATTTTCAGGGACTGGGGACATAAATAGATGTAATTTGAGTGTGTATGTGTAGTAGTTTCTATGCATGTATTCTATTTTTCAGACAGATAAAATAGTGTGGCTACTCAATGCAACAAGAAAATGGATAACTGATCAAATTTTTTCATGATGTGAAGTCTTTAGAGAGTAAATGTCATGGTTAAGAGCACAGACTATGGAGCTAACACCTCACGTCCAAATTCCATCTCAATCCCTTATTAGATATTTGTATTGACTGAGTTATTTACCTGATTGGTGCCTCAGTTTCTTCATCTGTCAGTTGGCAATAATGATCAGCATACATATTTTGTAGGTTTATGGAGAGTATTAAAGGAGTTAATGTTTGAAAAATGCTTGGTACACCTAGTGTATTACCAGTGTTGTACCTATATATTAGAAATAACATTTAGAAATTCTTCTGACACTGCCTGTGAGCCCCAGAGGGTGAGACTGTTGCCTGGATGTATGTAGAAAGCCCTCCATGACATATGATGAATAAATGAGTGGACAACATTGGCAAATGCATTACCAATGTCACCTATATCACCCTACAGGCATTCCCAAGCCGAACCACACACAGACATTCCTGCTCTGTCCTGCATCACAGTCCCTGGAGGAACGACTGTGGTTTCTTGGACCCTGGTAACCGTGCTCACTAAAGGTTCTTTTCTGTCAGCAAACCCCAGCCTTTGTCCAATTGCTGCAGCTCACAAGGTCTGCGCTCTGATCCTTGTCTTCACTAGAGGGAGAAGTGCCATCCCCAGAGCTGGGCACACGCAGAGCCTGAGCCTTGGAGAAAATGATTCCCTGGCCCTGGGGCAGATAGAAGAGTGCAGGGACAGAGTGGGATATGGGGAAAATCCTTCAGGTGTTGTCAGAAGGGATGGAGGCAGGAGATGTGTCAGCAAGGACTAGTCTGGTTGGTGGGCCTTGGTGGTTAAATAGTAGGGGGGCTGGGAAGTTTCATAGCTTCTAGCATAATACAATCAATATGACGGTCATGAAATCAGAATCAGCCTAATTACGGCCAAATTAACCCAATGTCAGCTGTTCCCTGACTCTCTAATCCAGTAATGATTTATAATAAGGGTATTCATGATCTATCATCTCCTTTTCATTGATTGGCTAGAGTAATTATTCTTTACATATCCTGTCTATTTTTACATAGTAAAGAAAAAGTGAGTTTTAAAACAACCCTCCTTGGAAAAGTCTCCCTATCATATTGAATTAATAACAGAAGCCACGACAGGAAATTCACCACTTATCTTGAGCTTTAGTCTCTGGTTTTAGATCTTCCTAACTGGTAATTTACCTAGACTTTTGTCTTCTTTCTTGAGATTAGTCCACTTAGGACTATGTAAGTGTGCAACCTCATACCATGTGAGAAGTGGTGAGACTCTAGGAAGAGGTTTGTTTCATTCTGACAGTGTGTGTGTGTGCATGTGTGTGTATGAGACTTTTTGCTGCATCTGGCAGTATGGGCCAGTGTAGACTCCATTTCAAGGGAAAAAATTTCCCTAATCACTTTCTCTGGACTTTCTTTTCACTGATGGCTTCACCAGCACTGTCTAATAGTAACATTAAGCACTCTATAATATGGAATTTGAATATATTTTAGTAGCCACATTTTAAAAAATGAAAACAAACAGGTGAAAATAATTTTTATAGTATATTTTAACCCACTATAACCAAGATATTATCAATGTGGGTGCAGTCTATACAAAGCTTAATAATAAGAGTTTACATTTGTTTCCTGAGTTTCATAAATCCAGTGTGTACTTCCCACTTACAGTACAATCTTCATTTGTAAGTTGAGTTTTTTCAGACATACATTCTCTGCACTGAGATTTAATGTTCACAGTTGTCAAATAGGAGTCACTAGGAGTGGGGTGGATGATAATTTCACGACTGATTTAAGCTCTAATGGAACTATGAACACCAACTGGTCAATGGGTTAATCAAATGAATAGTCATATAGTATAGAAGAATGGTATGATTTGGGATTTAGACAAAGACTGGGGACCATGTGTCCTGACAGGGAGCTCCAAGGATTTTGTGGTTGAGAGTGACAAGGACAAAAAGAAAATAAAGTCATACACATAAGTGTCTAACAACATGGGGGGGAAGAAATGACCTGCCATAGTCCTGAGTTCTGACCTCGTGATTTCTTTTCTTGACCCAAATCTCTTTGATGATGTCCCAGGACACAGGTTAGATTAATCCCTACACACAGAGAGGGAAAATAGAAGTATAAGGCATCTGACATAATTGTCCTGGGAAGGCAGGCTTCATTTACAACTCTGATCCACTTTCACAATTTATTTTTATAAAGTAAGAGGAAAAGAAGTATGATGGTCCAATCATCACAGAGGAAGTGAAATGATTGTGGAAAGCATTCTAAACCAAAGCCTGGTTTGAGCATCTCCATCCCTTTGAGAATGTACAGTTACATACTCAAGAGGCCAGTTACTAGAATCACATCCTATCCTGGCAATAAGGTCAGATGCCAGCAAAGGGAGGAAACCTTGGAGCAGCCCCAACAACTCTGCTGGCAGAAGAGACTGCAAGGTCTCCAGGTCTGCAGAGTACAGGAGAACTGTTAAGTGCTTTGGACCTTGCCAAAGCCCTGCCCAATCTGGCACCAAGTAACACAGGTGTATCATTGCCAGGTGAGCTCGCAGGTGTTCTGAACTCCAGTCCCACGCCCACCCCTGCCTGGTCTACAGATTTGGCAGAGATGATCCCAGGAGCTGGTCTGTACATCCCACACCTCCTTTGCAAACGTCTTCTGGTGACTGAGGAAGATATCAGGAAACATGAAGGGACAATGAAGAGGCCAAGAGACAGACTGGCGGTAGCACTGATGCAGACACACTCACTAGCGAGGCAGGGTGAGTGAGGGGCCAAGAAGGACATCCCAACAAACACGATGAAGAAAACAGACGACGGCGCAGATGACATGGAGCTCACACTACATTAATGCCTCCGCAAGGGTCCTGATGACTTCTTGCTTTGTGCTCTTGAAACTTTAATATATACCAATAATTTTCATTTCTTTGATCCCTTTGCATGACAGAGAAGATACAGACAGTGATCCTTCAGAGGTGAGAGACTGGGTTTCAGGTGAGGAGAGAAAGGAGATCCTTCCTTCTCATTTTGTTCTCTCATTTTCCTTTACTGAGTGTTATCTATTTGTATTTTAAGACCAAGTGTTATCACAATCAGGGAATCCTTAGAGTTTTGCCCTCACAGTCACAGAGAAAACATACTTAGTCCAAATGGATTGTCCTTTTTGTGTAATATTGTAATAGATTAAAACATAATATTTCACGAAAGAGCTGTTATATCTGTCTTCTCAAAAAAGACACCTACTTCTGGGTCTCTATTTTTCTGGTATTTGTTGCATGTTGAATCACAGTTGCATATAATGAAATACTGGATTGTCCCTTTTTTTAGATTTATATGTGGTGGAAATTTGATTCATGAAAATTGATATGCCATTGTGGTATCATGCTGTCAGGAGAACGACAGTTTTCAGCATCACAAGTCTCACAATAAACCAGTGTGTTGGGATATGTCTATTTGCCTGATCCAGTATGTTGTACTCTTCAAATCCTCTTTATCATTACTTAGTTTTGTCCCACAGATTTATCAGTTTCTGAGAGCAATGTGTTAAACAATAATAGAGTATCTTAGTATTTATATCTTCCCTAAAAAATGAGTTATTTTTTAGCTAAATCTTCTCTCCTCTATTTTTCCATGTGGTAATCATCTGGAATTTTGGTTCGAATGTGTTTTTAATGTCTTGTTTTAAAACTAATACTAAATTAGACAGACTGTTTTTTCCTTTCCTCGTGACTCCTGTTATGTTTTCCTGGGTTCACATTTCTTCTTCCTGATGTACATTCTTTACCGGTTCTTTCACTGCAGGCCTGTGGGAGGTCAACTTGAATCTGTTTGTAAGTGAAAAAACGTCTTTCTTTCTTTGACACATAGTTTGCATATGTGTCTAATTTAGGTTTGTAGTAATTTTTTTCCTTCTTTGTCAAGTTATTTAATATTTCTGAGCCTCCACATCTTTAGGTTTAAATGGGAATAAATCCCTAAAATTGTAACTGTAACTGAGATAATACATGCAGAGCTTTCCAGTCATGTTGCTTAGAAGAATTAGCCAATAATGATAACTATTATGAATCATTATAATGATATTATAATAATCAATATTAATAATATATTAATGTATAATAATAATTATACATTAATTTATAATTATACTGTACAGTATTTAAGGTATAATGTATGCAATGTATAATAATAATATATTAATATTATTCATCATTAGAATCTGCATAGTGTGCATTCTCGGAGAATCACTGCTTCAGATTGAGAATGTGAAGCTCACACACAAAAAGTCTGAGAGAGTGCCATGACTGTGACTTTAATTCTCAGCCCTTGGGTATCTTCAGCTGTGGTCGTCTGCACAGTGTGTACAGATAATGTAATATGTTAGCACAGACCCACTGCAGAAGAGCGCAGTCTGCCTCATGCCTGGGATGTTCTGGGCTGCTTGTTGGGGAGCCTCTGCTGTGAAGCTAGTTGGACTCTGTACAGAGAAAGATGAAAAAAGACACTTTCTTTTCCCTCAGTTTTCTCCCACCGAGTATTATTCACTTTTACAACCAGAGCAGATACTCTCTTCCCAGAGCCTTGGTGTTTCTCTGGGATTCAGGCTTCCCAGTCACCTAATCATTACAGCTCCCAAGGCCCAAGGTGACTGCAGAGTCATGTCTTACCCACTCCTCCCATCTTGGCCTGTTTCCGGTCATGGAGCACCCATGTGTGGGTAGAGGAGCCATCGAGGGAGATTGATCTGGAATTCCTGGTGATTCTGAACTTCAGAGAATGAAGCAGAAAAGGGGAACCTGAGACTGCCAGGCCTTCAGTATGGGAGGAATCTGAAGGAACCGAGAGGGGTGTGATGGCTGCACAGAGTGAAGGGTAGGGATGTTCCAAATTTTCCTAAGAAGGGAAACCTTGCACTGAAGTGGGGATTCGATTTTACATGATGGCAATGTCTGTGCTGGTTTCACCAATTCTGGTGTCCCTGAAGGATGAACTGGTGTGACACCAAAGGACAGAAGTTGCAGTCACTTTCAGGACTTAAGGAAGGTGAAATCTTTCAGCTTAGTCCCCTGTGAGCCAGTCAGGGGCCAAGTCTAGAAAGGCTCGGAGCCTGTGTCCGTCTAATGTGGTTTCTTTCTGTTCTAGTCAAGCTCCTCTGGAGCCCAGCTGGGAAAAAGGGACCTCGGATCGAGTCATATCTAGTCATCACAGCTTCCGTAGGTCGCCATGAGGCAGGTAATAGCCCAGGCGTCATCACTGGACCTCATAGTCACCCTCCTTCTTCCGCTAGCAGACAGTGACTTGTGAGGTGAGGAGAGCGTATCAGAATGGTCCAGTCAGCTGCCCAGTATGGGAGACTCCAGGGGAAGGATATGCCAAAGCCACAGAGACCCGATGCCTCCTGTGTCTCCTTCTTCATTTTTTCCACTTAATTTTCACCCTCAGTCCTTCTTTTCTTTCCCTTTTGCCTCGTTCGGCTCTCTCTCCCTCTCTTTCCCTTACATATTCTAGCTTAATTGAGGTATTAACGACATACAGAAAACAGCAAACATTTAAAGTGAACAATTTGATACATTTTGATTATAACTTATTGAACCATCACCTCAATCAAGAAAAGGAACGCCCATCTCCCCAAATTTCCTCATGTTCATTTTAATTCCTCCTTCCCTGCCGTTTGCAAACACATTCTCATTCCCAGGCAACAAGTGATCTGGTATATGTCCCTATAGATTTTCCTGTATTTTCCAAGGATTTTTATAAATGGGATTATATACTATGTACTCATTTTTTACCCAGGTCACTACCCACCCCCAACACGGTCCTTCATCTGTAGCTGCAATACTTAAGCAATCAGCTTAGACAGAGGGACGAGTTGCTCATTTCTGAGTTTCTCCCATGTATACATGTTATTAAACTTGGTATTATTTTCTCCTTCTAACCTGTCTTGTTCATTATTTGGCCAGCCAGAAGAACCTTAAGGGAAAGGGCAGAGGGAGATTCTCACTCTTCCCCTGACAATACAATCGAGAAATAGAAGTTTTCCCAGATAAACAAAGGCTGAGGGAGTTCCACGCCACTAGATTTCCCATACAAGCAATGATCAAGAACACCCTCATACCCGAAATAAAAAGAAGGCAAATGTCTACAAAGCCTTGAGCAAAGAGATAAATAGACAGACAAAATCAGAAAGCTACAGCTCTGTTTCACAACAGGGTAGCAAATACTTAATTATGACTTAAAAGAAGAAGGGAAAGAAAGCATCAAAAGTAACTATAAACACTTCAACTTAGTCACAAACTCACAACACAAAAATGAATAACTTGTGACAACAATAACTGAGAAGGAGAAGAGGAAAGGAATGGAACCTGCTTAGGCTAACGGAGATAAGAGGCTATCAGAAGATGGCCTATCTCATCTATGAGTTCTTCATACAAACCCCACAGTAACCAGCAAAGAAAAAGTCAGAACAGAGACATAGATCATAAAAAAAGAGACAACCTCCATGAAAACCCCCAAAGTAAAATGGTAGTCAGAAACACAAAGGAAGAGAAACAATGAAAATATAGATTAGGTGGGATTAAGCCCTCAAGTATCAATAATCACTCTAAATATAGATCGATTGAATTCTCCAATAAACAGACACAGAGTGGTGGGGTGGATTAGAAAACAAGACCCAACAATATGCTGCCTCCAGGAAACACAACTCAGCTCTAAAAACAAACAGGCTCAGAATGAAGAGATGGGAGAAAATACTCCAATCAAATGGCAAATAAAAGAAAGTAGGTGTTGCCATAGTTATATCAGACAAAGCAGACTTCAAGATAAAAAAGACTATGAGAGACAAAGAGGGGCAGTATATAATGACAAAGGGGACTTTCCACCAAGAGGACATAACACATATAAAAATATATACACCTAACACAGCAGCACAAAAGAATATAAAGCAACCCTTAATAGACCCAAAGGGAGAAATTAACAGCAACACAATAATAGCGGGTGACCTGAACACCCCACTTACATTCATGGATAGATCATGCAGAGAAAGGCAACAAGTCAATAGTGGAATTAAATGAAACATATGATCAGATGAACTTAATCGATATACATAGTGCATACCCTCCCAAAACAGCAGAATACACATTTTTCTTAAGTGTACATGGAACATTCTCAAAGATAGACCATATGTTGTGAAACAAGGCAAGCCTGAATGAATTTAAGATTAAAATCATATCAAGCTTCTTTTCTGACCACAATGCTATGACACTTGAAATCAACTACAAGAGAAAAGATGGGGAAGTCACAGATATGTGGAGACTAAAGAACACACGATTGAAGAACCACTAGTTCAATGAACAAATCAAAGAAGAAATAAAAAAATACCTGAAGACAAAGGAAAAAAACAACAAAACAACTCTTATGAGATGCAGGAAAAGCAGTTGTAAGAAGGAAATTCATAGCGATACAAGCACACCTCAACAAACAAGAAAAATACCAAATAAGTAACCTTAAACTACACCTAATAGAACCAGAAAATGAAGAACAAATGAAGCCCATAGTCAGCAGAATGAGGGAAATAATAAAAATTAGAGCAGAAGTGAATGAAATAGAGACTAAAAAAAGAGTAGAAAGGATCAATCAAACAAAGAGCTGGTTCTTTTAGAAGACTGAAACAAAACTGACAGACCCTTAGCCAGACTCACTAAGAAAAAAAGAGAGAAGGCTCAAAGACATAAAATTAGAAATGAAAGAAGAGAAATTACAACAGATACCACAGAAATCCAAAGGACAATGAGAGAATACACTGAACAACTTATATGCCACCAAATTGGATAACCTAAAAGAAATAGATAAATTCTTAGATTCACACAACCTCCCAAAACTGAATCAAGAAGAAATAGAGAAAATGAACAGACCAATCACATGTAAAGATAAGGAAGTGGTTATAAAAAAACCTCCCAAACAACAAAAGTCCAGGACCAGATGTCTTTTCTGGAGAATTCTACCAAATATTCAAACAAGATTTAATACCTATGCTTCTCAAACTATTCCAAACAGTTGAAGAAGATGGAACACTTCCTAATTCATTCTATGAGGCCAACATCACCATGACAGCAAAAGCAGGCAAGAATAGAACAAAGAAGGAATATTACAGGCCAATATCACTGATGAACACAGATGCAAAAATCCTCAACTAAATATCAGCAAATCGCACACAGCAATATATTAAAAAGATCATATACCATGATCAAGTGGAATTTATACCAGGGATGCAGGGATGGTTCAAGATCCGCAAATGAATCAATGTGATACACCACATTAACAAAATGAGGAATAAAAATCACATGATCCTCTCCACAGATGCAGAGAAAGGATTTGACAAGATCCAACATCCATTTATGATAAAAACTCTCAATAAAATGGGTATAGAAGGAACGTACCTCAACACAATAAAGGCCATATATCACGAAGCCACAGCCAACATCATACTTAATGGTGAAAAACTTAAAGCCATTTCTCTGAGAACAGGAAGAAGACAAAGGTGCCCACTCTCGCCACTCCCATTCAACATAGTAGTGGAGGTTTTGGCAAGAGCAATTAGGCTGGAAAAAGAAATAAAAGGAATCCAAATTGGAAAGGAAGAAATGAAACTCTTGCTGTTTGCAGATGACATGATTGTAAATATAGAAAACCCTAAACAATCCATCAGAAAACTATTAGAAATAATCAACAACTACAGCAAAGTTGCAGTGTACAAAATCAACTTACAAAAAGCAGTTGCATTTCTATACTTTAATAATGAACTAACAGAAAGAGAACTCAAGAATACAATCCCATTTACAATTGCCACAAAAAGAAAAAAGTGTCTAGGGATAAATTTAACCAAAGAGTTAAAGACCTATACAATGAAAACTATAAGACATGATTGAAAGAAATCAGTGATGACCTGAAGTAATGGGAAGATATTCCATGCACATGGATTGGAAGAATAAACACAGTTAAAATGTCCATATTACCTAAAGTAATCTACAGATTCAATGCAATCCCAATCAGAATCCCAATGACATTCTTCATAGAAATAGAACACAGAATCCTAAAATGTATATGGAATAACAAAAGACCTTGAACAGGCAAAGCAATCCTGAGAAGAACAAAGCAGGAGACATCACAATCCTAAATTGAAAATATATTACACCACTATACTAATCAAAATGGCATGGTGCTGGCACAAAAGCAGACTCATAGATCAATGGAACAGAACTGAAAGCCCAGAAAGAAAACCACACATCTGTGGTCAGTTAATCTCTGACAAAGGTGCCAAGATCATACAATGGAGAAAGGAATGTCTCTTCAATAATTGCTGTTGGGAAAACTGGACAGCCACATGCAAAAGAATGAAAGAAGATCATTATCTTCCACCATACACAAAAATTAACTCGAAATGGATAAAAGACTTGACTCTAACACTTGAAACCATAAAACTCCTAGAAGAAAATATACGCAGTGCAATCTTTGACATCGGTCTTAGCAGCATCTTTTCTAATACCATGTCTACTCAGGCAAGGGAAAGAAAAGAAAAAATATACAAATGGGACTACATGAGACTAAAAGGCTTCTGCAAGGCAAAGGAAACGATGAACAAAATGAAAACACAGGGCCGGCCCCGTGGCTTAGTGGTTAAGTGCACGCG
Organism: Diceros bicornis minor; assembly: GCF_020826845.1. Taxonomy (NCBI): domain Eukaryota; kingdom Metazoa; phylum Chordata; class Mammalia; order Perissodactyla; family Rhinocerotidae; genus Diceros; species Diceros bicornis. The sequence goes on from NW_026691791.1 coordinate 252,719, forward strand.
AACCTCTACTGTCGGCCCAGGTTCGGATCCCGGATGCGCACAGATGCACCGCTTGTCCGGCCATGCTGAGGCCGTGACCCCCATACAGCAACTAGAAGGATGTGCAACTATGACACAACTATCAACTGGGACTTTGGGGGAAAAAAAAAAGAAGGAGGATTGGCAATAGATGTTAGCTCAGAGCCCGTCTTCCTCAGAAAAAAAGAGAAGGATTAGCACAGATGTTAGCTCAGGGCTGATCTTCCTCGCAAAAAAAAAAAAAAAAACGAAAATACAACCCACCAACTGGAAGAAAATATTTGCAAATCGTATATCTGACAAGGTGTTAATCGCCAAAATATATAAACAACTCATACACCCAACAACAAAAAAACAGATAATCCAATCTAAAAATGGGCAGAGGATATGAACAGACATTTTTCCAAAGAAGATATACAGAAGCCCAACAGGCATATGAAAAGATGTATAACATCACTAACTATTAGGGATATTCAAATCAAAACTACAATGAGAGATCACCTTAAACCTGTCAGAATGGCTATAACTCCCAAGACAAAAAATAACAAATGTTGGAGAGGATAAGGAGAAAAGGTCACCCTCACACACTGCTGGTGGGAATGCAAACTGGTGCAGCCACCAGGGAAAACAGTATGGATATTTCTCAAAAAATTAAAAATAGAAATACCATACCTTCCAGCTATCCCACTACTGGGTATTTATCCAAAGAAACTGAAATCAACAATTCAAAGAGGTGTATGCACCCCTGTGTTCGCTGCGGCATTATTCACAATAGCCAAGACATGGAAACAATCCAAGTACCCTGCTACAGACGAACAGATAAAGAAGATGTGGTATGTATTTTATACAATGGAATACTACTCAGCCCGAAAAAAAAGACAAGATCGTCCTGTTTGCAACAACCTGGATGGACCTTGAGGGTATGATGATAAACGAAATAAGCCAGACAAAGACAAATAGCATTATTTCACTCATATGTAGAAGATAAACATATCCAGGGATAAAGAATACAGATTAGTGGTCACCAGAGGGGAAGGGGGCTGGGTGTTGAGTGAAAGAGTTAAAGGGACACATATGCATGGTGATGATAAAAGTTAGACTACCTCTGGTAAGCACGATGCAGTCTATACAGAAATTTACAAATAATAATGAACACCAGAAATTACACAATGTTAAAACCCTTTATAATTTCAATAGAATAATTAAAAAAGAAAAAAAATAATTCATTCCTCTTTATGCTTGAATAGTATCTCACTTTGAGGATAAACCACACTTTGTGTATCCGTTCACCAGTAGATGGACATTTGGGTTGTTTTCCATTTTTATCTACTTTAAATAGGTTGTTATCAACATGTGTGTACAAGTCTGTGTATAGACATATGTGTTTATTTCCCTTAGATGGACTCCTAGGAGAGGAATGGCTGGGTAGACGTATGTAATTTTTAAAGACGGATCCAAGCTATTTTTCACCAGCACTCGATGAGAGTTTCAGTGACTTGACATCTTCAACAACACTTGTTATAGTCAGTCTTGTTAATTTTAGCCATTCTCAAGTGTGGTGGAATCTCATGATGACTGTCCCTTACATTTCCCCAATGACTCATGTGGTGAAGGAGAAGGCAAGCCACATACAGATTGGGAGAAAACATCTGCAAGACATATCCATAGAAAAGGACATGTATTTATAATATATAAAGAGCTCTTACAACCCGATAGTAAGAAGACAAGCAACACGTCATGGCTTACCAGGACACAGCAAATCAGGTTTGTGATGAGCACCCGGAGTTCCGCCAAGCAGATGAGGATGAAGGCCCAGAAGGGGAGGTCTGGGGAGACATGTGGTGGGATGAGCCACGTCCTGTCATCGCCCCAGGGCTCCTGGTGACCCCACTGTGCCTCAACCCTCCTTGACAAGGGTTGGCCAACTTTCCTCATCATCCAAGACCCTGTGCACATGGTTCTCTTCGATGAGGCACAGCATCAAGATACACTCCCCTTAGCATGGGCCGAGGCTTCCTGCAGGTTTACCTGGCTTCTCAGTCAAGGCATCATCTCTGTTGGGAGAATATTCTGGAAGTGAATGAAATGGAGAATGCATGTGAGTGTGTTTCACTCTTTTTAATAAAACTTTTTAGACACAGAAAAATAAAGGGAACAGTCTCATAAACATCCATCATCTAGATTTAACAATGTATATTCCATCTAATTAAAACAATATTGCATCAATGTATAAATTAATAACACTTGCCACCCTTGATTCATCCCATGTTTTCAATGAAATATTAAAGTCAAGTAGACATCATCATGTTTCCCACCGTTTTAGTTTCCATCTCTAAAAAGTGAGCATACTTTGCTACAAAATACAAGACCATTATCACAGAACAAAAGAGTAATAAATTAAAACAAATTCATACCTCTGGGCACAGAGGACTGAATTTGGGCTGGACTTTCTTAAGACAGCTGGGGGCAGAATGGGTCATCACAGTTGGAAAGCCTATGGGATCTCTCTAAATTTGTAAAATCCAACTCAAAAGTGTTCTTCCATGCCTAGAAACACAGCATCCCCTTCTCCTTTAACTATTTGCTTAATATTCATTTTCTAGAATTAACCTACAATGTAATTTCCTGCAGGAAGTCTTCCCTGAATTCCGCCTGCAAGTATGAGTTTGTTCACATCAAATAATTGATAAGTTTCAATTCTCTATTCTTGTTATTCCCCGCTACAAGATAAACTCCAGGAGGGTAGGACACACAGCACCCAGTGGGCATGGGGGGAGGGGTGCAGGTCCCCCTACTTGTACCTCTACCCAGACAAGCTCTTAGAGGTGTGCTGTCTGATATGGAGCAGCAACAAGTATTTTTTTGAATTAAAATTAATTTTAGTTAAATAACATAAAAATTCTAGTACCTCAGTAACATTAAAAATCAGTAAGAATAAAGACCAGTCACAACACCATCCTTCAAGTACTCAACAGCCACATGTGGCTATGCACTGGAGAGCACAGATATAGTACATTCCACCACTGCAAAAAGTTCTAGCGCATCGGTGATCATCTAGAGCGGGACTTGGCAAACTATAGCCTGTGGATCAGAAACTACATCCACCCCCAAACCTGAGTCTGCTTCACACACAGCTGGAGGCCCTCACTGACCATCTGGCCCAGTTGCTGTCAGTGGAGAGATAAGGAAACAAAAGTTCTGAGAGGGGAGGTGACTAGCTTTAGGTAACAGAGCTGTCTAGGAGAAGGTGAGGGTCTCCTATATTACACTCGTTTCCTTTTCTCTCTCTCAATGGTGGGTCAAGACTAGGGGACTACGCCACCTCCTGCCAGTCTGAGAAAGTTCAATGTTCTCTCAGCCCCAGGCATCCAGAGTCCCCGGAAAGGCCTCACTTTCTTTCCCAATGACCAGGGAGCCTTACCAACCCCAAGGACACTCTTCCTGTCCAGTATCAAGTTCTGCAGCTGGGTCCATTCTGGGTCAGCCGCAGGAATTCCTCATAGATGGCAACTCTGTCCAGTCTCTGTGCCAAGGTGACAAAGTACACAGGGAGTCTGCTCCAGTGGGGTTACTGTGTGGGACAGACCTGGAAGTGCACAAGGGATGAACAAGGGTGTCTGGAATTCTACCCTGATTCTAGATTCCCTGCTTCAGGGTCTTGTCCAAGAGAACTTTCTGCAATAATGTAAACATTTGTCGGCACTACTATATACACTCATTATTAGCCCCATGTTGTTATCAAGCACTTAAAATCTGGCTAGTGTGTGTGAGTGAGGAACTGAATTTCTCACATAATTTCATTTAAAGTAATTAATTTATAAATAAATAACCACAGGGAGAACATTTTTGAAACTTTGGAGTAAGGACTTCTGGAAATGCATAAAAACAATGAGAACACTGGTAAAAATGGTCAAAATCAACTTTTCAGAAGTCTAGAAATTAATCAACGGCTTGTAAGAATACGAGGAGGGTTTAGTGAAGAAACATGGTGGAATCTTGATAAAGGGAACCAACTTTGTGCCACTATAACTTGCACTATCCCATCCTGCTCTCACAATATCCTCCATAACTTTGAAAACCGTCATTCTCACAACTATAGTGGCTGTGACAACCAGCAGCCCAGCAGCCATAATGGGTTTGGAGTTCTCAAAAGACCCATCCCCAGCGAACTGTCACTAGCTGACCTGCCTGGCAGCTCCCTGAAAAAGCCCCATGTTCAGGGCTTGTAGTTACTTGACTCAGAGCTTGCCCAGGGAGGATAGTCTGACCCCAGGGCACTTGCTAAAAACAATCAGGGCTAATTGTTTTCTATTGTATTTGCCTGAGGGAGTGATACCAGCTGACGCAGGCAAGTGGTGAGCCAAATCTTAGAATAAAAATTGGGAGAATGAGATGTCCACAGGGGCCTTTGAAAAGCTCCAGTGTATTTGCGGGCGTCTAGAAGGACACAAGGGCTCAGGGCTGTGGCACGCCTGGGAAAGACTTGAGAACATCTTAATCTCTCACCTCTAGTTGAAGGGTTGGCTTAATATCTGAAAACTTGATTATGTAATACACCATATTAATAGAATAAGGGCCAATACCACGAAATCTCAACCACATATACAGAAAAGAATTTGACAAAATACAACACCCTTCATGTCAAAAAAAGTAAACACTCAACAAATTAGGAATAGAAGGAAACTTTCTCAACCTATAAACAGCATCAATGAAAAACCCACGGCTAACGCCATATTCAATGGTGAAAGACTGAAAATTTCCCCCTAAGACCAGGCACAAGAAAATGATGTCTTCCCTTATCTCGTATGTTAATCACAGGTACTAGAGATTCTAATGAGGGCAATTAGGCAAGAAAAAGGAATAAAAGAAACCCAGATTGGAAGGGAAGAGGTGAAACTATTTGTTTTGCAGATGAGAAGATATTGTATATAGAAAAACCTAAAAAATACACTCCTCCCCACACACAATATGTGAACCGTATCGCAATAGGTGTATAAAAAATTTTAATTGCCCCATGTGCTTAGTGGCTCCACTACTGGAGAACACAGTTAGACTGTTGATATTTGTTGAAAGTCTCCAGAAGAGGAGGAGGAGGAGGATGCTGGAGGTTGGTGGCCCCAAATGTTAATGCTTTTATAATTCCCCAAAAACTTATGGAAAGAGATGGTAGGGTTAGCTGACAGGGATGTGGGGCAGAATGGGCACCATGTCAGTGACATTCAGATCAAGGATGTGTCACTTGAGCTCAGAGTCATCAGCCACCAGCTCAGCCAATGCTTCCAATCTCCTCAACCTACATCAAGTCGGTGACCAGGAAGGAGTGGAATATGTCTCACAGCTGGCTGCCCTTGTAGAGCTTGGTGACCTAGAACAAACACGAGGGAGAGTGGGTGAGATGGAGGTCTCCTGGGGATGCAGGGCACCACTGGAGCCAGTGAAAGATCACAGACCTTGGGGCAAGGGAGACCTGACTTCAAATCCTGGCTCTGCCTCTAACTCACTGTGTGACCCTAGGCACAATACTCCTCTTTCTGAGCTTCAGTTTACCCATGTGAGAAATGGGCAAGGCAGCTAGGACATCACCTCTGGACACTAAGAGAACCCAGACACGCAGGAAAAGTGAAGGGTTGAAACAATCACGTAACAGATGTAAGTCAGCCAGAGGAATGACGCCGCCCTCACGACAAGGTGAGACGGGAGAGGGGAGACCCCACATGGTCCTGGGTGTCTCTCGGCAGGGCGGTGTACTCCGAGGATGTGGGCTCCAGGTTGCTGAGGTTCCCGACGATGATGCGGAAATGTAGCTGGTGCTCTCTCTGGATGGGTAAACTCTGGGCTGCAGAGGCTGGAGCCATCGAGAGGAAGAGCAGACAGGTGGAGACTCTCCGCTCCCAACACAGCGGCATGGTGGCCCACGGGATCAGGGTGGTGGGTACAGACGGCGTCACACTGGTGGCTGCCCCATCCTTCTCAGGCCTGGGGAGAGAGGGATGTGGGGACTCTAGAGAGAGGTCCTGAAACCTCTGGGGGTGGGGGCCAGAACTGGAAGGAGGAAATGGGAGGACAGTGGGGAGACAAAGAGGGGTGGTCACAAAAGTGGTCATTAGGGGCAAATGCTCAGGGGAGGGTCTCACCTGAGGGAGACCAGTCTGCAACTCGAGTAGAATGGGCCCAGGCTTCTCCTCTTAAACAAGGATCCAGCTGGGGAGGAAGGAGGAGGAGGATGAGCAGGAGGGACAGGGGTTAGGGGAGCGGCTCGGTGAGATTTAACCCACCAGGAGCTGTTGGGACCAGGGTGTCACCAGGCTCTGCAGGACTCTCTCAATGGAGTTGAAGGTGGCTGAGCCATTGCTCCTGTCTGATGAATACCAGAGGGTGAAGATGGGGAAGGTGACTGTGAGGGTCTTCAGGCTGTGCCCCAGAGCTGCAAGACGAGAGGGAGAACGATGGCCATCACTGAGACCTGGCCTGAGACCAGACCTGAATCCTGCACTCATTATCGTCTGTCGTCATCTCTCACAGTGGCACCACCACCCACCCGTGTGGTCACGCAAGTCAGAACCAGCATATCTGCTCAGATCCTCCTCCCTCCCAGTAACACCCATTCACCTTGCACACTGGTCTTCACATACACTCCCTCCCTGTCCCAGCTCAGTTCTTAATATCCTTCACCCGGACCAACACCACAGCAGGCTCAGTGGATGATCTGTCTAAAGGATGTTCTACATGGACTACTAGAAGAATCTTTCTGAAATGAATACCTCACTAGGGCCACCACTGCTCTAGTACCACCCCTGGCTCCCTATGGCCTTCAGTGTTTAGTTCAACCTTCTTGACCTGGCACTCAAGGCTCTACTCAATCTGGCTCCTGCTGACATTTCAGTATTATTTTATCCATCTACTGCGGTTTAAACTTCATGCTTCACGCAAACCAAATTCGTTTCAATTCTCCCCTTATGTCATGTTGTTTCTGGCTGGAGCCTTTGCTCATGGAATCCACTCTGCCAGGAAAACCCTTCATCCTCTATTTGCCAGGGTCGCTCCTACACATTCTTAAGGACTCCATTCTGGTGAAACTTTCTCTAGCAAGCTCTTCCCCTTCAAATTATGCCAGGTGCCTCTCCTCGAAACATCCCACATTGTATTATAATGGTGTGTTAATTTCACAAGACTAGGGGCTCTCTGAGGGCTGGACTGAGACTGAATCATTGGTATAATCTTTGTGATCAGCATGATTGCCCTAAAACCAGAATTTCACACCCTGGCTTCCCAGCTTCTGGATCACAACTGGCTGGTGGAGGAGTGGGGCTGGAGAACTTCTCTTGGGAAGGAAAAGGGGCCCCCGATACCTGTGGTGGCTTCTGGTAGCACAGGTGATGATCAAGTATGCAGGGACGTGGTGGCTGGCTCCGGAGCTGTGGCGACGGCTCTCTTCAGGGAGGGATAGAGTGGCAGGAGCCCCCAAGCTCACCCAGGCTCCAGCAGTGGCTGTGCCAGGACCACCATTCAGAGATGAAGCATAAATGAGAGTTAGGGGACTGGTGACTGTGTGAGTAGAGGGATGAGCAAGCCTGTGGATGAGAAGAGCCCAAGAGAGAGAGATAGGTGAACAAGAGAGACTGAACTCGGAGGAGAGACAGATGGATGTGCAGAAAACTGGACAGACGGATGCGATACCTGGAAAAGGAGGACCAAGGGTGGTGCTTTAGCAGATTAAAGTGAAAACCACATGGGGTCAGAATGTGGTGGAGAATATGTCTCTGTCTAAGGCTTTCTCACCCTGGGCTGAGACTCTCCACCAGAACCCGGGAGGGAGATAAGGGATGAATTAGGGCCCTTCCAGGTCCTTCCCTCACCAAGGACAGCAGGTGTAGGAGAATATGTGCTCCCTATCCCCAAATACGGACGGGACCCAGGAGATCAGGGCCAGGAATAATCACTGGTGGTAGTCGGGGCCATGGCTCCATAGGTGTAACCTGTGGAGAGAAGGCAAGACGAGCTGAGCAAGAGTTGGGGTGAACATAAAGGATTAAGGAGAGGGAGGATGTAGGGACCTTTGTGGGAAAAGCAGATGGGAAAGCAGAGAGGATGAGTGGAGGGGTGTTCAGGGGGAAGGCAACGAGATGGACGGTGGCTGGACCCAGTGATCACACAGTGATGAGAAGTCTGAACCCAGACCGGGTAGATAGAGAGATGGATCATAGCTCACTTTAGAGCAACGGAGGCAACACAAGACTCCGATTGGGACAGACAGCGTCGCTGTAGCACACCCCCTCACCACTGACGTAGAGGCTGTCCCCGTCCAGGGTGAAGGAGCCCAGGTGGGAGACGCCCTGGGTCTCATGGCTCAACTCCCAGCCAAGTCAATCTCTCTCTAACCCTTGACCTGCGCGGGCCAAAGTGGAAGGTGCAGATGATGTCCACCCCAGTGGCTGCCCCACTCTTCTCAAGCCTGGGGGAGTAAGAACATGGGGTTGTGGAATACTGAGCAGGAGTCCTTCTGGGTGTGGAAGACGAGAGAGTGGAAGGGAGGAGGCTGAGGGAGATGCTGAAGGGGCTGCTCTGATGCCTGCAGGGGCTATCCTAGGTTTCTCCCTTGTGAGACAACCCCCTCACAAGTAAGGCCTGACTTCCTTTAGGATGCGGAGGGGGGCATGTGAGTGGAAAAGAGGGGTGAACACACAGACCTGTACGAGGAGGCACCTGCAGGTCTGCACGGACAGCAGCGAGGGACACAGACAGTGCCCTGTGCCATCTGACACATGCAGGCAAGAAAGTACCCTTACATTCTCTCGGTTCTACACTCCAAGGTCTTTTCTTTCTACTTATTTCTTGCTCCAGAGCCATCAGCCAGGCGTAGGGAACAATCATCTTATTCCTAATCTTATTCCCAGCACCTCCCATCTTGCCTAAGTCTTCATTCTTAACCATGAGTTCCATTTTAACCCCCGTGCTTACCAAACACTAATTACATCATCCTTCTACTCACATCTCTCCAGAGTCTTCCCACTGGTCTTAGAACAGAGTCCCAAGTCACTCCTGACCTGGTCCAGCCTGTCACCCTCGCTGGTCTGGCTCACACCTCTCCCCCTGTGTTGACTCAGCTCAGCCATCCCTCTTCTCAGTTCATGGACACACCAGGCTCTCTGCTTCAGAGGTGTCCTCATGCGGGGCCCTCTGCCTGAAACAATTTCTTGAACACACTCCCACACCCTCACTCCAGTCTAATTCTCCAACTAGCTAAATCAAGTCCCAACTCTAGCTCTCAATCTAAATATCAGTCATTCTCAAGAGGGCTTCCCTGCCCCATCAGGTTGAGTCCCCTTGTGCCAAACTCCCACATCACTCTCATCATTAACTGTCTAAAATCCAAATACCCAAATACAGTATAAATTCCATGGATGTGGGACAAGGTCTCTCTGGTTCTCCAGGTCCCCATGCATGTGGCCCAGGGCCTGGCTCATGAGATGAGGAACCATCCCAGTTTGTCTAGGACTGCCCTGGTTTGAACACTAAACATGCTATGTCCTGGAAAAACCCTCTGTCCTGAATAAACGAGGATGGTTGGTCACCATAAATTATACACTCAAAGACTATCTATTGCATGACAAGCACACATTCCCCTCAAGAATGTCACAATAAAGCTAGAATGAAAAATGCACACACAAGAAAAATTAGTAGAAGCCAACAACTAAATACAAAAGTACTTAACAAGATTCTCTGCAACGTGAATCACCAGACCGTTATTTCAGAAAAGTTTCAAGAAACAAAGTTAATTCCCTTTAGAAGGCAAGGTGGTGAGGACAGTCTTTTTGGAGACTAGTGCCCTTCCCTTCAATCTACAAGGTTGCTTAGTATTCCTCCAAATGATTTGAAATGTCATAAAGAAAAAAATGCTCAAAATGAATCTGGCTACTGGAAATTCAATTTTAAATTTGTTATTAATACAAAGAAGTTCAAATCATCTTTTTCCCTGAATGCTCCTCTATTTCAAATTTTTGTGGAGGATTTATAGGATTTTAGAAGTCATATTGAATGGTTCTAAGGAATGTTGCTGAGTATCCCTGCTAATATTTCATGAGATGTCTTCTAATACTACATACACACGCAAAACATTTTTGTATTTATAATATATATAAATCCTGACTTTTGAGTATTATGCAATGCAAGTAAATCTATATTTTCTACTATAATACACATTTGCAGTTATTTACGTTTCTTTCATATGTTCTTATTTGCATATAACTGTACTTACTGAAATATTTACCACACAGAACCACACACAGTTTACCATCTTTTCCTTGAATATAATCCATCAAAAATCAATAATTTTTCTCAAGATACACTCACTTTCAGTGAGTCCATGTGGTGACAACCCGAGGCCAGGAAACCCCACTGGCAGGTCTTCTGCACAGCGGAGGCTGCCGGAACCTCTTGGTACCAGGTCCACAGGGTACTCACCTGGTCACACAGAAATTCATGGATCAGCGAGGACAGGTGGACCCTGAGCCCGGTTTCACTTTAAACTTGAGCTCCACGGACGCTTTTCGTGTCTGAGGGGGGATAAAAAAGCGCAAACAAGCTTTTGAGACCTTTTATAGGGTGTTGGATAGAAAGGCCACCCCATTCACTCTTCTTTTTTTGTATTTACTGATTTAACTCTAACTGTTGGCTGCGACTGGATTTTCCCGATTCCTATCCAGCCACCTGCTCCCCGAGATGGGAGAAAACAGCTTCGTGCTGTGTGCACTTGAGTCACTCAACTCACTTGGCTGGACAGAGACGTTTTGGTGACTCTGGACCCTTTAAACAAGCTTGTCATTTAGGGACCCTGTAAGTGACTCGCTGACCTGTCAACAATTTCCACACTTCATTCAGGGCTCGGGGGATTTTCAGGCCCTGGAGCAGGTTTCCCAACCTCCACACCACTGACATCTGGGGCCGGGCAATTCTGTGTTGGGCTGTCCTGGGCCCTGGAGGACACTGAGCAGCATTCCTGCCTCCCCCTCTAGACGCCAGGAGCGCCCCCATTTGTAACAACCCAAACAACGCCTGCAGACGTCGATAAGCCCCCTGGGGACAAAATCACACGTAGGACGGTGACGGGGACTCTGAGTAGGGCACGGCGGCGCCCGGACCCAGGAGGAACAGCAGCCTCGGGGGCCCTGAGAGAACAGCCTGGGGGAAATGGAGCTGCGGGAGGACGGAGAGACGCTGGGCCCTGACGGGGCTGCCCGCGGCCCAGGCGCCTCCCTGGACCCCTACCCGAGCCGGGGCCGCCCGCCGCTCACCAAGCCCCGCCCCTGAGGGCAAACGTCCAGGAGAATCCCATCTGCGCCTAGAAGAGGGAACACACCGCAAAGCCCAAGGCTCCATCCACGGCGCCACCCGCGCTTCTGCTTCCGGTCTCGGGCGGGCGTTTGGGGATGACGGAAGTTCAGGGAGGACGGAAGTTCGGGGAGGATGGACGTTTGGGGGCTCCTGGTGGAGGCGGCGTGTGGAGCAGGGCAGGGCCGCGCACCCAAGCCTTGGGGGAGGTGTCTAGTTTCTAGAGTGAGTGCTAGGGCAGACAGAGGGCTGGGGCAGCAACAGGGACAGGACCAGGTCTAGGGGCGAGGCTGTGGGTGAGGACAAGTGTGTGGGCGGGGACCAGTTCCAGGGGCGGGAAGAGACGGGGGTGGGGCTGGAATAAGGTAGGTGGACTTCACAGGGGGAGGAAATGAGCTCCAGGGGCAGGGCTGGAGGCGGGGCTTTTCGTGGACCCCTAGACTGTACAGGTAGCTGGATGTTGAATAGCTTTTCTTCATTCCTTTCCCCACCTTTACATAGACGCATAGAATGATGTGCTCATATTTAAAATTATAAATTTTTTGTGCGGGTTTGCTTTACTTAATTTCGTTAAAATATTGGATCATATATTCACATTTCTCTACACCTTGCTGTCCCAAGCCAGTAGATCAAGATATAACGCTATTTTAATTTTAAAAACTGGGGGCAGAGAGGCCACTACGTCGTAGATACACATATAGGAAAACTTCAAATAGTGGTGCAGTCAGTAAAATATTCTCACTCTACCACTGTCTCCCAGTCCTTTTGCACAGAGATAAACATCCTTTTCTCCTCTATCCTTCCAGACATACTGTGCATATGTGGGCCTGTGTATATGTTCAAGCCCAAGAGGGATGTCCCCAAGCAAAACCTGAAGCCCATGAATTGACTCATGCGTCAGAAGTTACTGGAAAGAGATTTAAATTTCCGGTGGAAGGAGATGAACCAGTGATGAATCCAGAGGAAGACAACAAAGAAACAAGAGAATTTTCCCATATAAAAGGTCAAAGGAAAAAGTGAGACAGAAAATGTATTCATAATATCTGACGTAGCACATCTCTGGATAAGATTCATATGCTATAAAATGGTAAACACTTATGTCATAAAACAGTAGACATTGAATTTTGATTTATCCTAATTCATTAAATAGTTATATTGGGCAAGGGGTATTATGTTTTTAACATATGTAAGAACGCTTCATGCTGATTGTTTCAGAAAAGAAAGAAAGTATAAATAGTCAAAAGCTGAAAAATGTAAATGCTATATGTGTAGCTAATTTAGAAAGATAGATTTTCAACCAGAAAATTGAAGTTGTTTTTGGAACCAGAGTCAAGAGTGGGGAAGGTAGCTTTTCATTATAAGGCTTGAAGTATTATTTGAGAGATGTGCGTATAGACACACACACACGGGAGCCTGAATTTGTATTCCAAAGGGATCATCTAACTCTACAAAGAATTTGTAAAAAGGATTCACTTTACATCAGTAGAACATATTTTGAAAACTACAGACTTCAAGCGTAAAAAAAGCTGTCATCATCCCGGTGGAAAAATGAATGGGGCATCACTTTCCCACCGACATGGTGATAAGCATTTTACATACATTACTCTTGAGTATTTTCACAGCAACCCATAAGGAAGATGGTATTATTTATCTCCATTTTGCAGGTGAGGAAATTGTTGACAGCATATTTCTAAAATTTTCATATAAGTTCTCAATAGATCTTGTTTTATGTTAAAATTGTTTATTGAGTTCTGTTTTCATTAATAAAACGATATGTGCCATTCTTACAAATAAGCAAAGGGTGTGTACAAACAATTTAGCAAAGCGACAGTTTTATATCCTTTTGATATAATTAAATATAACAATCACTTTATTATTTTTCTGCTCTCTGCCTCACAGCTAGGAAGATACTTCCTATCCTAAAGGCTTACTAGAAAACTCTACTAAAAATCAAGAATCAGGGAATACCCATATTATGCCAGGTTCCTGAATATATGAAAAAAAAGCCATTATAACAAATTTTTGTACAAAAATCTTAGATCATTCATGAACTGATAACACAAATCATGATTAGGCAAGGTATTTCTGTAGAATGACAAATATTTAAACTTTAGACATTTAGAAATGTAGTTCATTACAGTAACTAATGTGTATAAGAAGAATTTTTTCAAACTCACTAAGTGCCAGGAAAACGTTTGACAAAATGCACTGCAACATTATTCACAATAGCCAAGAGATGGAAACAACCTAACTGTGCACCCGTGGGTGAAAGGATGAAGAAAATCTGGGGCATCTATACAATGGAATATTATTCAGCCTTAAAAAGAAAGGAAATACTGTATTCAGAATTGCTTGCCTGGATCATTTCAGTAGCCATGTGCTTTCTTGCTTAGTCCCCTCTGGTCCATTAGCCAACCAGGAACCAGGGTGATCCTTTTACAATGTAAGCTCCATGACCGCTAGTGGATCCCTAAAAGAGATTTTGGAGGTAGACTACCTGGGTACCAGCTGTGTGAACTTGGACAATTATATAACCTCTAATATTCCTCATCCATACAATAGAGGTTAATAGTATTGTCTCCATGGCATTGTTGTGAGGATTAAATGAGTGAATAAATGTCAGATGCCTAGAATGTGCCTGGCACATGATAAGGCATCATGAAAAATTTAACTGTAATTATAATCAAATTAAATATTGTGATGGCCTATTAATTAAGTTGAACCATATGAAATTTCTAATTTTCAACCATTTTGACCCATTTTATTGTTGAATTAAAAATAAAACTCAGTCTAGGCAGGTTGTGTAGAGTCAAAAGGATTGGATAAATGAAAATGTTATTACAATAAATAAGATGAAATAGATTGCTTTGCAATTTACAAAGCAGTTTCTCATACTTTTTTTCATTTAATCTCTATAGAATGCTTTTCTGGGTATTATTACCACTGTCTCTGAAGGAGTAACTGACTTGCCCCAAATCACACCACATTATATAAAACAATTAGAGTGGAAATATCATTTTGAGTATAAATCCCATATGATATTTTGTTTTCCCTTCATAATATCATCCGTCCTCTCAAGAAAGTGATGAAATAATGCTGATTCATAGGAACTTAGTCTTAAAGAGACATACTCTCAGATGATCAACAGTATGTCTTTGAAACAGGGGTGTTGCGAGAAGAAACTTGAGACCCATGATTTCTGGTTTTCAAGTCCATGCTTAGAGTTCTGGGAAACAGTTAAAGAAGGGAAAGGGTGAATAATAGTCCAGAATTAAAAAAAGTCTGACGTATATGTAACTTTATTGATCACCTCAAAATTATCTTTTTGTTTATAGTCTGTGACATCCTACTAGAAAATAAATGCTCTTAGGGTAGATCACTGCTATCTTGCAGCAAGTGGCAGGCGCTGAGTAAATATTTATTAAAGAAATTAAAGTGGCCTTGAATACATCTGCTCTTTACTCACCAGAGAACAGCCTCATAGCAGGCAAATGGCATCATTAGCAATATTTTAAAAATCATATCCTTATTAGCTAGTAACCAAGGATTCAAGGCTCCCATTTATTTCATACTTTCTAAGTACAGAAGAATTCTGGTGTATTAGGGAATGTTTCCACAGCCTCGCTGTAAAATAAAGCAAGACTTTTTGGCCCATTGATTGCTGGTTCCAGCAAGGCCCATCTCTATGCTTACCTCTAAGCAATTAACTATAGATTTGTTATCCCAACAAACAGCGATTTGGTATGGAACGTGTTTTATCAGTGTCATGCAAAATTAGACATTTGCTATGTCTTTAAGTGGTGATATGGATAATAATGTTGATGCAGAAGAGGACAACTAAAAATTCTCTCTGGTCTTTGTCAAGTGCATCTGGGTGAAGGGTATCTTGGAGTCACTGGATTTCGGAACTAAAAAAGACTCATCCAACTCTTCATGTTACAGGTGAAGAAAATGAGGTCTAAAGAGGTTGAGAGATTTGACCAAGACTAATTCCTGGGACTAGAGAGAGATCCTCTGATTTTCAGCTGGCCACATTGTATAACATCTCCAGCTCCAAACACCCAAAAGAAGCAAGTATGTTGATTTACAGCTAGAAATGTTTCCCCTTCAGGTTTTTACTTTCTCTCTCTTAGATGACTGCTCTGCCCTGACAAGGAATTTATCTGATGTTTACGCTACACTTAAGAAGAGGTAAATGCTCCTGGCAAACACTATTGTGATTCAGTGTGGCATTGGAGAGCCTAGTCATGAAAAAACGAGAATCAACAGAATAAGAGGTAAATAATATTAGAGAAGAAGAGAAAATCTATTATTTTAGTGGGACAAAACTTATAAAGTTTAGAACTGGTAAATAAGCGGAGTAATGTGAAAGGAAGCTAGATTCTTATATGAAACATCAAAAATACTGTTATATGAGTAAGAATTTGTTTAAACATGTAAGTAATTATTCCATTCCTAAGAGCAATGAATTATTTAAGATGAGTAGTTAAAATAATTGGAACTACACATTAGTTATATGAAGAAGATTATAAAGAGATACAAAGCATGTAAAAGCTCAGATTAAATGGAGAGATATACTATACTTGTGACTGAAAACAGTGTTTCAAAGATAGTTTTCCAAACATTGTTCAGATTCCATATGCTTCAAATCAACCTTTAAAATGATGCAGTGTTTGTTTTTTAGACTAAAAGATATCCATTTGTAAAATAAAACACTGGACCATAAACTAACATTATTCACAAGTAAATCATTCCAAATGGATTATAGGGCTAAAATTAAAAGTAAAATCCTCACGTATAACAGTGGTGGATGACAATATAGAAGAATATCCATGATCTTAAAGTTAGCGAAGATATTCTAAATATATATGCTTAAAGTTGTCTGGTTGAAAATAGGAACGAGAAAAAGTAAAATGGAACGTGATATGTTCTCTGATTTTCTTTCAGAGACTTAATCTAGAGAAGAATATTCCAGTCTATGATATTGGATAAAGAAATTGAAATCTGTGATAATTATACAAATAATGAGAGAACATATTTAAATGATAGCATAATATATCAGTTAGCTTCTGCTGTGTAACAAATCACACTAAAATTTGGTGACTTCAAATAAGAATAGTTTATTTTTTCTCAAGATTCTGTGGGTTAACTGGGAAGTTATTTTGATCTTGACCTATTGGTGGCTTAGCTGGGATTGGATGGTCTAGGACAGTTTTACTCACACATCTGATTGTTGACTTGAAGCCACCTAGAGTGATGGAGATGTGGAGTCTGGCTAGACTCATTCACATATTGATGGCTTCAGGCTTCCCAAGGGCAGCCAGAGAAGGACAAGTAGCAACAATTAACAAGTGTTTTTCAAGCCTTTGCTCATGTCATTTGATAATATCCCATTGGCCAAAGCAAGTTACAATGCCAAGTCTACACAGAGTCAACGTGGGATGCTATAACCAAACAGACAGAGGGAAAGGACTGATGTGTGGCCATTTTTGCAATCTCTCACACATAATTTTAGAGGAAAATTACTATGAATGTTTGTGTATTTGTTCATTTGAATGCCCAAGGAAAATTGTACAAAGCAAAAAGAAACATAAAGCAAAAAATTAAGTGGAGATGTAAGGTAAGTTTAGTTGGTACTGAAATTGAGTCTGGAAAAATATAGTAGTTTATTTTTCAAGTTTATACAAGTTCTTGTGACCTATGAAAATAACTTACATTTCGATTATTTTCTCCCTGAGTGTGTTTTATTCCTTAACACTTTTGATGTGTTTCTCTCTGGCTTTAGGAAAATAACATAGCACTTGGGAGCAAAGATGCAGCCTAATAGCCCCACACTGGAGGCCAAGATGGAGAAGACCTCCACGGCCACCATGACATTGCCCTTGGTGCTGTGTTAGATGGGCAGGAAGGTGACCCAGACGCTGCAGAACACCAGCATGCTGAACGTCAGGAACTTGGCTTCATTAAAGGTGTCAGGCAGGTTCCGGACCAGGGAAGTCACAGTGAAGCTGCCCAGGGCCAAGGAACCCAGGTATCCCAGGACACAGTAGAAGATAGTGACTGAGCCCTTGTTGCACATGATGATAATGTGGCGGTGTTCAGAGTGTGCATCTGTGTCAATGAAGGGAGGAGAGGTTTCCAGCCAGATCCCACAGAGACACAGCTGGTTAAAGGAGCAGATGTGAATGA
Source organism: Diceros bicornis minor (assembly GCF_020826845.1). Taxonomy (NCBI): domain Eukaryota; kingdom Metazoa; phylum Chordata; class Mammalia; order Perissodactyla; family Rhinocerotidae; genus Diceros; species Diceros bicornis. Next base: position 270,254 of record NW_026691791.1, read on the forward strand.
TGAAATTAGGTGCCCCTGACACTAACCACTGTCACATCCTTCTCCCTGGTGCAGTGACCTTTAAGGCCACAACCACAGTAATAGTTTTGGCCAAGACAGTGGAAACAGCCACAGTAAAAACAACTCTAAATGTGATTTGTTGAATAATATAGGTGGCTGTGTTGGGTCAGCCGATGAAGAGTAAGGAGCAGAGGAAGCAGAGGGTGAGGGAGAATAGTAGGATGTAGCTGAGAGTCCAATTCTCGCTTACAGGAGTGTCTCGGTGCTTCACAAAGACCCCAGGGACCACTGTTATGACAACAGAGAAGCAAGGAGCTGTGCAAGCCAGAGTCTTCCCTAAAGAATCTTCAAATTCCAGAAATGTCTAAAGTTTCAGCAGGCTGCGATTTCTCTCATTGTTTGCATACTGGCTTCCTGGACGCCCTATACATTGATCTCTATTTGAAAAGGAAAGGAAAGTCTTGGTGTTTCAGTCAGCCACTCTTCCATATTCCGAAGACAAAAAACAAAAGTCTCATTGGCATTATAGGGCCCACAGCCCACACCTTATTTGGTTGTGAGACACAATGTTGCAGACACTTACGTTAATAATATTCACATTAAACAGTCCCGTCCTATGTCAGAATGCTTTTAGCTTCAAGTAAGTGATAATCCACCTCCAAAAGTTCCAAGTTTGGGTCCTGTGTTAGTTGGATGTGTCCATAAACTTGAGGGTTTAAGGGCGAATATTTTAGGTGTTGGGGACTTTGCAACACACCAGTGAGGTACTGGGAAAGTGAGGCAGGGAAAGGAAGGCAGGGCATCAGGGACATCAAGTGCTTTATCACTGTGCTCACCTAGATCTCAATCGCTCTGAGGAGCACTGTGAGGCAAGAAGAACACATGGAAACAAGTCATCTCAGCTGAGAATGAGACAGCTGCAACACATATGCAGGCATGCCCATCAGCCATCATTCAAGGCTGCGCCCAGGGCTATGAATTTGTATTTGGCAAACTTTTCCTGTAAAGTGACAGAGAACAAATATTTTAGGCAATGTGGGCCGTAGGGTCTCTGCCACAACTACTCAACTCTGACCTCGGAGCATGAAGCAGCCATTCTTATTGTTGAAAGTGGACATTCTTTTCTCGTTCCTATTTCTACAAATAATATTAGAACAATGAAATTACTGTAATTACAGCTTTTCTTTTTAAATCACTTTTCTATATAAATCTTGTTTCTCGATTTTTCTAACTCTATTTTTGTTTCATAAAAAATGTAGTAAAATTCTTAACCTTCAAAGTAAATTCCTTCGGTTAAGTGGTTTGAATTGCGTTAAAGCTAGAAATTATTTAGACAAGGATACAGACTTTTTAATATTCAGACATTCCATTTGGGAAATTTAATGGCGCTAAATTTATTCATTTTCTTTTGCAATTCTCAAACACATTTTTAGCCAAAATTAAAACTATACTTCGCATAACATACAGTAACTACTTACTCAGTACACTTCCTCCATTGTACCTAGCTATTAGAACCCCAATTTTGAGTGACCTAAGCCAATTGTGACAGATCTAAGCTAATTTTTGTCAGAGTGTGCTCCACCTCACTTGTGGGTTATGAGCCATGGACATAAATCAATGACAATCTGATTGTATAGTCTCTTTCTTGCACTAAATAAAACGTGCATCAAATAGGATGCTATAGCTGACTCTTCCTCTTTCTTTCCCATGTGGATGCTGTGCAGTGGCAGACAATTTTAAAAATAAAATCCCACACACTAAGCATATTGAAGCAAAAGTTATATAGAGCCTGAGTCTTTATTATTAAAAGGTTGATAGAAAAAAAAAAACCTTTGCATTTGTCTATTTCTGAAATTCTTGTAACATAAATAACAAACGTCATGATTTAAGGCCACTATGAGTTTCTCTATCACTTTCAGTTGAACACATCTAACTACTGTACTTTGTGCATTACATTTTTGTGTTTTTGAGAGTGAGAAATGAGACTTTCATACTGCATTATCAAACACTTTACTATTGATATGTAGGAAAATCCTTATTATTGATACATTATATTCATCTTTTATTTATTTAGTTAATTATTTATTCATTTATTTATTTATGTTTTGATTGAGGAGGATTAGCCTTGAGCTAACATCTGTGCCAGTCTTCCCCATTTTGTATGCGAGTGGCCACCACAGCGTGGTTGATATGTGGTGTAGGTCTATGCCTGGGATTTGAACCCATGGACCCGGGCCACCAAAGTGGAGCATGCTGAATTTTAACCACTACACCACAGGGCCAGCCTGCTACATTATTTTACATCCCACTAATTGATTAGACATTTTTGCATTCTAATTTAAAGTATTTTTTGCATTATGTAAGTAAACATGGAAGCAGATTCCACCGGTTGCCTATTCATGACCCATCTGTCCCCTTCCTACCAGCAGCTCAGTTGTGCTTTGACATTCAACTTCTTCCATGAGGCCGTGTGATTGAGGGGAGGTTGAGAAGTCTAAATCAATTCTAGTTGGCCCCAACTATAGTTGGAGGATGTGTTTTTGAGTGACTCTTACAAATTCAGGCAGACTAGATGCCCATTCTTTTTCATCTTTCTGTTCGCTTGCTATGATATAATACTTTAAACAGCTCAGCCTCTGAGACCATAAGGAGCCCAGCCTGTAGACAAAGCTGAAAACCAAAGATGATAGAACAAAATATGAGAGTATCATCTGTGCTTGATTATAGGTTTGAGCTGCTGAATTCTCTAATCCTGGAGTCATTCTATTTATGGCCTTTTTTTTTTAATTGTTTCACTTTTTTTTTTGAAAAGTGATATTTATGACAACATTCATTAAGTAAATAACAAATAGAATGACACATATTTCCCTGTCCATCTTTGTAATGCAACACTGTGCTTTTATTTTTTCTGGCACAAAGAATCATCATAGTAAATTACTCTGGTCTTTTTTATGGGATATAATAAATATTTTTTAAAAGACACATTTAGTTTGTTTTCTTTTAAATTTATATCCAGATGCATTCTAACAACAAACATAATTTGTAAACATGCTCTCTCTACCAGACCATTATTTATTTCTGTAATATGTTATTTCATGCATTATTTTACTGGACAGAATATTTAGCAATATAAAGAGATAACTTTGGTAATTAGTACATATGAATTGTTTGCTGTTTTGTTTGGTAAGACTGGAATATTGTACTTTAAATATGATGGGCATTTTTGTTTTCATTATTTACCTAGTCCATCATCATCCATGATCAGTCTTTTATCATCTCATTCCAGCCATACTGGTCTTATTCCATATGTCTGAATATACCACATAAAAACATTTTAAAAACACTTTATTGAGGTATGACTGACATACAAAAAGGTGTACATATTTAATGTATAAAACTTAATGTGTTTGGAGATAATATACACCCATTGAACCATCACTACAATCAAGTCCTTAAACCTATTCATCACCTCCAAATGCTTCCTCCTGTCCTCGTAATTTTTTTAATTTAACTTCCTTTTTTAAAATACTTTTTTTCTTTTGAGGTAGGAATACTTAACATAAATCTACCCTCCTAGTAAATTTTCAAGTCTACAATACAATATTGTTAAATATAGGCCCATGTTGGACGGTAGGTCGCCAGAACTTATTCATCTTGCATAACTCTTGATGTCCAAACTTCTATTGCCAAGAATCCCTCTTCATCTTGAACTGACAAATCCCCACATGTTTTTAAAAACTCAACTCAAACAGCAGCTTTCCATGAAGAATTATCTGATTCATCCAAGTAAGACTATATACTCTTGTTGACTCTGCTAACTTCTAACTACCTTTATTTGGCACTTTTCAAATTGCCATGTTATTCTTTTTTCACACGTACCTCACTATGATTTCTTGGAAAAAAGGGCCTTTATCTTATCAAGTTTGCATGCTCACTTCATGGTTTATATCTTCTACTAGAGTAATAATAATATAGTATATCCATTCATTTATTGAATCTTTAGTTCCCGTTTTTGCACACCTACTATGTTTAAGGCATAGTGCTCGTCACCTTGGGTGTAAAGATATGAATAGGAGGCATGTCCTAAAGACACCCACACTTACTTCCATCATAATTCCATGTGTGTTATTCTGTGGTCAAGATGAGTATATGGTGCTACGGAATCTCTAAGTGTTTGCCTAACACAACATGTAGTTTAAGAGCTGTATTCCCTTCAGAAGAGCTGCTTCAGCAAAACCTAACAATGTGAGTATCAAGAAGCCAGATCAAGGTAACTCCCAACATGGAAATGATGTATTGATTACCTAAATGAATGTATTGAATGAGTGAATTAAATAATAGAAAATAAAGAAGAAATGAGATTCTATTGGTTAATCCCAGACCCTTTACACTTTATTTGGAGACAAAGAAGGGCTGAAAGAAAGTGATTGTAATTATGTAATTTTGTCAGTTCATACCTGTCTGATTACATATTTCTCTCTCTGGCCACAATACACAGTCAAAGCAGCAGGTAGCTCTCTTCCTGAGGGATTTTCTTGAATCCTGGCTGACAGAACATCCTACACCCATAGGGGGGAGTTTGAAAGAAGAGAATTATTGATAATACTGAACAATACTATATAATTGGACAATATTTTATTATTTAATAATATTGAATAATTGATAATATTGGTTAAATTATCTCAAAAATTATCTTACAGATCACCTCTAAGATTTGACATGATTGATGTACCCAGGGAAAGCAAAATAAAATCAAGGTCAATCTGCAGAAAAGAGTTCCCAACATGAAGATACATACTGATTTAAAAGATTTTCCATCTCAGTGACTAGGACACTTGTTTGTTTTAAGGAAAATGGGGCATCTGATCATGAATCATATTTGTTATTGCCAAATGTGATTCCGAACATGGTATTCCTGTATCACTTTTTTGAACTATAAGCAGATTTTACCTTAATAATAAATAATATTTTAATTCATACAATACTTTTATATGAGAATTGTTTGATTAGTACAATATGTAATTATTTAATTTATTTAGTAATATATTTATTGTCAGGTAGATTATACACAAAGGAAACAGGGTCAAGCTTGAATGATATAATATAGCATCTTGAGGGATGGCTTACAAGACTGAGTTTCAAAGGGAAATCTGATGTGAAGAAGAATGTAGTTCCTGGAAGAGCAAAAATAATCTTTTTTTCTGATGGTGTATTTTTCTCCAAGAATGTATAAAGGTGGGATGAAGAGATGGAAATATAAGGAGTATTAATAAAATATTGAAATATTAAAAAAAAACACTCAATGTCAATTCTTTTGATTCTAGTTAAAGAGAATAAAATTTGTTTTCTGGAATAAAAGCAAATGGCCAAAGACAATTTTAATTGTATCAACAAGTCATCAAAAGGCTTGGTCGTCAGCACCTGTTATGTCTTCGTGGCACAATGCATGCAGAGCAATAAATTTGCAAGAAATGAGATTGACACTTTTTCAGCTTAAATGGGAATTTAAATCATCAATTTTTTATCAGCTCATCATATTAAATTGGTAGCCTCACTGTCCTGCTGTAGCATATAAAGCATTTCAAAATTGGGGAATATCTCCTTAATTAAAAGTGTCCTTTCAAGCTGGCCCCATGGCTTAGTGGTTAAGTGCGCATGCTCCGCTGCTGGCGGACCAGGTTTGGATCCCTGGCGAGCACCAACGCACTGCTTCTCTGCCTATGCGGAGGCCGTGTCCCAAGTACAGCAACTAGAAGGATGTGCAGCTATAACATACAACTATCTACTGGCGATTTGGGGGGGAAATAAATAAATAAAATTATTTAAAAAAAAAGTGTACCTTCAATATCTCTTGGACAGGAAGAAAAATTATATCAATAAGTCAGAATTTTGTTATGAGTTAAACAATTTCACCATTATTTTCATATACGGTCTCTATCTTGTGATGTAGATGAAGAATTAATCGAAGATTGAGTTTTCTGCAGTCTTTTTGAATCCCACGGCCCAGTCTATCAGCTCCTCATGTATGATGAAACCTTGACCACGTGGATCCTGGGGAACAAACTCCCTTAATTTCACCTGAAGTCCAAGACCTTTGGGAAATGATATAGTTCAGAATTTCATACTGTGACACAGAGTTTCTTTTCTCAGCCAGTGACGCATGAGCTACAGTGCTGTTTTTAAATTGGGTGTTTTTTAGGAATGGGTGGAGCTGAAAGGGAGACATAATTGGGAAAGGAAATAAGGATGGAAATTGAGGACAGAAAACTCATATACGAATGGGTGGGGCTACTGAGTTGCCCAGCAATTAGATTTTTTCCCCTCTATATCAGTAATCCTCTGACTAAGTTCAATTTGGGGAGTGATTACTGTTTTCCATACTTAAGTAAGAAGGCATTCCTGTCTGCCCTTAGAGAGCACATGGTGATTTGTTTAAACCATTCTTGAAGATTCCATGTCCAGGGAGCGCTGTAGGGCTAAACCTGAGCTGCACCTTGAGCAATGAGGTTTGCTTTAGGGGTGCTAGGGAGTTTCCTTGAACTCAAGAAGAGACAAAGAAAGACAGCTTGCTTCTTACTAACTTTGAACAAAATATTTTATTAAATGAAAGAGAAAAGATGAAAGCTCCTAAAAAACAATATTCATACAATAATTGATATAATTTATATATAAATGTATAACTAATATTTATATAATACATAAATATATATAAGGTTATATATATACATAAATAAATATATATTCACAATAAATGTATGTATTTAGATCTGACATCACATTAAATTCCTTGTACCTGAGAGCAAGAATTTCAAGACACATTATTCATAGGTTTTGGATTTATAAAAGTCTAGGTTCATCTAAGTAGAATTGAAAAGGTCTTGGGGAAATTAAAATATATTTCAAAGTATTGGGGTTCTCATCTGTAAAAAGGGGATCAATCTCCTTGCTTCCAAAAGTCATTTTAAATTTCAATGAAGAAATATTTATTTAACTATCAGTAGCCTTTCTAGAAAAATGCAGGAATGTTCAAATAAATTGTCCTTTCCCCAGTGGCATTTAATTTATCACAGGCTAGGGCCAGAACTAGATTTTGAAAATCCCTGAATTTTTAAATTCCCTTGGATGAATTGTCATTAAGTCTTATCTTAAAAACTTACCTCTCACAGTGAAAGTTTTTAATTGATTATTTTTAGTTAAAAGAGTTGACACTGTTGCTAAATAGCCCCTACAATCATTATAAATTTACTTGCAACCTGTACGAAACAACAGCAATTCATTATGTTCAAGTCACCGCTGATTTGTCGCAATGTCACTATTACAATTCTATACACAAATGAAATAATTCTCGTATCCTAAAATACAATAATGGGAATCATATTTAAGGGAGAAATTTTACCTGCTAAGTGAGAAACATGAGCTGACCTGCATTCCATTATGGACACCACTTCTGCTTTTATCAAAAGCATTTCATGGAGGGCTCAGGCCACCACATCCACAGCATGATAGATGTAGTAGCTGGATCCAGACATGGTCGTGTCTAATTTGTCCTTTGGCAGAGAATCCAGGGAGGCATTGAGCGGAAACTCCAAAATTTTCCACATCTAGTTCCTGCAAAAGAGCAGTTAAAAATTTCAAGCCATAATTTGGTAAAGAGAAAGTCTTCTGGGTATTTAGAGGGGCGAACTGTCCATAGAGAGTGTTTAAATCCAGATATCTCAAAGTTCTGGTGTGCAAAGGAAAGACTGCCATGGTAAGAATGAAAAAGGGGTGAAGTGGAAAAAAAGAAGCATCCTACAGTGGTGTAGTGATCCACACCTTCTGAGTGGTTAAATAATACTTTTCTGCAATGCTCACACTTATTAATATACTTGTGTCACCATACATGGTAAACGTATTGGCTGATGAGCCTATGATTCTGGCCATGAAGGTCCAATCTTTTGAAGTGTACGTCCTCTTGGTCACAGGTATCTTAGTCACAGGCAGACACCGTTCATAGTCTCCTCTCTTCTAAGTTCCCAGAGGAACTGCTCACTATTTATATCAACTGACAGTAAATTTCCCACCCAGGTCCAGCCGAAATGTATCAACAGCGAGACCCTTCTGAAAACTAAAGATATGTCCTTGGAAGCCATCTGATAGAGAGGAAAAGTAGTCCTTACCTTTCAGTACAGGATCAATATCTCCATAGGTGATCTGAATCAAAAGAGAAAAAAGGTTCTGTATTGAGTTCTCTGGAAGCAAAATAAACCGAATTTCAGCAAAATTCATATGATCAGGTAGCTAAATTTAAATTCTTGGCAATAACTCTGTGAATATGAAGCAATATTATCTGATGGTGGAAGTGATTGAGGGGAAGCTTGGCTTTGAAGTCAGGCTGCCTGGGTTCAAATGCTGACTCTAATATGACTAGCTTAACGATCTTGAGAAGGTTACATAACCTTTATCCATCTTAGTTTCTATATCTCTAAAAATTCCCATAATAATGGTACCTTTTCATTGCCTTTTATTAGGATTAAATTTGTGACTATTTGCAAAGCATTTGAAGAGTTTAAAATTTTTTTTAATTTTTTTTCATTTTTTAAATTTTTTTTTGTTTATTGCAGTAACATTGGTTTATAACATGGCATAAATTTTTGGTGTACATCATTATACTTTTATTTCTGCATAGATTACATCACGTTTGCCACCCAAATACTAATTACAACCCTTCACCACACACATGTGCCGAATTATCCCTTTCGCCATTCTCCCTTCCCCCTTCCCCTCTGGTAACCACCAATCCAACCTCTGTCTCTATGTATTTGTTTGTTGTTGTTATTTTCTACTACTTAATGAGTGAAATCATACGATATTTGACCTTCTCCCTCCGACTAATTTCACTTTGCCTAATACCCTCAATGTTCATCCATGTTGTCACAAATGCCTGGATTTCATTGTTTCTTATGGCTGAGTAGTATTCCATTGTGCATATATACCATATCGTCTTTATCCATTCATTCCTTGTTGGGCCCTTAGGTTGCTGCCAAGTCTTGGCTATTGTGAATAAAGCTGCAATGAACACAGGGGTGCATGTATCTTTACGTATTGGTGTTTTCAAGTTCTTTGGATAAATATCCAGCAATGGAATAGCTGGATCATATGGTAGTTCTAGCCTTAAATTTTTGAGGAATCTCCATAATGTTTTCCATAGTGGCTACACCAGTTTGCACTCCCACCAGCAGTGTATGAGGGTTCCCTTCTCTCCACAGCCTTTCCAACACATGTTGTTTCCTGTCTTGTTAATTATAGCCATTCTGACAGGCGTGAGGTGATATCTCATTGTAGTTTTGATTTACATTTCCCTGATAGTTAATGATTTTGAACATCTTTTCGTGTGTCTGTTGGCCATCTGTATATCTTCTTTGGAGAAATGTCTGTTCAGGTCTTTTGACCAAGTAAAATAGTTTTAAGTACATGTTTACATATAAAATTTTACTAACTAGAAGATAAATAACTAAGGTGTGGTTATTTCAAAATATCCAGCTTCCACTCCTTTCAGAGAATTTGGGCAATCACATTTCCAGAAGCTACGGTGGTCTGCTTTAGCCAATGATACTAGCCTCTGGTTACTTCATCTCTTCTCAGCTTTACACACCAAATAATGAATCCACCGTATCAAGAACTATCTGTGGTAGGTATTTTCCTATTAGGGAGATATGCAAACCCACTTTCTTCTTTTCCACTTGAGTGGCCACAGAATTTCACCAAGGAGGAAATCTTCAGTCTCTCCAGATCCATCTCCCCACCATGCTCATACCTGTGTTATTTGTAGAGCTCCAGCAGTGTCCCAATCTGGGAAGAGAATGCTGGTGTGGTTCCTGCAGTGACAGCCACAACCTTGATTTGTGCCTGGCAGGGGTCATTAGGGATCTTCTGGCCCCCACCCAATGACCACCTCATGGTGCTGACATCACTGTGGAATGATTTGTAGACATGGAAACCCAGAGACACGTTGGGGAGCAGCTGGGGGCTCCTGTTGATCTCCTTGAAGGCAAAAACAAAGACCAGGACATAACGATAGTTTTTGTAGTTCAACCTGTACCAAAGCGATAGTATTAGAAATAAGATAAAGTCATGCACTTCAGGAGTAACTCCCGTGGGAAAAAAAGGAGGAAAAGCATGGCATTTTTACTCAAGCAACTTGTTCATTCCAGAGCAATTATTGTCTCTTCATGACTTTGGAATCCAAAGCACATGCACATGGTGTTCCCAACGCCTTGGAAGATCCAACATTATTGCTCTGCAGTCAAAAGAGATAGACCAATGACCTAAAATGAGTTAGTTGGAAGGGTGCTTAAGGGGAAAGGACCAATTTACATATTTGTTTACAAGTCAAGCACTACTTTATGCAGTGACAGCAACATGAGGTTGGTCATGGCCAAGTGCCGGTATAATGAGATGAAGCAAAAGATCATGTTCCATATAAAGAAACTAGGTAAGACAGGGAAGTGCATAAGAAAAGCTTGGAGGAAGGACAAGTCGAATATAGAATGGTGTCATCAAAACTTTTGCAATATACCTTTATAAAACTGCCTGCCTCACAGAGCTAGGAAACACATCTCACCAGAAGCAGGGAAATTGAACCATAATAAATAAGGAGATAGTCTTAGGGAGAAAATAAAGAGAAAGGCAATTTATGACTCTATGGTTTTCTAAAAGAGTAAAAACAATTCAGGGTCCAAGGAGCAAGGTAAAGTTGCAGCTTTTCATATGTTTATTTACAGATTATAAAACCATCATAGGCAGTGAGCTTTACAGATTACCTTTGGTTTGATTCCTCTCTTGCACATCTAAGTTCAATCCAATTTTAATTTTCAAACAATTTAATTGATAAGGTACAACACGCATTTCCAGAAGATTGCACAGTAGAGTGTAGGCTTTTGTCGCTCTACTATTAAAATATTATTTTTATTGGTGAATACAGCTTTAAAAACCAAAATGTTGGGATACTGTAATTCTGAGTCACCCAGAGACACTCTGATTGGATTAAAAGAGGACTTGTATTCATTTCCTATTGCTACTCTGAGACTCTACCACAGATTTAGAGGCTTAAAACAACACAAATCTGTTATCTTGTACTTTGGGAGGTCAGAAATATAAAATGAGTCTCACTGGCTAAAATCAAGGTGTCAGCAGGACTGCATTCCTTCTGGAGGCTCTAGGGAAGTGTCCATTTCCTTGCTCATTCTAGCTTCTAGAGGCTTCCCACGTTCCTAGGTAATAGCCTCGTATCACTTCAATCCCTCTTTTTGTTTTCATAACTCCTTCTCTGACTCTGACTTTCTTGACTTATCCTTTCACTTGTAAGGACGCTTGTGATTATTTTGCACCCATCCAGATAATCCAGGATTATCTCCTCTTCTCAAAATCCTTGATTCTTCACATTTGCCAAGTCTCCTTTCTATGTGAGGTAACATTTTCACAGATTCGAAGGATTAGGACTTTGTCACCTTTGAGGGCACGTTCCACCTACCACAGGACATAACTACATTCTTTCCAATACTTGAAGTAAAACACAGAAAAGACTAAAGTAGATAGAAATGTTATTCCATTTAAATATGAACCAAAAGAAATCATGGGTATCCGTGTTAATATCTGATAAAATCAGACTTCATATCAAAAAGAATGTAAAATATCAAAGGTGGTGACCATATGTGGTGAAAGGAAGAGAAGATCAAGTACTTACAGTGAATATATGTATCTCCCCCAAACTGAAAAAAAGCTACTATGTATAGACCCATGTGCATAAGTACATACATGAACAACCAGATTTGGAGGTTTAGCACAACCTCTTAGAAATGGTCAAATTAGAGACAAAACATTATGCAAAGTTATGGAAAACAAGCTTAACAGATAGTTACATAAAACAGTAAACAATGCTGGTCTATTTTGAACACCAAAGAATATACATACATTTGACAATATAATGGGCCATCAAGTAAGCCTTTGAACATTGAAATTATACACAGTGCATTCTCTGACCACAATATCATTAGGCTAGCAATTAATAAAAAGACATCTGGAAAATTTCATTATATATATATGTATGTATATATATATATATATTTTAAACACTTGATCTTTGATAAGTACTAGGGATCTAATGTACATGACTATAGTTAACACTGCTGTATGATACATATGAAAGTTGTTAACAGAGTAAATCCTGAGTTCTGATCACAAGGAAAAACATATTCCTTTTTTTTTTTTTTTGCTTTTTCTCTTTATTATATTGATATGAGATGATAGATGCTAACTAAACTTATTGTGGTAATCATTTTACCAAATATATAAGTCAAACCATCATGCTGTACACCTTAAATTTATACAGTGATGAATGTCAATTACATCTGTATAAAACTTGAAAAAAACACATCTTTTTCAGAGAATATTCCAAATTATTTTAGACCATAAAGGATACTTAGTAAATGCATTTTGAAGAAAAATAAATGTCATCTCAATAAAAAGTTCATTTTTGAATAATCTATATACTTTGATGATATTTGCTCTTAGCACTAACTTCTAGTCAAGGTATGGTGTGCCCAAGGATTCTCTCCCTCCCACATCATGGGTCAGGAGCAGGATGGCATGTGGATCACCACAGTGCGATCTTGGTGTTTTTTTGCCTGCAACTTGCCTCCTTTAGGCTTTCAGAAAATAATCACTAATGGAGATTATTCCAAGGCAGGAGAAAATAAAAGATGCTTATTTCTGTCTTCTGTTTGGGGGGAAAATATTCCAGAAGGGAAAAAGAAAGGAAACCACAAATAATTATTAAAGGAAAAGAAAGGAGCTGATGATTCATTGTTTACTGGAGAATCTCAACACAGCTTTTATATTCAACTTTCATAAATGTCAGAGTGATTCACACACACACATGAACTTACAGGTAAAATGTAACATCTTTGCTTGGACGAATCACAAAGAAATTTCTGTTGCATTTCTGAATCTTGGGTCAATGTATAGAAGGGAGAAAATCCACTGACCACCAAGTCCCCTTCCTTGTAGACACTGGGCCTTATGTCATCAAAACCGTCAGAATAACTCATCATACACATGGAATGTGGAAATTTCACAAGGAGGGGCAGAAGAAGCAGAAACAACATCCCAGCTGACTCACCAGTTTGAGGCAAGTGCTCAGGTCAGTGGTTACTGGGGGAGTAGAACAGGAAGGAGACCTGCAATGTAGCCTTCTGCAGGGAAATTTTATTCCTGTGCAGAGTACACGTGTCTAAAAGTGCTCTGCCATTCAAGACCATGGAAAGAAGAATTGTTATTGATCAGAACCAGGGCATTTTCAGAAGCAACATATATTGGCTCAGATCTTCCCCCAATGTGACTGTGGATCAGAGTTTCTTCTGGTCTCCTCTTGCTGTCACTCCCCCAGTCCAGGCCTGACTGGTCACTGCTCTCAGTAAGGAGCTCTGGGGTCCTCCCTGCCCTGGGGTCTGCACCTGACATGCTGTGCTCTGGTAAAGACAAAGGTGAAAAATCTGTTTGGGCAACATCTTCCACAGCAGGTGCCAGAGATTTCATCAGGGCTGGGGGTCAGCAGGGGTCTGGGAACTAACTCATCCTGAGATTGGATTTTTTCTTTCCCAGGCAAACATTCTGTTTCTTGCAATTGACTGAGAGGTGTTGCATCCATCAAAGCACAGCATCAGACAGAGCTGGTATTGCAATCAGCAAAATCAGCCCAGCATCATTCCTGTGATACCGAAGGAGGAGGTCTTTGACCATGCCTTGGGTTACCCTCAAGGGTACTTACAGCCTATATCGCCAACCTCACCCTTAGGTCTATTTGACCGTTGTCTGAAGAACTGGTCTCATGCACAGTTCAGGAAATAGATATCCATTATCCAGTTCATATCAGTTTGGCACGGGATAAAGTCTAAATTCACATATACTTACACTTAACCTATTCCTTAGACCTACGTCCTATGCCAGGACTCCAGAACTTAATTACTACATGTTCCAGTATCTTCCATTTAAAGTCTGTCTCTCCTAAACAGAATGTTTCTCTCAATAGCTCTTTTGCCGTTTCTCCGCTAATCTTCAATTCAAACATTTTCAAGGGTTGTTAGTATTAAAATATTCCTCTTTCTCAATTCCCATTCTTTTCAAATCACTTCACTCAGGTCTGTCCAAGTATGTCACTCAATCTGCTCTTCTCAAGGACATCAGCAGCTTCTATGATGCCCAATTCAGTGGTGATTTTTTACCCTTATTTTACTTCACCACACAGCATCATTTGACCCGGCTGACTGCTCTATCCTTAGGACAATACTTTCTATGTGTTTTCTTTTTTCAAAGTTCTCCATATTCTTCCTACCTCATGTGTATCTCTCTCCTGATCTCCTGTACTGTAGCCTCTTTGTTTTATTCACCTTTAAATGCTTGATACTTTTCTTCATGGATCTTGTGTTTACTCCCTTTAAGAGTTTTTTAATTCTGCCTCAAACAATGAATATATTTGCTATATTCTAAAGTTTTGTTGTTTTACCTTCTACTTTTAGATCTATAATCCACTGTGAATTGACTTTTATGTACATTGTGAAGTAGGAGTTCAGCTTCTTTTTTTTTTTTTTTTTTGGCTTAAACAACAGAAATTTATCTTCTCACAGTTATGGAGGCTAGAAGTCCAAGATAAAGGTTTTGACAATGTTTGCTCCTTTTGAGGGCCATGAGAGGGAGTGACTCTGCCTTATCCATCTTTCTTAGTTTCTGATGGTTTGCTTCATTTTTTGTTACAAACATCCAATTAGTTGAGCACTACTGATAAAAGGACTGTCCTCTGTCTACTTCTCTGCAGTGCTGTCTTTGACATAAATCAGAGTTCCATATGTCAGCATGCCTATTTATAGACTCTATGTTCAGTTCCATCTTTTGTATCACAATGCCATGCAGTGTTAATTACTGTAGCTTTGATAAGTCTTGATACGTGGCAGTGTATACCCTCCAGATTCCTTCTTCCTTAAGAACACTTTGGAAATTCTTGATCCTCTTCATTTCCTTATAAATTTTATCATCAGATTATCAATTTCTACCCATCATCCTGGCAAGATTTTGATTGAGATTATTTGGAATCTATAGATCAATGGGAGAGAATTGATGTCTTTAAATAAGTGATCCTACTGATGCATGAAGTTGGTATTTCTCTCCATTTATTTATATTTTCTTTAATTTATCAATAGTAATTTGTACTTTGATTTGGACAGGCCTTGCACATCTCTCATTATTTTTAATTCTATTGCACAGTAGTAAATGTTGTTGATCCAGCCCTTGTCATTGTATGACACATGTCTCTAATGATCTTTATTCTTTAATTTCTATTTGCAATATATATTGGCTCAGCACTCCCCTCCAAGGCGCTAGGAACCAGAGTAGCATTTTATAAATGCCTCACGTTTCTTTGAAAGCAATGTGTATTCTCTTACGGTTGGTTATAGAGTACACTCTCAGCAACTCAAGCTCATTTTGTTTCGGGATATAGTATCACATTCAGATTTATTTTCTAAAACTTATTTAGGGATAGAGGTGTATTGAAGTCTTATACTACGGTTATAGATCAACAAATTCTTTTTTAGTATTCTGTGATTTTTTCTTTATATATTTGGGTGTAAGGTAAATAAGTAGATACAGGATTAGGTCTTTTCTTGTGAATTGTTCCTTTCTATGAAGGGGCCTTATTTTTCCATAGCAAAGTATTCCAATACACTAATAAATGATCAAACATTTCTTCTGATAGATCAGGCACTCTTCTAAATGGCTTATGAATATTAACTTACGGAGTACTAAATATAAACTTAACAAGTGTGTACTAGTTTCATCCCCACTTTAGATATGAGAAAACTGGCATGTCACTTGCCTGAGCTCTCTGGCTAGAAAATTGTAGAGCCCGTATTTGAGCCCAGACAGTCGACACTCTTAACAATCAGCCTATTTGTTGAGCACATTCTATATGCCAAGCACTGTTGGAGACACTGGTGTCTGTAGCAATGAATGAAACTCCACTTTTGTTATTGGAGCACTTAAGTTCTAATAGGGGAAAGACAGACTATAGAAAAATCAAGAAAACATGTTACTATAAGTGTTATGCAGAAAATGAAAACATTTTAAGACAGTTAAGAGAGAATGTGTTCTTGCTATTTTACATAGAATAGGAAGGGAAAAAGTCTTAGTTAAGGGGCACTTGAACAGAGACCTTAACGAGTTGGGACTGTGAGTCATAGGAATTTGTGTGGCTAAAGCAGTCTTGTCATGCAAAGCTCCACAACACGGAGGCCAGTGTGATTGGAGTAGATCATGTTGGGGACAGTGAGGGAGTGGTAGAAGATGATATAGTCAGAGACTTCGTGAGTCCTGATCTTGTTGGGTTTTATGGTTCACTATTAGGTCTTTTCCTTCTGCTATCAATGAGTTGGCACATCAGTCGGAATCTCAGCAAGAAACAGAGGACACACTGAGACTAGGAAGATTCATGTAGAGTTTTCATAAAGGGGCTTCTCGGAGTTGTGGACAGGATGTAAGAAAACCAGAAAAGCTCGTTGATACCCAGTAAGATGGTAAGTGCAGGGCTCTATTAACACCCCTAAGCCTGAAGGGGTAAGGACTATGAAAAATTATCGAATTCTAGAAACAAGAGAGGAGGAAATTGCATTCCAGGAGCTGAGAGGAGGTCAGGGGCAGCATCCAGCCCCAGGTTCTCCTGCAAGAAATAGCCAGGACCAGATGTCACTCTCTTTCATCCTTCTGATTTCATGTCTAGGCTCCCCATTGACCAAACCCAGCCAAAAGCCATAAGCTAAGAAAACCAGCTGACATAGTTCATCTTCACTAACTTTCCTGGGTGCAGCAAGATAGAGAAGTGGATCTATTGAGACAAATGGAAGATATTCTGAACTGGGCAGCACTTTTTTGCCTGAGAATCTACTCTTGTCAATCACCTGTGTGGAAAGTTCATACCTCTGCCCAGGACTCCCAACATCTACTGTACTGTACTAGGTGCAATCCAAGCATTGATACTCCCATGTGTAGTCTAAAATAGTTGCCATTGCAAGTGTTTTTCATGTAAGGTGGGTTATCGTGTTCTTGGGAAGAATTGCAAACAATAATTAACCAACAGGTTCTAGTTCCCAGAGGTGAACACTTCTACCAGGAGACAAAGTGAGAGTCCCATTGAACTTTACTACTGCTTATGAGGCCAACAGAATGAAAGAAGTCACTATGGCCTCTGACACAAGTAATTCATCCAGAGGATATGGGGCTTCTGTTATACAGTGAAGGCAAAGAAGACATTTGACATTCAGGTAGTCCGGTGGGATGTCTTTTGATATTCTTTCCCCAATTATTTTAATAATTAAATGTAACAGCTGTATCCTGTGAAGGGCGTGGTGACCAGGTGTTCAGATGAGTCAGGGATTAGGAACTGGATCCTCCTCCCGGTAAGCCACCCAGACCAGCAGAGGTGCTTTCAAGGGTGAAGGGAATCTAAATGGGACATTAGGAGACGTGGAATGGTAAGTATCAATTGCAGCACCAAGAAAAGGTGCAGTCAAGAGCTGTCTGTAACTTGTCCCACTGATCTTCCTCTTGTAAGTTTCCCCAGTTAACATGACCAACAAGAATCCTAATGCACTGTCTTTAAGAAGCAAGTGCATCTGAGTGGCTAAAGTGGTGGACCATAACGGAGACAGTGGTATATTTTCTAGATTCTTCTTTCATGACTAAGTCACTTCCTCTTGTAGCTGCAGAAAGTCTTCTAAGGGCTCATCCTGCCAACCTATCTGGGAATTTCCATGGGCAAAAGGAAAGGGCCACACCTAAGGTTATGACCAATCCCAATGGCAGCCCAATTCTAATGACTGGTTCATGGCATGGGGGGCAAGTACAAAGGCCCAATTCCTTTGCCTCAATTTGAGACACCATTGCAGGCCCACCACTGCTCCAGAGCTCCCCTTAGGATCAACTGTTTTCTCCGTTTATAACTTATCACAGTTCAATCTCTTCTTATATCCAATCTCAGTTCTGTCCTTCAGAGATGTTTACCTAAAGCAAGTAACAAACATTTTATGCCAAAGTTTCTTCATCTGTATAATGAGAACAATGAGATTGAGTACTTCACAGACTTGTATTAAGGATCAATCAGCTAATAAATGTAAAGCCTTTATGAGTCTCTCAGTATACAGGAAACATTATATGTTTCATCTTTTGTTGTGAATTAATTAAAATCCATTGTAGGTGTATACTAAGCAAAATAAGCCACACACACAAAAAAGTAAATATTGTATGATTCTATTTGTACAAATTCCGAGATCAGTCAAAAAATAACCTGTGATAGGAAAAATAATCAGAAGAGTGGTTGCATCTAAGCTCAGATTGTGGAGAAGGGGTGAGGAAGGAGCAAGGATTGACCAAGAAGGCACATGGAGGAACTTTATGGGGTGAAGAGAACGTTCTATATCTTGAAAGGCGTTACATAGGTTACATAGGTGTATGCAATTGTCAAGATGCATTGAGTTCTACACCTATGATCTATGCATTGTGCTACGTGTAACATATACCTCAATTTAAAACAGATTCATTTTCCTAAGTGAAAGAAGCCAGAGACAAAAAGCCATTTATTATAGATTCCATTGTACGCCATTTGGGGAAAGGCAAAACTGCAGGGAAGGACAACAAATCACTGGTTTCCAGGAGCAAAGAGTAAGAGAGGGGATGACTACAAATTGGCAGCACAAAGGAATTTTGGAGTGATGGAATTGTCCTATCAAGATTGTTCGTGTGTATATCATGTTCGATCACGACTATGTTGATGGATACACAACTCTATGCATTTGCCAAGACCCATAGAACTGTACAACCCAGAGTGGATATTACTGTAGGTTAAAAACATTAATCCACCACGTAGTGAAGGGAACATAAAATGGAAAACAATCTATAACAAATGAATCTAAATGTTTTGCAAATGAATAACATAGCCACAATGAAGGCTATGAAAAGAAAACTAAATTTACTTTGGAAAACTATGTTTTACCTCATCCTGTAAGCCTGGATCAAAAGAACTGACCAGAAATCCTGTACTCTAGCTCATAAAAGATGTTTCTAAGAACGGCATGGGTTAGCAATTTTGAAACTAGTTTATGCATATATTGGATCTGAACAACTAAGTAAATATATTGTTGATGATGAGACCCAGTGTATCACAGTCAAAGAAAGATGTTAGCTCAGAAGGCCTAGAAGAACGACACTCCAGTAATAATGAGAATACCTATCAACCACCCAGAAATTGGTTTCTAAGATACTATTCTAAAGAAAAAGGAGGGAACCAGGGCTCTCTGGAGGAATAGAGGACTCCAGGGCTACACTAGAGGAAATACAACCTGATCCTGAAATATCTCTGAGGGATATTCTGGTGGAAAATAAAGATTCACAAAAAGAAGCCCCCCAAAGCTGCCTAAAAATCTCCCCACATGAACTTGAATAACACCTCACTTGTGCATGTGGAGGGGACGAATCTAGGAGACTTGGAAGAGAAAAGCCACTGAAAACTGAATATGGTGCAGAAATTTCAGAGATCACACATGCCAGGAATGGGAGGTTGGCTATTGGACTCATCTGGATTGGAATGACCTTGATTAAAAAAAAAGCTCTGGCTTTCAATTATGAGCCTAGAAATGTCACAGTCTGACAGTCAGTGCCACACACAAAGAGTCAGGACTACATTTTAGGAGTCAGTGAAAAACTGAAATAAATATCTCATTTTAGGGTCTAAAACCTAGCCTTCAGAGGCTCACGGTGATCCATTCCTACTAGAAACCTAACCTTTAGAGGAAGGTAATATGATTAAGAGCTTCTACGAGGTATTGTTCACAAGATCCAGCACACAATAAAACATTACTAGACATGCAGAGCAGCAGGAAAATGCTCTTAATTATGAACATATAAATCAGTAGATGCATACCCAGAGACAATCCAGATACAGGAGTTAGCAGACAAGAACTTCAAAATAACTATGAATAAATGGAAAGAAACCTGGACAATTGTAGAAAACGAAAAACAAACTAGAAATCTTTAAAGCCACCAAAGAAAAAGGACATGTTTCAGTCAAAAGAACAATAAGAAGTCTGGAAACTTTTCAAAAGAAACTTTGGAAGCAAGAAGACATGTATGACATCTGACAGCTAAAGGGTTGAATGGGAGTGAAAAAAACCCTGTCAATTTAAAATTATTTGACTTAAGAAAAATATTCTTCAAAAATGCTGACAAATAAAAGATATTTTCCAAAGGGGGTTTAAAAAAACCAAGCTAAAACAATTAAACAACAGCAGAACTGAAATTCAAGAAACTCGAAAGAGTTTTCAGACTGAAGGAAAAGAATTACATCCAAAGACATAATGTTAACCATGATCATCAGCAGGAGACACAATGTACGTAAATATAATGAATATTGACTGAATAAAACAATCCTGTATACTTTTACAACTTTTATGTAAGTCTAAACTTTTTCAAAATAAAATGCTTTAAAAAAACCATGAAACTGATACCCGAAAACTAGAGATGATGGATACCTTTCCATGGGAATCCCCACTCCACCCCCAAGACTAGAGATTATGGAGCCCCAGCAAACGGTGCTCACAATCTGCATCGAACAGCAGATGTGACAGAAGCCCTAGCAAAACACCACCAGTTCCTTCCAAAACTAGAGGCAACTGGACCTCAGATAACAACTGTCATCCACAAACACAAATGCTGGGGTCTGAGCAAGCAAGTCCTACATCCCCCCATAACTAGAAATTATGGGACTCCAGCAAGCATCCCCTAGTCACTTCCAATTCTAGAAATGACAGCAGTCCCATAAGTCATACCCTTAGCTGCTCCTCAACACTAGACAATGGGAAGGCTCAGCCCAGTGACCCACCAATTCTATGCCAGCAATACAGACAAGGGCAGACCCAGAAAGTGTGACTTCTGATCTCCCTCAGCACTAGACAAAAGGAGGTATATAAAGACCCCTCGAGAGTCCCCTGACTAAAGATAAGTGGAATCTCATACAATTATCCCAATCCTCTCCCTGAATTAGAGACAATGGCCCTCCATCCCGTGACCCGTCCCTGTCACCCCAACATTTGAAAAGTGGGGTCACCGTACAAGCAGCAGTCTTCCAGTCTCCAAGCACCAGAGACAACAGGAACCTCAGCCTCCTACTTCCCAGTTATCCCCAACATCATGAGGGCTCCATCAAATGATAGAAGCTTCAGCAAGTGATCCCCCATATTCCTGCAAGATTAGAGATGTTGGAAACCCCAAAAAGCAACTTACATCCCCCTACACACCAAGAAGAAGGAGCTGCAACAAACGCCACACCATTTTCACCAACACAAACCCCAGCTTGCCTCTTGACTCATAAGACTAGATACGAATATCCCCAGCAAAGAGTAACCCCAGCCTCCCCCTCCAGAAAAGAAATGACCAGAGTCTCCCTAGGCAACACACCAGGCTCTCCAATGTAAGTGTCAAACAGATCCTCAGAAAACTCCCTCTCTTCCCATTATCACAAAATAATATCTATAGAAGCATCAGCAAGCAGCACTCAACACAAATGAGAGGAGAGCACAATGTAAGTCCCTCCCAACAGGAGACGCCGGCCCCTGTGGTGACTCCTCCCTAATCCCAAACACAAGGAACATTCTGAGCCCCAGCTGGCAGCTCTTCAGCTTCCTCTTGCTGTGTAGATGTCTCTGTCCCCAACTGTAGTGGATAGATAGAGCCCCACTCAACCTAATATCCCCTGCTCTGGGGAATGTGGAGGACCCAGTCTCAGAATAAGGGACACAACTGTTGTCCTGACAAGTCATTAAAAACCCCCAAGCTCCCCTTCTACAGAAGGTGACAGGAGCCCAGGAAGCAAACTTTCCCCCAATATTTCCTGCTCCAGCAAACCCCTCTTATCTGTTGCACATCCTGCTGACCTTCAGAATATCCTTTACCGCTAAAAGACTTACTAGGGGCCAAGGAACGTTGGAGCTGAGGGAGAGGCTGAGAAAGATAGAGTGGGGAGAGGAGCAAGCGTAAAGGGAAAGATGAGACCTTCCATGTTGTCCCAAACACAGCTATGAATTCCAGAAGCCCCAAACAGCTCCAATCAAACCAGGTTCTCAGGGGTGAGCTGGAGCAGAATTAAAGGAATTCTGGGCTGCTGAGGAGAGGTGGCCTGAAGGAAAGTCTAGTGTGTGGGCTAGCAGCCAAGATAGCCACCAATGGTACTTTCCACCTGTGTTTATGCCCTGTGCAGTCTCCGCCCACATTTGATTAGCCATGAATTGTCATGAACCCAAGTGATCAATACAGTGCTGCAGAAATGACAGTGTCTCACATCTGAGGCTACATCATAAAACACACTGAGGTTTCCTCCTTGGTCCCTTAGATTGCGCCCTCTCTAGGGGAAGCCATCCACCACACCATGAGGACGCTCAAGTAGCCCTGTGGAGCAGTCCACGTGGAGAGGAAACAACTTGTCAGTACCAAGTGCTCACCATTCAGTGAGCCATCTGGGAAGATCTTCCAGCCTCAGTCAAATTTTGAACTTTAATGACTATGTATGCTAACATGTTTAGGAATGAAGTCTGCTGCTGTCTGCAACCTACTTTAAAATGCATTAAGCATAGATGGATTCTTGGGTAATAAATGGATGGAAGTGGCAAAGTAAACATAGTAAAATGTAACTGATGGAATCTAGGTGGTGGACTGTCTTCAGTAGGGCTGCCCTAGTAAAGTACCACAGACGGGGTGGCTTAAACAGCAGAAATTTACTTTCTCGTATTTCTGGAGGCTGGAAGTCCAAGATCAAGGTGCCGGAAGGATTGGAGTCTCCTGAGTCCTCTCTCCTTGCCTTCCACATGACCATCCTCTTGCTGCCTCTTCATGTGGTCATCCCTCTGTGCATGCGTGCCCCTGGGGTCTCTTGGTCTGTGTGTCCTAATCTCATTTTATAAGGACACTGATCAAATTGTATTAGGATCCACCCTAATGGCCCTATTCTATCTCAGTTACTTTCTTTTATGTCACAACCTCCAAATAAAGTTACAATAAGAGGTAGTAGCGATTTGGGCTTCAACACATGACTGTTGAGAGGACAGAATTCTGTCCATAACATGAGTGTTCACTGTACAACTCTTTCAAATTATCTCCATGCCTGAACATTTTTCCTAATAACGTGGGTGCGGGTGGTGTGCTAAGGCAGGAAAGAAAAAACGAACTGTTAACAAAAAATCATGTTGGAAACCCTAGTTGTTCTGTGGAATATAGACTATCATAGATTTAAATGTAAATATTAAAGCTGTGAAAGTCCTAGAAAAAACCAAAGGATAAGTATTTTATATATAATCTCAGAGAAGAGATGGTCTTTTAAAAGTATAACATAAAACAAGAAACGAAACTAACACATTTTTGTGTGTGTGACTTTTCATTCCTGAAAACAGATATTTTAATATTCTTTTTTTTATTGATGTTTTAATGGTTTCTAACATTGTGAAATCTTGGGTTGTACATTTTTGTTTGTCCATCACCATATATACGACTCCCTTCACCCCTTGTGCCCACCCCCCACCCCCACTGCCACTGGTAAACGCAGTCCAGTTTTCTCTGTCCATGTGTTGGTTTATGTTCCACATATGAGTGAGATCATACAGTGATTGTCTTTCTCTTTCTGGCTTATTTCACTTAACATAATACACTCCTGCCCCATCCATGTTGTTGCAAATGGGACGATTTTGTCTTTTTTATGGCTGAGTAGTATTCCATTGTATATATATACCTCATTTTCTTAATCCAATTGTCAGTCGAGGGACGCTTAGGTTGCTTCGACTTCTTGGCTATGGTGAATAATGCTGCAATGAACATAGGGGTGCATAAGCCTCTTTGGATTGTTGATTTCAGGTTCGTTGGATAGATTCCCAGTAGTGGGATGGCTGGATCATAGGGCATCTTTATTTTTAATTCTTTGAGGAATCTCCATACTGTTTTCCATAGAGACTGCACCAATTTGCATTCCCACCAGCTGTGTATGAGGGTTCCTGTTTCTCCACATCTTCTCCAACATTTGTTGTTTTTTGTCTTGGTGATTATAGCCATTCTAACGGGCGTGAGGTGGTATCTTAGTGTTGTTTTGATTTGCATTTCCCTGATGATTAGTGATGTTGAGCATCTTTTCATGTGCCTATTGGCCATCTGTATATCTTCCTTGGAGAAGTGTCTCTTCATTTCCTCTGCCCATTTTTTGATCGGGTTGTTTGTTTTTGTGTTGTTCAGTTGCATGAGTTCTTTATATATTATGGAGATTAACCCCTTGTCAGATGTATGTTTTGCAAATATTCTCTCCCAGCTGGTTGGTTGTCTGTTCATCTTGATTCTGGTTTCATTTGTCTTATAAAAGCTCTTTAATCTGATAAAGTCCCACTTGTTTATTTTTTCTTTAGTTTCCCTAGTCTGGGTAGGCATGTCATCCGAAAAGATTCCTTTAAAACCAAGGTCAAATAGTGTGTTGCCAATATTTTCTTCTATGAGTTTTATAGTTTCAGGTCTCACCTGCAGGTCTTTGATCCATTTTGAGTTAATTTTTGTGAATGGCGATAGCACATGGTCCACTTTCATTCTTTTGCATGTGGCTGTCCAGTTTTCCCAACACCATTTATTGAAGAGACTTTCCTTTCTCCATTGCATGTTCTTAGCACCTTTGTTGAAAATTAGCTGTCCGTATATATGTGGTTTTTTTCCTGGGCTTTCAATTCTGTTCCATTGATCTGTGTGTCTGTTTTTGTACCAGTACCATGCTGTTTTGATGACTATTGCTTTGTAGTATATTTTGATGTCAGGGATTGTGATGCCTCCTGCTTTGTTCTTTTCTTTTAGGATTTCTTTAGCTATTTGGGGTCTTTTGTTGCCCCATATAAATTTTTTTTTTAAGATTTTTTTTTATTTATTTATTTCCCCCCAAAGCCCCAGTAGATAGTTGTATGTCATAGCTGCACATTCTTCTAGTTGATGTATGTGGGACGTGGCCTCAGCATGGCCGGAGAAGCGGTGCATCGGTGCGTGCCCGGGATCCGAACTCGGGCTGCCAGGAGCAGAGCGCACGTGCTTAACCGCTAAGGCACGGGGCCAGCCCGACCCATGTAAATTTTAGTATTCCTTTTTCTATTTCTGTGAAGAATGTCATTGGTATTCTGATTGGGATTGCATTGAATCTGTAGATTGCTTTAGGTAATATAGACATTTTATTTATGTTTATTCTTCCAGTCCACGTGCATGGGATATCTTTCCATTTCTTTATGTCCTCATGGATTTCTTCAATAATGTCTTGTAGTTCTCATTGTATAGGTCCTTCACCTCCTTGGTAAGATTTATTCCTAGGTATTTTATTCTTTTTGATGCAATTGTAAATGGTATTATCTTTTTGAGCTCTATTTCTGTTAGTTCATTATTAGCATACAGAAATGCAACTGATTTTTGTAGATTGATTTTGTACCCTGCAACTTTGCTGTAGTTGTTGATTGTTTCTAATAGTTTTCCAACAGATTCTTTAGGGTTTTCTATATATACAATCATGTCATCTGCAAATACTGAGAGTTTCACTTCTTCGTTACCTATTTAGATTCCTTTTATTCCTTTTTCTTGCCTAATTGCTCTGGCCAAAACCTCTAGTACTATGTTGAACAGGAGTGGTGAGAGTGGGCAGCCCTGCCTCATTCCTGTTCTTAGAGGAATGGCTTTCAGTCTTTCCCCGTTGAGTATGATGTTGGCTGTAGGTTTGTCATATATGGCCTTTATTATGTTGAGGTAATTTCATTCTATTCCCATTTTATTGAGAGTTTTTATCATAAATGGATGTTGTATCTTGTCAAATGCCTTCTCTGCGTCTATTGAGATGATCATGTGGTTTTTATTCTTTGTTTTGTGGATGTGATGTATCACGTTGATTGATTTGCGGATGTTGAACCATCCCTGCGTCCCTGATATAAATCCCACATGATCGTGGTGTATGATCTTTTTAACGTATTGTTGTATTCGGTTTGCCAATATTTTGTTGAGGATTTTTGCATCAATGTTCATCAGCGATATCAGTCTATAATTTTCTTTCTTTGTATTGTCTTTGTCTGGTTTTGGTAGCAGGGTGATGTTTGCCTCATAGAATGAGTTAGGAAGTGTTCCATCTTCCTCTATTTTTTGGAATAGTTTGAGAAGGATGGGTATTAAATCTTCTTTGAATGTTTGATAAAATTCACTGGAGAAGCTATCTGGTGCTGGACTTTTATTTTTTGGGAGGTTTTTGATTACTATTTCAATCTCTTTACTTGTTATTTGTCTATTCATGTTCTCCATTTCTTCTTGGTTCTATTTTGGAAGGTTGTATAAGTCTAAGAATTTATCCATTTCTTTTAGATTGTCCAATTTGTTGGCATATAATTTCTCATAGTATTCTCTTATAATCCTCTGTACTTCCGTAATATCTGTTGTAATTTCTCCTCTTTCATTTCTAATTTTATTTACTTGAGCCTTTTCTCTTTTTTTCTTAGTGAGCTTGGCTAAGGGTTTGTCGATTTTGTTTATCTTCTCAAAGAACAAACTCTTTGTTTCATTAATCCTTTCTACTGTTTTTTTGGTCTCAATTTCATTTATTTCTGCTCTGATTTTTATTATTTCTCTCCTTCTGCTTGCTTTGGGCTTTGTTTGTTCTTCTTTTTCTAGTTCTGTTAGGTGTAATTTAAGGTTGCCTATTTGGGCTTTTTCTTGTTTGTTAAGGTGGGCTTGTATCACTATGAGTTTCCCTCTCAGGACCACTTTTGCTGCATCCCATATGATTTGATATGGTATATTATCATTTTTGTTTGTTTCCAGATAGTTTTTGATTTCTTCTTTAATTTCATCAATGATCCATTGGTTGTTCAGTAGCATGAACAAAATCTCCACATTTTTGTCACTTTCCCAGTTTTTTTTTTTTATGATTCATTTCCAGTTTCATAGCCTTATGGTCTGAAAAGATGCTTGTTATGATTTCAATCTTCTTAAATTTATTGAGGCTTGCTTTGTTTCCCAACATATGGTCTATCCTAGAGAATGTTCCATGCGCGCTTGAGAAGAATATGTAGTCAGCTCTTTTTGGATGGAGTGCTCTGTATATGTCCATCTCGTCCAGTTTTTCATTTAAGTCTACTATTTCTTTACTGAATTTTTGTCTGGATGATCTAGCCACTGTTGTAAGTGGGGTGTTAAGATCCCCTACTATTATTGTGTTGTTGTTGATGTCTCCTTTTGGGTTTGTTAATAGTTGCTTTATGTACATTGGTGCTCCTATGTTGGGTGCATATATATTTATAAGTGATATGTCTTCTTGATGGAGTGTCCCTTTTATCATTATATATTTCCCTTCTTTGTCTTTCTTAACCTGTTTGATCTTGAAGTCTACTTTGTCTGATATGAGTATGGCAACACCTGCTTTCTTTTGTTTGCCATTAGCTTGGATTATTATCTTCTATCCTTTCACTCTGAGCCTGTGCTTGTCTTTAGTGCTAAGATGTGTTTACTGAAGGCAGCATATGGTTGGGTCTTGCTTTTTAATCCATCCTGCCACTCTGTATCTTTTGATTGGAGAGTTCAATCCATTTATATTTAGAGTAATTATTGATATATGAGGGCTTAATGTTGCTGTTTTGTCACTTATTTTCTGGTTCTTTGCATTTCCTTTGTTTCTTGTCCCATTTGCGAAACTAACACTTTTGATTTCCTTTCAAAAAATCTGCATGGCAGCAACGACTAGATACGAAGACAAAACAAGGAAAAGAGGAGAATGTTGGCAACTCATCACAAAAAGCTAATTTATTAATATTAAGGAACTCTTACCAACCAAAAAGAGACTAAGAATCCATTGGAGAAATGGACAAATGGCGAAGAACAGTTCACAGAAAATACAGAATTCTCTCAGTACAAGAGATGCATCTCAACTTCCCCCACCAATGGAAAAATACGAAGTAAAACACCAAGATTCTTGATTTATTTATCAGATTAGGAACATTTACTGTTTGTTTAATATATTGATGTATTAGGATGTAGAGAAAGTGGCACTCCCATACCACAGTGAAGATGGGGTGAATTTGAACAACCTCCGCCTCTGCACATGAGGACCTTGGTAGACAGAGAGATCCCAGCGGAGTCCGGGACTTGGCGGGAAAGAGCTGAACTGTGACAGAGAAATCCGAGAAAGCCGAAACCAGACAGAGAGAGATGAACCCGAACTGCTGAGCTGAGGAGCGGCAGGGAGAGGCAGAGGGAGCCGAGGCGGGCGGAAAGAGCCAAAGAGAAACGGAAAGAGCCGAAGATGTGAAGACAAGGCGGAGGCCAGGCGGAAGGGTCCGACGCCTGGTTGGAGGAACCGAGCCTAGCAGAAAAGCAGCGAGAGGTGGCGGAGAGAGCCAAGACCAAGGGCCACTGGGAAGAGCTGAGAGGTCGTGGCCGGCGGAGCAAGGACATGCTGGTGGCACCGCGGAAGGAAGCAGAAGGGAGGACTGAGGAGAATGAAGGCGACCGCGCTGGATGGGGCCGTGGACGTGGAGCGTGGAGACCGGAGCCTTCCACGCGCCCCAGCTGCCCCAACCCCCCCCAGAGGGTCGTGGACCCGGTCCCCGCTGCCCTCCTCCCCGCTTCTCTGGCCCCACCGCTGCCTACGGCGCAGGGCGCCCTGGCCGGACAGCGGCGTGTCCTCCGCCCATGACGAGGACGCGCGTGTCCCCACGTCTGCATGCTCCGGACGTGATGGCTGCATGGAGACTGGCGCCGATGTCTGCTGCGGGGACTGACCCCTTGAGGTGCAGCCTCTGACCCCTGCTAAGCCCACAGACTCAGCCCGTAGGGAAGGCCGCTGGGGGCAGTGACCACTCTGGCTTACCTGGGGTCTGGGAAGTGGCCCCCATCTGAGACCAAGGCTGCAATGTGACCTGTGGGCCCTTCCTGACCGTCTCCCCACTTCCAACACCAATGCCAGGCTCTCATTCAGGGCTCTTGATTGTGTGAAACAGAGGATTGTTAGAGTGATCCCTCACGGAGCCTCTGGGAGGACAAGGACAGGCTGGAGCCCCGCTGAGGCTGCTTCTATTAGCTGTTGTCCAAATCCATCGTCATCAGAGCGTAGGTCCCACCTCCTGGGTCAGAGTCTGTGTGCGTGCGTCAGATGCACAGAACAGTTGCCCTGGCTGCAGTGGGAAGGCTGTAAATGGACGTATCTGGCATTTTCTGCTTTTAAATCGGGAAGCTGGTGTTATCTCCCCCCAGGATCATAAAGCGAGAGAAGCCCTCAAACATAGGATAAGGGTTCAGTGTCTGAGAAACCAAGAAGGATGACAGATGTCTACTAGGAGGCCCTGTGCTTTAAGTTTTTTGAGAGGAACCACCGGAGACCACATGTGTCAGCAGCCTTGGGAATTTCTGCTCTAATTGTTTATGTTCAACTTGCTGCAGCTGGAAAGCATGTGTTGTGCTTGGCAGTCTTCAGTGAGGTGGCCACTGCCCATCCCAACCTCTGCCTTTTAGCGCCCTTGGTAAGGGCTCCACCAGTGTTTACATTGAGAAGACCTGGTGCCTAAGCAGAGCTGAGCTGACTGGATGGCAGTGAATAACAAGGGTGACGGGAGACATTGATGTTGGGCCACTGAAGGTGAAAGTGGGACTGGCAAAAGATGGACCAGAGCAACCCAAATATCCATCATCTGATGAATGTATAAACACAATGTGATCCATATTTCTGTACATTGTATGTTCTTCAGCCATAAAGATATGAAGGACACGTGCTACACCATGGATGCACCTTGAGGAACTTCTACTAATTGAAAGAATCTAGCCAAAGAAGACCACTTATTATATGATTCCATTTACATGAAATGTCAAATATGGGCAAATCTGTACAGGCAGGAAGTAAATTTGTGGTTGTTTAAGGTTGGAGGTGGGATCAGGAAGTGCAGGGGTAATACTCAATGATTTCTACTTGGTTCTTTTTACAATTTCTATCTCTTTATTGATATTCTCTGTGAATTGAGACATCATTCTCTTTATTTTCCTTGGTTCTTTGTCTCTACTTTCCATTAGCCCTTTGAGCATATATAAGAGAGTTGTTTTAAAGTCCTTGTCTCATAAGTCCAATGCTTGGGCTTCCTCAGGAAAAATTTCTTTCAATTTCCATTTTATCTCATATGAACCAGCTATACTTTCCTGTAGTTTCATATCATTTGTAATTTTGTAGTGGTAACTGGACATTTTGTGTATTACAATGTGGTCGTTGTGACAATCAGATTCTCCTCCCTCTCCAGGTTTTGCTGTTGTGGCTTTTTATGAGCTGCAATCATCCTTTTGTTTAGTGACTTTTCAAAGTATTTTTGCAAAGACTATGTTCATTGATGTGTGTGGTCACTTAAATCTCTTTTCAGTTATCTTAACAATCAGCAAGTGATCTGACAGAGATTTCTTTAAATGCAATGATCCAAAAGAACACATTTTAAAAAAAGAAAAAGTTAAAATCTCTCCAGCCTTTGCAGCTGGGGCCCCTGCACCTCTTCCTTAGACTTTACTCCCTACCTGCATGGAGCCCACAAATCTGCCAGAGGTGCAGGCCCAGGTCCTCTCAGGTCTTTTCTGAGCACATGTCCAGTCCTGGCCGTGCACATTGCACTCCCGCTTCCCTGGTATAAGCAGTGGCCCTTCTCAGCTTTCATCCCCAAAAAACTTCCTCCTCAGATCCCTCCTTGCCAGATTTTTATGTCTCTCTCCTGTCCCGGCCATCATCCCTTGCACGGGCATCTACCAGTAGCATAGACCTTTAAATCTTTCATCAGACAATGACACCACTTGGAGTCCATCTAGCCTTAGGGGTATAAATACATGTCAACTTCTGCGCTGTTCCCTCAGGGACCCAAAAGACAGATCACTACCACCCAGTCACAGAATCACCCCATTGTAAGAAGCAGGTTAGTATTTGTCTCCTGGCATGAGGAAGCCATACAAGGAATCTTGGCTCCCATCTTCACATCCTCTGTTGTAACAGAGAATGGCAGCGGGTAGGCATTAACCAAAAACACCACAATGCTTTCTTACACAAATTCAGCCACGTTTTCCTTCATTAATCACTCCTCTGGATGCTGTAAGTTTTTTATTATATTTCAGAGTTCTGAAACACTCGATTCTGTCAGTTTTCTCCAACTGAACAGTTGCTTCAGTGGAGAGACTGGTTCTGTGATTACATTAGTTTGCCGTTTTTGTTAACAGAACTAGGGAAATGTTTTGATATGTCACCTTTGTCCTTTTTCTCCTTCATGTATATTTTGTTTGATGGTTGGTTCTCAAAAATTCTTTTATTTTGTAAAATTTCTCTTTCATATGAATTTAAGAATCACCATCACGATTTCAAAAAAATATATGATTTTTAAGTTTATTACATTGAACCAAGTACTTTTGAGGCAAACAACTCCTCCAATATTGTTGGTGAAAACAACTCCTCTGATATTGTTACCATTCATATCTGCCTGATCCAGCTCCCAACCTCAACTTGAGGGTAGAGGATGTAGTCGGTTGAAGAATGTCTCCCAAAGATTCAAGCTCACCCGGAACCTCAGAATGTGACCTTATTTGGAAACAGGGTCTTTGCAGATGTGATTAAAGATCTGCAGATGAACTCATCCTGGATTTAGGGTGGGCCCTCAATTCAATGACTAGTGTCCTTATAAGAAGAGGAGAGGGCACAGAGACGTGGAGGGAAGAAGATCATGTGAAAGATGTAGGCAGAGATTGGAGATCTGCTGCCACACGACAGGGAAGCAGGAACCACCAGGACCTGGAAGAAGTGAGGGAGGATTCTCTGCTGTTGATAAACTGTGATTCAATTGTAGGGATCCCTTTTGTTCTCATTCAAACCCTCAAAACCAAATAGTGCCTTGTCTTAAAAATTCTGATTATCATGTGGCTTATCATATGGATGTCCTGAAGATCATGGACCACGCCCGATGCCATCATTTAAATTTCTCAGTTCTGCAATTATCACATGTGAACACCTTCATTTTTCAATGTAACTCATTGAAATCATGGTATACATATAAGAATTCGTCAAGAATAATTTAAAGGTATGGGAGAGAAAACCCAACCAAAGTTAACTTGAAATAATTTAACAGAATATACGAGGGAAGAAAAGATCCAATGAGGGAAGAAATCAGCTCATGGTAATGAGAATTGAGGAGTAGATTGTGACCAAGTGCAGAGAAGCAGCATACAAATGAGGCGGCAGGTCTTGTCCTGACTGCACCCATGCCAACACCTATTGTACTCTCCTCCCATGTAGTCTCAGACGTTGTCAGTGGCTCCTACACTGTGGCCTCACTGAGCCCAGAACTCCAGGTCGGCCAGGTAAGAACCCCGTGTATACCCAGCTCCACCTCCTGTTCCATAAAGGGTCCTGTGCCTGGATTCTGTTGGACCAGAGAGGGCTTTTTGACACCCTAATCCTATGACATTTGGGGGTTTGGAATATGCAGATTAGCTCACACTGAGGAATCAGAACACCTTAGTCCTAGGGAGGAGTCAACCCCACACCACAGCTGTGGACTCTGGCAGGGAGTCATCGCTGTGTTAAATCCAGAGGCCATTGTCAGGATGCACAAGGCACAGCTGTCCACCTCCACTCAATCTCTGCCCTTCTATTTTGCAATCACTCATTTGTCCTCTGAAATAGGCTTCCTTCCCCATGACTGCTAAGACTACTCTATCAAAGGTCTTCAAGAAAGTCCAGAAAATTCCAGATCCTTCCAAAATCACATCAGTCCTTTTCCCTCCTGACCCAGTAAAAGAGTCCTACAATCTCACTTCTGTAACTTGACCCTTTTTTCCACCAAATATTGTTCATGACATGTTTATTGAATAATTATGGTGCGCCCTATTCTGTGAGCAGGTGGACAAGTTTCCTTGACTGAGGACCTAGTGCCAAGGTGAAGGCAGCAAGCCTGCTGCCAAGATTCTCTCGGTGCTAAATGCTCCCAAACAATATTTTCCTTGTTAAGAATCTAAGGTGAACTCTATTTTAAAAAATCACCGAGGTGATTTTAGGTAACAGATAAGGCTGTAACAGGTAGTCTAAGAGCTAATTAAATTATATGAAAATGTCTTGTATTTGAGTTAACATTTGGCAAAAAAAGGATACAACTTATGTTAGATTGAGATATAAAAGCAAGCTTAGTAAAGTAAGACATTTATAGAATCAAATTAATTTAACGTTAAACAACGTTAAAGCTCTTTACAATAGGTATCATCTTTTCCTGATTACAAGTATTCTAAAAAAAAATAACTAAAAATACTAAACGATACCTTAGGCCAAATTACCTTTAATATAAAAGTGAGTAAGAATCATGATAAGCAGAAATTGCAGTATACCAGGACAAGTAAAGATCTTCTTTCCTGTCACATCAAACCCGACCTCTCACCCACACAACTGTCTACTCTTCACATTTATGTCTCTCAAAAGAGTTTAATAAAGTACAATTATAAAATGACAAAGCATCACAGTCCAGAGTAAGAAGCAGGGTTGACATTAAATGAGGTGAGTGAAACTGGGGGCTGTTCATGGGTAACACTTCTTGGTTTCTTCAGTATGACCTTCTCCTATTTTCCATCAGGTCTCAGAACATCCGTCTTGGCTCCTTGCTCTCTGGGCCTCCCTGGCAAACCTCTCTGCCCTCAGGGCCTCAGCCAGTCTCTCCCTTGCTTATTTCACTCTCTGACTCTGTCTGTGAATGTCTCCATAAGTTACAAGTTGTGTTTAGAGTGGCTGTGGGAGACCGAGACCCACTCCTGGAATCAACTCTGCCCAGTCTGAAGACTGTGTGGCAGTGGGCTTGAGGCTGCGGTCTACAGACCCAGCACCAGCACAGCCCAGGCATTCACCTGGACCACCTGGTGCAATTATACTTAAGGTATTTGTGATATCAAAAGTGCTTAAAAGTTCTCCTTCACTGCTGCAGGACTGGAGACCCTGCAGTCTCCTGTATGCACAGACTTACTTGAGCTCCTGCAAGGTCTCCTCTCGCTGACGGTAACTGACCTCATTGCCAGGGTGGGAAGTCATCCTTGTAACTGGCCTCTTGAAAATGCAGCTGGTGAGTCTTCTAGGAAGTGCAGACCTTTCACGATGTCTCTGCTTGGTCTTGGCTAAATGGACCTGTTTTTCTTCTCTGAAGTCTGGGGCATCATATTTCTTTTGAGCTTTCCCCTTTGAAAAAAAAATGAAATGTTAAATTAGAATAAAATGGGGGATGCAGACTGCCAGCCATGGAGAATGTTCTCACTTCATTTGGATCTTCCACCCTCCTGTATCTTGGAGAAATTTCTCTCAAACTGCCCTGTGCATCACAATCATCTGGAGGGTTGTTAAAACACAGATTGCTGGACCTCAACCCAGGTAGGCTTGGGGAGGGCTAAGAATTTGGATTTCTAAGTGTTCCCGGATGCTGCTGATACTACTGACACAGGCACCACACACTGAGAACGAGATCCTGGGATATCAAACTGATATGAGTCAAGGACAGAAAGGACTATGAAAACTGGATGATTCTGTGCCCAGAGCATAGGAATTTAGTGCCTCATCTCTAATGAAATCACGTTCCTCTCAGCAATTTGATGCTCACTTCATTTGCACACCCAAGTCCCACCTTCACTCAAATATCCTCCTGTTCATAAGTAAATAACTCACACACGCCATATTCCCATCACATAGTTCCAGCCACTGTAAAACCCATTTTTCCTCCCCTGACTCTTCCTTTCTCCTCCTACTCCTCCCTGTTAATCTGGGCTCCACCATCTGACTTAACACAATTGACGCTTCTTAGAAGTCAATCCTGCTCTCACATTTGTTCCACATCCACACCCTCTTCTAGGCCAGCCCATCTATTTCCCTGGCTTCACATACCATTAATGAACTAGAAATACCCATAGAATCAGCACAAATCTGGCTTCAATCCTGAGACCCAAATACCCATCTGCCCACTCACAACATCGGTGATAACTTGATGACCAGCTCGAAGTGAGCTGGTCCCAAGTTGAACCAACCAGTTCTGCAAATAATCACCCATATCTCAGCGTCCTCTAATCTCGCTTGTTTGTACTGATATTCTGTCTACACCTGAGTGTCATTCTGGACACCCTGCCACCCCACACTCATATATCAATGAACCATTCATCCACCCTCCTGAATCCACCTAAAGATTCTCCACTTTTGAATAATTCTTGAGCACCTTTCAGATTTCCTACAAAATACCATTTCAACAGAGTGACCTTTCCTGATCCAGCCACCAAAATTAATATCACCTTTTCTGTTAATTTTTAAAATTTTAATTGTATGTGTATTATCATCTACTTCTCTCATAGTGTTTTTCTCACTAAATTGGATACTCCATGAAGTGAAGACTAATGTGGACTGTAATGTTTTATACTGCCGTATTCACTCATTACTTTGCCCTTACAAGGTACTCAATATATTTATGGAAAGAAATTATTCAAACTCCAAAAAAAACTTTCTAAATTTTTCAAACAAATTCACTCATCTACAGTTATACAAGGATATAATCTCTTTTGTGGTATACTGCAATAAATTATCACTAAGATTGCAAATCCTTTCTGTCTGTAATCCATGATAAGACTCTAGGCACAATAATCTATTTAAAATGTAAACCTAATCAGTGCACCTTTCCTTTACAATCTCTCATTTCTGTCTTCAGATAGTTTTTGAAAGTGAAGTCATAAATCTCACTTCATCTCTGTTGTCCTGCCATAATTATTAATACCATCTCTGGGGCCAGCCCAGTGGCCCAAGTGGTTACGTGCACTTGCTCTGCTGCAGTTGCTTTGGGTTTGCCGGTCCGGATCCCAGGCACGCACTGACGCACTGCTTGGCAAGCATGCTGTGGTGGCGTCCCGTATAAAGTGGAGGAAGATGGGCACGGATGTTAGCCCAGGGACAGTCTTCCTCAGCAAAAAAAAAAAAAAAAAAATAGAAGAGGCTTGGCAGATGTTAGCCCAGGGCTTATCTCCTCACACACACACAAAAAAAATACCATCCCTTTTGTTCTCCAACATGTCCCAGTTTGGAGGGAAAACTATTTGTGCTTCCCATTTATAGAACACCCATTATATGCCGAGTTATGTACTAAAACCCGTGATCCAGAATTTAACATAAAAAGTCACTTCCCCTGTTTATTTTAATCTTGGTGAGAGGAATGAGTTAATAAAGAGACTGATGAATTTCTAATATAATGTTAGGTATAATTAGATCCTGTAATAAACAGTAAGGGCTACACAGAGATAGAGAGACAGAGGGAGGGATGGAGGAAGAAGAGTAAGGAAGGATAAAGGGGAAAGAAATTACTTACAATTATTTCATTTATTTATTTACCTTGTGAGGAAGATTAGCCCTGAGCTAACATCCATGCCAGTCCTCCTCTTTTTTTTTTTTTTTGCTGAGAAAGGCTGGCCCTGTACTATCATCTGTGCCCATCTTCCTCAACTTTATATGGGACGTTGCCCCAGCATGGCATGACAAGTGGTGCCTTGGTGCACACCCAGGATCCGAACCCTGGCCACCAGGAGCAGAGCGTGAGCACTTTACTGTTACGCCACAGGGGCCGGCCCACCTACAAATAGATGATGCAGAGATTAGGGAAGGACTAACTGATGAGGTGATATTTGAGCACAGAACTGAATATTTTTTAAAAAAGACCAATCACATTGTGGGTAAAATGCTTTCCAGAGATGGGAACAGCGTAAACAGTGCAGGGCTGAATACTACGTCCAATTCCCAGTGATGCTGTTGGTTAAAAACAACACAAAACAAATGTTTGGCCTATTAACCCAAGAAAGCTCCCTATACAGAAAAGTACAATACCGTGAACATCACTTAACAAACCTTAACACCTAGGAAACAAATTTCAATAATGTATCTTCTTGTTTTAAGAGCTACTGCCTGCTCACTTATAGAGGTTTCACAGAAGGACAAAGGGTACAAACGGACACTCTTGCCGTCCATATGGATTCCACACTCACCAGAATAGGCTGGCTTGAAAAACAGGCTGATGCAGGTTCCTCCATGGCTTCACAGTTGTCCTGCTCACACCACTCTTGATGTGCAGACAGGCTGTGGAATGCTGGAAAATGCAAGGACTTCTGCCTCTGATTCCCCTTTTATGGAGGAAGGGAGTGGATAATCCAATCAGTGGATAATCCAGGGGAGACATCCTGTCTCTTATCAATGGGATTTGAGAGATTCCTAAAGCTTTATACCTAAAAATAAATGTTGGGTTATTGACACTGTCAGCTACTGTTGGTATGAAAACATTTAATACAATTGTGGGGGTAGGTGGTATTTGCAGTTTCTATCAAAATTTTAATGTTTCCTTTTTCTTCCACTAATGATACCTTTGTAAAAATGGGAATGGAAGTTCATATGTACAAAAATGTCCATACCTCTTATGTTTTAATAGGAAAAAATAGAGACTGTGTAAACGTTTATCAATAAATGAATGTCCAAAATATTTATTAACAATTCTATAGACTACATCACACAGCCATTAACAAGAAATTAGTATTTAGTGCATTTACATTTCGTGTAATTACCAGTAAACTTGTAATTATTTCAACCGTCTTACTCTTTCCCTATCGTTTGACCTGAAAAATTAATGTTCCTTTACTCTCTTTACTTCACTGATGTTGATTTAACTCTTATTATTCCATTACTTCCTCTATAAACTTATTACTTGGAATCATATAGAAATCTTTAATTGCAATAATGGTTAAATCCTGAATCCTTAATACAGTCTAATATGAATAATTACTTTTACCATCTCCCCCAAATGCTAATACCTTCAACACTTTCAATTCTATTTTTAACATTCTTAACATTTGTATTACTGTTTTCATATATTTTATTCCATGTATATTTTAATCTCCATGAGAGATTTCTAGAATTACTTCACAAAATAAAATTCATTTATATTTATTTATAAAATATCCTTTCCTTTCCTCTTCAGTCCTTCCTGCATTCCTGGTTTTCAAGCTGGGTTAATTTTCCTTTGGATGTGATAACTCACTGCAGTATTTTGTCTAATTCAAGGCTGCTAACAGTGAAAAGTTTCACTTTAATTTTTTCTAGGACATCTTTATTTGGGGAACTATTGCTGCTGGGTGTAGAATACTGGTTTGACATGAGATTTGTTTTAGCATTTTAAAAATGCTGCTCTGTGGATGTCTATCTTATTTTCTTTATAGTTAGAATCACCAATTGGCCTTTTTCTTGCTTATTTGGCCTCTCTCGTCCCTAAAATACTTTACATTAACTTTGGTTTTTAGACCATAGTTTATTTCATTAATATTTCCTGTGTAGTCACTCTGCTTAGGGAATGTTGAATTAATTGAATCTGTGGATTGATGTCTTTCATCAACTTGTAACATGCTTGTGTATTTTCACTTCTGATATCAATTCCTCCCCACATTCTCTCCACTCTCATTTTAATCACACCCCATGTGTCTTCTAATTCTACCCTGAATTTTCCAATGTCATTTGCCCTATGATTTTGTTGGGAGATTTGCTCTTGAACTGTCTTCCATTTTAGTAAACCAGCCTTTGCTGGAATCAATTCCTTCTTAATTACTTAAATTCTTAATTTCAGTTCTAACATAAACACAATATATCACTTTAATTTATAAAAAAAGAGATAGCAGAGCAGTTTGACAATGAGAAAATGATTTCCTTTTGATGCAATAAAGCTCAAATAGATGGGAGAAAATTATATATTGGATCATATTAAGATATATGAGGAGCCAGTATTCATTAAAATTGACCAGCAAGACAGAGGGGGCAGAAAACCTGAGTATCTTGTTCTTTGTACTGATGTGGACTACATTTTGAAATGATAATATATAGATTTCTTGAGTTAAAGAAAAATGTTATAAAATCTGGTTTCATCTGTTTGTATTTACTTACTTTAACATGTGTTCTGGAAAATTTAAATAACATAGGTCACGTTGTGATATCTCTGTTGGTCTTGTTTGGATAGAGCCATGATGTGATGGTTAATTTTAGCTGTCAACTTGACTAGACTCAGGGGTTCCCAGATAGACTGTGAAGCATTATTGCTGAGTATGTCTGTGAGAATGTTTCTGGAAGACATTATCATTTGATTCCATGGTCTACATAAACAAACTCATCCTCACTAGTGTGGGTGGGCATCATCTAATCTGTTGAGGGCTCAATAGAACAAAAAGCAAACAATGGCTGAATCGATTGTCTCTTCCTGACCTGGGATGTCCATCTTTTCCTGGACTTGGACATCAGAGGTCCTGGTTATCAGGCCTTCAGAATTTGACTGAATTATATCACTGGTTTTTCTGGTTCTCCAGCTTGCAGATGGCATATTGTGGGACTTCTCAACCTCCATAACCTTGTGAGCCAATTCTTACAATAAATCTCCACTTCTATATGTTTATATATATTCTATGGTTGTATTTCTCTAGAGAATCCTGACTAATACACATGGATAACAAAGTGCATATTAAGTGCACATGGAGGAAATTTCCTGAGTCATAGGAGGTTCCCAAATCCCCAGGAGGAAGCAACTCATCACATCCAGGCAGCAGGCATGAGCACGTGCACACACACACACACACAAGATATTTGAAAATGTGCTCAAGCTCAAATTCTCACTCTCTGCTTTATTGTTCATCACAGCATGATTTACATGGCATGTTATACATCCTTTGCCATTTATTATCTCTTTCCTCCCACTAAGACTAAATCAAACAGGGACAGTGAGACTGTTTAGTTATTTTGTAGATCACAGGTTTTACACCAGAGCTTTGCATGTAGTAAGTGCTCTAAAAATAGAATGACCAAATAGTTTTCCATCCAAACTGGAACATATCAGTAAATGAAAAGGGTAATATTAATAATTATGAGAAGACAACAGGATAAATATGTGCTGAAGACAGAAATGGAGGATTTAAAAGTTAAGATGAATTGATCACTTTCGCATTTTAAACAGATCATTGTGACTAGACTCTCATGATTGGATTACGAGGATAAAGGATTTGGAATCTTAAGCTACTCCTGCTAATTTATTGCAGTGTACCACCTAAAGGTGGTATCTTTGCACAAGAGTAGTTAAGTGGAGTGGCAGGCCCCCTGGCTTAGTGGTTAAGTGTGTGTGCTCTGCTGCTGGAGACTGTGGTTCGGAACACCAGGTGGGCTCCTCCAGCCATGCTGAGGCCGAGTCCCACATACAGCAACTAGAAGGATGTGCAACTATGATGTACAACTATCTGCTGAGGCTTTGGGGAAAAAAGGGAGGAGGTCTAGCAATAGATGTTAGCTCAGAGCCGGTCTTCCTCAGTAAAAAGAGGAGGATTAGCATGGATGTTTGCTCAGGGCTGATCTTCCTCGGGGAAAAAAAAAAGAGTAGTTAAGTGGATGGATTTAAAATATTTCATGAAGCAATATTTTAGTGTTTGAATTTTGTATGTATATGAATATAATTTATATATTGTACACATAATATATGTGAGCCCTTTTTGTGTGCAAAGCCATATGTGAACATTATTGTGGGAAAATTTGGAAAATCCACATTAGTCTTGTCTTCATGAAATAACTAATTTAGTGAGAAAGAACTAAATCTTGAAATAAATAATAATGCACCTATAACTAAAATAGAAAAAAAATCACCAAAGAGGAAAAATGGAGTTTTGTAATTTAGGTTACTGGAGCAGGAGTGTTCACTGTCTGGAAGTGATATTTTGTATGAGGTCTGAAAGGTGAGTAGAAATAAATCAGAAGTGGATAACCTGTAGGTAGATTCAGAAGAGTGGATGGATGGTTCATTGATATGTGAGTGTGGGGTGGCAGGGTGTCCAGAGTGCCACCCAGGGGTAGACAGGTTATTTCCAAAAATAAGTGAGTTTGGGGACACTGAGAGAGAAGCCAATTATTTGGGTAAGTGACTTGTTCAACTTGGGACCTGGTCATTGTGAGTTGAGTCATCACTGATGTGGTGAATGTGCAGGTTGATAAATGGGTCTGGGGTTCAGAGTTAGGTCTCTGCTGATTCTTTGGACATGTTTGGCTTATTAGTGGTATTTGAAGCCAGGGAAATGTATGGGGTTGCCCCAGAAGGAGGGTGCAGATGGGGAACAGGTGTCAGAGAAGAGTTGACTTCTAAAGCATCAGTCATTGTGGGGTGGTCATAAAGAGAAGCCTGGAAGTTGCTCGGGAAGTTTAGACAGGCAAGAGCAGGACAGTGTAGGGTGGTGGATCCCAAGGACAAAGCGGCGTTTAAAAGGACATTGGAGTGCGCAATGTCACGTGTTACTGCAGAGCTTGTCAGAAAAATCATGAAAAGTCCCCAGTGGATTAGTAAGAGACACGGCTTGTGAAGTTAGCAGGAGAAGCATCCACAGAATGGGGATGGGATTGGGTAGGCTCTGTGGAAACAGTGGCATTGGGATATATGTGACCTTATCAAAATGGATCCCTGGCAGGAGGAGGAGAGGAGGGGCTTGGAGGCTAAGGACTATTCGGAATGCTGGCTGAGAGATTGGTTTGTAGATGGTAGAGATTTGTGCATATTTGAAACTTGAGGGATGATTCCAGTAGGGGAGTTATGGAAAGCACAACAAATATTGAGGGCATAATGTCATTGAAATGGAAGGATAAGATAAAAATCAGAGTGGTTTCAGCCAAAAAATCAATTTATTTGGATATAACAACAGAAAAGGTGTGATAAATGAATTCCTTAAGAGGAATATTTGTAGATCTGATGACTAGAGAGTGAAATAGTTCTTGTCTGGTGGTTAACAATTTATCTGTGAAATGTGGAGGAGTTCGGAATATAGAGATTTATGGAACTCAAGAAATGGAAAGAAATGAGCAGAGCATTCAGGAAGCATTAGAGTAATGCATATAGGTCCATTGGTTGCTGTGATTCTCTGTTGGGATCCACAGGCTCCTGATGCATTCTCTGTTCAGTGCAAGTGTCAACATGTCATGGCAGGTATTTGAAATCATCTGAGGTATGCAGGGTTAATATGATGGCAATAAAGAATCTGGGACTATGGTCAGTGGATGATTGAAATGATGGACTGTGAATCTGAGATTACTAGAAAGGATTATGAGAAGAAAAGAAAGAGAGGCTTGTGAAGATATTCCTACTGGAGTAATAAAGTTCATTGAAGAATGGTTATTTAGAGTGGATTTCTTTGTGTAAAAACTGGAAATGTGGAAATTTGTGGTGGGAATATGGTGTTTGTGAATTACTGATTTGTGAGCAGGAGAATTTTGGGTGAAGATAGGATCAGGGTGTGGAAATGAACGATTAAGGATGGAGTAGTGAATAATTTCATTAGAGGTGAGGCCCTGAAAGGAGCTCTGGAGTCCTTGGAACTCTGTGTCCCAATAACAGTGGGCTGTGGGGCACCAGCATGTGTGTATTTGACCATGACAGAGAGAGGAGGAGAGGAACGTCCTGAAGCAAGATGGCGGAGGGAAGTTGGTCTGGATTTGACACTGGATAATGACCTTGAGCTTTCTCTCCTTGTCTCACATCAGCTTGATGATGCCACTGAATCCTCTTCTCCACATGTGGTCCCTGTACCAGCAGCTCAACATCACCTCTTAGAAATGAAAATTCTCCATTCCTTCCCCAGACCTACTTGGGTTGAGATCCAGCAATCTGAGATTTAAAAACCCTCCAATGATTGTGATGCACAGTGTGATTTGAGACACATGTGTCCAGGGAGAGAAGGAGGGTGGAATATCCACGTGAGCTGAGAAGATTCTCCATGGATGGTACTCTTCATTCTCCATTTTGTTCAAATTTCATATTTTATTTTTTTTGAAAGAGAAAGCTCCAAAAATATTCCCAGAATTCATAGTGGAAACAGTAAGACTATGAAACTAAAACCATTCAGAAAACTGAAGATCTATGCACCCTGAAGCCTAAGCAGTTGCATATTCCAGAGGGCAGTTACTGGAATAACTTCCCATCCTGGCGGTGAGGTAAGGTGCAGTCAGTGGGAGGAGACCCTGGAGAAGCCCCAGCAAGTCTGTGGATACAGTAGACTACAGGGACTCCAGGCCTGCAGCAGTGAAGGAGAACTCTTAAGTTCTTTGGAGTCACAAATACCTTCGAAACAGTCACACAGGCTGGTCCATGTGAATCCCTGGACCATGCCTGGGCTGAGGCATCTGCACACCAGCCCTGAGCCCACCCGGGCCACTGTCACTATTGGTCAGAGATGAGTCCAGGAATGGGTCTGAGTCGCTCATAGCCCCTCTGCAGTCAACGGACATCTTCTAGAGATATCAGGAGACAGACACAGGAAATGAAGGAAAGCATGGGAGAGACTGACTGTGGTCTCGAGGACAGACGAGATTGCCGGGGAGACAGAGAGAGCAAGGAGCCAAGGAAGGCATCCTGAAAACACAGTGAGGAAAGCAACATCGGTGCTGAAGAAAAGGAGAGTGGTGTCGTTGAGAAATTCCCCATGAGACAGGCTTGACTCTCACAGCATCTCTTTGTAACGTCCATCATGATCTTGACCTTTCATGGTAAACCTCAATTTTTATTTACCATGAGTTTTCTCCTTTTTATATTAAAATTGATAGGATAATTGAAGCTGAAGTATTAGTGTTTTGAACTTACATTTATTTATTCTAGAACTTACACTCAATGAAGTGATGATACCTACTAGAATGAGATTTGTCTTTGAATGTATATTAAATCCGATTCCATAAATTTTTATTATGATTTTTCATGTAATTTTTTTTTCAGAGAAAGATTCACCCTGAGCTAACATTTGTTGCCAATCTTCCTCTACTTTTTGTGTGGGTCACCATCATGGCATGGCTGCTAATGAGTATTGTAGGTCCATGCCTAGTAACTGAACCTGGGCCACCAAAGCAGAACATGACAAGATTAACCACTCAGCCAGGGGCCAGCACGATGATTTCGCATCTAATTATAACATAAAATCCATCAATCTTTCTCTTCATTGTCACATGGTAACTCAGACATATGTGATTTCTATATCGTGAATTAAGTATCTCTTATCTGTTACCTGGCAAACTTGTGTAGCTTTGATTTTGGAATCTCCAGAATGAGCATACCCCCTGGGGGCATTATTTTCCACTTAGAGAACCTTGGCAGCAGGCTCATTGCCTTCCTTCCCACACTAGATCCAGAGTCGTGGAAATGTGTTCGCCTTGCACACAGCACAGAGCACATAGGAATTACTCAACAAACATGTGATAAGTGAATAATTGGTGGCATCATCAGGTCATTCACAGAAGCCAGACTGAGAGAGAGCTTCCTTAGGTCAGGAAGGAGAAGCATTTTTGTGATGTTTTAGTTTGTAACATTGTAATGTGAACCCCAAGTATACTGTTTTTATCAAAATTGTGTTCTGAAGGTTTTCAAAAATCTCTAAAACTCAGAGTAGAGAAAAATCAATCTCTGTGAACCTGTTACTTGCTTCAAA
The DNA here is from genome assembly GCF_020826845.1 of Diceros bicornis minor. Taxonomy (NCBI): domain Eukaryota; kingdom Metazoa; phylum Chordata; class Mammalia; order Perissodactyla; family Rhinocerotidae; genus Diceros; species Diceros bicornis. The sequence goes on from NW_026691791.1 coordinate 314,888, forward strand.
CATTGTCAACTCGTATACCATCTGGCTTTCATTATCTTCACACCAAGACCCCAAGAATTAACCAGAGGAGATGGCTGAGAGCACATCATTTCAGCTGTAAATATTTCAGTTTCTCTTACAGATGAGGGATTTTTTGAACAGAAACACAATAACGTCATCACACACAAAAATAAAAATGTCATTCATATAATCAACTATCTAGTCAGTATCCAAAGTCTCCCAGTTTTGTCAAGGTTATTTCCTGGTTTTACATTTTATTTGACTCAGGATCTTAATGAAACCCTTCTTTTACAATTGCTTGATCTGTTTCTGAAGTCACTTTTAATCTCTTAGTAGTTCATGCATCTTGGGATTTGGGTGAGATATGAGTGTGTGTGTTTGTGTTGTCTACACCGATGTGTGAATTCTTTCTTTCCTGGATGGCAGTGCCCTGAAAGGAAGGACCTGGGTTGTGGGAACCAGGATTTCTACTCTGCTTCTGGCTGAACTGAAAAGGCCTCCCTGGGTGACACTTGCAGCCTTCAGAAAGGAGGGGGAAGAAGTACTAAGGAATTCAAGACAATGGCCCTTGTCTTACAGGGTGTTTCCAGGGCATGATGTTCAAAATGCCGGGTGCTAACCCTTTAGCTCCAGGTCGTCGGGTGGGTTCTCAGCATGAGCTCTGAGCAGTGTCTGTTAACCACCCACCTGGGAAGCATCTCAGCATTTTATTTGGTAAGGTTGTGTCTGTTGTGTCTAAGATTGGTGACATTCCCCTGCTGGACCAACTTCTATACCTGCCCCTCTCCTGCCTCATCTTTCAAAACTCCCAACAGGAAAGTTTCACATCCCTGTAACACAAATCCATATAACCACAGCACAGACTGGGGAAAAGAACACAGCCGTCCCAGGGGCTATGTGCTCTATGCCCTCAGGCCCAGCAGCCCCTTTGGGACAAGTCAGTAACAACACGAGTGAGTGTGTAAACTAATGATTGTCTGAGACCAGGGACCTCAGAACCACATGCGCCCAGATGTCACCCAGGGTAGCAAGGGATGGTGTGGGTCATTCAGTGGACAGGATTAAGGTCTATTGTACTGGCAAACCAGAGCTTACCCCTGATCCATCAGGCCCAGCCGGGGAGGAATGGCCATGATGTTTCTGACAGAGAGGCTGGGGGCCATCTAGGGAATTTCTGCCCAAAAAGAATCATACAAGGAAATGCAGGGATGTTGGAAATCCTAGTTCACTGGGAGAAGTTAGGTTTATGGAACAAAGTCCTGTTGTAGGTTTAAAAGGTGCATCATGAATCTTTCCCTCTGGATATGAAACAAGCCGGAAAAGGACTTCCAAGGGCATGGGCCAGGATCCCAGGAGGATTCCAGTCTAGGCGAAGGGTGAATAGGGAGCCCTAGAGGCGGCGGCCTGATGGGGATGTCCTGTGGGCCCTTAGTCCATCTGCACATGGTCTTCCTCTGTCCTTGTCCGTTACACATGCAAACTTTTATCTTTTTACATTTTTTTTCTCATTTAGTGTTGATGCAAATACAGAGACTGATTAGAAAATGGCAAGTTCCAATATCTGATCAAAGAAACCTCAACAAGAGAAGCAAAAAACATTCCTTCTTCATTGAAAGCTGTAGAAAGACAGCCACTGTCCTGGGGAAGGACATGGTCCTGGTAGGTGCTATTTGAAAGACACCCACATTTCAGTGGTTATTGCTCTGCCTGGGAAAGTCCCTCCAACCTCTACATCCAGAGAGATCTGAGGGGCTGTCTCTGCTCCTGGCCCAGGTGAACCACACAGATATGCACCTGTCCTCTGAGGAATGGGGACGTGAGGGTTTCATTCAGTAGCCAGGGAGGAGGTTGGCCCTCATCCCTTCTGCCACATACAATAAGCTGTGACCAAACACAAGTTCTTAATTCAAGGAGGAAAGTGAGATTCTGTGTCTCATTTACATGAGCATAAGAAGTGAAAGAACCACACCACAACACCCAGGCTGTGACAGAAACAGGATATAACGTAAGAGTCAAATCTACCATTTACTAGTAAAGAAATAATATCACTCCTCCCCAATGGGTTAACAGTCGCTGGGGTGCAGATGTCAGGGAGTTGGAGGGGGTGGTGCCCTCCCTCTGGGGCTTTAGGGGAAACCAGGGAAAGTCTTAGGATGTCCTCGTTCACTCAGGGTGGGAAGAGCTGGCCTGGTACACCCCGAGGGCGCCAGTGTCCCTGCTGGTCAGGAGGACCTGCACTTGAGGTCTCCAGAGTGTGACGGCTCATCGCCAAATGCATGGCGGCTGAAGACAAGAAGCAGACTATTTTGGGGTACCTCCCTGAGATTCATGGCACACCTCCCTGCCCCCTGCACTCTGATCCAAACCCTGTGCCATGTGCTGAGTCCATCAACAGCACCCCGTTTGTCCCTGATGCAGGAGGCATCATTTAGCATCACCCATTTCAGAGGATGCAACTGAATCCCAGAGAGGAGAGGGGAGCAGCCCGCCCCAGGCCTGGTCAGAAGTGGAGCTGGGATCCAGGCCCATGCTTAGCCAGAAGCTGTACTGAGCTCCTGGATTGAGTTGCTGCTGGTCCCAACACTCACTTGACCCTAAACTGGAGGATGTCCAGATCCTCTTTCTCTTGAAGAGCCGCATTTTGCTCGTCTTCTGGTGTGCGGACTCCAGCTGGCAGGAGACCCAGTAGCTACAGGACAGAGTGGACCTGTGAGCTACCAGCAGCCACACCTCAGGTGCCCCTCCAAGAGCCTGCCAGCAGCTGAGTCCCAGTGCCCCATGGGTCACCACGCTACAAATTCTGAGGCTGATTAGCGAGCCAGGCCACAGGCTCTGGAGCTGGCCATCAGAGAGAGTCTGCCCTGCCCTCACCCAACTCCTGTCCCCCTCACCTCTCATGGACACTGATGGGCTCCATGGCCTGGAACCAGGCCCCATTTCGCTCTTTGGGCTCCAGGTCATACGCACTTGCAGCCTGCTGGAGCAGCTGGATCCTCCTGATGACTTTGAATTTCTGGGAGGAAGGACAGGATGCAGACAGGGCTTGGGTGGGGAACCCTGCCAGGGACTTGTGCAGATTGAGGATCTGGTCTGGGGTCTGTGCTCACTCCAAAACCCTCCTTCCTTCCCACTCCATTCAGGACTTGCCTGTCCTCACAGTTGGCTGGAATTAGTTCCTCATCCAGGAAGGTGTCCTTGATGCCAGCCCCCCTTGCACCCACCAACGTGATGGGATACCCAGCTTTGTGCATCTGACCCAAGGGATGAGGCCAGAGAATGTCTTTCTAGGGGAGGTCTGTGATTTCCACTTCCCCACCCTCCCCACAGCTGCTCACCTCACACGCTTTCTGGAAGTTGGCCCGATTTCCCTGGAAGGGAGACAGTCAATGTCCATCAGAAACAGCCCCCTAAGCCCATAACCAACTCCCATCCCACCCCTTCTCAGGCTGCAGGAACGTCAGGGCCCAGCAGAGGGCAGACGTTCCACAAAGAGAACTTGACACTGGGCCAGGCTCTGGGCTCCAGAGCAGGAAGGACAGGGGAGCTGAGGCCAGAGACCTTATGTAGCACACCCTCTGTGATGACAGACGGGGAGACTGAGGCCTCAGGGAAGAAGGGACAGCTGGACCACAGAAGTTCTTCCTCACTTGCAGGGGCTGATGGCACTCCCCCAGGGGCAGGGCCTGAGGGGGAGGCTGAGTGCAGCTCAGGCACAGCCTCCTGCAGCTCTGCAGGCAGGCAGCTCTGAGCTTCACCAGCGCAGGGAGCCTGGTGGGGGGCTTACGTGGGCCGTCTATTCATGCATTGCTAAGATGGGCCTGACTCTCCAGCTCCCAGGGGTGGCCACGGGGATCTTATGGGAGAAGGTTTGCCAGGTACTGAGAGCTCAGGGCCCAGTGCAGGGCTCTCGCCTCCCAAACCTCAGGATCCTGCTCCCTGGCCCCACCTCCAGGCTCACTCACTTCCAGATCATCCTCCATCCCAATGTCCAGCAGCTTCAGGTGATAGAGGAAGGTGCCAAGGAAGGGGACGACACCCTGTGAAATCAGGGTGGGAGTGGTGAGATGAGTCCCACCTCTCTGGTGCCCTCATGGACCCTCCCTCAAATCCCTTCACCCCAGCCTCCTGCCCAACACAGACTCCTACAGAGAGCAGCCTAGGAACCTCAGCGGCCTCCCCTCAGTTGCCCCCTCCAGGACCACCCAAATTCCCCAGTCACCTCCTAGGGGCGGGTTTTGGCAAATCCCAGGGTATGTGCTCCCTGCCCCTCCCCTCTCTAATTCACCCTGGGCCCAGCCCTCCCAGGCCTCCTCCTGGTCACGTCCAGGGCAGGCATTTCAGGCTCTGGGGCTCCAGGAGCTGGGCTGGAGGAGGAGTGACCCCTCTCTTAGGGAGGCCTCAAGCCGTGCGTAGAGAGAACCCCTCCTCTGACACCCTCCTCCTCAAGCCCCCTCACCTGCTGCTGCTGCCTCTCCTGGGCTCCCTGGGAATCCATCTCTAAGGTGGCCCACACAGAGGTCACCTCCTGCAGGGTCAAGGACATGCTCAGGGAGGCCATGCTCCCTTCCCCGTGTCTCCCAGGCCCCTGATCCTGGACCCCGGACATCTGGTGTCTATGGCTGCTCCCTTTCCAGAGTGCTCTGATTATAGATCACTCCCATCTCCAACACTCCCTCCTCTGTGCTCTCAGGCCTGCCCAGGCCCCTAAGCCTCTCTCCTCATCAAGAAAGTGTGAGGAGGTCTCCCATGCCTCCCAGGGGCCCCTGAGAACTCAGTGTCATATGACTGTCACCAGTACTCTCCCCTCCCCCCTCGAGGAGGAGGAGTACAAAGCTCCTGCACATTCCTCTCCCCCTTGTACCTCATCACCCCTGTGAGGTCTGCAACACAGATCATCTCCCTCCATTTCCCAGACGAGGAGACCGAGGCCCACAGAGGGGCAGTGACTTGTTCAGGGGACCACAGAGGAGACCGCCACCACCTCCCAGCCAAAGGGCCTGGCCCTCGGTCTTCACTCCTCCTCCAGACACACCTCTGATCAAGGTCCTGTCCTCTGGACTCTCGGAGTGTGTTGAGGCCCTCAGTCAGCCTGAGCCATGGATTGGGAGGCACAAGGTGTCTCGGGGTCCTATCCAAGTGGATTCTGTGTTTTCCAACCCCCTGGGATTCTCTGACACCAGGCTGGACGTGAGGCCATGTCAAAGACCTCAGCTCCCTAGGATCCCCTCAGGATGAACCCTGCACAGAACTCCTCCTTTATTCACTCAGGAAGGGGACCCCCTTGTGCCACATCTGAGTGACAGTGTAGGGGGTAACCATGGCGCTGTGTAATGGTGACATTTGCATCCTTTTTTACTTAGAAACTTCTAATGTCCTGTCAGGAATGTCCATTAAGGTTCTGTAGGTTCCCCGATAATTCTCATTGCCATCTGGGGCGTATCTTTGTCAAGCAGGCACCGGGCGAGACTCACTGGTTTGTCAGCAGTGACCACTATAGGGTTAGATCGCACAGTCCCAGAGAGCACACAGTTCTGTTCCAGATCCACCATTTGGCCCAAGGCTTGGCAGCCCCTGTGTCCACAAGGCCTGTGTGACCTCACAGTGCCCATCCCTGGGGCAGGCAGAGTGCCCTCCCCTGTGAGGTGCAGTGAAGACAGAAGGAGCAGCAGGGGCCTGGCTTCCTGAGGACAGGCTGGGCTGCTTTAGGAAGAAAGGAACACCCACCCACTCCATCCACCCACCAGCCTGGAGGAAGAGGGCCAGCTGATGGGTCCGCATGGAAGCCAGAGACCTGCTCATTCTGCCAGCTCCTCACCGCCTGGAACAGTCCAGGTGACACCACTGTATCCCGTGACCAAGGCCTCCTGCCCCAAACAGTCCTCACGAGCCCCTGCAGCTCACACCCCATGCTTCTTGTCAAGCTGGATAAGACAGACCGTTATTTCTCATGGAACCTTAATTGAAAAACTTCCCAAAGCACATCCTGCCTGGTCCCTCCCCCCCTCACCTCTCCTCCTTCCAGATCTCCAGCCTCCACTCACCACCTTGAGCAGGTTCCTGCTCTCCAGCTGGCTTGTTTTCATCAACTTTTTAAGTTTTGTCCAGTTCGTCCTGAGAAGGGAAAAAAGGAAAGAGACACTGTGGAGTGGTTTGAGGGTAAATCCCTTTTGTTTGAAAACCCAGAAGATCCAGACAGCCTGGATGAGCGTTTTTTCACTGTGTCCTCTGAGCCCTGAGGTGTCTGCGACTGGGGAGGGGGTTCTCCTATTGTCACCTGGGGCCTCCATTCTCTTATCTTCTCAGCAGATGTGTTTTAAACAGTCTTAATTTCATTTAGACAGAGAGTTCTGTTCCTGAAAACACTTGAAAATCTTCAATTTGGCTCAAGCCAGGATCTGTCACTTAGGGAACCTGATTCCTGAAGCAGAACCACTGGCCTAAGTTTTCAGAAAGACTCCAAGCCTTCCAACCATGTCAGACCCTATCGCCAGGGTTTGCTGTCTTCCAGGAGGTCCCAATAGACTGAAGGGCAATGCCAGCCCTGTGTGGGGTCTGGTCCACCCAGGTGGTGCTAGCATGGAGAGAGGCCTACCCACCTGGACACCCATCTCCATGTCTCTTTTAAACGCTGAATAGAGGGGCCCTGCAGAGCCCAGAGGATCACATGCAGTGAGGAAAGGTTTCTCAGGCCTTGGCATTCCTGGGGAAGGGAAGAGAATGATCTGTGAGGGGGAGCTGGAGCCCTGCTTCCTCTGGCTTCTGTTGCCTCATTGACGTCTCCTCTCCTGGATGAGACAGCGGCTCAGGGAACACGGGAATGGCACAGCTGGAACCTGACGAGGAATACTTCCAGGAGGTGGATTTTAGCTCAAGCCAAGGAAGGAGCCCAGGAAGGGGTGAGCTTCACACCACTGGGACCAGGAGTCAAGTCATCGAGGCACTGGCAGGAGGGGTCTAAGGATTGTACAAAGGCTCAGACCACAGACTTCAAACATGAGAGCTCAGAAAGGTGAAGGAGCAGTTCCCCCAACTCCAGAGAGGGGCTCTCAGGCTCTCCCACATCTTACCCTGGCCATCTGGATTCAGAGATCCACCACACTGGCCCTGTCCTGGACCGTCATACTCGGGTCCCCAATGCAGGTGGTGACGACACATTCGACCATTCAGTTAAAGTGGGTTGTGTTGGCATCGATGGTGGGTGTCAGGTGCTCATTACCCCTGTCGTCACACTGGAACCAGATGGAGTCCAGGAAGTCATGGGGCATCACTTTATTGAAGAGATTCTGGGCAGGACAGGGAGTGTCACCCAGCCCTGCCACAGCCCAGCTCAGCGTCCTCATCCCCCAGTCCCAGGCAGGGTCAGAGGTCAGAGCTGGACTCAGGAATCTGAGAATGCAACCTGAGGCTTGTGGGAGTCCCTGGGTGTTGCCTGTGTCCCCTGAGGTCACCCAGCACAGGATGACCCAGGAAACGATACTGTGGCGCAGGGAAGTGGCATTTGCTCGCTGCCCAGTCTCACTTCCTCCAAGCACAGGAACTCGGCTCCTGCTTGACCATCTCTAGGGGCATCTCCCACCCATTCTGACCATCCTAAGGTCTGTCTCCTCTTTCAGGTGCATATTTCCCCAAGGCAGCAACAACCACGGGCTTTGTTTTCTCCCTTGTAGTCATGTACAAATGAGGAGCCTAATTAGTGCTGAGGCTGTTGAGGCCTCCTTGGCAAATGAGTGAACTACCCAGGACGAGACAGCACTTCAGTGTGCTCCCCTCCCCCACCAAAGCACAGACTCTGCCCAACGTCCTCTCTGCTTCAGCTCGTCCATCTGCACAGCCACTGTGGATGGCAGCTGCTCTCAGTGTCCATCTCTACTGTACACATGAGGACAGCAAAGCTTGGGAGTTAAGAAGTCTGCTCAGGTCACATGAGGGTAAGCAGGGAAGCTGGACCGAGATCATGGGATTCTGGATCAGGAAATGGCAGGTGTGGGACAGCTCATGGCACAGCGAAGGCCGACCCCACCTGCCCTGAGAGCCCCGCTGTTCACCACATCCATCAGTGTCAACTGCTCTGCCACCAGCCGGGGAGGGAACTCCAAGAAATCAGGCTTCTCCTACCTCAACAGGTTCTTGCTGGTCACATCCCAGGGACAGGCAGGCTCTGGGGCTGGATCTGGCTCTGCTGTTATCTCTCCAAGTGGAGTTAGGATTCTCCCTGGAGCCAATGGTCCAGCTGGCTCCAGCTCAGGAGCTGGCACTGGGGCTGGAGCTGATGTTGGTGGTGGCTCTGGCCCTGGAGGGACTGATGGAGGTGACACTGACTCCAGCTCTAGCACAGATGGTGGAACTAGAGCTGGAGCTGGATCTAGCCGTGGAGCTGGCCCTTGTTCTGGCTCTGGAGCCGGAGGGAGCTCTGGAGATGGTACTGCAGCAGGAGAAAGAAACAGTGTCACTCAAGTAGCTGACTTTCCCGGTCCCTGTGAAAGCCAGGAAAGACCCCACTGCCTTTAAGGGAACCTAGCCTTTGAAGACCCTGCAAATCATCTTCCCAGACTGCAGTCTCCTCACCTTCCAGATCTGCCCCAATGGGTCTTGGATGCTCCAGCTGGACCTGGAGAAATGTAGGCGTGGCCCCCCAGCTCCGAGCCAGGCAAGCTGAGATGCAGAGAGGTCAGCTTCATCCTGAAGCAGGGAAAGTTCAGGGGTTCCCAGGAATCCTGCCCTGGGTCCAGGCGGGTTCCCACCAGAGAAGAGATGGCACTGGGGGAGGCAATTTGGCAACAGAGTCAGAGGCCTGGCCTTTCCCCCGACACTTCTCATGCAAGGCAACAAGGCCTGCCCCCACCCATCCTGGCGATGAGCCCCTGCTCATCCAGCATGTTGAACACAGAGCCTGTCATGACTCTCTTCCTGCTGACACTCTTCTCCTGAAGGGCCGGGACACAGCCCAGACCAACCCTCCATGTACTTGTGCAACTGGATTGAGCAGAGGCCGGTTTTTCAGTGGGTTGCTCACAGACCTCCTGTCTTGGGCCTGGAGGTGGTGGTCAGAAGTGGTGGATATGGAGAAGAGGAGACAGAGTAAGATGGGTCTGTGATGGGAATGGGTCTCTTGGAGACAACTCAGCCTAGCCACCCCTCTGTTTCCCAGGGGTCCTGGCACCCATCCATAGCTCCTTGACTCCTGTCTTCCTGGAGTGGAAGCCACCAGACCTCAGCCTTCCATTGGGAATCAAAAGATGTGTGAGACGCAAGGTTCTGACAGGCTCACCTCAGCCACAGCCCCCATCTCTCCCTCCACACCTTGTTCTATAGAGACAGGAAGCCCTTCTTCTGGACCCAAAGACCACTCAATTTTTTAGATGATCCTGTGCTCTGCCCTTCTGGCTGGACTAAGGGAAGATGCCTCCAGCTATAAAGGAGGCTATCAGGGCATCACTTGTGATGTACCATGGAAGACAGGACCTGCGAAAGATGTCTAATGTCACTGTCTCTCAGACAACAACTGAGGCACAGCGATTGTCTCTCCTTCATTCACTGACTTTACTAAGTGTCTCCCAAAGTCCTGCATGTAGTAGGTGCTTAATCTACACACTTGAATGAATGAAGTCCAGCCAGACCATCCCAGACACTTGAGTGGGCCTAGGGCCTCTCTGCTGCCCCAGAGATCCTTAATTGGCTACCCCAAGGAAAAGGATCAGGACCAGCTGGATGAGATCTCAACTCCTTGACAGGGTGCTTTCCATGTGTTTTTCCACACTCAGAAAGGCCACCTCCTAGAGATCAGTGAGGCAGACTACTTTTCATGGCGAAGAGAAAAATAAACACCATGGACAACCACAGCACGTCCACAGCCCTCTCTGCAGATCCAGGCACCAGGTAAGCACCTGCCATTGCTGATCCCATTAGTCCCTACAAGATCACCATGAAATTTATCCTCCCCACCCCAACTTTTCTGAAGAGCAAACTGAGGCTCAGAGAGATGTGGGGATTTGCCCAAGGTACACAGCTGGCAGTGGGCAGAGTCACCACTGTGCTGAGGAGGGAGTGGCTACTCAGCTAGTAAACAGCTGGTCCAGGACCCTGTGAGATGTGTCTTAGGCCGAGTTGTTGACCATGAAGGTGGTGAAGCTGGACGTGTTCCTACTCAGGAAATCTGGTGCCATGGACTCTGTCAGCTTCTCCATCATGCCTGCCTGGAGAGCACTCATCCTGCAGGCCTCACTTAAATTCACAGTGAACTCATCCTCACACTGGGGGAGAGGAGGAGGGACATACAGTAAGTGATATCACAGTGAACCACCAGGAGGACTGAGGTGATTTTCTACCATCCTGTGTAGCTGGTGGGGAGGAGTGGATGTACAGATTTCTTTCAGAGTGGGACTGTGGGATACTCTAGTGAGAAAATTCTGGGGGTGGGGAGTCCAGGGGGTTCTCAGATTTGAGTTTGCATTCTAGCACTGCCTTCGTCATCTCAGAGTCCTGCGTGTGAAGACCCCTCTGCACCCACACTCACCTCAGAGCAGCCCTGGTCATTGATGGACTGGTGCACTTGTGTTCTCTCCAGGGAGAGGGTGAACTGGAAACCATCCACCAGCTCCTCGACCATCTCTTGGGTGCAGCTCTGCAGTGACAGTGCCCAGCAGTCAGGCCAGGAGGGATCAGGGGCTTGCCTGAACTTTGCCACAGGAGGAAACACCCCCACAGATCAGGCACAGCGGGGAATCTGCATAGACTCCCCCAGGGAAGGAATGCAAGGACACTTTGAGGGCCTGGGATTCACATGCAGATAGAGGAGGTTGGTCCCCAGCACTCACCTTCCTCTCCTGCAACCAAGATCTTGAGTATGAACATGACACACTGCCTGACTGCCACCATCTAGCTTCCTGCTCCTGCCCAGGCTGTGTCCTCCTCATCCCCAGCTTCCCTAACTCCACCTCCCCCCCCCCCCACACACACACACATACATATACACACACACAATGAGTGTCAAGGGGTGTGGGGCTGTCCTTTTGGGATCACAGTTCTGGCCTGACCTAGAGTGACCTGCCCTGGCCCACACTGATACCTGATGGTTCCTCCTGCCAAAAGGCCACAGACATTCGAGGTGAGGGCTGAGCAAATGTCTAAAGCGACTTAACACGCTCTCATTCTGGGCTTTCCGGGGGCAGAGCTTCAGAATGTTGCAGGACAACATGAGAACATCCTGCTGTGTCGAGTGTCTCCACTCAAATGAACTGGACAGGAGGCTGTGATTATAATGTGGGTGCCTGGTAACCAGAGTTCTAAGTTCTGTTGGGGCTGTCACCAAGGAAGTGAGGTCACTTCTTCAAGGTTCCAATACTTGGCCCTTTCATTCAATCAGACCCACCCAAAGCCCCCTCTAGGCTGTTGGCTGCTCCCCCTTCTTGCTCGTGTCATCTCCATCACTGTACACAAATACCCATCACCACTCTACCCACAGCTCCTTGTAAGTGGATCCAGGGGCCCAGCTTTGAGGAGACAGAGCTGAAGTCAAACCTCTTTTCTCCTACCAGTTCTGTGTCCTGGAAAAGCTGCTGTGCCTCTCAAGGTCTGCCCAGTCTCCCAAGCTGCACAATGAGGATTGGGTTAAAAGCAGCTTCCTAGGGACCTTGTCAGGGTCAATATGATAATACTTACAACATCTGTGGGCTGGTGTCACATGTGTCTAATGTACACACTTAGAGATGGAGGAAGTAAAAGAAGGAGTAGGACATCACATAGAATACCAGTCAGAACTTCTCTGGGTTCCAGATGTGTGATCTTGGGAAAGTGATTGCCCCTCTGGGCCTCATTTTCAGGTCTGCATCCTGAAGGAGTTGAAATTAGAGGAAATTCAGACATTGTGATCCACTGGCATTAACCCTTCCACGGTCCCCTGTTTTACTCAGAATCAGTCCCAAGTGCCTCACGTTGGCCTATGTGGTGGGCAGCCTCCACAATGGTCTCAATGCTCCCTGCCTCCTGAAGTGCACATCCTTTTGTCATCACTAAGTGGTCAGTATCTGGCTTCTGAACAACAGAACACAGCCAAGGTGATGGGGTGTCACTTCCAAGTTTTAATTACAAAACGTCTGTCACTTCCTGCTTACTGGCTTACTTGGGTTCCCTACTTACCTCCCTCCTTCTGTTTCCATCTCTCTCTCTCTCTCTCTCTCTCGCTCTCTCTCTCTCACTCTCGCTCTCTATCAAATCACCAGAACTGGGAATGCAAGTGCTGATGTTTTCAGTTGCACTATGTAGAGGCTCCATAGGAGAGAACTGAGGGAGTGTCCAGCCAACAGACAGACAGGAGCTCAGACTTTCAGTCCAAATGGATCCTGACAAAACCCATGTGAGTGATCTTGGGGGGGAATCCCCCCCCATTTGAGCCCTGTTGAGACCACAACCCTGCTTCACAGAGACTTTGAGGCAGAGGCACCCAGCTAAGCCATGCCAGATGCTTGGCTCACAGAAATTATGAGATGTTATATATTTGTACTGTATAGGTGGTAGGTTTTGGAGTAATGTTGTCACAGAGGAACAGAAAGTAACAGTCTACCATGTCCCAGGATCCAGCCTGATCACCCTCCTCTCTCCCCTCACTCTCTCTTCTCAGGCTCCCTCCAGCCACACTGGCCACATTTCTGACCTTCCCTAGTCAAACTCGCTTCTTCGTGTGAGTCTCTGCACCAGGGAGCCTTCTTCTTGACACAGTAACTGTTCCCAGACATACGCAGGGGTGCTTACACTTGTCATTCTGGTCACAGCAAAGGTCTGAAATGCCTCAAGGCAACCTTTCAGAACCTCTTAGCACAGTCTCTACCATCACAGATCTCACATCCAGAAGAGCATTACATGATTTCCTCCTCCTTCCTCCCATTGAGATCAAATGACTGCATGAGGAAGGGCTATCTACTTTGGCTGAAGCAGAGGCAACTCCTTCTGGTTATACCAGGGACACGACTGTCTCTTCCAGGCCAAATTTTTCCCACTACGAGTCCATTGTTTAAGGAAACCGTCATTCCCTCTCTTTCATGGGTCTTGTTTCCCCAAGAACACAGTGAACCATCCCCTCTCCCTGTGCCGCCTCACCATAAACCCACAGCGAGAAGATAAGCACCAGGTTAAAACACCATCAGATCCTGAATTCAGTCACTGCTGAGACCCTCCCATCAATGTTGTCATTCAATCATGACTCCTGAGGACACCTTTCCCCTGAGACCCACTCCCAACTTGTCCTCAGTTTCTTACAGTAACACTGAGATTTCCTCAGAGTCCTCCCAACCTGGGCAAGAAACATTCTGAAATGTTCTCTGTATTAATTGTCAGGGACTGAGGACATTGGTAGATGTAATTTGAGTGTGTATGTGCAGTAGTTTCTACGCAGGTATTCTATTTTTCAGGCACAGATAAAATAGTGTGGCTAATTAATGCACCAAGAAAATGAATAACTTATCAAATTTTTTCATGATGTGAAGTCTTTAGAGAGTAGATGTCGTGGTTGAGAGCACAGAGGATGGAGCTAACTCCTCATGTCTAAATTCCAGCTCAATCCCTTACTAGATATTTGTATTGACTGAGTTATTTACCTGATTGGTGCCTCAGTTTCTTCATCACTCAGTTGGCATAATGATCAGCATACCTACTTTGTAGGATTATAGAGAGTATTAAAGGAGTTAATGTTTGAAAAATGCTTGGAACACCTAGTGTATTGCCAGTGCTGTGCCTATATATTAGAAATTCTTCTGACACTGCCTGTGAGCCCCAGAGGTTGAGACTGTTGCCTGGATGTATGTAGAATGCACTCCATGACATACGATGAATAAATGAGTGAACAACATTGACGAATTCATTACCAATGTCACCTATGTCACACTACAAGCATTCCCAAGCCGAACCACAGGCAGACATTCCTGCTCTGTCCTGCATCACATTCCCTGGAGGAATCACTGGGGCTTCTTGGACCCTGGTAACCGTGCCCACTAAAGGTTCTTTTCTGTCAGCAAACCCCAGTCTTTGTCCAATTGCTACAGCTCACAGGGTCTGCGCTCTGATCCTTGTCTTCACTGGAGGGAGAAGTGCCATCCTCAGAGCTGGGCACACACAGAGGCTGAGCCTTGGAGAAAATGATTCCCTGGCCCTGGAGCAGGTAGAAGAGCGCAGGGACAGAGTGGGATATGGGGAAAATCCTCCAGGTGTTGTCAGAAGAGATGGAGGCAGGGGATGTGTCAGCAAGGACTGGTCTGGTTGGTGGGCCTTGGTGGTTACATAGTAGGGAGGCTGGGAAGTTTCGTAGGTTCTAGCATAATACAATCAATATGATGGTCATGAAATCAGAATCAGCCTAATTAAGGCCAAATTAACCCAATGTCAGCTGTTCCCTGACTCTCTAATCCAGCAGTGTTCTATCATCTCCTTTTCATTGATTGGCTAGAGTAATTATACTTTACATAGCCTGTCTATTTTTACATAGTAAAGAAAAAGTGAGTTTTAAAACAACCCTCCTTGGAAAAGTCTCCCTAACATATTGAATTAATAACAGAAGCCAGGACAGGAAATTCACCACATATCCTGAGCTTTAGTCTCTGGTTTTAGATCTTCCTAACTGGTAAATTACCTTGACTTCTGCCTTCTTTCTTGAGATTAGTCCACTTAGGACTAAGTAGGAGTGCAACCTCATGCCATGTGAGAAGTGGTGACTCTAGGAAGAGGTTAGTTTAATTCTGTCAGTGTGTGTGTGTGTGTGTGTGTGTGTGTATGACTGTTTTTGCAGCATCTTGCAGTGTGGGCCAGTGTAGACGCCTTTTCTAGGGAAAAAAATTTCCCTAACCACTTTCTCTAGTATTTATTTTCACCGTTGGCTTCATCGGCACTGTCCAATAGTAGCATTAAGCACTCTATATTATAGAATTTAATTATTTTCTTAGTAGCCACATTTTAAAAAATGAAAGCAAACAAGTGAAACTAATTTTAATTGTATATTTTAACCCACTATAACCAAGATATCATCAATGTGGGTGCAGTCTATACAAAACTTAATAATGAGAGAGTTTACATTTTTTTCCTGGGTTCCATAATTCCAGTGTGTACTTCCCACTTACAGCACATTCTCCATTTGCAAGTTGAGTTTTTTCAGACATAGATTCTCTGTACTGAGATTTAATGTTCACAGTTGTCAAATAAGAGTCACTAGGAGTGGGGTGGATGATAATTTCACTACTGATTTAAGCTCTAATGCAGCTATGAACACCAACTGGTCAATGGGTTAATCAAATGAATAGTCATATAGTACAGAAGAATACTATGATTTGAGATTTAGAAAAAGACTGGGGAACGTGGGTCCTGACAGGGAGCACCAGGGATTTTGTTGTTGAGAGTGACAAGGACAAAAAGAGAATAAAGTCATACTCATAAGTGTCTAACAACATGGGGGAGAAGAAATGACCTGCTGTAGTCCAGAGTTTTGACGTCGAGCTTTCTGTTCTTGACCCAAATCTCTTTGATGATGTCCCAGGACACAGGTCAGATTAATCCCCACAGGGAGAGAGGGAGGGTAGAAGTACAAGGCATCTGACAAAATTGTCCTGGGAAGGCAGGCTTCATTTATCACTCTGATCCACATTCCCAATTTATTTTTATAGGGTAAGAGGAAAAGAAGTATGATGGTCAAATCATCACAGAAGAAGCGACATGATTGTGAACACCAATCCAACCCAAGCCTGGTTTGAGCATCTCCTTCCCTTTCAGGATGTCCAGTTACATATTCAAGAGGCCAGTTACTAGAAGCACATCCTATTCTGGCAAAGATGTCCGTTGCCATCCATGGGAGGAAACCTTGGAGCAGCCCCAGCAACTCTGCTGGCAGAAGAGACTGCAAGGTCTCCAGGCCTGCAGAGTGCAGAAGAACCCTTAAGTCCTTTGGACCTTGCCAAAGCCCTGCTGAATCTTGCACCTAGTTGCATAGGTGCATTCCTGCCAGGTGTGCTCACAGGTGGTCCGAACTACAGTCCCATGCCCACCTCTGCCTGGTCTTCAGATTCAGCAGAGACCATCCCAGGAGCTGGTCTGTACATCCCACAGCTCCTTTGCAAACAACTTCTGGTGACTCAGGAAGATATCAGGAAACAGGAAGAGAAAGTGAAGACGGCAAGAGAGAGACTGGCGGTAACACTGATGCAGACAGACTCGCTAGCGAGGCAGGGAGAGTGAAGGGCCAAGAAGGACGTCCCGACAAACGTGATGATAAAAGACAAGAGGGTGCAGATGACATGGGGCTCACACTACATCAATGCCTCTGCAGGGGTCATTAGGTTTTCTTGCTTTGAGCTCTTGAAACTTTAATATATAGCAATACTTTTATTTTCATTGATTCCTTTGCAAGACAGAGAAGATACGGACAGTGATCCTTCTGAGGTGGGAGATTGAGTTTCAGGTGAGGAGAGAAAGGAGATCTTTCCTTCCTTTCCTTTCCTGAGTGTTATGTATTTGTATTTTAAGAGCAACAGAGAGTTATCACAGTCAGGGAATTCTTTAGAGTTTTGCCCTCACAGTCACAGAGAAAACATACCTAGTCCAAATGGATTGTCCTTTTTGTGTAATATTGCAATAGATTCCAACATAACATTTCACTAAAGAATTGTTATATCTGTCTTCTCAAAAAAGGTACCTACTTCTGGGTCTCTATTTTTCTGGTATTTGTTGCATGTTGAATCACTAGTTGCATACAATGAAATACTGGATTTTCCATTTTTTTAGATTTATATACGTTGGAAATTTGATTCATGAAAATTGATATGCCATTGCGGTATCTTGCTGTCAGGAGAACGACTGTTTTCAGCATCACAAGTCTCACAATAAGCCAGTGTGTTGGGATTTGTCTATTTGTCTGATCGAGTATGTTGCACTCTTCAAATCCTCTTTATCGTTACTTACTTTTGTCCCTCGAGTTATCAGTTTCTCAGAGCAATGTGTTAAACAATAATAGAGTATCTTAGTATTTATATCTTCCCTAAAAAATGAGTTATTTTTTACCTAAATCTTCTCTCCTGTATTCTTCCATGTGGTAATCATCTGGAATTTTGGTTCGAATGTGTTTTTAATGTCTTGTTTTAAAACTAATACTAAATTAGTATTAAATTAGTATTAAATTAGTATTAAATTAATACTAAATTTCCTTTCCTCATGACTCCTGTTATGTTTTCTTGGGTTCACATTTCTTCTTCCTGATGTACATACTTTATCTGTTCTTTCACTGCCGGCCTGTGGGAGGTCAACTTTGAGTCTGTTTGTAAGTCAGAAAACGTCTTTTTTTCTTTGACACATAGTTTGAATAGGTGTTTAATTTAGGTTTGTGGTAATTGTTTTCCTTCTTTGTCAAGTTATTTAATATTTCTGAGCCTCCACATCTTTAACTTAAAATGGGAATAAAACCATAAATATTGTGACTGTAACTGAGATAATACACACAGAACTTGCCAGTCATGTTGCTTAGGAGAAATTAAATAGTCAATAATGATAATGATTACTAACCATTATAATGATATTATAATAATGTATTATGTAACAATAATATATTAATGTATAATAATTATACATTAATTTATAATTATAATGTACAGTGTATAATGTATGCAATGTATAATAATATATTTATATTATTAATCATTTTAATCTTCTGAGTGTGAATTCTCAGAGAAGCACTGCTTAAGATTGAGAATGTGAAACTCCACACAAAAAGTCTGAGAGAGTGCCATGACTGTGACTTTAATTCTCTGCCCTTGGGTATTATCAGCTGTGGTCGTCTGCATAGTGTGTACAGATAATGTAATCTGTTCCCACAGACCCACGGCAGAACAGCGCAGCCTGCCTCATTCCTGGGATGCTCTGGGCTGCTTGTTGGGGACCTCTGTTTTAAGGCTAGATGGACTCTGTACAGAGAAAGATGAAAAAAGACACTTTCTTTTCCCTCAGATTTCTCCTGCTGAGTATTATTCACTTTTACATCCAGAACAGATACTCTCTTCCCAGAGCCTTGGTGTTTCTCTGGGATTCAGGATTCCCAGACACCTAGTCATTTCAGCTCCCAAGGCCCAAGGTGACTGCAGAGTCATGTCTCACCCACTCCTCCTATCTTGGCCTGTTTCCGGTCATGGAGGACCCATGAGTGGGGAGAGGAGCCATTGAGGGAGATTGATCTGGAAGTCCTGATGAATCTGAGCTTCAGAGAATGAAGCAGAAAAGGGGAACATGAGACTGCCAGGCCTTCAATGGGGGAGGAATATAGAGGAACCGAGAAGGGTGTGATGGCTGCACAGAGTGAAGGGGAGGGATATTCCAAATTTCCCTAAGAAGGAAAACCTTGCACTGAAGTGGGGATTCGATTTTACATGATGGCAATGTCTGTGCTGGTTTCACCAATTCTGGTGTCCCCGAGGGATCAACTGGTGTGACACCACAGGACAGAATTTGAAGTCACTTTCAGGACTTAAGAAATGTGAAACCTTTCAGCTTAGATCCCTGTGAGCCAGTAAGGGGCCAAGTCTAGAAAAGCTCAGAGCCTGTGTCCCTCCAATGTGGTTTCTTTCTGTTCCAGCAAAGCTCCTCTGGACCACAGCTGGGAAAAGGGGACCTCAGATCTAGTCAGATCTAGTCATCGTAGCTTCCGTAGGTCAGCATGAGGCAAGTAATAGCCCAGGCATCGTCTCTGGAGCTCATAGTCGCCCTCCTTCTTCCGCTGGCAGACAGTGACTCGTGAGGTGAGGAGAGCGCATCAGAATGGTCCAGTCAGCTGCCCAGTATGGGAGACCCCAGGGGAAGGAAGTGCCAAAGCCACAGAGACCCGATGCCTCCTGTGTCGCCCTCTGCCTTTTGTCCACTTAATTTTCACCCTCAGTCCTTCTTTTCCTTTCCTTTTCCCTCTTTCGGCTCTCTCTCCACTACATGTTCTAGCTTAATTGAGCTATTAACGACATACAGTAAACTGTATACATTTAAACTGAACAATTTGATACCTTTTGATTATAACTTATTGAACCATCACTTCAATCAAGAAAAGGAACGCCCATCTCCCCAAATTTTCTCATGTTCATTTTAATTCCTCCTTCCCTGCCTTTTGCAAACACATTCTCATTCCCAGGCAACCAGTGATCTGGTATATGTCCCTATAGATTTTCCTGTATTTTCCAAGGATATTTATAAATGGGATCATATACTATGTACTCATTTTTTACTGGCTTCTTTCACTCTGCATAATTATTTTGAGATTTATACTTGTCATCGCATGTACTATGAATTCATTCTTATCCCCAACGCTTCCCTGGCAGCACTGTGCACACACCCGAGTGCTTCCCAGGTTGGAGTGAGAGCCAATAGTACTGCTGCATCCCCAAAAGTAGGAATGCGCCTTGGTGCAACTCTGGGAGGGGTTGGCGGGAGCCCTGGACCCTCAAATGAATGCTTTCCTGGATGATTGGAAAGCCCACTGTGCCACTGCAGTCCCAATGATTGACCAATGCTCAGAACCCGTGAAGAAGTCCCACCCACCAAGCATAGAGGCTGGCATGAGCATAAGAAAAGGCAGCAGCAGGTATATGCGCACATGCAAATGCTTTCCCAGATTGCACAAATACCCATAGTAGTACTGCGGTCTCACAACTGGGTACGTGCCTCCATGTGGTGGCAGCTCTGAGCCCAGTGTGAATGCTTTCCCAGCGGATGGGAACACCCATTGTACCCACGCAACTTCCAGCATATGGAGTGGGATCAGAAACACAGCTCATGCTTCCCCCACAGCGGTAGCAGGCGGCATCTGTGACCTGATACTACCCCAAATATGCAAACAAAAGATTAGTTCATCCAACACCGTAAGAATCTACAGTAACAATTCAGAGCAGAAGGAAATGACAAATCTTCAGAAACGAACCTTGAAGTCACAGAAATTTACAACCTAAATGACAGAGAATTCAAAATAACTGTCATTAAAGAAATTCACCAAATTAAAAGAATTCTCAGACAGTTCAATGAACTCAGGAATAAAATTAATGAGGAAAAGGAATACTTCATCAAAGAGACTGAAACTATTTAAAAAAAGACAAGCAGAAATTCTGGATATGAAGAACATAACTAATGAGATAAAAAAGAATCTAGAATCCTTAAAAAACAGAGCTGATATTATGGATGAAAGAATTAGTAATTTAGAGGATAGAAATATAGAAATGCTTCCAGTGGATGAGGAGAGAGGACTCAGATTTTTAAAAAATTCAGGAATTCTTGGAGAAATATATGACTCAATTATAAAAGCAACCTAAGAATTAACGTATCCCAGAGGGAGAAAAGAGGGAGAAAGGAGCAGAGAGCTTGTTCAAAGAAATAATAGCTGAGAACTTCCTAAACCTGGGGAAGAACCGGACTTACAGATACATGAAGCCAACAGAACGCCTAATTACATCAATGCTAAAAGACCTTCTCCAAAGCATATAATAGTAAAATTGGCAAAAGCCAATGACAAAGAAAAAATATAAAGGTGAAGCAAGACAGAAGAAAATAACCTACAAAGGAACACCTATCAGGCTTTCAGCATATTTCTTGGCAGAAACTTTACAGGCAAGGAAAGAATGGAATGATATATTAAAAATACTGAAAGACAAAAACTTTCAGCCAAGAACACTCTATCCAGTGAAATGATCCTTATGATACTGATGGTGCTCAGGGCAAGCTGCCCCAGGAAGCACCACTCTGTTATGCGGATTATTTCGAGCTGAAGACAATAAGGATATTTGACCTCCCCCACTAACTGCCTAGAGAATCTGGCATGGTGGCTCATTCCTGGAACAGATCTTCTATTATGATGGCTATAAAGATAATGTAAAATAGATGTTGCAATGGGAGGGGCACCAAGCCACTTTTATCAAAAAACTCTATCTATCCCTGACGAAATTATCAATAGCTGACCCTGAAAAGAATTGTCCTTCTGCCCTCTGAAGCCCCAGGCCACTACCCACCCCCAACACGGACCTTTGCCTTTAGCTGCAATACTTAAACAAGAAGCTTAGACAGAGGGACAAGTTGCTCATTTCTGAGTTTCTCCCATGTATACATGTTATTAAACTTGGTATTATTTTCTCCTGCTATCCTGTCTGGTTGACTATTTGGCCAGCCAGAAGAACCTTAAGGGAAAGGGCAGAGGGAGATTCTCACTCTTCCCCCGACAATAAAATGGAGAAATAAAAGTTTTCCCAGATAAACAAGGGCTGAGGGAGTTCCACGCCACTAGATCTCCCACGCAAGCAATGATCAAGAACACCCTCATATCCGAAACAAAAAGAAGGCAAATGTCTACAAAGCTTTGAGCAAAGAGATAAATAGAAAGACAAAATCAGAAAGCTACAGCTCTGTTTCACAACAGGGTAGCAAATACTTAATTATAACTTAAAAGAGGAAGGGAAGGAAAGCATCAAAAGTAATTATAAACACTTCAGCTTAGTCACAAACGCACAACAGAAAATTGAATAACTTGTGACAACAATAACTCAGAAGGAGAAGAGGAAAGGGATCAAACCTGCTTAGGCTAATGGAAATAAGAGGCTCTCAGAAGATGGACTATGTCATCTATGAGATCTTCATACAAACCTCACAGTAACCAGCAAACAAAAAATCAGAGCAGAGCCATAGATCATAAAAAAAGAGAACACCTCCACAGAAAACCCCCAAAATGAAATGGTAGTGAGAAACACAAAGGAAGAGAAAAAATGGAAATATAGATTAGGTGGGATTAAGCCCTCATGTATCTATAATCACTCTAAATGTAAATCGATTGAATTCTCCAATCAACAGACACAGAGTGGTGGGGTAGATTAGAAAACAAGACCCAACAATACGCTGCCTCCAAGAAACACATCTCAGCACTAAAAACAAACAGACTCAGAATGAATGGATGGGAGACAATACTGCAAGCAAATGGCAAATAAATAAAGTAGGTGTTTCCATACTTATATCAGACAAAGCAGACTTCAAGATAAAAAAGACTATGAGAGACAAAGAGGGGTGGTATACAATGATAAAGGGTACTTTCCACCAAGAGGACATAACACTTATAAAGATATATATACCTAACACAGCAGCACAAAAGAATATAAAGCAACTATCAATAGACCTAAAGGGAGAAATTAACAGCAACACAATAATAGCAGGGGAGCTGAACAACCCACTTACATCCATGGATAGATCATGCAGAGAAAGCCAACAAGTAAATAGTGGAATTAAATGAAACATATGATCAGATGAACTTAATCGATATATATAGAGCATACCCTCCCAAAAAAGCAGAATACACATTCTTCTTAAGTGCACATGGAACCTTCTCAAAGATATACCATATGTTGTGAAACAAGGCAAGCCTGAATAAATTTAAGATTGAAATCATATCAAGCTTCTTTTCTGACCACAATGCTATGACACTAGAAATCAACTACAAGACAAAAGATGGGGAAGTTACAAATAAGTGGAGACTAAAGAACACAAGACTGAAGAACCATTGGATCAATGAACAAATCAAAGGAGAAATCAAAAAATACCTGAAGACAAATGAAAATGAAAAGACAACAAAACAACTCTTATGGGATGCAGCAAAAGCAGTTCTAAGAAGGAAATTCATAGCAATAAAAGCAAATCTCAACAAACAAGAAAAATACCAAATAAGTAATCTTAAACTATACCTAATGGAACCAGAAAATGAAGAATAAATGAAGCCCAAAGTCAGCAGAATGAGGGAAATAATAAAAATTAAAGCAGAAATAAATGAAATAGAGACTAAAAAAACAGTAGAAAGGATCAATGAAACAAAGAGCTGGTTCTTTGTGATGATTGAAACAAAACTGACAGACCCTTAGCCAGACTCACTAAGAAAAAAAGAGAGAAGGCTCAAAGACAAAAAATTAGAAATGAAAGAGGAGAAAGCACAACAGATACCACAGAAATCCAAAGGACAATAAGAGAATACACTGGACAACTTACATGCCACCAAATTGGATAAC
Source organism: Diceros bicornis minor (assembly GCF_020826845.1). Taxonomy (NCBI): domain Eukaryota; kingdom Metazoa; phylum Chordata; class Mammalia; order Perissodactyla; family Rhinocerotidae; genus Diceros; species Diceros bicornis. The sequence continues at coordinate 337,918 of NW_026691791.1, forward strand.
CTAAAAGAAATAGATAAATTATTAGATTCATACAACCTCCCAAAACTGATTCAAGAAGAAATAGAGAAAATGAACAGACTATTCACAAGTAAAGAGATCGAAATGGTCATCAAAATCCTTCCCAAAAAACAAAAGTCCAGGACCAGATGTCTTCTCTGGAGAATTCTATCAAATATTCAAACAAGATTTAATACATATGCTTCTCAAACAATTCCAAACAGTTGAAGAAGATGGAACACTTCCTAATTGATTCTATGAGGCCAACATCACCCTGACAGCAAAAGCAGCCTAGGACAGCACAAAGAAGGTATATTACAGGCCAATATCGCTGATGAACACAGATGCAAAAATCCTCAACTAAATATCACCAAATGGAACACAGCAATATATTAAAAGGATCATATACCATGATCAAGTGGAATTTATACCAGGGATGCAGGGATGGTTCAACATCCGCAAATCAATCAATGTGATACACCACGTTAATAAAATGAGGAATAAAAATCACATGATCCTCTCCACAGATGCAGAGAAAGGTTTTGACAAGATCCAACATCCATTTATGATAAAAACTCTCAATAAAATGGGTAGAGAAGGAAAGTACCCCAACACAATAAAGGCCATATATCACAAACCCACAGCCAACATCATACTTAATGGCGAAAAACTTAAAGCCGTTCCTCTGAGTACAGGAAGAAGACAAAGGTGCCCACTCTCGCCACTCCCATTCAACATGGTACTGGAGGTTTTGGCCAGAGCAATTAGGCTGGAAAAAGAAATAAAAGGAATCCAAATTGGAAAGGAAGAAATGAAACTCTTGCTCTTTGCAGATGACATGATTGTAAATATAGAAAACCCTAAACAATCCAACAGAAAACTATTAGTAATAATCAACAACTATAGCAAATTTACAGCGTACAAAATCAACTTACAAAAATCAGTTGCATTTCTATACTCTAATAATGAACTAACAGAAAGAGAACTCAAGAATACAATCCCATTTACAATTGCAACAAAAAGAAAAAGGTGTCTAGGGATAAATTTAACCAAAGAGGTTAAAGACCTATACAATGAAAACTATAAGACTTTATTGAAAGAAATCAATGATAACCTGAAGTAATGGGAAGATAGTCCATGCACATGGATTGGAAGAATAAACACAGTTAAAATGTCCATATTACCTAAAGTAATCTACAGATTCAAAGCAATCCCAATCAGAATCCCAATGACATTCTTCATAGAAACAGAACACAGAATCCTAAAATATATATGGAATAACAAAAGACCTCAAATAGCCAAAGCAATCCTGAGAAGAAAGAACAAAGCTGGAGGCATCACAATCCTAACTTGAAAATATATTACATAGCTATAGTAATCAAAATGGCATGGTACTGGCACAAAAACAGACTCATAGCTCAATGGAGCAGAACTGAAAGCCCAGAAACAAAACCACACATCTGTGGTCAGTTAATCTCTGACAAAGGAGCCAAGATCACACAATGGAGAAAAGAAATTCTCTTCAATAAATGCTGTTGGGAAAACTGGACACCCACATGCAAATGAATGAAAGTAGATCATTATATTCCACCATACACAAAAATTAACTCGAAATGGATAAAAGACTTGAATCTAACACTTGAAACCATAAAACTCCTAGAAGAAAATATACACAGTACAGTCTTTGACCTCGGTCTTAGCTGCACGCTTCGAATACCATGTCTACTCAGGCAAGGGAAAGAAAAGAAAAAATATACAAATGGGACTACGTGAGACTAAAAGTCTTCTGCAAGGCAAAGGAAACGATGAACAAAACGAAAAGACAGGGCCAGCTCCGTGGCTTAGTGGTTAAGTGCGTGAGCACCACTACTGGCGGCGCAGGTTCGGATCCCAGACGCACACAGACGCACCGCTTGTCCGGCCAAGATGAGGCTGCGTCCCAAATACAGCAGCTAGAAATATGTGCAACTATGACATACAACTATCAACTGGGACTTTGGGGAAAAAAAAAAAGAGGAGGATTAGCAATAGATGTTAACTCAGAGCTGGTCTTCCTCAGAAAAAAAGAGGAGGATTAGCACAGATGTTAGCTCAGGGCTGATGTTCCTCAAAAAAAAAAAAAAAACGAAAAGACTACCCACGAACTAATAGAAAATATTTGCAAATCATATATCTGACAAGGGATTAATCTCCAAAATATATAAACAACTCATACACCCAAAAACAATAAAAAAGATAATCCAATCTAAAAATGGGCAGAGGATATGAACAGACATTTTTCCAAAGAAGATATACAGAAGCCCAACAGACACATGAAAAGATGTATAACATCACTAATTATTAGGGATATTCAAATCAAAACTACAATGAATGATCACCTTACACCTGTCAGAATGGCTATAAGTCCCAAGACAAAAAATAACAAATGTTGGAGAAGATAAGGAGAAAAGAGAACCCTCACACACTGCTGGTAGGAATGCAAACTGGTGCAGCCACCAAGGAAAACAGTATGGAGATTTCTCAAAAAGTTAAAAATAGAAATACCATACATTCCAGCTATCCCACTACTGAGTATTTATTCAAAGAAATTGAAATCAACAATTCAAAGAGATTCACTCACCCCTGTGTTCACTGCGACATTATTCACAATAGCCAAGACATGGAAGCACCCCAAGTGCCCTGCTACAGATGAATGGATAAAGAAGATGTGGTATGTATTATATACAATAGAATACTACTCAGCCAGAAAAAAAAGACAAGATCATCCTGTTTGCAACAACTTGGATGGACCTTGAGTGTATGATGTTAAATGAAATAAGCCAGACAAAGAACTATGCATGATTTCACTCATATGTAGAAGAAAAACATACACAGGGATAAAGAGAACAGATTAGTGTTTACCAGAGGGGAAGGGGGCTGGGGGTTGAGTGAAAGAGTTAAAGGGGTACATGTGCATGGTATGGATAAAAGTCAGACTACTGGTGGTAAGAACGATGCAGTCTATACAGATATTCACATATAATAATGAACCCCCAAAATTACACAATGTAAAACCCTTTATAATTTCAATAAAATAATTAAAAAAGAAAAAAAAATAATTCATTCCTTTTTATGATTGAATAATATTCCACTGTGGGGATTTACCACACTTTGTGTATCAGTTCACCAGTAGATGGACATTTGGGTTGTTTTCCGTTTTCGTCTACTATAAATAGTTTGTTATCAACATGTGTGTACAAGTCTGTGTATAGACATATGTGTTTATTTCCCTTAGATGGACTCCTAGGAGAGGAATGGCTGGGTAGACTTATGTAATTATTAAAGACGCATCCAAGCTATTCTTCACCAGCACTCGATGAGAGTTTCAGTGACTTGATATCTTCAACAACACTTGCTATAGTCAGTTTTTTTAATGTTAGCCATTCTCAAGTGTGGTGGAATCTCATGATGACTGTCACTTACATTCCCCCAAAGACTCATGTGCTGAAGGAGAAGGCAAGCCACGCACAGACTGGGAGAAAACATCTGCAAAACATATCCCTAGAAAAGGATGTGTATTTATAATATATAAAGAGCTCTTACAACGCAATAAGAAGACAATCAACACGTCATGGCTTACCAGGAGACAGTAGATCAGGCCTGTGATGAGCACCAGGAGTCTTGCCAAGAAGATGAGGATAAGGGCCCAGAAAGGGAGGTCTGGAGAGACAAGTGGTGGTGTGAGCCACATCCTGTCATCGCCCAAGGGCTCCTGGTGACCCCACTGTGCCTCAACCCTCCTTGACAAGGGTTGGCCAAAATTCTTCATCATCCAAGACACTGTGCGCATGGTTCTCTTCAATGAGACACAGCATCAACATACTCGTCCCCTACCTGTGGCTGGGGCTTCCTGCAGGTTTAGCAGGCTTCTCAGTCAAGGTGTCATCTCTATTGGGAGAATATTCTGGAAGTGAATGAAATGGAGAATGCATGTGAGTGTGTTTCACTCTTTTTAATAAAACTTTTTAGACACAGAAAAATGGAGGGAACAGTCTCATAAACATCCATCATCTAGATTTAAAAATATATATTCTATCCAAGTAAAACAATAATTCATCAATGTATAAATTAGTAACACTTGCCACCCTTGATTCATCCCATGTTTTCAATGAAATTTTAAAGTCAAGTAGACATCATGATGTTTCACCCCATTTTAGTTTCCATCTCTAAAATGTGAGCACACTTTGCTACAAAATCCAAGACCATTATCACAGAACAAAAGTGTAATAAATTAAACCAAATTCATACCTCTGGGCACAAAGGACTGAATTTGGGCTGGACTTTCTTAGGACGGTAGGGGGGAGAATGGGTCATCATAGATGGCAAGCCTATGGGATCTCTCTAAATTTGTAAAATCCCACTCAAAAGTGTTCTTCCATGCCTGGAAACACATCATCCCCTTCTACTTTATCTATTTGCTTAATATTCATTTTCTAGGATTAACCTACAATGTAATAACCTGCAGGAAGTCTTCTCTGAATACCGCCTCCAAGTATGAGTTTGTTCACATCAAATAATTAATAAGTTTCAATTCTCTATTCTTGTTATTGCCAGCTACAACATAAACTCCAGGAGGGGAGGACACACAGCACACAGTGGGGATGGGGGGAGGGGTGCAGTTCCCCCTACTTGTACCTCTATCCAGACAAACTCTTAGAGGTGTGCTGTCTGATATGGAGCAGCAACAAGTCTCTTTTTGAATTAAAATTAATTTTAGTTCAATAAAATAAAAAATCTAGTACCTCAGTAACTTTAAAAATCAGTAACAATAAAGACCAGTCACAATACCGTCCTTCGAGTACTCAACAGCCACATGTGGCTATGTACTGGAGAGCACAGATATAGAACACTTCCACCACTGCAAAAAGTTTTAGTGCATTCGTGCTCATCTAGAGCGGGACTTGGCAAACTATAGACTGTGGATCAGAAACCACATGACACCCAAACCTGTAAGTCTGCTTCACACACAGCTGGAGGCCCTCACTGACCATCTGGCCCAGTGGCTTTCAGTGTAAAGATAAGGAAACAAAAGTCCAGAGAGGGGAGTTGACTAGCTTGAAGTCACAGAGCTGTCTAGGAGAAGGTGACGACCTCCTATATTACACTGGTGTCCTTTTCTCTCTCTCAATGGTGGGTAAAGACTGGGGGACTATGCCACCTCCTGCCAGCCTGAGAAAATTCAATGTTCTCTCAGCCCCAGTCATCCAGAGTCCCCAGAAAGGCCTCACTTCCTTTCCCAATGACCAGGGACCCTTACCATCCCCAAGGACACTCTTCCTGTCCACAGTCAAGTTCTGCAGCTGGGTCCATTATTGGTCAGCCGCAGGAATTCCTCCTAGCTGGCAACTCTGTCCAGTCTCTGTGCCAAGGCGGCAAGGTACACAGGGAGTCTACTCCAGTGTGGTTACTGTGGGGGACAGACCTGGAAGGGCACAAGGGATGAACAAGTGTGTCTAGAATTCTACCCTGATTCTAGATTCCCTGCTTCTGTGTCCTGTCCAAGATAACTTTCTGCAATACTGTAAACATTTGTCTGCACTACTAAATACACTCATTATTAGCCCCATGTTGTTATCCAGCACTTAAAATGTGGCTAGTGTGTGTGAGTGAGGAACTGAATTTCTCATGTAATTTCATTTTAAGTAATTAATTTATAAATAAATAACCACAGGGAGAACATTTCTGAAACATTTGAGAAAGGACTTCTGCAAATGCATAAAAACAATGAGAACACTGGTAAAAATGGTCAAAATCAACTTTTCAGACGTCTAGAAATTAATCAACGGCTTGTAAGAATCTGAGGAGGGTTTAGTGAAGAAACATGGTGGAATCTTGATAAAGGGAACCAACCTTGTGGCATTATAACTTGCACTACTCCCATCCTGCTCTCACAATATCCTCCATAACTTTGAAAACCATCAGTCTCAGAACCATGGTAGCTGAGACAACCAGCAGCCAAGCAGACATGATGGGTTTGGAGCTCTGAAAAGACCCATCCCCATCGAACTGTCACTAGCTGACCTTCCTGGCAGCTTCCCGAAAAAGCCCCATGTTCAGGGCTTGACGTTACTTGACTCAGAGCTTGCCCAGGGAGGAAAGTCTGTCCCCAGGGCACTTGCTAAAAATATTCAGGGCTAATTGTTTTCTATTATAGTTGCCTGAGGGAGTGATACTAGCTGAGGCAGGCAAGAGGTGAGCCAAAAACTTAGAAGAAAAATTGGGGGAATGAGATGTCCACAGGGGGCTTTGAAAAGCTCCAGTGTATTTGTGGGCATCTAGAATGCCACAAGTGCTCAGGGCTGTGGCATGCCCAGGAAAGACTTGAGAACATCTTAAACTCTCACCTCTACTTGAAGGGTTGGCTTAATATCTGAAAACTTTATTAATAGAATAAGGGCCAATATCACGCTATCTCGACCACATACACAGAAAAGAATTTGACAAAATACAACGCCCTTCATCTCTAAAAAAGAAAACACTCAACAAATTAGGAATACAAAAAAACTTTCTCAACCTATAAACAGCATCGATGAAAAACCCATGGCTAACACCATATTCAATGGTGAAAGACTGAAAATTTCCCCCAAGACCAGGGACAAGAAAACGATGTCTTCCCATATCTCGTATGTTAATCACAGGTACTAGAGGTTCTAATGAGGGCAATTAGGCAAGAAAAAGGAATAAAAGAAACCCAGATTGGAAGGGAAGAGGTAAAACTATTAGTTTTGCAGATTAGAATATATTGTATATAGAAAAACCTAAAAAATACACTCCTCTCCACACACAATATGTGATTCGTATCCTAATAGCTGTATAAAAAATTTAAATTGCCCCATGTGGTTAGCGGCTCCACTATTGGAGAACACAGTTAGACTGCTGATATTTGTTGAAAGTCTCCAGAAGAGGAGGGGGAGCAGGATGCTGGAGGTTGGTGGCACCAAATGTTAATGCTTTTCTCATCCCTCGAAAACCTATGGAAGGGGATGTTAGGATTAGCTGACTGGGATGTGGGGCAAAATGGGCACGATGTAGGTGACTTCCAGATCAATGATGTGTCACGGGAGCTCAGAGTCATCAGCCACCAGCTCAGCCAATGCTTCCAATCTCCTCAACCTACATCAAGTCAGTGACCAGGCAGGAGTGGAATATGTCTCAAAGCTGGCTGCCTCTGTACACCTTGGTGACCTAGAACAAACATGAGGGAGAGTGGGTGAGGTGGAGGTCTCCTGGGGACGCAGGGGGCCACTGGAGCCAGTGAAAGATCACAGACCTTGGGGCAAGGGAGACCTGACTTCAAATCTTGGCTCTGCCCCTAACTCACTGTGTGACCTTAGGCACAATACTCCCCTCTCTGAGCTTCAGTTTACCCATGTGAGAAATGGGGAAGGCATCTAGAACATCACCTCTGGACACTGAGAGAACCCAGACATGCAGGGAAAGTGAAGGGTTGAAACAATCACATAACAGATGTAAGTCAGATGGAGGAATGACGGTGCCCCCAGGGCAAGGAGAGACGGGAGAGGGAGACCCCACCTGGTCCTGGGTGTCTCTCAGCAGGGCGGTGTACTCCGAGGATGTGGGCTCCGAGTTGCTGAGGCTCCAGCTGATGATGCGGAAATGTAGCTGGTGCTCTCTCTCGATGGATAAACTCTGGGCTGCAGAGCCTGGAGCCACCGAGAGGAAGAGCAGACAGGTGGAGAAACTCAGCTCCCAGCACAGAGGCATGGTGGCCCACGGGGTCAGGGTGTTGCGTGCAGACAGCGTCCACACTGGTGGCTGGCCCATCCTTCTCAGGTCTGGGGAGAGAGGGATGTGGGGACTCTAGAGAGAGTTCCTGAAACCTCTGGGGGTGGCGGCCAGAACAGGAAGGAGGAAATGGGAGTACAGTGGGGTGACAGATAGGGGTGGTCACAAAAGAGGTCATTAGGGGCAAATGCTGAGGGGAGGGTCTCACCTGAGGGAGACCAGTCTGCAACTTGAGTAGAAGGGGCCCAGGATGCTCTTCTTGAACAATGATCCAGCTGGGGAGGAAGGAGGAGGACCAGCAGGAGGGACAGGGGTTGTGGGAGGGGCTGGGTGGGCTTTAACCCACCAGGAGCTGCTGGGACCAGGGTCTCACCAGGCTCTGCAAGACCCTCTCAGTGAAGTTGAACGTGGCCTAGCCGTTGCTCATGTCTGATAAATACCGGAGGGTAGAGATGGTGACGTTGACTGTGAGGGTCTTCATGTTGTGCCCCAAAGCTGCAAGATGAGAGTGAGAGAGATGGCCCTCTCTGAAAGCTGGCCTGAGACCAGACCAGAGTGCTGCACTCATTATAATCTGTCGTCTTCTGTCCCAGTGGCACCGCCACCCAACCGTGTAGTCACCCAAGTCAGAACCAGCATATCAGCTCAGCTCCTCCTCCCTCCCAGTAACACCCATTCACCTTGCACACTGGTCCTCACATACACTCCCTCTCTCCATCCCTGTCCTAGCTCAGGTCTTAACTTCCTTCACCCGGACCAACACCCCAGCAGGCTCACTGGATGCTGTGTCTAAACGAAGTTCTACATGGACTACTAGAAGAATCTTTCTGAAATGAATACCTAACTAGAGCCACCACTGCTCTAGTACCACCCATGGCTCCCTTTGGCCTTCAGTGTTTAGTTCAACCTTCGTGACCTGGCACTCAAGGCTCTACTCAATCTGGCTCCTGCTGACCTTTCAGTCTCATTTTATCCATCTACTGTGGGTTAAACCTTATGCTGCATGCAACCCAAATTCGTTTCAATTCTCCCCATATAGCATGTTGTTTCTGGCCGGAGCCTTTGCTCATGGAATCCTCTCTGCCAGGAAAACCCTTCATCCTCTATTTGCCATGGTCCCCCTTACTCATTCTTAAAGACTTCATTCTGGTGAAATTTTCTCTAGCAAGCTCCTCCCCTCCAAATTATGCCAGGTGCCTCTCCCCGAAATATCCCACATTGTATTATAATGGTGTGTTAATTTCACAAGACTAGGGGCTCTCTGATGGCTGGCCTTAGACTGAATGTTTGGTACAATCTTTGTGATCAGCATGATTGCCCTAAAACCAGAATTTCACACCCTGGCTTCCCAGCTCCTGGATCACACCTGGCTCATGAGGAGTGGTGCCAGAGGGCTTCTCTTAGGAAGGAAAAGGGACCCCCAGATACCTGTGGTGGCTTCTGGTGGCACAGGTGGTGATCAAGTATGCAGGGACATGTTGGCCAGCTTGGGAGCTGTGGATAAGTCTGTCATCAAGGAGGAACAGAGTGGGAGTAGCCCCCAGGCTCACACGGGCTAAAGCACTGGCTGTATCAGGACCACCATTCACAGGTGAAGCATAAATGAGAGTGATGGGATGGGTGACTGTGTGAGTAGCGGGATGAGCAAGCCTGTGGATGAGAGGAGCCCAAGAGACAGAGATTGGTGAACAAGAGTGACTGAACTCGGAGGAGAGACAGATAGGCAGAAAAATGAGCAGATGGATGGGATACCTGGAAAAGGAGGACCAAGGGCAGGGCTTTAGGAGAATTAAAGTGAAAACCACATGGGGTCAGAATGTGGTGGAGAACATGTCTGTGTCTAAGGCTTTCTCACACTGGGCTGGGACTCTCCACCAGAACCCGGGAGGGAGAGAAGGGATGAATTAGGGCCCTTCCAGGTCCTTCCCTCACCAAGGACAACAGGTGAAGGAGAACAAGTGCTCCCAAACCCCAATTGCAGACGGGACACAGGACATCAGGTCCAGGAATACTCACAGTTGGTAGTCGGGGCCACGGCTCCATAGGTGAAACCTGTGGAGAGAAGGCGAGAGGAGCTGAGCAAGAGTTGGGGTGAACATAAAACATTAAGGGAGAGGAAGGATGTAGGGACCTTTGTGGGAAAAACAGAGGGGAAAGCAGAGGGGACGAGTGGAGGGGTGTTTAGGGGAAGGAATTGAGATGGAAGGTGGCTGGACCCAGTGATCACACAGTGATGAGAAGACTGAACCCAGACCAGGAGGATAGAGAGATGGATCATAGCTCACTTTAGAGCAACGGAGGGAACACAGAACTCAGACTGGGAGAGACAGCGTGGCTGTAGCACAGCCCCTCACCACTGACGTAGAGGTTGTCCCAGTCCAGGGTGAAGGAGCCCAGGTGGGTGATGCACTGAGTCTCATGGCTCAGCTCCCAGTAGAGTCACTCTCTGTCCAGCCCGGGACCTGCGGGGGTCAGAGTGGAAGGTGCAGATGATGTCCAACCCAGTGGCTACCCCACCCTTCTCAAGCCTGGGGGAGGAAGATCATGGAGATGTGGAATACTGAGCAGGGGTCATTCCGGGTATGGAAAGCAAGAGAGGGGAAGGAAGGAAGGTGATGGAGATGCTGAAGGGGCTGCTCTGATGCCTGCAGGGGCTCTCCTAGGTGTCTCCCGTGTGAGACAACACCCTCACAAGTAAGGCCTGACTTCTTTTAGGATGTGGAGGGGGGGCCTGTGAGTGGAAAAGAGGGGTGAACACACAGACCTGGGTGAGGGGGCACCTGCAGGTCTGCACAGACAGCAGCGAGAACAGTCAGTGCCCTGTGCCATCTGACACATGCAGGCAAGAAAGTACCGTTATGTTCTCTCGGTTCTACACTCCATGGTCTTTTCTTTCTACTTCTTTCCTACTCCACAGCCATCACTCAGACGTAGGGAACAATCATCTTATTCCTAATCTTATTCCCAGCACCTCCCATCTTGCCTATTAAGGCTTCATTCTTAACCATGAAGTCCATTTTAACCCACATGCTTAGATCAAACGCTAATCACATCATCCTTCTACTCGCATCTCTCCAGAGTGTTCCCACTGGTCTTAGAACAGAGTCCCAATGACCCCTCATCTGGTCTTGCCTGTCCCCCCTCGCCGGTGTGGCTCACACCCCTCTCCCTCTGTTGATTCGGCTCAGCCATCCTTTTTCTCAGTTCATGGACACACCAGGCTGTCTGCTTCAGGGGTGTCCTCATGCGGTCCCTCTGCCTGAAACGTTCTCTTGAACACACTCCCACACCCTCACTCCAGTCTAACACTCCTACCAGCTAAATCCAGTCCCAACTCCAGCTCTCAATATAAACATCAGTCCTTCTCAAGAGGGCTTCTCTGCCCCCTCATGTTGATTCCCCTTGTGCCAAACTCCCACATCACTCTCATCATTAACTTTTCAAAATCCAAATTCCCAAATACAATGTAAATTCCATGGTGGTGGGACAAGGTCTCTCTGGTTCTCCAGGTTCCCATGCATGTGTCCCAGGGCCTGGCTTATGAGATCAGGAACCATCCCGGTTTGTCTAGGACTGCCCTGGTTTGAACACTAAACGTCCTGTGTCCTGGAAAACCCCACTGTCCTGAATAAACGAGGATGGTTGGTCACCATTAATTATACACTCAGAGACTATCTATTGTATGACAAGCACACATTCCCCTCAAGAACATCACAGGAAATCTAAAATGAAAAAGACACACACACATACACACACAATTAGTAGAGGCCAACAACTAAATACAAAATTACTTAACAAGATTCTCTGCAACGTGAATCACCAGACCATTATTTCAGAAAAGTTTCAAGAAACAAAGTTAATTCCCTTTAGAAGGCAAGGTGGAGAGGACAGTCTTTTTGGAGACTAGCGCCCTTCCCTTCAATCTATAGTGTTGCTTAGTACTCTTCCAAATGATTTGAAATGTCATAAAGAAAAAAATGCTCAAAATGTATCTGGCTACTGGCAAATTCAATTTTAAATTTGTTATTAATACAAAGAAGTTCCAATCATCTTTTTCCTTGAATGCTCCTTTATTTCAAATTTTTGTGAAGGATTTATAAGACCTTAGAAGTCAAATTGAGTGGGTCTAAGGAATGTTGCTGAGTATCCCTGCTAATATTTCATGGGATGTCCTCTAATACTACATACACATGCAAAACATTTCTGTATTTATATTATATATAAATCTGACTTTTGAGTATTATGCAATGCAAGTAAATCTATATTTTCTACTATAATCCACATTTGCAGTTATTTACCTTTCTTTCATATGTTCTTATTTGCATATAACTGTACTTACTGACATATTTACCACACAGAACCACACACAGCTTACCATCTTTCCATGCATCAAACATCAATAATTTTTCTCAAGATACCTTCACTCTCAGTGACTCCAGGTGGTGACAACCCGAGCCCAGGAAAGCTCACTAGCAGGTCTTCTGCACAGCAGAGGCTGCCGGAACCTGTTGGTACCAGGTCCACAGGGTACTCACCTGGTCACACAGAAATCCACGGATCAGCAAGGACAGGTGGACCCTGAGCCTGGTTTCACCTGAAACTTGAGCTCCACGGATGCTTTTCGTGTCTGAGGGGGGAAAAAAAGTGCAAAGAAGCTTTTGAGGCCTTTTATAGGGTGTTGGATGGAAAGGCCAACCACATTCACTTTTCTTTTTTTTTACTTACTGATTTAACTGTAACTGTTGGCTGTGGCTGAATTTTCCAGATTCCTATCCAGCCACCTGCTGCTCCCCGAGATGGGAGAAAGCAGCTTCGTGCTGTGTGCACTTGAGTCACTCAACTCACTTGGCTGGACAGAGACTTTTTGGTGACTCTGACCTTTAAACAAGCTTGTCATTTAGGGACCCTGTAAGTGACTCGCTGACTTGTCAACAATTTCCACACTTCATTCAGGGCTCGGGAGATTTTCAGGCCCTGGAGCAGGTTTCCCAACCTTGGCACAACTGACATTTGGGGCCGGATAATTCTCTGAGTGGCTGTCCTGGGCCCTGGAGGATGCTGAGCAGCATCCCTGCCTCCCCCCCTAGATGCCAGGAACGCCCCATTTGTAACGACCAAAACATCGCCTCCAGAAGCGGCTAAAGCCCCCTGGGGACAAAATCACATGGAGGACGTTGACGGGGACTCTGAGGAGGGGAGGGCGGCGCCTAGAGCCAGGAGGAACAGCAGCCTCTGGGGCCCTGAGCGAACAGCCCGGGGGAAACAGGGCTGTGGGGGGACGGAGAGACGCCGAGCCCTGACGGGGCTGCCCACGGCCCAGGCCCCTCCCTGGACCGCGACTGGAGCCGGGACCACCCGTCGCTCACCGAGCGCCGCGTCTGAGGGCGAACATCCACAGGAATGCGGTCCGCGCCAAGAAGACTGAACACACCGCGCAGAACGCCCTCTCCATCCAGGGCGCCGCCCGCGCTTCCGGTTCCGGTCTCGGGCCGGCGTTCGGGGAGGACGAACGTTTGGGGGCTGCGTCAGGAACAGGGACAAAATCTAAGGGCGTGGCTGTTGGCGGGGACAATGCTGTGAGTGACAGCAGGCCGGGGAGGCAGTTCTATGGGCGGGAACAAGGGTGCAGGCAGGGCAATGAGCCGGGACCAGGCTGTGGGTGGAGGCAGGCCCGAACGTTGTGGGCTGAGACCAGTTCCAGGGGCGGGAAGAGGCGGGGGTGTGGCTGGAATAAGTCAGGCAGACTTCACAGGGGGAGGAAATGAGCTCCCGGGGCGTGGCTGGAGGCGAGGCTTTCCGTGGACCACTACACTGTACAGGTAGCTGGATGTTTAACAGCTGTTCTTCATTCCTTTCCCCACCTTTACACAGCCTCATAGAATGATGTTCCCATATTTAGAATTCTAAATTTTTTGTGTTTCCTGTTCTTAATTTCGTTAAAAAATTGGATCATATAGTCACATTTCTCTACAACTTTCTGTTCCAAGCCAGTAGATAAGGATATAACGCTATTTTAATTTTAAAAATCTGGGGGCAGGGAGGCCTACGTCGTAGGTGCACGTATAGGAAAACTTCAAATATTCTCACTCTACCACTGTCTCCCGGTACTTTTGCACAGAGATAAACATCCTTTCCTCCTCTATCCTTCCAGACATACTGTGTATATGTGGGACTGTGTATATGTTCAAGCCCAAGAGGGATGTCCCCAAGCAAAACCTGAAATCCATGAATTGTCTCATGCATCAGAAGTTAATGAGAAGAGATTTAATTTTCTGGTGGAAGGATATGAACTAGTGATGAATCCATAGGAAGACAACAAAGAAACAAGAGAATTTTACCATTTAAAAGGTCAAAGGAAATAGTGAGAAAGAAAATGTATTCATACTATCTGACGTAGCACATCTCTGGATAAGATTCGTATGCTATAAAATGGTAAACACTGATGTCATAAAACAGTAGACATTGAATTTTGATTTATCCTAATTCATTAAATAGTTATATTGGGTAAGGGGAGTTATGTTTTTAACATATGTAAGAACTCTTAGTGCTGATTTTTTCAGAGAAGAAAGCAACTATAAATAGTCAAAAGCTGAAAAATGAAAAAGCTGTATGAGTAGATAATTTAGAAATATAGATTTTAAATCAGAAAATTAAAGAAGTTGTTTTTGTCACCAGAGTCAAGAGTTGGGAAGGTAGCTTTTCATTATAAGCCTTAGAGTATTATTTGAGAGATGTGCGTATACATACACACACACGCACACACACAGAAGCCTGAATTTGTATTGCAAAGGGATCATCTAACTCTACAAAGAATTTGTAAAAAGGATTCACTTTACAAGAGTAGAACGTATTTTGAAAACTACAGACTTCAAGCATTAAAAAAGCTGTCATCATCCCGGTGGAAAAATGAATGGGGCATCACTTTCCAACACACATGTTGATAAGCCTTTTACATACATTACTCTTGAGTATTCTCACAGCAACCCATAAGGAAGATGGTATTATCTATCTCCATTTTGCAGATGAGGAAATTGGTGACAGCATATTGCTAAAATTTTCATATAAGTTCTCAATAGATATTGTTTTATGTTAAAATTGTTTATTGGATTTTCTTTTCATTAATAAAATGATATGAGTCACTCTTAGAAATAAGAAAAGGCTGTGTAAAAACAATTTAGCAAAACTACTGTTTTCTTTTGATATAATTAAATATAACAATCACTTTATTATTTTTCTGCTGTCTGCCTCACATCTACGAAGATGCTTCTTATCCCAAAGGCTGAATAGAAAACTCTACTAAAAATCAAGAATCAGGGAATACCCACATTAAGCAAGGTTCCTGAATACATGCAAAAAAAGCCATTATAACAATTTTTTGTAAAAAATCTTAGATCATTCATGAACTGATAACGACACAAATCATGATTAGGCAAGGTATTTCTGTAGAATGACAAATATTTAAACTTTAGACATTTAGAAAGGTAATTCATTACAGTAACTAATGTGTATAAGAATTTTTTCAAACTCACTTAGTGCCAGGAAATCCTTTGACAAAATGCACTGCAATATTATTCACAATAACCAAGAGATGGAAACTACCTAATTGTGCACCTGTGGGTGAAAAGATGAAGAAAATCTGGGGCATCTATACAATGGAATATTATTCAGCCTTAAAAAGAAAGGAAATTCTGTATTCAGAATTGCTTGCCTGGATCATTTCAGTAACCATGTGCTTTCTTCCTTAGTCCCCTCTGGTCCATTCTCCAACCAGGAACCAGGGTGATCCTTTTACAATGTAAGCGCCACAACCTCTAATGTATCCCTAAAAGAGATTTTGTAGGTGGACTGCCTGGGTACCAGCTGTGTGACCTTGGTCATTTATATAACCTCTAATGATCCTCATCCATACAATAGAGGTTAATAGTATTGTCTCCATGGCATTGTTGTGAGGATTAAATGAGTGAATACATGTCAGATGCCTAGAAAGTGCCTGGCACATGATAAGGCATCATGAAAAATTTAACTGTAATTATAACCAAATTAAAGATTGTGATGGCCTATTAATTAAGTTGAATCATATGAAATTTCTAATATTCAACCATTTTGACCCATTATTATTGTTGAATAAATGATAAAAGTCTAGGCAGGTTTGTTAGAGTCAAAAAGGATTGGATAAATGAAAATATTATTAGAAAAAAGGAGCTGAAATAGATTGCTTTCCAATTTACAAAGCAGTTTCTCATACTTTGTTTCATTTAATCTCTATAGAGTGCTTTTCAGGGTATTATTACCACTGTCTCTGAAGGAGTAACTGACTTTCCCCAAATCACACCACATTAAATAACACAATTAGAGGGGACACATCATTTCAAGTATAAATCCCATATGATATTTTTTTCCCCTTCATAATATCATTGGTCCTCTCAAGAAAGTGATGAAATAATGCTGATTCATAGGAACTTAGTCTTAAAGAGACATACTCTCAGATGATAAACACTATGTCTTTGAAACAGGGGTGTTACGAGAAGAAACTTGGGACCCATGTTTTCTGGGTTTTCAAGTCCATGATTAGACTTCTGGTCAACAGTCAAAGAAGGGAAAGGGTGAATAATAGTCCAGAATGAAAAAAGTTTGACGTATATGTAACTTTATTGATCACCTCAATATTCTCTTTTTGTTTATGGTCTGTGTCACCCTACTAGAATATAAATGCTGTTAGGGTAGATCACTGCTATCGTCAGAAAGTGGTAGGCACTGAGTAAATATTTATTAAAAGAATGAAAGTGGCCTTGAATACATCTGCTCTTTACTCACCAGAGAACAGCCCCATAGCAGGCAAATGGCATCATTAACAAAATTTTAAAAATCATATCCTTATTAGCTCGTAACCATGAATACAAGACTCCCATTTATTTCATAATTTCTAAGTACTTAAGCATTCTAGTGTATTAGGGAGTGTTTCCACAGCCTTGCTGTAACATAAAGCAAGATTTTTTGGCCCATTGATTGGTGTTTCCAGCAGGGACCATCTCTATACTTACCTCTAAACAATTAACTATAGATTTGTTATCCCAATGAACAGCGATTTGGTATGGAACCTGTTTTATCAGTGTCATGCGAAAGTAGACATTTGATATATCTTTAAGAGGTGATATGGATAATAAGGTTAATGAAGAAGAAGACAACTAAAAATTCTCTCTGGTATTTGTCAAGTGCATCTGCGTGAAGGGTATCTTGTTGGCACTGGATTTCAGAACTCAAAAAGACTCGTCCAACTCTTCATGTTACAGGTGAAGAAAATGAGGTCTAAAGAGGTTGAGAGATTTGACCAAGACTAATTCCTGGGACTAGAGAAAGATCCTCTGATTCTCAGCTGGCCACATTGTCATAAGATCTCCAGCTACAAACAGCCAAGAGAAGCAAGTCTGTTGATTTCCAGGCAGAAATGATTCCCCTTCACGTTTTTACTTTTTCTCCCTTAGATGCCTGCTCTGCCCTGACAAGGCATTTATCTGATGTTTACGCTAAACTTAAGAAGAGGAAAATGCTCCTGGCAAACACTTGTGATTCAGTGTGGCAATGGAGAGCACAGTGATGAAAAAATGAGAATCAAAAGAATAAGAGGTAAATAATATTAGAGAAGAAGAGAAAATCTATTATTTTAGTGGGACATAACTTATAAAATTTAGAACTGATAAATATGTGCAGTAATGTATAAGGAAGCTAGATTCCTATATGAAACATGGAAAATACTGTTACATGAGCAAGAATTAGCTTAAACATGTAAACAATTATTCCATTCCTAAGAGCAATGAATTATTTAAGATGAGTAGTTAAAATAATTGGAACTACACATTAGTTATATGAAGAAGATTATAAAGAGATACAAAGCGTGTAAAAGCTCTGATTAAATGGAGAGATATACTATACTTGTGATTGAAAACAGTGTTTCAAAGATATCAATTTTCCAAACATTATTCAGATTCCATGTGTTTCAAATCAACTTTTAAAATGATGTAGTGTTTGTTTTATAGACTAAAAGATATCCATTTGTAAAATAAAACACTGGACCATCAACTAACATTATTCACAAGTAAATCATTCCAAATGGATTATAAGGGCTAAAATTAAAAGTAAAAATCCCCCGCGTATAACAGTGGTGGATGACAATATAGAAGAATATCCATAATCTTAAAATTAGTGAAGATATTCTTAATATATGTGCTTAAAGATGTCTGGTTGAAAAGAGGAAGGAGAAAAAGTAAAATGGAACGTGATATGGTCTCTGATTTTCTTTCAGAGACTTAATCTAGAGAAAAATATTCCAGTCTACGATATTGGATAAAGAAATAGAAATCTGTGATAATTATACAAATAATGAGAGGACATATATAAATGGTAGCATAATGTATCAGTTAGCTTCTGCTGTATAAAAAAACCAACCTAAAATTTGGTGGCTACAAATAAGAATAGATTATTTTTTCTCAAGATTCTGTGGGCTAACAGGGCAGTTATTTTGATCTGGACCTATTGGTGGCTCAGCTGGGATTGGCTGGTCTAGGACGGCCTTACTCACATATCTGATTGTTGACTTGAAGTCACCTGGAGTAATGGAGATGTGCAGTCTATCTAGACTCATTCACATATTGATGGCCTCAGGCTTACCAAGGGCAGCCAGAGAAGGACAAGTACCAACAATGAGTAAGTGTTTTTCATGCCTTTGCTTATGTCATTTGTTAATGTCCCATTGGCCAAAGCAAGTTACAAGGCCAAGTCTACCCAGAGTCAACGTGGGATGCTAAGACCAAACAGACAGTGGGAGAAGACTAATGTGTGGCCATTTTCGCAATCTTTCACACGTAATTTTAGAGGAGAATTAGTATGAATGTTTTGTATTTGTTCATTTGAGTGCCCGAGGAAAATTGTACAAAGCCAAAAGAAACGTAAAGCAAAAAATTAAGTGGAGATGTAAGGTAAGTTTAGTTGGTACTTAAAGTGGATCTGCAAAAATGTGGTAGTTTATTTTTCAAGTGTAGGCAAGTTCTTGTAACCTATGAAAATAACTTACATTTCGATTATTTTCTCGCTGAATGTGTTTTATTCGTTAACACATTTGATGTGTTTCTCCCTGGCCTTAGGAAAATAACGTATCACTTGAGACCAAAGATGCAGCCTAATAGACCCACACTGGAGGCCAAAATGGAGCAGACATCCACGGCCACCATGACTTTGCCCTTGGTGCTGTGGTGGAAGAGGAGGAAGGTGACCCAGACACTGCAGAACACCAGCATGCTGAACGTCAGGATCTTGGCTTCATTAAAGGTGTCAGGCAGGTTCCGGGCCAGGAAAGCCACAGTGAAGCTGCCCAGGGCCAAAGAGCCCAGGTATTCCAGGACACAGTAGAAAGCAATGACCGAGCCCTTGTTGCACACGATGAAGATGTGGCGGTGTTCAGAGTGTGCATCTGTGTCAATGAAGGGAGGAGAGGTTCCCAGCCAGATTCCACAGAGACTCAGCTGGATAAAGGAGCAGCTGGGAATGATGAAGTTAGGTTCCTCTGCCACCAACCACTGCCTCATCCTTCTCCCTGGTGCAGTGACCTTGAAGGCCACAGCCACAGTCATAGTTTTGGCCAAGACAGTGGAAACAGCCACAGTAAATACAACTCCAAATGTGATTTGATGAAGACTGCAGGTGGCTGTCTTGGGACGACTAATGAAGAGTAAGGAGCAGAGGAAGCAGAGGGTGAGGGATATGAGCAGGATGTAGCTGAGAGTCCGATTATTGGCCTTGATTATGGGAGTGTCTTGGTGCTTCACAAAGACCCCCAGCACCACAGAAGTGAGGACAGAAAAGCACAGAGCTGTGCCGGCCACGGCCATCCCTAAGGGGTCCTCATAAGCCAGAAAGGTCACAGCATTTTTGAGGCAGCAATCACACCCTCTGTTGGCATACTGACGATCTGGACACTTCACACACTGATCCATGTCTGGGGAGAGATGCAAAGTGTCCTCAGCCCAGGTTCAGTCATTCTCTCTCATTCGCATGCCCCCAAAGAAGGCATTGGGTAAGTTTAGCCAATTGTCTTCCTTTGCTGCTCCAGGCACCAAATAACAGAATGCTCTGCAGAGAACCCTTCCTAGTTAATACTGCCCATCTTATTTCTGGTTAAGTAAACAAAGCTATTATCCTTCTCAGTATTTATCTTGTATATTCATGAAAGCACTTTTTTCTCAGCAGAAAACCAAATGTCCTCCCTGTCTCTCTGAGCTATACCTCTGTAAGCTATGGCCTAGATTTACTCATTCAATGAGCAGGCAGTTATTGGAAAACCTCCATGAGCCAGATAATATGCTACATTCTAGGGAAACAGAGATGACCAAGTCATAGACCTCACTCCTCGGGAGTTTCAAAGTGATACCATTTCTACCATCTAAAATGATCTCCAAAACATTTCGTCTTGATTTCACTTGCACCACTTCTGTTAAGATTTTAGTCACTTCTCTTCTGTTATCATAAGATCCTTTTACTCTGGTTCCCTGCCCTTGTCCTGCATCACAAGTGATACTTCTACATGTAAGTGGGATCATGTTTATCTTCCATTAAAAAATCCGACAAACTCTTGGGAAGACCAAAAAGACTGTATAACCTTGGTCTTGCCTACCTCTACTACCTCTGCTCTGATTTTTAAGATTCCCAAATCTTCATGTGGTTCTGAAACTGTTCCGTGCCCATTCATCCCTGCAGGTATCAATACATGCTTTTTCCTTCTACAGGGGCATTGCTCCTTCCTCTTTATGTCCCTTTAAATTCTTTCACTTTTCACGTTTACAACTAAAATCTGCCTGATAACGTTTTCTGTGGACGGTTTGATTTAGGGTTGGCGAGTCATTGTCTTCTTCATGAAGACAGCCAATTTACCCAACATGATTTATTGAAAAGTCTTTCATTTTCCCACTCCTCCTCAGTGTTTCCTTGTAAATCAGACGTCTATACGTGAGTCCCTATATGAGCAGCTTGTATCTGAAATTACCATTTGGTTCCGTTGATTTTCTTGTTTACCCTCATGATGAACCTCCTCTATTGTGATGTTATATTACTTGATGTCAGGTAGACTAAGTCCTCCCACTCTATTCACTGTCTTCAAGATTTTCTTAGTTAAGTTTTTCCTTTATCATTTCCATAAGAATTGTATCAATTGTAATTTCCACAGAACGGATCATCATTTTAGCTGCAATTTTGTGGAAGCTGTAGATCAATTTGGACAGTTTTGATATCTGTAGAATTTTGAGTCTGTTCAGTCACGAATTTGATTTATCCCTCCACTTCTTTCAGTCTTCCTCCATTTTTCTAAATGCTGTTCTATAAATTTATGGACAGAAATCTTTTGAAAGTCTCATTAAAGTTATTTCTAGGTACTTCATACTTTAAGATGTTGTAAATGTCGTTTTTTAAAATTTAAATTTTGAATGCTTATGACGGGTAGATGGAAGCAAAACTTTCTATATTAACCTTGTATTCAGCCACCGATAAACTCAGTTAATACCTTAATTTATATGGTTTTTACATTTATACCATAATATCATCTGAAGATAACATCAATTTTACTTCTTCCTTTGAAGTAAATTATTCCCTTTATTTCTTTTCCTGCCAATATTGTATCAGGCAAGACCTCCAGCCTAACGGCTTATAGAGGCAGTGATGTTGAACATTTTTCTCTTATCCTTGTTTTCCACAGTGCAACATAAAGTTCCATTCTGTGACTACTGTGTATGGGAGTAAGAGAGTTTCCTTCTGTTCCTGATTTGGTAAGTGTTGTTTCTGTTGTTGTTGTTTGTTTTAAAATATGAATAGGTGTTTAATTTTACTAGTTTTTCTTACAGTTATTGAGATTATTATTTCTCTTTTTTCAGAGATTAGTGTACTGAATTACACTGCATGAACCTAATTTGGTCATGATATGTCCTTCTTATAAAATATGGCTAGATTTGGAACCTTGATATGATTTGATTTTTTTTTTAGTATCAATGAATTTAATCCAAGAAAGAGAGTGGCCTGTAATTTCCTTTCCTGCAATTATTTTGTTAGATTTTGTTACCAATGTTAATCTCGTCTCTCAAAGTGAGTCAAAAAGTTTTCACTTTTTCCTATTCTCGGGAAGAGTTTGAGTAGATGTATATTATTTTTTTCTTGAATATTTGGGCAGATTCATCAGCTTTATACCAAATAAATAGCTTACAATAAAATTTTGCAGAAATGTTTTAAAGGATGGTCTCAATTTCTGTAATAGGTATGGCAATATTCAGATTTTTCATTTTTTCTTGAGGCAGTTTGGTAACTTTTATTTGCCTAGAAATTTGTGAATTTCCTCTAAATTTTCATCGTATCAACATGATGTTATTTATGTTTTCTTCATGTTAAAATTTTTCCATAAGATCTGCACAGATTACTCCCTTTTCAGCCTTGGTATTATTTTGTTGCAATTTTTCTCTTTTTTTGAACGCTAGTACTAGGATTTTATTGAGCATATTTGTCATTTATTAGAATCAAATTTAGTTTTATTTATCCTTTTGATGTTTGTCTTTTATTTTGTTAACACTTCCTCTAATATATATCATTTTGTGTTTTCTCTTTTCCTTGTGTTTACTTTTCTGCTCTTTTTCTAGTTTGTGATGAATGCTTAGAACTTAGAAATTCAACCTTTCTTTATTTAAATATACAAAATAATATATAAATATATATAATCTAGGATTCTACATTTCTCTTTAAGGATAGATTTAATTCCACCCCATAAGATTTGATGAATAGTATTTTTAATTGGAAATACATTCTAATTTCCATCATAGTTTACTCATTAATCATCGGTTGTTTACAAGAGTATTTATTAATCTCCAAGCATGTAGGAATTGAAGTTAGTGGATGTAGTGTTCTTTAGATGTGCATACGGAACATATACCCAAACTTACCACACGCCAAATGTGCACGTGAAAGCTTTATCCAAATTGACGATATGCCAGACTATATCATCAATCTCACTACATTTCAAAAAAATTGAAATTATACAAAAGATGTTGTGAAATTAAGCTTCATATCAATCACAAAAATAAAATTAGATAATGCCACCATTGAGGGGATTCCAACATTGCACCATTTAATATCATAAATCTGAGTAATTCCAAGATGTTAATTATTGTATAAAAAATCTTCAGTGTTGGTTTTCTGTCCCTCTTCTACTTCATGACCCAACTCCCAAACCCACATTGTCTGTGTTCTAGTCATGTTGAACCTTTTCTCAGCTCCCTAGAATATTAAATGCAGGGCTAATTTGCCAGTTTCTGCCATTTCTAAGAATTCCACCAAGAATTTAATCCGCCTTCATTAGTCTGATATATTACTAATGCTACTACCTTTATGAAGAAGTCCATGACACTTCCCTCCCCACAAACATATATACTATCACTTATTTCATCCCATGGATCTCTGCATACCTATATTGCAGCCCTATGTCACCACCTTGAATTCACATCACTGCATGTTGTCTCCCCTACTCACCTGTGAACTCTAGGAGATCAGAAACCAAGCTGTACCATAAGCTCATTGTACACCATGGAAATACTTACTTCTTAAATCAAACACAACCTTTCTGAGCTCCTGCTCTGTGCCAAGAACAGCACCAGACACTGGAAAAATAAAGATTTGTTAAACGTGATCTAAATGTAGCTTTAAAGAAGCTGAAAGTAAGGACTACAATACCATGTGTTAGATTCCATGAGAGATATTGAAGTTAGTTACTGTGGAGTGGTCGTAAAGGGTTTCCTTGAGATCATAATGCCTGCAATGATGCTAAAATGAGACAAGCAAGCTAGTTCAAGGTAGAGAGAGAGAGTATCATTTTGGGAGGAAATATTATTGGCTATAAAAGTTAAATTACTAAATGGAGGAAGGCAACATTTTGACCCTGCAGTCCTCATCAGAGCTTTTCTGTTTCTTTGGGAGAACCGTGCATACAAAAGAGACGTGGAGAGCCAGCCCTGATAGCCTATTGGTGAAAGTTCAGTGCTCACCACTTCGGTGACCCGTGTTGGTTTCCTGGTCATGGAACTACACCGTCTCTCTATGAATTGCCATGCTGTGTTGGTGGCTGACGTAGAAGAATTAGAATGATTTACAACTAGGATATACAGCTATGTACTACAGTTTTGAGGACAATAATAAAAGAGCAGGAATGGCAACAGATGTTAGTTAGCTGAGGACAAACGTTTCCCTTCAAAAAAAAAAATAGAAGTGGAGAATGTCGCTGCAAGGCATATACTCACCTATCTCATTGGAAATCACATTCTCTGGGCTGGGAATGCAAACAAAACAATAGGCAGCATTTCTCTCTTGAGGGCTCTTTCTGAATCCCGGTCTGCAACTCTCACTGCATGCAGAGTGTGGAGTTTGGAGAAAATCAGATAACACTTGGTAACAGCTGTGACTTTTACCTAATTTTCAAGTAACTAGAGTGTTTTAGAGTATTGGGCCTTAACAAACTTAATTTTGAAATACTTAAATCCAATTCATTGGTTGGACGCCATGCTTATTGTATGATATAAAACACTGGTACACCTCAGAAATACTGTGGGTTTGTTTCCAGAGCACCACAATAAATCAAATATTACAATAAAGTGAGTCACACCAATTTTTTGATTTCCTAGTTCATAAAGAAATTATGTTTACACTATACTGTAGTGTACTAAGTGTGCAATAACACTATCTCTAGAAAACATGTACACAACTTAATGTTTTAAAAAAAATTATTCCTGAAAATTACTAACCACTTTCTGAACCTTTAGCAAATTGCAATCTTTTGCTTATGAAGGTCTTGTTTCCATCTTAGATTGTTGATAAATGAAAAAATTACTTCAGTTGGAAGTGAATTGTTAAATTCCCATATGTGGTCCTTTATGAAGCTCTGAGGGGACACAAAACTCCAACAAGAGTTTGGTTATTCATGTGTGGTGTAAGTAATTGTGATTGGATTCAACCCACCTCAGTAATTCCTGTGTCCCACTCAATCACCTCGGCAGATAAAGACAATTCTTGACCACGTGGAGCATGTTGGGAATATTCTCCTACTTTCACCTTAAGTCCAAGGCCTTCGGGAAATTCCAAAAGTTGAGAATAGTTTACTCTGAATCTGATTTTCCTTCATCAGCCAAATTCACTGAGTCACCAGCAGGATTGTTAAATTCTATGTTCCTCAGAAAGGGGTGCAGCTAAAAGAGACACATCATCCTGTGGTGAAGTGGGCACGGGTGTTAAAGAGAAAAACCCTGAATTGGGGACAGCCTTTCATTGTCTGTAATCCTTGCTTCATAATGTAACTTTATTGCAAGTATCCAATGAAGTAAAGCAAATGAAATCATGTGGAGAACTAAAATATCATGATGTTTTTAGAACATCAGTTAGTTTCAAGAAAAAATGCCTAAAGACAAGAATATCAAGGTGATCAGTGGTGATAGGATTCAGACAATTCTCGAGTACAAAGTCCAATCTAGCCACGCTCATGCACTCTCTGACTTTTCCCAGACCATCAATCTGCAAAATGATGTTAGCAATACCTAAAGTTGTTGCAGAATTAAATGAGATCATTTATGTAAAGTATTCACTATGATGTTCAGCACCAGATAGTCACATAAAGGACAAGTTCTCTTCTTCTTGTCATTGAGGAGCTTCATGGGAGAAGATAGGATATTCCCTATTGAAACGTTAGGCAGGCAGGATGTTGGGATCCTTTGTAACACAAAGCATTGATATTGACTCATAGCTCAATTCCTCGTTGCCACTAGAACCTTCTTGTAGATGACTTACTATTCAGGACTAGATATACCTCCTAGAGAGTAAAACAAGTATAGAAACTCTTGTGCTTTTCTTGGAGAAAAAATCCTAACTGCTTGGTTTGAGCACCTGTGGAACCATAAGAAAGTCACTTTTACGAGTGTACATTCTGTTAAGTCGAAGAGACTTTACCTGCCAGGGACAAAACACCAGACCTTCCCCACTTCGCATTGGCTGCATTTCTGCATGTTGAAGAAGTATCTTGTGAAGGTTCCAAGGCACAGCATACACAGCATTTTACATACTGTAACTCCATTTAGTCATGCTTGTGTCAAAAGTCTGTCAAGGCAGCCATCCTAAGGAGGCATTAGGTGGACAATTCTCCAGTGTTTTACAGTAAGACTCAGAAATCGTGCAAGGAATAAAGGGAAACCATAACATAGTGAGGTAAATGTCTTCTGCATATTTGAAAGGGTTAACTGTCTGGATAAAATTTTCAAAGTCAGGGACCTCACTACGATGGTGTGAAAAAATGAGAGTCCCATGCAATGAGTCAAGGATGAAATCTCTCTCACTGTGGATAAAATCCGACTCTGATGTCGTGACCCAGACTTTCCATATCACTAAATACTCCCAAGTAGAAAAGCTCAAGCTTATGAGAGAGTTGGCATCACCATAAATGATAACCACATTCCCTTCTGTTTCCTATACTTGCAAATCGTATGGCCATGTCTTTGAGTAATATGACCTTTCAGTCACAGGAATCATTTCCACAAAGGCTGCACAGATTTCATTCCTGTCCATCTCTCCTCTCAAGTCTGAGAGAAACTCAACACCTTTCTTGTCTTCTGAGATGATCAGCCCCACCCAGCTCCAACTGAAATGAAGCAGCAAAGAGTCCATGCCAATAGCTAGAGATGTGTCCCTGGGGGCCATCTAATAGAGAGATGGAAACTGCTCATCATCGTTCAGGCTAAGATCAAAAGGACCGTAGGTAAGCTAAAATGAAAAGAAAATTGGAAGCAATATGAGGAAGGGGATTGGCAAAAATCACACTCTTACTCCTGAAAGCTGTTCAGCAACACCTGGAGTGGTAGAAGGGGACAATTGTTCATTTCATTTTCTAATCATTTTCCACTCTGTGAAAGATTTCTAGAAAATAAGATCAGTCAGAGTTCCAGGAAACTGCTTTGTCTCCTTCCCCCTCAACCTTCTCTCTACACCAAATAAAGGAAATGTCATACTCCATCGAGGTCCTGTACACGGACCCTTTGAGATCATATCCTTTGAGAGATGCACAAACCCAGTCTCCTCCTCTATTCCTTTTTAGGCCCATGAGAATGGCACCAAAGGAGGCATGGTTTCATTTCTCCCCATCCCACCCAGTCTTACCTGTGGAAATTTGTACAATTCCAGCAGTGTTCCAATCTGGGCAGAAATTGCCCAGGTGGTTCCTGTAAGGACCGCTAGAGACTTACTCTCTCTCCTTCAGTCGTAATTAGGGATGTCCTTGCCCAACCCTGAGAGCCAAATCAGGGAACTCTCCAATGTCCTCCTTTCACTGGGCAAGGCATTATAGAGATCAAATCCCAGAGACAAGTTGGGCAACATATGAGGGTTCCTGTTGATTTCCTCAATGGCAAAATCCAAGGACAGAACATACTGGTAGTTCTTGTACTGAAACCTGCATAGAGGGATAAGGATCCTTAGGGAAAATACTCAAAATGATTTCCTTCAAATGCAATACAATGACTTTATTAAAATTACTTGGCTATTGACTCGAATGTCTGTGGCAACTGATGGCACTCCTAAAGCCTCAGAATTTATAACTAAAGAAAATAACATGACTCCAGCTGTGGAACTTCCTTACTGAATTACACACTCATGAGAGAAACTAGTTAAATACACAGAAGAAAGTACAATGAATGGAAAAACAGATCACATTCAGAATAGACTTGTAAATGGCTCTTTGGTTCAGGAACCAAAATGCTTGTTTATATGAGCACACAATTAAATCTTTCCTAGAAGAGCAACAATATTAGCATGATATTGGAGAAAGCCCTGGGGAGAAAGAATAATTGCAACTGAAAGATACATGACAAGCATAGACGCATGATATTTGCACGATGAGAATGGTGGAACAGAAGGCTGTCAATCAAATTGCCTAACCTCTGTCCCCTCAAACCTGTGCGTCTGCCACCATCAAAACCAGGAAACTAAGGTGAAGTTCAGAGATCCAATGAAGGAGGAATCATCAACAGGCAGGAACAATTGAAACAATCAAGAAGGACTGAAAGGAGTAGCAACACTTAGGAATCTAAGGGAGAGAGCACTGTAAAGTTTAAAAAGCTTCTCATCCATTTCTTATTTTAAAAATATAAAATTAAAATTTATCATTAACATCTTTAACGGTACCTATTCCTGATAGCCCATATTGTCTTCATCTTTTCTACAGATTTTCTAAACACAAATAACACCTAAGCCAAAGAAAATTCTCTGCATTTCTATTGCCTGGGATTTGTAATAGCATCAGGAATAAAATAGAGCAGTCACTTGTACTTATTTCAAGTGTTCTATTATTTGAGGCTTGATTAGTACCCTAGTTCTTGCTCACTGCTTGTTAATGCTCCCCGTGTCCCTGTGAAGAATAGGTGTTCTTCACTTGTTGGGTATAGGGTTCGATGTGTATCCATTAAATCCAACTTGCTAATTTGTTTTTCAAACACTCTATTATTAGATATATGCTATTCTTTCTCTCAGAGGAAAGTTGAAATTCCTCACTATGATGATATATTATGTCTACCTCTCCTCTTCCTCTGCCTCCTTCTCCTGTACTTCCTCCTCCTCCTCCGACTTTTTCTTCTTGTCTTCTCCTTCTTCTCCTCTTCCTTCTCCTCCTTCCTTTCCTAGTTGAGGCTATAGTATCTTCACATGACATCGTGTGTAGTATAACGACTATATCTTCATGATAAGTTGAACTTATATACCATTGGGGATTAACCACTAAATTCCTAATGATATTTTTTCCTCATCTGTTTTATCTCATATTATTATAGCTTCCCTGGGTTGATTTTTGATTGATATTTTCATAGCATATCTTTATATCTTCTATTCTGTTTTGAATTTCTAGTTTTCCATGTTTTTTAGTTTTCACAAGTCTTGTAAACAAGATACAGCTAAATTTATCATTGTCGCATCAAATTTAACAATCTGTATTTAACTCGAGAATTTATTCCATTTACATTTGTTGTGATTATTTATATCCTTCTTTTGCTCCCACTATCTATATGTGTTTCCTTCTATGTTTTCCACAAGTTTTATTATGTTATTTCCCTTTAAAATTTATTGATTTATACTTGTATTCCATATTCTATTGTATCTCCTCTATTTGGGTGAGAGTTCTATTCTCTACTTCTATTTTACCACCAGCCCACATTGCCTGAAGTGGATATAGTTTCTCATCTCCTGAGAAATTTATAGACCCTTTAACTTTCAGTTTACCCTCATGACTCACTTGTTTTTGTTGTACAGTACTTTATTTCTCCTTGTTCTTTACTCTCTCTCATCCTTCTCCATATCTAAATTATCTTTCATGTTTTTTACTTCCTTGTCTTTCTATGCTGCAGTCTCTTTCCTTCAGAATTCAAATTTGGTTTTCTATTCTCTCTTCTGTTGTAGAACACATCTATGAAGTTTTAAAACTCAACAGTTATGTATTTTTAATCTCTTAAAGTTCTATAAGGCCCTCTGCCAAATATGTCATATCATTTCTAGAGTCTCCTGTTTGATTTTGTTATTCCATTTTTTGTTGTTCCATTTCTTATACACAGTTATTTTATATCTTGATGTTGGTAAGTCTAATAGTGAAGGTTTTAGTGTTTAAATCTATTGTTTTATTTTTAATTTTCTTATGTTTTATGACTCTTATCGACAATGGCATGTATTCCTTATTTGTTTGGAGAACTTTGATTATGAGCTCATATTTGTCTGATTTTAATGTGTACAGGATGTAAGGCTTTAGTTTAGATTCTTTCCTCCAGAGAAGAATGTCACTGGTTTCTGCTCACAGTCATGTGAGATGACAACAAGCTAAATGCCTTTTTTGTGTGACTCACAACTAATCTGTGAGTCCGAGATTCATTCCCTCAAGTCACTGGTGACTCAAAGACAAATCCTTTCATTAGAGGATCATACTGGCCTTTGACCACTGGGTGAATCCAAATTTGTCTAGTGCTTACAATTTCCTTCTTCTGTTCTTTGAGACTTGGCTTACATTATGTGAACTCAAGAATGCAATAACTTTATATTTTATGGAAGATAGTGTTATGTGGAGGGAAACACCTTTGAGGTATCTAGTCCTCCATACTCCTAGTATTTCATTCTTTTGGATAATTCTTTGCATTTCTTTCTTTTAATAAAAATTCTTTCTTTAACTTGAAAAGAAAATAAATTTTAAAATCAAACGTGTGAGCTTGGGGGTATAGAAATAATTTACACGCTATTCAACAAAATAAGTTTAAGATATAGAAAATTTTACAATAATGTATGTATGGATTAGGTACATTTAACTGAAACTAAGAACCTCTATTTAGAACATATTTAATCAAATTTTAGGAGAAGAATCATTGAGATGCACACTTCAGGAACATTCTGTTTCTGTGCGGTGCACACATACTACACATATACCTGATCGTCATGTGACAAGCCATGATATGGCCAACTTTAGTTCAACTTAGTTCAGGTGTGATATGATCAATTAAACTTGAAGAAGAGAGAGTGTCCAGAATGTCCAGAAGCCCCATGTGTTTCCAATGTTAGAGCCTTAAATACTGAGAACAAGGAAGAATGGTGCAGGTGTTGTATAAGTAAATCACAGGTGTTGTATAAGTAAATTACAATGTCTAAAGAGCAGAGAACAGCATCCACATTAAACTTATTGCAGATTGTGTCACATTTTGAAAATAAAGCACTCCTTTCAGAAGATAAATGAAGAACATTTTTGTGTCAGTTGGGGCCTCCAAATGCTGAGGTGGAGTTAGGAGTACAAGAAGATTATTGTGGCAGAACACCTGTGAAAAATCAAAGGATTGGGTAGGGACAGACTGCACACTCAGATATGGATTTTACTGCCTCTGAAATGAAAAAAATAAGGAATGTTAGGCAGAGGAGCTTTCAATCACAATGTGGAGATGCTAGTCTGCAGCCGAGACCTACTGAATCAGAATGTTTGGGTTGGGGTACAGCAAACCTTCTGTGTTTTAACAAGCCTTCCAGATAATTCAGATCCATAATCAAGTTTGAGGTTGACGGGTTTCAAAAAAAAGCACCGTACCAAAGAAGTGAACACTGAAAAATTAGAACAGTTGTCTCAGTACTTTGTATTAATGTGATTTTTAAAGAATGCGAAACACAAACTACTTTAAAGAATGTGCATAAAATTTAAAACCATCTTGAACCAAGAGCTTAATCTATACTGGATTAGGAGAAAAGAGACACTGGATTTGGAGAAAAAGAAAAGAAGTAAAATACTAATTAATTTTTCATCTAACATTGAGGAGGCAGTGAGGCAAGACTTCAGATTCTGGGTTCTTCTTAATTCTCAAATTAAAAATATTGTAAAATAAGGGCCAGCCTGGTGGCATAGTGGTTAAGTTTTCACGCTCTGCTTTGGTGGTCTAGGGTTCGTGGCTTTGGATCCCGCGTGCGGACCTCTGCACCGCTCATCAAGCCATGCTGTGGTGGTGTCCCATATAATGTAGAGGAAGATGGTCATGGATGTTAGCCCAGGTTCAATTTTCCTCAGCAGAAAAAAAAATTCTAAAATAGAATGTGAAAAAGATATATATATATCCAACATGGTGGACAAAAGTTTAATAAGGAAAATTACTTTAAATGGAGCAAAACAAGGAAAGAAGAAAAAAAGCAAAGTACAAAATTTAAAAATAGAACCACAGAGATAATGCTACATATAGCAGTTATACTATACTGAAGTTACTTAAATCACTTTTTCAATATTGTGTGTTACTCTACATTCCACGAAGACATAGGAAACTAACACTGAACATAGATGCTGAAAGAAAGGGTATTGTCAGTGATATTCCATACACGTGCTCACAAAAGTAAAACCACAACTAATATGAAACTTTTATATATGAATGTGTATAATGGTACACATATCTGAAGGCAAAATATTTAGGGACTAAAAGGTGGTTAGCAGTCAAAATGTATGTGTTCAATTATAGTATCATATATTTAAAAAAGCATTTTAAAAATATGAAGTAAAGTGAACCTAACTACAACCAAAGTAAGAGTATTCAATTAACTTCTCAGTATTTGTCCAAAAAAAAGTCAATATAGGAATAATATATATTGTTAATCTTGATTTATCACTAAATATGTTTGGAGTATACACACACACGAGCTTGCATATAAATATCAAACTTCCTACTCCAAAGCAAAGAAAGCATATTATTATAAAATTAGGTCCTATCCTTGTCCAGCAAGCAATTTCGACATAGCAATCAATTCCTGAAGTCGCCAGAAGAGAGATAGATGGCCAACCACAGAAATTCTGACTCAGTAGCTCATCAGAGGAACGGGTAGATTTGAAATGCAGTTCATTAACCAACTTGCAGGCAAAAATGTTCATTAACTGCCAACATATCTTAAACAAATCACACAATTTATAAGCCAATAAAGACTCTCATGAATAACTGTTTGGTCAAACAGGATATCAAACCAATGATTACAAAGTAGTGGTGATGGTTTGTAATTGGTATTTGAGTAGTGAACACGATGTAATCTATGCAGAAATAGAAGCATAATGATATACACCTAAAATGTATACAATGTTGTAAACCAATGTTACTGCAATGAACAATAATTAAAAATAAATAAATAAATAAATGAAGGATTAGAGAGGAGCCTTGGAGAGTGAGGAGAGAGAAAGGAAGAAGATAAGAAAACTGTCTGCTCTGTGAGAACATATCTGAGCAAGGGGGGGGGAAGAAAGGGGGAGAGAGAATCCCACTCCGCCCTTTCGCTGCAGGTTCTTAGGGTTGGCCAAATCCTTAACAAGACAGGTTGGCTGGAGAAAATCAGACACAGCTGAAGAACATGTGTCCATGGGGAAAACCCAGGAAACTGAGTCTCCCCACACAAAAGCAGAGATTCTCAACTTGCATCGTCTCCTGAGCTAATGGCAAAGGTGGATGTCTTGGGTGGGCCTGTGGGATGGGAGAGGGGATGAAGATTATTGTTATACAGAGACACAGATAAAAGTTTGTCCCAACCGTTTCCCCTGTAATGGGGTCAGGTCCGGAAGGGACGGCACAGAGGTTACCAGGAACCGGCCTCTATGTGGTGGGGCTGGCCCCGGGGCAGGCGTGGGGGTGATGGCTAGAAGTGGGATGACCTGTGAGTTGGCACCAACCAGCGGTGGAGGCAGAGACTCAGAGGTCAGGGATCTCTCTCTCTCTCTCTGCCATTCTCTCTCTCTCTTTCTGTCTCTGTCTCTGTCTCTCTCCCTCGGGGACCTGAGGAGAGTAAGGTGGCACCACCGGCCCACCTCGGCTACCTCTCCCATGGGCCCTTCTTTCTCTGGCCGCTCCGGGAGCCCTGCGGGCTTGGGTTCAACCCCCCACATCCCCACAAAAGCCAAGGGTGCTTGCGCGACCGCTGGGGCCTAGGGGTGGCCTCGGGGGTCCTCAGTGAAGGCACCGCCCTCCCTCCTGGCTCTGACCGGCTGGCGCCACCCAGCTGCAGCTGTTCCATCCCTGCCCTTCTTGACTTGGCTTCAGCTGTTGTCTCCCTCCCCTCCGCCACTCCCACTCAGCTTGAAGGCTGCTTCTCTGCCTTGGAAGCATTGCTCTGGCCCTGATGGCCACAGGCGTACTGGGCTTCAAGCTCAAGGCTATGCCTAGGCCAGCTTCTACGTCCAGGGGCACATTTCTTCCAGGAAAGACAAAGCCATGGCCTCACCCCACGCCTGCACTTTGCGACTGCAGCCAGGCCAGGTCTAGGAAAGGAGCTGTGGAGTCAGAAGTGCTGAGACAGGCAGATGGCACTGTGGGGCTTGGGGACCAGGGCCTAACTCACCAAGCCCTTCCAACCACAAGTCCAAGCCTCCTTCCTGGAGTCAGGAAGGCCTGGTTTTCCTAGTGCCCAGGCCATGGCTCCGGGGAGAAATCCCCCATGGAGGGCACGCAGGAGGCCCTCTGCCTGAGGTCCCAGGTGTCTCGCCAGACCCACTGCACGACTGGCTTGGCTTGCCTGCTTTATCCAAAGGAGGCTGCCAAACCAGCCGAACCTGCCACCTGGGCCATGCCCCTTCCAAGGGAGTGAGTTCTGGAGGATATAGCCCTGGCGACGGGTGCCGAGTCTCCTGGGGTGTGTGCTGGGCCCCCATCAGAGGTGGAAGCAGCCTGGCAAGCGGTGTGCCAGACCTGAGATCTGGAGGCCTCCCACAACCGGGTCCCTGTCCTGCCCAGGCCTCCCGAGGGAGGACAATGGTCGAGGCAGTAGCTAGCGGGGTGGGGCTGGCGCCAAGCCTGCCCTTGGATGCCCCGGGAGAGGTCGCCAGGGATGGGCTGCCCCTGGCCAGGTCTCAGGGACAGAACCAGCACGGGGCTGTTGGGGGCAGAGAGAGAATCGCCCTCTGCCCTTTCCCTTCAGGTTCTTATGGCTGGCCAAATCCTTAACAAGACAGATTGTCTGGAGAAAATCAGACCCAGCTCAAGAACATGTGTCCATGGGGGAAACCTGGGAAACTGAGTCTCCCCACACAATAGCAGAGATTCTCGTCTTGCATCCTCTCTCGAGCTAATGACAAAGGTGGATGTCGTGGGTTGGCCTGTGGAATGGGAGAGGGGAGGAAGTCTATTGTCATGCAGAGGGACACGTAAAGAATTGTCTGAACCTTTTCCCCTGCACTGGGATCAGGTCCGGAAGGGAAGGCACAGAGGTGACCAGGAAATGGTCTTTCAGTTGTGAGGCTGGCCCCTGGGCAGGCGTGGGGGTGATGGCTGGAAGTGGGATGGCGTGTGAGTTGGCACCAGCCAGCGATGGAGGTAGAGACTCAGAAGTCAGGGATCTCTCTCTCTCTCTCTCTCTGCCTTTCTCTCTCTCTCTCTCTGACTCTGTCTCTGTCTGTCTCCCTCGGGGACCTGAGGAGAGTAAGGTGGCGTCACCTGCCCACCTCGGCTACCTCTCCCATGGGCCCTTCTTTCTCTGGCCGCTGAGGGATCCCTGTGGGCTTGGGTTCAACCCACCACACCCCCGCACAAGCCAAGGGCACATGCGCGACCAGCGGGGCCTAGGGCTGGCCTCGGGGGTCCTCACTGAAGACCCCGCCCTCCCACCAGGCTCTGACCGGCTGGCGCCACCCAGCTGCAGCTGTTCCATCCCCGCCCTTCTTGACTTGGCTTCAGCTGTTGTCTCCCTCCCCTCCCCCACTCCCACTCAGCTTGAAGGCCGCTTCCCTTCCTTGGAAGCATTGCTCTGGCCCTGATGGACAGAGGCGTACTGGGCTTCAAGCTCAAGGTTCTGCCTGGGCCAGCTGCTTAGTCCAGGGGCTAATTTCTTCCTGGAAAGACAAAGCCATGGCCTCACCCCACGCCTGCACTTTGCGTCTGCAGCCAGGCCAGGGGTAGGAAAGGCTCTGTGGAGTCAGAAGGGCCGAGACATTCAGATGGCACTGCAGGACTAGGGAGCCAGGGAGAAACTGGGTGAGCCCTTCCGGCAACAGGTCCCAGCCTCATCCCTGTAGTCGGGAAGGGCTGGCCTTCCTAGTGCCCAGGCCACGGCTCTGGGGAGAACTCCGCCATGGAGGGCATGCGTGAGGCCCTCAGCCTGAGGTCGCAATTTTCTCGCCCAGGGCCACGGCAAGCCTAGCTCGGCTTGCCTGCTTTCTCCAAAGGAGTCTGGCCAACCAGCCGAACCTGGCACCTGTGCCAGGCCCCTTCCAAGGGAACGAGTTCCGGAGGACATAGCCATGGGGACGGCTGCTAAGCCTCCTGGGGCGTGTGCTGGGCCCCCGTTCAAGGAGGGCCTAACCCTCCTGAAACCCTAACACTAAAGATAACCCTAAATCGAACCCTCAACCGAACTCTAACCTTAACACTAACTCGCACCATAACCCTAACCCTAACCGGTACCCTAAATCTAACTCAAATTCTAACCCAAAACCTAACGCTAAACCGCATTTGTACCCAATTACTAACCCGAACCCGGACCCTAACCCTAACATAAATCTAACCTGTACTCTTAGCCTAACCCTAAAACTAATCCTATTCCTAAAGCAAACACTAGCTCTAACCCAACTAAACCCTAACCCAAACACTAACCCTAACCCCAACCCTAAACCTAACCCAAACACTAAACCTGAACCTAACCAAACCCTAACCCTAAGCATAAACCTAACCCAAACCCTAACTTTAACCAAATGATAACCGTAACCCAAAGCATAACCCCATTGAGTTAATTGTAACTCAAACACAAACCCGAACTCTAACCCTAACACTAACCATAATCCTAATGTGAACCCTAACCCTACCCCTAACCCGAAGCCTAAGCCTACCCTAACTCTAACCCTAACCTGATTCCCGAAACCGAACTGGAACCAGAACCCCAATCAGACCATTAACTCTAATCCTACACCTAAACATAACCCTAAGCCAAATCTGAACTCTAACTCTTGCACTAAACCTAACCCTAACAGTAACCCTCACCCTAACCCTAAAGCTAACCCTAACCATGACCCTAGCCTGAAAACTAACACTAACCATAACCCGAACTATAATCCTAACCTTAACCTAACCCAACCCTAAACCTAGCCCTAAACCTTTTCCTAAGCATAACCCAAACCATAGCAGTAACCCTATCACTAATCCAAAACCCAACCCTAACCCTAAAACTTCCCAGATCCCAAAAACAAAGCCTAACACCAACCCTAATGCAAACACTAAACCTAACACTAATCCTAAACCTAACCCTAATGCTAACGCAAACCCTAACCCTAAACTTAACATGAACACTAGCCCTAACCCTAAACCCTAACACTAAATTTAAGCCTAAAGAAAACAGGTGCTGGAACCCTGACCCTAACACTAACCAGACCCCTAACCTGAACCCTAACCTTAAACCTAACTGTAACCGAAACAGAGCCTAAGCCTAACCATAACAGTAACCCTAACCCTAACCCTGTCCAGACACCTTACACTAATCCTAACCCTAACCCTAACCCTAACCTGAAACCCAACCCTAATGCTAACAGTAACCCGAACCCGAACCCTAACCCTAACCCAAACACAGATGCTAAATTTAATCCGAACCAGAACCAGACCCCTAACCATAACCCGAACTCTATCCCTAAGCCGACCACAAAACCAAACATACCACTAAACCTAACCCTAACCCTAACTGGAAGCCTAACCCTAACTCGTAGCATAAACCGATCCCTAACCCTAACCCTAACCTGAAGACTGACCAGAACCTAACCCTAACCCTAACCCTAACCCTAACCATAATCCTAACTCTAACTCTAACACTAACCAGACCACTAAACCTAACCCTAACCCTAACCTGAACCCTAGCACTAACCTTAAACTAAAGCTAACCCGACCACTGACCTGAAGGCTAACTCTAACCCTAAACCTAACCAAAGCAGTACAAGAACCCTAATTCTAACCCTAATCAGAACCCTAACCCTAACCCTAACCGCAACCCTAACCCTAACACTAACACTAAAGTAAACCCTAACCAGAACCATAACCTGAAACCTAACAATAACCCAAACATTAACCCTAATGGGAAGGCAAAGATATCCCTAATTCTAAGCAAGCAGTAACACTTACCCTAAGCCTAACCCTAACTCAAACCTGAACCCTAACTCTTACCCAACCCTAATGCTAACCAGAATCCTAAGTCTAACATTAACCCAAATCCTAAATGTAACCCTAACCATAAACCAGCCTGAACTCTAACACGCACCCTGACCCTAACCCTAAGCGAAACCCAACCATAACCCTGACACTAACCCGAACCCGAAAGCTGAACCTAAAGCTAAGCCTGACCCTAACGCTAACCCTAAACCTAAACCAAAGCAGTACACAAAACCTAACCTGAAACCTAAGCCTAACCGTAACCCTAACCGCAACCCAACCCGAACCCTAATCCTAACCCTAAACCTAACCCGATCCCTAACACAAACTCTAACACGATCCTTAACCCGAAAGCTAGTAATGATTCACAGTTTGATACAAAGATGTTTCTTTCTGTCAACTTACAAACTGAGAGAAGATAGTGTGTTCTCTAAGGAATTTGAGAGTGTTCCTGTCTCTAGGAACTCCACGGCCCTGTTTCCAAACTTCCTTTCAGAAGGTGATCATTAGCAGGTGGAAGGAAGGAAGATGGGGCATGAAGGTACTTCCAGGAATGGATTTTATCCATAGTTTAACTCACCTGTAGTAGTCATTGCCCCTCAGATACCAAGATGTTTCTTACCATCTTCTCACAAAGCCAGGATAAGAAAGTCCCTTCTCTAAGGAATTAGACTGAGATTCTGTCTCAAGGCCCTACATGGTGTTGTGCACAACTTTCCTTGGGAAGGCAATCATTAGAAGCTGCAAGGAAAGGAGATTGGGCATGAAGTTACTTCCAGGAATGGCTGTTATCCATCATTTCACTCAGCTCTAGTAGTGATTGCCACAAAGATAGAAAGATGTTTGATAATAGCTACTTACTTTCCAGGATAAGAAAGTACCCTCTCTAATGTATGTGAGTGAGTTTCTCTCCGAAGGCCCTATGTGGGATTGTGCAAAACCTTTTTGGGAAGGCGATCTTTAGGAGTGGGAAGGAAGAGATATGAGGCATGAAGTTACTTCCAGGAATGGGTTGTATACATAGTTTATCTGAGTTGTAGTAGTGATTGCCACTCAGATACAAGGATGTCTCTTACCATATAAATACAAGCTGGGATAAAAAATTGCGTTCTCTAAATCATGTGAGTGAGATTGTCTCCCAAGGCCCTTCATGGGCCTGTGTAAACCTGCTTTGGCAAGGTGATCCTTATGCGCTGGAAGGAAGGGAGATCTGGCAAGATGTTTTTTCCAGGAATGGGTGTTATACATAGTTTAACTCAGGTTTGGTAGTGATTGCCACTCAGATAGAAAGATGTTTATTTCCATCTACTTACAAACCGAGATAAGAAAGTGTCTTGCCTAAGACATGTGTGTGAAATCCTCTCTCAAGGCCCTCCATGGCCCTGTGCACAACCTGGTTTTGGGTGGCGATCTTTTGGAGCTGGGAGAAAGGGAGATTGGGCACCAAGTTGTTTCCAGCAATGGGTCTTATACATAGTTTAACTCAGCTGTAGTAATGATTGCCACTCACAAACAAATATGTTTCTAACCATCTACTTCCAACCCAGGATAAGAAATTCCGTTCTCTAAGGCATTTGAGAGTGATCATGTGTCAAGGCCCTACACAGCCTTGTTTCCATACCTGCTTTGGGAAGGTGACCCTTTGGAGCTGGAAGGAAGGGAGATTGGGCACAGAGTAATTTCCAGGAATGGGAGTTATACTTACTTTAGCTCAGCTGTAATAATGCCTGCCACGCAGATACAAACATGCTTCTAGCCATCTACTTAGAATGTAGCATGAGAAAACGTGCTCTCAATGGCTTATGAGTGAGATGCTGTCACAAGACAATACACAGTCCTGTTTCCAAACCTGTTTTGAGAAGGCGATCCTTAGGAGCTGGAAGGAAGGGAGATTGGGCACTTAGTCATTTCCAGGAATGAGTGTTATACTTAGTTTAGCTCAGCTGTAGCAATTCTTGCCACTCAGATACAAACATGTTCCTAACCATCTACTTAGAATCCGCTATCAGTAAGTGTGCTCTCTATGGCTTGTGAGTCAGTGTGTCTCAAGGCACTACATGGTCCTCATTCCATACCCTCCTTCGTAAGGCAATCCTCATGTACCAGAAGGAAGGGATATTGGGCCTGAACTTTGTTCCAGGAACTGATGCTATGCATGGTTTAGCTCAGCTGTAGTAGTGATGCCACTCAGAAAGATGTTTCTTACCATCTACTTACAAACCGGGATAAGAAAGTTCCTTCTCTAAGGCATGTGCGTGAGATTCTCTCTCAAGGCCCTACATGGCCCTGTGCAAAACCTGCTTTGGGAAGGCGATCCTTAGGAGCTGGAAGGAAGACATATTGGGCATGAAGTTACTATCAGGAATGGTTGTAATACATAGTTCAACTCAGCTGTAGTAATGAATGCCTCTCAGATACCAAGGTGTTTCATACCATCTACATTCAAACCCGGAAAAGAAATTGTGTTCTCCAAGGCATTTGAGAGTGATCCTGCCTCGAGGCCCTACATGGCACTGTTTATAAACCTGCTTTTGGAAGGAGATATGTAGCAGCTGGAAGGAAGGGAAATTGGGCACGAAGTCATGTCCAGAGACAGGTGATATACATAGGTTAGCTCAGTTGTAGTAATGATTACCACTCATATAGCTACTTGTTCCTAGACTGTTACTTACAAGGAGGTTGAGAAAGTGCCTTAGCAAAGGAGTATGAGATTCATTCTCAGGCACAAAATGGCATTGTGCTCCAAACCGGGTTCAGGTTTTTCACCATTACAAGATGGAAAGAAGAGAGGTTAGGTACAAATTTATTTCCAGGAATGGCCGTTACTCATACTTCTGTTAAGCTCTAGGAATGATTGTCACTCATATAGAAACTTGTCCATGGACTTCTACTTAGAAGCCTGCATCAGAAATTTCCTTCTCAAGGGAAAGTGAGATTAATTCTCAGGTCCAGAAATGGCATTATGTTCCAAACCTGGGTGAGGAAAGTGATCTTTACAACATGGGAGGAAGAGAGATTATGCACAAAGTTATTTCAGGGATTATGTGTTATACACTTTTTAAAAGAGCCTTCTCAAGGGAATGTGAGGTTTGTTGTCCAGGTGCGAAATGACAGTATGTTTGAAATCTGGTTTAGGTTTGTGATCTTTATGAGATGGAAGGAAGAGAGATTAGGCACAAAGTTACTTCCAGGAATGGCTGCTATATGAAGTTTACCTCAACTGTAGTAATGATGGCCAATCATATACAAACTTCTTCCTAGACATCTACGTAAAAGCCAGGATCAGAATATTCCTTCTAAAAACAATGTGAGACTCCTTCTTAAGGACCGAAATGGCATTATGATCCAAATCTGGTTTAGGTTTGTGATCCTTACGAGATGAAAGGAAGAGAGATTAGGCACAAAGTGATTTCCAGGAATGGGTGTTGTACCAACTTTGTCAGCCCCAGTAATGACAGTCACGCCTATACAAACTTGTTCCTAGATATCTACTTAGAAGCTGGTATCAGAGAATCTGTTCTCAAAAGAATGTGAAACTCCTTCTAAAGGCCTGAGAGGACACTATGTTCCAAACCTGGTTGATGAAGATGGTCCTTACGAGCCAGAATGAAGAGAGTTTGGACATGAAGAAATTTCCAGGAATGGCTGTCAGTCACAGTTTAGCTCAGCTGTAGCAATGATTGCCAAACATATACAAACTTGTTCCTAGACTTCTACTTAGAAGCCGAGATAAGAAGGTTCATTCTGAAAGGAATATGTGGTTTCTTCTCTTTTTTCTTTGTGAGTAAGATCAGCCCTGAGTGAACGGCCATGCCAATCCTCCTGTAATTGCTGAGCAAGGCTTTCCCAGACCTATCATCCATCCCGATCTTCCTCCACTTTATGTGGGATGCCACCACAGCATGGTCTGACAAGTAGTGTGTCGATGTGTGCCCGGTATCCGAATCTGGGCCACCAGCAACAGAGGGTGCACACT
Organism: Diceros bicornis minor; assembly: GCF_020826845.1. Taxonomy (NCBI): domain Eukaryota; kingdom Metazoa; phylum Chordata; class Mammalia; order Perissodactyla; family Rhinocerotidae; genus Diceros; species Diceros bicornis. The sequence goes on from NW_026691791.1 coordinate 379,375, forward strand.
TAACCACTACACCATGGTGCTGGACCCTATGAGGCTCCTTCTCAAGGCCCCAAGTAGCATAATGTTCCAAAAATGGTTGAGCAAGCTGATTCTGATGAGATAAAGGAAGAGAGATTAGGCACAAAGTGATTTCCAGGAATGGCTGTTATACATACTTTAGCTCCTGTAGTCATGATTGCCACTCATATGCAAACTTGTTCATAGTAATCTACATACAGGTCAGGCACACAAAGGGCCTTTGCAAAGGAATGTGACATTCCTTCTCAGGGCCCAAAATCACAAAGTGTTCCAAACCAGGCTTAAGTTTGTGATCCTTACTGGATGGAAGGAAGAGAGATTGGGCACAATGACAGTTTCATGAAGGAGTTTTACACATAGATTAACTCAGGTGTAGTAATGATTGCCACTCATATACAAACTTGTTCCTAGACATCTACATCACCCCAGGATCAGAAAGTGACTTCTCAAAGGAATGTGATATTCCTTCTGAAGGCCTGAAACAGCAATATGTTCCAAACTTGGTCGACGAAGGTGGTACTCACCAGCTGGAAGTAAGAGAGATTGAGCATGAAGTTTTTTTCCAGGAATTGATGCTATTCATAGAATAGCTCAGTTGTACTAACGATTGCCACTTATAGAGAATCTTGTTCCTGGACATATACTTAGAAGCAGTGATCAGAAAGTACCTTCTTAAAGGAATATGAGGTTCCTTCTCAAGGTCGGAAATGGCAATATGTTCCAAACGAGGTTGAGGAAGGTGGGCCTTATGATCTGGAAGGAAGAGAGACCTGCACGAAGTTATTTTCAGGAATAGGTGTTATTCATAGTTCAGCTCAGTTGTAATAATGATTCCCACTCATATGCAAACTTGTTTCTATGGATCTACTTAGAAGCTGGGATCAGAAAGTTCCTTCTCAAGGTAATGTGAGATTCCTTCTCAAGGCCTGACATGGTATTACATTCAAAACCTTGCTTAGGAATGTAATCCTTTAGTGCTGGAAGGAAGAGAGATGGGGTAGGAAGTTATTTTGAGGAATGGTTCTTATACACAGTTTAGCTCAGCTGTGGTAATGATTGCCACTCATTTAGAAACTCGTTACTAGACATTTACTTACAAGCCGGGATCAGAAAGTGCTTTCTCAAAGGAGTGTGAGATTTGTTCTCAAGGGTCTGAAATGGCATTATGTTCTAAAGCTGATTTAGGTTTGTAATCCTTACGAGATGGAAGGAAGAGAGAATCATAGCTCTATTAGTGATTGCCACTCACATACAAACTTGATCCTAGACGTCTATGTACAGGCTGTGATCAGAAACTGCTGTCTCAAAAGAATGTGGGATTTCTTCTCAAGGTCTGAAATGGCAATATGTTCCAAACTTGGTTGAGGAAGGTCTTCATTACGAGCTGGAAGGAAGATAGATTGGGCATGAAGTTATTTTCAGGATTGGGTGTTATTCAAAGAATAGTTCAGTTGTAGTAACGATTGCCACTTATATAGAATCTTGTCCTGGATATCTACTTAGAAGCAGGGATCAGAAAGTGCCTTCAAAATAGTGTGAGATTCATTCTCAAGGCCTGAAATGGCTTGATACATGAAACTTGGTTTATATTTGTTATCCTTATGAGATCGAAGGAGGAGAGATGAGGCAAAAAGTATTACCAGGAATGGTTGTTATAGACAGTTGATCTCAGATCTAGTAATGACTAACACTCATATATATACTTATTCCTAGACTTCAACATTCTGGACAGGATCAGAATGTATCTTCTCAAAGGAATATGAGATTCCATCTCAAGGAGTGACATGGTAATATGTTCCAAACCTGGTTTAGCTTTGTGATCCTTATGAGTTGGAAGGAAGAAAGACGAGGCACAAAGTTATTTTCAGGAATGGGTATCATACACAGCTTAGCTCAGTTGTAGTAACGCTTGCCACTCATATACAAACTTGTTCCTAGACATCCACTTCCACTCTGGGATCAGAAAGTGCCTTCTCAATGGAATGTGAGATTCCTTCTCAATGCCCAACAGGGGAATATGTTCCAAAACTGGTTTAGTTTAGAGATGCTTAGTGCTAGAAGGAAGAGAGGTTTTACATGATGTTATTTTGAGGAATGGGCATTATAAATCATTTTTCTCAGCTGTAGTACTGATTGATGCTCCAATATCAACTTTTTCCTAGACATCTACTTACAAGAAGTTATCAGTAAGTGTCTTCACAGAGGAATGTGAGATTTGCTCTCAACGACCGAAATAGGATAATGTCCTAAACCTGCTTTAGGAAGGAGATTTTCACGAGCTGAAAGGAAGAGTGAGTGAGCACAAAGATACTTCCAGGGAAGGGGGTTTTATACAGTTGAGCTCAGCTGTAGTGATTGCCACTCATATACTAACTTGTTCCTGGACATCTACTTACAAGCTGGGACGAGAAAGTGCCTTCTCAAAGGAATGTGATATTCCCTCCTAAGGCTCGAAACAGCAATATATTCAAAACCTGTTTTAGGAATGTAAACCTTCAGAGCTGGAAGGAAGAGAGATTGAGCATGAAGATATTTCTAGAAATGGGTGTTAGCCATAGATTAGCTCAGCTGTAATAATGATTGCCACTCACATATTAAGTCGTTTCTAGACATTTACTTGTAAGCCTGGGTCATAAAGTGTCCTCTCAAAGGAATATGAGATTCAATCTCAAGGCCTGAAACTGCATTCTGTTATATACCTGCTTTAGGTTTCTGATCCTTACGAGATGGAAGGAAGAGATAGTGGGCATGAAGTTATTTCCAACAATGGGTGTTATACATAGTTCAGCTAAGTTCCAGTAATCTTTGAAACTCATTTACTAACTTGTTCCTAGAGCTCTACTTAGAACCCGGGATCAGAAATTGCCTTCTCAAAGGAATGTGATATTCCTTCTCAAGACCTGAAATGGCAATATGTCCCCAACCTGGGTAAGGAAGGTTGACTTCATTTGCTAGAAGGAAGAGAGACAGGGCACGAAGTTATTTCCTTACTTGTTACTGGCAAAAGTGCCTGAGCAGTGGTATTTTGCCTTTCCATTGAGAAGGCAGACTCAGTGCAGGCAACGAACCAAAAGGAAGAAAAGGCACTTTCCAATATGATCCTCAAAAACTAAATGGAAATGTTTTTCTCCACAGAGTACGTTCATTAGATGGATACTATAGATATTCGCTCGCAGCTGCACTGGAAAATTTAAAAGCTCTCAGGGATAGATTCTCCTTAAACCTACTTGCAAACAGAGTGAAGCAAGAACTTTCTGGCATTACATAGGAGAGAATTATTATTTTTTGTGTGTGTGAGGAAGATCAACCCTGAGGTAGCATCCGATGCTGATCCTCCTCTTTTTTGCTGAGGAAGATTGGCCCTGAGCTCACATCTGTGCTCATCTTCCTCTACGTTATATGGGGCGCCACCACAGCGTGTCCTGGCAAGCAGTGTGTTGGTGCGTGCCCAGGGTTGGGAAACTGAAAACCCCAGGCCACCAAAGTGGAGCGTGCACACGAAACTGTTTGTGCCACCGGGCAGGCCCCAGGGAGAAAATTCTTAAGTAAATGTCGTTAACAGCAATGTTGGGAGAGGCAATTTTCAGGATAGACCTCTACAGATGCAAGCAAGAATTTTGCTCCAGACTGGCCTTTCCTTTTACAGATGCTATAGATACTATCTCCCAGGTGTACTGAAATTTTAAAACCTCTCTTATGAAGATGTTACTTACACTTATTGGGTAACTGTGTTAAGCAAAAGTGTTCGTCATGATATGCTAGTGAGACCCTGAATGTAGTTTGAACTGCAGTGCATTCAGATTCTCAAGATGATCCTAAACAGCTACAAGGAGGATTTTCTCTGAAGAGCCAACTGTCATTGAATAGATGGTAAGGATAATCTGCACCACCTGTAGTGATAGCTCTCCTAGTAAGATGATCCTGAAAACTACTGGCAAATTTGGTTGATTAGCGGTGTTTTGTCATTCCATTGGGAAGACAGCCTCAGTGCAGGCAATGAAAGGCAAAGAGGAAAAGTCACTGAACCACATCATCCAAAAACCTACAAGGAAGAGTTTTTCTGCACAGGGTACGTTCATGTACCTGATGTTATAGATATTCTGTCCCAGTTGCAGTGGAAAGTTTAAAAAGTCTCAGAGGCAGATCCTTTGGAAAGCTACTTGCAATCTGTATTCAGCAAGGTCTTTCTTTCATTAAATAGGGAGAGAATTACTAAGTGAATGTTGTTAACTGCAAGGATGCAAAGGAAATTTTCAGGATAGTCCTATACAGATATTAGCAAGAAATATTCTCTACTATGAACTTTCATTTTATTGATGTTATACATACTCCCATCTGTACTGAAATTTTAAAACCTCTCATATGAAGGTATTCCTAAGAGATATTTGCAACCTGTGTTAAGCAATAGTGTTGATAATGATATGCTAGTGAGACCCTGAAGGTAGACCGAACTACAATGTTTTTAATGTCACTCATGAATATGATTTTAAACAGCGACGAGATATTCTTCACTCGGTACTTTCCTTGAATGGATGTGATAGAGTTTCTTCCCCGGTTGTGGTGACAACTATAACATCTCATAGGAATGTGCTCCCAGCACCAACTGGCAAAATAGGTTTACAGTGGTGTTTTGTCTTTATGTTTGGGAGGAGGCCTGAGTGCAGGCAGTGAACTGCAGAGATGAAAAGACTCTTTGCAAGATGATCTTAAAAAGCTAAAATGATGTATGTTCTTCCACAGAGTACTTACATGGAATGTATGGTATAGATATTCTGTCCCAGCTGCAGTGGAAAGTTTAAAAGCTTGCAGAAGCAGATTTGCTGAAAGCTACTTGCCATCTGAGTTCATCAAGATCTTTCTTGCCTTACCTGGGAGTGAATTCCTAAGGGAAGATCGTTAACTGCAATGGTGGAAAAGGCAATTTCAGAATGCTCCCATACAGATACAACCAAGAGATTTTCTCCGCATTGAACTCACATTTTATGGATGTTATAGATACTCTCTCCAGCTGTACTGAAAATTTAAAACCTCTCATATGAAGACGTTAATAACACATATTGGCAACCTGTGTTAAGCAATAGTGTTCATCATGACATGCTAATGATACCCTAAAAGCAGGCTGAACTGCAGTGCGTTTATAGTCATTCATGAAGATAATCCTAAGCAGGTACAAGAAGAGGTTTTCTTCACGGTATACTTTCATTGAATGGATTTGATAGAGCTTATTTCTGAGGTGTGTTGAAAAGTTGAAACTCTCATAAGAAGGTGTTCCTAACAGCTACTGACAGAGTAGGTTTAGCAGTAGTGTTTTCTCTTTAAATCAGGGAGGAAACGTGAGTGCAGGCAATGAAATGCAAAGATGAAAATGCAACTGACAATATGATCTGAAGAAGCTAAAAGCAAGTGTTCTTCTCCACGTGGTAATTACATGGAATATATATTATAGATAAGTTCTCCCAGTTGCAGTGAAAATTTTAAAGGCTCTCAGAGGAAGACCATTCTTAAAGGACCCTGCAAGCTGAGTTCAACAAACACTTTCTTGTTTTACTTTGGAGAGATAGCTGAGTGAAAGCCATTGAATGCAATGAGGGAAAAGGCAATTTGCATGATGAACCTACACAGATACACGAACGAGATTTTCACCAAACTTGTCTTTCATATTATGGATATTATAGATACTCTCTCCCAGCAGTATTGAAATTTTAAAACCTCTAAGATGAAGATGTTCCTTTCAGATATTGGCCACCTGTCTTGAGCAATATAGTTCATTATGATATGCTAGTGGGACCCTGAATAGAGTTTGAACTGCAGTCTATTAAAAGTCTCTTCTCAAGATGACCCTTAACAGCAACAAGCTGGAGTTTCTCTCAAGCGTCAACTTTCATTGAATTGATCATAACAATAATCTGCACCACCTGTAGTGATCGTTCAAAAGCACTCCTAAGAAGATACTCTTGATGGCTACTGGCAAAGGTCATTGAGCAGGAATGTTTTGTGTTTCCAATGGTAAGAGAGGCTCAGTGTAGGCAATGAACGACAAAGAGGAAAGGTACTTTACAATATGATCCTAAAAAGCTAAAAGGAAGAATTTTTCTCAACAGGGTACATTCCAGAAATGGATGTTACAGATACTCGCTCCCTGCTGCAGTGAAAAGTTGAAAAGCTCTCAGAGGGAGAGCCTCCTTAAAGATACTTCCAAGCTGAGTTCAGCAAATATTTTTTACCTGACTTGGGAGAAAGAGCATGGGTGAATGTTATTTACTGCAATGTTGGAAAAGGCAATTTTCAGAATAGTCCTATACAGATACACGCAAAAGATTTTCTCCACATCTGAATTTCAATTGATGGATATTACAGATACCCTTTGTCAGCTGTACTGACATTTGAAAACCACTCATATGAAGATATTACTTACAGATATTGGCCAACTGTGATAAGCAATAGTGTTCATCATGATAAGTTACTGAGAACCTGAATGCAGATTGAACTGCAGTGTAGTCAAAGTCTCTTCTCAAGATGATCCCAAACAGCTACAAGCAGAGTTTCTCTGAAGAGTCCACTTTCCTTGAATGTAGGGTAATTATAATCTGCACCACATGTAGTGATAGTTTGAAAGCTCTCCTAGGAGTGTTTCAAAGAGTTACTGGTAAACTTCGTTGAGCAGTGGTATTTTGTCTTGCCTGTGTGAAGGAAGCCTCAGTGCAGGACATGAACTACAAAGAGGAAAAGGCGCTTTACTATGTGATCCAAAAAACGAAAAGGAAGACTTTTCTACCACACAGTATGTTCATGGAATGGATGTAATAGATATTCTCTCCCCGCTGCAATGGAAAGTTTAAAAGCTCTCAGAGGAAGGTGCTCCTTAAAGATACTTGCAAGCAAGTTGAGCAAGAACTTTCTGGCATTACAAGGAGAGAATTCCTATGTGTAGGTCGTTAACAGCAATGATGTAAAAGGCAATTTTTAGGATAATCCTACACAGATATAAACAAGAGATTGTCTCCAAACTGGAATTTCATTTTATGGATGTTACATATACTGTCTCCCAGCCGTACTGAAATTTTAAATCCTCTCCAATGAGGATGTTACTAACAGATATCCGTCACCTGTGTTAAGCAATAGTGTTCGTCATGACATGCTAGTGAGACCCTGAATGCAGATTGAACTCTAGTGTATTTGAAGTCACTTATGAAGATGACCCTAAACAGTTATAAGCAGAAGTTATCTTCACGGTGTACTTTCATTAAATGGATGTGATAGAGCTTTATTCTGAGCTGTGGTCAAAAGTGTAAACTCGCATGGGAAGGTGTTCCTAATCGCTACTGGCAGAGTAGGTTTAGCAGTGGTGTTTTTTCTTTACATCGGGGAGGAAGCCTGAGGGCAGGCAATGAAATTCAAAGGTGAGAATGCAATTGACAATATGATCCAGATGAAGCTAAAAACAAGTGTTTTCCTCCACAGAGTACTTACATGGAATGGATGTAATGAATAGGTTCTCCTAGCTGCAGTGAAAAGTTTACAAGCTCTCAGAGGAAGATCGTCCTTAATGATTCCTACAAGACGAGGTAAGAAACACTTTCTTGCATTACATGGGCTAGATAGCCTGAGAGAGGTCGTGAACTGCAGTGATCTAAAGGCAATATGCAGGCTGATCTCATAAAGAGACAAGCCACAGATTTTCTCCATATTTCACTTTCATTTTATGAATATTATAGATACCCTCTCCCAGCTGTACTGAAATTTTAAAACGTCTCAGATGAAGATGTTACTTACAGATATAGGCCACATGTGTTAAGCTATAATGTTTGTCATGATATGTTCATGAGAGCCTGAAAGTGGATTGAACTCTAGTGTATTAAATGTCTCTTCTGAAGATGATCCTAAAGAGCTACTAGCAGGAGTTTCTCTGAAGATTCAACTTGAATGGAATGGATGTTAATTATAATCAGCAAAACCTGTAGTAATACTTTGAAAGTTCTCATACAAAGACGTTCCTTACATCTACTGGCAAAATTGGTTGAGCAGTGGTGTTTTGTCTCTATATTAGTGAAGGAAACATCATTGCAGGCAATGAACAGCAAAGAGGAAAAGGCAATTTACCATATGATCCTAATACCTAAAAGGAGGAGTTTTTCTGCACAGAGTATGTTCACGTAATGGATGTCGGAGATATACTCTCCCAGCTGCAGTGAAATGTTTAATAGATCTCAGAGGAAAATACTCCTCAGAGATACTTGCATGCTGAGTTCAGCAAACATTTTCTTGCATGTCTTGGCAGATAGAGTCTGAGTGAAGGTCGTTAACTGCAAAGAGGGAAAAGGCAATTTGTAAGAAGATCCTATATAGACACAAGGAAGGATTTTCTCCACAATTGACTTTCATTTTATGGATGTTATAGATACTACCCCCTAGCTGCAATGAAACTGTTAAACCTCTCATATGAAGATGTAACCGATGATATTGGCCACCTGTGTTAATCAATAGTGTTCATCATAATATGCTACTCAGACCCCGAATGCAGATTGAACTGCAGTAATTAAAAGACTCTTCTCAAGATGATCCTAAACACCTACAAGCAGGAGTTGCACTGAACAGTCGACTTTTATTGAATGGATGGTAATGATCATCTGCACCACCTGTAATGATAGTTGGAAAGCTGGCATAGGACGTTGTTCCTAGCAGCTACTTTCAAACTTGATTGAGCAGTGGTGATTGGTCTTTCGGTTGGCAAGGGAGCCTCAGTGCAGGCAATGAGTGACAAAGAGTAAAAGACACTTTAACATATCCTAAAATGCTAACTTTAAGAGTTGCTCACCACAGAGTAGGTTCATGGAATGGATGTTCACGAAATACTCGCTGCACTGCTGTGGAAAGTTTAAAAGCTCTCAGAGGCAGAGCCTCGTGTAAAGTATTTGGAAGAAGAGGTCAGCAAGAACTTTCTTGCTTTACATGGGAAAGAATTCCTGATTGAAGGTAGATAACTGCAATGTTGATAAAGACAGTTATCAGCATAGTCGTATACAGATAGATGCAAGAAATTTTATACATACTGGACTTTCGTTTTATGGATGTTATAGATACACTTTCCCAGTGGTAATGAAATTTTAAATCCTCTCATATGAAGCTGTTACTAACAGATACTGGCAAGCTGTGTTAAGCAATAATAGTCATCATGATATGCTCGTGAGACCCTGAATACAGATGAAACTGCAATGTATTTAAAACCACTTAAGAACATGATCATAAACACTTACAGGGGAGGTTTTCTTCACGGTGTACTTTCATTGAATGGATGTGATACAGCTTATTTCCGAGCTGTGTTGAAAAGTGGAAACTCTCCTAGTAAGGTGTTCCTAACAGCCACTGGCAAAGTAGGTTTAGCAGGGGTGTTTTCTTTTATATCAAGAAGGAAGCCTGAGTGCATGCAATCAACTGCAAAGATGAAAAGGCACTTTACGATATGATTCTAAAAAGCTAAAAGGAAGTGCTTTCCTCCACAGAGAACTTACATGGAATGGATGTTACAGATATTCTCTTGCAGCTGCAGTGCAAGTTTACAAGCTCTCAAAGGAGGATCCTGCTTAAAGCTCCCTACCAGCTGAGTTCAGCAAGTAGTTTCTTGCATTACATAGGAGAGAGAGCCAGAGTGACGGTCGTTAACTACAATGATGGAAAAGGCAATTTGCAGGAGGATCTTATACACATACCAGTCTGAGATTCTCTGCACACTTGACTTTCATTTTATGAATGTTAAGGATCCTCCCTCCCAGCTGTAGTGACAAGTTTAAAAGCCCTCCAAGGAAAAGCTGACTTACAGCTACACGGCTGTTGAGTTCAGAACGGGTGTTGTTCCATTATATTTGAGGGAAAGCCTGAGTGCAGGCCATGAAGATCAATGATTGAAAAATTCACTCATCATGATGATCCTCAACAACTAAGATGAGTTTTATTCCACCGTGTATGTTATTTCAATGCATGTTATAGATACTTTCTCCCAGCAGTAGTGAAAAGGATCAAAGCTCTCATGGGAAGATCTTACTTACAGCTAATGGTAACCTTTGCTCAGTAAGAACATTCTCTCATATACTGTGTGAGAGAGCCTGACTAAATGTCGTGAGCTGCAATGTTTGAAAAAGTACTTTTCAGTGCAGATGCTAAACAGGTACAAGCAAGAGTTTTTCTCCACACTGTGCTTTTCATAAATGAATATTAGATATTTTCTCTTCCTTGTGTCGTGAAAAGTTTAAACCCTCTCATAGGAAGATGCTCCCAACAACTACTGGCAAACTGAGATCAATGAGCATATTCTTTCGTTCCATGTATGAGTAAGCCTGAATGAAAGACGCGAACTGCAACTTTTGAAAAGGGACTTTTCAAGATGATCATAAACAGATTTAAAAAAGGAGTTTTTCTTCACACTGTACTTTCATTGAATGGATGTTACAGATAATCTGTACCAGTTCTAGTGAAAAGTATAAAAGTTCTCATTAGAGTATGTTCCCTAGAGCTACTGGCAAGCTGAGTTCAGCAGAAGTGCTCTTTCAATACATTGGATAGAAACCTGAGTGTAGGCTATTAACAGGTTGTGTGTGATATCAGTCATGTGTCCTTAGTGAGATTACTCATATATTTATGTGTGAAATCACACCGATTGTTATGAGTGACATCACGTCAATAGTGTGACATCACTCCCACTGCTCTCTGTGAGATCAGTGACATGTAACTTGTGACATCACTCCCATTGTGTTCATGTGATATCACACCCTATGTTATGCGTGATGTGACACACTTGTTTATGAGTGACATCGCAGCCCATTGTGTGTGACAACATCCTCATTGCATGTCACATCTCATCAATTGTGAGTGACATCAACCTTAATTGTCATGTGATATCAAACCATTATGTGTGGTGTCACTCCTAGTATTATGTATGATATCACATCAATTGATTGTGACGTCACTCTGATAGTGTGTTTGACATCAGGCCAACAGTGTGTGACATCACTCACATTTTGTGTGTGACTTCACTCCAATCGTTACTTGTGACATCACACCCATTTTGGGACATCACACACTTTGAGCGGGATAAAAGTAGTTTAGCCTGTCATATCTCTCAAATTGTATGATATCACTCCCCTTGTGTGAGGGCAGTCATATTGTTAACTTTGATATGACATCCCCATTTTTGTATGAAATCACTCCAAGGTTTCTGTGAAGTCTCTCACATTTTACTCTGACTTATGTCCCTATTGTGTTTTGTGTAACTCTCATTGTTATGTGTGAATTCACACTCACTTTCCTTAGAAACACCACTCCAAATGTCCATGACATCACCAGGTTGGTGTGTGCTTTCACACACTTTGTCTGACATCACTCAATGTCTGTATGACATCACACCAATGGTGTATGTGTGATAGTGCTCATATTTGTGTGAGAAAACAGACCCACCAATATGTCTGACACCATTCACATTTTTTGTGACATAATTCACATTTTTATGTATGACATCAGACCTATTGTGTGTGTGACAACATTCACGTGTTGACATCACACCGATTGTGTGTGACAGCACTTGAATTTACCATATGAAATGGCTATTGTTAAGTGTCATGTCACTCCCAAATTCTGTGTGATGTCACATTAATTCTCGAGGACATCACTCTACTAGTGTTGTGACATCACTCCCATAGTGTTTTGTGACTTCACTCATATATTTTGGGTGATATCATTTTTTTATGTGTGATATGACGCCTGTTGCGTTGTATGACATCAGACCAATAGTGTGATATCACTCTCACATATGTGTGACATCAGTCACATATCCTTTGTGATATTACTCACATGTTTATGTGTGACCTCAGTCTCATTAGGTGTGACATCACATCAATAATGTGACATTACTCCCGCTATGTGTGACATCAGTGACATGTCCATAGTGACGTAATTCACATTTTAAAGTGTGACATTACTCCCATTGTGTGCATGTGATATCACTCCCACTGTTTTGCGTGGCGTGACCACATGCTTCTTGGTGACATCACATCAATTGTTTGAGTGTGACAACATCCTCATTGTGTGTCACACCACAACACTTGTGTGTGACATCAACCTTAATTCCCGTATGCTTTACCAACCATTATTATGTGTGGTGTCATTCCCAGTATTATGTATGACATCACACCAATTGAGTGTGGCATCACTCTGGTAGTGTTTGCCATCACTCCAACGGAGTGTGATGTGGTTCACATTTTGTGTCTGACATCACTCCAATCGTTATGTAGGACATCAAACCCATTTTCGGACATCACACAACATGAGTGTGCTAACACTAGGATAAACGGTCACATCTCTCAAGCTGTGTAATATCACTCTCATTGTGTGTGGTGGCAGTCATATTCTTATCTGTGATGTGACACCCACTGTTATGTATGAAGTCATTTCCAGGTTTCTGTGAAATCTCTCACATTTTACTCTGACATATCACACTGGTGTGTTTTGTGTAACTCTCATTGCTATGTGTGAATATTCACTCATTTTCCTTAGACACACCAATCCCATTGTCTGTGACATCACCAGGTTAGTGTGAGCCTTCACACACATTGTGTGTCTGACATCACACCAATGGTGTACTTGTGACAGGGCTCATATTTGTGATTGAAAACATACCCAGTGATATGTGTGACACCATTCACTTTTTTGTGACATAAGACAAGACACCTTTTCATGTATGACATCACACATATTATGAGCGTGACAACATTCTCAGATGTTGACATCACAGCAATTGTGTGTGAAATGAATGCAATTTAGCATATGAAATCGCTATTGTTACCTGTGTTGTTACTCCCAATATTCTGTGTGACATCACACGTATTCTTGAGGACATCACTCTACTACTGTTGTGACATCACTCTCATGGTGTTTCTGTGACTTCACTCAGATATTTGGAGTGACATCTCTCTGTTATTTGAGACAACATGCCTCTTGTGTTTATGACATCACACCAATAGTGTGACATCACTCACACACATGTTTGACATCAGTCACGAGTCCTCTGCTGTATTACTCACCTGTTTCTGTGTGACATCACTCACATTATGTGTGACATCATATGAATTTTGTCACAACACTCTCACTCCTTTGTGTGACATCATCATGTCCCTTTTGACACAAATCACATTTTTAGTGTGACATCACTTCCATTATGTGCATGTGATATCACTCCCATCATTATGCGTGACATGACACACACGGTTATGGGTGACATCACACCACTTGTGTGTGACAACATCCTCACCTTGTGTCACATCACATCAATTGTGTGTGACAGCAAACTTAATTAGCATATGATATCCTAACTGTTGTTATGTTGGTGTCACTCCCATTATTATATATGACATCACACCAATTGAGTGTGGCATCATTCTGATAGTGTGTTTGACATCACTCCAATGTCGTGCTTGCGACGTCATTCACATTTTGTGTGTGACATCACTGCAATCGTTATGTATGACATCACACACTTTTTTGGACATCACAAACCTTGATTATGATAACACGAGGATAGCCAGTCACATCTCATAAATTGTGTGATATCACTCCCATTGTGTGTGAGGGCAGTCATATTATTCAGTGTAATGTGACCTCCGCTCCTATGTATGAAATAACACCCAGGTGTCTGTGAAATCTCTCACATTTTACTCTGACTTAAATCCCACATGTGTGTATTGTGTAACTCTCATTATATGTGAATTCACACTCATTTTAATGAGAAACACCACCCCCATTGTCTGTGACTTCACCAGTTTGCTGTGTGCCTTCACACACATTGTGTGTCTGACATCACTCAATGTGTGTGTGACATCACACCAATGGTGTATGTGTAACAAGGCTCACATTTGTGTGTGAAAACACACCCATTGATATCTGTGACACCATTCACCTTTTTTGTGACACAATTCACATTTTTATGTATGACATCACACATATTGTGTGCGACAAGTTTCACATATATTGAAATAAAACCAATTGTGTGTGGGTTAGGGTTAGTGTTAGCATTAGCTTTAGAGTTTTGGTTAGCGATACGGTTAAGGATAGGGCTAGGGTTTAGGGTTAGGGCTAGGGCTGGGGTTAAGGCTAGGGTTAGGTTTAGCATTAGGTTTATGGCTAGGGCTAGGTTTAGGGTTAGGCTTGCTGGTAGGGTTAGGTCTAGGGCTATGTTTAGGTTTACGGCTAAGGCTAGGGTGAGGGCTAGGTTTAGGGTTATTGCCAGGGTTACGGATAGGGCTAGGGTGTGGGTTAGGTCTATGATTAGGGTTAGGATTAGGGTCAGGGTTAGTATTAGGGTTAGGGTTAGGGTTAGGCTTGCGGGTAGTGTTAGGTCTAGGGCTATGTTTAGGTTTAGGGCTAAGGCTTGGGTGAGGGCTAGGTTTAGGGTTATTGCCAGGGTTACGGATAGGGCTAGGGTGTGGGTTAGGGCTATGATTAGGGTTAGGTCTAGGGTTAGGTTTAGGGTTAGGTTTAGGGCCAGGGTTAGTATTAGGGTTAGGGCTAGGGTTACTATGAGGGTTAAGGTTAGGGTTATGATTACTGCTAGGGCTAGGCTTATGGCTACGTTTAGTGTTATGGTTAGGTTTAGTGTTACTCTTAGGGTTAGTGTTATGGCTGGAGTTATATCTAGGGCTAGGATTAGGATTAGGTTTAGCGCTAGGTTTAGGGCTAGGACTACTGTTAGTTCCAGACTTAGAGTTAGGGTTAGTCTAGGGCTAGTGTTAGGTCTAAAGCTAAGGCTAGGCCTAGTGTTATGGCTAGAGTGGCCTTAGGGTTACAGTTGTGGTTAGGGCTAGGTCTAGGTTTAGGTCTAAGGCTAGCATTAGGGCTAGGGTTAGAGTTAGGGTTAGGGCTATGGTTAAGGTTAAAGTTTATGTTTAGGCTTAGTCCTAGTGTTGGTGTCAAGGTTAGTGTTCAGGTTCGGGTTTGTGTTCGGGTAAGGGTTTGGGTTGGTTTTTGGGTTCTGGTTTGGTGAGGTTTAGGGTGAGGCTTAGGGGTTAGAGTCAGTTTTAGTGTTAGAGTGAAGGTTAAGGTTAGGATTAGGATTAAGTCTGTGCTATGGTTAGGGTTAGGTTACAGATTAGGGTAAGGATTAGTGTTAGTTTTAAGGTTATGTTAGTGATAGCGCTAGGGCTAGGGTTAGGGTTAGGTTTATGGATAAGATTTGGGTTAGCGTTAGGATTAATACCCCGTTTAGGGTTAGGGTTACACATAGTGGTAGGTGTTGGCTTTGAGCTACAGTTCGTTTTAGTGTTAACGTTAAGGCTAGGGCTAGATTGAGCATTAGGGTTACTGCCATGGTTAAGATTAGGGCTAGGATTAGGGTTAGAGTTAGGTCTAGGTCTAGCATTATGGTTAGGGCTATGGCTAAGATTATAGTTCAGTTTATGGTCATGGTTCGTGTTAGACTTAGTGGCAAGGGTACTGTTAGGTCTAGTGTTAAGGTTTGAGCTATTGATTGGGAATGGGAGAGATCGGTTTAGGGTCATGGTTAGGGTTAGGATTAGCATTAGTGTTGTGGCTATGGTTAGGGATAAGATGAGTGTTAGAGTTAGGGTTAGGGCCAGGGCTCGGGTTAGGACTGGGGTTAGACTTAAGGCTAGGGATAGGTCTGTGGTTAGGGTTAGGCTTAGGCTTAGGGCTAGTGTAAGGGTCCGGTCTAGGGCTGGATTAGGATTAGGTCTAGGGCAAGTGTTAAGGTTAGCATTATGCTTAATGTTAGTGTTTGGCATAGAGCTATGTTTAGGATTAGGGTTGGGTTAGGCTTAGGTTTGGGGTATGGGTAGTGATTTTGGTTGTGGTTGTGGTTAGGGTCACTGTTAGGGCTTGGGGTTGGGTTAGGAACAGAGTTCTGGTTAGTCTTAGTGCTAGACTTAGGACTAGGGTTAGGGTTAGTGTTAGGGTTATGCTTGGGGTAGGTTTAGTGTTCAGGTGAGGGTCAGGTGTATGGTTAGCGTTAGGATTAGGTTTTGGGAAAGGCTTAGGTTTAGGTCTAGGGTTAGAGCTAAGGTTAGATTTAGGGTTATAGTTCAGTTAGGTTTATGGCTATGGTTAGTCTTAGGGCTAGGGTTAGTGCTAGGATGCTGGTTAGTGTTAGGGCTGAGGCTGGTTTTAGGCTAATGGCTATGTCTAGGATTAGGGTTAGTGTTAAGTTTAATGTTGCGTGAGCTAGAGTTTGGGTTATGGGTAGAGTCAGGGTTAACTTTACGGTTATGTGTAAGGTTAGCTTTATACTTAGGGTAAGTGTGGGGCCCCCCCCCTTGTCTTAGGGGTTAAGTGCATGGGCTTTGCTGCTGGCGGCCTGGGTTTGGATCCTGGGTGCACACCAATGCACCACTTGTCCGGCCATGCTGAGGCCGCGTCCCACATATAGCAACTAGAAGGATGTGCAGATATGACATACATCTATCTACTATGGCTTTGTGGGAACAATAAATTAGCATAAGCCTTAAGGTGACGGGTAGGAGTAGCGGTAGAGTTAGGGGTAAGGTTAGAGTTGGGTTTGAGTTACGGTTATGGTTGGGGCAGGGTTAGGGTTTGGGATAGGGCTACTGTTAGTGTTAGCATTAAGGTTAGGGCTATGGCTATGGTTAGGGCTATGATTAGGGCTAGAGTGAGGCTTAGGGTTAGGGTTAGCGTTAGTGTTAGGCATAGGGTTAGGGGTAAGGTTAGGGTTAGCACCAGGGCTAAGGATATGGCTAGGGTTAATGTTAGTTCTAGGGCTAGGTCTAGGGTTACGGTTAGGGTTAGAGTATGGGTTAGGGCTAAGCTTAGGGTTAGGTTAAGGGCTAGGGTTAAGGCTATGTTTAGGGTTAGGCTTAGGTTTAGAACTAGATTTATGTCCGTGGTTAGGGTTAGGGTTAGGACGAGGGCTTGTCTTGGGGTTAGGGCTAGGGCTAGGATTAGGTCATGGTTAGCACTAGGGTTAGTGCTACTGTTGGGTTAGGGTTAGGGTTAGGGTTAGGGTTAGGGTTAGGGTTAGGGTTAGGGTTAGGGTTAGGGTTGTGGTTAGGGTCAGGTCTATGGCTAGGGTAAAGTTAGGCCTATTTCTAGGGTTAGGATTAGGTTCCTGGTTACCGTTACAGTTATGGTTAATGGTATGTCTCGGGTTAGGCTCAGGTCTCCCTCTAACGTTTGGGTTAGCCCTAGGTCTATGGCTTGGTTTAGGGTCAGGGTTAGGTTTAGGGTTATTGCCAGAACTAGGTTTAGGTTTACGTTTAGGGGTAGGGTTAGAGTTACAGCTAGGTTTAGGGTAGGGTTAGGGTTAGGGCTATGGTTAGAGTGAGGTCTATGTTTATGGTTAGGTTTATGGTTGTGTTAGGTTTAGATTTAGTGTTAGATTTACGAGGAGGTCTAGCGTTAAGATAGTGTTAGGACTAGGTTTAGGGTTAGGGCTAGGTTTAGGCCTAGGATTAGTGTTAGGTTTAAGCTTTGCGTTTGGGTTAGGTTTATAGCTACAGTTAGGGCTAGGTCTAGAGTTAGTGCTACAGTTAGAGTTAAGGCTAGGGCTGGTCTTCGGTTTAGGTTTATGGCTGGGTTCGGATTATGGTAGGGTTACGGTTATTTTTGAGCTAGGGTTAAGACAAGAGCTAGAGCTAGGGCTATCGTTAGGATTACGGCTAAGTTAGGGATAGTGTTAGGGCTAGGGCTATGCTTAGGATAAAGGTTAGGGTTAGGATTAGTGTTATGGTTATGGTTAGGGATTGTTTAGGTTTTCATTTAAGGTTAGGGGTAGGGTAAGGGTTAGGTTATGGTTAGGGATAGTATAGTTCTAAGAGTGGGTTAGGGTTAGGGTTAGAGGAGTGGTAGACTTAGGGGTAGGGTGAGGGTTGGGTTAGGGTTAGCGTTATGGTGAGTGTTAGGGCTGGTGGTAGCATGAGATTTAGTCTTAGGGCTACAGTTAGGGTTAGAGCTAGGATTATGCTCCGGGCTAAGGTTGAGCCTAGCATTAGGAGTAGGGTTAAGAGTAGGTCTAGGATTAGTGTTATGGTTAGAATTATGGATAGGGGCAATTTTAGGGCTACAGCTAGGGTTAGTGGGAGGTTAGGGTTATGTTTAAGGTTAGGGTTTGGGTTTGGTATAGGCTTAGGGTTAGTGTCAGGTGTAGGGCTTGTGTCATGGTTAGGAGTAGGATTAAGACTAGGGTTAGGGTTAGGGTTAGGGTTTGGACATGGGCTAGTGTTGGCATTGGGGTTAGTTCTAGGATTAGGGCAGTGTTAACATTAGGGTTAGGGTGACTGTTGGGTTACGGTTAGCGTTTGGTGACTGTTAGAGTTAGCGTTAGGTTTACCTCTAGGCTAGGGTTGGGGTTAGGCCTAGAGCTAGAGTTAGAGTTAGGATAAGTTTTATGTTTAGGGTTAGTCCTAGAGCTAGGGTTAGGTTTACTTTTAGTGGTAGAGTTATTGTTAGAGGTAAGTTTAGTTTAGGGGTAGGGCTAGGGCAATTGCTGTGGATCGGTTTTTTTAGGGATAGAGTTATGGTTAGTGTTAGGGGTCAAACTAAGGTTAGGGTTGTGGCTCAGACTGGGATAAGTGTTAGGGTCAGGGTTAGCGTAGAACTGAGTTAGAGTTAGGATTAATGTTAGGCTTAGGGGAATGGGTAGGGTTGGGCTTAGAGATGGTTTATGGTTAGGTTTAGGGGTAGTTTTTGGGTTAGGGTTAGTGATAGGGCTAGTGTTAGAGTTATGCTTAGAACCAGTGCTATGGACAGGGTTAGGGTTAGCATTAGTGCTAGGACTAGTTCTAGATTTATGATTAGGGTTAGGGTTAGGGTTAGAGCTAGGGTTAGTGTTAGGTTTAGAGTTATGGCTAGGGCTAGGGCTAAGTTTAGTGTCAGATCTAGGGCTAGAATTTGTGTTGGGTTAAGGCTAGCGTTGAGGGTTAGGGTTAGGGTAATGGTTAGGGTTAGAGTCAAGTGTAATGGCAGAGTTTGACGTAGGGTAGTGTTAGGGTTTGTCCTAAGGTTTAGACTAGTGTTAGGCTTAAAAGTAGGGCCCGGGCTAGGGATAGAATTTGGGCCAGTGTTAGGTTTAGCACTAGCGTTAGGGTAGGGCTAGGGTTAGAATTAAGGTACAATTAGGAGTTATGCTGGGTAACGTTTTGGTTTAGGGTTAGGTGTAGTGTAGGGTCACGGTTAGAGCTAGGCTTAGGCTTAAGGGTAGTGTTAATGTTAAGGGTATGGGGATGGGTTTATAGTGGGGAATGAAGATGGCTTTTTAGTGTTATGGTTAGGTTCAGGGTTAGCATTAGTGTTTGTACTAGGATTATGGATAGTGTTAATGTTAGGGTTAAGGTTAGGGCCAGGGCTAGGTTTGGGGCTAGGTCTAGATTTAGGGCTAGGTCTAGGCTTGGGTTTACAGTTAAGGCTAAGACTATGATTAATTTTATGTGTAGGGCTGGGTTAGTGTTAGGTCTAGGGCAATGGTTAACGTTAAGATTACAGATGGGGTTAGTGCTAGGGTCAGGGTTACGGCTAGGGTTATGGTTACTGTGAGCGATAGTGCTTGGGTTAGTGTTAGGTCTAGGGCTAGAATTAATGTTAGGGTTAGGGTTAAGGTTAGGGTTGAGGTTGGGTTGGGTCTGGGTTAGGGTGAGAGTTAGGGCTCAGGGTGGCGATGGACTGTTAGTGCAATGGTTAGTGTAGGACTATGGTTAGTGCTAGGTTTAGTGTTAGGTTTAGGGCTAGGGTTAGTGCTAGTTCAGGGTTAAGGCTAAGGCTGTTGTTGATTTTATGTTTAGGGCTAATGCTAGGATTAAGGTTGGAGTACAAATGGGTTAGGATTAGCGTTAGGGATAGGGTTAGGGGTAGAGCTGGATTAGAGTTAACATTTGGTTTAGAAGTAGGGATAGGCGTATGGGTGGGGTTATTGGTCGGTTTGGATTAGGGTTAGGTTTAGAGTTAATGGAAGGTTATGTGCAGGACTTGGATTAGTGTTAGGGTAAGGTTTAGGGCTAAGGTTAGGTTTGGTACAGGGTTAATGTTAGTTTTATGGTTAACGGTAGTGTTAGGGTTAGGTTTAAGCTTAAGGATGGGGTAGGGTTTGGATTATGATTAGGGGAGGAGAAGGTGTAGGGGTAGAGTTTGGCTTAGGGTTAGGGTTTGTGTTAGTGTTAGGACTGGGGTTAGGGTTGGCTTAAGGTTAGGTTTAGCAGAGCATTACGTGTAAGGATAGTGTTAGGGTTAGTGTTAGGGATAAGGTTAGGGCTAGGGCTAGGGTTAGGGTTAGGTGTAGGGTTAAGGTTATGATTATGGCTAATGCTAGGAATACTGTTAATATTAGAGATGGAGTTGGGGTTAATTTTGGGTTTGGTTTAGGGTTAGTTTTATGGTTAGTGGTAGGGTTGGGTTAGGGTTGCATTCGAGTTTGCCCTAAGGTTATGGAGGGGGTAGGGTTTCGGTTAGGGTTATGGTTAGGGGAGGAGTAGATATAGGGATAGGTTTAGGGTTAGTGTTAGGGTTAAGGTCAGTGGTAGTTGTAGGGATTGGGTTAGTGTTAGTTTTAGGGTTAGGGTTAGATTTAGGTTTACGGCTAGTGTTAGAGTTGGCATTAGGGTCTAGAACCATGGTTAGGGTTAAGAGTAGGTTATGGTTAGGAGTAGGTCTGGGGTACAATTAGGGTTAGGGTTTGGGTTTGTCTTAGATTTAGGGTTAGGTTTACTGCTGGGTCTAGGGCTGGTTTTAGGGTTAGGGCTAGGGTTAGTGTTAGGGTTAGTGCTAGGCTTAAGGGAAGGGTTTGTGTTAGGGTTAAGTCTAGGACTAGTATTGGGGTTAGGTTTGTGGTTGCATTAAAAATTAATGTTAGTTTTCAGGGTAGTATTAATGGTAGGCGTAGGGTTAGGGTTAGCATTAGTGTTAGAGTTAGGGTTAGACTTATGGGTAGGGGTTGTCTAAAATTTAGGGTTATGGTTACAGTTAGACATAGAGTTAGGATGAGGTGTAGGAGTAGGTTTAATTTTATGATTATGCTCAAGATTAGTGTTAGTGTTATCACTAAGGATTGCGTTATGTTTAGGCTTAAGTTTAGGTTTAGGGTTTCAGTTAGGGTTGGGTTTAGGGTTGGGTTAGGGTTAGGGTTCATGTTACCTTAAGTCTTAGGGTCTGGGTAAGGAGTGTTTTAGGGATAGGGATAGGGTTACAGTTAAGGCTATGGGGTAGTGATATGGTTAGCTGTGTGAATTGCATTAGGGTTAACATTAGGGCGAGGCGTAGAGTTAGGGCTAGGGTTAAGTTTATGGCTAGGGCTTTGTCTAGGGCTTGGACCAGGGTTAGGTTCAGTTTTACTGTAAGTGTTAGTGTCAGATTTAAGACTAGACATAGGGCTGCGTTTAGTGTTAGTGTTCTAGGTTGGGCTAAGTGTTAGGCCCAGTTTTAGGGTTAGGGTTACAGTTAGCGTTAGGTCTAGGGCTGAGGCTTGTGTTAGGAGTATGGCTAATATTAGGGTTAGTGTTAAGGTTAGGGATAGTGTTAGGGGTCAGGTGAGGAGAAGGATTAGGGTTAGGATTGGGGCTGGGTTAAGGGCTAGGTTTAGTTCAAGGCTTGGGTCAAGGTTAGAGTTAGGGTTATGGTTAGAAGTAGATTTAGGTTTAGGGTAAGGGCTATGGTTAGGGGTAGGGTTAGGTTTATGGCTATGGCGAGAGTCAGGGCTATGTTTACTGTTAGTTATAGGTTTATGGCTATGGTTAGGTTTAGGGCTAGGCATTTGTTTAGGTTTAGTCACAGCTATAGGGTTAGGGTTAGGTTTAGGGTTACGTATAAGTGTATGGTTACACTTAGCATAAGTTTTAAGGTTAGAGGTAGGCGTAAGGATAGGGGTGGGGTTGGACTAGGGTTATGGTGAGCGTTAGGTTTTGGGTTAGGGTTAGGGTTCGTGTAATGTTTAATGTTAGGGCTAGGGACAGAACTAGGTTTAGGGTTATGAGTAGTGTTATGGTTAGTGTTAGAACTAGGGCTAGGGTTAGGATTAGAACTCGGGTTAAAATTAGTGGTAGGGTTAGGATGAAGGTTGGGTTATGCTTGCTGTTAGAGTTAGGGTTAGGTGTAGGGGTAGGCGTTTGGTTAGGTTTAGGTTTAGGGGAGGGGGTAGGGCTAGGGCTAGTGTTAAGGTTAGGGTTGCCTTAGGCTTAAAGTTAAAGATAAGGTTAAGCCTAGAGCTAGTGTGAGAATTAAGGTTCGAGTTAGAGTTAGAGTTAGGTTTGGATTAGTGTTAAGGGTAGAGGTAGGGTTAGTGTTGGGTTAGGTCTAGGTGGGGTTAGTATTAGGGGTACGTGTTCTGTTAGTGTTTGGCCTTGGGGTGGGGAAGCGGGAAAGGGTTAGGGTTGGGGTTAGAGTTTGAGTTAAGGTTAGGGTTAGAGTTATGCCTAGGGCTAAGTTTAGACTTAGGTCTTGTGTTGGGTTATGTTTAGGGTTATGGTGAGAGTTAGGTGTAGGTTCAGTGTTAGAGTTAGCGTTAGAGCTAGAGTTCAGGTTAGGGCAAGGGTTAGGGTTAGGGCTAATAATAGGCCTAGATTTATGGATAGGTTTAGGACTCTGGTTAGTGTGGGTTATCCTAAGGATTTGGTTTAGGCGTAGTTTTGGATCTATGGCTAAGGTTATTGCTACGTTAGAGTTATAGTTAAGCTTAGTGTTTGTTTTAGGGCTAGGGTTAGGGTTAGGTCTAGGCTTATGTCTAGGCTTAGGGTTAGGGTTAGGACTAGGGTTAGGGTTAGGTTTAGGGCTATGGTAAATATTAGCCTTAGTGTTAGTACTAAGTTTAGTGATAGTGCTAGTGTTAGAGTTAGCGTTAGTGCCAGGGCTATGGAAAGGGCAAGGGTTATCATTAGGGCTAGGCCTAGGTCTATAGTTATGGTTAGGGCTAGAGTTAGGGCTAGAGCTAGGGTTAGTCTTAGGGACATGGTCATGTCTGAGGCTAAGTTTAGGGTCAGATCTGGGGCTTGGATTTGTGTTAGGGTTAGGGCTTGTGTGGAGTGTTATGGTAAGTTGTAAGGTTAGGTCTAGTGCTAGGGTTTAGGTTATGGTTAGTGCTAGCTTTAGAGTTAGTGTTATGTGTAGGGCTAGCATTTGGTTAAGGCTAGTGTTAGGCTTAGCAATTGGGTTAGGGTTAGGGCTGATATTAGGATGAGGGTTATGTTTAAGAGTAAGTTTAGTGTTAGGGTTACCATTATGTTTAGGGTTTGGGTTTGGCTTAGGTTTAGGAAAAGGGTTAGGGTTAGGGCAAGTGTTTGTGTTAGGACTCTGTCTAGGATTAGGGTTAGGCTTAGGGTTAGAGTTACGGTTGGGTTAGAGTAAGGGTTAGTGTTAGGGTTAGGTTTAGGTCTATGACTAGGATCTAGGGTAGTAGTAAGTGTTGGCTTAGGGCTAGGGTTAAGGTTTGGGCTCGGGTAGGGCTAAGGTTAGTGTCAGGTTTAGGGTTAGGGTTAGAGTTAGGGTTAGGTCTATGGCAAGAGCCAGGATTAGGGTTAGGGCTAGCATTAGGTCTAGGGTAAGCGTTATTTTAAGGCCATGGGTAAGATTAGGGTTAGGATTAGGGTTAGGGGTAGGCTAAGTGTTTGGGTTAAGGGTAGTGCTAGGGATAAGTGCACAGTTAAAGTTAAGTTTAGGTTTAAAGTTAGAGGTAAATTTAGGGGTGGGTGATGTCTAGATTTAGTGTTATGTTTAATATTAGTGTTTGTGCTAGCATTAGGGTTCTGCATATGATTAGTGTTATACCCCTAGTGTTAGGGGTAGTGGTAGGCTTAGGCTTCGGATTGGATTATGGTTAGGGTTAGGGTTTGGGTAGGTGTAGAGGTGTAGAGGTAGGGCTAGGATTAGTGTTAGGGTTAAGGATAGGCTTAGAGTTAGGTTTTGGTTTGGGTTAGAGTTAGTTTATGGAGAGAAGGGGGTAGGGTTTGGATTAAGTTTGCGTTCGGTTTACGGTTATATTTAGGGTTCGGGTTCAGGTTATTGTTAAGGTTAAGGCTAGGCTTGGGGTTCGGACTAGGGTTTGTGTACTGGTTTGGTTTAGGATTCCAAACAGCAATTTGTGCCAAATGTTGTTTAAGTATTTTGTGATCCTTACTAGCTGGAAGGAAAGGAGATGGGGTATGATGTTATTTCCAGGAATGGGTGCTAGACGTGATTTGGCTCAGCTCTACTCTGGATTCCCTGTGCTATACAAACATGTTCCCAGGGTTAAGGATAGGGTTAGAGTTAGTTTTTGCTTACGGTTAGAGTTAGTTTTATGGAGAGAAGGAGGGGTAGGGTTGGAGTTAAGGTTGCGTTAGACTTGGATTTAAGATTAGGGATAGAGATAGGGTTAGGGTTAGGTTTAGGGCTAGGGTTGTATTAGTGTTACGGTTATTGTTAAGGTTAGAGTTAAGGTGTGTGTTAGTCTTAGTGTTTAGAGTTAGTGTACTAGAGTTAGCATAGTGTTAGTGTTACGGTTAAGGTTTGGGCAAGGGTTAGGTTTAGACATAGAGTTTAGGTTATGGCTAGTGTAAGGTCTGGGTTTTAGGGCTAGGGCTAGGATTAGTTTCAGGGGTAGGTTGGGTTGTGCAAGGGGTAGGGGTAGGGTTACAGTAGGGTTAAGGTTAGCGCTAGAGTTAGTGCCAGGGTTAGGGTTAAGGCTAGGACTAGGGTTAGTGTTAGGGATAGGGATAGGCTTAGGCTTAGTGCTAATTCTTGGATTGTTGTTAGGGTTAATGTTAGTGTTTGGGTTGGAGTTGTGTTGTGGTAAGGGTCAGGTATAGGGTTAATGGTAGGCATAAGTTTAGTGTCTGGGTAAATGTTGGGTTAGCTTTAGGGTTAGGGTAAAGCATAAGGTTATGTCTAGGGCTACGGTTAGGGTTAGGGTTAGTGTTAGGGCTAAGGTGAGAATTAGGCTTCACGTTCGGATTAATGTTAGCATTAGTTTTAGGAATAGGGTTGGGGTTTGTATCATGAACCCTAACACAACTTTAGTTGTAACTCTAAACCCACTCCAAATCCTAAAACGAGCCCTAGCCCTAACCCTAATCATATGCCTACCCCTAACACTCACTGTAACTGTAACCCTATGCCAACTGTAACCCTAACTTTAAACCTAGTCCTAGCCCTAGCCCTAACAGTAACCCTAACACTAGCATAACCCTAACGCTAACACTAGTCTTAACCCAAACCAAAACTCTACATCTACTCCTACACTTTCCACTGTCCCAACCCTAAGGCACACCCAACACTACCATCAGACCTAAACCTAATCACACCCCTAGCCCTAACCTCAAAACCAGCACTGACCCTAACCATAAAAATAAATCTAGTTATATACCTAAAAGGAAACCTAACCCTAAATATGATAACTAAAATTAGCCCTAAGCCCAGCCCTAATGATAACTCTTGCCATAACACTACGCCTAACACTACCCCCACCCCTAACCCTCACCCTAACCCTACACGTAATGTAACCCTAACCCTAACACTAGCTCTTGCTGTAGCCCTAAACCAGTTCTAACACTAACCCTAGCCCTATTCCTAATCCTACCCCTACCGCTAAACCTAACATTAACCGAAACTCAAACACCCTCCCCTAACTCTAAGAATAACCATAACACTAATCCGAGCACTAACCCAAATATAACCCAGCCCTAGCCCTAACACTAACTCTAACCATAACCCTAAGCAACACTAACCTTAACCCCAATGGTAACCTTCACCCTAAGTCCAACCTTAAGCCTGACCCTAACCCTCACCTAGTCCTAGACCTGATGCTAACACTAGCCCTAGCCCAAACCTTAACAATTGACCAAGCTTTACTCATAACCCTAACCCTAGCATTAACCCTAGCAATGGCCCTAACCCTTACACTAACCCCAACCCTAACCTTAGCCCTAACCAACAATAACCTTAATCCTAACTAACACCAAGCATTCTCCTTGACATGGACCTAACCCTAAGCCAGTCCTAGATCTGAGCCTAACCCTGGCTCTAGAATGAATTGTAAACGTTCACCAAGCCCTAGACCTAATGCAAACCTTAGCACTAACACTAGCAATGGCCCTAAACCTAACCATAACACTAAAACTATCACTAACCCTAAACCAAACCCCAACCCTGACACTAATTGCACCCTAATCCTAACCCAAACCCTACCCAGAACTGTATCTCTGACCTGAAGAGGAACCTTAAATCTAACCTGAACCTGAACACTTACCCTAACCCGAACCTGAACCACAACACTAACCCACACCATAACCCTAACCCTAACCCTAACCCTAACCTGAACTCCAACCGTAAACCAAACCCGAACCCAAATACTAACCCGAACCCGAACCCTAACCTTAACCTTACCCTAACTCGAACTCTTACCCTAACCCTAAAACTAACCCTAAACCTAAACCAAACCATAACTCTAACACAACCAACGACTAACCCGAACACTAACCCTAACGTGAACTCTAACTCCAAGCCTAACCCTAACCTAAACCCTAACTAGAGTCAAATCGTAACTGTAACCTAAAGCATAACCCCACCCTATCGCTAAACCTCACCTGAACCTGAAACCGAACCG
This sequence comes from Diceros bicornis minor, assembly GCF_020826845.1. Classification (NCBI taxonomy): domain Eukaryota; kingdom Metazoa; phylum Chordata; class Mammalia; order Perissodactyla; family Rhinocerotidae; genus Diceros; species Diceros bicornis. The sequence continues at coordinate 405,962 of NW_026691791.1, forward strand.
TAAAGCTAAGCCTAACACTAACCCTAATCCTAAAACGAACCCTAACCCTAAAAGTAACCCAAAGCCTAACCCTACCTTAAACTTAACCCGACTCCGGAAACCGAACTGGAACCATAAACCCAGTCTTAACACTAACTCTAATCCTACACTTAACCATAACCCTAATCTGAAATCGAACCCTCACACTTGCCCTAACTCTAACAGTCACCTTAACTCTAACCCTAACCCAAAACCTAACACTAACCATAAAATGAACCCTAACCTGAGCCCTAATATAAAGCCTAATTTGAATCCTAACCAGAACCTTAACAATAACCGCTACTCTAACAATAACCCTAACCCTAACCCGAAACCAAACCCTAACTCTAATGTGAACCTTAACTCTAATCTGAACCCTAACCCTAACCCTAGTCCTGACATTAAGCCTAACCTGAACCCTAACTTTAACAGTTACCCTAACCCGACCCTTTCCCGAAAACTAGCACTAAGCATAACCTGAACCTTAAATTTAACCCTGACCTTAACCCTAAACATAAGCAGAACACGAACCCGAACCCAAATGCTAATTCTAACCCTAACACTAACCCAAACCCTAACTCTAATGTGAACCTTAACTCTAATCTGAACCCTAACCCTAACCCTAGCCCTGACATTAAGCCTAAACTGAACCCTAACTCTAACAGTTACCCTAACCTGACCCTTTCCCAAAAACTAGCACTAAGCATAACCTGAACCTTAAATTTAACCCTAACCTTAACCCTAAACATAAGCAGAACACGAACTCGAACCCAAATGCTAATTCTAACCCTAACACTAACCCAAACCTTAACCTTAACACTACCCTTAATCCTAACCTGGACCATAACACTAACCTTAACCCTAACCCAAAACCTAACTTAAATTCGAACCCTAAACCTAGCCCTGACCCAAACACTAACCTAAGCCTAAAACTAACCTACCCCACAAAACGTAACACTAACTCAAACCCTAACACAAACCATAACCCGAAGCTAACCATAACCCGAACACAAACCCTAACACTAACCCAATCACGAACCCTATCAGGAATCCTAAACCAAACCCTAAACCTAACAGAACCCTAACTCTAATCCTAACCATAAACCCTAACACTAACCCTAAACCTAAATAAAACCAGTGCCCGTACCCTAACCCTAACACTAACCCGACCCATAACCTTAGTGCTAGCACCAACCCGAAGCCTAACACTAACCTGAAACCTAGCACTAATCCTAACCATAACCCTAACAGTATCCCTAACCCTAACACTAGCCTTGAACCTCACAATAATCCTAACAATAACCCTAACCAGAACTCTAACCCTAACCATACCCAACCGAACCGTAACCCTAAACCGAGCCCTAACCCTAAGCCTAACCATAACCCAAACCCTAGCAGTAACCATTACCCTAAGCCGAACCTGAACCCTAACCCTAATGCTAACTCTAACCCAACACAATCATAACCCTAACCCTAGACTTAACCCTAATTCTAACCCTAAACTTTACCCTAACGTGAAACCTAATGTTAACCATAACACATACCTAACCCTAACCTTAACCCTAACCCTAATCCTAACCAGAACACTAACCCTAAAACTAAGCTGCACCCTAAACTTAACCCTAAACTGAACCCTAACCCAAAACCTAAACCAAACCCGAATCCTAAACCTAGTCCTAGACATAATTCTGATCCAAAACCTAACCCTAACAATAACCCTAATGCTCAACCGAACACTAACCCTAATCCTAACCCGAAACCAACCCTAACTTGAAGCCTAGCCATAAACCTAACATGAACCCTACCACTAATCCTAACCCTAACCTGAACCTGAAACCTAATCCTAACCCTAATCTCAACACTAATTCTAACCCTAGCCCTAACCCTAAACTTAACCCGAACCCGAACACTAACCCTAATCTTAACTCGACCCTAACCCGAAAACAACCTTGACCTTAAACATCAACCTAAACTTAACATGAACATTAACCCTAACCCTATCAGCAATCCTAGCCCGAACTGTAACCCTAACCCTAAACCTAATCTTAGCCCGAGTCAAACCCTAAGCCTAACCCTAACTCGAACACTAGACCTAACATTAAAACAAAACATTACCCGAACCCGAACTCTATTGCTAACCCTAACCTTAAACTGAAGTCTAACCATATTTCTAACCCTAATGCTAGCCCTAACCCTAATCCAAACCCAACGCTAAACCTAACCCTAACCCTAACCCTAACCCTAGACCTCAATCAAACCCTAATGCTAACCATAACCCTAATCGGAAATCAAAAGGTAAACCTAACCCTAACCATAACCCGAACCCAACCCTAACCCTAACCCTAGCCCTAACAAGAAACCTAACGCTAAAGCGAAGCCTTTTTTGAACCCGAAACCTAATCATAACCCTAATCCGAATACTAACCCTAAACCTCAGCCTAACCCTAAGCCTAACACTAACCCGAATGCTAACCTGAATCCAAACCCTAACAAGAACCCGAACCCGAACCCTAACACTAACTCGATGCCTAACCCAACCACAACCCTAAGCCTAAACCAATATGAAAACCAAACCCTAACCCTGACACTAACCCGAAAACTAACACTAACACTACAGCTAACCCTAACCCTAAAACTAACTCGAACCCTAACACTAAACCCAACACTAAACTGAACCTGACCACTGACCCTAGCCCTAAACCTAACCCTAAACTCTAACACTAACCCTACACATAAAACAAACCTTTACCAAACCCAAACCCTAACCCTAACCAGAACCATGACCCTAACACTAACCATAACCCTAACCCCAACAGTAACAGAAACCCTAACCCTTACACTAACCAGATCATAACCCTATGCTAACTGAACCCTAACCCTAACCTGAAATCTAACCGAAACCTGGCAATCAACCCTAATCCTAAACTCAACCCTAACCCTAACCCTAACGTAAACTCAAACATACCATTAACGCGAATCATAAGCCTATCCCTAACAGAACCATAAACCTAACCGTAACCCTAAACATATACCTAAATATAAAGGTAACAGTAATCCGAAAACTAAACCTAACCCTAACACTGACAGTAACCGGAAACCAACCATAACACTAAAGTAACACTAATAGTAGCCCAGGAAATGGCTTTGCGGAGAAAAGCATGAAGGAGGGCACGTGTGAGGCCTTCTTCCTGAGTGCAGAGGAGCCATGCAGAGGGCAACGGGATGGCTGGCTCGGCTCACCTGCTTTCTCCAAAGGAGGCTGGCCAACCAGCCGAACATGCCACCTGGCACATGCTCCTTCCAAAGGGACAAGTTCTGGAGGACAAAGCCTTAGGGATGGCCGCCAAGTCTCCTGGGGCGAGTGCTGGACCCCATCAGAGGAAGAAGCAGCCTGGCAAGTGGTGTGCCAGACCTGAGATCTGGTGGCCTCCCACACCCGGGTCCCTGTCCTACGCAGGGCTCCCAAGGGAGGATGATGGTCGTGGCAGTGGCGGGTGGGGTGGGGCTGGCATTGGGCTTGCCCTGGGATGGCCCAGGAGAGGGCTTCAGGGGATGGGCTGCCCCTGGCAAGGTCTGAGGGACCGACCCAGCTCGGGGCTGTCTGGGGCAGAGAGAGAATCCCCCTCCGCCCTTTCCCTTTAGGTTCTTATGGCTGGCCAAATCCTTAACAAGATAGGTTCATTAGAGAAAAATCATACTGAGATGAAGAAGGTGTGTACATGGGAGGAACCCAGGAAAAAATGTCTCTCCACACAATGGCAGAGATTCTCATCTTGTGTCCTCTCATGAGCTAATGACAAAGGAGGATGTCAGGGGTAGGCATGTGGGATGTGAGAGGGGAAAAAGACAATTTTCATGGAGAGGAACATGTAAAGTCATGTCTGAACAATTTCCCCTGCACTGGGATCAGGTCTGGAAGGGACAGCAAGGAGGTGACCAGGAACCAACCTCTGTGTGGTGGGGCTGGCCACGGGGCAGGCGTGGAGGCGGCAGGTGGAAGTGGGATGGCGTGTCAGTTGGCACCAGCCAGTGGTAGAGGCAGTGACTCAGAGGTCAGGGATTTCTCTCTCTCTCTCTCTCTCTGCCTTGGGGAACTGAGGAGAGGAAGGTGAGGTGCCCTGCCCACCTCTCCTACCTCTCCCATGGGCCCTTCTTTCTCTGGCTGCTCCAGGAACCCTGCGGGCTTGGGTTCAACCCCTTCAGGCCAAGGGTGCATGCGTGGCCGCCAGAGCCTAGGGCGGGCCGTGGGGGTCCTCAGTGAAGGCCCCACCCTCCCACCAGGCTCTGAACGGCTGGGGCGTCCCTAGGGCGACTACCAGCTGCAGCTGAAAAACACCGTCCTTCTTGACTTGGCTTCAGCTGTTGTCTCCCTCCCCTCGTCCAATTCATCTCAGTTTGCAGGCAGCTTCACTGCCTTGGAAGCGTTGGTCTGGCCCTGGTGACTCCAGGCAGACTGGGGTTCGAGCTCAAGGCTCTGCCTGGGCCAGCTGCTTTGTCCCAGGGCTCATTTATACCTCGAAAGACAAAGCCATGGCCTAACCCCACACCTGCACTTTCCACAGCAGCCAGGTGGAGGAAAGGCTCTGTGGACTCAGAAGGGCTGAGACAGACATATGGCAAAGCAGTGAGTGCGGCCCCACGAGCCCGCAGGCCTAGGGAGCGGTGGTCGCACTGGGCAAGCCCTTCTGGCGACAGGTCCAAGCCTCCTTTCTGGAGTCGGGAGGGCCTGGCCTTCCTAGTGACCAGGCCATGGCTCTGGGGAGAAATCCACGATGGAGTGCACACGTGAGGCACTCTGCCTGAGGGCAGAGGTGTCACGCCCATGGCGACTGCAAGGCTGGCAGGGCTCGTCAGCTTTCTCCAAAGGAGCCTGGCCAACCAGCCCAACCTGCCACCTGGGCCAGGCCCCTTCCAAGGGGACAATTTCCAGAGGATATAGCCCTGGGGATGGCCGCCAAGTCTCCTGGGGCGTGTGCTGTGCCCCAACAGAGGAGGAAGCAGCCTGGCAACCGGTGTGCCAGATGTGAGATCAGGCGGCCTCGCACACCTGGGTCCCTGCCTTGCCCACGTCTACCTTCATTGATCGAGGACGATGGTCTTGGCAGTTGCAAGTGGAGATATTCATTAGAGACTTAACTTGGTGTTGTAGTTAAGGAGCATAACATAAGAGCACAGAGATTGGTCTCTGCCATTTATCAGCTTTGTAACCTGGATGAGTTTTCTTGCCACTGTATGCAGTCTCTTCATCTATAAAATGGTGAAAAGGTCAACATTTACTAGATCGGGATATTTTTAGGTTCATGTATGTTCAAGCACAGAATTTACATTCAGAGTGTAGTCCTTGGCTCAGTAGAAGTGTTTGTTGCTGTTATTATAATTATCATTATTTCATGTCCTTATCTTCCTCGTGAGTTCCCTGTAAAACCAACCATGGTCCACGGTGTCAGCAGTTTTATTCCAGGTCCCTGCTTAAAGGCCTGCAGAGGGAACCTCTTGCTCATAACCTCCTGTTTTAATCCCAGTATCTGGGGGATACAGTGATCTCTTTCTTCTTTGCACTGAGGCACTGATTGGGGGCCCAAACCAACCCTGCATGTCCTCCTTTTAATAGATGATGCTTTTGAAACATTGCTTAGTGTTCACTTGGTGGACTATGCTCCCTGACATGAACAACGCACGGGAGAGATCATGTAGGAAACATTGGTGCATGTAGGGCTCTGAGTTGACCATAACACAGAGTACAGTTGATCAAAGGCCAAGGTAAAGTTCCTTAATGCAAAGATCTTCAGAGATGAGGGTGTTCTAATGTGACACCACCTGAAAATAAAGCAAATACATAAAAGTATATGTAGTTTTAAAAGGGAAAGCACGCAAGTAAAAGAATTGATCCAATTAAATACACTATTCTATTTGCTTATGTATCTAATTACTGATAGGAAATAGCCAGGTGTAGAGATAGTAAAATTGATCAATTTCATAGAGAATTCTTTTAACAATTGTTCATACCTTGTGTTTTACATCATTGATTAGGGTAATTTTCATCTTTTCCTTTCCTAGTGTCTCCATCGTTCTCAACTTGTCCAAGAGACATATTTATTTTATCCCCTAAAATTTTAGTGAAATTTAAAAAAAGATAGGACATATTTTAAGTTGTTGATTTTGTATATTGGAGGGGCACTAGATTGCAAGTGAATTAGTGATAATGAGACTTTTAGTTTGGTAAAAGATGGTAGTTGGAATTGATACCAGGATGTTTGTAACCCAGTTTTTACTTCATTATTGGATGTAGTTTTCAAAATGCCAGAGTTGGTAATTTTTAATGTAATAACTTGTCTCATTTTAAAATATGTGTTTTTGGAATGAGTGATGAAGGTAAGTAGAAAATAATTTAATGTAATGACTGTGTTTCTCCAATTGATCTGTTATAAACCGAACAGCCATATAGCATTGTTTTGTCCAAATGTCCTGTTGGTACTCTCTTAAGTTTTCTTGCTATGACTCTAGCAATCTAGGGTCACGTTACCTGCTCTGTCCTAATGAAGCTTTCACTTGTAAGAGTGACATTGTCAATAATAATGACCAATTTGCACACAGTTTTTCTATTTTCTAAAGTGTATATATATCAATTTCAAACTTTGATAACATAATTATTAAGGAATGAACTATTTGCAGTGAACTTAACAACTGATTGCTACACATTATTGTGTAGTGACATCATGGTTAAAAACATTATTTGCAACATGTGGCCACTTTCAATTTTATTTTAAAGGAAAGTGTTCAATGACTTTTTTCTTTTTGAAGAAGAAAGCCTTGCACTTCCATCTTAGAAATTGAGAACTTGTTTTTTGCCTTTCTTTTGTCTTCAGCTCTTCTTTATACTTGTTGTTAATTCACATATGCAGTTACTTCAGATTCATGGTGCTAAATCTTCTGCCTTTTTCATGGCTCTCACTTTAAATTTTCCATAACTCCTTCTGTGAAACAGGTTTTTCTCCATGTTCATATATCAAGGAAGGAACCGACTCTCCTTTCTGTGAACTTGGAGAGGAGGCCAAGGTGAAGCCTCGGTGCCCCTCCCCACCAGTGAACTGCAGAAGGGCTGCAGATTCCTGTGACTCTTTTGCTCCCCTCCTGGCTCCCTACATAGTTGGCATTGTCTGCACAGAGGAGCCCAGTTGTTACAATCGAATTTTTGTAGTCGATAGAAGCCGGCTGAATGAAAAGACTGGCTAGAAATGACATCAGCAAGCAGTGTGCTCCAAAACTTGGTGGCAGAAACATGAAGAAGAAGAAAACCTTTCTGTTTATGTTGTGTTCTCTTTCTCTTCTCTCCCTTCATTTTCCTTTATTTAGATGGTACAAAGCCTGTCCACCCCCCATAGTGGTCGTTTTTTCCCTCAAAGCCCCAGTACATAGCTATATATCTTAGTTGTAGGTCAACCCGTGGTGATTCTTTTCCTGGAGTCCCACAGCAGTTTATTCATATGTCTTTCATTCAAATTATCTCTGTAGTGTAATTTATCTGTTTATACATATCTGTCTTCCTTGCAGACCCCCAACATTTCAAGACCTTTGGGCACATAGTATATACTTAAGTATGTGAGTGAATCTATGAAGATCCTTTGTTGAATAAGATCCAAATAAATATAGTCGCTACTCAGCACATGAATGCAAGCATTAGAGAGAGAGTGTTGTGTCTGCTGAAGCAGGCTGTGGTGCGGTTTAGGGGCTCAGTGTCAAGGTTTCTCGAGAGATTGAGACAAAATCAAAGAGATAATTAACTTGAGTTTTAAAACTCATGGAGAACAGGAACAGTCTGTCTAGGTGTGAATCAGGACTTGATCATTCTTGTTGCATCTTTGGAAAATCCAGTCCTTTATCTTTCTATGGAAATGTGACTGGCCAAGAGAGTGAAAGGAGGATTGGCTTTTAGAAAGGCAATTTTGTCACAGGAAATCCTGGAGGAAAACATATGGAAGGAGAGCTGGTAGAAACATGGCAGAAATTTTTTGTGTAGAAACCCAAAAATTGAGTTTAAATGCTGGCTGAAAGAATTGTAACCCAACTTTTCTCCAATACAAATTTAAGCACCTTTTAAATATCTAGGTATACAAAAGGATTACAAAGGAAAATAGATCAAACTGAAAGGAGTTTAGGATGGAAGAAAGCAACGAAGCTGAAGTAAGCCAGTACACTGAAATGTGTTTCAGAAGGACCTGCAGTATTTAAAGGTAGTCGGAAATGTATCGCTCAGGTTTAAAGTAGAAAGGGAAATGGGAACAATTTTCGGTCATCTCATGTCCATGAGATGAAAAACAACAGTCTCTCAGAGAAGCAAAACTTTTCTGGCCTCTAATGTCCCAAAAATGTGTTTCGAATTGTGCCTAATGAAAGAGATTCTGTGTGATGTAATGCAAATGCAGTATCATCAACTCATTTCCAAGTTTAGTTCAAACACTTTAGGACACGTTCAATTGAGGTAATGCACAAATTCTATAAGGGGCCAAGGAAGAGGTTGAGAGCATTCTCTCTTCAGCTGCTCACTTGACCAAGGGAGAAAATATTCTTGAACACATTGACCACGTCTCCTAATGATAATGCCTTATTTTGAACTTTTCTTTTTGTAAACTCAGCCTGCATTTCCCCTTACTTATGCAAGCTAAAGGCTGTGTGTAGACATCCTTCGTTGGCAATGAGGAGAAGATCCATACTATTAAATAATCAAATAAGCAGACCATACGGTTGGCCCCTTTTAGGAAAATGACAGGTTTAAACCCACCTTCATTTTTGGAGGGGCATAGTATGCTAGAATTAAAATATCTACCATTTGTTATGCAGCTAATGATAAGTCATGCTATTTACATGAAATTTAATGAGTTCTTCCTCTATTAAGTTGACTAGATTTTAGTCAAACTGATGTATAATTTTATATAAGTGCATTATTACTTAAAATGTAAAACTCTTTAGAGGCGACTTCATTCTGTTTTAGAGGCATATTTTGTATATTTTGGTGTGATTTTATTTATTTTCCTTCAGAACAGAGAGTCACATCCTAGTCTTTTTATTGCTGACCTCTCTGTACAAGATAAAACTCATCCAAGTTTATTTTGTTTCATAAGGTACAGGCTTACTTGGTGATGATAAAGATATCATTTCTGAAACACATTTGGAACTGTGGGCAGCCCAGAATTTTAGATTATGCTCAGAACTTTAGCGAGGTAACTTCGAAAAAGATGGAACATTTAATGTTTTTCCAGGAAAGTTTTGTCCTACTTTGCTTCACAGTAATTTAAAAAAAAAAATTTTAGTTTCTTAATTCTTCAGAAGTGTGATTGAAGAAGTTGGCAGGTTTAAATGTATCCTTGAGAGAGCTCTCTCTGGGTTATTCTTTCAAAACAACCATCTCAGTTGATGAATAATTAGTGGAGATTCTGTCAGTACCAGAGCTGAGAGAGGCAGTTCCCAAAGCTCCAGCAGGTGCTGGGAGAGGTGAGCGCTGGTAACCAGTGCCGTCCAAGTTTGGATGAGGCGTGGTCATTCTCAGGATGTTAGACCTGAATGGAGTTCTCAAATGTAGCCCAGTGACTCTAGACCTGAGCCCTGCTCAGAAGCCAGTTGACTTGTCATTCGCTCTGAGCCTGGTGTCTTCCCTCTGCTCGTGCCCCTTTTTGCCATTTCTCATGCTTCTCCTGACTCTTTTTCTTTCCTACATCTTCTTTCACCTTTTTTCTCACTTTGTGACTTTTACTCTCTATTATATTCCTTCTCCTTCTCATTTTTTTCTCTGTCTCTTATTTTTCTCATTCATTTTCTTTTTATTTGGTAGTACAGTTACTCTGTACATCATTTTCATCTTAAAATCTTGACCCTCTATAACTCCTATACTTCAGCTAGCTATTTTGAAGAGACCATTTTGATAAATTACTCTTAGATGTTATAACATGCTGATTCAAGGAAATAAAAACGATCACGAAAGGGATGGGGATGGAGAATGAATTCACTCCAGGTAGCCCTGGAATTAGACAGAGGGAAACTGAAAGCTTAGGTGTGGGTGTTCAAAATATTTCCTGATACATCTTTGTAGTTCATTGTTGTGGTAAACTGCACACAGTCTTATTTGCTGTTGGAGCCCAGAAGTTTGCTCCTCTGGGCAGGTCAGCAGGTCTTGGCGTATGGAAAAGAAACTAGGAACACTGCATGCATTTCTAATGTAAAGAACTCTTAGTGTTCCACCAGGAGACCCTTTGGGCTCTTCCCTGCACTATCTGAATAGAAAAAGAGGAAGAGAAGCTTTGCTCCATCTGCACAAAACCGGGACCTTATCTTGAGTTTGAGAGGATTTAGAGGTGACTGAAAAGGAATGTGTTCCCGAGTTTGAATTTGCTTTAACAAGAACTATTTGCTGGCTTTGATGTTAAAAGTCTTTATTCAAAATTGGCTACATCTAGTGCTAAGTTCAGAATGGAGATTTGTCAGTATAAGAGAGAAGAATCCCTTCTTGATTAAGTCAGTGAAATACAGTATTTGGGAGAATGGTTATGTTTGAAGGACACTTGTTAATATTCTGTTGCCACAGTGACATCTGTTAGTAAGTGACTACGTCATGCTATTCTCAATGATTTCTGTTTGAAAGACATACTGAGCTTGATATATAAATGGCAAGCAATAGGATATATTGGAACATATGAAGAAGCCATTTGGAGTAAAGCTAATTCGGCCTGAATTTTTTTTTCCAAAAGGGCCTGTCGCCTGCATTGTGTATCTGCTTTACCATGTCCCAAAGCGAAGTGAAAATGCCCTTAAGATAAGAATGTAACTTACCACTCATTGGCATTTCCTTAAGGATAAACATTTCTCCTTAGGCTAGGATTTGATTGCTGCAGTCATCCTTTGACCACCCAGCTCCAGACAACAGACCTGACACCAGCCACGCCCATCGAGACAGCAGATCTGCTCCCCTGCTGTGTCCATCAATAGTTGCTCTGGAAGGGCATTCTGGCAGGGCTAATCTCGTGGCTATTTTAAAAGGGACATTGCAATCACATGCAATAGATTCTCTTTGACGGTATATAACCAGAGCGGTTATATACCTTCCTTATGGAAGGTAGGCCACAGGCCATGGTCCTCAAAAGCTGGCTTATCATAAACTCACCCAAATTTTTATTTATAGATTGATTATGGATTATTTACCTCGGCAAGCTGATGTGCAGGAAGTAGTAAAGGCACAATGGTATCCGTGTTGCCTGATATAAAATCTTTCCTCCCTCTTTCCCTTCCCAGGATGCCCACTCTTCATGGTGGCACCTACTTCCATGGTGTGATCATTTTCTGATGACTCCTTTCATTCCCCCTTACAATTACTCAACAAATATTTAAACACCTACTGTATGCCAGGCTTGGGATACCCTAAGGAAAAAATTATCTACACAGTCTCTATCTTCACAGAGCTTGTTTTTGTTGGCTAAGTGAGATAATGGATAAGTAGGCAGACAAGTGAATTATATAGTCTATTGTGTGATGATCTGTGTCATGAAGAAGGTAAGTGACAGGCAATGGGGTGAGCTAGAGAGTGAGTGGGTTGCTACTTTAATTAGAGAGCCCGGGGAGGCTGGAACAAGGCCCAGAGGGAAAGGACAGAGCAGGAGGACATGCAGATACCCCAGGGCTGCAGAGATGCTGTGGAGGAACTGCTACTTGGATGTTGTTGGGCAGCAAGAAGCCCGTGTGGCTGGAGCACATTGAGCAAGAGGGGAAAGGCAGAGAAGGTTTGAGACGCCAGGGAGCATGAACAGATGAAAGAAGACCACTGGGCCCATCAAAACTGTGCTGTAAGTGAAATGAAAATTTTCAATTTCATTTAACTATACGTTATACAATTTAAGTAGCAAATAATTTTTGTTTTTCTATAGCCTTGTCACATACATCAACTAAAATGCTGCTAAATTGGCAATGTCTAAATTATCCCCAGGAATGACTGCTGTATCTTGTCAGGCGTCTGGTCTGCACAGCAATCGGGGGTGGGAGTTATGTGACAGTCAGGAGACGAACTCTAGTCTTCAAGTTGCCACCAACTGCTTGTGTTATGTCTCATTTGTAAAACGTGGAGGACGGAAAAGATGAGTGGTTTTCAGACCCCCCTCAATGAAGCACTGGGGATTCCTGAAGGCTCTTTGTTTTTTTTTGTTTGTTTTTGTGAGGAAGATCTGCCCTGAGCTAACATTTGCCACTCCTCCTCTTTTTGCTGAGGAAGACTGGCACTGGGCTAACATCCATGCCCATCTTTCTCCACTTTATATGGGATGTCGCCACAGCATGACCTGACAAGCCGTGCATTGGCGTGTGCCCAGGATGCGAACCAGTGAACCCTGGGCTGCTGAAGCGGAGTGCACTCACTTAACCACTTGTGCCACCGGGCCGGCCCCGAAGGCTCTTTGGTTTTTTCTTATGTTTATAAACTTCGATGCAAGCTTCACTTAGAAGAAAGTGTCCCCTAGCTTTAAAAAGATTTCTGGACTTGGTTATCTCTTAGGTTTTCCAGTATGAAGAATTTGCAGTCTCACAGACTCCCAAAGGACAGACAAAAGGAGCACGATCCCTTTTACCTGAGTGTCTCTTGTGACAGTGCTCATTGTCTCTCATTCAAACCAGAAGGTGATTTGCCAATAGTGAGATATAGCATTTGAGACCTCATCCTTCAAGATGGCTGAGTTGTCATGCATCATTGTACAGACTTACGCTAAGTGAATAATATAAAAGTGAATGTCTTAGCAGGTACTTTCTGGCACAAAATAGAAACTAGGAATTGAGCAAAGTAATTATGATTGATATATGTGAATAAGGGCATACGGCTATTCTAATTTCAAAAGTCATTAATGACATGAGTGTCAGTCACTGTACATATTAAATATGTTGAAAAGCAGTCATGTTCTCATAATACAGAATGATAACTGGAAGATAAACTGGATTTTTTGGTACCTATGGTTAAAGATATATTTTCTTTAGTTTTGTTTTCTGATTGAGGAAAGGAGAAAATTTATTTGTTAATATATTGACTAACTTCTTCCTTTCCAACCTAGTCTCTCAATGTGCTATTTTGGAAACTCTGAAAAAAATGTTCAGATGCTGTTCCACCAGTAAGAAGATCTTGTTAGGATTTCGAATCCTTTTCTCTCTTATTTGTCATAAAATTGTGACAGACACTGATTTATCTTCCAGTCTGCCCAGGTGGCTAAGCCACCTTGTTTCTCTAAGCCTGCAGGGGAATCCAGTCAGGTGGAAGGGGATGTCTTCTTCCACTTAGACTTTGCAGAGAAAATCAGCCTTGAAGTGGAACTGAGTACATGCTTTTCAGAAGCTGCATCATTCTCTACCCAACCAGAGCATTGGACCTGACAACAGCTGGATCCAGCAGAAAACTGGCCACTCTAGAAGATGTCCTATGGAGATGTGCCTGGCTGGACTAATAGTCATGTGGATATGATTTTTAAAAAAATCTCTCAGAGCTTTTTTAAAATCAAATAATATCTTAAGTTGCTTTAGTAGATGAAACATTAGTTAGTGTCTTTTTAATTTCCACAGAAGCTTTTTTTGCTGTTACTAAAGAAGCCCAATTTTATGTCTTTTTTCTTGTTACAAAAATGGACTTACTATTAAAAAAAGAAACCTGCAAGAAAGGAAACACTCATATGGAATAGAAATTGTGGGTAGAAATTGCTACTTTTTTATATAAAATCATCTGTTTTATTTATTTATACTTTCTCCCAACTGTGCTTTTGAAAATAACTTAATATTAGAAATTGCCAGTAAGAAGAGGGGGTGCTCTCTTGAGTGTGGTCCAGTAGAAGTCAGGCGACTCAGACCTGAGTTCTAGGCCCAGGTCTGTTTCTGGTTAGTGTGTGACAACGTACTTAGTGTCTCTGGAACCTAAGTATCCTTTTCTGTAAAATTAAAGAATTTGATGATTTTTGAGAACATATCCAAATATTAAATGGCTTCTCTTTTAAAAAGTAGAAAGATCCTTCTCAAACTTAAAAATTATCAAAAAATTTTTGTGACCTTTCACTTACCAAGAACAACTGATCTCCCTTCAATTATATTGATTGAACATAAAGATCATAAAAGTATAAATTTGGTAATCTAATAAATAAATTAGCAGAAAAATGAGCCAGGAATAAATTTATGATCAATCAAGATATTACATTATGAAAGTATTACTGTTAGTTACAGTATATAAAATTATGACACTAAAATAGTATCCTTTTGCTGTTTGTAAATTTATATTGTTACTCATATATCACTATTAACCCTACTAAGTTTTACAAGTAATAAAATGTCTTGAAAGGAAAAAACAATAAAGCAGCAGCCCTGCATTACACATGAAAGTTGTGCTCCCCCTGGAGGGAAAATGAGGATACAACATTGGTTGAGGACTTCATTTTGTAATCCACTGATACCTTTCAAAACTATAGCTATTATTGTAAGAGTAAAGATATTCTTAAGAATAGTGCCACACAACAGGATTTCCCAGCTTCCTTTTGTCGGAGCTGAGACCTACATCAGGCTGGGGCACTTGAAGAGGCATGGGGGACTCAGCTGAGGGTGATTTAATTACTGTGAGATGATTAGCCAATAACAAATAAGACGGAGAAAGATTAAAAATAGGTAAAGTTAAATAAAGTTGGAAATAATTAAGAAAAGTATCTTAATGCCTTCAAAATATCCTCTCATTAATTTATGGCAGTTTTTTTTTTGAGGCATGACTAGGATAGTATGCTAGATTTTTCTAAATCCTTATCTCCAGGGCATATATTACTGAGTTCTTCATTATGTATGAAAATGCCAAAGAAAACCCAGACAAAAGTGTTCTGTACTATCAACAAGGACAAAATATGTACAACATTGCTCTATATATTAAGATTCCAATTGTAATAGTCAAGACATATACTCATGTGTGTAAAATTATAATAATTTTCTATTTGTCTCAGGCTGTGAACTGTGGTAAAATATATAGTAATAAGCAGAAAATCTGAAGAACTAGGTGATTTAAAACACCTGATTTTACAGCTTGGACATTCAAGGGTGAAATAGATCAATTTAAATTTCACACCTTCTCCTTTCCTTGTAGCCAGTGAAGTGTCTGGAAGACAGAAAACACATAAAATTAATTGAGAGTTAACAGTATTTGGAGGCAGTTGAGGTTAAGCCCCCAACAATGGTGACCCTTACTTCAGGAGCCATTGACTCTTTGTCATAAGTTTATTTTATACATGGGTTCTCATCTTAGATGATGTGTGCATGTTTCATAGAAGAAAGGAAATGAGAATTAACTATCAATCTACTGTGCACCGGTTCCTTTACCGTATTACCTTATGCAATTCTTACAATAATCCTTTAAAGTAACTGTTATAATTCATATTTAACTGATAAAGAAAACCATGTTTCAAAATTGATCAAGGGTAAGAGGGACGATCTGAACATCAGCCTGTTGGGTTTATGCCTTATATTCTCTCCACTGTGATAAAAATGGTGCTTCAACATGGGTACTCACCATCTGGCTATTTCATACCGGCTCCTGCCAACAGCATTGGCTGAGATGAGATGAGAAGTTTATTTCCAAAGTTATTCTATTATATTTAAACTGTACTATTTATGTGTCAGATATCAAGACATGTTTTAGAGGCATAGAGAGCAACTGATTAGTTCACCTACACATTTTTAAGGTTTGATATAATTTTCGTGTGCCACATCGTGTCAACTTTGTGTCAACTTTACCAACTTTAGTGTTTCACTGTTTTTTTAAAAACTCAGAATTTCACTTTTCGTGTAAAGCACCTTGCTGTTTTCTTCTTAGTCAATAGATGGCAGTGCTGTATCGTTGTAAATTACCACTGCAGCAGGAAAGGAGAGGCCTTAAGCCAGTTTGCTCTGTACAAATGACGGACATAGGAGGATTTCTGGTCCATCAAGTCTGCCTGTGCTATTCCGTGGACGTAATGGGATGTCCAGGACTGCTTAGTCAGAGGCACGAGGCAGAATCAGAAAGCATCATCTAAGTTCTTCTTCAGAAGTGAGTTGAGGCACCTGTCCTTTCACCTGAGCACACTGGATTTTATTGAATGTGTTCTGACTCTTACTCTCTCCCTGTACTTAATAATTCTGGGAGCACCATGCCCCTAGAAAAACACAGGACTCATAAAGCCTTTTCTCAACTAAACAGAGTTGAGGGCTATTGTGTTGCCCGAGAGTCTGATGCTTAAAGAAAATACAGCTGGTGCTCAGGCAGAAGGAAAGAGTGTCAGCCACTCCTGGAGGGCTTTTATTGATGCTCCCATGGAATGAGCAAGTTTAAAATAAAACCACATTGCTTAAACCTCACTAACTGATTGTTTTATTTTCAAATAATATGTTCTGAAAATATGCTATGTCTGAAAAACTACTTCATAAAACTGAAACAATTGTGTTTATTATTCTCTGGTATCTGAAATACTATTAAAACTGTAAATCCTATAACATTCTACAATATACAAATCGGCAAATATCAATTATATTCTCTAAAAAGATTTGCTCCCATGTTAAAGATTAATATATGGTAGATTAATATATGGTTACCACTCAGTTTTTAACTCATTTTTTGTTTTTGAAATTACATATAAAATTTGTGTTTTGAAGTATTTTCCTAAAACTCAACAACTTTCTGATATAAATGGACTAGATGAAAGGAAACTAAAATGAAATTTGATCTTTAAAACTCTAGCTTTGGGGGGCTGGCCTTGTGGCTTAGCGGTTAAGTGCTTGCGCTCTGCTGCTGGCGGCCCGGGTTCGGATCCCGGGTGCATCCCGACGCACTGCTTCTCCACCCATGCTGAGGCCACGTCCCACGTACAGCAACTGGAAGGATGTGCAGCTATGACATACAACTCTCTTCTGAGGCTTTGGGGGGTAAAAATAAATAAATACATTTATAAAACTCTAGCTTTGTGTAAAAATTAATAATATCAGGCAGCTGAAAGTTGGGTCTCTCCACATTATGATATTTATTAATTGTGAATAGCCACATCTATTGCAAAGTGCTGAATAATAAAAAGAAATTAAACAATATCAACACATTCTTATCCCACATGTTGCACAGTTTATTAGCAAATAAATTCTCAAAGGTCATAAAAGTGCTTATGATTTCAAATAACTTGTAAAATACTATCCCATTCCAGTTTTAACTTCATTTGAAATTGACTTAAAACTCTTCTTTTAAGATCCTTCTCTGATCAGTGCCCCCAGGTCCCCTCAATGCCTCATTTGATTGCAAACTTATCTGAGGAGTTGAATATTCTTTTCCATTTCTTCTCTTTAAGGTATCTGTGATAGTGCTTTTTATACAACGACCACTTGGTACAATTTATTATTAGTTTCAGAAACATGCTTATTTAGGAACAAATCAAGGAAACAAATGTGAGGAGTGTGGGGTCACCTAGCTGATGGTGTTTGAGGGATTCCTCATGTGAGTCTTGGCATAGTAATGTTTAAAGAGTAAAGCAGCGTTGGTCAGATCAAAAGTGTGGAGTGAACATAACTCTGAAGGAATAATGATGGAGACGTAAAATCAAGAAGCCACTTGAATTGCAATGGAAAGTATTAGACACATCAAAGGGCTGGGAAAAAACATTGTTTAAAGTAAGTTCTTTCTAAACTCTAAGGCAAACAGTAACATGAATTTACATGGTAATTATAAACTATAAAATTTATAGTTTATTAACTATAAAATTACAAAACAACAATTCACAAGACAAGTAAACAACTAAAGTAGAAACCAGAGTAAGAAAAACAGAAGCTAAAGGAGAGATGGAGAGAGATGGTTAGGGTCAGAAAACATGGCTTAGTCATCCTTGAAGTCTCCCTCAGACTCTGCTCATGCTTAGTGTTCAGTAAACACTTTGACCCCATGAGCCTGGGGATGGGCAAATTGAGAGGTGGTTGGTAGGGGAGGCAATGCAAGGATACTCTTGCGGAGGCACTGACATTGAAAATCAGTGACATTTTGCCAAGGTGTTTACCATAATATGTTAAGGATTATTCTGGAAAGTTAAGGATTTTTCTGGAATGTACGTTTTCATTTTATGGAAACTCCAACTAACCCAGTGAAAGATTTAGACATTTCAGCTTTAGAAATAAAAAGATGGGCCAGCCCCATGGTGCAGCGGTTAAGTGTGCATATTCCGCTGCTGTGGCCTCAGGTTCAAGGGTTCGGAGCCCCAGCAGGCACTGACACACCGCTTGTCAAGCCATGTTGTGGCGGCATCCCATATAAAGTAGAGAAAGATGGCACACAGTTGTTAGCCCAGGGCTAATCTTCCTCAGCCAAAAGAGGAGGATTGGCTTCTGAAGTTAGCTCAGGGCTGATCTTACTCACAAATAAAAAGAAAGAAATAAATCAATAGTGGGAAATTTTTTCTGTAAGTTTTAACAATGAAAACCAGTTAGCATCTGGGAAATAGTTGCAATTTGAGATGAGAATGTGAAGAAAGAATTAGATGTCAGGGTTGTTTTTGCTTCTCTAAGGCAGTAAGGCTTGCAGGCAGAACGAAATTCCATCTTTGCTCTATTGAGTTTGAGAAAGTGTAAAATTCATTTGTGCTGGGCAACACTGTTGACCTGTGGAGAAAAATAAATGGTTTAAACAGCTGATCTAAAGGAATAACGGAGCTCATAAAAGTTCTTAGCTTATAGAGGGTGCTTCTTCTTTACTGAACTTTACTGGACATCCATTGACCAATATGTGCAAGGTATTGAAGGAAATACAAAGAATTATAAGGTTCCAAGCTCCTCCGCATACATGAAATGGTTTGCAAGATGTAATTTGATTCTGCCAAGGTATTTAGTATATGTGGCATTACAGAACCTAAAAACAATGGCAATGTTATTGAGAAATTTTAATTGAAGATAGCTTTTTAGGAGAGATCCACTAGATCAAATCCTCAAAGGGATCACTTTTGGCCAGGTGGAGGGAAGAAAGTGTGAGGATTTCAGATGGGGGAAGAGAGGAAAGATACAGACGTAGAAAGAACATGGCATTTGTGTATGGGGGTGGGGAGGACATGACAGGCACAGTCTTCCCGTGACTGAGAGGCAGCTCAGTTTCCTCCTGCAGAAGCCCAGCACTGCTTCCCACCTCCTGGCCTCCTCCACCTGCAAACCCCATACCTGAGCCAAGGCCTATCTTATCTGGATCGTTGCCTAGTCTCCCAAAAGTTCCCTTTACTTCCAGTCTTAATTTTTTCTAATCTTTCCTCCACCGTGCCTCCAGAGTTATCTTCTAGAATCCACGTTTGCTTAAATCTGATATCTGCTTAGACTCCTTCAATGACTGTTCAGAGCAGCCTAGAGAACATTCAGACTCCCGAACTGGACACGCAGGCTTTCCCTTGCTGTCCTCACCTTCACCCTCATCACTCACTCTGTCCTACATGTTTGCTTTGTTCCGGCCTTAAAAATACCACCCATTTTTTGAAAGATATATCATCCTTTATATCTGTCTTTTTATATCTGTTTATTCTGTCCTCCTACCCCCTTTTTTAATCAACTTAATTCCTATTTCTTAATCTAAACTCATGTCAAATGTTCCTTTCCCTTGGAGACTTTTCCTGAGAGGTCTCCATTAGAGACCCTTTTTTATGTCCCCACTCTGGGACCCTGTACTTATCTACTTTTCCATAACTGTTGTTTTAGTCATGTCTCATAGACAGTGAGCTCCTTAAAGCTGAGACTATCCTTCTTCTTGATAAATAAATGGCAAGCAGTAGGACACATTGGAGCATATGAGGAAGTCATTTGATGTAAAACTAATTGGGCCTGACCAAGTTTTTTTTTTTCCAAAAGGGTCCTGTAGCCTCTGGTCATCCATTGTATATCTGCTTTAAGCAATTAACATGTCCCAAAAACAAAAGCAATGCCCTTAAGTTGTAAATGTAACTTCCCCCACATTAACATTTCCTTAAGGATAAGTATTTCTCCCTGGGCTAGGATTTGATTGCTGCTCTCATCCTGTGACCACCCAATTCGAGACAATGGCCACCCCCATGGAAACAGCAGACCTGATACCCACTGTGTCCATCAATGGAGGTGCTGACAGGTCCATGTTGTGGCTATTGTAAAAGGGACGTTGCAATCACATGTGGTACAAGCTCTTTGATGGTATATAACCACTCTGTACACCCCACTTCTTTGGAGTACTCCATTTCTTCATAAAAGGACTCTCCCAGGTTATACGGTCCTCAAAGCTTGGCTCATAATAAACTCACCTCAGTTTTGACTTATAGATTGGTTATGGATTATTAGTGTTGACCTTTCTTGGCATAGTTGTGGCAGGATTTCAGAGAAACCCACTGGGGACCACCTGGAATCTACACTGAACCGGCACTTGATACGACAGGGGCCCTTTGAGCCCCACCCAGATCACTGAATTCTTCAGGTGACCCTGGTGAGTTCTCCTGAAACCCCGACCTATTTATTTTAAGTTGACTGTCCAAGAGTTTATTTGAGCTGTTTTAAGGTCTTAAGACTAGAGGCTTTCAAAGGTACTGGTAAATTTCCTAGGTAGAGAAACTCCTAGGGGGAATTTCCCAGGCCAGGGGAGCTTGGGGGAAGCTTGGAGTAAACTGGGTTGGTTGTATTTTTAATTTGGATTTAAAATTGGAAAGAATAATATTTATAAGGTGGAACATAACTGCTTGATAGAGAAATGAGTGTCTGAACTTGTTCAGCTCTGAAGAAAAGGGACATTGGTCCTCCTGACTGAAAAGGCGTTTTTCAGGTGACTGAAAAACCTCAGTGGGAGTGTCAGAGGTGAACCTCATGATATGTAGTGGTCCTATAGGGCGTTCCACTATCAGTCACGTTAATTAATTATAGCTTCGTCTGGGGACGTGAACCTGAGCGTTGGTCACCCTCACTCCCAACCCCAACGGTGGTCTTAAGACTGCCGGCGGGAGAAACTGAGACACGTAAGAGAGTGATTCTGACCTTCTTTTAGGGAATAACACTCAAAGAAGCATACTTGTGACCCACTACACAGTTCCTAGAAGTTGTTCAGACTTTATAAAAAACAAACAAACAAACAGAACTAAAAGAAAATGGGAAACCGTGCTTTAAAAGCCGGCCGGCTCCCAGAAGCATAACCCCCTACTGGGACTGCAGTGGGTTTCATGTATAACGCATACGGAAATAATGTTTGCAAGTATTTAACTAAATGGGAAAGATTAACCAAGGATGACTTAGGTCATAAATGGCCAAAATGGGGAAAGTTTGACTTCTCAAAACTACTCTATTTGCATGCACAGGTTGAAAAAGCCGGCAATAAAACCAAAACAAAAGAAGGGGAAGCTCATTAAGATTGACATTTAGTGGCTTCAAAGCGTAATAATGATAAAATGACTTCTTTACAGGAAACTAACAGTAAATTGACAGAAACTGTTTCCGAATTAAAGAGAGATGAGAAGTCAGAAGCTGTCCACCCCCCTCACCTCCTCTACCGCCTTCACTGCCACTGCTTTCAGAACCTCAGAGCTCATCTCCTTCTCTTCCTTCTCCCTCAGCTCCTCCTCCTTCACCTCCTTGTCCACCCTTAGAGAAAACAAGGGGTAATTCTCAGGGGGCAGATATTGAAAGACCTAAAGTTATACTGGCCCATTTTAAGGAGAAACTTGTGACTGGGAGAGGTGAGCCTGCTCTTGTGTATACTCCCTGAACTAGAACTGAACTTAAGAATTTGATGAAGGACTTCCCATACCCTTTGCAAGATCCTTTACGGTTTGCTTGAGAATTTGACTTAATTGTTAGAACCTATGTACCAGGATATTCAGATTTATATCAGCTTGTGCATTTGCTGGTGTCTGAGAACAAAACAAATGAATGGATAAAAGAGGCAGATTGGAGAGATCCCCTTGAGGATTTCCATAGGCATGAGCCTCATGACCTTCAGGAGTGTAGGGATATCGCTCGAAACTTACACAAAGCCATTCCAGTAGTATTTTCCAGGAAGATGGATGGGGCTAAAGTCCATCAATGTAAGCATAGACCCGAGGAATCTATCTTTGATTATCTTGAAAGGCTTGAGAAACATTCAAACAGCACTATGGGATGGCTCCTGAAAGTTTTGAGGATCATCAAAATGATTCAATTTTCAATTCAATTTTCTTAGAAGGATTAGATGAGGAATTAGCAAAGTTAGTTAAGAGACATGAACTGGATTGGACTTTAATGCACACTAGTGCTCTTGTCACTATTACAGATAAACTATCTAAAACTTTCCAGAAAAAAAAAGGTCACTAAGGTTATGAGTATACAGCTACAACAGCTTCGTGGCCCAACAACAGCCATCCTTTTAAAATCTGACCAGAAATGAAATGAGCTTGTATGTTATTATTGCAAAAAGCCTGGTGATTTCAAATGATACTGCCGTAAAATCAAATGGGACTTAGGGCGTGAACAACAATAAACAGGAATAAGGCTACTCTGAGGATTAGGAGAGGGCATTTCCTCTCCTCCTCAGGAACGCCTTAGGGGAAATGGAGATAACTATTGGAGGGGAAAATTTAAAGGCCCTAGTAGAACCGGGGCTACCTTATCTGTCCTCAACCTTACCCTTATTCATTGCCCTCTCCCTCGGAGTAAACAGACAGTTCAAATGGTAGGGGTTTCGAATTTTCCAATGCAGTTTTTTAAATCAGAACCAATAATTTTTCAATTAAAAACCATCACAGGAAAAAAATGTGTTTCTCCTTGTTAAATGTGCTCCAATTCATTTGATTGGACGAGATCTTCTAGAAGCATACAACGCCCATATTGCCTTTTCACAAAAGGGCAAAATGGTTCTAGATTCAGAAAATCGGGATGCTGACAAGAATGTAATTGCTGAAAGGTTGATGACTGTGAAATCAATGACTCAAATAGAAGAAGAAAAAACTGATGACCTGTTATTACAAATGTCTAGAGAATTATGGTCATCATCCTCTTCAGATATTGGGAAAATTAAATCAGCCACTCCTATTAAGGTGACTGTTTACAACTCTAAACCTCTACCTTATATTCGGCAATATCCACTTAAACCAGAAGCATTAAATGGGACAAGGCCTATCAGTCAGGAATTTCTTGAAAAGAGACTTATAATTCCTTGTGCTAGTCCCTGTAATACACCTATCTTGCCTGTAAAAAGCCAAATGGGAAAGTCTGGAGATTTGTTCAAGATCTGAGAGCTATAAATAACATCGTGATGCCCCGACATCCTGTGGTTCCTAACCCACACACTTTGCTCTCAGCCATTGCAACTAACAGCTGCTATTGCTCAGTCATTGATTTATGCAGTGCCTTCTTCAGCATTCCAGTGGAAAAGGATAGTCTATATCTTTTTGCCTTCACGTAGGAAGATCGCCAGGATACCTGGACAGTGATGGCACAGGGCTAGACTGAAAGCCCCACTTATTTTTCCCGGATACTCAAGGATGACTTAGTGAATACAGAATTCCCTAATGACTCCACTTTAATTCAATATGTGGATTATTTGCTCTCGTGTTCAAACACGAAGTTGGGTTCTCAGAAGGACACAATTTATCTGTTGCAACAGCTAGAATCTAAGGGGCATAAAGTGTCCAAGGACAATACATTTTTGCCTGCCTGTTGTAAACTGTCTAAGACAATTGATATCTAAAGATGGACTGTTGATTGATTCTGAAAGGATTAAAGGAATGCTGGCTTTTAGTCTCCCTAAGACAAAGATACAGTTAAGATGATTCCTAGGACTAACTGGATATTGCAGGAACTGGGTACCTAACTTTTCACTTATTCCACAGCCCTTACATATGTTACTAAACTCTGACCAGCCTGATGTAATTGAATGGACACCAGAAGTAGAGAAGGCAGTGATGGTGCTCAGGGCAAGCTACCCCAGGAGACACCACTCTGGTATGCGGAATATTTCGAGCTGGAGACAATAAGGACTCAGAGAACTCAGGAAGAATATTTGAGTTTCCCCGCCCAAACTGCCTAAAGAATTTGAAACAAAAGATCTGTTTCAGGAAGGAGTTAATATCATGATGGCTGTAAAGATAATGTAGGATAGAGGTTACAATAGGAAAGGCACCAAGACCCTTTTATCAAAAAATCTATCTCTCCCTGACCACATTATCTATAGATGAGCCTGAGAAGAATTATCACGCAAAAATTTGCATTTATATCTCCATGTGAGTTGTCTTTTTGCCCTCTGAGGTCCCAGACCACTACCCACTCCCAACACCTTCCTCACTTTTAGCTAAAATACTTAAGCAGGCAGCTTAGACAGAGGGACGATTTGCTCATTTCTGAGTTTCTCCCCTGTATACATGTTATTAAACATGGTATTATTTTCTCCTGCTAACCTGTCTTGTTTATTATTTGGCCAGCCATAAGAACCTTAAGGAAAAGGGCAGAGGGAGATTCTCCCTCTTCCGCCCAACAGTTTTGACGTAGTCGGCAGGATCCCCACTGGCTGGCAAGTTGCCTTCTCTGGCTGGAGGAAATGCATTCTCCTTGGGCTACTGCAGATGATGAGATATGGGAACGCCTGATAAGAGCCAGCAAAAGATGAGACTTCTTACCATATCAGCCTCCCGGAATCTCTATCTGCGGAGTCCAGTGGAAGGAAGTGGTGTGAATATTTTTCTCTTTCTAAATTTAGATTGGCAGGAGAAAATATTTGGCAAACTAGTTTCTTGTGCTTTTAGTGACTCTAGTGAATTTGGTAGAGTACTCTTGGTTTTGATCTTGATCCCTTTTCCTCCCAGAGTAGTGTCTGTCTTGTTCTGTGTCCTGAGAACTTGGCTTTTTAACCAGTGAGAATATTCTCCTTGGTCTCCAACATACAGAAGGTGCATTTACTGGAGTGCACCTTGGTGGCCAGTTGAGTAAACTGGGGTTTCGAACTGTCTCTTTGTCCGGCTGTGCCAAGCTCTCTGGAGAGTTTGTCATAAAGGGACCAGTCCATAAGGGCTTTTGTCGTCTTAACCTTCGTTGCTTGTTTGTTGCTGGAAAAATTCCATTCCAGTAACGCCTGCACAGTGTCACAGATTAGTGGGTCTGTGACTGGAGGCATCCCACACTATTGTGGGAGACCGGAGACACCGTTTTCACTACACCATCCTTACTGCCTGTGCAACGAAGGTCTTTACTTTCTCTGAATATCTTTGGGAGTGAATTCTGTGGATCATGGGGGCTACATCATCTGCGCCCTCACCAGGGACGCCTCTTGCGTCCATGGTAAAGTTTTACTCTAAGCGTGGAAAGTTACTTCCAGGTCTTTCCTTAAAAAGGCTTATTGTATTGAGTCACTATTGGAATAAATATACAAATTAAGATCCTACTCGTCAATAGCCAGATCACAGATCCTTTGAATTGGGAAAACTTCTAAATTGGGAGAAAAAAATGTTTTGAGAGCTCTCACACAATTGTTTAATTGGTACCTAAAAAGGGGCCAGAAAAAGGATGGAAAAATTTGACTAGCCTTAAGACTTTGACTCAGGTTACATTTGAATTGAGAACATGTAAAAGTGTAAGTGTTGATAAAATTATAAAGGTTGGAATGTTTGAGTTAATTTTATATAAAGAAGTTACATCAACCTTGCCTGAGTATGTTTTAAAATGTCTGACTGGAAATGCTTCCCTTGTCCAAAATTAGAAGACCAAGACCTATTGATAAAACTCTTAATGATAACTATGTTTAGAGGTATAAGAGGTGATGAAATTTACATGAAATTTTGTAGGAAAAAACTGATGTTATTTCTATTACAGAACTGGTTAACAAAAATAGTAATTTAAATGATGGCTAATTTTATCTGAAGTCTTATGGAGTCTTGTAAGCAATCTAAATAATTACTGGGAATAAGTAACTAAATAGTTGTGAAAATGATGAATGTTGGGTGAACTTTAAACAATAATTATGTATTATGGTGGTTACAGCTTCCAAACTCTTTTTGGTAACTTAAAACTTTAGAGTTTTGATAAATTTTGTGATAAAAATTCATTGAGTACTTAGACCATTTCCAAATAAGATAAGATATTACAAATTGATTGCTAAATGTACGTTTGTCTACTTCTGGCTTTTCATTTCACAAAAACTAAAAGGTGTTTTGAGTCTATTGGTAAACGTATGTTTTATTCAAAGATTGTACTATAAAGTAACATATTTCTAGAAGTTATGAATTGTTTATAAATTTTCCAAGCCACAAGATACTAATGTAAAAGTAAGTTTATAATTGTTTACTTAGTTTTAACTTACAAATTAAGGTTTATAAGGTTAAAATTTCTAATTAATATATGTGATTGAAGCTACTAAAAATTAAGAAAAAATATATCTCTGTACAGGGAAAATAAGACATATAAAAAAGATACAAAGAATGAAAATATTTTCTTTGATTTATTAAGAAAGATAAATTTTTCCTCAAGTACTAGGTGGGAAAAGAAAGACATGGGACAAATTCTGAATGTGAAAAGAAAGTTATAGAATGTTTGTGGAAGGAATTCTGGAAAAGGAGTTTTAGGCACGGTTAAGTTGGCTAAGATTAAAATGAATTTAATTAAGTAAATGTGTTTTAATATCAGAAATGAGCTGGTACAAAATTAAAATTTGGTCTTCTTTCTCTTAAAGGATTATTTTTCTTGAACATTTCATTTGAGAGGTTATAAACAGTTTTTTTTTTACCTTTGAGATGTCTTTGTTTTGTTAAAATAATTTCCTACGTTCAAAAGACTGATTTCTCTCTATTAAGGCTTTTTGGACTGTTGATGCTCTGTTTGCTTTAACTTTTTATATTTTAGACAAGCTCCCCAAAATTCATATCTTAAATAAAGTCTTTTTTTTTACTTTTTTTTCTTTAGAATTTTCAAAGGGCCCTGGAACTTCTCAAAGCAATTTGCTTTCTTCCTATAAGGAGAAAGATATTAAACTTATTAGGCTTATTCAGTATGTTAAATTACATGGAAATCATTGTCAGACAAGTGATGATAAGCCTGCTTAGGTGGTATTATGGGGGTAAATGATATTGACATAGGTGTTTTAAAATTCTATAACATTACTGAAATAATGATCTGTCCTGATTATCAGTCATAATTCTGGTTATTATTATTTTAATGTGTTGTATGTCATAAAATTAACCAAATTTCTCTGTCAATTGTCATTTTGAGGTCTTGTTGTTTACAGACTTATTTCTTTGCTCTAATGCTATTGCAAAATAGGTTTCAACTTCAAAAAAATTCATGGAAAGGACTCTGACATTTACACTGGAGTACAGGTTTCTGACAAACTTTCTGATCATAAAACTTAACTTGGTAAGAAATTACAGAAATCTGATGGAGAAACTGATGACTTCATGAAGCTGCTAACAAAAATATTGGGATCAACAATGGATTACACAGGACTAAGTGAACTGATAAGGATGATTATAATTTTTATGATTTTTCATTCGAAGTTTTGCTGAATTGTTAATATTTTGTTTTTTTCAGATTTAAGGAAAACTTTTTCTCTATTCTCCTGAGCTAGCTATGATTTATAGCAATTTGGTAAATGATACTTTTGTAAGTAAAATTGAAAGATTTCTTTTTCTCTCTACCTGATCCCTCCAGAATTTAAAAACTCTGAGTGAGTATCGTTGTTTTCATGGCAATATAATTATTTACATAAGTTCAATAAGAGTCTGTTCTCCTTATAACAGGACACAATTAGAAACACTGGTTATATTACCAAGGTTGTGACTGGAACATCATATTTGCGATATAACCACACAGCTTTTGAGGAGTGAAGATTGGACTGTATGGAATAAAGCCGTGTGGACATATTGGCCTGGTACCTTATGTTCCAAGCAGTACTTACCAGGATAAGTAATGAATGTCACTTATCTGACAGGTACAAGGAACCTGAAAATATTTGGGGAGAACCTCGAAAGAGAGGAATTCACCCAAATCTGTAGGTATTTCAGGCAAAGGCTGATGACAAAATCTTTGGCTTGACATTCCTGGTCTTGAGAAGCCTGTAAAGTTCAATCTGAGATTACTTATAAAAAGTTCCAGCAAAGCAGATTTAAAAGAGCTTATGTGATTAATTGCTATTCTTGTTGTACTTATGTAAATAATTGGGCCAACTCTATTGGAACTAGACTTATTTTGCAAACGAGTTAGTTTTAATTTGGTGATCTTAGATAAAAGTGAGGGTGATTTTAGAAAGAAAAATTATATTTCAGTAAAATCTATAGTATACATTTGCAGATATTAGATCCTAGCTTTGTTAATTGTCTTTTGAGGTTTTTTTGTTTTATATCTATGGACTGGACTGGATCCTGATTTCTTCTAGTCTCCTGAAATATCTGGCTACAGATCTCCAAACTAATGTTTTTCATTTATTTCCATCATTTTCATTTGGAATCACTGAAAACTGAACCTGCCGTTTTTCCTGAAGCCTTACAAACTGAAGCTGATGGACTTGATATAAACTTAAGAGATTACCCGATGGCATCATCAGAGACATTTTAATGCAAAAGATGTATTGATGCTGATATTTAAAAATCTTCTTAATTGGCTGTCTTCTAAACTTAGAAACTGCCTTACAACTTGCTCCAAGCATCAACCTTGTTTTTCTTTTGTTTACATAGAAATGTT
This sequence comes from Diceros bicornis minor, assembly GCF_020826845.1. Classification (NCBI taxonomy): domain Eukaryota; kingdom Metazoa; phylum Chordata; class Mammalia; order Perissodactyla; family Rhinocerotidae; genus Diceros; species Diceros bicornis. The sequence continues at coordinate 434,648 of NW_026691791.1, forward strand.
TCTATTAAATACTTGATTGCTTGCTTCCACAATATAGGCGTAACCTTGAGAGCCCAGCTGAATCACCACATTCTAAAATGAACTTAACTGAACTGATCTATTAGCAGGCTAATAAATGTGTTCAGTGAGATGAAACAATCTACCAACTCAGCTTCTGGACTATTGAAACCTCTTTAAGTTTCAAAAGGACTGTGAAACTTCTAAGGAAGTTTCAGAGGACGGAACTGATGGTGCTCAGGGCAAGCTACCCCAGGAGGCACCACTCTGGTATGCGGATTATTTCGAGCTGAAGACAATACAGACTCAGAGAACTCAGGAAGAATATTTGAGTTTCCCCGCCCAAACTGCCTAAAGAATTTAAAACAAAAGATCTGTTTCAGGAAGGAGTTATTATCATGATGGCTGTAAAGATAATGTAGGATAGAGGTTACAATAGGAAAGGCACCAAGCCCCTTTTATCAAAAAATCTATCTCTCCCTGACCACATTATCTATAGATGACTCTGAGAAGAGTTGTCAGGCATAAATTTGCATTTATATCTCCAAGTGAGTTGTCTTCTTGCCCTCTGAGGTCCCAGAACACTACCCATCCCCAACACCTTCCTCGTCTTTAGCTACAATACTTAAATGGGCAGCTTAGACAGAGGGATGACTTACTCATTTCTGAGTTTCTCCCATGTCTGTATGTTATTAAAATTGGTATTACTTTCTCAGGCTAACCTGTCGTTAATTATTTGGCCAGCCATAAGAACATTAAGCAAAAGGGCAGAGGGAGATTCTCCCTCTTCCCCCAACAGCAGTAACTACTTTTAAGTCTGTTTTTGCCCAAGCACCAGCCTTAGGACATCCTAATTACAGCTTGCCATTATTCTTATTCCTACATGAAGAGAAAGGAAATGCCTTAAGTATCTTAGCTCAAAAACCTGGAGGTCGACATTGACCTATAGCGTATTATAGTCAGCAGTTGGATTCAGTGGCAAAAGGGCTTCCATCTTGTATGAGAACCATTTCATCAGCAGCGCTCTTATGCAAGACAACTGAAGAAATAGTGATGGGGTTTCCTTTGACTATCTATGTTCTCACTCAGTCAAATCTCTCCTAAAATCTCATCACACTCAGGATTACTCTGTCAGCCGAATAGCCTCCTATGAAGTTCTGTTGCTCTCTGCTCCTAATATTACCTTAGCCCGGTGTAATAATCTTAACACTGCAACTTTACTTCCAGCATCACAAGAAGTTGCCCACGACTCCATTTTATTAACTAATTATCTACTTACTCCTAGGAATGATTTTCAAGAAACTCCCATTGATAATGCTGATCTAATTTGGTTTACATATGGATCTCACTCAAAGGATGAACAAGGACATTATCAGGCTGGATATACAGTAACATCCTCAGTAGACGTAATCGAGAGTTCTTATTTACCAGAGTTAAAGTCAGCACAGCAAGCTGAGTTAATTGCTTTAACTCGAGCTTGTCAATTGGCCAGAGACCAGGTATCAAGTATCTACACTGACAGCCGTTATGCTTTGAGAGTAACACGTGATTTGGGAATGCTGTGGAAACAAAGAGGACTTTTAACCTCTTCAGGTAAGCCTATAATGAATGGGAAACAGGTTGCAGAATTATTAAATTCCATACAGCTACCAAGACAAATAACGACTATTAAAATGCCAGGGCATCCAAATCTGATACTTTGGAAGCTACAGGAAACCAGCTTGCTGATGCAGCTGCTAAACAAGCAGCCTTGAAGGCTCGCCCTAGCCAGCCTCGAGAATGCCTGCTGCTTCCTATTAACTCTGCTAACCCATAAAAGACTTCCTTCTACACGCCCAAGAAGTGGCCACAGAAGAAGAAAAACTGATATGGCAGTGAAAAGTGGGAATTTTTCACACCACATCCTAGATATGGTTTGGGCCCAATAGGAAACTCACAGTATCTGTTGGAGCACAATTTCTACTGCTCCAACATATACACCAACTAACCCACTGGGCACTTGAAAAGATGATTTTATGGTGAAAAAAATACTTTAAGAAACTTTTTCCCACATTGGCCCATAAAGCTTATACTCCTTGTGTTATATGCCCAAAGTATAAGCCAGGGAAACCACTTAATGGGTCACAAGGCCACTTTTCCCTTCCTAAGGGACCTTTTGAGGTATGGCAATTGGAATTGTCCAAATGCCACCATCTCAATGATATAAATACATCTTGGTAATGATCTGTATGTTCTCACATTGGGTTGAGGCCTTTTCTTGCAGAAGAACAACGGCTCTAACAGTAGGATAATTACTATTAGAATAATTCCTGTTTGGGGAATTCCTACCGAATTACATAGTGACCGGGGAACTCATTTCACTGGACAAATAATTAAATCTATTTGTAATAGTTGACCAATAATGCAGCATTTCCACTGTGCTTACCATCCACAATCCTTAGGATTGATGGAAAGAACTAATGGCACCATGAAAATTCAATTGGCAAAGCTTTCAGAAGCATTTAATCCCTCATGGCCAAATGCTCTTCTGCTTCTCAATCTTAGATCTACACCCTTTGGTAAACATCGACTGTCTCTTTTGGAAATAATAACTGGACGACCCATGCAATTAGACGAAGAAATGTATGAACCAATTTTACTTAAAGGTGATATTTTACATTATTGTCAAGGTCTCATTGTGGGTCCTAAAAGAAAGGAGAAATTGGTAGCTAATTCATTTCACACTAAGCTCCTGGGTGAAGAAGACCTTAAGCATCATGGAGTACAACCTGGAGATTTTGTTTATTGGAAGAGACATCTAAGAAATGACTCTTTGCAGCCCCGTTGGAAAGCACCATATCAGGTGCTTTTAACCAAGCCATGTGTTGAAAATTTAAAGGCGTAGACTCATGGACTCACATTTCTCATTTATAAAAGTCTTCTCCACCTGAATGGACTTCAACTGTAGTCTCTGACACCTGACTTCGACTGACAAAGATGAATATTTCCAAACCAGGATGAGAAGAAGACAACATCTGTTGTAGACAGCTGTCCCAAGACTCCAGAGCAGGCCTGTATTCCTAACTTTATATCTCCTCATGTAAACCCTCATAATATTTAAGCTTTAAGTAATTGCTAAAATAATCAATATCTATGGACTTAACATTTTCCTACACCAATACTTTACCTTTCAACTTTATAAGATAGATTAGAACCTAATTACACAACCTTTTGTTAATCTCCAAAAAGAAAACGCCATGTAAGGTTTTCCTAAAGCTATGTTTGTTTTTCCAATCTACATCTGAATGGACCTCTGATGGCAATGTTTTTCTGCAATGGGCACATTCCTTTGCTATATACAAAAATCAGTCCAATTGTTGGATATGTGGCCAACTTCCACTTTCTAACACCTCTGGGTTGCCTTCGTGGGTCTCTCCTGTTGAAGGCTCGGTTTGGAAAGCTCTAAAGCAAATTATTGTGATAAAAAGATCTAGTTCTAATGTTTGCAGTTCATCTGATATTACTAATTATGATCCTGAAACATGGCCAATAGCGCATACCATTAATAATACAGGTTATAGTTATTCTTTTTCTGTTACTCAAACCATCCGGTTATCCCAACAAATTGCAGATAAACAAAAGAAACCAGACATTACAATAAAAACTATGGAAGGTTTCACACAAATTTGGGATGGATATGTTTGGCTTACTTCTAGCCTTGGATCTTTAAATATACCGGCACCTTTATGTTGGGAACAGAGAAATCATTCCAAACAAAATCTACCAAATTACACTCGAAAGATGGGCTGTATACCCTCCTGAAGTCATGTTAGCATACTATTCTACTTAAAAAAAAAGTGATAGGTTTGGAACAGACTGGTCTTGAAGACCAAGCCTGTATTGGATGGCTCCTAATGGAACTCAGTGGTTCTGTGGAACAAACCTCTGGCCATGGCTGCCACCAGGATGGCTAGGGTGCTGCACTCTGGGCTTCTTTTGGATACAGGGAAAGTTTGTCCAGAGATAATATCTGTTGTCAATCTGCCTCTACTTAAGGCAAGATGGGCTCGTTCAGTATTTCACTAGTATGACCACCTAGCAGCTATACTTGCTCCTTCCTTGGGGCTAGAAGATGTCATATCACATAGATAGGTTCTGACAAAATTTACTCAACAGCCCTTAACGATAGTCAGGCAACAATAGTTTTATTAAATACTGAAATGTCTTTAATGAGAATAGCTGTCCTTCAAAAGAGAATGGCCTTAGATATTCTTACAGCATCCCAAGGTGGTACGTGTGCGATCATTCAAACAGAATGCTGTGTTTTTATACCTGACCAGTCTTCCAATGTGTCATCTCTACTAAAGCACATGAAAAAACAGGTGAATGCCCTAAGCGATCCTCCACCCAGCCTTGATTTGTTCGGTTGGCTCTGTCGAAAGAGAGGGAGAATCTCCCTCTGCCCTTTTCCTTAAGGTTCTTATGGCTGGCCAAATAATTAACAAGACAGGTTAGCCTGAGAAAGTAATACCAAGTTTAATAACATACGTACATGGGAGAAACTCAGAAATGAGTAACTCGTCCCTCTGTCTAAGCTGCCCACATAAGAATTACAGCTAAAGGTGAGGAAGGTGTTGGGAGTAGGTAGTGGTCTGGGACCTCAGAGGGCAAGAAAACAACTCACATGGAGATAGAAATGCAAATGTTTGCCTGACAACTCTTCTCAGAGTCATCTATAGATAATGTGGTCAGGGAGAGATAGAGTTTTTGATAAAAGGGGCTTGGTGTCTTTCCTATTGTAACCTCTATCCTACATTATCTTTACAGCCATCATGATAATAACTCCTTCCTGAAACAGATCTTTTGTTTTAAATTCTCTAGACAGTTTGGGCGGGGAAACTCAAATATTCTTCCTGAGTTCTCTGAGTCGTTATTGTCTTCAGCTTGAAATAATCCGCATACCAGAGTGATGCCTCCTGGGGTAGCTTGCCCTGAACACCATCAGCTCCCTTCTGGTATTGATTCCTTTTTTCGATCTGGATTGCATGTCCTATTTCTATTACTTCTTGATATTCTTGTACTAATCATAATATTCAAACTGATTGCTGTTTTCTTTACTCAGTGCTGTAAGACTGTCTTGCAAAATAGAGTAATGATCGCTTGGCAACTTGAGATGGCCGATCAATCTTATATCCTTGGACAAATTTCCTTTTCTGTTAAGGACTATGCCTAAAATCTCATTTTAAACTAATCTTTCAAAAAAATGTTAAATTATTTTCATTGTTACCGTACTTGTTCTATAATTGTGCACAATGTACATAAAGGGCTATATATATTTAAAAAAAAGGCGCATATGCAATCTTTGTACAACAACCTAAAATTATCCAAAACCCATGAAATGCTTCCTCTGTTTATATATATATACCTCTTTGCTTATCCACAATATCTCACTAATTCCCCACAAGGTGGACAACTGGGCAAATAGATGAGATAAAAAAAGCCTGGCACCAAGGGACATGATAATCCCAGGGCAGATGGCAATAACCCTGGTGCCAAGGGACAATATTTTGATCATCAATGCTTTCTATGGAATGATTATAGATCAAAAGTGGGAAAACCATAAATAAATGGCAAGCAATAGGATATATTGGAGCATATGAGGAAGCCATTTGGTGTAAAACTAATTGGGCTTGATCTTGTTTTTTTTTCCAAAAGGGGTCTGTAGCTTCTGTTCATCCATTGTATATTCACTTTAAGCAATTAACGTGTCCCAAAGACAAATGCAGTGCCCTTAAAATATAAATACAACATCCCCACTTGACATTTCCTTAAGGATAAGCATTTCTCCCTAGGCTAGGATTTGAATGCTGCGCTCATCCTGTGACAATCCAACTTAACACAACAGCCACGCCCATGGAGACAGCAGACCTGATACCCACAGTGTCCATCAATCCACTTGCCAACAGGTCAATGTTGAGGCTATTGTAACAGGGACATTCCAATCACATGTGGTACATGCTCTTTGATGGTATATAACCAATCTGTACACCCCACTTCTTTGGAGTGCTCCATTTCTTCATGAAAGGATTCTTCCGGGCTATATGATCCTCAAAGGTTGGCTCATAATAATTGCAACCCAATTTGGTTTTATAGATTTTTTATGCAATATTTGCGTTGACATTCTATTTGTCCCTGTAGTATCTAAACACAGTACCTGACACCTTGGGGGCATTCAGAAAATGATTGATGAGTGAATAAGTATGTGGGAGACCACACTGGCTGGAGCAGAAGGGGCTTTTTGGGGAGTGGTAGAAAATTCGCTCACGTTCCTACCATAGTGGTTGAGGCTTTGGCCTTAGACCAGTTTGTCTGGGCACCAACCCCACTTATTCCACTTTTAACTGGGGAACCTGTGCAAAGTATTTAGTCTCTGAGCCTTAGTTTCCTCATCTATAAAATGGGGCTACTGAGAACTCCTGTCTCATAGGGTTTTAGTGAAATTTAAATGCATTAACTTATGTAAAGTATTTAGAAGAGCTCCTGGCACATAGTAGGTATTAACATGTTAGCTGTTGTGTTATCATTATTGCTCTTATATCTGAACGATACTCTGGTTTTGAAAAGATGCTTTCATAAAATAGTTAAGCTTCATTATTTGTGGATTCCCTGTCTGCACACTTGCCTACTAGCTAATATGTACTGGCAGCCCCCAAATCAACAATCTTAGGGCTTTCATGTCTATTTGCAGATAAGCGCAAAGTGGTGAAAAATTTGATTCACTCAAAGTGCACGTTCCCAGCTGAGGGGAAGAAAGTGATGCTCTGCCTGTTGTTTCAGCCCATACTGTAAGCAAGTGTCCTTCTTTCAGTCCAGTTAGTGCCTCATTTGTTATCTTTTTGTGCCTTGTGTTAGTGACTTGCCTGTTTAATATGTCCCCCATGTGTAGTGCTGCAATGCTGTCTGGTGTTCCTCAGGGAAAGAGGCTGTGACGTGCCTTTACGGAGAAAGTACGTGTGTTCGACAAGCTTCTTTTAGACTCGAGGTACAGTGCTGTTAGTCTAAGTTCAATGTTAATATATCAACAATATATATTAAATAAGGTGGCTTTAAAGAGAAACACACAGAGAAAAAGGTTATGTATTGATCAGTTGAAGAAAATGTGACTAAGGCTTGCAGGAACCTAACCCTGCATTTCCTGTAGGAACAGTGGGCCATATTCACTGATTCAGTGTTCACAGTGACTTTATAGAATGCCACACTGTGCATAACGAGAACTGACTGTATCTTATGTAATCCTAACATACTCCCTTATAACAGGCAGGGTAGGGGACAGGGTGTCCACATTCTACAGGCTATTACAGACCTTATGAGCCAAGTAGAGAATTTAAAATGTCTTGTGTTCAGCATAAGAGCCATGACTTTTTTAGCAAGGAAGATCTATGATGAACTGATGTTTAAGTAAAAATTACCTGGCAAGAGACTGTAGTTTTGAGAGGAAGAGGGAGAACTGAGCCAGAAAGGAGGACCAGCTGTTAAACTCTCCAAATATTCCCATTGCTAGGTGAGGAGATTCGCAGCTAAGGTGCTGATGTGATAAAGGAAAAGTAGCAGTCAAGGGATAAAATAATGGATTTGGTAACCATATATAGGGTATAAATTAATCTGTGGTTCTCAAAGTGGGGTCCCTGAACCAGCAGCATCAGCATCACCTGGGAACTGCGCAGAAATGCAAATTCTCTGGTGCTGCTGCAGACCTGCTGAACTGGAAATTCTAGGGTGGGACCTGGCAATCTGGGTTTCAACAAGGCCTCCAGGAGCTTCTGGTGCCCATCAAGTTTAAGAGCCAATGAAATAGAAAAATGATTCCAACACGTCACCATGCCCAGGTAAGCTGAAAGACAGGAAGGTGGTATTTGTTTGGAGGATAAGACACATTTTAAATTTTAGGAAAAAGTAATTCAGTGTCTGTTTCATCGTGAGGATTCCAGAGAGGCCATTTTAGCTCTCTGCATGTGAAGCTTTTTTTCCACAATATGTTCTCCTTTAGAGAGCCCTTGGTAAGTTATTTACCACTTACCACATGTTCTGAGAGTCCTTTATTTCTTGAAATCCCCTTTCAGACATGAAAATGTACTTTATTTTTGTGCACAATCTCCTCTATTTAAAATCTAGCATTCTCTTCCTATAGGATCATGTATGGCACATGCAGCCTTACTGTCAATTTGGAATGTCACTGGATTGTTCCAAAAGCTTAGAATGTTTTAGAATTTAGAAGCTGATGAATAGAGAATTTATATGCTTCTGTGTAGGATTCATATTTTTCAGATGTCTAGAGGTATCCCAACTTGCCAGTAATGTGTCCTTAAGATTTAGCAGAACTTGAAAATCTGAATATAGTAGAAAATGAATTATATCTGTAATATTAACATTTACAAAATAAATGATCACAATGCTAACTTATCAATAAGTACTTTCTGTATTCTAGGCTCTGAAAGTATCTTGCTTACATAATAAACCTGATAAAGTTTCAAAGATGAGCCATTTAACTTTTCAGCAAAAGCTTGACTTGAGTGTATCTTGGCTTCCTTTATGACAATTTTAGCCTTAATGTCACAGTAGTGTTTTCTTTTTCTGGGAATCTGATAATCTTCTATTTGTTGAACACTTTAATTTTTAATCGTCACTTGTATTTTGTGACATGCACGTATTCAAACAATCTATAAGAACTAACCGTTACCTCCCACATATAAGATTATACAGGAATGGAAGAATTTAGGCTGACTTACTGTATATAACTGTTCAGCCAAAGACGATGGCAGACTCTACCACATACAATGATTTAGTGGTTTGAAACAGTATCTTTAAATACAAATAATCTCAAAATTGCTAATATATAAAATATATTACTTACTGTGTTAACTAACGAAAATAGTTAAATTTGTTATCTTTCCTCCTTTTCTAAAGATGCACCCATTGTATAGATTCTGTACAAGGTTGCAAAGATCACTTTTTTCCTTTTCAAAATTTATTTATTTCAGTTTTTAATAGTGAGAACCTTAGTGTTGGGTAAACTGCTGCACAATTACTGGAAATGTTGAGAGATATTTTTCCCCCCAAAGCCCCAGTAGATAGTTTTATGTCATAGCTGCTCATCCTTATAGTTGCTGTATGTGGGCCTCAACATGGCCGGAGAAGTGGTGCATCTGTGCGTGCCCGGGATCTGAACTCAGGCTGCCAGCAGCGGATTGTGCGCACTTAACCGCTAAGCCACAGGGCCAGCCCTGACAGATATTTTGAAAAGTGTAAAAATCTAAAGATAATGAAAAGTTTATTTCTCCAATGTCAAGTCCCTTTAGGATCTGATAGGCCTCTGTCTAGTTGTGCCCTGAAGAGATGGAAAATTAAGTACCAGAACAGGACACAAGGGAACAGGCTGCCAACTTGAGGGCTTCCCATGAACCACAGAGTACCTGGCAGACTCTTGGAGATTGAATCTGGGCTTTGTCCATGGGTGGGCCCTGAGAGGAGGATTTTGCTTAAATGATCAGAGAATAGACAACCTCTTTTCTTGATATTAAGTAATATTTACCATGTATATTTCTTTATAAATCTCCAAATAAAATAAAATTATAACCCGTATAGCAATCAACTCTTACTGACAAGCCCCACAGCCTTCTCTAGAGAGCTCAACAGAAAATGTCTCAGCTGACTGTGAATTGCTTTTCTCTGAAAGCCAACCAGCCCTTCATTGATAGCCTTGGATAAGGAAGGCCAGATACAATTCTTTGAAGATGTTGAGCTGAATTCAGAACCAAAAATCTTACCTCCAATTGGCTTCTCTGTGAGAATGGATAGCCGGCTTTATTTCACAGGATGGGCAGTTGAGGTTTCAGATGAGCTTAATTGCTCTGTTCCCCAGGGATGGAAAAGAAGGATTGTGACATTGATTCAGTGCTCAGATTTTGCAGGTAAACGTAGTGTCTTAGAGGAGAATAAATATTTCAGCAAATTGGTTTTTTGTTCTCTACAGTGGAAGCAATTTAAGAAACAGTCTCTCACTCCAACTTCTCTTACTTGTTCTCTATCTGTAATATCGCTGTAAAGATTCTCTGTATAAAAATTTCAGTCTTGGGCCTGCCCTGTGGCTTAGTGGTTAAGTGAGCGCGATCTGGTGCTGGCAGCCTAGGTTTGGATCCCGGGCGCACACCGACGCACCGCTTTTCCGGCCATGCTGAGGCCACGACCCACACACTGCAACTAGAAGGATGTGCAACTACGACATACAACTATCTTTGGGGATTTGGGGAAAAGAAGGAGGAAGATTGGCAATAGATGTTAACTCAGAGCCAGTCTTGCTCAGCAAAATGAGGAAGATTAGCATGGATGTTAGCTCAGGGCTGATCTTCCTCACACACACACACAAATTTCAGTCTTTTTCTTTGCTGTCTGTTTATTATCATCTTTACAAATTCTTTGACTTCACCACCTTCTTGGCACCACAAGGGTAGCCATTGAGATATAATTATACATTCAGTTTTGCAATTTCATCCTTTTATCTCTATTTTCTCTGCCATTTCTTGGTATTAGTTCTTATTGTATCTTATGCTTGAAAACATTTGAAGCTTACAGTGTGTATCAGTTCCTTATTTTCTCAAATTTTTATTATCAAAGTGCCCTCAACTATCATTTTTTTTAAAAAGAAGTGAAATACATAACAGAAAAATACACTGTAATAAAGTGACTACTTATAAAATTAAATTCAACGTGAAATACCTCCCCATTTAACAGAGACCATCTTTTATAATTCACCATGCTTTAGTTTGGGCAGGGTCAGTTTATCAATGATTTTTGGATGTTTTAAACCACATGAGATAAATACAATGTAAGGTAAAATTGTTAGTCTTGCAGAAGTTGCAGAATTTCGTGATAGTTAGAGAAGTTGTTGGTGGAGAACCTGAATCATATGCAAAGTACTTGAATAATTAACACCTGACAGAGTTTGTTAATTTGTTAATGATGATAATAAGACATACATGTTGAAAAGATAACTTTGCATATCAGAGTATTGTCAGAGGCCACTGGGAAAATTCTTAATGTTCTCAAATACTACAAAAAGTGACCATTTTTTCATAAAAGATGTCATACATGATGACATCATATACTTTTGTCAGAAAATTTGCAATGAAGAAAATTAACACTTGAGTCATTTTAGTTCTAACAATGTGTTCATGCTTACTATTAGGTTAAAAACACTTTTTAGAAATAAAGTGATAAATGATGTACTTGCATAATTTTTAATGTTTTTTAGGAAAAAACTTTTGCACATTTAAAAAAATATTTATTTGTATTTATTTTATGCTGAATTTATTCCTGGGCCCAAAGACTTGATTTAATTAACCAACACCAATTTTTTTCAAACTCTTTCAAAAAGTTGAAGAGGAGAGAATACTTCTAAAGTCATCCTATGGAGTTAGCACTACCCTGATATCAAAGCCAAAGACACTAAGAGAAAAGAAAACTACAGGTCAATAGCTATCATGAATATTGATACAAAAATCCTCAATAAAATAGTAACAAACAAAATTCAGCAGCATATTAAAAGGATTATACATCATTTTTACGTGGGATTTATTTCCGGAATACAAGGATGTTTCAATATATGAAAATGAATCAATGTAATTAACCACATTAACAGAATGAAGGAAAAAAATGATCATCTCGATGGATGCAGAAAAAGTGTTTGACAAAACTAAACATGCTTTCATGTTAAAAACAATAAAAAGCCCTCAGAGTAAAAGGAAGCTATTTCGACATAAAAGCCATATAGAGAAATCCACAGAGAACATCATATTCAAGGGTGAAAGACTGAAAGCTTTTTCTCTAAGATCAGGAACAAGGCAAAAAGGCCCACTTTCACAACTTCTATTCAACATGGCATTAGAAGTTCTAGCCAAAGCAATTAGACAAGAAAAAGAAAGAAATAGCATCCAAATTGGAAAGGAAGAAGTAATATTATATGTGTTTACATATAATATCTTATATGTTGAAACCCCTAAAAATTGCTGAAAAAAATTGTTAGAACTAATAAATTCTGCAGAGCAGTGGGACATAAAGTCAACATGCAAAAATCAGTTGTTCTTGTATACATTAATAATAAATAATCTGAAAAAAATTTAAAAACTTTATATTTTTATTTAAAATGGCATCAAAAAGAGTAAAATACTTAAGAATCAACTTACTCACTGATCTAAAAATCCCAATGAAAAATTTTTAATAATAGAAAAATCTATACTAATATTCATATGGACTCTCAAGGGACCCTGAATAGCCAAAACAATCTAGAAAATGAAGAACAAAGTTAGAGAACTCACACTTCCTGATTTCAAATCTTACTACAAAGTAATCAAAACAGTGCAGTACTGGTATAAGTACACACAATATACTAATGAAATAGTATAGATATCACTGAAATAAACCTTTAAATATATGTTCAAATGATTTTTGACAAGGGTGCAAAGACCATTCAATGGAGAAAGGATAAGTTTTTCAACAAATGGTGCTGGAAAGCTTGATACCCACATGCAAAAGAATGAGGTTGGACCCTTACCTTACATCATATACAAAAATTAACTCAAAATCGATCAAAGATCTAAATGTTAGAGTTGAAGCTATAAAATCCTTAGAAAAAAACACAGGGTAAAAGCTACATGTCATTGGGTCCAAATGCCATTGCCAATAATGCTTTCTTTAATATGACACCAAAGACATAAGCAACAACAAAAAATAATAACAAATTGGACTTCATCAAAATGTAAAAGTTTTCTGTATCAGAAGGTACTATCAACAGAGTAAAAAGGCAACCCACAGAATGGTTGAAAATATTTGCAAATCACATATCTGATAAGGGATTGATATCTAGAATATATAAAGAACTCCTACAACCTAACAATAAAAAAAAATAATTTAAAAATGCACAAAGGACTTGAATAGACTTTTTTCCAAAGAAGAGATAAAATGGCCAGTAAACACATGAAAAGATGCTCCACATCACTAAATATCAGGAAAATGCAAAATCAAACCAAAATGAGATACATCTTCACACCCATTAGCATAGTTACTATCACAAAATCAAAAAATAACGTGTTGGCAAGGATGTTGAGAAATTGCGACCTTTGTGCAATGAGGGTGAGAATATAAAACTGTGAAAAACAGTATGGCAGTTCCTTCAAAAATTAAAAATAGAGTTACCATATTATCTAGCAATTACACTTATGGGTTCTGAAATAATAGAAAAAATATTTCTCAATCTCTGCCTCCAGTTCCTGGCAATGAGCTGCTAAAACCTTTGTAATTTCTTAAATGATAAGAACAATAGGAGCATCTCTTATTCTAATATTTGTCTTTGACACCATCCCTTACACAAAGCCTCTAAAACCCTTGTAATTGCTTTTTTTTTTTGAGGAAGATCAGCCCTGAGATAACATCCATGCTATTCCTCCTCTTTTTGCTGAGGAAGACCGGCTCTGAGCTAACATCTATTGCCAAGCCTCCTCCATTTTTTCCCCCAAAGTCCCAGTAGATAGTTGTATGTCATAGTTGCACATCCTTCTAGTGGCTGTATGTGGGATGTGGCCTCAGCATGGCCGGAAAAACGGTGCATCGGTGCGTGTCTGGGATCCAAAGCTCGGCCGCCAGCAGCGGAGCACACGCATTTAACCGCTAAGCCACAGGGTAAGACCCCTTGTAATTTCCTAAGTGATAAGAACACTAGGAGAATCATTTGTTTTATTGAGGCAACTCTGGTTAGGCTCCTGGATGGCTCCTGGATGGGGGCTGGTCGCCAGAAAGACCAAGCCCTGATTAGAAGCTTGATATTTTTAGCTCTACCCCTTATCCTCCAGAGAGGGTAAAGGGGCTGGAAACTGAGTTAGTAATTGATCATGCCTACGTGAGGGACTTCCATAAAAATCCCAATAGAAGGAGGTTCAGAGAGCTTCCAGGTTGGCAATGACAAGGAGTGCCTGGACAGTGGTGAACCTGAAGATGGCATGAAAGCTCTGTGCCCCTTCTCACATACCTTTCCCTATGCACCACTTCCATCAGGCTTTTCTTGAGTTATATTCTTTATATTAAAGTGGTGATCTAGTAAATGTTTCTCTGAGTTTTGTGAGCCACTCTAGCAAATTAATCAAACCCAATGAGGACGTTGTGAGAACCTCCGGTTTATAGCCAGTCAGTCAGAAGTACAAGTAACAGCCTGGGTTTCTAACTGGCATCTGAAGTTGAGGTGAGGTTGGGTGGGGGTGCAGTCTTATAGGACTGAGTCCTCAACCTGGGGAATCTGATGTATCTCTGGGTTGACAGCATCAAATTGAGTTGAATTATCTGAAGACCAGCTGGCATTCCAAGAATTGCTTTTTGGAGGTGTGGGGAACCCTCCCACGTGTGAAAAAATGAATCTCAGAACACCATTTGTGGGCATACACCCAAAAGAATTGAATGCAGAGTTATAGACATATATGTGCACCCATGTTCTTAACAGCATTATTCAAAATAACCAGAAGCTGGAAGAAAGCCAGATGTCCATCAACGGATGAATTGACAAAAAAAAAAGTGGTGTATACCGACAGTGGAATACCATTCACCCTTAAAAAGGAAGGAATTCTGACACATGCTATGACATGGATGAACCTTGAGGACTTTATGCTAAGTGAAATAAAGCCATCCACAAAAGGAAAAATACTGTATGATTCCACTCATATAAGGTACTTAGAGTCCTCAAATTCATAGGAATAGAAAGGAGAATGGTGGTTCCCAAGGGCAAGAGGGAGGGATAACAGGGGGTTGTTGCTTAATGGGCACAGAGTTTCAATGAAATGTGAAAATAGTTCTGTGGATGGTTGGAGGTTATGGCTACACAATAATGTGAATGTACTGAATGTCACTGAACTGTACACTTAAAAATGGTTAAAATGGTCAGTTCTATGTTATGCATATTTTATGACCATTTAAAAAAATTAATGATTTTCAAAAAATGAACAAACAGTAGCTACATGCAATAGCATGGATAAATATCCTAACCATAATGCTACATAAAAGAAATATATTAAAAAGGCTATACATTTTTTAATTCCATTTATATAAAATAAAAAAAAGAAAAAAAACCGAGGTCTGGCTTCCAGGAATGGTGGAATAGCTTGTTGAACTAACGGTCTCACAGATAACAATGATAAAATCTGCATAAAATATTATATGTATTTATATGTAGTACACATATAATAAATGTGTATATTTGTGTATGTATAAATCTCTTACAAAAGCAAGCAGAACTGTGAGGGAGTCTTCCCTTAAATGATGGGAATTGCACCAGGAGATATTTGCAAGCTTGATTCTTTTGCCTCAAAGCATTCAAAAATCTGTACATGGCCCAGACAGGGGAAAACCTACAGTCTTACTTGTAATGTTAGAGGATATATTTTGGGGCTGACAGAGTCGCTGGAAAGTTAGGAGAGAAATTCTGGAAGGGACGGAGACACAAAGAGGAAAATCTCAAAATATATATGTAAGTCTCCCCCCCACACACACACCCAATGGGCAGATCTTTGAACAACAACATGCAGAGTAGGCCCCAGAGAGCCTAGTGTAAAAACAGCAATTGGTAGATGAAAGAACTGATCAATGGTTTCAGCTATGCCCACTGTAAAGGAGAGAAGATTGAAGTTTCAGTCTAGTCATGTTAACTCCCTGTTAGAAAAATAACAGCTCTCTTCAAAGGAATACAATAGAATCCAGAGTCTCTATAACTATCATTCATGGTTTCCAGGAGACAGTTTTACAAATCATGAGATTTGAAGAGATAGGAAAATGTAATCCATGTATGACCAAAAGCCAGCAGTAGAAACTCTCCCGAAGGTGTTGCAATTAGCAGACATGGATAAGAAAGTAGACATTATAAAGATGATCATGGTGGTAAAGAAAAATATTCCCATAATGAATGAACAAATGTGGAAACTCAGCAAAGTGGAAATTACAAAAAAATAAAAACAAATAAGAAGATGAAATAAAAAAATACTTTTGAGTTTACATGTACATTAGAGACAGTAGAAGAAACATAAAGATAGAGCAATATAATTTATCCAGTCTGAACAAAAGAATGTAAAAATTTTGAAGAAAAATGAAGAGAGCCTTACCTGTGAGATGATTGAGTTCCCAGCAAAGAAGAGAGAGACAGAAAAATTAAATGAGGCAGAAAGGTAAATCAATAAGTAATATCATAAAATTTCCAATATTTGGTTGAAAATCTAAAATTTTAGATCCAAGAAAGTCAGGAAACCCACAAAATAAAATACAAATTAAACCACACCTGGGCACATGATAGTCAAGCTGCTAAAATCCAAAGACAAAACAAAAATCTTGAAAGCAGTCAGGGAAATCCATACATACAGGGGAAGACTACATACAGGGAGAAATTATGTGAATGATGGATGATATATTATCAAAAACAAAAGAGACAACTCAACAACAAAACAACTTTCAAGTGCAGAAAGAAAACACAAAAGTCAACACAGGATTCTATATTTAGCAGATCTCACTTTCAAAAAGGAGGCAGAAGCCACAATAATATTCCACACACCTAGTAGATGGCTAAAATAAAAAATAAAATTGCAAAGACCAAGTGCTGGTGAGGAGAAGGAGCAACTAGAACAGGGAATGCAACATGATAGTTGCATTAGGAAAACGGTTTAACAGGTTCTTATAAAGTTAAACAGACACTTATTATATGATTCAGATATCCCACTCCTAGGGATTTACTGAAGAAAATTGAAAACTAATGTTTAAACAAAAATCTTTGTGTGAATTTTCATAGCCATTTTATTCACAATTGCCACAAGCCGGAAATAAACTAAATGTCCTTCATCAGGTGAATGGGGAAAGTAACTGTGGTGCATTGGGACATTAGAATACTACTTGGCAATAAAAAGGATAAACTCTTGATTTACACAACAACATAGATGAATCTTGGCTGCATTTCTCTAAGTGAAGGAAGCCCGATTCAAAAGGCTATACAGTATATGATTTTATTTATATGACGTTCTAGAAAAGTCAGAATTACAGAGATGGAAATGATCAGTGGTTGCCAAGGGATGGAATGGGCGAAGGGGTTGACTACAAACGGACAGTATGAGAGAATTTTGGGGGGTGGAAAAAACAGGTCTGTATGGTACTGTGGAGGTAGATACACGACGATAAAGTTGTCAAAACCCATAGAAGTGTACACCACAAAGAGTGAATTTTACTCTACACATTTTAAAAATCAATCAGGATGCTGGGAAACACAGATGGAATGCAGTGACAAATTAATCTCAATGTATTACAAGCATGTGGCATAACCACACAGAAGGCGTGGGGATATGTTACTTTGGAATAGAGTGTGTTGATGGGATACTGTAAAACAAAAGTACTGGACGCACTGTAATCTAGGTGGTAAATTTGTTTTTCATAAGGGTATGGGTTAGCAATTCTGAAACTAGTTGACACATTAGTAAATATATTGTAGCTAACTGGAGTTAAGTTTCTCAGTGTTGCTGAAAGAAGTTAAAAATAAACAAAAGGAGAATGCTAGAATAACTCTGTGGTGCTGGCTAGGAGTTGGAAGTATCAGTATGAAACCATGTCTCTTCTAATATATCTATCCAGATAGATGATAGATTGCTAGGTTGGTAGATTGATAGATAGATGTGTATACCTGAGTTTATATTCATACATACATTTCCAGGCTCTTCTGAGAGAGTCTAGAAGCAGTGACACCCTAGTATCAATGAGCACACATAGCTCCCAGATCTTGGTTTCTAAATATCATTCTCCAATAAAAAGAACCAGGTTTTCTTGGAGTTATGGCTAATCCCAGGGCTGGACATGGAAAATAAAAGATGAGCCTGGATCATCTGTAATGCCAGAAAGTAGGAAAGTGATTTAAATAAAACACAGAAAATGATGAGATGAGTCAAAAGGAATCAATCTGAAAGACTTCCCAATGGCTCAAGCTGGAAAACTGTGAGCAACATAATAAATAATGGTAGCATTGGATAATTACACAGAGAATAAAATAAATATCCATGAGTCTATACTGACATAAAATAGATTAAATAAGAAAGGAAGAAAGAAAGAGGAGTAAAAAAGAATGAGAGAAAGAGAGAATGAAGGGAAGAAGTTAGAGAGAGGGAGGGAGGGAAACTTCCTCACAGAATTCCAAATAATAAATGTGGCTGGATAGCATGAAAGAGAAAATCGTGACTAGAACACCACAGTAATAATTATTGTGGGTAAGGCTGACTGATGAATGCAAAAACTGTGGGTGAAACTTAAAGAAGAAACAGTAAATTTGCAGAGCCTCAAATCATCTGCCTCCAAATACTTTACTTTTTTCTGTTAATTTCTTTAAAAGACCTATGACTATTGAAAACAAAAATTATAACACTGTATTGTGGGATTTATAACATGGGAAGTTGTAAAATTTATGACAACAATAGCACAAAAGACAGACAGAGGTAAATGTACCCGTTCTGTAGCAAGTCTTCCATATTTTACATTGATTAAACTGGTGCACTATTAAGTCTAGGTAGGCTGTGATATGTTAAAGATGCATATTGTAATCTGGACCAACCACTAAAAAATGTAAAGGTGTGCCTCTTAAACGCTAATAAAGGAATTAAATAGCATACAAAAAGGGTTTCTACAAGAATGTTCACAGGAGATGACCTGCACATCCCCAGGAGGAAGATGAGTGCACTGTGGGGCATCCACAGAGCAGAACGCCCACAGCCATGCCGAGGAGCAAACGCTGACACACACATGCTGGGTGAGTCTCATCAACCTCGTACCAAGGGAGGCAAGCTGAACAGAAAACAATACACGTGGGATGATTTCAGCCAAGATGAACTTAAGGTGAAAAAACCAGAACAGGGGTTGCCTCGGGGGAAGGAAAAATTTCCTAGGAAGGAACAAGAAGGGGTTTTCTGGGGTTGATGGAAATATCCTATTCTTAAAGGGGTGAAGGTTATATGGGCATGTTTATTTGCCAAAACTGTACGGTTGAGATTTGTGCCTTTCAGTGTGTGTACCTCTTACCCCACCGCCACACACAAAGGACTAAAAGAATAATAAAGTGAAGTGGAATGGGATGGAGTGTGGATGAAACAAAAATGGCAGACGATTAGTATTTGTTGAAGCTGAGTGAGGGGCCTTCTGTGCTATTTTGTTTATTTTGTATATTGTTTAAATTGTTCTGTAATAAAACACTTGTATAAGAAGACACACTATATAAACAGTGTTCGCTGGTCAGATGTCAGTTACCTTTGGGGAGGAAGGAGGGAGAAAGGGATTGTTGGGGCCTGAGTGAAGCTGGTGCTAGTTCTTGGTCACACAAGTGTGTTCACTTTGTTATAATTCTTTGAGGTTTATATGGATGACTTCTGCATATATTTCTGCACGCGTTATACATCAATAAATATTTTAAATCCTGCATATTTGTACAAAGGTACTAACTCAATAGCTCAGAATAACAGCAATGTTTTGTTTGAAAGTGGAACATGTTCACTCATGACATAATCAGATGGATTTTAATACTCCCAAGTATCTATTAATGCCCTCACCCTTGCGTGGGCTGCCTGGGTTGTTCCATTTATGCCTCAATTTGGCAAGTGGCATGGCTTTGAGTTTTTATGATGAGTATGGGCCCTTCTGGTCGGTGGGTTCCAAGGGGAGGCTCTCTGCAGCGACCTTGACAACGGGGTCCTGAGGGAGGATCATGGCAGCCTGGAGGGACGGAGGGGATGGTAGGACAGGGGGCCTTAAAAGGCAAAATCCAGGATCCCAAGCACCCGGTATTTCCATTTTAGATATTGAATTTACATTTCAAATACTGGCCAGGGAGCTTCCACCAGGGCTGCAAGCATCCTGAGCAACAACCAGGCAGGTGAGTCCCACACCTACCTGAGTACTGGCCTCAAAGGATGCAGCCCAACCACACTGCACATACTCTGGGGGATGTGCAGGGCATGGACAGTTGGCGTGGTATAGAAAAGAGGTGGGGTAGAAGGTGGGGTATAGAAGCAGAGGGGCGTGGGTCATGGGTGGAGGGACAGTAGGGAGTTAGGTCCCCTAGCTGTGCATGCTGGGAGCTTTTGTCTCTTAACCATTCCTGGCTGGGAGCTTGCAGGACTGCAGGACTACAACTCCCAGGATGCTCGGGGCACGGGGTGGTGCCTAGCCCTGGGGGGAGGAGCAGGGCGGTGAAGGCTCTGCCAAGGTCCAAACCGCCATTGACTCAGGACTCTGGTCCTGCACCTGCTCCACGTGGACTGAGTCGCAGAGGGATGTGACGGGACGACAGGGACCAGGGAGTTAGGAGGGTGTGGCGTCTTCATGGGCAGCCATGGGCCTGCAGCGTGCAACTGCTTTTGTCCAAAATTGAAGCCAGACTCTCACCTCTTCCCCACCGCCTCCCTCCGTTGCTTGATTCCTCCACCCAGCTGCATGCCTGTGGGTCTTTCCACAGCCTCCTACCTAGTCCAGGGCCAGGTGCTTCTCCAAACTGCTTATGGGAACTGGTTTGACATCCCAGAAACTTTCCACTTTGCCTGCTGCTCTCTGCCTTCTCCAGCCAAAGTGCCATCATTTCATCAGCTTTTGGGAGGCATTCGCCCTTGTGGCCCCTCTTGGAAGCACAACTTGAGAGCTTTGCAGGGTGGTAACATTGGTTGTTGCTTGTCTTTTTCGCAGATGTGGAAGTTGAGGCATCTATGAGGCTAATCAGTGGTTTCCCCAGGATCCGGTAAGAGCAGAGGAGAAGAACCCAATTCCCAGGCAAGTATCTAGCAGGCCATTTTCACTAACCCATTCCAGTGCAGTGGCCTCTGAAACAGCATCCTTAAGATGAGAACAGCTTAAGCTTTTTGCCCTTTAGATAGATAACCTAATCTCAGCTAAGGCCTGAGTGGCCAGTCTCTTAGGGACCTGGGTGGTGACTCTGATCCCTCAGGAAGAGATCGGTGGTCCAGCTTTGGGAGAGGCATGTTCATGGTAGACAACACTTGGGCAGCATTTGAAACCCGTCAGCTTTAACATCTCTGCTTTGGATTCCGGCAAGTTTCCTGGATAAACACGCCTAGGGATAGTCAGATGTACCGTATTCTTTAAAAATTGATTAGAGTAGTGAAAAGAACAGAGCATAAAGTATCCTGCTTATTTGCAAAAGATAAAATGCAAGCAAGACCTTCCTCTTAATTTTTTTCTGCTTATTCTCTTGGCTGCACTGTAAGCTTGAAGGCAGAAACAAAAAACTTGAATTGCCATATTCTCTTTTCCTGAGATTGGTAAATTAACTTATAAGTCTTATTGAAACCTGTGGAAGAATGATTAGCAGCTCTCATGAATCTTATGTCATCCTTAAAAATCTGGTCGTTGATCTAAATGAAAAAAAGTCCTTGTTTATATTACCCATCCCAATAGGTTACATTTCCGATTCCTGAATGTGGGATATTATCAAAACAACTGGAAAATCTGGTCATGGAAACTGGACCCTGTCACTTTGTCAAGAATTTGTCTCTTTATGAATTAATGACACATGAATTCTTTAACATTTTTGTAAAGAGTGGATGAGAAATTCTGTAGTGTCTCTGAATGTGGCTTGAAGGGGAAGTCTTGCTAGACCACATCCTCAGGTACTTCTCTTGTGTTCAATAGGCCCAGGTGATAGTCGGGGTGGTCAGGTGCAGCGCCACTCCCCCAGCCCCCAGTGTTCCATCCTACTCTGGCCTGTGACATCTTCAGGGGGTTCTGATGACACTCGTCCACAAGTGTTGGAAGGAGACATTGTAACACGATGATATTCCTCATCTTGAAACAAGAATTCATGGAGAGGAAAGTCTAGGGGTCTTTGTGTTCCGATGCACTGCTGTTGGGGTGTGGCTGCAGTGACCACTGTGCTCCCAACAGTCCCCACAATGGCTGTCTCAGACATTTGATCTCCTGGCGCAACCACAGCAGTTGTTGACGGAGCTGGGCTGTCGTCGTGGTTTAGTGTCTTCCATCAGATTTTGTGGCTCTGACCCTCCTCTGCTCACCCCCTTCTCATTCCTAACTGCTGCGTTGATTGCTTTGTAGTTGTTTGCTAGGAGCCACTGTGTGTAACTGGATTTCACAGTGTCTTTAGGGACCCACCCTCACTACACGAGTCACTGTACAACAGCCACTGATTCTGTTGTAACCCATCTTCGTCCTCTCCAGTGGAGCTGTGAGGAACCCTGCTTACTCGGAGCTCCTCTCATTCTCATGCTGCTGGGGCTGCTTACAAAGCTGGGCATCTTGTCTTTGGTCTCATCAACATTATTCTTTTCATCGATTATTCTTAAATCAGATACGACTTTGTTAATAATGTGGACACTCGCTGTCACAGGCACTTTTATGTATCTTCCCCAACAGCTCTGTGAAGTAGGCCTGTGATCCCCATTTTACAGGGGGGACACTGAGGTTCAGAGAGGTCGAGTAGCTTCCTTCACACAGTTTCTTGGTGCATTTTGAGTCTCCACCTGGAACTCCGCCTCTCAAGTGTGTGCACTCAGCTGGTGTTCCACTTTGTGCCTCTCTGCCAGCCTCCCCAGAGGCACATGCCCCATCCTGAGTCCATTGTCTGCTTGATGGCAGTCACCCTGCACAAACAGGCCCTGGGCGGGGAGTGGACTAGCATGGCGTGTTCGTCCGTCCTACACTGGGCAGGTTCTAGATTTATTGTGAGAGCTGGAGCAATGGAAGATACTGACCATCACTCACCTGGAAGTTTTGTCATGTAGAAATATTCCACTGACTTTTTGCAGGTGTTATGTCTTCATTGCTCCTCTGGGCTTTCTCCTACTGTCCGTGCTGTGCAGTAACATACAGTACAGAGACTGGTGAACATAATACTATTAGCCTGCACCAAACGGTCACATCACTCATTTTTCTAATTATGAAAGAAATACATACTGTAAAAAAAAGTCAAATTACACAGATCTATGTAGAATAAAGTGGAACTTTCCCCTTCCATTCCCTTCCCTGCAAACTCACTCCTCTACTCGGAAGGAACTATTAAGAGGTTGCAGCTTATTCTTCTGGACATTTTCTATGAATATATAAATACACATAAAGTTTTTTTAACATAAATAAATTACATAAATACATCGTTTTGCAATTTGCTGTTTCCCAAACCATATATCATAGACGTCTCTCCTTATCAGTGTACGTCACTTTAACTTAGCTCTTAAGAAGTTTTAAAGTTACTCCAAAGAGCACGAATACCATGATCTGATTATTTCTTCTTTGATAGAGATGGGGTTATTTCCAGTTTCACTATTATAGATAATGCGGCAGTAAGATCCTCGTATGGAATTTATTACACTGCTATACAACTGCTCGATTTGCTTTGTTTCCTTTTAGTCAGAGACTATGATATATTTTTAACAATTTTATGGGAATTATTTTATAGGGAAATTAATTTTATCTCTGAATAAAGACATTTATGGGGAAACTGGATTTCAAGGTCATCCATCTCAGTATTCTAGAGAAAAATCATGAAACTTCAAGGTATTATGCTTGCTCCATCACATTCTAACAATTCATGTTAACAATTTAAAGTTGAATGTTTTAATAGCCTCTACTCTCTTTGTTCAGAAGAAGGATGACTTTTTCCTGTCTTGAAAATTTCTGACTCCAGGGGCTCTCAGTTGGGCTTCAGAGAGGATAAGATGTTGGTGTTGTATCTGTTTCTCTTCAGCTGTAGGCTGCATCTTCTAAACATCATAGAATTGAACATGGTCCAACCAATATATGTGATTTGGGTCAAAAATTCAAAGTAATGAACCCAAGATAGAAATCTATAACTTTGGTTCTTAACAAAGAATTTCCTTTGATATCTTCAAGTCTCTGTGATTACTAGTAAAAACCACCTATGGATGAAGAGATGTGGTTCTGCTGGTCATGTCTGGCTTGAACATCCATAGTTAAAGCTGCCACATCCGTAGGTAGATTAGACTTGACCTCTCTACGACCTCTGCCCTTGTTCTTTGACCTGGGAAAAATAAGAATTTAAAAAAGCTGTTTTTGGGGTGGCCCCGTGGCTTAGTGGTTAAGTGCGTTCACTCTGTTGCTGGCGGCCCAGATTCGGATCCCAGGCGCGCACCGATGCACCGCTTCTCCGGCCATGCTGAGGCCGTGTCGCACATACAGCAACTAGAAGGATATGCAGCTATGACATACAACAATCAACTGGGGCTTTAGGGGGAAAATAAATAAATGAAATTATTAAAAAGTAGACAAACAAACAACCAAATAAAAAGCTGTTGTTACTAGCACTGAATGCTAGAAATGCCCATTAAAGATTGAGTTTGATTTGGTAAACCAAGGGAGTATAAGCAGAACAAAGTCTTTAATATCTATAAAATTTCAAAAAATTCTAATTTTTTAAAATATAACTTTATTTTTGCCACAAGCAAACTGTATATATATTAATGAAATATCCCTCTGTCCATTTCTTAAGTTGTTTCCATTCATTTGATGGATTTATCCTCTAATCTGGATTCCAAGTGTGAAAGAACATCTTGGTCCTTCAAAGAAAAGAAGCCATTGAAATTTAATTTTCTTTTAGCTCGGCATCCTACAGGTTTGAAGAACAAATTATCATGTAATAATACAATGATTTTGAAATCTAATTGTTAATTAGAGGGGTGTAAGGGATGATTGAATCATGGTTCATCCCCATGGTCAGGGGTATTGTACACATGGACGTGTAAACACGATTCAGGAAGCTGCTTCCTGAATCCCCGTGACATCCCTGAGAACCACCGTGCAGGAGGATCTAGGGTCACAGCCATCTGCCTCGATATCCTGGGTTACATATAGATCCAGAGGTCTTGAGAGTGGCTTCAGAGCAGGTAACTTTTATCTATTTTTCCCCTTCCTTCTCTGCAGCTTATCTCAAACTGTCTTGAGTATCATGTTTTAAAGTAAGACCAATGATAGTTATTTACATGAGCTTCTTGTACATTATTTTAGAGTGATAATCAGGCATACCATTAAATATCATTTAATCCATCTAATTAAATTTGTTGTACCTTTTAATTGATTAGAACACTAAAGTTGGTTCAGAGTTTGATATTCACCAAGTGTGTTTATCTGCTTAGAACTGCCATGTGCCTCACTCCTCTTATTAGTGTATCTTTGGCCCATTACAAGATTTATAGAATAAAATCATCATAAATTAAGATAATGTACTGTCTTTTTGATGACCGGGAGGAACATGGGTCCATTTTGGAAATATGCCCCTCTGTCTTTGCTCTCCATGGGAAGTTTCTGGTCACTAGGTCTCCAGTGGCTTTCACAAGCCCTAGGTCTGTAATAGCTTGGTGCCTCTCCTTCTAATTGGGGTAGAAATAAAAGAGGTCAGAGAGACTTATTAAAGTTTTGGTTGTGTGAATTCTTCTATGAAGACCATCCATGCATATTGATCTGGATAGCTCTCTGTTCCTAAGACTACTAGTTATTTTAAGGGCTTGTCAGGAACTGTGAAAGGTCCGATGTTTTACCTTACCTGCAAACCAATAAGTTAGCCTACCATGGTCTTACAGATGTTGGCAAAAATCACAAGACCCATGCATCAGAGACAAAGGACTTAATGACACAGCAATAGCAGTGGCCAGAGTATCAGCATTTGCAGCAGTTCACTAAAACCCACTTCCTACAGGGTGATACACAGTGGACCAGGTGAGATGCAGAAGGTTGCAAGAACTCAGAGCTTAAGGAACTCAAATCTTTGATAACGGGCAGGAAGTCTACTAACCTTTGCCCCAGGGAGGGGTGTTATTTTTATTATACTGGGCAGTAAGAAATATTGGCCTCAGAGGAGGCCAATATTTCTATCTTCCAAGGCTGACAGCTCCTTACACACATCCTTGAAAAGATAGCCTTGTTTTACTGGCTTTCAAAGATAAGCTTGAATGAGACTTGATCATCATTCTGTTCTTCTGTTTCCTTTATTGAGTTTGTGCAAATATGCTCTTTTCTCTGTAAAGTTCACTAACTTTATTCACATATAATGAATGCTTTTGGTTTTATTTATTAAGTTGAAATTTTCTTATTAGAGAAAATGATGAAACTATTATGGGTTGGATGTCAAAGTATGTTTTTCCAGGAAAAATGTGAAAGAAGATCGGTACTCACAGAACTTTGCCACAAGGAGCTGATAGCAACTTAAATGATTTTAATTTGAATACTGTTTTGTACAACTTTCTTCCATCTTACTTCATCCTCTCTGCTTCCTGTAACTCCCATATGGGAATGCGGCAGTTTCAGGGATTCACTGAACTCATTTACAATATTCAAATGGTTTTGTCTGTTGTGGGTTTTTTATTGAGATAAAGTTGACATACAACCTTAAATTAGTTTCAGCGGTACAACATAATGATTCAATGTTTGTATATATGTTGAAATGATCACCACAATAATTCCAGTTAACATCCGTCCCCATATAGAGTTACAAATATTTTCTCTTGTGATGAGGACATGGCATATTTCAAGGTGCAGAAGAATCAATGATGATTTCATACTTTTCCATATACAACTTGATGAATTTGGACATATGTATACACCCTTCAGACTGTCACAACCATCAAGGCCACAGACATATCCATCACCTCCCAAAGTTTTCTTTCACCTCCTTTATTACTATTATTCTCTGGTAAGAACTTTTAATATCTACTCTGATAGCAAATGTAATGTATGCAATACAGTCTTGTTAGCTGTAGGCATTATGCCGTATCCTAGATCTCCAGAACTTATTTATCTTGATAAATGAAACTTTGTATCATTGAACATCAGCTCCCCATTTCTCCATCCCCCAAGCCCCTGGCAACCACCATTCTAACCTCTGCTTGTTTGAGTTTGACTATTTTAGATTTCACAAATAAGTGAATATTTGCCTTTCTCTGTCTGTCTTAGTTCACTTAGCACAATATCTTCTAGGTGCATTCATGTTGTCAAAAATAGCAGCAATACCTTCTTTTTTCAAGGTTGACGAATATTCCATTTCTAAAGATTTTTATTTTTTTATTTCCCCCCCCAAAGCCCCAGTAGATTGTTGTATGTTGTAGCTGCACATCCTTCTATTTGCTGTATGTGGGATATGGCCTCAGCATGGCTGGAGAAGCAGTCCGTCCGGGCGCACCCAGGATCCGAACCTGGGCCGCCAGCAGGGGAGCGTGCACACTAAACCGCTAAGCCACGGGGCTGGCCCCGAATATTCCATTTCTTTATCCATTCCTCCATCAGTGACTTTTAGGTTACTTCCATATCTTGGCTATTGTGAATTAGCTGCAATGAATATTAGAGGGCAGGTATCTCTTTGATATCCTGACTTCAATTCCTGTGGGTGTATACCAGAAGTGGGATTGCTGGATCATATGCTAGTTTTCATTTTTGGAGGAACCTCCATACTGTTTTCCATAATGGCTGTACTAGTTTACCTTCACACAAGGGTTCCTTTTCTCCACATCCTCACCAACATTTGCCATCTTTAGTATTTTTTGATAATCGCCATCTTAACAGGTGTGAAGTGATAGGTCACTGTGGTTTTGATTTGTATTCCCTGATTAGTGATGCAGAACACCTTTTCATACACCTATTTGCCACCTATATGTCTTCACTGGAAAAAGTTTACTCTGGTCCCTTGCCCATTTTTTAAATTGATTTGTCTTTTTGTTTTTGAGCCAACACAAAAAAAAAGGAGAACAAAATTTCCAGGCATTATGGGTGCTTCCCAGTTGATGCAGATGGCTTTGTATTTACAGTGGTACAAAAAGATCATGTTTCGTGCTTTTTCTTCAGCTTGTCATAAGACCAGCAGTAGCTGCGTCATGGCAGATAATCGGGATCTTCTAGGTTTGGAGGTTTACAAAATAAATGAGTGGTAAGGAATTTTTTATTATTCCAAGGAAATTATTGTGATCATAGTCCATGGAATCCAGGAATGATAGGTGTAGGAGGAGATTAAAGTGAGGATTGATGATCTGGCATATCTACTGATCTTGATGGACAGGTATCTACTGTATGAGTGTTTGAATAAAAATATTAGAGACCAGGAATTTGTGGTGGGTGAATATGTCTTCTGAATTATTTACTTTTGAAAATAACAATTTGGATTATGTGAACGTCTGGGATATGGGAGTAAGTCGCTAAAAAGGGATGGTTGATAATATTACTGTTGATTTAACTTCTATGAACACCAAGTGATCAATCGATTAAGAAAATGAGTAGTCAGAAAACACAGAAATCGTAGGATTTGGGATTTAGTAAATAACTGGGGACTGAGTCTCCTGAAAGAGAGTGCCAGGACTTGTGAGGTTGAGAGTGACAAGGACAAGAAGAGAATAGAATCACACTCAAACAAGGAGGGGGTGTTAACAGGATGGAGGGGGAGAAATGATCTGGAGTAGCCTTGAATTTTGACCTTGAGCTTTCTGTTCTTGATGCAAATCTGCCTGATGTCATCCCAGGACACAGGTCAGATCTATCCCCAGTGGGTAGGGGGAGGGTGGAAGTACAAAACAGCCAGAATAATTGTCCTAAAAAGGCAGGCTTCCTTTATCATTTGACCCAAATTCATGATTTGTTTTTATAGGGTAAGAGGAAAAGAAGGATGATAGGCATGTCTTCATAGAGGAAACACTGTAACTGTGGGAACCAGTCCAAACCAAATCCTGGTTTAACCATCTCCATTCTTTTGAGGATGTCCAGTGACATATTCCAGAGGCCAGTTACTAGAATCTCATCCCATCATGGCAATGAATGGCCTCTGAGAAAACAAGTTGGACCAGCCCCACCAGATCTGCTGGCCCGAGAGACAGCAAGGACTCCAGGTGTGCAACAGTGCAGGACGACTTGTAAGTCCTTTCAGTCTTGCCAAAACGTTGCAAAAACATGCACCTAGTCAAACAGTTGAATCCCTGCCAGGTGTGCTCTCAGGTGGTCTGCATTCCAGGTCCCATGCCCACTCCTGCTGGTCTTCAGATTTGGCAGAGATAATTCCAGGAACTGATCTGTACATTTCACAGCTCCACTGTGGAGGTATCAGGAAGGAGGAAAGGGCAGTGAAGAGCACAGGAGGGAGATTGGTGATAGAAATGATGGCGGACAGACTTGCTACTGAGGCAGAGAAAGTGAAGGGCCAAGAAGACCATCTTGACAGCAGATGAAATGGAGCACGCACCTCAGTGAGGTCTCTTGGCAGCTTCCCTAATGATTCCTTGCTTTGAGCTATTGAAACTTTAAAATATACCAATAATCTTCTTTTATTAAACTCTGCTTCGAGACATAGAAAATATAGACAACAGTTTCTTTCTGAGGTGAGATGTTGATTTTCAGGTGAGGAGAGAAAGATCTTCCTTTTTCATGCTGTTCTCTCATTTTCCTTTACTATGTACATTATTTATTTGTACTTTAAAGTCAGCAGCGAGTTATCAATGTCACGGGATGATTCAGTTTTTCCCCTCACAGTCACAGTAAAACCTACTAAAAGTGGATTCATTATTTTTTAATTTTTTGTTTATTGCAGTAACATTGTATAAATTTCAGGAGTACATCATTATACTTCTATTTTTGCATAGATTACATAATGTTCACCACCCAAATATCAATTACAACCCATCACCACACACATGTGCCGAACCATCACCCTTGCCCTCCTCACTCCCCCCCTCAGCAACCACCAATCCGATCTCCGTCTCTATATGTTTGCTTATTGTTGTTGCTATCTTTTACTTAATGAAGGAAATCATACGGTATTTGACCTTCTCCCTCTGACTTATTTCACTTTACATAATACCCTCAAGGTCCATCCATGTCACAAATGGCTGGATTTCATCGTTTCTTATGGCTGAGTAGTATTCCATTGTGTATATATACCACATCTTCTCTATCCATTCGTCCCTTGATGGGCACTTAGGTTGCTTCCAAGTCTTGGCTATTGTGAATAACGCTGCAATGAACACAGGGGTGCATGTATCTTTACCCATTGGTGTTTTCAAGTTCTTTGGATAAATACCCAGCAGTGGAATAGCTGGATCATATGGTAGTTCTATTCTTGATTTTTTGAGGAATCTCCAAACTGCTTTCCATAGTGGCTGCACCAGTTTGCACTCCTACCAGCAGTGAATGAGAGTTCCCTTCTCTCCACATACTTTACAACACATGTTTCTTGTCTTGTTAATTATAGCCATTCTGACGGGCATGACGTGTTCTCTCATTGTAGTTTTGATTTGCATTTCTCTGATAGTTATTGATTTTGAACATCTTTTCATGTGTCTGTTGGCCATCTGTATATCTTCTTTGGAGAAATGTCTGTTTAGGTCTTTTGCCCATTTATTAATTGGGTTGGTAGTTTTTTGTTGTTGAGATGCATGAGTTCTTTATATATTTTGGAGATTAAGCCCTTATCAGATGTATGGTTTGCAAATATAAAGTAGATTATTCTTTTTGTATAATATTCCAATAGATTTCAAAATATTATTTCAAAAGCACTTTTGTGTCGATGTTCTCAAATTAGATATTTACTTCTAGGTCTCCATTTTTATGTTCCTTTCTGCATGCTAATTCATAGTTGCATCTAAGGAAATACCAGATTTCTCTCAGTTATTTAGATCCATGTGTTGGAAATGTGATTCATGAAGATGGACATGGCAGTTGGGGGATCGTGCTATTATCAAAAGAGATCTTTTCAACATCAGGAATCTGACTAGAACCCACTGCTTATTGGGATTTAATTGTCTATTTGAGGTATCAAGCTTTCACTGTTGGCACTTCTTTCTCTTTGGAGGGAAAGTACGGCCTTCCCAGTCTTTCCATTACCAAATCACTTTCCTGGGTGGCTGTGCCATGTCAGGAAGGGCTTGGGATGCCGAGAACCAAGATTCATCCTCAGTTTCTGGCTGTCCTGACAAGGCTTCCCTGACAGACTCCAGCCTCTGTGTCTGGGTAACACTTGCACCCATCAGAAAGGAGGGGATAACTCACAAGTGTCAAGCGATTCATCTGGCCCTTGTCTTACAGGGTGTTCCCAAGGGATGAGGTTCAAAATGCCACTTGGTAACCCTTTGAAAACTCCTAGTCATGGGGTGGGTTTTCAGTGCGAGCTCAGAGCAGTGTCTGTTCACCACCAGATGGCAAGCATTTCAGTATTTTTATTGGTAAGGCTGTACTCATGCATGTCCATGGATCATCAGTTCCGTGGCATTCCCTGCTGTAGCCCCCCACACCCCTGTCATGCCTCATCTTTCAAAGCTCCAAACAGGGTTCACACCCCAGCAAGTGGTGGTAATGTAACCACAGCACAGGACTTGGGAAAAAAAACACAACCACCCAGGGGAGACACACATTAAGTGTTCGGGCCCAATTGCCCAATTTGGAAGAGTTGGTAACACTAACACTTAGTGTGTAAACTGGAGGATTGTCCAAGACCATGGACCTCAGAATGACACGGGCTCAGATGTCACCTTGGCCAGCAAGGGACAGTGTGGGGTCACTCACTGGCCAGGATTATGGTCCCTTATCCTGGCAAAGTAGAGCTCACCCGGGGTCCATCAGGCTAAGCCACGGAGGAGCCTGGGGGTCTTCTAGGGAATTTCTGCCCTTAAAGGAATTGCTTAAGGAAGACAGGGGAGCTGAAAATCCTAGTTCACAGGGAGCAGTCATGTTTATGGAACGAGGCCCAACAGTAGCCTTAAAAGCTGCATCACAAATCTTTCCTCATGGATACAAAACAAGCATGAAAAGGAATTCAGAGTCCTGGACAAGGATCCCAGGAAGATTCAAAGCTAGGTCAGGGGTGAACACGGAGCCCCTAGAGGGGCCTCAGGAGGGAGGCCCTTCCTGCTTTTAGTCTTTTTGCAAGTGAGCTTCCTCGGGCCTTGTCCTTTCCACGTGCACGTTTTGATCTTTTTACATTGTTTTCCCCACTTAGAGCTGATACAATTCCAGAGATTAAACTAGAAAACCACAAGTTCCTAAAATTTTCTCAAAAGAAACCTCAACAAGAGAAGCAGAAAACGTTCCCTGTTCCTCCAGAATGTAGAAAGGCAGCCCGTGCCTGCGGC
The DNA here is from genome assembly GCF_020826845.1 of Diceros bicornis minor. NCBI lineage: Eukaryota > Metazoa > Chordata > Mammalia > Perissodactyla > Rhinocerotidae > Diceros > Diceros bicornis. The sequence goes on from NW_026691791.1 coordinate 466,798, forward strand.
AGGAATTGGTTCTGGGTAGTGCTGTTTTAAAAACACTCACATTTCAGTGGTTGTTGCTTTGCCTGTGAAAGTACCTTCAATATTTAAATCCAAAGAGAATGGCTGGGGGGACATGTCTGCTCCTGGAGGAGCTGAATGATACTGAAATGAAATGGTCTTCGGAATTAGGGGTACTTGGGGGTGTCCCCACAAGCCAGGGAAGGGGCTGGCCGTTCTCCCTTCTCCCACATACAATAAGCTGACGACCCAGAAGAGTTTTTGATTCAAGGAGAAATATGAGACTCTGTGTCTCACTTACATGCCTACAGAAAGCAACAAAAACCACACCACAACTCCCAGGCTGTAAAGGGCACAAGACTTTAATATAATATTCAAATATGGCGTTTATTATTGACAACAAATAACTACCGTCCCTCCGTAATGGGTGAATAGGTGCTGGGGTAGAGATGTCAGGGAGCTGGAGTGGGGTCGTCCCCTTTCTCTTGGGCTTCAGGGGACCCCAGGGATCAGCTTACAATGCTCCCCTTCCCGTCAGGTGGGAGGAGCTGGCCCAGTGCATTGCAAGCATCCCAGCTGTGTCCCTACTGCTGAGGATTGTGCTGTGATCAGCCACTGGTACGGGGCTTGGTGTTGGGGCCTGGGGGTTGAGTAGAAGGGTTGGGTTATCATGGGGGGCCTCCCTCAGAATCATGGCCCCCCACCCTGTTCCCACTGCACTGAGTATTCCAGACCCTGTGCTCAGTGCTGTCAGCCACCAATACCCCATTTGTCCCTGCCACGTGAGCGATCATTTAGTGTCACCTATTTCACAGAGGAGGAAACGGAGCCTCTGGAAGCTGAAGAGAGTCTCCTCAGTCACAGGATAGCTCAGTAGTGGAGTTGGGATCCCAGTGCCAGCTGTCCGACTCCCCAAGGGCAAGCTTAACCCGAAGCTTTACTGAACACATAGGAGTCAGTCGCCCTGGCCCAGACACTCACTCACACCTGAGCTTGATGATGGCGGGTTCTTCTAGGCCTTGAGAATTCTGCAGTCTATCTGGGTCTAGGGCTCTGGCTGGCAGGACAGGCTGTAGCTCCAGGACAGAGAGGCACTTGTGAGCCTACCAGGAGCTACACATCAGGTGTGCTCCGACTGCCTGCCCAGCAGCTGTAGTCTGAGTGTCCCAGAGGTGGCCACACAATAAAGCCTGGGGCTAAGTGGGGGTCCATGGAGACAGGTTCTCTGGACTGGCCAAAAGGGAGAGTCCACCCTTGCCCTCACCTGACTCCTGCCCGGCCTCTCCTATCATTCTCATTGACCAGCTCCATGGCCTGGAACCAGGCCCCAAATCGCTCCTGGGTTTCTGGTTGTAATTCTTTGTGGCCACCTGGAGCAGCAGGATCTCGCTCATGACTGTGTATTCCCGGGACCAGAGGGAAGCAGAGGATGCAGACAGGGCCTGTGTGGGGGATGCCGCATGGGCCTTGTGGAATGTCAGGAGTGGGGCAGGGGACCAGTCTTGGGAACCCTCCTTCCCTCCAGTTCCATCCAGGCTCTACCTGTTCTCAGAATGGGAATAATCAGCCCCTCCTCCAGGAAGTTTTCCTTGATGCCATCCTCCCCTCAACCCACCCGCCAATTGGATGTGTCTCCCACTTCTCTGTTATCAAACACTTCCACTCAATGTAAGATACAGGGGCTGGAGCCAGGGACTGTTCTGCCCAGAGGGTCTCTGAATTCCTCCTCCTTCCCATTCCCTGCAGGGAGTGCCACAGCTGCTCACCTCAGTCTTCTTCTCAAGGTTGATCTCATTCCCCTGGAAGGCAGACAGCCAGAGTCCATCAGACAGAGCCCCCTAGCCTCACTAGACCCCTAGGCCCACCCCTTCTCATGTTGCACTTCTGCCAGGTCCCCAGAGGGTGCCGGGCATGCAGAGAAAACAGGACTTGGACCTAGGGCGGGATCTGGGGTCCAGAGAATGAGGACATTGGGGTGAGGCTGAGGGACCTGGCAGCACAACCCACTCTGATGACAGACTTGGAGGCTGAGGCCTCAGGCAGAAGGGACTGCTCAACCACTTATGTGCTGCCTGACTTGGAGGGGCCCAACTTCTCTCTCCCTCTATGGGCAGCATGAGAAGGAGAGGCTGAGTCCAGCTGAGAGAAAACCTCACACAGCTGTGCCATCAGGCAGCTCTGAGCTTTCCCAGCCTGGGGAACTGGAATTGGTGTCTCAGGTGGAGCCTCTGTTCACTCATCCCTAAGATGGGCCTGATGCCCCAGCTCCCAGGGGTGGCTGCGAGGCTCTCAGGAGAGATGTCCCAAGTGCTGGGAGCTCAGAGCTCAGTTTGAGGGCTCCCGCATCCCAAGGCTCAGGATTCTGGTCCTCTCTGCCTGGTCCTCAGGTTCACCCACCTCGAGATAATCATCCATCACCAAGTAGACCATCAGCAGGTCACTGAGGAAAGTGCCAAGATAGAGGATGACACTCTGTGACATCGGGGTGTGGGTGGGATGAGCCCTTGCTCTAAAGTCGGCCCCCTGCAGACGCTCCCCTGAAAAGTCCTCACCCTCAGCCTCCTGGCGCACACCAGGGTTCCCACAGGGAGCAGCTTAGGACCCTTAGCAGCCTCTCCTCAATTCCTCCTTCCTTCACACCCCAAGAACACCACACTCCACCTCCTCACCTCCCAGAGCCGGCTTCTGGCAAATCACAGGGTATGAGGTCCCTGGCCCTCCCCACAACAAATCTATCCTGCACCAGATCTCACAGGCTCTCCTCCTGGTCACTTCTACTGGGGGATTCAGGCACTGTGGCAGCAAGAGGAAGGGCCCTCCTGTCTTGATTTGAGACCTCCAGCTGGGAGGGCAGAGCCCCTACCGCTCAGGCACACTCACCTGCTGCTGCTGCTTCTCCTGCACTCTCTGGGGGATGGACTGCAGGGGGGCAAATGTGGAGCGCCCCTCCTGCCAGGGTCAAGGACAGTGTCAGCGGATCATCCTCCTCTCACCCCATTTCTCTCCGCACCACTGGCCTCCGACCCTGGACATCTGACTCGAGTCAACTGGTACCAATGCCACTCCATCCTCCAAGGTGTTGTGATTCTAGAACAAGCCTAACTCCAACTCTCACTCTGGGTGTGAGCTTGGGCTTTCAGTCTGGCCTCCCCAAGCCTGTTTCCGCATCTGGAAGGTGTCAGAACTGCAGCTACCTCACAGGATCCCCTGAGGACTCAGTGTCACATGACTGTTATCATTGTGCTCACCCTCACCCCTCCAGGTAGAGCAGGCAGAAAGCTCCCACATTCCTTTCCTCCCTCTTACCTCATCACCACCTTGTGAGGCCTGCAACTGAGGCTCAACTGGGGGAGGACTGGCCCCCAAGTTCTCTCTCAGCCTTCAGGGTTCAGTTTGGACTGAGAGCCTTAGTTTCTTTATGTCTGTTGGCCTGGGCACTCCCGTGTTCTCTCCTCTATAGGGCTCCACATGGGGCAGCCCCACACTCTGGTATTTGATTCCTCAGTTACAGGGATTCGACAGAGTGAGGGAGAGAGAGAGAGAGATGGAACATGAAAGAGGTATTAAGAGGAAGTGAGAGACATTTTTAGTTAAAATTTAGACAAGACATCCCATCACTTTGGCTGTTATTATGTTAAGAAGCCAGTTACTAACTACTTAGTTGTTCCACTGGGATGGCTATACCACGGGTAGGGCTTACTGAGTACCACTGTGGAGGTTGCCCACCTCATAGGCCAAGACAAGGCACTTGGGTCTCATTCTCCATTAAACAGGAAACAATTGAATGGTTTTATGCCGCAGGATGGCAGTATCTAAATTTCCATTAGTTTCAACCCCTCATGATGCTGACCTGAAAATGAGGCCAAGTTGGAAGCGACTGTTCCAATATCACATTGCTAGAACCCATGCCTGTTTTGAGTGGTGTTCTGTGCTACCTGTCACCCCTTCTTGTTGTTCTTCCATCTCTAAGTTTGTGCCTTAGGTACATGTGACACCAGCCCACAGGGGTAATAGATATTATGTCATATACACCGGGTGACATCCCTAGGATGTAGATTCTAGCTTGATCCTCATGGTGCAGGTTTGGAGACTCGGGAGGATCTGAGAGGCACAGGGATTTTCCCAGGATGCGGAACTGGTAAGAAAAATGGTCTGCATTCATCTCTGTCTCCTCAAAGCTAGGACCCGACTTAGGTTTCCAAGGAGCTGTGGCTAGGGCTGTATAGGCTCCTTGTGTACGGTTCAGGAGATGACATGCGGGAGGAGGGTGAGCAGCCCGGGAGCAGGGGGTAGTTCTGGACAAGTCTGATTGAGGGAAGGGGCCCAGGTAAAAGAATCTTGAAAAATGACCTCACTTCCTTGCACATAGACCTCAACAGATCTTAGAACTCTGGTAACCAGGCACCCACAGTCCCCCATCCAGCTCACTTGACTGGAGACAGTCAACAGGCAAAAATATTTTGTTGTTGTATCCCAACTTTTGGAGGATCTGGGTTCAAAAAAGCCCAGAAAGGGAAACTTTTTAGTTTTTGCCGACGTTGGCTCAGCCCTCATCCCAGACACCTCTGGGCGTCTGGCAGAAGGCAGTGAAAAGTAGCACGGGGCAGCCCAGGAAAGGCTAGTGCAGGCCAAACACAACTATGATCCCACCTGATCAGCCGCACACCCCTTGCCCCTCGTCGTGTATGTGTGTGTGTCTGTGTGTTTCTGAGGATGGGAGAAGGCAGGGCATGAGTGACAGGTCATTCCTAGGCAGAAGTTGGTTGTTAGGTGTCAGAAGCCTGGTGGGTCTGTCATGTTCATAGCCCAGGTCATGGCTGGCAGCATGAGAAGGTGAGCTCCTCTACTCTTATGTTACTGAGCCATAGAGGTTTCATCTCCTTCCCTCTCTGACCACAGTTATTTGCAGGGATGTCCCTCTATGCCTGAACTGAGGAGCAGACTTTCTCTTGTTGGTTGACCCCAGTGGCAGTGTGCAGGCAGCCCCTGATTCCTTCTGGCCCATCTTCCGAGCAGTCTTTGCAGAATTCCAGTCAGGAAGTCTTCGAGGAGCTGCCCAATGGTTTCAACTCCACCAACTCACTAGAGAAGAGACAGGTGCACCAGGCCACAAAAGACCAACCAGTGCTGCTCCGAGATGAGAGCAGAAGCAGAGGGTCTCCACACTCAGGACCTTGAGATGACCAGGTTGGGCCAGAACTAGGGCAGGATCAGACTCGGGCTGTCCCATTTTCAAGCTAAAGTGGATGTACACTCAAGTCTCTTTGCCTGGTTCGGAGCTGAGCTGCCGTGACCCTCTTACTCTTGCCCGGTGTGAGTTTCCGGAGGCCACTGAGGCAAAGCAAGAGGGTAAAGGAGACTGCAGGCTGGCTCCATGGAAGGGAAATGGGATATTTCCTGTGTTTAGAAGGACACATGGAAAGTCAGCTATGTGGGTGAATCTTTCGCTTTATCCCACTGTAGCGCCAGCTGCACAGCTCCAGCCAGTGGCAGAAGTAGAGCAGTGGGCAGTGGTGGAGGTAGAGCTGGTTACAGCTCCATTGACACCACCCCTTCTAGCGTTGGAGCCAGCGTCCCCTCCATCAGCAATGTTGGAGCTGGAGCAAGGGCCAACATCGGCTCCAGCAGGAGTGGGAGCTGCTGAGCTGGAGTCACCTGGACCATCATTTCTAGTGGGAAGACCATCTCCACCTGTGGCTGTTAAGGAGCTGTGAGAACAAGCCCAACCTCACGGCCTTCCCTCCTAAGCTGGTCGTGGAGAAGTTACCGTGATGGATGCGGTGAGCAGCTGGGCTCTCAGGGTGGAGTGGAGCAGGCCTTCCTTCTGCCATCGTTACCCCAGACCTGATCTTGACTCCTATGATCTGGGCCCAAATCCCGGCTCCAGACCTTGCCAACCATAGGGCCTGGGCAACTTTCTGAACCCCCAAGCCTCTACTGTCCACCTCCAGATCATAGCGGTGGACATTATGAGGATCTTCTGCACAGAATGGCTGTGCTGGCTCCAGGAGGTAGAAGAGATGGAAAGCTGGACAAGGTCTGGTCCGTCAGTGGTGGAGGGGAACTCACTGTGTGCAGCCAGGTCCACGCTGGCCCAACCTTCTGCTCAGGAGGTTCAACAGCCACAGGAATTGTTAGACACCTGATGTATATTTCGTACATGGGAGACAGAAAAGGCCATGGTTGTAGCTGCCATGGGGGAATGTGCATCAGAATGGGCAGTGAGACCAGAGGGCTAATCAGGGAAATGGAAGATGCCCCCTTGGCTTGAGCCTAGTTGAGCCACCGTCTGGAGCTTGGAGTTAGCCATCACGGGGCTGGGTGCAAATGCCCCTCTCCCTTCCCTGCCAATATTGGGTCCTGGATCATCCTGTGCTGGGTACTCTCGGTGGACAGAGAAGAAAACCCAGGGACTCTCATAAGTCTCAGGCCACATCCTGAGCTTCCTGAGCTCCAGGTCTAAACTGTGATTCTTGTGTGGGAATTTGGGGACTATGGACACAGAACTGGGGTGTGGCAGAGCTAAGTGACACTTCCTCTGTTCTTCAGGATCTCTTCTGGAAGGTTGTGCCCTGTCAGTGCCTGGGCTCCACCTGGGGCAAGAGGAACAAGCCCGGCAATGAGCACCTGGTACCCACCATCCAGGCCACTGTCGAGCACTTCAGAAGGGTGGCCAGCCTTGTCATCACAGCCTGCCTCGGGGATCTGAGCATGATGGCCCAGGACAGGGCGAGGGTGGTGGAGCACTGGATCCAGGTGGCCCAGGTGTGCTGTGGGAGGCCCTGTGGGGCACATCTCTGGAGATTTGGGAACTGCCTCTCCACCTTTATCAGCTCCCATCATTGAAGTGTGTGGTCTAAGCCCCTGCAAGTCCCTAGGCCCTTCCTGCCAGGGGCCGCTGACCTTGACTCCAGGTCCCAGTGTGAGGATGCTCACTTCCTACCTGGCTCCTTCCCTGGGTTGAGCTAAAATCCTCCTCCCTGTGAGTGTTACTCTTTGGGTCCTAAATGTGTCCTTCTGGGGCTCCCTGAGCATCTGTCTCATCTAGGAGGGGAGATTTAAATAGAAGGGGACTGAAGTTAGATCAAGCGGGGCTCCAGCACCCCCATCTCACACCTCACTCTCTTCCCTTCCCTAGGAGTGTGAGATCCTGAAGAACTTCTCCTACACCTGCACTGTCATCTCTGTTCTGCAGAAAACCTCCACAAGTCACCTGAAGAACACATAGGGGAGATTTCCTGGTGGGTAGGCCCCTCTCCATAGGAGGACCAAGATGGATGTGGGATCTCCTGTATGTCTGCCATTGGCACCTCAGTCAGCTGGGATCTCCTGGGAGGCAGCAAATGCAGGGGACATGACCTGGATCACGGTGTGTTGTCGCTAAGTCTTCTGGTGTCCTTAGTATACCAGTTCTGCTTCAGGACTCAGTTTCCCTAAATGTCAGGTACTGGGTTGAGCCACATTGGAGATTTCCAAGTGTTTATAGCAACAGAAGTCTATGCCCAGTTGAAACTCAAAGTGGTCAAAACAGAGCTGCTCTGTAGAGCTGGGGAGTGGAGACCCCACTGACCAACAGGAGAGCCGCCTCCAAGTCCCATCAGACCTTAGTACTCAGAGGATCCCAGTGAGAACACTCCTCCAGGCAGGTTGAATCTCTTGGGTTGCCAAAGAAAAGGGATTTGCACTCAGACCCCTCACATTTTCCCTAAATTTATCCTTCCCACTTTCCCCTCCTCTCAGGGAGAGCTCTGAACAACTGAAGGAGCTCTATAACCAAGACGAGTCCTTGAGCAGAAAACTGATGACCAAGGTAGAGTGGAGGCTGTGAGTCTGGAAAAAGAGGAGGGGGGAGAAGGTCAGGGGGTCTGGGCAGGCTGTGGGTTTGATAGTTTCTCACTTGAACTTTCTCTGAAACATTCCCGTCTATCTTGTCCAGGTTAACAAGTAGAGGGATTTGTTAGGCCCATTGGCTGGTGCGGTGCCATTTTTGGGCAGGAGGCCCTGGTCATGGGACACAGTGGTGTTGGCTGGGCTGTTCCAGGAGGAGATGCTGAGCTGGCGCCATCAGCAGGTCTCTGGCTTCCATGCACGTCCATCCTGCTGGATGTAGCTTCTTCCAGGATGTTGCGTGGTTGGGGTGCATTTATCCCTCAGCCTAAACCTCTGCTCGGGAAGTGAGGCCCCTGCTGCTCCTACTGTCTTCACCATGTCTCCAAGGGAAGGACACCCTGCCTGCCCCAGGGACGGGCATGGCAGCGGATTCCCATGGCCCAGGTGGACACACAGGCTGCTCATCTTTGGGTCTGAATGGCTGGTCCAGAGACAAATATGTGTGCATTCTGGGACTCACCCTCGAACCTATAGAGCAGTCACGTGAGTCAACCACAGGAGTCTCACCTGAGTGCCTGGTTGGCAATGACATATGCCCCCGGTGGTTTATGAGAAGCATCTAGGCTACTGATGGATTCTTAGTGGATGCTGCTGAAAGGACGTTAGGAGCTTCATGTAAACGAGGAAGGAAAGAGTCCTGTCACCCGCTTCCCTGTGGACCAGAGGTGGCACCTTGGTGTTCAGTTCCTGAGTGGATAAAGAAAGAGTTCAGTGCAGGGGAATGTCGTGGGGGGTTCCTCGGGGAGGAGAAGGCTCTGGCACGGCCTCTGTCCCAGCCTGGGTCCAGACACTCCATGGGACTGAGGCAGGCAGAAACCACTCAACAAGACTCCAAAGACACCCCATCCTCTCCATCCATGGCTCGGCCCAGGGCCAAGCTTTGAGAGCTCAGGGGACAGGACTCTTTTCTGTGGTGGGGCTGGGGGTTAGGGGAGGGTGTTGGAACAGACCCTCTGGCTGGGAGGGGTAAGCAGCCTCTCTTCTATGGGCCCCTGAGCAACTCACTGCACCTGTTTGGGCCTCTGTCTGCTCATCAGGAAAGGGAGGGATGGTGACTGTGTGGTGCAGGCTTCACAGGGTGGTGATGAGATAAGGGGGAGGAAAGGAACTTGAGAGTTTTCTGCCTGCTCCACCTGGAGGGGTGAAGACGAGCACAATGTTGACAGTCATGTGACACTGAGTCCTCAGGAGAACCTGTGAAGTAGCTGGCGTTCTCACACCTTCCAGATGAGGAAATAGGCTTTGGGAGGCCCGGACACAAACCCAAGCTCACACCCAGAGGGAGAGTTGGAGTTAGGCTTGTTCTAGAATCACAAAACCTTGGAGGATGCAGTGGCTTTGGTACCAGTTGCCTGGAGTCAGATGTCCAGGGTTGGAGGCCAGTGGTGCTGGAGAGAAATGGGGTGAAAGGAGTATGGCCCGCTGACGCTGCCCTCGACCCTGACAGGAGGGGGCCTCGACGTTTGCTCCCTCGCAGATCATCCCTCAGAGAGTGCAGAAGAAGCAGCAGCAGCAGGTGAGTGTGCCTGAGGGGGAGGGGCTCTGTCCTCCCAGTTGGAGGCCTCACATCAAGAGAGGATGGCCCTTCCTCTTGCTGCCACAGTGCCTGAATCCCCAAGTAGAAGTGATCAGGAGGATGGCCTTGAAGAGCTGGTGCAGGATGGGTTTATTGTGGGGAGGGCCAGGGACCACACACCTTGTGATTTGCCAGAAGCCGGCCTTGGGAGGTGAGGAGGAAGAGTGTGGTGTTCTTGGGTGTGAAGGGAGGAGGAATTGAGGGGAGGCTGCTAAGGGTCCTAGGCTGCTCCCCGTGGGAAACTTGGGGTGGGCCAGGAGGCTGAGGGTGAGGACTTTTCAGGAGAATGTCTGCCGGGTTCAGACTTGAGATAAAGGACTCATCCTACACACACCCCGAAGTCACAGGCTGTCATCCCCAATCTTCGCACTTTCCTCGGTGACCTGCTGGTGCTGCATCTGCTGATGGGTGATAATCTCGAAGTGGGTGAACCTGAGGACCAGGCAGGGAGGACCAGGATCCTGAGCCTTGGGATGCGGGACCCTGGAACTGAGCTCTGAGCTCTCAGCACTTGGGACATCTCTCATGAGAGACTCGCAGCCGCCCCTGGGAGCTGGGGCATCAGGCCCATCTTAGGGATGAGTGAACAGAGGGTCCACCTGATAGACCCATTCCGAATCGAGAGGCTGGGGAAGCTCAGAGCTGCCTGATGGCACAGCTGTGTGAGGTTTTATCTCAGCTGGACTCAGCCTCTCCCTCTCATGCTACCCATAGAGGGAGAGAAGTCGGGCCCCTCCAAGTCAGGCAGCACATAAGTGGCTGAGCAGTCCCGTCTGCCTGAGGCCTCACTCTCCAAGTCTGTCATCAGAGTGGGTTGTGCTGCCACATCCCTCAACCTCACCCCCATGTCCTCCTTCTCTGGAGCCCAGAGCCTGGCCTAGGTCCAACTCCTGTTTTCTCTGCATGCCTGGTACCCTCTGGGGACCTGGCAGTAGTGCAACATGAGAAGGGGTGGGTATAGGGGGCTAGTCAAGCTAGGAGGATCAATCTGATGGACTCTGACTGTCTGCCTTCCAGGGGAATGAGATCAAGCTGAGAAGAGGACTGAAGTGAACAGTTGCAGCACCCCCTGCAGGGGAGGGGAAGGAGGAGGAATTCAGAGACCCTCTGGGCAGAACAGTCCCTGGCTCCAGCCCCTGTATCTTACATTGAGTGGAAGTGTTTGATAACAGAGAAGTGGGAGACACATCCAATTGGTGGGTGGGTTGAGGGGAGGATGGCATCAAGGAAATACTCCTGGAGGAGGTGCTGATTATTCCCATTCTGAGAACGGGTAGAGCCTGGAGGGAACTGGAGGGAAGGAGGGTTCCCAGGACTGATCCCCTGCCCCACCCCTCACAGCCCACAAGGCCCATGCAATATCCCCTACCCAGGCCCTGTCTGCATCTTCTCCTTCCCTCTGGTCGCAGGAATACCCAGTCATGAGGGAAATCCTGCTGCTCCAGGCGGCTGCAAAGAATTACAACCTACAGACTGAGGAGCGATTTGGGGCCTGGTTCCTGGACATGGAGCTGCTCAACGAGAATGATAGGTGAGGCCAGGCAGGAGTTGAGTGAGGGCAGGGGTGGACTCTCCCTGTTGGCCAGTCCACAGAGCCTGTCTCCTTGGGCCTCCGGTGAGCCCCAGGCCTTATTGCATGGTGACCTCTGGGAAACCCAGACTCCATCTGCTGGGCAGGCAGCAGGGGGACACCTGAAGTGTGGCTCCTGGTAGGCTCACAGGTGACTCTCTGTCCTGTAGTTACAGCCTGTCCTGCCAGCTGGAGCCCCAGACCTAGTTGGCCAGCAGAATACTCAAGGCCAAGAAGTTCCGGCCATCATCAATGTCAGGGGTGAGTGAGTGTCTGGGCCGGGGTGACTGACTCCTAGGGGTTCACTAAAGCTTTGGGCTAAGCGTGGCTTTGGGAACTTGGACAGCTGGCATTGGGATTCCAGCTCCACTACTGAGCAGTCCTGTGACTGAGGTGACTCTCTTCAGCTTCCTGAGACTCAGTTTCCTCCTCTATGAAATAGGTGATACTAAATGATCGCTCACGTGGCAGAGACAAATGGGATACTGGTGGGTGACAGCACTGAGCACAGAGTCTGGAGCACCTGGTGCAGTGGGGACAGGGTGGGGGGACGTGATTCTGACGGAGGGCCCCCAAGATAACCCGACTCTTCTAATCAGTCCCCAGGCCCCAACACCGAGCCCCATACCAGTGGCCAATCACAGCCCCATCTTCAGCAGCGGGGAAAGAGCCGGGAGGCTTGCGATACACGGGGCCAGCTCCTCACACCTGATGGTAAGAGGAGCATTGTAAGCTGATCCCTGGGGTCCCTTGAAGCCCAAGAGAAAGGGGTGACCACACCCCAGCTCCCTGATATCTCTACCACAGCACCTATTCACCCATTGGGAAGGGACAATAGTTATTTGTTGTAAATAATAAATGCCATATTTTGATATTATATTAAAATCCTGTTCCCTTCACAGCCTGGAAGTTGTGGTGTGGTTCTGTCGCTTTCTGTAGGCATGTAAGTGAGACACAGAATCTCACATTTCTCCTTGAATCAAAAACTCTTCTAGGTCGTCAGCTTATTGTATGTGGGAGAAGGGAGAATAGCCAGCCCCTTCCCTGGCTAGTGGGGACACCCCCAAGTCCCCCTAACTCCGAGGCCAGTTAATTTCAGTATCATTCAGCTCCTCCAGGAACAGACACGGTCCCCCGCCCTTACTCTTGGGATTTAAAGGTTCAAGGTACTTTCACAGGCAAAGCAACAACCACTGAAATGTGGGTGTCTTTAAAACAACACTACCCAGGACCATGTTGTCCCATGGGCAGGGGCTGCCTTTCTACATTCTGGAGGAACAGGGAACGTTTTCTGCTACTCTTGTTGAGATTTCTTTTGAGCAAATTTTAGGAACTTGTAGTTTTCTAGTTCAATCTCTGGAATTGCATCAGCTCTAAGTGGGGAAAACAATGTAAAAAGATCAAAACGTGCACGTGGAGAGGACAAGGCCCAAGGAAGGTCATTTGCAAATAGACTAAAGGCAGGCAGGACTTTCCCTCCTGAGGCCCCTCTAGGGGCTCCGTGTTCACTGGATTTGAATCCTGCTATGATCCTTGTCCAGGACTCTTTATTCCTTTTCCTGCTTGTTTTGTATCCATGAGGAAAGATTTGTGATGCAGCTTTTAAGGCTACTGCTGGGCCTCGTTCCATAAACATGAAAGCTCCCTGTGAACTAGGATTTTCAGCACCCCTGCCTTCCTTATGCAATTCCCTTTAGGGCAGAAATTCCCTAGATGGCCCCCAGGCTCTTCCCTGGCTTGGCCTGATGGATCCCTGGTGAGCTCTACTTTTCCAGTATAAGGGACTATAATCCTGGCCAGTGAATGACCCCACACTGTCCCTTGCTGGCCAAGGTGACTTCTGAGCCTGTGTCGTTCTGAGGTCCATGGTCTTGGACAATCCTCCAGTTTACACACTAAGTGTTGGTGTTACCAACTCATCCAAATGGGGCAAATGGGCCCTAGCCCTGAAAGAGTGTTGCCCCTGAGTGGTTGTCTTTTTTCCCCAGTCCTGTGCTGTGGGTACATTACCACCACCTGCTGGGGTGTGAACCCTGTTTGGAGCTTTGAAAAATGAGACATGACAGGTGTGTGGGTGGCTCCAGCAGGGAATGCCACGGAAGTGATGATCCATGGACGTGCATGAGCACAGCCTTTCCAATTAAAATACTGAAATACTTCACATCTGGCGGTGAACAGTACTGCTCTGAGCTCATACCGAGAACCCACCCCATGACTAGGAGATTTCAAAGGGTTACCAAGTGGCATTTTAAACCTCATCCCTTGGGAACACCCTGTAAGACAAGGGCCAGATGAATCACTTGGCACTTGTGAATTATCCCCTCCTTTCTGATGGCTGCAAGTGTCACCTAGACACACAGGCTGGACTCTGCCAAGGAAGCCTTGTCAGGACAGCCAGAAGCTGAGGATGAATCCTGGTTCCCGGCATCCCAAGCCCTTCCTGACACAGCACAGCCACACAGGAAAGGGATTTGTTAATGGAAAGACTGGGAAGACCGTACTTTCCCTCCAAAGAGAAAGAGAAGTGCCAACAATGAAAGCTTGATGCCTCAAATAGTCAATTAAATCCCAACAAGCAGTGGATTGTTGTTAGATTACTGATGCTGAAAAGATCTCTTTTGATAATAGCACGATCCAAAATAAGTCAGCAGCAGAAGGTCAAATACCGTATGATTTCCTTCATTAAGTAGTAGATAATAACAACAAACAAACACATAGAGACAGAGATTGGATTGGTGGTTACCAGAGGGGAATGGGGGAGAGAGGCGGGTGAAAGGGATAATTCGGCACATGTGTGTGGTGATGGGTTGTAATTAGTATTTGGATGATGAACATGATGTAATCTATGCAGAAATAGAAGTATAATGATGTACACTTGAAATTTATACTATGTTATAAACTAATGTTACTGCAGTAAACAAAAAATTAAAAAATAAAATGATAATAGCACGATCCCCCAACTGCCATGTCCATCTTCATGGATCAAATTGGCAACACATATGGATCCCAAAAACTGAGGTAAATCTGGTATTTCCTTAGGTGCAACTTTGTATTAGCATGCAACAAAGAACATAAAAATGGAGACCTAGAAGTAAATATCTAATTTGAGAACATAGACATAAAAGTGCTTTTGAAATAATATTTTGGAATATTACACAAAAAGAATAATCCACTTTAAGTAGGTTTTACTGTGACTGTGAGGGGAAAAACTGAATCATCCCGTGACCTTGATAACTCGCTGCTGATTTTAAAGTACAAATAAATAATGTACATAGTAAAGGAAAATGAGCGAATGGCATGAAAAAGGAAGATCTCCTTGTTCTCTTCACCTGAAACCCAACCTCTCACCTCAGAAGGAAACTGAAGTCTATATTTTCTATGTCATACAGTGGAGTTTAATAAAAGACAAGTATTCATATGTTTTAAAATTTCAAGAGCTCAAAGCAAGAAAACATTAAGGACGCTGCTAAAACACCTAACTGAGATGCCTGCTCCGTTTCATCTGCTGTCATTACGTCCTTCTTGACCCCTCACTTTCTCTGCCTCGCTAGCAAGTCTGTCCGCCATCAGTGCTATCACCAATGTCTCTCCTGTTCTCTTCACTGCCCTGTCCTCCTTCCTGATACCTTCCTCAGTCACCAGAAATTGTTGGCAGTGGAGCTGTGGAATGCCCAGGTCAGCTCCTGGAATCATCCCTGCCAAATCTGAAGACCGGCAGAAGTGGGCATGGGACCTGGAGTGCAGACCACTTGCGAGCACACCTGGCAGGGATTCACCTGTGTGACTAGGTGCAAGTTTTTGCAAAGCTGTGGCAAGATTGAAAGGACTTACCAGTTGTCCTGCACTGCTGCAGACCTGGAGTCCTTGTGGTCTCTCGTGACGGCAGAACTGGTGGGACTAGTCCAAGATGTCCTCCCAGAGATCCTTCATTGCCAGGATGGGATGGGATTCTAGTAACTGGCCTCTTGAATATGTCACTGGACATCCTGAAAGGGATGAAGATGCTTAAACCAGGCTTTGGTTTGGACTGGTTCCCACAGTCACGCTACTTCCTCTGTGAAGACGTGACTGTCATCCTTCTTTTCCTCTTACTCTACAAAAGTAAATCATGAAATTGGGTCAAATGATAAAGGAAACCTGACTTTTTAGGACAATTATCCTGGCTGTTTTGTACTTCCACCCTCCCTCTATCCTCTGGGGATAGATCTGACCTGTGTCCTGGGACATCATCAGGCAGATTTGCATCAAGAACAGAAAGCTCAAGGTCAAAGCTCAAGGCTTCTCCAGATCATTTCTCCTCCTCCATCCTGTTAACTCCTTCTTTGAGTGTGTTTCTATTCTCTTCTTGTCCTTGTCACTCTCAACCGCACAAGTGCTGGCATTGCCTCTCAGGACAGTCTGTCCCTAGTCGTGTACTAAATCCCAAATCCTACCATTTCTGTGTTTTCTGACTACTCATTTGCTTAATCCATTGACCATTTGGTGTTTATAGCTCCTTTAGAAGTTAAATCAATAGTGATATTATCAACTATCCCCTGAGAGTGACTTTCTCCCATATCCCAGTTGTTCACATAATCCAAATGGTGATGTTCAAAAGTAAATAATTCAGAAAACATTCACCCACACAAATTCCTGATCTCTAATATTTTTATTCAGATACACATACAGTAGATACCTGTCCCTCAAGATCAAAAGTAATGCCAGATCACCAATCCTCACCTTAATTTCCTCCTACACCTATCAACCCTAGATTCCATGGACTATGATCTCAATAATTTCCTTGGAATGATAAAAAATTCCTTACCACTCATTTATGTTGTAAACCTCCAAACCCAGATGATCCCGATTGTCTGCCATGCCACAGCTACTGCTGGTCTTATAACAAGCTGAAGAAAAAGCACGAAACATGACCTTTTGGTACCACTGTAAATACAAAACCATTTGCATCAACTGGGAAGAACCCATAATTCCTGGAAATTTTGTTCTCTTTTTTTGTGTTTACTCAATAGGAAAAAGACAAATCAATTTTAAAAATGAGCAAGGGACCAGAAAACACTTTTTCCAATGAAGACATACAAGTGGCCAACAGGTGTACAAAAAGGTTTCGGCATCACTGATCATCAGGGAATGTAAATCAAACCCACTATGAGCTACCACTTCACACCTGTTAAGATGGTGATTACCAAAAATAACTAAAGATGGCAACTGTTGGTGAGGATGTGGAGAAAAGGACTCCTTGTGGGAATGTAAACTAGTACAACCATTATGGAAAACAGTATGGAGGTTCCTCCAAAAATGAAAACTAGCATATGATCCAGCAATCCCACTTCTGGTATCTACCCACAGGAATTGAAATCTGGGTCTCAAAGAGAGTACCTGCACTCTAATGTTCTTTGCAGTTAATTCACAATAACCAAGATACGGAAGTAACCTAAACATCACTGATGGATGAATAGATAAAGAAATGGAATATTAGTCAACCTTGACAAAAGAAGCAATTCCTGTCATTTTTGACAACATGGATGGACCTAGAAGACATTATACTAAGTGAAATAAGGCAGACAGACAAGACAATAGTCGCTTATATGTGGAATCTAAAATAGTCAAACTCATATAAGCAGAGGTTAGAATGGTGGTTGCCAGGGGCTGGGGGCATGGAGAAATGGGTAGGTGATGGTCAAAGGATACAAAGTTTCAGTTATCAAGATAAATAAATTCTGGAGATCTAGGATACGGCATAGTGCCTACAGCTGACAAGACTTTATTGCATGCGTCACATTTGCTAATAGAGTAGATATTATGTTGTGTTCTTACCACAGAATAATAGTACAAATGGAGATGAGAGAAAACTTTGGGACGTGATGGATATGTTTGTGGCCTTGATGGTGATGACAGTCTCAAGGGTGTATACTTACGTCCAAATTCATCAAGCTGTATATGGAAAAGTATGACATCATCTTTGATTCTTCTGCACCTTGAAACACGCCATGTCCTCGTCACAAGAGAAAAAAATTTGTAACTATGTACGAGGACGGATTAACTGGACGTTTTGTGGTGATCATTTCAACATATATACAAATATTGAATCATTACATTGTACCCCTGAAACTAATATAATGTTGTATGTCAACTTTACCTCAATTAAAAAAACACAACAGACAAAACCATTTTAATGTTGTAAATGAGTTCAGTGAATCCCTGAAACTGCCCCATTCCCATCTGAGAGTTACAGGAAGCAGAGAGGATGAAGTAAGATGGAAGAAATTTGTACAAAACAGTATTCAAATTAAAATCATTTAAGTTGCTATCAGCTCCTTGTGGAAAATTTCTATGAGCACTGATCTTTCACATTTTTCCTGGAAAAGCATACCTTCAGATCCAACCCATAATAGTTTCATCATTTTCTCTAATAAGAAAATTTCAACTTAATAAATAAAACCAAAAACATCCCTTATGTATGAATAAAGTTAGTGAACTTTACAGAGAAAAGAGCATATTTGCACAATATCAATAAAGGAAACAGAAGAGCTGAATGATGATTGAGTCTCATTCAAGCTTATCTTTGAAACCCAGTAAAACCAGGTTATCTTTTCAAGGATGTGTGTAGAGCTGTCAGCCTTGGAAAATAGAAATAGTGGCCTCCTCTGGAGCAAAGGGCAGGCTTGCTTACTGCCCAGAATAATAAAAATAACACACACCCCCGAGGCAAACGTTAGCAGACTTCCTGCCCGTTATCAAAGATTTGAGTTTCTTAAGCTCTGAACTCTTGCAACCCTCTGTGTCTCACCTGGCCCACTGTGTATCACCCTGTAGGAACTGGGATTTATTAAACCGGTGCAAATGCTGATACTCTGGTCACTGCTATTGCTGTGTCATTAAGTCCTTTGTCTCTTATGTATGGGTCTTGTGTTTTTTGCCAGCATCTGTAAGACCATGGTAGGCTAACTTATTGGTTTGCAGGTAAGGTAAAATATCAGACCTTTCACAGTTCCTGACAAACCCTTAAAGTAACTAGTAGTCTTAGGCACAGAGAGCTATCCAGAAAATTATGCATGGATGGTCTTCATAGAAGAAGTTACAAGTCTCCAAAACTACTGTAAGTCTCTCTGACCTCTTTTATTTCTACCCCAAGTAGAAGGAGAGGCACCAAGCTATTATAGACCTAGGGCTTGTGCAAGCCACTGGAGACCTAGTGAGCAGAAGCTTTCCGTGGGGAACAAAGACAGACGGGCATATTTTCAAAATGGACCCATGTGCCTCCCGGTCATCAAAAGGACAGTACATTATCTTAATCTATGATGATTTGATTCTTTAAAATCTTGTGATGGGCCTAAGATACACTTCTTTATTTTTTTTTAATTTTTGTTTATTGCAGTAACATTGGTTTATAACATTGTATAAATATCAAGTGTACATCGTTTATACTTCTATTTCTGCATAGATTACATCATGTTTACCACTCAAATACCAATTACAACCCATCACCACACACATGTGCCGAATTATCTCTTTCGCCCTCCTCCCTCCCCCCGTACCCTCTGGTAACCACCAATCCAATCTCTGTCTCCATGTGTTTGTTTATTGTTGTTTTATCTACTACTTAATGAAAGAAATCATATGGTATTTGACCTTCTCCCTCTGACTTATTTCACTTTGCATAATGCCCTCAATGTCCATCCATGTTGTCACAGATGGCTGGATTTCATCGTTTCTTATGGCTGAGTAGTATTCCATTGTGTACATGTACCACATCTTCTTTAACCATTCGTCCCTTGATGGGCACTTAGGTTGCTTCCAAGTCTTGGCTATTGTGAATAACGCTGCAATGAACACAGGGGTGCATGTATCTTTATGCATTGGTGTTTTCAAGTTCTTTGGATAAATACCCAGCAGTGGAATAGCTGGATCATATGTTAGTTCTATCCTTGATTTTTTTGAGGAATCTCCATACTGTTTTCCATAGTGGCTGCACCAGTTTGCACTCCCACCGACAGTGTATGAGAGTTCCCTTCTCTCCACATCTTCTCCAATACATGTTGTTTCCTGTCTTGTTATTACAGCCATTCTGACGGGCAGGAGGTGATATCTCATGCTAGTTTTGATTTGCATTTCCTTGATAGTTAATGATTTTGAACATCTTTTCATGTGTCTGTTGGCCATCTGTATATCTTCTTTGGAGAAATATCTGTTCAGGTCTTTTGCCCATTACTTAATTGGGTTGGTAGTTTTTTTCTTGTTGAGATGCATGTTTTCTTTATATATTTTGGAGATTAACCCCTTATCAGATGTATGGTTTGCAAATATCTTCTCCCAATTGTTAGGTTGTCTTTTCGTCTTGTTGATGGTTTCCTTTGCTGTGCAGAAGCTTTTTAGTTTGATGTAGTTCCATTTGTTTAATTTTTCTATTGTTTCTCTTGCCCGGTCAGACATGGTGTTTGAAAATATGTGGCTAAGAACAATGTTGAAGAGCATACTGCCTAGGTTTTCTTCTAGAAGTTTCATAGTTTCAGGTGTTACATTCAAGTCTTTAACGCATTTGGAGTTAATTTTTGTGTATGGTGTAAGATAAGGGTCTACTTTTATTTTTTTTATGTGGCTGTCCAGTTTTCCCAACACCATTTGTTGAAGAGATTTTCTTTTCTCCATTGTATGTTCTTGGCTCCTTTATCAAGGATTAGCTGTCCATAGATGTGTGGGTTTATTTCTGGCTTTCGATTCTATTCCATTGATCTGTCTGTCTGTTTTTGTGTCAGTACCATGCTGTTTTGGTTACTATATCTTTGTAGTATATTTTGAAATCATAGAGTGTGATACCTCCAGCTTTGTTCTTTTTTCTCAGGATTCCTTTAGCTATTCGTGGTCTTTTGTTGTTCCATATATATTTTAGGATTCTTTGTTCCATTTCTGTGAAAAATGTTGTTGGAACTTTGATAGGGATTGCATTGAATCTATAGATTGCTTTAAGAAGTATGGACATCTTAACTGTGTTAATTCTTCCAATCCAAGATCATGGAATATCTTTCCATTTCTTTGTGTCTTGTTCAATTTATTTCAGAAATGTTTTATAGTTTTCAGTGTACAGATATTTCACCTCTTTGGTTAAGTTTATTCCTAGGTATTTTATTCCTTTTGCTGCAATTGTAAATGGGATGATATTCTTAATTTCTCTTTCTGCTACTTCCTTGTTAGTGTATAGAAATGCAACTGATTTTTTATGTTGATTTTGTATCCTTCAACTTTACAATATTTGTTTATTAATTCTAAAATTTTTCTGGTGGATTCTTTAGGGTCTTCTATATATAAAATCATATCATCTGCAAATAGTGACAGTTTCATTTCATCCTTTCCAATTTGGATCCCTTTTATTTCTTTCTCTTGCCTGATTGCTATGGCTAGGACTTCCAGTCCTATGTTAAATAGGAGTGGTGACAGTGGGTATCCTTGTCTGGTTCCTGTTCTTAGAGGGATAGCTTTCAGTTTTTCACCATTGAGGATGATACTAGCTGTGGGTTTGTCCTATATGGCGTTTATTATGTTAAAGTACTTTCCTTCTATACCCATTTTATTCAGAGTTTTTATCATAAATTAATGCTGTATCCGGTCAAATGCTTTCTCTGCATCTATTGAGATGATCATGTGATATTTTTCTTCATTTTATTAATGTGGTGTATTACGTTGATTGATTTGTGAATGTTGAAACATCCCTGCATACCCGGAGTAAATCCCACTTGATCATGGTGTATAATCTTTTTAATGTGTTGTTTTATGCGATTTGCTAGTATTTTGTTAAGCATTTTTCATCAATGTTCCTCAGTGATATTGGCCTATAATTTTCTTTTATTGTGTTGTCCTTGTCTGGTTTTGGTATCAGGGTAATGTCGGCTTTGTAGAATGAGTTAAGAAACTTCCCGCCTTCCTCCATTTTTTGGAAGAGTTTGAGAAGGATAGGTATTAAGTCTTCCTTGAATGTGTGGTAGAATTCCCCAGGGAAGCCGTCTGGTCCTGGACTTTTATTTTTGGGGAGGTTTTTGATTACTGTTTCGATCTCCTTACTAGTGATAGGTCCATTCAAATTCTCTACTTCTTCTTGATCAATTTTTGGAAGGTTATATGATTCTAAGAATTTATCCATTTCTTCCAGATTGTCGAATTTGTTGGCCTACAGCTTTTCATAGTGTTCCCTATAATCTTTCGGATTTCTGAAGTGTCTGTTGTAACATCTCCTCTTTCAGTTCTGATTTTACTTATTTGTGCCTTCTCTCTTTTTTTCTTGGTGAGTCTAGCTAAAGGTTTGTCAATTTTGTTTATCTTTTCCAAGAAGCACCTTTGGTTTTATTAATTTTTTATCTTATTATTTTGGTCTCTATTTCATTTATTTCTGCTCTGATTTTTATTATTTCCCTTCCTCTACTGATTTTGGGATTTGTTTGTTGTTCTTTTTCCATTTCCTTTAGGTGCATTGTTAGATTGTTTATTTGAGATTTTTCTTGTTTGTTGAGATAGGCCTGTATTGCTATAAAGTTCTCTCTCAGAACAGCTTTCCCTGTGTCCCATAAATTCTGGCATGTCGTATTTTCATTTTCATTTGTCTCCAGGTATTTTTTGATTTCTTCTTTGATTTCTTCGTTGACCCAGTCGCTGCTCAGTAGCATTTTGTTTAATCTCCACGTATTTGTGGCTTTTCTGATTTTCTTCCTATAGTTGATTTCCGGTTTCATATTGTTGCGGTCAGAAAAGATGCTTGGTATTATTTCAATCTCCTTAAATTTATGGAGACTTGTTTTGTGGCCTAATATCTGATCAATCTTGGAGAATGTTCCATGTGCATTTGAAAAGAACGTGTATTCTTTAGTTTCTGGATGGAACACTCTGTATATATCTACTAGGTCCATCTGTCCTAGTGTATCATTTAAGGCCAATGTATCCTTATTGATCTTCTGTTTGGATGATCTATCCGTTGGTGTAAGTGGAGTGTTAAAGTCCCCTACAATTATTGTGTTACTGTCTATTTCTGTTTTTATGTCTATTAATAATTGCTTTATATGTTTAGGTGCACCTAGATTGGGTGCGTAGATATTTGCAAGTGTTATATCCTCTGGTTGGATTGTTCCCTTGATCAATATGTAATGCCTTTCTTTGTCTCCTTTTACAGTTTTTGTTTTAAAGTCTATTTTGTCTGATATGAGTACTGCTACCCCAGCTTTTTTTTCATTGCCATTTGCGTGGAGTATCTTTTCCCATCCCGTCACTTTCAGTTTGTGAGTGTCTTTATTTCTGAAGCGTGTCTCTTGTATGCAGCATATATATGGGTTTGCTGTTTTCTCTAATCAGCCACCCTATGCCTTTTAATTGGAGCATTTAGTCCATTGACATTTAAAGTAACTATTGATAAGTATGAACTTACTGCCATTTTTTAACTTTTTTTTCTCAGTGTTTTAGTAGTCCTTCTCTGTTCCTTTCTCCTTCTATACAGAATTGATGGTCTCTTTAGTTTGACCTCTGTCTGAAAGCTCCACTCTTTAACTCCCCTCCTCCCTCATTTTATGGTTTTGATACATATCTAACCTCTTTTTTTCTGCATTTGTGTCCATTATCCTCTTATCATGGAAATAGATGATTTTTCCTATTTGTCGTCTTCTCTTTTCCCCTTAAATCAGTCCCTTTAACATGTCTTGTAGCACTGGTTTCTTGGTGAAAAACTCCTTTAATTTTTGCTTGTCTGGGAAATTTTGGTCTCTCCTTCCATTTTGTATGATAACTTTGCAGGGTAGAGTATTCTTGGCTGTAAGGTTTTTCCTTTTAGCACTTTAAATATATCATGCCACTCCCTGCTAGCCTGTAATGTTTCTGCTGAGAAGTCAGCTGATAACATTATGAGGCTTCCTTTGTATGTAACTTGTCTTTCTTTTGTGGCTTTTAGGATTCTCTCTTTATCTTTAATTCTGGACATTTTGATTATGATATGTCTTGGCGTGGGCCTCTTTGGGTTGATCTTGTTTGGGGCTCTCTGTGCTTCCTATACCTGGATGTCTGTCTCCTTCCTTAGGTTAGGGAAATTTTCATCTATTATTTCTTGAAATAAATTCTCTGTCCCTTTGTCTCACTCTTCTCCTCCCGGAAAACCTATAACATGGATGTTAGTGCACTTGATGTTGTTCCAGAGGTCCCTTAGACTGTCCTCACTCATTTTAATTTTTTTCTCATTTACCTGTTCAGCTTGGGTAATTTCTTCTGGTCTTTCATCCAACTCGCAGATCCATTCTTCTGTATCCTCTACTCTGCTTTTGAGTCCCTCTAGTGAATTTTTCATTTCCAGTATCATATTCTTCATTTCTGATTGGTTCTTTTTTATATATTCAATTTCTTTGTTGACATTCTCACTGAGTTCATCTATTCTTCTCCCCAGATCAGCAAGCATCATTAACTCTCTTAGTTTGAACTCTCTGTCGGGTAGGTTGTTCATTTCTTTTTCATTTAATTCCTTTTCTGGAGTTTTGTCCTGTTCCCTTACTTGGAATGTATTCCTTTGCCTCCTCATTTTGCCTCTTTCCCTGTGCTTGTGTCTACATATTAGGTAGGTCAGCTACGTCTCCTGCTCTTAGATAGGTGACCTTATACATGTGATGCCTTAGGAGTCCTGCAGTGTGCTTCCCTCTGTTCTCAATGTTCCAAGGGTGACCCCTATGTGGGCTATGTGTGTCCTTCCGTTGTGACCTGTTTGCTCTCCCTGTATGTGCCCAGGTAGGCTGAGTTATGCTCCTGGTCAGCTGTTGTAATGCTCAGCTGTTTGTAGTTGTTGTGGGCCCTTCAGTCTCTTTATCAGGTGTAGGAAGCCCCAGCACAGTTGGCTATCACATTTGTGTAGCAGTATTTCTTTTAAGTGAGTAGGACCCCAGCGTGGCATGTTGTTAGTCTCAGGGCCTTACAATTGCTATAAGCCTCCAGGCTTTAGGTCTCTTGTCAGCTCTCTGAGGATTGTAGCTGGGTGGGGCTGACCTCAGGCATGGGAGCCCCCAATTATTTCAGGCTTTGGAAGGTGGAGCAGACGCCCTATGTGGGTCTTTGAGAAACACAAGTCTTCTGCAGCTGACACGCCCTGCTGCTCACAGATCCACACACACAGTCAACACAGTCCTGCCCCTTGTGCGCACCCCGACCTCCTGAAGTGGATGCAGTCTTTCCACGGCAGGAGCCCGACACACTCCACCACCGCCCCACACTCTCCACCCACTCTTTGTGCACGCCCTGCTCCACTGAAGTCATCTCAGTTACCAGGCTGCAGAGAATCCAGTCACCAATCTATGCAGGCCCACAAGTTGCCTGAGGGCTTGTTGTTGGGTGGTGCCAGTCTCTAGGGTGGGCTGCCTGCCCTGGCTGAGCTGTATTAAATCGGTGTTCTAGTGGATGAGGCAGACCTGGGCTAGCAGGCCCCAGGGAGATCTCCAATGGCGTCTATTTCAACACGCCCACACCGGGCTACAGCAATGGCCGCTGCCAATGTCCCAGTCACCGGAGAGGTCTCACATCTCACTGAGATGCACTCAGAGCCTGTCAGGTGAGTCTCTTTTCACCAAAGCACTGTGCACCTTTCTTTCTGCTGATTTTCGGTTGCTGTCTGAAACAGGTGAGTTTGTGTGTGGGCCCTTTAAGAGCTGCTTTTAATTTCTTTGTGACCCAGCTTTTCTGGGGGTACTCCCCAATGTTCTAGTAGCAGGCAAAGTCAGTTATTCTGCCACTCAGTCTAGGTTTTGCTGCGTCCAAAAAATGCCCACAGCAGGGTGCTCCCCAGCTCAAGGCTCCACTCCTCCAGGGCGGGCTGCATACCTGTGGGCTGCTCCCGGGCAGACGTGACGCTGGCGTCCTGTGAAGGCGTCATTTTTTATCTCCCAAAGGGAGTTTCTGCGACATCCACCTCAATTAAGGTTGTCCTTTGTTGCAGGATTTACTCTTATCTAGTTTTCAGTTCTCTCTCATGGGTAATTTTTCTACGAGTAGTTGTAAATTGGTTGTGTCCATGGGAGGAACTGAGTTCAGAGTCTGCTTACGCTGCCATCTTGACTTTCCAAAGATACACTTCTAAGGTGAGTGAGGCACTCGGCAATCGTAAGAAGATCAACACATTAGGTGAATATCAAACTCTGAACTAAACTTAGTGTTCTAATCAATTAAAAGGTACAACAAATTTAATTAGATCAATTAAATGATATTTAATAATATACTTGATTATTACTCTGCAATAATGAACAAGCAGCTCATATAAATAGAGATAATTGGTCTTTAAAATATGATAATCAAGACTGTTTGAGATAAGCTAGAGAGAAGGAAGGGGATAAATCGATAAAAGTTAGCTGCTCTGAAGCCACTCTCAAGACCTCTGGATCTACATGTAACCCAAGAGATCGAGGCAGACGGCTGTGTGCCTAGATCCTCCTGCACTGTGGTTCTCAGGGATGTAACAGGGCTGAAGCAGCTTCCTGAATCGTGTTTACACGTCCATGTGTACAATACCCCTGACCATGGGGGTGACCACTATTCAATCATCCCTTACACACTCTTAATTAACAATTAGATTTCAAAATCATTGTATCATTACATAACAATTTATTCCTCAAACCTCTAGGATGCCAAGCTAAAAGAAAATCAAATTTCAATGGCTTATTTTCTTTGAAGGACCAAGATGTTCTTTCACAATTGGCATACGGATTAGAGGATAAATCCATCAAATCAATGGAAACAAGTTAAGAAATGGACAGAGGGATATTTCATTCATATATACACAGTTTGCACTGTGGCAAAAATAGAGTTATATTTTTAAAATTTAGAAGTTTTCTAAATTTTCTAGATATTAAAGACTTTGTTCTGTTTGTACTGTCTTAGGTTTACCAAATCAAAGTCACTCTTTAATGGGCATTTCTAGCATTGAGTGTTACTAACAGCAGCTTTTTTAAATTCTTATTTTTCCCATGTCAAAGACCAAGGGCAGAGGTCGTCAAGAGGTCAAGCCTAATCTACCTACAGATGTGGCAGCCTTAACTATGGATGTTCAAGCCAGACATTGCCAGCAGAGCCACATCACATCACCCACAGGTGATTTTTTACTAGTAATCACAGATACATGAGGATATAAAAGGAAATTTTTTATTAAGAACCAAAGTTATAGATTCCTATCTTGGGTTCATTACTTTGATTTTTTGACCCAAATCATATATATCGATTGGAACATGTTCAATTCTATGATCTTTAGAAGATGCAGCCTACAGCTGAAGAGAAATAGATACAACAGCAATATCTTATCCTCTCTGAAGCCCAACTAAGGGTCCCTGGATTCAAAAGTTTTCAAGACAAGAAAAAGTCATCCTTCTTCTGAACAGAGAGAGTAGAGGCTAGTCAAACATTCATCTGTAAATTGTTAACATGGGGGCCGGCCCCGTGGCTTAGCGGTTAAGTGTGCACACTCTGCTACTGGTGGCCTGGGTTCAGATCTTGGGCGCACACTGACGCACCGCCACTCCAGCCATGCTGAGGCCACGTCTCACATACAGCAACTAGAAGGATGTGCAACTATGACATACAATTATCTACTGGGGCTTTGGGGAAATAAAAGGAGGAGGATTGGCAATAGATGTTAGCTCAAAGCCGGTCTTCCTTAGCAAAAAGAGGAGGATTATCAGGGATGTTAACTCAGTGCTGATCTTCCTAACAAAATAATAAATAAATAAATAAATTGTTGACATGACTTGTTAGAATATGACAGAGCAAGCATAATACCTTCTAAGTTTCATGATTTTTCTCCAGAATACTGAGATGAATGACCTTGAATGTCAGTTTCCCCATAAATGTCTTTATTTAGTGATAAAATTAATTTCTCTATAAATTAATTCCCATAAAAATGTTGAAAATATCATAGTCTCTGACTATATGGAAACAAAACAAATTGAGCAGTTGAATAGCAATGTAATAAATTCCATACAAGGATCTTACTGCAGCATTATGTATAATAGTGAAACTGGATGTAATCCCAACTCTATCAAAGAAGAAATAAACAGATCATGGTATTCCTGTTCTTTGCAATACTTCTAAAACATATAAAAAGCTAAGTTAGAGTGACATGCACTGATAAGGAGAGACGTTTATGGTGTATGGTTTGAGAAAGAGCAAATTGCAAAACGATATAGTTATGTAATTTATTTTAAAATAACTTTATATATTTATAAATTCATAGGAAATGTCCAGAAGAATAAGCCACAACCTCTTTACAATAGTTTCTTCTGACTAGCGGAGTGAGTTTGTAGAGAAGGGGATGGAAAGGGAAGGTTTCACTTTACTCTACATAGATCTGTGTAATTTGACTTTGTTTATAGTATGTATTTCTTTCATAATTAGAAAAATGAGTGATGTGACCGTTTGGTGCAGGGCAACACTATTATGTTCACCAGTCTCTGTACTGTATGTTACTGCACAACACGGACTGTAGGAGAAAGCTCAGAGGAGCGATGAAGACAAAGAAGACATGACACCTGCAAAAAGTCAGTGGAGTATTTCTCCATAACAAACCTTCCAGGTGAGTGACGATCAGTATCTTCCACTGTTCCAGCTCTCACAATGAACTTAGAACCTGCCCAGGGTAAGCCTGAGGACCACGCCCTGCTAGTCCACTCCCCACCCGGGGCCTGTTTGTGCAGGGTGACTTGTACCAAGCACACAATGGACTCAGGATGGGGCGTGTGCCTTTGGGAAGCCTGGCAGAGAGGAGCAAAGTGGAACACCAGCTAAGTGCACACACCTGAGAGGTGGAGATCCAGGTGGAGGCTCAGAATGTACCAAGAAACTGTGTGAAGTGAACGAAGCTACTCGACCTCTCTGAGCCTCAGTGTCCCTCCCTGTAAAATGGGGATCACAGGCTTACTTCACAGAGCTGTTGGGGAAGATACATAAAAGTGCCTGTGACAGCCAGTGTCCACATAATTAACAAAGTCATATCCGACTTCAAAATAATCAATGAAAAGAATAATGTTAATGAGACCAAAGACAAGATGCCCAGCTTCGTAACAGCCCCAGCAGCATGAGAATGAGAGGAGCTCCAAGTAAGCAGGGCTCTTCACAGCTCCACTGGAGACGATGAACATGGGTTACACCAGGATAAGTGGGTGTTTTGTAGTGACTCGTTTAGAGATCGTGGGTCCCTAAAGACACTGAAATACACTAACATACAGTGGCTCCTAGGAGACAACTACAAAGCAACCAATGAAACAGATAGGAAGGGGAAGGGGCCGAGCGGATAGGGTCAGAGCCACAAAATCTGACGGAAGACACTGAAGCATGAGCACCCAGCTCTGTCAACAGCTGCTGTGGTTGTGCCAGGAGATCAAACGTCTGAGGCAGCCATTGTGGGGACTGCTGGGAGCACAGTGGTCACTGTGGCCACACCCCAACAGCAGTGCATCAGAGCACACAGACCCCGAGACTTTCCTCTCCATTAATCCCAGTTTCAAGATGATGAATATCGTCATGTTACAATTTCTTTTTCCAAACTTTGTGGACGAGTGTCATCAGAACCCCCTGAAGAGGGCACAGGCCAGAGTAGTATGGAACACTGGGGGCTGGGGTGACAGCGCTGCACCTGACTACACGGACTATCACCTGGGCCTATTGAACACGAGAGAAGAACCCGAGGATGTGGTCTAATGAGAACACCCTGTCTTGTCACATTCAGAGACACTACAGTCTCTGATCCTTTCTCTAGGAAAATGTTAAAGAATTCATGTGTCATTAATTCATAAAGAAGCAAATTCTTGACAAAGTGACAGGGTCCAGTTTCCATGACCAGGTTTTTCACTTGTTTTGATAATATCCCACATTCAGGAATCGGAAAGATAACCTATCTGGGTGTGTAATATAAACAAGGACTTTTCTTCATGTAGATAGAAGCCCAGATATTTAGCGATGACATACATCACGAAAGCTGCTAACCATTCTTCCACAGGGTTCAATAAGACTTTTAACTTAATTTACTAATCTCAGGAAAAGAGAATTTGGCAATTCAAGTTTTTTGTTTCTGCATTCAAGTGTACGGTACAGGCAAGAGAATGACCAGAAAAAAATTAACAGGCAGGTCTTGCTTGCATTTTATCTTTTGCAAATAAGCAGGATATTTTATGCTCTGTTCTTTTCACTACTCTAATCAATTTTTAAAGAATACCATACATCTGACTATCCCTAGGTGTGTTTATCTGGGAACCTTGCCGGAATCCAAAGCAGAGATTTTAAAGCTGATGGGTTTGAAATGCTGCCCAAGTGCTCTCTACCTTGAACATCCATCTCCCAATGCTGGACCACCGTTCTCTTCCCGAGGGATCTGAGTTGCCACCCGTGTCCCTAAGAGACTGGTCGGCCACTCAGGCCTGAGGTGAGATTAGGTGATCAACCTAAAGGGCAAAATGCTTAAGCTATTCTCATCTTAAGCTTGCTGTTTCGGAGGCCTCTGCACTGGAATGGGTTGGTGAAAACGACCTACTAGATACTTGCCTGGGAATTAGGTTTTTATCCTCTGCTCTTAGCGGATCCCGGGCAAACCAATGATTAACCTCTCAGATGACTCAACTTCCACATCTGCAAAAAAGGCAAGCAACAGCCAATGTTACCACCCTGCAAAGCTCTTAAGTTGTTCTTGCAAGAGGCACCACAAGGGCGAATGTCTCCCAAAAGCTGATGAAATGATGGTGCTTTGGCTGGAGAAGGCAGAGGGCAGCAGGCAAAGTGGAAAGTTTCTGGGATGTCAAACCAGTTCCCATAAGCAGTTTAGAGAAACACCTGGCCCTGGACTAGGTAGGAGGCTGTGGAAAGACCCACAGGCATGCAGGTAGGAGGAGGAATCAAGTAAGGGAGGGAGGCGGTGGGGAAGAGGCGTGAGTCCGGCTTCAATTTTGGACAAAAGTAGTTGCATGCTGCAGGCCTGCAGCTGCCCATGCACCGCCACACCTTCGTAATGCCGTGGTCCCTCTCGTCCCATCACATCCCTCTGGGACTCAGTCCATACGGAGCGGGTGTAGGGCCAGAGTCCTGAGTCAACAGCAGTTTGGTCCTCGGCCAAGCTCACACTGCACTGCTCCCCCCCCAGGCTAGGCATCATCCCGTGCCCAGAGCATCCTTTGAGTTGTAGTCCTGCAGCCACGCAGGCTGCCAGCTGGGAACGGTTAGGAGACAAAAGCTCCCAACATGCACAGCTAGGGGCCCCAACTCCCGCCTTGTCCCTCTGCCCCTGGGTCCCGCCCCTCTGCTTCCATACCTCAAATGGAAATACCGGGTGCCTGGGATCCTGGAATTTGCCTTTTCAAGGCCACCTGTCCTACCATCCCCTCCATCCTTCTAGGTTGCCATTTATCTTCCCTCTGGAGCCCGTGGTCAGGGTCGCTGCAGAGACCGTCCCTTTGGACCCCACCCATCTGAAGTCCCCATACCTTGGTAAGGCGTCTTAGAAGGACTGCCCTGAGCCATGTCATTAAAAGGAGAAAACATCACAGTGTGCGGCCCCATTCCTGCATTATACAGACAGGAAAACCACGTGCACTGGTAAGTGACCCCTAAGCCACTTCAGGGGCCCACACACACGCCCCTTTTCTGAGGCTGCACACAAGCTTGTTCACTGGGCTTCCTTACCCCAGTCTGGACCTATTGGCCTCATTGACACAAGCAACAGCGCTGAAACGTCCCGTTCGTCCTTCCCACAATGTTAGGCAAGTTTGTCGAGGAATGTAATATGCAATTTCTGGTCTACTATAGGGCTGGCTCCTGGGAACCTGTTTTAATATCCATTTTTAAATATACCCTCAGAATCACAAAATAATGAAGCAAAATAATTTGTTGCTGTGGTGGGTTATGGTGATAACTCTCTGAAGTCACTTTTCCATTTATCTTCTCTGATTCACTCCAAATACTACAGCACCATGCGCTTCTCAGACTGGTGGATTCACAGCTCCTCTTCTTTGCAGGGAGGACGCACAACAGCAGAATATCCATGGCCCGACTTTCTGGAGCTTCAGTATTACTACAAGATTTGGAAGAAGCAAAGTTAGGTCATTTCCAAGGTAAGGAATTAAAAACTTAACACTAAGATGAGGTGGGAAAGTCATATGTCATTAATAATTGTCAGTAACCTGTGCCTGAAATGTCAGGCTTTCTCTGAGAAAGAACTCTGAGATCCTATTTCCCATTGTTTTAAATAGAAAAAATTAGAAGTCATAGCAAATCTATTGAAAAACACTACCAATTTCCTAAGTCACGTTATGGCACCTAGACATAAGTTATGAACATCGTTGCTCCTCGTTTTCTTCCTCATTCAACCCAGTCCCACAGGTCTTGAGTTCATGCTGTGAACACGGCATTGTGCTAGGTGTCGAGGCCTTGGTGAGTATCATCGTGGGGGTGGGCCTTGCTGGAAAAAGATTGCATCATAAAAACTCAAAACCATGCCACTTGCCAATTGAGGCAAAAATGGAAAGACCCACGGGGCCACACAAGGGTGAGGGCATTAATAGATAATTGGGAGTATGAAAATCCATCTAATGGTGTCATGAATGAACGTGTTCCACTTTAAAACAAAACACTGTTGTTAGTCTGAGATAATGAGTTAGTATCTTTGTGCACATATGCAGGATTTAAAATGTTTATTGATGTATAACATGTGTACAGAAATATATGGAGAAGTCATCTATGTAAACCTCAAAGAATTATTACAAAGTGAACACACTTGTGTGACTAAGAACTAGCACCAGCTTCACTCAGGCCCCAACAATCCCTTTCTTGCTCCTTCCTCCCCAAAGATAACCAGTATCTTACCAGTGAACACTGTATATCGAGTTTGTCTTCTTACACAGGTGTTTTATTACAGAACAATTTAAACAATATACAAAATAAACAAAATAGCATAGTAGGCCCGTCACCCAGCTTCAACAACTACTAATCATCTGCCATTTTTGTTTCATCCATGCTCCATCCCATTCCCACCTCACTTTATTATTCTTTTAGTCTTTTGTGTGTGGCTGTGGGGTAAGATGTATGCACACTGAAAGGCAGAAATAAGAACCGTACAGTTTTGGCAAATAAACATGCCCATATAACCTTCACCCCTTTAAGAATAGGATATATTCATCACCCCCAGAAAACTCCTTCCTGTTCCTTCCCAGGCAATTTTTTCCTTCCCCTGAAGCAACCACTGTTCTGGTTTTTTCACCATAGGTTCATCTTGGCTGAAATCATCCCACGTGTATTGTTTTCTGTCCACCTTGCCTCCCTCGAGGTTGGTGAGACTCACACAGCATGTGTGTGTCAGCGTTTGCTCCTCAGCACAGCTGAGGGCATTCTGTTCTGTGGATGCCCCGCAGTGCGTTCATCTTCCTCCTGGGGAGGTGCAGGTCATCTCCTGCGAAAATTCTTGTATAAACGCTTTTTGTATGCTGTTTAATTCCTTTATTAGCATTTAAGTGACACACCTTTGCAGTTTTTAGTGGTTAGTCCAGATTACAATATGCATCTTTAACATATCACAGTCTACCTGGACTTAATAGTGCACCAGTTTATTCAATGTAAAATATGGAAGTCTTGCTACAGAACAGTTGCATTTACCTCTGTCTGTCCTTTGTGCTATTGTTGTCATAAACTTTACATCTACCCATGTTATAAATCCCACAATACAGTGTTATAATTTTTGCTTTAAATAGTCATAAGTCTTTTAAAGAATTTAAGAGAAAAAAGTTAAGTATTTGGAGGGAGATGCTTTGAGGCTCTGCAAAGGTACTGTTTCTTCTTTAAGTTTCACCCACAGTTTTTGCATTCATCAGTCAGTCTTGCCCACAGTGATTATTACTGTGGTGTTCTAGTGGCAATTTTCTATTTCATGCTATCCAGCCGCATTTATTATTTGGAATTCTGTGAGGAAGATTCCCCCGACTTCTTCATTTCTTTCTCTCTTTCTCTCATTCTTTTTTCCCCCTTTTTTTTCTTTCTTTCTTCCTTTCTTATTTAATCTTTTTTATATCAGTATAGACTCATGGATATTTATTTTATTCTCTGGGTAATAATCCGATGCTACTGTTATTTATTTTGTTGCTCACAGTTTTCTAGCTTGAGCCACTGGGATGTCTTTCAGTTTGATTCCTTTTGACACATCTCATCATTTTCTGTGTTTTTTTAAAGCACTTTCTTACTTTCTGGCACTACAAGATGCTCCAGGCTCACCTTGTATTTTCCATCTCCAGCCTTAGAATCAGCCATTTCTCCAAGAAAACCTGGTTCTTTTTATTGGAGAATGATATTTAGAAACCAAGATCAGGGATCTAGGTATGCTCATTGATACTAGAGTGTCACTGCTTCTAGAATCTCTCAGCAGAGCTTGGAAATGTATGTATGAATATAAAATCAGGTATACACATCTATCTATAGATCTTTCAATCTATCTATCAATCTATCTTTCTATTTGGATAGATATATTGAAAGAGACATGGATTCATACTGATACTTCCAACTCCAATCCAGCACCACAGAATTTATTCTAGCCTTTTCCTTTTGTTTATTCATCACTTCTTTCACCAACAGTGAGAAACTTAACTCCAGGTATTTGCAATATTTACTAGTGTGTTAACTAGTTTCAGAATTACTAATCCATACCCATATGAAAAACAAATTTACCACCTAGAGTACAGTGTTTGTGTCCTGTACTTTAATTCTACAGTGTCCCATCAAAACACTGTCTTCCAAAGTTACTTAGGTTAGGGCCTTCCATCTCCAGCCCTTCAGTGTGGTTATATCACATACTTGTAATACAGTGAGATTCATTTGTCACTGCATTCCATATGAGTTCCTCAGCATGCTGATTGATTTGTAAAGTTTGCAGAGTAAAATTCACTCTTTGTGATGTACAGTTTTACGGGTTTTGACAAATTTGTGGTCGTGTATCCACCTCCACAGTACCATACCGAGCTGTTATTTTCATCCCCAAAATTCTTTCATACTGTCTCTTTGTAGTCAACCCCTTCCCCCACTCCATCTCTTGGCAACCACTGCTCATTTTCCATCCCTTTAATGCTGACTTTTCTAGAAAGTCGTGTAAATGGAATCATAGTACATAGCCTTTTGAATCTTGCCTCCTTCACTTAGAGAAATGCATTCAAGATTCATCCATCTTGTGTGAATCAAGAGTTTATTCTTTTTATTGGCAAGTAGTATTCTAATGTCCCAGTGCACCACAGTTTCTTTCTCCATTCACCTGATGAAGGACATTTAGTTTATTTCCAGCTTTTGACAATTATGAATAAAATGGCTATTAATATTCACACAAAGATTTTTCTTTAAACATTAGTTTTCAATTTGCTTCAATAAATCCCTAGGAGTGGGATATCTGAGTCACATAATAAGTGTAGGTTTAACTTTATAAGAACCTGCTAAATTGTTTTCTGAAGGCAACTATCATGTTGCATTCCCAGTTCTAGTTGTTTCTAGTCCTCTACAGCACTTGGTATTTGCAATTTTATAGGTATTTGCAATTTTATTTTTTATTTTACCTAACTAATATGTGCCCGGTATCTTATTGTGGCTTCTGCTTCCTTTATGATAGTGAGTTCTGCTAAATATAGAATCCTGTGTTGACTTTTGGGTTTTCTTTCTGCACTTGAAAGATGTCATTTGGTTGTTGATTTGTCTCTTTTGTTTTTGATAATATATCATTCATCATTCACATTATTTCTCCCTGTATGCAATGTCTTCCCCAGTATTTCCTTGACTGCTTTCAAGTTTTTCTTTTTATCTTTGGATTTTAGCAGCTTGACTATCATGTGCCTATGTATGGTTTTATTTTGTATTTTATTTTGTGAGGTTGCTGACTTTCTTCCATCTAAAATTTTAGATTTTCCACCAAATTTTGGAAGTTTTATGCTATTACTTGTTGATTTGCCTTTCTGCCTCATTTAATTTTTTTGTCTCTCCCCTCTCTGCTGGGGACTCAGTCATCTCACAGGTAAGGCTCTGTTCATTTTTATTCAAAATTTTTACATTCTTTTCTTCAGGTTGGATAATTCCTATTGCTCTATCTTCATGTTTCTTCTACTATTTCTAATCTACTGGTAAACTCAAAAGTATTTATTTATTTCATCTTCCTATTTGGTTAGTTTTTGTAATTTCCATTTCTCTGCTGAGTTTCAACATCTGTTCATTCATTATGAGAATATTTTTCTTTACCACCATGATCATGTTTATAATAGCTTCTTTCTTCTCCTTGTCTGCTAATTGCAACACGTTTGGGATAGTTTCTAGTGCCTGCTTTTGGTCATATGTGGATTATATTTTCCTATTTCTTCAAATCTCATGATTTTTTAAATTGTATACTGGAAACCATGAGTCATAGTTATACAGACTTTGGATTCTATTGTATTCCTTTGAAGAGTGTTGTCATTTTTCTAGCAGGGAGTTAACTTGGCTCGACTGAAATTCCAATCTTCTCTTCTTTACAGTGGGCATAGCTGAAATCCTCATTCAGTTCTTTCATCTTCCAACTGCTGTTTTTACACTAGGCCCTCTGGGACCTACCTTGCATGTGTGTTGTTCAAAGATCTGTGAATTTGGTGTCTGTGTGAGGGAGACTTACACACATATTTTGAGATTTTTCCTCTTTGTGGTTGCCTCCCTTCCAGAATTTCTCCCCTAACTTTCCAGCTACTCTTCCAGCCCCAAAATACATCCTCTAACATTACAAGTAAGACTAGTTTTTCCCCTGTTTGGGCCACGTACAGATTTTGGAATGCTTTGAGGAAAAAGACACAAGGTTGCAAATATCTCCTGGTGCAATTCTCATCATTCAAGGGAAGACTCCCTCTCAGTTCTGCTTGCTTTTGGAAGAGATTTATACATACACATATACACATTTATTGTATCTGTGTTACATATAGATACATGATTCTATATAAATATATATAATATTTTATGCAGATTTTATCATTGTTATCTGTGAGAATGTTAGTTCAACAAGCTACTCAACCATTACTGGAAGCCAGATCTCAGTTTTGTTTCTTTTTTGGATTTTATACAAATGGAATTATAAAACATATAGCTTTAATATAATTTCTTTTATGCAGCATTATGGTTGTGATATTCATCGATGCTGTTGCATGTAGCTAGTGTTTGTTCATTTGTTGAAAATAATAGTTTTAATGGTCTTAAAATATTCCTAACATAAAATTGACCATTTTAACCATTTTTAAGTGTACAGTTCAGTGACATTCAGTACATTCACATTATTGTGTAACCATAACCTCCAACCATCCACAGAAATATTTTCACCTTGCACTGAAACTCTGTGCCCGTTATGCAACAACTCCCTGTTGTCTCTCCCTCTTGCACCAGTCTCCTTTCTGTTCCTATAAATTTGACTACTCTAAGTACCTTATATGAGTGGAATCACAATATTTTTCCTTTTGTGGCTGGCTTTATTTCCCTTAGCATAAAGTCCTCAAGGTTCATGCATGTCATAACATGTGTCAGAATTCCTTCCTTTTTAAGGGTGAATCGTATTCCACTGTCTGTATACACCACTTTTTTTTTTTTTGTCAATTCATCTATTGATGGACACCTGGCTTCCTTCCAGCTTTTGGTTATTTTGAATAATGCTGTTAATAACACGGGTGTACATATGTCTTTCTACCTCTCTCTTCAATTCTTTTAGGTGTATACCCATAAATGGTGTTCTGAGATTCATTTTTTCACATGTGGGAGGATTCTTCACACATCCAACAAGCAATTCTTGGAATGACAACTGGTCATCAGATAATTCAACTATATTTGATGTTGTCAACCCAGAGATACATCTGATTCCACAAGTTGAGGGCTCAGTCCTATAAGACTGCACACCCACCCCAACCTCACCTCAACTTCAGGTGCCAGTTACAAGCTCAGGCTGTTACCTGTACTTCTGACTGACTGCCTATAAACCAGAGGTTCCCACAACCTCCTCCTTGGGCTTGATTAATCTGCTAGAGTGGCCCACAAAACTCAGAGAAACATTTACTAGATCACCAGTTTATTATAAAAGGATATAACTCAAGAACAGCCTGATGGAAGTGGTGCATAGGGAAAGATATGTGAGACGGGGCACAGAACATTCATGCCATCTCCAGGTTCACCACTCTCCAAGCACTTCCTGTCATGGCCAACCTGGAAGCGCTGTGAACTTCCTTCTATTGGGATTTTTATGAAGGCTCCCTCACATAGGCATGATCAATTATTAACTCAGTTTCTAGCCCCTCTACCCTCTGTGACGGATAAGAATTAGGGCTAAGAAATTCAACCTTTTAATCAGGGCTTGGACTTTCTGGTTACCAGCCCCCATCCAGGAGCCATCCAGGAGCCCACCTAGAGTTTCCTCAATAGAACAAATGATTCTCCTAACGTTCTTATCACTTAGGAAATTACAAGGGTTTTAGGAGCTCTGTGTCAGGGAGGGGGTCAAAGACAAATATTAGAACAAGAGATGCTCCTAGTGTCCTTATCGTTTAGGAAAGTACAAGGGTTTTAGTAGCTCTGTGCCAGGAATTGGAGGCAGAGACCAATAAATATATTTCTATTATTTCAGAACCCATAAGTGGAATTGCTAGATCATATGGTAATTCTATTTTTAATTTTTGAAGGAACTGTCATACTGTTTTCCACAGTTTTATGTTCTCACCGTCAGAGCACAAGCATTCCAATTTCTAAACATCCTTGCCAATCCTTGTTATTTTCTGATTTTGTGATAGTAACTCTCCTAATGGGTGTGAAGAGGTAGCTCACTGTGGTTTTATTTTGCATTTTTCTGATACTTAGTGATGTTGAGCATCTTTTCATGTGTGTACTGGCCATTTTATATCTTCTTTGGACAAATGTCTATTCAAGTCCTTTTTGCATTTTTAAATTGTGTTTCTTTTAATTGTTGGGTTGTAGGAGTTCTTTATATATTCTAGCTATTAATCCCTTATCAGATATGTGATTTGCAAATATTTTCAACTGTTCTGTGGGTGGCCTTTTTACTCTGTTGATAGTATCTTTTGATACAGAAAACTTTTGCATTTTGATGAAGTCCAATTTGTTATTTTGTTGTTGTTGTTGCTTATGGCTTTGGTCAGATGAAAGAAATCATTGTTGGCAATGTCATTTGGACCCAATGACATGCAGCTTTTACCCTGTGTTTTCTTCTAAGGATTTTATAGCTTCAACTCTAACATTTAGATCTTTGATTCATTTTGAGTTAATTTTTGTATGTGGTGTAGGGTAAGAGTCCAACCTCATTCTTTTGCATGTGAGTATCCAGTTTTCCCAGAACCATATTTGGAAAAACTTATCCTTTATCCAACGAATGGTATTTGTACCCTTGTCATAATTCATTTGACCATATATGCAAAGGTTTATTTCAGGGCTTTCTATGCTATTTCATTAGTATTATTGTGTGTATTTATGCCAGTACCACACTGTTTTGTTTACTTTGTAGTATGTTTTGAAATCAGAAAGTGTGAGTTCTCCAACTTTGTTCTTCTTTTTCTAGATTATTTTGGCTATTCAGGGTCCCTTGAGAGTTCATATGAATTTTAAGATATATTTTTTTATTTTTACAAAAAAACATCATTGGAATTTTTAGCTCCTTGAGAAGGTTGGTTCTTAAGTATTTTACTCTTTTTGATGCTACTGTAAATAAAAGTGTAAAGTTTTTAAAATTCTTTTTCTGATAACTTATTATTAATGTATAGAAGAACAACTAATTTTTGCATATTTATTTTGTGTCCCACTACTCTGCAGAATTTATTAGTTCTAACAATTTCTTTGTGGAATTTTTAAGGGTTTCAACATATAAGATATTATGTGTGAAAAAATACAATGGTATTTCTTCCTTTCCAATTTGGATGCTATTTCTTTTTTTTTCTTGCCTAATTGCTTTGGCTAAATCTTCTAATACCATGTTGAATAGAAGTGGTGAAAGTGGACCTTCTTGCATTTTTCCTGATCTTGGAGGAAATACTTTCACTCTTTCACATTTGAATACATTGTTCTCTGTGGATTTCTATATATGGCTTTTAATATGTTGAAGTAGTTTCCTTTTACCATGAGGGTTTTTTGGTGTTTTTAACATGAAACCATGTTTACTTTTGTCAATCACTTTTTCTGCATCCGTTGTGATGATCATGTGTTTTTTTCCTTCATCCTGTTAATGTGGTTTATTACATTGATTCATTTTCATATATTGAAACATGTTGAATTCCAGGAATAAATCCCACTTAAAATGGGCCGGCTCCATGGCTTAGTGGTTAAGTGCACGTGCTGCAGTGCTAGCGGCCTGGGTTTGGATCCCAGGTGCGCACCGACGCACCGCTTCTCCGGCCATGCTGAGGCCATGTCCCACATACAGCAACTAGAAGAATGTGAAGCTATCACATACAACTATGTACTGGGGCTTTGGGGGGGAAAATTAAGTAAATAAATAAAATTATTTTAGAAAAATTATGCATAATCCTTAATATGCTGCTTAATTTGGTTTGTTATTATTTTATTGAGGATATTTGTATCACTCTTCATCAAAGATATTGACCTGTAGTTTTCTTTTCTTTTAATCGATATGGCTTTGATATCAGGGTAGTGCTAACCCCCATAGAATGACTTTAAAAGTATTCTCTCCTCTTCAACTTTTGGAAAGCCTTTGAAAAGAATTGGTGTTTGTTAATTAAAAAATAGTCTTTGGGCCCAGGAATAAATTCAGCATAAAATAAATACAAATAAATATTTTTTTAAATGTGAAAATGTTTTTTCCTAAATAAATTAAAAATTAAACAAGTATATCACTTATCACTTTATTTCTAAAAATTTTTTTTAACCTAATAGTAAGCATAAACAAATTATTAGAATTAAAATGACTCAAGTGTTAATTTTTTTCATTGCAAATTTTCTGAGAGAGGTATATGATGCCATCATGTATGACAACTTTTTATGAAAAAATTGTCATTTTTTGTAGTATTTGAGAACATTATGAATTTTCCCAGTGGCATCTGACAATACTCTGATATGCAAAGTTATCTTTTCAACATATACGTCTTTACCAAATTAACAAACTCTGTCAGGTGTTAATTAATCAACTACTTTTCATATGATTCAGGCTCTCCACCATCAACTTCCTTAACCATCAGGAAATTCTACAAATTCTGCAAGATTAACTATTTTACTTTACACTGTACTTATCTCATGTGGTTTAAAGCATCCAAAAATCATTGATAAACTGATCTTGCCTGAACTAAATCATGGTGAATTATAAAATATTGTCTTTGTTAAGTGGGGAGGGATTTCAGGTTGAACTTAATTTTATAAGTGGTCAATTTATTACAGTGTATTGTTCTGTTATGTATTTCACTTCTTTTTTAAAAAAGTGATAGTTGAGGGCACTTAGATAATAAAAAGTTGAGAAAATAAGGAACTGATATACTCTGTAAGCTTCAAATGTTTTAAAGCATAAGATAAAATAAGAACTAAAAGTAACAGTTCGGAAGGGGGGAGGGAGGAGGGCGAAAGGGATAATTCGGCACATGTGTGTGGTGATGGGTTGTAATTAGTATTTGGGTGGTGAACATGATGCAATCTATGTAGAAATAAAAGTATAATGATGTACACCTCAAATGTATACAATGTTATAAACCAATGTTACTGCAATAAACAAAAAAATTTAAAAAAATGAACTAAAACTTAGAAATGGCATAGGAAATAGAGATAAGAGGATGAAATTGCAAAACTGAATCTATAATAATATTTCAGTGGCTAGCGTTGTGGTGTCAAGAAGGTGGTGAAGTCAAAGAATTCATAAAGATAATAATAGACTGCAAAGAAAAAATACTGAAATTTTTATAGAGAGAATTTTTACAGTGATATTACAAATAGAGAAAAGGGAAGAGAAGTTGGAGAAAGAGACTATCTGCTTCTTAAATTATTTCCACTATAGAGAACAAAATACCAATTTGGTGAAATATTTATTCCCCTCTATGACCCTATCTTTACCTGCAAAATCTCATCCCTAAGCCTCCTTTTCCATACTTGGGGAACAGAGCAATTAAGCTCATCTGAAACCTCAACTGCCCAGCCTGTGAAATAAGGCCGGCCATCCATTCTCACAAAGGAGCCAACTGGAGGTAGGATTTTTGGTTCTGAATTCAGCTAAACATCTTCAAAGAATTGTATCTGACCTTCCTTATCCAGGGTTATCAGTGAAGGGCTCGCTGGCTTTCAGAGAAGAGCAATTCACAGTCAGTGGAGACATTTTCTGTTGAGCTCTCTAGAGAAGGCTGTGGGACTTGTCAGTAAGAGTTGATTTCTATACGGGTTACATTTTTTTATTTTATTCAGAGATTTATAAAGAAATTTACGTGATAAATATTATTTATTATCAAGAAAAAAGGTTGTCTATTCTCTGGTCATTTAAACAAAATCTTCATCTCAGGGCCCACCAATGGACAAAGCCCAGATTTAATCTCCAAGAGTCTGCCAGGCACTCTGTGGTCCGTGGGAAGCCCTCAAGTTGGCAACCTGTTCCCTTGTGTCCTGTGCTGGTACTTAATCTTCCATCTCTTCAGAGTACAAGTAAACAGAAGGCCAAATGACTTGACGTTGGAGAAATGTACTTTTAATTATCTTTAGACTTCTACACTTTTCCAAAAGACTCTCAGCATTTCCAGTAATTGTGCAACAATTTACCCAACACTAAGGTTATCACTATTAAAAATTAAAATAAATAAATTTTGAAAATGAAAAAAGTGATCTTTGCAATTTTGTACAGAATCTATATAATGGGTGCATCCTTAAAAATGGAGGAAAGATAGCAAATTTAACTGTTTTGGTTAGTTAACACAGTAAGTAATATATTGTCTATATTATCCATTTTGAGATTATTTGTATTTAAAAATACTGCTTCAAACCCTTAAATCATTGTAAGTGACAGAGTCTTCCATCTGCTTTGGCTGAACAATTAAATACAAGTCAGCCAAAATTCTTCCGTTCCTGTATAATCTTATTTGTGTGTGGTAATGGTTAGTTCTTATAGATTGTTTGAAGACGTGCATATCACACAATACAAGTGGCCATTAAAAATTAAAATGTTCACCAAATACGAGATCATCTGATTCCCAGAAAAAGAAAAGGTTAATGTAATATTAAGGTTACAACTGTCAAAAAGGAAGCCAAGATACACTCACGTCACGTTTTTGCTCAACAGTTAATTGGCTCATCTTTGAAACTTTATAATGTTTATTATGTAAGCAAGATACTTTCAGAGCCTAGAATATGGAAAGTGATTATTGGTAAGTTAACATTCTGATCATTTATTTTGTTAATGTTAATATGAGATATATAAGTCATTTTCTACTATATTCAGATTTTCAAGTTCTGCTAAATCTAAGGCCACATTACTGGCAAGTTGGGAATATCTCTAGACATATGAAAAATATGAGTCCTACACAAAAGCTTATACATTCTCTATTCATCAGGTTCTAAATTCTAAAACTTTCTAAGGTTTTGGAACAAACCAATGGCATTCCAAATTGACAGTAAGGTTGAATGTGCCATACATAATCCTATAGGAAGAGAAATCCAGATTTTAAAGAGAGGAGATTGTGCACAAAAATAAAGTACATATTCAAGTCTGAAAGGGGATTTCAAGGAAGAAGGGATTCTCAGAACATGTGGTAAGTGGTAAATAACTTACCAAGGGCTCTCTAAAGGAGAACATATTGTGGACAAAAGAGCTTCACAGGTAGAGATCTAAAATGGCATCTCTGGAAACCTTATGATGAAACAGATGCTGAACTACTTTTTCTTAAAATTTAAAATGCATCTTATCCTCCAAACAAATACCACCTCCCTGCCTTGCAGCTTACCTGGACATGGTGACGTGTTGGAATCATTTTTCTAATTCATTGGCTCTTAAACTTGATGGGCACCAGAAGCACAAGAAGCACCTGGGGGCCTTGTTGAAACCCAGATTGCCAGGCCCCACCTCAGAGTTTCCAGTTCAGCAGGTCTGCAGCAGCACCAGAGAATTTACATTTCTAACCCAGTTCCCAGGTGCTGCTGATGCTGCTGGTTCAGGGACCCCATTTTGAGAACTACAGCCTGATTTATACCCTATATATGATTACAAAACACATTATTTCATCCTTTGGCTGCTACTTTTCCTTTATCACATCAGCACCTTAGCTCTGAATCTCCTCACCTAGCCATGAGAATACTTGGAGAGTTTCACAGCTGGTCCTCATTTCCGGTTCAGTTCTCCCTCTTCCTCTCAATACCACATTCTCTTGCCAGGTAATTTTTCCTTAAACATCAGTTCATCATAGAGCTTCCTTGCTCAAAAACTCTTGGCTAGGGGCCAGCCCCGTGGCGTACCAGTTAAGTGCTCATGCTCTGCTGCTGGTAGCCAATGTTCGGATCCCAGGCACGCACCGATGCACCGCTTGTCAGGCCATGCTCTGGCAGCGTCCCATGTAAAATGGAGGAAGATAGGCACAGATGCTAGCCCAGGGCCAGTCTTCCTCAGCAAAAAGAGGAGGATTGGCCATAGATGTTACTTCAGGGCTGATCTTCCTCACCAAAAAAAATAAAAAATCATGGCTCTTATGCTGAGCACAAGACATTAAATTCTCTACTTGGTTCATAACGTCTGTAATAGCCTTACTTTAATAGCAAAATATGGACAACCTGTTCCCTACCCTACCTACTATAAAGGCGTATGTGAGGATTACATAAGATACAGACAGTTCTAATTATGCACAGTATGACATTCTATAAAGTCACTGTGAACACTCAATCAGTGAATATGACCCACTGCCCCTAGGGGAAATACAGTGTTAGGTTCCTGCAAGCCTGAGTCACATTTTCTTCAACTGATCAATACATAAC
Source organism: Diceros bicornis minor (assembly GCF_020826845.1). Taxonomy (NCBI): domain Eukaryota; kingdom Metazoa; phylum Chordata; class Mammalia; order Perissodactyla; family Rhinocerotidae; genus Diceros; species Diceros bicornis. Next base: position 510,771 of record NW_026691791.1, read on the forward strand.
CTTGTTTTCTGTGTTTCTCTTTAAAGTCACCTTATTTAATATATAGTTGATATATTAACATTGAACTCACACCAACAGCACTGTAACTCGTGTCTGAAAGAAGCTTGTCGAACACACATACTTTCTCTGTAAAGGCACGTCACAGACTCTTGTCCTGAGGAACACCAGGCAGCATTGCAGCACTACACATGGGGGACATATTAAACAGCAAAGTCACCAACACAAGGCACAAAAAGATAAGAAGTGGGTCACTAAATAGACTGCAAGAAAGACACTTGTTTACAGTATGGGCTGAAACAAGAGGGCAGAGCGTCACCTGATTCCCCCTCAGTTGGGAACGTGCACGTTGAGTGAATCAAATTTTTCACCACTTTGTGCATATCTGCAAATGGACATGAAAGTCCTGAGAGTGTTGATTTGGGGGCTGCCAGTACATTTTAGCTAGTGGGCAAGTGTGCAAACACGGACTCCACAAATAATGAGGATCAACTATATTATGAAAGCATCTTTTCAAAACCAGAGTATTGCTCAGAAATAAGAGCAATAATGATAACATAACAGCTAACATTTTAGTGCCTACTATGTGCCAGGAGCTCTTTTAACCACTTTACATTAATTAATGCATTTAAATATCACTAAAACCCTATGAGACAGGAGTTCTCAGTAGCCCCATTCTATAGATGTGGAAACTAAGACTCAGAGAGTAAATAATTTGCACAGATTCCCCAGTTAAAAGTGGAATCACTGGGATTGGTGCCCAGACAAACTGATCCAAAGCCCAGAGCTTCAACTACTATAGTAGGAATGTCAACGAATTTTCTACCACTCCCCGAAAAGCCCCTTCTGCTCCAGTCAGTGTGGTCTCCCACATACTTATTCACTCACCAAATATTTTCTGAGTGCACCAAAGGTGTCAAGTACTGTGTTTAGATAATGGAGAGACAAATAGAATGTCAACCCAAATAATCCATAACCAATCTATAAATCAAAATTGGGGTGAGTTTATTATGAATCAAGCTTTGAGGACCATATAGCCAGGGAGAGTCCTTTCATGAAGAAATGGAGCACTCCAACGAAGTGAGGTGTACAGGGTCAGCCCCATGAGTTAGCGGTTAAGTGTGCATGCTCTGCTGCTGGTGGCTCAGGTTTGGCTCTCTGGCGTGCACCGACGCACCACTTCTCTGGCCATGATGAGACCGCGTCCCACACGCAACAACTGGAAGGATGTGCAGCTATGACATGCAACTATCTACTGTGGTTTTGGGGGAAAAATAAATAAATAAATAAATACAATTATTAAAAAAAAAAGAAGTGGGGTGTACAGAGTGGTTATATACCATCAAAGAGCGTGTACCACATGTGATTGCAATGTCCTTTTTACAATAGCCACGACATTGACCTGTCGGCACGTCAATTGTTGGACATGGTGGGTACCAGCTCTGCTGTTTCCATGGGCATGGCTGTTGTCTTGAGTTGGGTGGCCACAGGATGGGCAGAGCAATCAAATCCTAGTCTAGGGAGAAATGCTTATCCTTAAGGAAATGCCAACGTGGGGGAAGTTGCATTTACAACTTAAGGGTATTGTTCTTGTCTTTGGGACATGTCAATTGCTTAAAATAGATATATAATGGATGAGCAGAGGCTACAGGCCCCTTTTGGAAAAAAAAAATCTAGGTCAAGCCCAACTAGTTTTACACCAAATGGCTTCCTCATGTGCTCCAATATGTCCTATTGCTTACCATTTATTTATCATTTTCCCACTTTTGATGTATTATCTTTTGATAGAAAGCATTGATGATCAAAATATTGTCACTCAGAGTCAGAGTGGTTGCTGCATGCCCTGATTCTATCACGTCCCTCGGTGCCAGGCTTTTATCTCATCTATTTGCCCAGTTCTTCACATTGGGTGGAATTAGTCGGATAGTGTGGACAAGCAAAGAGGTATATATATATAAACAGAGGAAGCATTTCAAGGGTTTTGGATTAATTTTAGGTTGTTGCATAAACATTGTATATGTGATATTTTTTTAAATATATATAGCCCCTTATGCTACATTGTGCACAATTATAGAACAAGTATGGTAACAATGATAATAATTAAACATTTTTTTAAAAGATTAGTTTAAAATGAGTTTTTAGGCATAGTCCTTATCAGAAAAGGAAATTTGTCCAGGATTATAAGATTGATCAGCCATCTCAAGTCACCGAGCCACCATTACTCTAGTTTGCATGCCAGTCTTACAACACTAGGTAAAGAAAACAACAGTTTGAATATAATGATTAGTACAGGAATTCCAAGAAGTAATAGAAATAGGAATTGCAATCCAGATCGAAAAAAGAAACCAATACCAGAAGGGAGCCAACCAAACAATTCAAGGCTGGGTGTATGATCACTTAAGGCATTCACCTGTTTTTCCATGTGTTTTAGTAGAGATGACACATTGGAAGACTCGTCAGGTATAAACACACAACATTCAGTTTGAATGATCGCACATGTACTACCTTGGGTTGCTGTAAGAATATCTAAGCCCATTCTATTTTGAAGGACAGCTTTTCTCATTAAAGACATTTCAATATTTATGAAAGCTATTCTTTCCTGACTACTGTTAAGGGCTTGTTGAGTAAATTTTGTCAGAGACTCTATATGTGATATGACATCTTCCAGCCCCAAGGAAGAAGCAAGTATAGCTACTAGGTGGTCATACAAGTGTAACACTGAATGAGCCCATCTGGCCTTAAGGAGAGGCAGATTGGCCACAGATGTTAGCTCTGGACGACTCTTTCCCTGTATGCAAGAGAAGCGCAGAGTGCAGCGCCCTAGCCATCCTGGTGGCAGCCAAGGCCAGAGGTTTGTTCCACATAACCAGTGAGTTCCATTAGGAGCCATCCAATAGACGCTTGGTCTTTGAGACCAGTCTGTTCCAAATCAATCACTTTTTTACGTGTAATAATATTCTGACATGACTCGGTGGGTATCCAGCCCATCTTTAGAGTGTAATTTGGTAGATTTTGTTGGGAATGATTTCTCTGTTCCCAACATAAAAGCGCTGGTATGTTTAAAGATCCATGGTTAGGAGTAAGCCAAACATATCCATCCCAAATTTGTTTGAAACCTTCCATGGTTTTTACTGTAATGTCTGGTTTCTTTTGTTTATCTGCAATTTGTTGGGATAATTGGATGGTTTGAGTAATAGAAAAGAATATCCGTGTCCTGTATTATTAATAGTATGGGCTATTGACCATGTTTCAGGATCATAATTAGTAATATCAGAAGAACTGTGAACATTAGAACTAGATCTTTGTATCACAATAAATTGCTTTAGAGCTTTCCAATCTGTGCCTCGAAAGGGAAAGACCCACCAAGGGTCTTAGAATGTGGAAGTTGGCCACATAGCCAACAAGTAGACTGATTTTTATGTGTAGCAAAGGAATGTGCCCATTGCAGAAAAACATTGCCATCAGAGGTCCATTCAGATGTAGATTCGAAAAACAAACATAGCATTAGGGAAACCTTAAATGGCATTTATTTTTTGTAATCAACAAATGGTTTTGTAATTAGGTTCTAATCTATCTTATAAAGCTGAAGGGTAAAGCATTGGTGTAGGAAAATGGTAAGGCAATCTAGAAATTGATTATTTTAGCAATTACATAAAGCTTAAACACTACAAGGGTTTAAATGAAGAGATATAAGGTTAGGAATACAGGCCTGGTCCAGAGTCTCAGGACAGCTGTCTACAACAGATGTCGTCTTCTTCTCATCCTGATTTGGAGATATTCGTCTTGGTCTGTCGAAGTTGGGTGTCAGAGACTGGAGTTGAAGTCCATTCAGGTGGAGAAGCCTTTTTTAAATGAGAAATGTGAATTCATGAGTTTACACATTTAAGTTTTGCAACAAATGGATTGGTTAAAAGCACCTGATATGGTCCTTTCCAACGGGGCTGCAAAGAGTCCTTTATCAGGTGTCTTTTCCAATAAACAAAATCTCCAGGTTGTAATCCATGATCCTTAATGTCTTCATCTCCTGGGAGCTTACTGTGAATAGAATTAGCTACCAATTTCTCATTTCTCTTAAAAGCCTCAATGAGACCTTGAAAATAAAGTAAAATATCTCCTTTAAGTAAAGTTGGTTCCTACATTTCTTCATCTAATTGCATAGGTCGTCCAGTTATTATTTCGAAAGGAGACAGTCGATGATTACCAAAGGATGCAGATCTAAGACTGAGGAGCACTAGTGGAAGAGCTTTTGGCCATGAGAGATTAAATGCTTCTGAAAGCTTTGCCAACTGAATTTTGATCGAGCTATTAGTTCTTTCCACAGATCCTGAGGATTAGGGATGGTAAGCGCAGTGGAAATGCTGCATTATTGTCCAAATATTACAAATAGGTTTAATTATTTGTCCGGTGAAATGAGTCTCCCGTTCACTATGTAACTCAGTAGGAATTCCCCAAGAAAGAATTATTCTCTCTAATAGTAATTTACCTACTGTTAGAGCCGTTGCTCTTCTGCAAGGAAGGGCATCAACCTAATGTGAGAACATACAGATAATTACCAAGATATATGTATATCCTTGAGATGGTGGCATTTAGACAAAGTTCAATTGCCATTCCTCAAAGGGTCCCTTAAGAAGGGGAAAGTGTGCCCCATGAAGTGGTTTCCCTGGATTATATTTTGAGCATATAACACAACGAGTATAAGTTTTATGCGCCACTGTGGGAAAAAGTTTCCAAAAGTATTGTTTTCCCCATAAAATCACCTTTTCAGGTGCTCAGTGGGTTAGTTGGTGTATATGCTGGAGCACGGGCAATTGTGCTCCAACAAGTGCCATGGGTTTCCTATTGGGCCCAAACCACATCTGTGAGGGGGTGCCAAAAATTCCCCCTCTTGACTGCCATATGTGTTTTTCTTCTTCCATGGCCACTTCTTGGGCCTGTAGAAGGAAGTATTTTACTGGGTTAGCAGAGTTAATAGGAAGCAACAGGCATTCTCGAGGCTGGGTAGGGCAAGCCTTCAAGGCTGCTTGTTTAGCAGCTGCATCAGCAAGCTGGTTTCCTTTAGCTTCCAAAGTATCAGATTTTGAATACCCTAGCATTTTAATAATCGCTAGTTGTCTCGGTAGCTGTATAGAATGAAATAATTCTGCAACCTGTTTCCCCTTCTTTATAGGCTGATCTGAAGAGGTTAAAAACCCTTGTTGTTTCCACAGCATTCCAAAGTCATGTGCTGCTCCGAAAGGATAACGACTGTCAGTGTCGATATTTGCTATCTGGTCTCTGGCCAGTGGACAAGCTCAAGTTAAAGCAATTAACTCGGCTTGCTGTGCTGACTTTATCTCTGGTAAATAAGAACTCTCGATTACGTCTACTGAGGACGTTACTGCATATCCAGCTCGATAACATCCTTGTTCATCCTTTGAGTAAGATCCATCTATAAACCAAATTAGATCAGCATTATCAATGGGAGTTTCTTGCAAATCATTCCTAGGAGTAAGTAGGTAATTAGTTAATAAATGTAGTAGTGGGCATCTTCTTCTTGTGATGCTAGAAGTTAAGTTGCGGGGATAAGATTATTACAGAGGGCTAAGGTAATATTAGGAGCATAGAGCAACAGAACTTCATAGGAGGCTAGTCGGCTGACAGAGTAATACTGAGTGTGATGAGAATTTAGGAGAGATTTGACTGAGTGAGGAACATAGATAGTTAAAGGAGACCCCATCAGTATTTATTCAGTGGTTTTGCATAAGAGCGCTGCTACTGAAATGGCTTTCATACAAGGCGGAAGCCCTTTTGCCACTGAGTCTAACTGCTGACTATAATAACCTATAGGTCAATGTCGACCTTCATGTTTTTGAGTTACGATACCTAAGGGATTTCCTTTATCTTCATATATGAAGAAGAAAAATGGCAAGCTGTAATTAGGATGTCCTAAGGCTGGAGCTTGGGCCAAAAGAGACTTTAAGGTAGTTGCTGCCTTCTCTCCTTCTTGTGTCCATACAATTAAATCAGGCTGGTCAGACTTTAGTAATGTATATAAGGGCTGGGCAATAAGTGAAAAGTTAGGTACCCAGTTCCTGAAATATCCAGTTAGTCCTAGGAATCTTCTTAATTGTTTCTTTGTCTTAGGGAGAGAAAAAACCTGGACTCCTTTAATCATTTCAGAATCAATCAACAGTCCATCCTTAGATATCAAGTGTCCTAGATATTTTACAACAGGCAGGCAAAAATATAATTTGTCCTTGGACAATTTATGCCCCTTTAGATGCTAGCTGTTGCAACAGATAAATTGTGTCCTTTTGAGACTCCTACTTAGTGTTTGAATGCAAGAGAAATCATCCACATATTGAATTAAAGTGGAGTCATTAGGAAATTCTATATTCACTGTCAGCCTTGAGTATCTGGGAAAAATAAGTGGGCATCTCAGTATAGCCCTGTGTATAGGACAGTATAGGACAGTGTGGCATCACTGTCCAGGTATACAGGCGATCTTCCCACATGAAGGCAAAAAGATATTGACTATTCTTTTCCACGGGAATGCTGAAGAAGGCACTGCCCAAATCAGTGACTGAGAAATAGCAGCTGTTAGTTGGAATGGCCGAGAGCAAAGTGTGTGGGTTAGGAACCACAGGATGTCGGGGAATCACGATGTTCTTTATAGGTCTTGGATCTTGAACAAATCTCCAGCCTTTCTCATTCGGTTTTTTTACAGGCAAGATAGGTGTATTACAGGGACTAGTACAAGGAATTATAAGTCTCTTTTCAAGAAATTCCTGAATGATAGGGCTTATCTCATTTAATGCCTCTGGTCTAAGTGGATATTGCCAAATATTATATAGAGGCATAGAGTTGTCAAAGTCACCTTAATAGGAGTGGTTGATTTAATTTTCCCAATATCTGAAGAGGATGATAACCATAATTCTCTAGGCACTTGTAATAACAGGTCATCAGTTTTGTCTTCTATTTGAGTCATTGATTTCACAATCATCAACCTTTCAGCAATTACAGTCTGGTCAGCATCCCGATTTTCTGAATCTAGAAGCATATCACCCTTTTGTGAAAAGGACGTTGTATGCTTCTAGAAGATCTCGTCAAATCTAATGAATTGGAGCACATTTAACCAGGAGAAACACATTTTTTTCCTGTGATGGTTTTTAATTGAAAAATTATTGGTTCTGATTTAAAAACCTGCATTGGAAAATTCGAAACCCCTACCATTTGAACTCTCTGTTTACTTCGAGGGAGAGGGCAATGAATAAGGGTAGGGTTGATGACAGATAAGGTAGCCATGGTATCTACAAGGACCTTTAAAGTTTCCCCTCCAATAGTTATCTCAATTTCCCCTACGGCATTTGTGAGGAGGAGGGGAAATGCCCTCTTGTAATCTTCGGAGCAGCCCTATTCCTGTTTATTGTTTTCACCCCCTAAATCCCATTTGAGTTTATGGCAGTCTTATTTGAAACGACCAGGCTTTTTGCAATAGTAACAGAAACGGTGATTTCGTTTCTGGTTAGATTTTAAAAGGATGACGTTTGTTGTGTCACGAAGATTTTGTAGCTGTATACTCATAACATTAGTGGTCTTTTTGTTTCTGGAATGTTTTAGACAGTTTGTCTGTAATAGTGACAAGAGCACTAGTGTGCATTAAAGTCCAATCCAGTTCATGTCTCTTAACTAACTTTGGTAATTCCTCATCTAATCCTTCTAAGGATATTGAATTGAAAATTGAATCATTTTAATGATCCTCAAAACATTCAGGAGCCATCCCAGAGTGCTGTTTGAAGGTTTTCTCAAGCCTTTCAAAATAATCAAAGATAGATTTCTCGGGTCTATGCTTACATTGATGGACTTTAGCCCAATCTGTCTTCCTGGGAAAAACTACTGGCATGGCTTTGTGTAAGTTTTGAGCGATATCCCTACACTCTTTAAGGTCATGAGGCTCATGCCTATGGAAATCCTCCGGGGAGTCTCTCCAATCTGCTTTTTTTATCCATTCCTTTGCTTTGTTCTCAGACATCAGAAAATGCACAAGCTGATATAAATCTGAATGTCCTGTGCATAAGTTCTAACAATAAAATCGAATTCTTGAGCAAACCCTAAAGGATCTTGCATAGGGTCTGGGAAGTCCTTCGTCAAATTCTTAAATTCACTTCTAGTCCAAGGAGTATACACAAGAGCAGGCTCACCTCACCCAGTAACAAGTTTCTCCTTAAAGGGAGCCAATATAACTTTAGGACTTTCAGTATCTGCTCCCTGAGAGTTACTCCTTGTTTTCTCTAGGGGTGGAGGAGGAGGGGAAGGTTAAGTAGGAGGAGGAGGTGAGGGAGGAGGAGGAGATGAGGGAGGAGGAGGAGGTGAGAGAGGAGGAGGTGAAGGACTAGGAGAAGGTGGGGGAGGAGGAGGAGAAGGAGGAGGAGGAGGTGAAGGAGGAGGAGGAGGTGAAGGAGGAGGAGGAGTTGAGGGAGGAGGAGGTAAAGTGGATAGGTCAGGGTACGGAAGCTCAGAAAGGAAAGGATACACGGGTGCTGAGGGAGAAGGAGATGAGCTCTGAGGTGCTGAAAGCGGTGGCAGTGGAGGAGGTATAGGAGGTGAGGGGGTGGACAGCTTCTGACTTCTCTCTCTTTAATTCAGAAATGGTCTCAGTCAGTTTATGGTTAGTCTCCTGTAAAGAAGTCATTTTATCATTATCACTCTTTGAAGCCTCTAAATGCCAATCGTAATAAGCTTCCCCTTCTTTTGTTTTGGTTTTATTGCAGGCTTTTTCAACCTGTGTGTGCAAATACAGTAGTTTTCAGAAGTCAAACGTTCCCAATTTTGGCCATTTACGACCTGTCATCCTTAGTTAACCTTTTCCATTTAGTTGAATACTTGCAAAGATTGTTTCCGTATGCAGTATACGTGAAACCAGCGGGAGTCCCCGTGGGGGGTTGTCCATCTGGAAGCCGGCAGGCTTTTGGAGCATGGTTTCCCATTTTTAGTTCTGTTTCTTTGTTTGTTTGTTATAAAGTCTGAACTACTTCTAGGAACTGTGTAGTGGGTCACAAGTGTGCTGCTTTGAGTGTTATTCCCTAAAGGAATGTCGTAATCACTCTCTTACGTGTCTCCATTTCTCCCACTGGCAGTCTAGGATCACCTTGGGGGTTCGGAGTGCGGGTGACAAATCCTCATGTGCCAGTCCCCAGACGAAGCTATAATTAATTAACGTGAATGATAATGGAACGCCCTATAGGACCACTATACGTCGTGAGGTTCACCTCTGACACTCCTACTGACGATTTTCCATCACCTGTAAAACGCCTTTTCAGCCAGGAGGAGCCATGTTGCTTTTCTTCATAGGTGAAAAAGTTCAGACTCTCATTTCTTTATCAAGCAGTTTTGTTCAGACCTTATAAACATAATTCTTTCCAATTTTAAAGCCAAATTAAAAGGACAACCAACTCAATTTACTCCAAGTTTCCCCTAAGGTCCCTTGGCCTAGGCAATTCCCCCTAGGTTTTTCTCTACCTAGGAAATGTACCGGTATCCTTCAAAGCCACTAGTCTCAAGACCTTAAAACAGCTCAAATAAACTCCTGGACCATCAACTTATCTTTTTATTATTATTTTTTTTTGTGAGGAAGATCAACCCTGAGCTAACAACCATGCTAATCCTCCTCTTTTTGCTGAGGAAGACTGGCTCTGAGCTAACATCTATTGCCAATCCTCCTCCTTTTTTTCCCCAAAGCCCCAGTAGATAGTTGTATGTCATAGTTGCACATCCTTCTAATTGCTGTATGTGGGATGCAGCCTCAGCATGGCCAGAGAAGCAGTGCGTCAGTGCCTGCCCGGGATCCCAACCCGGGCCAGCAGTAGTGGAGCGCACACACTTAACCACTAAGCCACGGGGCAGGCCCCTGGACCATCAACTTAAAATAAAGAGGTCCGGGATTCAGGAGAACTCACCAGGGTCACCTGAAGAATGCAGTGATCCATGTGGGGCTCAAAGTGCCCCTGTGGTACCAAGAGTCGGTTCAGTGTAGATTCCAGGTTGTCTCTGGTGGGTTTCTCTGAAATCCTGCTGCAACTATGCCAAGAAATGTTGATGCAAATAACCCATAACCAATCTATAAATCAAAATTGGCGTGAGTTTATTATGAGCCAAACTTTGAAGACCATATAATGCAGGACAGTCCTTGCATGAAGAAATGGAGCACTCCAAAGAAGTGGAGTGTACACAGTGGTTATATACTATCAAAGAGCATGTATCACATGTGATTGCAATGTCCCTTTTAAAATAGCCGCGACATTGACCTGTCAGCACATTGATTGATGGACAGGGTGGGTATCAGGTCTGCTGTCTCCATGGGCGTGGCTGTTGTCTTGAGTTGGGTGGTCACAGGATGAGCACAGCAATCAAATCCTAGCCTAGGGAGAAATGCTTATCATTAAGGAAATGCCAATGTGGGAGAAGTTGCATTTACATCTTAAGGGCATTGTTCTTGTTTTCAGACATGTTAATTGCTTAAAGTGGATGTACAATGGATGAACAGAGGCTACAGGCCACTATTGGAAAAAAAAAAAACCTAGGTCAGGCCCAATTAGTTTTACACCAATGGTTTCCTCATATACTCCAATGTATCCTACTGCTTGCCATTTATTTATCAAGAAGAAGGATAGTCTCAGCTTTAAGGAGCTCACTGTTTATGAGTCATGAATAAAACAACAGTTATGGAAAAGTAGATAAGTACAGGGTCCCAGAGTGGGGACATCAAAAGGGGTCTCTAGATGGAGACCTCTCAGGAAAAGTGTCCAAGTGAAAGGAACATTTGACATGAGTTTAGATTAGGAAATAGGAATGAAGTTGAATAACAGGGGGGTAGGAGTGCAGAAGAAACACATATAAAAAGACAGATATAAAGGATGCTAAAGCTTTCAGAAAATGGGGGTATTTTTAAAGCTAGAACAAAGCGAACATGTAGGAAAAAGTGGGTGATGAGGCTAAAGATGAGGACAGCAAGAGAACGCCTGTGTGTCCAGCTCAGGAGTCTGAATGTTCTCTCGGATGCTCTGAGCAGTTATTGAAGGAATCTAAGCAGATGTCACATTTAAACAAACTTTGATTCTAGAAGGTAACTCTGAAGGCATTATAGAGGAAAGATTAGAAGAAATTAAGACTAGAAGTAAAGGGAACTGTTGGGAGACTAGGCAGTGATCCAGATAAGATAGGCCTTGGCTCAGGCGGGGGTTCTGCAGGTCAAAGAGGCCAGGATGTGGGAAACAGTGTTGGGCTCCTGCAGGAGGAAACTGAGCTGCCTCTCAGTCACGGGAAGACTGTGCCTGTCATGGCCTCCCCACCCCCATGCTCAAATGCCATGTTCCTTTCTACTTCTGCACATTTCCTCTCTTCCGCCATCTGAAATCCTCACACTTTCTTCCTTCCACCTGCCCAAAAGTGATCCCTTTGAGGACTTGATGTAGTCCACCTCTCCTAAGAAGCTGTCCTTAATTACAATTTCTCGATAACATTCCCATTTTTTTTTAGGTTCTCTAATACAACATATACTAAAAACCTTGGCAGAATCAAGTTACATCTTGCAAACCATATCATGTATGTGGAGGAGCTTGGAACCTTATAATTTTTTGTATTTCCTTTAATACCTACCACAAATACTTTGCACATATAGGTCAATGGATGTCCACTAAAGTTCAATAAAGAGGAAGCAACCTTTACAACACAAGAACTTTTATGAGCTCTGTTATTCCTTTAGATCAGCTGCTTGAACCATTTGTCTTTCTCCACAGGTCAACAGTGTTGCCCAGCACAAGTGAATTTTACACCTTCTCAAACTCAATAGAGCAAAGATAGAACTTCATTCCCCCTGCAAGCCTTACTGCCCTAGAGAAAAGCAAAAACAACGTGTGACATCTAATTCTTTCTCCACATTCTCATCTCAAATTGCACCTGTTTTCCAGATGCTAACTGTTTTCATTCTTAAAACTGACAGAAATGTTTCTCATTATTTCCTTTTCTTTCTTTTTTGTGAAGAAGATCAGCCCTGAGTTAACTTCTGATGCCAATCTTCTTCTTTTTGCTGAGGAAGATTGGCCTTGGATTAACATCTGTGCCCATCTTCCTCTACTTTATATGGGATGCTACCACAGCGTGGTTTGACAAACGGTATGTCGGTGCGCACCAGGATCCAAACCTGTCAACCTGGGGCCCCCGCAGTGGAGCGTGCACACTTAACCGCTGAGCCACAGGGGTGGCCCCTCTCTTTATTTCTAAAGCTGAAATGTCTAAGTCGTTCTCTGGGCTAGTTGGAGTTTCCAAAAAATGAAAATGTACATTCCAGAAAAATCCTTAACTTTCCAGAATAATCCTTAATATATTATGGTAAACACCTTTGCAAAATGTCACTAATTTTCAATGTCAGTGCCTCCACAAGGGTATCCTTGCATTTTCTCCCCTCCAACCACCTCTCACTTTGCCCCTCCCCAGGTTGATGGGCTCAAAGTGTTTACTGAGCAGTAAGAATGATCAGAGTCTGAGGGAGACTTCAAGGATGACTAAACCATGTTTTCTGACCCCAACCATCTCTCTCCATCTCTCCTTTAACTTCTATTTTTCTTATTCTGGTTTCTATTTTAGTTGTTTACTTGTCTTGTGAATTGTTGTTTTGTGGTTTATAATTACCATGTAAATTCATACTACTTTTTGTCTTAGAGTTTAGAAAGTACTTACATTAAATAAGGTGTTTTTCCCAGTCCTTTGATGTCTTTAATACCTTCCAATGCAATTCAAGTGGCTTCTTGCTTTTACGTCTCTATCATTATTCCTTCAGAATTATGCTCAGCCAACACTTTTGATCTGACCAATGCTGCTTTACTCTTTAAACTTTTCTATGCCAAGACTCACGTGAGGAACCCACCAAGCACCATCAGGAGGAGGAAGTCAAGATGGCAGCACAGGCAGACTCTGAACTCACCTCCTCCCGAGGACACGGCCAATTTACAACTACTCGTGGAAAAATTACCACTGAGACAGAACTGAAAACTGGATAAGAGGAACTCCTGCAACAACGGACAATGCTAACTGAGGTAGAAGAGGAAGAAACTCCCTTCTGGAGAGGAAACATGCCACCTTCACAAGCCACAGCACCTCACGGCTGCCCAGGAGTCACCAAAATGTACACAGCCCTCCCTGGAGGAGCGGGCCCCTGAGCCGGGGAGCAATCTCGCTGTGGGCATTTTGTGGACACAGCACAATCGTGACAAGTGGCAGAATAACTGACTTTGCCTGTTACTAAAACATTAGGGAGTACACCCAGAAAAGCTGGTTCACAAACAAATTAGAAACCGGCTCTTAAAGAGCCCATGCACAAACTCACCCGTTTCAGAAAGCAACCTAAAAACACCAGAAAGAAAGGTGCACAGTGCTTTGGTGAAAAGAGACTCACCTAATAGGCCCTGTGTGCATCTCGGTGAGAGCTGACACCTCTCCAGGAACTGGGACATTGGTGGCGAATATTGTTGTGGCCTGGTGTGGGCGTGCTGCCATAGAAGCCATTGGAGTACTCCCTGAGGTCTGCTAGCCAAGGGTCTGTCCCACCCGCTAGAGAACCAATTTAATCCAGCTCAGCCAGGGCAGGCAACCCACCCTAGAGACTCGCCCCACCCAACAACAAGCCCTCAGGCAACTTGTGGGCCTGCATAGATTGGTGACTGTATTCTCTGCAGCCTGGCAACTGAGACAACTTAATTGGGGCAGGGCGTGCACAAGGAGCAAATGGAGAGTGTGGGGTGGTGGTGGAGTTTGTGGGGCTCCCGCCATGGAGAGACTAGGTATGCTTCGGGTGGTTGGGGCGTGCACACGGGGCAGGACTGTGTTGACAGTGAGTGTGGACCTGTGGGCAGCAGGCCTTGTCAGCTGCAGAAGACTTGTGCTTGTCAAAGACCCACAGAGGGGGTTTGCCCCACCTTCCAAAGCCTGAAACAATTGGGTGTTCCTGTGTGCCTGAGGCCAGCCACACCCAGCTGCAATCCTCAGAGAGCTGACAAGAGACCTAAAGGCTGGAGGCTTATAGCAATTGTAAGGCCCTGAGCCTAACAACCTGCCATGCTGGGGGCCTACTCACTTAAAAGAAATACTACAACACAAATGTGGTGTTAGAACTTGCAGCCAACGGTGCTGAGGCTCACCACACCTGATAAATAGACTGAAGAGCCCAGAACAACTACAAACAGCTGAGCATTACAACAGCTGGCCGGGAGCAAAACTCGCCCTCCCTGGGCGCCTACAGGGAGAGAAAACAGGCCACAACAGAAGGACACGCATAGCCCACATAGTGGTCACCCCTGGAACATTGAGAACTGAGGGAAGCACACTGGAGGCCTCCTAAGCCATCACTTACATAAGGTCACCTATCCAAGAGCAGGAGACGTAGCTGACCTACCTAACACGTACACACAAGCACAGGGAAAGAGGCAAAATGAGGAGGCAAAGGAATATATTCCAAGTAAGGGAACAGGACAAAACCCCAGAAAAGGAACTAAGTGAAACGGAAATGAGCAACCTACCCAACAGAGAGTTCAAACAAAGAGTGTTAAGGATTCTCACTGATCTGGGGAGAAGAATAGATGAACTCAGTGAGAATGCCAACTAAGAAATGGAAGATATAAAAAGAACCAATCAGAAATGAAGAATACAATACTGGAAATGAAAAATTCACTAGAGGGACTCAAAAGCAGAGTAGAGGATACAGAAGAACGGATCTGTGAGATGGACAAAATACTAGAAGACATTACTGAAGCTGAACAGGTAAAAGAGAAAAGAGTTAAGAAGAGTGAGGACAATCTAAGGGACCTCTGGGACAACATCAAGCACACTAACATCTGTGTGACAGGTGTCTCAGAAGGAGAAGAGCGAGAAAAAGGGGCAGAGAATCTATTCAAGAAATAATAGGTGAAAACTTCCCTAACCTAAGGGACAAAACAGACATCCAAGTACAGGAAGCACAGAGAGCTCCAAACAAGATAAACCCAAAGAGGCCCACATCAAGACACATCATAATCAAAATGTCCAGAATTAAAGATAAAGAGAGAATTCTAAAAGCTGCAAGAGAAAGACAAGTTACATACAAAGGAAACCCCATAAGGCTATCAGCTGAATTCTCAACAGAAACCTGACAGACTAGAAGAGAACGGCATGATATTTAAAGTGCTAAAAAGGAAAAAACTTACAGCCAAGAATACCCTACCCAGCAGGGTTATCATTCAAAATGGAAGGAGAGATCAAAAATTTCCCAGACAAGCAAAAATTAAAGGAGTTTATCACCAAGAAACCACTGCTACATGAAAAGATAAAGTGACTGATTTAAGGGGAAAAGAGAAGAAAACCAATAGGAAAAATTATTTATTTCCATGATAACAGGGTAATGGATACAAATGCAGAAAAAAGAGGTTAGATATGATATCAAAAACATAAAAGGAGGGAGGAGGGGAGTTAAAGAGTAGAGCTTTCAGACAGAGGTAAAGCTAAAGAGAACATCAATTCTGTATAGAAGGAAAAAGGAAGAGAGGAGGACTACTAAAACACTGAGAAAAAAAGTTAAAAAATGACAGTAAGTACATACTTTTCAATAGCTACTTTAAACGTCAATGGACTAAATGCTCCAATTAAAAGGCATAGGGTGGCTGACTGGGTAAAAAAACAAGACCAATATAAATGCTGCATACAAGAGACACACTTCAGACATAAAGACACTCACAAACTGAAAGTGAAGGGTTGGAAAAAGATACTCCATGCAAATGGCAATGAAAAGAAAGCTAGGGTAGCAGTACTCATATCAGACAAAATAGACTTTAAAAGAAAAAGTGTAAAAAGAGACAAATAGGGCATTACATAATGATCAAGGGAACAATCCAACAAGAGTATATAACACTTGTAAATATCTACGCACCCAATGTAGGTGCACCTTAATATATAAAGCAACTATTAACAGACATAAAAGGAGAAATAGACAGTAACACAATAATTGTAGGGGACTTTAACACTCCACTTACAACAACGGATAGATCATCCAAACAGATGATCAATAAGGAAACATTGGCCTTAAATGATACACTAGAACAGATGGACCTAGTAGCTATATACAGAGCATTCCATCCAAAAACCGAAGCATACACGTTCTTTTCAAATGCATATGGAACTTTCTCCAGGATTGATCACGTATTAGGCCACAAAACAAATCTCCATAAATTTAAGGAGATTGAAATAATACCAAGCATCTTTTCTGACCACAACAGTATGAAACTAGAAATCAACTATAGAAAGAAACTCAGAAAAGCCACACATACGTGGAGATTACACAAAATGCTACTGAACAACGACTGGGTCAACGAAGAAATCAAAGAAGAAATCAAAAAATACCTGGAGACAAATGAAAATGAAAATACGACATAGTAGAATTTATGGCATACAGCAAAAGCGGTTCTGAGAGGGATGTTTATAACAATACAGGCCTATCACAATAAAGAAGAAAAATCTCAAATAAACACTCTAACAATGCACCTAAAGGAACTGGAAAAAGAAGAACAAACACAGCCCAAAATCAGTAGAAGAAGGGAAATAATAAAAATCAGAGCAGAAATAAATGAAATAGAGACTAAAAAAAAAATAGAAAAAATTAATAAAACCAAGAGTTGGTTCTTTGGAAAGATAAACAAAATTGACAAATCTTTAGCTAGAATCACCAAGAAAAAAGGAGAGAAGGCACAAACAAGTAAAATCAGAAATGAAAGAGGAGAAATTACAACAGACACCTCAGAAATACCAAAGATTATAAGAGAATACTATGAAAAGCTATATGCCAACCAATTCGACAATCTGGAAGAAATGGATAAATTCTTAGAATCATACAACCTTCCAAAACTGGATCAAGAAGAAGTAGAGAATTTGAATAGACCTATCACCAGTAAGGATATCGAAGCAGTAATCAAAAACCTCCCCAAAAGTAAAAGTCCAGGACCAGATGGCTTCCCTGGTGAATTCTACCAAACATTCAAAGAAGACTTAATTCCTACCCTTCTCAAACTCTTCCAAAAATTTGATGAAGGTGGGAAGCTCCCTGACTCATTCTACGAAGCTAACATTACCCTGATACCAAAACCAGACAAGGACAACACAAAAAAAAAGAAAATCACAGGCCAATATCACGGATGAACATCAATGCAAAAATCCTCAACAAAATACTAGCAAATCACGTACAACAATATGTTAAAAAGATTATACACCATGATCAAGTGGGATTTATTCCAGGTATGCAGGGATGTTTTAACATTTGCAAATCAATCAACGTGATACACCAAATTAATAAAATGAAGAATAAAAATCACATGATCATCTCAATGGATGCAGAGAAAACATTTGACAAGATACAGCATACATTTATGATAAAAACTCTGAATAAAATGGGTATAGAAGGAAAGGACCTCAACACAATAGAGACTATATCTGACAAACCCAGAGCTAATATCATCCTCAATGGTGAAAAACTGAAAGCTATCACTCTAAGAACAGGAACCAGACAAGGATACCCACTGTCACCACTCCTATTTAACATAGTACTGAAAGTCCTAGCCGGAGCAATCAGGCAAGAAAAAGAAATAAAAGGAATCTAAATTGGAAAGGAAGAAGTGAAACTGTCACTACTTGCAGATGACATGATTTTGTTTATAGAAAACCCTAAAGAATCCACCAGAAAACTTTTAGAAGTAATAAACGAATATGGTAAAGTTGCAGGATACAACATCAACCTATAATAATCAGTTGCATTTCTATACACTAACAACGAAGTAGCAGAAAGAGAAATTAAGAACACAACCCCAGGGCTGGCCCGGTGGCGCAAGTGGTTAAGTGCAGGCACGCCGCTGAGGCAGCCTGGAGTTCGCCAGTTCAGATTCCGGGTGTGCAACGACGTACCACTTGTAAAGCCATGCTGTGGCAGCATCCCATATAAAGTGGAGGAAGATGGGCACGGATGTTAGCCTAGGGCCAGTTTTTCTCAGCAAAAAAAAAAAAGGGGGGGAGTTTTGGCAGATGATAGCACACGGCTTATCTCCTCAAAAAAAAAAAAAGGAATACAACCCCATTTACAATTGCAACAAAAAGAATAGAATACCTTTTACAATTGCAACAAAAAGAATAGAATACCTAGGAATAAACTTAACCAAGGTGGTGAAAGAGTTGTACACGGAAAACTATAAAACATTGCTGAAACAAATTGAAGAAGACACAAAGAAATGGAAAGATATTCCGTCCTCTTGGATTGGAAGAATTAACATAGTTAAGATGTCCATACTTCCTAAAGCAATCTATAGATTCAATGCAATCTTTATCGAAGTTCCAACAACATTTTTCACAGAAATAGAACAAAGAATCCTAAAATTTATATGGAACAACAAAAGACCCCAAATAGCTAGAGGAATCCTGAGAAAAAAGAGCAAAGGTGGAGGTATCACACTCCTTGATTTCAAAATATACTACAAAGCTATTGTAACCAAAACAGCATGGTACTGGCACAAAAACAGACACACAGATCAATGGAATAGAATCGAAATCCCGGAAATAAACCCACACATCTATGGACAGTTAATCTTTGACAAAGGAGCCAAGAACATACATTGGAGAAAACAAAGTCTCTTCAACAAATGGTGTTGGAAAAACTGGATAGCCACATGCAAAAAAATGAAAGTAGACCCTTACCGTATACCATACACAAAAATTAACTCCAAATGCATTAAAGACTTGAATGTAAGACCTGAAACTATGAAACTTCTAGAAGAATACTTAGGCAGTACACTCTTTGACATTGGTCTTAGCAGCATATTTTCAAGCACCATGTCTGACCAGACAAGAGAAACAACAGAAAAAATAAACAAAATGGGACTACATCAAACTAAAAAGCTTCTGCACAACAAAGGAAACCATTAACAAAAGGAAAAGACAACCTAACAATTGGGAGAAGATATTTGCAAACCATACTTCTGATAAGGGCTTAATCTCCAAAATATATAAAGAACACATGCATCTCAACAACAAAAAAACTACCAACCCAATTAAAAAATGGGCAAAAGACATGAACAGACATTTCTCCAAAGAAGATATACAGATGGCCAACAGACACATGAAAACATGTTCAAAATCATTAACTATCAGGGAATTGCAAATTAAAACTACAATGAGATATCTCCTCACGCCCGTCAGAATGGCTATAATTAACAAGACAGGAAACAACATGAGTTGGAGAGGATGTGGAGAGAAGGGAAGTCTCATACACTGCTGGTGGGAGTGCAAACTGGTGCAGCCACTATGGTGAACATGATGTAATCTATGCAGAAATAGAAGTATAATGATGTACACCTGAAATTTATGCAATGTTATAAACCAATGTTACTGCAATAAACAAAACATTAAAAAAAAATAAGACACCATCAACTAGGTGACCCTACATTCCTCACATCTGTTTCCTTGATTTGTTCCTAAATAAAGATGTTTCTTTTTTTGTGTGTGTGAGGAAGATCAGCTCTGAGCTAACATCCATGCTAATCCTCCTCTTTTTCTTTGCTGAGGAAGACCAGATCTGAGCTAACATCTATTGCCAATCCTCCTCCTTTTTTTTCCCCCCACAGCCCCACTAGATAGTTGTATGTCATAGTTGCACATACTTCTACATGCTATATGTGGGATGCAGCCTCAGCATGGCCAGAGAAACGGTACGTCAGTGTGCTCCCGAGGTCCGAACTCAGGCTGCCAGTAGTGCCACGTGCACACTTAACTGCTAAGCCACGGGGCCGGCCCAAGATGTTTCTGAAATGAATAATAACTTATACCAAGTGGTCATTATATAAAAAGCACTATCACAGATACTTTAAAGAGAACAAATGGAAGAGAATATTCAATTCCTCAGATAGGTTTGAAATCAAATGAGACATTGAGGGGACCAGGGGGCACTGATCAGAGCAGGATCCTAAGAGAAGAGTTTTAAGTCAATTTCAAATGAGGTTAAAACTTGAATGAGATAGTATTTTACCAATTATCCGAAATCATAAGCATTTTTCTGACCTTTAAGGGTTTATTTGCATATAAACTGTACGTGTGGGGTAAGAGAGTGCTGATATTGTTTAATTTCTTTTTATTATTCAGCACTTTGTAATAGATCTGGTTATTCAAAATTAATAAATATCATAATGTGGAGAGACCCAACTCTCAACTGCCTGATATTATTAATTCTTACACAAAGCTAGAGTTTTAAAGATCAAACTTCATTCTAGTTACCTTTCCACTAGTCTATTTATATCAGAGAGATGCTGAGTTTTAGGAAAATACTTCAAAACATAAATTTTATATGTAATTTCAAAAGCAAAAAATTAGTTAAAAACTGTGTGGTAACCCATTTTGCTACCATATGTTAATCTTTAACATGGGAGCAAACATTTTTTGAGAATATAATTGATATTTGCCTATTTGTATATTGTAGAATGTTAAAGGATTTACAGTTTTAATAGTATTTCAAATACCAGAGAATAAAAGAGAGAATTGTTTCAGTTTTATGAAATCGTTTTTTAGACATAGCAGATTTTCACAGCATATTACTTGAAAATAAAATAATCAGTTAGTGAGGTTTAAGCCATGTGGTTTTATTTTAAACTTGCTCATTCCGTAGGAGCATCAATAAAAGCCCTCCAGGAGTAGCTGACGCTCTTTCCCTCCATATGAGCACCAGCTGCGTTTGCATTAAGCATCAGACTCTCGGGCAACACCATAGTCCTCAACTCCGTTTATTTCAGAAAAGCCTTTATGTGTCATGAGTTTTTTCTAGGGGTATGGAGCTCCCAGAATTATTAAGAACACAGAGAGATTAAGAGTCAGAACACATTCAATAAACTCTAGTGTGCTCAGGTTAAATGGTAAGTGTCTGAACTCACATCTGAAGAAGAACTTAGAGGATGCTTTCTGACCCTACTTCATGCCTGACTAAGCAGTCCTGGACATCCCCGTTATGGCCACAGAATGACACAGGCAGCCTTGATGGACCAGAAGTCCTCCCATGTCCATCATTTGTACAGAACCAACTGGCTTAAGACCTCTCATTTCCTGCTGCTGTGTTAATTTACAGAGATACAGAACTGCCATCTAGTGACTAGGAAGAAAACAGCAAGGTGCTTTACATGGAAAATGAAATTGTAAGTTTTTTATAAAAGAACAGTGAAGCACTAAAGTTGGTAAGTTGACACAAAGTTAACAGAATGTGGCACACGAAAGTTATAGTAAAACTGGAAAATGTGTAGGTGAAGTAATCAGTTGTTCTCTATGCCTCTAAAATATGACTTGACGTTTGACTCATATATAGTATAGTTTAAATATAATAGAATAATTTTGGAAATAAACTTCTCATCTCATCTCATCCAATACTGTTGGCAGGAGCCGGTATTAAATAGCCAGATGATGAGTACCCATGTTGAAGCACCATTTTTATCACAGTGGAGAGAATATGAGGCATAAAACCCAACAGACTGATGTTCAGATCTTCCCTTTTACCCTTGATCAATTTTGTAAACATGGTCTTTTTTTAATTTTTTTTTTTGTGACGAAGATCAGCCCTGTGCTAACATCTGCCAATCTTCATCTTTTTTTTGCTGAGGAAGACTGACCCTGGCCTAACATCCGTGCCCGTCTTCCTCCACTTTATACTGGCCACCACCACAGCATGGCTTGCCAAGCGGTGCATTGGCACATGCCCAGGATCAGAACCGGTGAACCCCAGGCTGGTGCAGCGGAATGCGCGCACTTAACTACTTGTGCCACCAGGCAGGCCCCTAAACATGGTTTTCTTTATCAGTTAAATATGAATTATAATAGTTACATTAAAGGATTACTGTAAGAATTGCATGAGGTAATACAGTAAAGGAACCGGTGTAGAGTGATAGTTAATTCTCCTGCCCTGTCTCTCTTCTATGAAACATACACAAATCATCTAAGAATAGAACGTCTATACAATAAACTTATGACAAAGAGTCAATGGCTCCTGAAGTAAGGGCCACCATTGTTGAGGGCTTAACCTCAACTGCTTCCAAATACTGTTAACTCTCAATTAATTTTATGTGTTTTCGGTCTTCCAGACACTTCACTGGCTACAAGGAAAGGAGAAGGTGTGAAATTGAAATTGATTTATTTCACCCTTGAATGGCCTAGCTGTAACATCAGGTGTTTTAAATCACCTAGTTCATCAGGTTTTCTGCTTATTACTATATATTTTACCATGGTTCGCAGCCCGAGAAAAATAGAAAATCATTATAATTTTACACACATGAATATATATTTTGACTATTACAGCTGGAATCTTAATATATAGAGCAATGTTGTACATATTTTGTCCTTGTTGATAGTACAGAATACTTTTGTCAAAGTTTTCTTTGGCATTATCATATTTAATGAAAAACTCAGTAATATATGTCCTGGAGATAAGGATTTAGAAAAGTCTAACATATTATCCTAGCCATGCCTCAAAAAAAATGCTATAAAAATAATGAGAGGATATTTTGAAAGCACTATTTTTCTTAATTATTTCCAACTTTATGTCCCTTTACCTCTTTTTAATCATTCTGCATCTTATTCTCTATTGGCTAATTAACTCACAGTAATTAAATAACCCTCAGCTGAGTCCACCATGCCTCTTCAAGTGCCCCAGGCTGATGTCGGTCTCATCTCTTACAAAAAGAAGGTGGGAAAACCTGTTTTGTGACAGTATTCTTAAGGATATCTTTACTCTTACAATAATAGCTATATTTTTGAAAGGCACCAGTGGATTATAAAATCAACTACTCGACCAATGTTGTATCCTCATTTTCCCTCCAGGGGGAGCACAACTTTCATGTGTAATGCAGGGATGCTGCTTTATTTTTTCCTTTCAAGATATTACTTGTAAAACATGTCGACGTAAATAATATACAATCAATCTATAAATCAAAATTGGGGTGAGTTTATTATGAGCCAACTTTTGAGGACCATGGCCCAGGGCCTTCTTTCCCTAAAGAAGGAAGGGCACCAAAGAAGTGGAGTGTACAGATCGGTTATATACCATCAAAGAGCATGTATCACATCAGATTGCAATGTCCCTTTCACAATAGCCACAAGATTGCCCTGCCAGATTGTTCTGCCAGAATAGCTATTGATGGACACAGTGGGGAGGGTGTGGCTGGTGTCAGGTCTGTTGTCTGGAGCTGGGTGGTCACAGGATCAGTGCAGCAGTCAAATCCCAGCCTAGGGAGAAATGCTTATCCTTAAGGAAATGCCAATGAGGGGGAAGTTACATTCTTATCTTAAGGGCATTTACTCTTCTCTTTGGGACATGGCAAAGCAGATACATGATGCAGGCGACAGGCCCTTCTGGAAAAACAAACCCAGGTCGAATTAGTTTTACCCCAAACGGCTTCCTCATATGCTCCAATATACCCTATTGCTTGCCATTTATTTATCGTTTTCTCCTTTTTGATCTATAATCTTTTGGTAAAAAGCATTCATGATCAAAATATTGTCTTTCGGCCCCAGAGTGGTTGCTGCCTGCCCTGGGTCCCTCATGTCCCTTGGTGCCAGGATTTTATCTCATTTATTTGCCCAGTTGTCCACCTTGGGGGGAAGTAATTGGATATAGTGGACAAGCACAGAGGTATATATATATACTAATAGAGGAAGCATTTCTTGGGTTTTGGATTAATTTTAGGTTGTTGCACAAACATTGTATATGTGCTTTTTATGACTCCTTGTATTTATGCTCTTCACAATTATAGAACAAGTACAGTAACAATGATAATAATTTAACATCTTTGAAAAGATTAGTTTAAAATGAGTTCTTAGGCCTAGTCCTTCTCAAAAAAGCTAGTTTGTCCAAGGTTATAAGATCAATCGGCCACCTCAGCTTTCATTACTCCAGCTTACATGACAGTTTTACAGCACTGAGTAAAGAAAACAGCAATTAGTTTAAATATTATGACTAATACAAGAATTCCAAGAAATAATAGAAAAAGGAATTGCAATTCAGATCGAAAAAGGGAACCAGTACCAGAAGGGAGAAAACCAGAAAATTCAAGACTGAACGCAGGACCGCTTATGGCATTCACCTGCTTATTCATGTGCTTTAGCAGAGATGACACATTGGAAGACTCGTCAGGTATGAAAACACAGCATTCAATTTGAATGCTTGTACGTGTACCACCTTGGGATGTAGTTAAAATATCTAAGGCCATTCTATTTTGAAGGACAGTCTTTTTATTAAAGACAACTTAGTATTTAATAAGGCAATCCCTGCTTGACTGTCATTAAGGGCTTCTGTATGTGATGTGACATCATTTAGCCCTAAAAAAGGAACAAATATAGCTAGCTGCTTGGTGGAGATAACAGGGGAAGAGTGAATGAGCCCATCTGGCCTTAAGCAGAGGAATGTTGGCAGCAGTTGTCACTGTGAATCCTTCCCTGCGTTTAAGGGAAGATCGGGTGCAGTGTTTTAGCCATCAGGCCAGTAGTCAAGGCCAGAGATTTGTTCTATATAACCATTAAGCTATATTAGGAGCCTCCTGATAAATGCCTGGACTTTAAGACCAGTCTGTTCCAAATCAATCACTTTCCTTAAGTATGATAGTATTCTGAAATTCTTAACTGTAATAATTTGTCGGGGGAAGAGGGAGCATCTCCCTCTGTCCTTTTCCTTAAGGTTCTTATGGCTGGTCAAATAATTTACAAGACAGGTTAGCAGGAGAAAATAATACCAAGTTTAATAACAGGCATACATGGGAGAAACTCAGAAATGAGCAACTCATCCCACTGTCTAAGCTGCTTGCTTAAGTATTGCAGCTAAAGGCGAGGAGCGTCTTGTGAGTGGGTAATGGCCTGGGACATCAGAGGGCAGGAAAACAATTCTTTTCAGTGTCATCTATAGATAATGTGGTCAGGGAGAGACAAAGTTTTTGATAAAAGAGGCTTGGTGCCTTTCCTATTGTAACCTCTATCCTACATTATCTTTACAGCCATCATGATAACAACTCTTTCTTGAAATAGATATTTTGTTTTAAATTCTTTAGGCAGTTTGGGAGGGGAAACTCAAATATTCTTCCTGAGTTCTCTGAGTCCTTATTTTCTTCAGCTTGAAATAATCCACATACCAGAGTGGTGCCTCCCGGGGTAGATTGCCCTGAGCACCATTAAATTATAAAATAGGTATACAGTTTAAGCATAACAAAGGTTTAAATGAGTGGATTTAAGGTTGAGAATACAGGCCTGGTCCGGAGTCTTGGGGCAGCTGTCTACAACTAATGTTGTCTTGTTCTCATCATAGTGTGGAGATATTTGCTCTCTTCCTAGAAGGAGGAAGGTACTAAACTTATTAGGCTTATTCAGTATGTTAAACTACATGGGAAACATTGCCAGACAAGTGATGATAAACCTGCTTAAGTGGTATTTTGTGGGTAAATGTTATTGATATAGGAGTTTTAAAATTGTATAACATCACTGAAATTCTGATCTGTCCTGGTTATCAGTAATAATTCTGGTTATTATTATTTTAAAGTGTTGTATGTCACAAACGTAACCAAATTTCTTTGTCAATTGTCATTTTGAGGTCTTGTCTACAGACTTATTTCTTTGCTCTAAGGCTTTTACAAAATGTTTCAACTTAGAAAAATTCATGGAAAGGACTGTGACAGTTACACTGGAGTACAGGCTTCTGATAAACTTGCTGATCCTAAAACTGAACTGGGTAAGAAATTACAGAAATCTCATGGAGAAAGTGATGACTTCATGAAGCCACTAACAAAAAGATTGGGATCAAAAATGGATTACACAGGACTGAATGAACTGATAAGGATGATTATAATTTTTATGATTTTTCATTTGAAGAATTGCTGAATTTTTAATGTTTTGTTTTTTCAGATTTAAGGAAAACTTTTTCTCTTTTCACCTGAGCTAACTATAACTTATAGAAATTTGGTAAATTATACTTTTGTAAGCAATATTAAAATATTTCTCTTTTTCTCTCTACCTGATCTCTCCAGAATTTAAAAACTCTTAGTAAGTATTATTGTTTTCATGGCAATATAGTTATTTGCATAATTTCAATAAGAATCTGTTCTCCTTACAACAGGACACAATTGGAAACACTGGTTATATTACCAAGGTTGTGACTGGAACATCATATTTCCGATATAGCCATAAAGATTTGAGGAATGAAGATTGGACTTTATGGAATAAAGCCATGTGGAAATATTGGCCTGGTGCCTTATGTTCAATGTTCCAAGCAGCATTTACTGAATAAGTAAAGAATGTCACTTATCTAGAAGGTACAAGGAAACTCGAAATATTTTGGGGGAACCTCAGACGAGAGGAATGCACCCAAATTTGTAGGTATTGCAGGCGAAGTCTGATGACAAAATCCTTGGCTTGGCTTTCATGGCCTCAAGAGGCCTTTAAAGTTCAATCTAAGATTCCTTATAAAAAGTTCCAGCAAAGCAGATTTAAAAGAGCTTATATGATCAATTGCTATTATTGATGTACTTATGTAAATAATTAGGCCAACTCTATTGGAACTAGACTTATTTTACAAACTAGTTAGTCTAAATTTGGCTATCTTTGATAAAAATGAGGGTGATTTTAGAGAGAAAAATTATATTTCAGTAAAAACTATAGTGTATATTTGTGGATATTAGATTCAAGTTTTGTGAATTTTCTTTTGAGGTTTGTGTTTTATATCTGTTTACTGGACTGGATCCTGATTTCTTCTAGTCTACTAGTAATATCTGGCTACAGATCTCCAAACTAATGTTTTTCATTTTTTCCATCATTTTCATTTGGAATCACTGAGAATTAAACCTGCTCTTTTTCCTGAACCCTTGCAAACTGAAGCCAACGGACTTGATATAAACTTGAGAGATGACCTGACAACATCATCAGAACATTTTAAACTACAAAAGATGCTTTGATGCTGACATCTAAAAATCTTCTTAACTGGCTGTCCTGTAAACTCAGAAACTGCTTTACAACTTGCTCCAATCATTAACCTTGTTTTTCTTTTGTTTACATAGAAATGCTTCTATTAAATACTTGATTGCTTGCTTCCACAATATAGGCGTAACCTTGAGAGCCCACCTGCATCACCACCTTCTAAAATGAACTAAATTGAACTGATCTATTATCAGGACTAAGAAATATGTTCAGTGAGATGAAACAATCTACTAACTCAGCTTCTGGACTATGAAACTTCTTTAAGTTTCAAAAGGACTGTGAAACTTTTAGTTTCAAAGGTGGGACTGTGGGAGATCAAGATTTGGCCACCCTGAAATACATCTCTTTACCTTGATTGTTTTCTCTGAAGGACATTTGACCTCCCCCACTAACTGCCTAAAGAATTTGACATGGTGGCTCCTTCCAGGAACAGATCATCTATCATGATGGCTGTAATGATAATGTAAAATAGATCTTACAATGGGAGGGGCACCAAGCACCTTTTATCAAAAATCTCTATCTCTCCCTGACCACATTATCTACAGATGACACTGAAAAGAATTGTCTTCTTGCACTCTGAAGTCCCAGACCACTACCCACCTCCAACACCTTCCCACCTTTAGCTACAATACTTAAGCAAGCAGCTTAGACAGAGGGACGAGTTGCTCATTTCTGAGTTTCTCCCATGTACACATGTTATTAAACTTGGTATTATTTTCTCCTGCTAACCTGTCTTGTTGGTTATTTGGCCAACCATAGGAACCTTAAGGGAAAGGACAGAGAGCGATTTTCCCTGTCTCCCCACAGTACTATAGGTTTTTTACTGGGTGCAAGCCACATCTGTGAGGGGGTGATAAAATTTGCCCCTTTTGACTGCTATATCTGTTTCTCTTCTTCCGTGGCGATTTCTTTCAAGCCTGTGGAAAGAACTCTTTTATTGGGTTAGCAGAGTTATAGGAATCAGCAGGTGTGCGAGATCAGGATTTGGCCACCCTGAAATATATCTCTTTACCTCGATTGTTTTCTCTGACGGACATTTGACCTCCCCCACTAACTGCCTAAAGAATTTGACATAGTAACTCCTTCCTGCAACAGCTCTTCTATCTGATGGCTGTACTATAATGTAAAATAGATGTTACAATACGAAAGGCAGCAACAAGCCCATCTTATCAGAAGTTCTGTCTCTCTGGCCACATTCTCTGGATGGCCCTGTGAGGAGTTGCCAGAAAAACATTTACATTTATAAGGGAAATCTCCATTTGTAAAGGTATCTCTCTCTCTGTTTTGGGAAGAGGGGGGATGACCTCATTTCTAGAAGCTTATCAATGTGGAAGCTGAGGCCTTAAATCTGCATAATAGCCTTATTCTTGTTTACAGTGCTTTAGTGGTGATCTCCTGTAACTGACACCCCCCCACCCCCAACATCCTCCTCTGTCTTTTCGTAAAGATGGTATTTAAGATGAGAATTTCTGCTATTGTGTTGAGAAATGCAGTGTCCCTGGTTTCTCCCATGTATACATGTTATTATACTTGGTATTATTTTCTCCTGCTAACCTGTCTTGTTAATTATTTGGCCAGCCATAAGAACCTTAAGGGAAAGGGCAGAGGAGGATTCTCCTTCTTCCCCCACACAGGGATTCTCGAGACTGGAAAGCATATCCAGCTTGGTAATATCTTGCTTATCATTTAAGTAAGACCCATCTGTAAACCAAATTAAATAGAATGCAATTGTGGTCATTCCTCTTGTAATGTTGGAAGCAAGGTAGCAGGGTTAAAATAGTGGGTAATATTTACCTAAGCAGTGTAACCTAAGAAGTTTTATCATTTACTTGATAATGCTTCCCATGCAATTTGGCATACTTAACAAGCCTAATTAGTTTAGTATCTCCCTCTTTATAGGAAGGGATCAAATTTACTTGAGAATTGCCAGGGATCTTTGAAAATTCTCAAAGAAAAAAGTTATAAGAAAGACTTTATTTAGGATATGAATTTTGGGGAGATTGTCAAAAATACAGCGAGGTTTTAAACACTTGGTCCGACAAGATCAAGGAGTTCCTGTTCTTGTCGCAGTGAAACCATGCTTAATTAACAAACAACATTTAAACAGTCAAAAAAAGCATAATAGAGAAACCTCAGTCTTTTGAACATAGGAAATTACCTTAACAAAACAGATCTCTGTTCTTTAGATAAACTTAACTCAAATGTAAAGAAAAATCTTTTTACGTAATAACCTCTATCAAGAGAAGATTAAGAGTAGAATAGGGCCGGCTCCGTGGCTTAGCGGTTGGATGCATGCCTTCTGCTGCTGGCGGCCCTAGATTCGGATCCCAGGTGCGCACTGACGCCCCACACTGCTTCTCTGGCCATGCTGAGGCCACGTCCCACATACAGCAACTAGAAGGATGTGCATCTATGATGTACACCTATCTACTTGGGCTTTGGGGAAAAAAAAGAGTAGAATAAAATTATCCTTTTAAAAGGAAGAAGACCAAATTTGATTTTTGTACCAGCTTACTTTTGATATTAAAAATCATTTACTTAGTTGGATTTAGTTTAATCTTAGCCAACTCGACCATGTATAAAACTCCTCAGGGATTCTCTTCAGCAAACCTTCTATAACTTTTTGTTTACATTCAGAATTTGTGCCATGCGCTCCTTTTTTTTCCTTCTACTACTTTTCAGGGCAAATTTATCTTTCCTAACCAAACAAAAATATTTCCATTTTTTATATCTTCTTAACGAAAACACATCTTACTCTCCTTGAATACAAACATATTTTTCTTAAGTTTTTAGTAGCTTAATCACATATTAGAAATTTTTAACCCTTAGAAACCTTAATTTTTAAGTAAATAACGAAGTAAGCAATTACAAAATTTCTTTTACATTTTGTGGCTTGACAAATTTATATGGACACTTTTTATAATTTTTGGAAACATGTTACTTTATAGTACAATCTTTTAAATAAAACACAAGACATGTTTACCAATAGACCCAAAACACCTTGTAGTTTTTCTGTAATAAGCCGAAAGTAGATAAACATATTTAGCAATGTCTAATATCTTATCTTATTTGGATATGATCTAGATACTCAATGAATTTTTATCATAAAATTTAGCAAAATCCTAAATTTTTAAGTCACCAAAAAGAGTTTAGAAGCTATATACATTATAACATATGATTATTGTTTAAAGTTCACTTAATACTCATCTATTTAGTTACCTGTTCTCAATAATTATTTATTATGTTTTAAAGATTTTATTTATTTATTTTTTCCCCCAAAGCCCCAGTAGATAGTTGTATGTCATAGTTGCACACCCTTCTAGTTGCTATATGTGGGACTCGGCCTCAGAATGGCCAGAGAAGTGGTGCCTCGGTACAGGCCCTGGATCCGAACCTGGGCCACCAGCAGTGGAGCTCATGCACTTAACCGCCAAGCCATGGGGCCGGCCCTTCAATAATTATTTAGATTGCCTACAAGACTTTATGAGACATTAGATAATATTAGCCATCATTTATTATTTTTGAGACCAGTTTTGTAGTAGAAGTAACATCAGTTTATTTGACGAATAAAAGCTGCATATCTGCATTATATTCAATGCTGAAAACTAACAAGCTTAAATAAGCTTTTATTTACCAAAGATTATTTCATATCACGTTAACTGGAAAAGCATTTCGACTTAGAACTAACTGTTGTGAGTGCTTATTTCAAGTTAATTGAATAAACCTCTTGATTTTGACCATAACCTCTGGAGGTAAAATACCACGCACATATAACGTACATGTAGAGACACACACATAAAGAACAGACAGATGCAACAAAGATTTTTTTTTATTTTTTTGTTTATTGCAGTAACATTGGTTTATAACATTGTAAAAGTTTCAGGTGTACATCATTGTACTTCTATTTCTGCATAGATTACATCATGTTCACCACCAAAATACTAATTACAACCCATCACCACACACATGTACCGAATTATCCCTTTCACTCTCCTCCCTCCCCCCTTCCCCTCTGGTAACCACCAATCCAATCTCTGTCCCTATGTGTTTGTTTATTGTTGTTATTATCTACTACTTAATGAAGGAAATCATACGGTATTTGACCTTCTCCCTCTGACTTATTTCACTTTGCATTATACCCTCAATATCCATCCATGTTGTCACAAATGGCTGCAACAAAGATTTTATAGCCACTGTTTTAGAAAATTTTGCAGTTTCCATCTGCAGAAAGCTTCCTTCCAATTTCTTTTTTCTTTCAGTCTTAGGCCCCCTGCTGTCTTAACACTTGTGCAAGTCTCCTGGGTTCAGAGCCCAGGCAGCTCAGCCGGGAATGATCAGGCAAACTCAATTTCCCACTTTCCTTTTCTTTTCTTTTGCTACAAAGTCTAAACAATTTCTAGGGACTGTGTAGTGGGCCAGGAGTGTGCTGCTTGTGAGTGTTACCCCCTAAAGAAAGGTCGTAATCGCTCTCTTACAGGCCTTGATTTCTCCCGCCCGCAGTCTGGGTACTGCCGTGGGGGTTTGGAGTGCGGGAGACTAACCCTCTCCTGCACGTCCCCGGACTAACCTGTGATAAATTAACATGAATGATAGTGGAGCTCGCTATAGGAAGGAGGGTTACAAGTCGTGGGGTTTGTCTCTGACACCCCCGATGAGATTCTCAGTTGCTTGAGAATTCCCGAAAGGTCGGGAGGAGCAATGTCCCTTTTCTTTGGAGCCGAACGGATTCAGTCTCTCATTTCTCTATCAAGCAGTTTTGTTCACACTTTGTAAACATAATTCTTCGCAATTTTAAGCCATATTAAAAAGTCACCCTGACCCGTTCACTCTAAAATTTCCCCCTAGGCTCCTCTGGCCTAGGAAATTTTCTCTATATTTCTCTTTCCTAGGAATTCCTCCCTAGGTTCCTCTGACCTAGGGAATGTATCAGTACCCCCTTAAGACACCTAGCCTTAAGCCTTGAAAACAGCTCAAATAAACTCTGGTCCATCGACTTAAAATAAAGTGGTCCAGGTTTCAGGAGAACTCACTTGGGTCACCTGAAGAATGCAGTGATCTGGGGAGCACAATGGGCTCCTATTGGTACCAAATGCTAGTTCAGTGTAGATTCCAGGTGGTCTCTGGTGGGTTTCTCTGAAATCTTGCCACGACTACACCAACAAATGTCTACATAAATAATCCATAACCAATGTGTAAATCAAAATTGGGGTAAATTTATTATGAGCTAACTTTTGAGGACCATGGCCCTGGGCCTTCCTTCCATAAGGAAGGAAGGGCACTGAAGAAGTGGGGTGTACAGAGTGGTTATATACCGTCAAAGAGCAAGTATCACATAGGATTGTAATGTCCCTTTTACAATAGCCACAAGATCGCCCTGCTAGGTTGCCCTGGCAGAATAGTTATAAATGGAAACAACGTGGAACAGTTCTGCTGTTTGGTTGGGCATGGCTGCTGTCAGGTCTGTTGTCTGGAGCTGGGTGGTCACAGGATGAGTGCAGCAGTAAAATCCAAGCCTAAGGAGAAATGCTTACCCTTAAGGCAATGTCAATGAAGGGGAAGTTGCATCCTTATGTTAAGGGCATTTACTCTTCTCTTTGAGACAAGGCAAAGCATATACACAATGCAGGCGACAGGTCCTTTTGGAAAAACAAACTCAGTCCGAATTAGATTTACCCCAAATGACTTCCTCATATGCTCCAATATATCCTATTGCTTGCCATTTATTTATCAAGCTCAGGGTGTGTCTTTCAAACGGAAATCATCGAGAATAGCATGAAGTAGTCACTTACCAACAGATGTCACTGTGGCGACAGAATATTAACAAGTGGCCTTCAAATATAACCATTTTCCCAAATACTATATTTCACTGAGTTAATCCAAAAGGGATTCTTCTCTCTTATACTGACAAATCTCCACTCTGAACTTAGCACTAGAGGTAGCCAATTTTGAATAAAGACCTTTAACATCAAAGCCAGCCAATAGATCCTATTAAAACAAATCCAAACTCGGGAAAACTTTTGTTTTCAGTCACATGCAAACTCTCTCAAACTCAAGATAAAATCTTGGTTTTGTGCAGATGGAGAAAAGCGTCTCTTCCTCTTTTTCTATTCAGATAGTGCAGGGAAGAGCCCAAGGGGTCTCCTGGTGGAACACTAACAGTTCTTTACATTAGAAATGCATTCAGTGTTTCCTAGCTTCTTTTTTATAGGCCGAGATATGCTGACCTGCCCAGAGAAGCAAACTTCTGGGCTCCAGCAGTAAAGAAGACTGTGTTCAGCTTACCACAACAATGAACTACAAAGATGTATCAGGAAATATTTTGAACACCCACACCTAAGCTCTCAGTTTCCCTCTGTCTAATTCCATGGCCACCTGAATTGAATTCATTCTCCATCCCCATCCCTTTCGTGATAGTTTTTATCTCCTTGAATCAGCATGTTATAACATCTAAGAGAATTTTATCAAAATACTCTCTTCAAAATAGCTAACTGAAGTATAAGAATTGTAGAGGGTCAAGATTTTAAGATGAAAGTGATGTACAGAGTAACTGTACTACAAAATAAAAAGAAAATGAATGAGAACAATAAGACAAGGAAGAAAAAAATGTTAAGGAGAAGGAATATAATAGAGTAAAAGTAAGAAAGTGAGAAAAAGAAGTAGGTGTAGGAAAGAGAAAGAGTCAAGAGAAGCATGATAAATGACAAAAAGGGGCATGAGCAGAGGGAAGACACCATGCTCAGAGCGAATGACAAGTCAACTGGCTTCTGAGCAGGTCTCAGGTCTAGAGTCATTGGGCTGCGCTTGAAAACTCCACTCAGTTCTAACATCCAGAGAATGACTACTGCTCATCCTAACTCTGATGACACTGATTACCATAGCTCTACTCTCCCAGGACCTGCTGGAGCTTTGGGAACTGCTTCTCTCAGCAGCTCTGGGACTGACATCGTCCCCATTAAATATTCATGGAGTAGGATGGTGTTATTTTTTTATTACTTTTTTTTAAATTTTATTTATTTATTTGTTTTCCCCAAAGGTCCAGTAAATAGTTGTATGTCATAGCTGAACATCCTTGTAGTTGCTGTTTTTAAGATGCGGCCTCAGCATCTTAAGATGCTGGAGAAGCCAGTGCGTCGGTTCGCTCCCGGGATCTGAACCCGGGCCACTAACAGCGGAGTGTGATCACCTAACCGCTAAGCCATGGGGCCTTCCCAGGACGGTTGTTTTGAAAGAGTAACTCAGAGAAAGATCTCTCAAGGGTACATATAATCCCGCCAAATCCTACACTCACCCATCTGAAGAATTAAGAAACTAAACTTTTTTTTTTAAATTACTGTGAAGAAAAGTAGGAGAAAACTTTCTTGGCAAAACTTTAAATGTTCCATCTTTTTTGAAGTTACCTCACAAAATTCTGAGCATAATCTAAAATTCTGGGCTCCCTACAGTTCCAAATATGTTTCAGAAATGATCTCTTTATCATCACAATGTAAGCCTATGCCTTATAAAACAAAATAAACTTGGATGAGTTTTATCTTGGAGAGAGAGGGCAGCAAGAAAAAGAGTAGGATGTTCCTCTCTGCTATGAAGGAAAATAAATAAAATCACCAAAATATACAAAATATGCCTCTAAAACTGAATGAAGATGTCTCTAAAGAGTTTTACATTTTAAGTAAAAATGCACCTATATAAAATTACACATCAATTTGACTAAAATCTAGTCAACTTAATAGAAGAAGAATTCATTCAGTTTCATTTAAATAGCATGACTTATGATTAGCTGCATAATAAGTGGTAGATATTTTAATTCTGGTATACCATGTCCTTCCACCAATGAAGGTGGGCTTAAACCTGTCATTTTCCTAAAAGGGGCCAACCAGATGTTCTGCTTATTTGATTACTTAATAGTATGGATCTGCTCCTCATTGCCAACTAAGGATGTCTACAAACAGGCTTTAGTTTGCATATGTAATGGGAAACGCAGGCTGATTTTACAAAAAGAAAAATTTAAAATGGAGCATTGCCTTGAGGAGACGTGGTCAATCTGTTCAAGAACATTTTCTCACTTGGTCAAGTGAAAAGCTGAGAGAGAATGCTGTCGGCCTCTTCCTTGGCCCCTTATAGAATTCTGCATTACCTCAATTGACCGTGTCCTAAAATGTTTGAACTAAACTTGGAAATGAGTTAATGATACTGTATTTGCATTATGTCACACAGTATCTCTTTCATTAGGCACCATTCAAAACACTTTTTGGGACATTAGAGACCAGAAAAGTTTTGCTTCTCTGAGAGACTGTTGCTTTTAATCTCATGGACATGAGATGATAGAGAACTGCTCCCATTACCCTTTCTACTTTAAACCTGAGGGATACATTTCCAACTACCTTTAAAAACTGCAGGTCCTTCCGAGCCAGCCCCGTGGCTTTGTGGTTAAGTGCATGCGCTCCGCTACTTGCGGCCAGGGTTCGGATCCCGGGCGCACACCGACACATCACTTCTCCGGCCATGCTGAGGTCGCGTCCCATGTACAGCAACTAGAAGGATGTGCATCTATTACATACAATTATCTACTGGGGCTTTGGGGGAAAAAATAAATAAAAAGAAAGAAAAAAAAAGAAAGAAAACTGCAGGTCCTTCCGAAACACTTTTCAGTGAGCTGGCTTACTTCAGCTTCATTACATTGTTCCATCCTAAACTCCTTTCAGTTTGATCTATTTTCCTTTATAATCCTTTTGTATACCTAGATATTTAAAAGCTGCTCAAATCTATATCGGAGAAAAGTTGGGTTACAGTACTTTCAGACAGCATGTAAAACCAATCTTTAGTGTTTATACACAAAACGTTTTTGCCATGTTTCTACCAGCTCTCCTTCCATATATTTTCCTCCAGGACTTCCTGTGACCAAATTGCCTTTCTAAAAATCAGTCCTCTGTTCATTCTCTTGGCCAGTGACATTTTCATAGAAACATAAAGGACTGGATTTTCCAAAGGTGCAACAAGAATGATCAAGTCTTGATTCACACCTAGATATCCTGCTCCTGTTCTCCATGAATTTTAAAACTAAAGTTAATTTTGTCTTTCATTTTATCTAAATCTATTGAGTAACTTTGGCACTGAGTCCCTAAACTGATCCACAGTCTGCTTTAACAGCCACAAAACTCTCTCTCAAATGCTTGCATTCATTTGCTGAGTAGGTACTTTATTTATTAAGATCGTATTCAACAAAAGAGCTTCATTTATTTACTCAAATACTTAAGTATATACTATGTGCCCAAAGGTCTTGAAATGTTGGCAGTCTGCAAGTAAGACAGATATGTATAAACAGATAAATTACACTACAGAAATAATTTGAATGAAAGAGATATGAATAAAATGTCATGGGACTCCAGGAAAAGAGCCACCATGGGTTGACATACAACTAAGATATATAGCAATGTACTGGGGCTTTGAGGAAAAAAACAACCACCATGGGGGGTGGACAGGCTTTGTACCATCTAAGTAAAGGAAAATGAAGGGAGAGAAGATAAAGAGAACACAAGATAAACGGAAAGGTTTTCTTCTTCTTAATGTTTCTGCCACCAACTTTTGGAGCACACTGCTTGTTGATGTCCTTTCTAGCCAGTCTTATCTTTCAGCAGGCTTCTATAGACTTCAAAAATTTGATTTTACCAAGCTGGGCTCCTCCCTGGAGACATAGCCAACTATGTAGGGAGCCAGGAGGGGAGCAAAAGATTCAAAGGAATCTGCAGCCCTTCTGCAATTCACTGGTGGGGAGGGGCACCAAGGCTTCAACTTGGCCTCTGTCTCCAAGTTCATATAAAGGAGAGTCAGTTCCTTCCCCGATCTATGAAGGTGGAGAAAAACCTCTTTCACAGAAGGGATTATGGAAAAATTAAAGTGAGGGCCATGAAAAAGACAGAGGAGGTAGCACCATGAATCTGAAGAAACTGGACATGTGAATTAGTAACCAATACATAGAAGAGCTGAAGACAAAAAATAAAATTACAAAAAACAAGTTCTCAGTTTTCTAAGATGGAAATGCAAGTCTTCTTCTTCTTCAAAAAGAAAAGAGTCATTGAACCTTTTCCTTTAAAATAAAATTGAAAGGGGTCACATGTTGCAAATAATGATTTTAACCATGATGTCACTACACAATACTGTGTAACAATCAGTTGTTAAGTGCACTGCAAATAGTTCAAACTTAACAATTATGTTATCAAAGTTTGCAATTGATATATATTTTAGTAAATAGTAGACTGTGTACAAAGTTGTCACTATATTATTGACAATGTCACTCTTACTACTGAAAACATGACTAAGAGGGAGAAGATAGTGTGGCCTCAGATTGCTAGAGTCACAGTAAGAAATGTCAAGAAAGTGCCATCAGGTCATTTGGACAAAAGGATGCTATATGGCTGTTGGGTTTATAACAGATCAACTGGAGAAAAACAAGTCACTACATTAAACTATTTTCTACCTACCTCCATCACCCTCTCCAAGAACACATATTTTAAAATGAGACAAGTTATTATATTAAAAATTACTTGTTCTATCATTTTGAAAACTACATCAAAAAATGAAGAAAAAACTGGGTTACAAACAACCTGGTATCAATTCCAACTACTATCTTTCACCAAACTAAAACTCTAATTATCACTAATTCACTTACAATCTAGTGCTCCTCCAATATACAATATCAACAACTTAAAATGTTTCATAACTTTTTTTAAATTGCCCTAGAATTTTAGAGGATAATATAAATATATCTCTTGGAAAAATTGAGAAAGATAAAGACACTAGGACAGGAAAAGATGAAAATATTACCCTAATCAATGATGTAAAACACAAGATATGAACAACTGTTAAAAAGAATTCTCTATGAAATCGATCAATTCTACTATCTCTATACCTGGCTATTTCCTATCAGTAATTTGATGCATAAACAAATAGAATAGTGTATTTAATGAGATCAATTCTTTTAGTTGTGTGCTTTTCCTTGTAAAACTACATATGCTTTTATGTTCTTCCTTTATTTTCAGGTGGTGTCACATTAGAACACCCTCATCTCTGAAGATCTTTGCATTAAGGAACTCTACCTTGTCCCTTGATCAACTGTATTCTGCGTTATCATAAGCTCAGAGACCTACATGGAACAATGTTTCTTACATCTTATCTTCCATGAGTTTCTCATGTCAGGGATTATAATCCAACAAGTAAACACTAAGCAGTGTTTCAAAAGCATCAGATACTAAAAGGAGGACATGCAGGGTTGGGTGTGGACCCCCATTCAGTGCCTAGTGCAAACAAGAAAGAAATAAACGCATCCCTCCAGAGACTGGGATAAAACAGGAGGTTATAAACACGAGGCTCCCTTTGCAGGCCTTTAAGCAGGGACCTAGAATAAAACTGTTGACACTGTGGATCATTGTTGGTTTTACAGGGAACTCATGAGGAAGATAAGGAGATGAAATAATGATAATTATAATAACAGCAGCAAACACTTCTACTGAACCAGGCACGGCAATCTGAATGTTACTTCTGTGCTTGAACATACATGAACTCCTATATCCCTCAAAATATCCTGATGTAGCAGATGTTGTTCTTCTCACCATTTTACAGATGAAGAGACTGGGTACAGTGGCTAGAAAACAAACCCAGGTTACAAAGCTGATAAATGGCAGAGCCCAAGCTCAGTGCTCTTATGTTATGCTCTTTGATTACAACTCGAAGTTAAGTCTCTAATGACTATATTTCTCTCTATAATCCAATGGGGGAAAAATCAAAATTCTTAACTCTAACACCCATGTTACCATTTAGGAAAAGTTGCTGAGGGAAAGATCTCTGAATAGTAACAATGCCCTTCTATTAACTCTTAACTTATAGATCAGACATCAATAGTCCTGCTCAGTCCACCAAGAAGAAACTGGGACTTTATTATGCCAAAAAGAAGAAAAAACAAGTAATAAAACAACCAAATTCCTTTATACATCATTACACAAATGTGATTCTTAATTCCGTGTGACAAATATAAAGTGCTTTCCTGGTTTACGGCTCCATATAAAGCTGATGTTAATCTCATGTTATCTTCCCAGCCAATAACACAAAATACTTTAAAACAACAAAAGGCACAGAGACAAAAAACAACCCAAAAGAAAATTAAATATTACATCTGAACGCTGTACAATTTTTTAAAGATTACTTAAAAGTTAGATTTAGTAAAATATATATCTCTATCTTGCCTCTCCCAGTTATCTCTGAAGGTAAAGAAAAGGACTAAGAAAGGCACAAGGAAGCCAGTTAGGGAAGCGAGTCAGGGGGAAGAGGTAAGGTGGCCGCCCCTCTGCAGAGGACAGACAGAAATCTCCCCTGGGAGCCGTCTCAGACCTCACAAAGATGTGGAGCTTTGACCTCGGGCAGTGGCTACAGCTGGACGCCAGCAGCAGTGCTTCTCAGACTTCAGTCTACACTGTAATAACTGGACAAGTCCAGTGTCCCCTTCCCTGGAATTCTAACTCAGCAGCATTGAAGTTGGGACACGCGAGTTTTCCATTTAACAAGCCTACCAGTGATTTTCCTTGAGTTATCTGCAGATTATGATCAAAGGCATACCTTGAAGAGAAGCACAAACTAACTACCCTGTATGCACTGCACAGATACTTTGTGTCACACACTCTCAGACCATTCCCTGATCCAGGGGTCCCACATGCCTCAGCATCCTTGGGCCTGTGTTCTTCATCAGGAGGTTCCGATGGTGGCAAAACAGACAAGACTCACCTGGGAAACTGCCCTTGTGTGTAATTCAGTGAGTGTGAGCTGCCTGCAGCCTAGGTGTAAAGTGGGTCTTGCTATATTTAAAAATAAATTTCTTTTTAATTTTATTGAGGTCATATAGCTTATAAGTGTAAATTTCAGGTCTACATTACTATATTTCAGTTCTGTATAGACTGGATCATGTTCACAACCAATAGTCTTGTTTTCATCTATCATCATACATATGTGTCCCTTTACACCTTTCTCTCTTTCCCTCTGGTAACAACAATCTGTACTCCTTATCTATGTGTTTGTTTATTTTCCACATATGAGTGAAATCAATCAGTATTTTTCTTTCTCTATCTGACTTGTTTCACTTAGTATAATACCGTCAATGTCCATCCATATTGTCACAAATGGCATGAGGTTGTCTTCTTTATGGCTGAGTAGTATTTCATGGTATATATGTATATATATCACATCTTTATTCTTTCATCCATTGATAAGTACTTGAGTTGCTACTCAGTGTTGGCTATTGTGAATAACGCTGTGAAGAACATAGGGGTGCGTATATTTTTTTGAATTACTGACTTCATATTCTTTAGATAGATATGCAGAGGTAGAATAGCTGGATCTTATGGTAATTTTATTTTTAATTTTTTGAGAAACTTCCATCATTTTTCCCTAGTGGCTGCACCAGTTTGCATTCCCACCAGCAATGTATGAGGGTTTCCATATATGTTATATGTGCACGGTATTTTACCTCTGGAGGGTATGGTGAAAATTAAGAGCTCTATTCAATTAACTTGAAGTAAGTGCTTAGAAAAGTTATTTTTAAATCTAAATGTTTTTCCAGTTAACATGATATGAAATAATATTTGGTAAATAAAAGCTTATTTAAGCTTGTTAGTTTTCAGCATTGGATATAACACAGACATACAGACTTTCCTTGTCAGATAGACAATCCTGATGAAGAACAAATTGATGAACTCACACTTCTTAATTTCAAGATTAATTACAAAGTCAAGAGACTGTGATATTTTACAATACTGCAATAATCAAGAGACAGTGATATTTTAAGATGAATAGACACAGAGGTAAATGAAAAAACATCGAGACTCCACACATAGACCTCTGCAAGTACAGACAACTTCATCTTGCTCATGACAATAAATGCAGTCCAACATAAAAAATAATAGATTTTTAGTCTTTAGTCTTTTAGTCTCTAGTAATCATAAACCATGGTGATTATACAAAAGGACGACCCTATGGAAATAAATGAACATAGACACAAATTTTGCACCTTAGAAATAAATGTACTCAAAATCACTCATCAACTTAAATATAAAATACAAAACTATAAAATTCATGCTGGGAAATAAGAGAAAATCTTCATGATTTATAGTTTGATGATTTGTTTTCATATACAACACAAAAAGCACAATCCATGAAGAAAAGAATTGATCATGTGGACTTGGTTAAATATAAAATCTCCAATCTGGGATAGACAGCATTAACAGAGTGGAAATACAAACTCCTGACTAAGACATTTGTAAAATATATATCTGCAGAAAGACTTGCATGCAAATTATTCAAAGAACAAGTCAAACGCTGCAACAAGAAAACAAACCCCCCAAATTAAAATAAATAGACCAAAATATGAATAGACAAGTTACCAAAAAAATATATATATATACACGGGAAATAAGCAAATATAAATTGCTCAACAAGGAATTATTGGAAAATAAAATCCATTGTGCATTAAGAAAAAGCAAATTAAAACACCAATGAGATACTCTACTCTTCTAGTAAAATAGCTAAAAACCAAAAACTGACAATACCAATTACTGGTGAGGATGTGGGACAATAGGAAATCTCATTCATTGTTGATGGGAATACACATAGTATAACCTC
This sequence comes from Diceros bicornis minor, assembly GCF_020826845.1. Taxonomy (NCBI): domain Eukaryota; kingdom Metazoa; phylum Chordata; class Mammalia; order Perissodactyla; family Rhinocerotidae; genus Diceros; species Diceros bicornis. The sequence goes on from NW_026691791.1 coordinate 552,447, forward strand.
TTAAGAAGACATCTTGCTAATTCTTGTGAAGCTAAGTATAGTGTCACTATATGATGCACCAATTGTGCACCAGTGTATTTCTCCAACTACCGTGAAAATATACATCCACACACAGACCTCTAAGAACATCTAAAAAGCAACTTTATTCACAACGACCAAAACCTAGGGGTACCATGATATCCTTTAACAGGTGAATGACACCCAAGTGTGGGACATTGGGTGAAAATACTTGAAGAACAAATGGGCTACAGGCACAAGGTAAGGAAACACACGAGTTCAGACAGGGCCTAGAGGAACAGTAGATGAAATCACTGGTTGTCTTGATGAGATGGAGGCATAGAGAACGCAGACAAACACGAGCTGGCATGAGCTGAAGCACAGCTGACAGGCACACTCAGGGATGGAAAGGGATGCAGACACATGGAGTGAGAGAGACATGTGAGGTCTGGTATCAAATGTGGGCACAGGAGATAGAGACACTCGAGGAAAGATACCCGCTGCAAGTACGTGAGAGAATGAAATTAGGTGTCTGACATGTGTTTTAGAGAGATGGAATGAAGACTCCTATGAGTTGCCATGGGCTACAGGAACAAGGGTTGGAGACTTTTGAAAGGTGGTATGGACAGAGGGGAGAGAAAACCTTGACAACACAAAAGGTCAGAAGTGGGCTGCAATCATATGAGATGGTGACACTGGACAGAAGATAGCTTCAGGTAGAGGGATGGAGACACACGATGGCTGGCATTGTTACAGGCTCATGGGCTGGAGATCCTATGGGGCAGACATGGCTTGCAGCACAGAGTTTAGAAATACACTAGAGAAGACAAGAGATACCAGCTACATCTGTGCTTAGAAGGCAATGGTGTGTAGCCTTAAATGAATGTATGAGTATGGAAGAAAGACAGGAAATCCATAATCTCAGCTTCTGTCTTAAGAATTAAAAGAGAATCACACTGGAAAAAGTATAGAATGGAAACAATAATAAAGAATTAAGGAAATAGAAAAATACTAAAGAAACAAATCAGGCTAAAAGTTATTTTTAAAAATATTAATAAAGTTAATAAACCACTAGCAAAACTGATTAAGGAAAAAAAGAGAAATGAAACACAAATCACCAGTATCAGAAATCAAATAAGAAGTATTCTCTACAGAGTGCTTAGATCTTAACAAGATACACCATTTTGTGAAATACTTAGGACTGCGAATTAGACAACAAAAGTCAAAATTCACTTTATAAAAAACCAATATACTGAAACTGACACAAAATATAACATAAAATAGGAAAGCTTGCATATCTACTAAATAAATTGAATTGTTAAAACATCAAGCCAACTAACCAACAAAAACAACAAACACTTTCCACAAGCAAAACTCTAGGTCTGAGACTATTAACTATTCCAGACAATAGAGGGAGGAAGGAAGGAAAGGTTCAGATTCCAGATTAGACTGAACACAAAACTAATAGAGATTTTATTCACATTGAATACAATACAAAGAAGATTCTTTACCACACAGGACCTCTGAAGTCATCTTTCCACTATACTACCCAATAAGTTGAACCTAGAGAAGAACTGGAGAAAAAAAGCACTACACTTATTAAATATTTTTAACACAGTAAAGAAACTGAGGTTATCTAAACTGAAGAGGAAAATGTTAATAGGTGACAATTACCATCTTCAATGTATGAGCAAGTCCAGAGAAGGCTAAATTTAAAAAGTGGATATAAAGTGAAAATTATTTAAATAACACAAAGAAAAATTTTATTATTTGGCAAAGTAATATAGCAGACAATCAACCAATAAATTAAAAAAACAATTAATGTATATCATTGATTAAAGCTATTAATAATCAACAGAACTGGTTTCTGGAGGTTGTGGAGTCTTTGTCCCTGGAAACTTCTCAGAAACAAACATTAAGCCATTTTTCCTGGATAGACTTTAGACCTTCTCCTGCTGGGGCTCAAGATCTCTTCAAGTTTCTTTTGTAATTTTAATCTACTGCTAAATTAAATGAGAGAAGGCATGGTGAGGTCAATTATGAGTGTGCTCTGGGGGGTTCCTTAGAGGAGTTGTGGAGAAAGAGTAAACACACCTGGGATCCCGTAGGGTTCTGAGAAGCAGAGAAATAAAAGTATGTAAAGGGCTTGAGACATATTGGGACCTTAGTAAATAGCCATTGTTATCAGTAAAAATTCGTTTCCAATAGTGTAGATAAAGTTGGCTAATCTGTCAAAAAAACCTTACTCAAAAATATCTTAATTGACTGAGGATTAAATAATCAAAGCTGGCTTTGTTTTTAATGTTCTTTCTTAGCCAGGTAGGGCTCAAGGGAAGCAAGCAAAGGAAGTGTGTGACACTTAGGAGAGTCACAAACCCTGAACTCAGAGTAAAGTTTGCTTTAGCCCCTGAAAATTCAGGAGCCTCTAGATCCAAATGCCAACACATTCAAGTTGTTGGTGAATCTTGATTACGATTTTGATACTTTTGGCTGTCTGCTCAAGGAAAGCATCCTTTGAAACCTAGGGTTTCTAAGCCGGTGGTTCTCAATGTGTGGCTGGTCAGCAGCATCACCTGGGAAACGGTCAGAGATGTAAATTCTCGGGATCCCCATCCTAGTGGATCACAAACTCTGGGATGGGCTCAGCACTCTGTGTTGTAGGGGACCTCCACACGGTTCTAATGCACACTGGAGTTCAGGAACCACTGTCTTAGGAGAAGCCAGTCCTAGGTACAACATAGGGTTAGCAAAGATTCCTCTCTCACGAGGGCTTCTCCTGAGGCCCCATGGACAAAATAAGGATTCCCCTTTATGGCCATAGGAAGAACGCCTATGACTCAACTCCAGGCAGCCGTCTTCAGGAATTTTTCCAATGTGACCAGGAGCTCTGAAATTTGGATTCAAAAAAGAAAAAAATATGAAAAATTGATTCAACATTCAAGAAATTTTCCTGCTTCAAATTGAGGGTGAAGTAGCTGAAATAGAGAAATGTTTCCCAGAACACTGATCTGTCATTTCTTGATGGAAACCACTGAGATCTTTCAGTGGAACTAAATAATGACCAGGAAGGTTATGGTTAGTCTGATGTGTTAGAGGAAAAAGAAAACACAAAGATAAAGAAAGAAAAAACAAACAAACAGGAGAGAGGTAGAGTAAGGAAGGGAGATAGAAACAGCGACCATGAGTCAGAGGTAGTGAGAGGAGGGGGAAAGGAATAGAAAATGCAGAGGGAGAGAAGCAGGTGCCGCTCGGTAGGAAACACACCTGTTGATACTGTGCACGTGTGGCTTTCATAGAAAGGTGTAAGGTTTCTAAAAAGCAAAGAAAATAAAAACAAATCCATCCGATTTAGTAATTTGTCCTAAATTTAATTGATCAGGTTTGATCACTCTGATGTCTTCCTTCTCCTTTATTTCATCCATGTCTCAAATTCTATGTCCTGCCCTTGTCTAAGGCTTCAGAAACACACCACAATTCAAACCTTCACAAGGTGAACTTTTTAAATCATTTCAACTTCTTCCTTGCCCTTCTGCACAAAATAGATGCCCTACAGTGTTAGCTTACCTTTCGGTAACTTTCAAAAAAACTTTAAAAAACTTTATTCTTAAAACTACAGTTTTAGATTTACAGAGAATTGAACAGATAGTACATAGAGCTCCATACACCCACCGCACTGCCTCTCTCCTCTCTGCCAAGCCCCATCTCCCCTATTATTAACACCTTGCATTAGTGTGATACGTTTATTATAATGAATGAACAATATGGAAACGTTGTTATGAACTACAGTCTCTAGTTTAAGGGTCACACTTTGTGTTGTACAATTCCATGGGTTTTGACACACATATAGTGACATGCAGCCACCATTATGCACAGAACAGTCTCACTACTCTAAAAATCCTCTGAGCATCAGATTAGCTCTTAGTGGCTTTTTAATATATTAATAATTGTCAGAATAACGTAAATTTTTATGATGAAAAATATTCCACAAGTGCTAAGTTTTGTTAGTCTGACTATTATGATCGCTATTAGAAATAATGAAAAAAATGAACCCTTATATAAATAGAAAAATCGTAGAATTTTAAAGATAAAAAAGTTCTGGAAGATTGGGAAATCCCACATTCTTCAAGACTCTGCCCTCCAGTCTCTCAGCTTTCTGTGTCATCTATCTGCCGACTCTGCTGAGGAGAAAGAAAGAAATCGATAAAGAAAAACAAAGCAAAAAACAAATTTCGGTTCTAAGTAGTCCTCTTGAGCCAAATTTAATCACACATGGATTCTTCTTTATTGCATATTTGCATCAGGAACATAATTACTAACTAGAGCCTAATTTGAGAATATTCATTACGAATGAAAGATGTCATATCTAAGAACAGAATGGAATTCACTGAGGTTTTACTCTTGGGACATTTGTAGGATTAAGTCAGTACATGCTGTGAGAGTGACAAATAAGTTCTATATATTTTTATTCTCCAAGACCATGGATTTCAGCCACACTTTATACCCATCTACTTTGCAACAATGAAAAACAATTAAACACTGACCTTGAATATTTTGCCCTCAGATTCATTAGTCTTTAAAATATAAATTGAGCAATTTTAATCTAGATGAGAGAAAGACTATGGAGACTTCTAGAATGTCACGTTAGGTCCTTTGGAAGTGAAGAATTGACTTTATAAAGCATTTCTATTCCTTCTCATACCTTGACAATAGTGCTACTGTGACTCTGTTTTAAAGAGGATAATGGCAGGCTTTACTTTGATTTGCACTTTTTTGTTTTTAGTACATTTACTTAACATTTCTCAGTCTCTTGAAAACTTTTATCGTTAAGCTCAACCTTCATTTAAATCACCAGACCTATTTGATGAAGGTGACATGAAAATTTATTTGTAAACTCCTCATATAATTACTAATTTAACCTTCAGAAGATCCATTGTAGAACTCAAACTGGATTTCCCAGGCTCCTCAAAATGGCTCATAACTATGTGTTTGTACATTTATCTGGGAAGATATTATCTAAGGGTAATTGTTCTTCCCAAATGCTTTCTTTACCTCAAACAGTGATACTCCCAAAGTTTTAATGAAAATGTGGCCAATTTGGTGAAAACCAAGTGACTTGTTTGTTTTAGCATGCCAATGAGATTAAGAAAATAAGTATTTTAATTATTGTTATTGATTATAAAAATCAGAAATAAAGCAAACAAACTTCTTTGTTCAAAGACATTTCTGCGAGTGAAATCGTCGGAAAAACTGACAGCTAGCTTCCCGTTTTAACTACTAAATCATAAGAAACGTAATACCATGGGCAAACACTTGAGCGTGTTCACCTGCAGAAGTCCCCAACGCTATAGCCCCATCAGGGCCACAAATCAGGGGAAGGAGCCGGCAGAAGGGAGACAGCTGTGCCCTCAGCATCCTTCCTTCCTGCGTCAGAACACGGTCCCAGCTGCTCACTGTCTAGTTTTCTGGAGAAGCAGAGAATTCTTCTGGGGACACGACACATCAGGTGTTAAGGATGTCATTGTTCTTTTTGAAACAAATGTTAGTTAATGTGACGCACTTCTCAGGACAGGAGGAGCCGCCTCAAGGAAAGGTAGATCTTCTCCAGGAGCTGAGGGTCATCCAGGAAGAGCAGAGTCAAGAGCTGCAGAGGGACAGCCCGCTCCCACTCTCCCTCTCAGGGACACCTCAGTCCCCAAACCCTCCCGGGGCCCACCCCAGCGCTTCCCATTTTATCCTCGGAGATGCCTAAGCATGCGCAGGACGTGTGCTCAAAGCAGCAGAGGGGCCTGCGAGTTGGAGAGCCCCGGAGCGAGTGCACTGGAGGCGGGGTCCTTGGTGTGGACGTGGCTGCCTCGGAGGTTTGTGTGGGGGGATTGGCGATTTCTCGATCATTCCTCCAGGATTTTCAGCGCTGGGGAGCTCTCCTTTCTGCAGTGTGGAGGAACGCTGGGCAGGAGCGGTGCCGAGGTAGGCGGTGGGCAGCAGGCGCGGTGTGGAGATCTCCGCTGCAGATGGCGGAAACGCAGTGTCGGGGGCGTGTCCGGGGCTGCTGGTGGGCTGCTCCAGGCGGGGCAGCCCAACTTTGTCCCTTTTAAGAGCAGAGGAGTGCCGCCTGGCAGGCTGGTCCCTCTGCCTTGGCGGGGCCCCACCACAGCGGGGCCTCCTGCCCACCCATCGGAGGTGCAGGGGGCGGCAGGGAGTCGCCTGCCCTCTGCACCAGCCCTTGAGTTCATGCCACCCAGGACCCCGTCTAGGACAGGTCGGGATATCTCCCGGTGAACACGGCCCTTCGTAAGATGGCCTGTGGTCAGCGCTCCTCTGTCTGACTCTGCTCAGGCTATTGGGCTCCTCATTGCGTTCTTTAAACAAATAAATATTCCTACTTCCTTGGGACCACTTTTATAGAAAAGCCTAATCCTAGTAATAGTTTCTGATAATTGACTGTATATTTGCAAGGCGAACTTTGAAGCCTGTGAATTATTGTAAACTGCATTTAATGAAAGGAGCTTTAAACAATCTTTGGTGCAAATTATGTAGCTTCCTAATAATAACTCACATTCTGTTAACATGGACTGATGACTGATCAATTGATGATTGACACAATGTGTAGGGAATTTTGGTATCAACGGAAAGACTTTTCTTGACAGTTGGTGATAGAATTAAAATCGGATAAGGAGGAGGTTTTTAGAAGTAGTGTGTAGTGTGTGTTTTGTCTCCATATTCATATGCAATTGTAAGAATTTAGATTTGGAAAGCTCATAGAACAGGAATTTTCAAATTTCGATTTGACTGATAGGATGAAAAGTCAAAAGGCCAAATACAGTAGGATTTCATTTATATGATATTCTAGAAAAGATAAACCATAGGGAAAGAAAACAGGTCGTTAGTTGCCATTAATTTTAATATTTAGTTAATCATTTAGTTTAATCATTAGTTTTAATATTTCTGATTAAAAAATACATTTTAATGATAGCATCCTAATTATGCTTTTGGATGATACGAGAATTTAACAACCTATTAAATTCTCCAGTAGGAACAAATGATATGTTGGTTATTAGTGTCTTTGAAGTGTAAGTATTGTTGGTAATGAACATAAATGAGCTTTTTCGGATTGTGAACTACTGATTTTTTTACTAGATCCTGTTGGACGTGGCATATTACAAGCTTCAAAAAGCTCTTTAAAATATTGTAGCAGGCTGAAGCTATTAAATTGCAATGTAAGATCTTTATAGATGAAACAGGCAAAAATACAAAAAGCCATTAATCATTTTAACTTTGTTAAAAAAATGAAGTAAATCTTACCATATACATGAATGACTTTTGGCTAGATAGACCTGAACTTGACAAGATGGACTCATTAGTATGGTGAATTTGTTTTGGAATGTTAGAATGGGAGAGGACATATGAGTTACCTGAGGGTGACCCAAGTCAATATGGTGGGTTTCACTGTTTATATACTCTTTCTGAGTTACGATCTTGATTAAACAGCTAGTCACAGATGTACCAATAAATTTGGGCCATTTTATGTATCAATATTTTAAGATGTCCTATTTCCCTGATAGTTTCTGATTTCTGGGTGTCTGGGAAAAACAGTTTCTCAACATAGGTAAGTTGGAATATAATTTTTGATTGTTGACTTATTGAATCATAGAATTGTGGAGTTGGAAATAATTTTAGTGGTTGTAGAGCCTAATCTCTTCATTTTCCAGGAAATGGAAAGTGAAGTTTTTCAAGTTAAGTCATCCATAATCTGACTGCTACTTAGTGGCAGAGTTGGAACTAAATGCTCAGATGCTTGTCTCCAGATTCTTAGTACAGTGCTGTCTGTGATATGTACTATTAAGTACATATCTGGGAATTATGAAGGGGTTTAACTTCCCAGATCATATATGTAGCCAGCAGGGTTGATTCTTTCCCATATGCATTTTTTTCTTTCTTTTTTAAATAACTACTAACCACAATTAATTCATTCCCTTACCATGTTTAATGACTATACTTGTGTGTGTTTCTCCTCGAGCACACGTGGACTCCTTAGAATGGACACCTGCCTGTGAGTGGATTGCTGGGCCAGAGGCTGATGTGAATCTGCAACTTGACGGGCTGCAGCCAAATCACCCTCTGAAGTTTTAACAATTTCCATTCCCGCCAACAGTGTCTGAGTCATCCTTGCCCTGGGAATTGCCAGATCAGCATTGTCAGATTTTTAAATTTTTGCCAATCTGATGGGTGAGAAATGATGTATTTGTTTTCCTTCCTCTTTGTACGTAAGTTTTGACAAATGCATAGAGTTGTGCAACTACCAAAATCAAGATACAGAACAGTTCCAGCACCCAGAACTCCCTTGAGCTGCTCTTTTGTAGTCAACTCTTCCCACACCCTTAACCCCTGGTGGCTAATGATCTGTTGTCTTCCCCTATGGTTCGTCTTTTCTAGAATATCATATAAATGGAATCCTACAGTATTCAGCGTTTTGAGTCTTGTTTCTTACATTTAGCACAATATGTATATTTGAGTGTTCATCCATGTTGTTGACTGTATCAGCAGTTCCTTCTCTTTTATTGCTGAATGTGGTATCCATTGTATGAATGTACCACAGTTTATCCACCCACCAGTTGAAGGACATTTGAGTTATTTTCGGTTTTGTGTTTTTTGACTATGAATAAAAATATTATAAATCTTTGCAAACAAGTTTTCGTGTGAACATTGGTCTTCTTCTCTTGGGTAAGCACCTAGAAGTGAAATTGCTGGGTCACATGGTATGTGTATGTTTAACTTTATTTTAAAAACTGTTTGTGGTAGCAAAGTCATGGCTCACAAAGATGTCCTAATCCCTGAACTTGGGAATACTTTAGATTACATGGCAAAGGTGAATTAAATTTGCAGATGGAATTAAGGTTGTTGATCAACTGACTTTAAAATAGGGAGATTACTCTGGATTATCAAGGTGGGCTCAGTGCATCACAAAGGCCCTTAAAAGGGAAAGAGAAGCAGTAGAATAGAAAAAAGATGCAACAAGGGAAGCAGGGCCAGAGAGATGCAGAGTTCTTGGTTTTGAGGGTGGCGGAGGGGCGCCATAGGCTAAGGAATGTGGTGTTCCCTAGAAGCTTGAAAGGGTTAGGAAATGGATTAACCTTTATAGTCCCCTCAAAAGAACCTAGTTCTGCCAACACCTTGATTTTAGCCCAAGGAGACCCATCTCAGACTGCTAACCTACAGAACTGTAAAACTATAAATCTGAGTTGTTTTAAGCCATGAAATTTGTGCTAATTTGTTAGAGCAGCATAACAAACTCCACTTTAAAATTGTTTTTCCAGGGGTAGGCCCCATGGCTTACTGGTTAAGTGCGTCCACTCCGCTATTGGTGACCCGGGTTTGGATCACGGGTTCACACCGACGCACAGCTTCTCCAGCCATGCTGAGGCTGAGTCCCACATACAGCAACTAGAAGAATGTGCAACTATGACATACAACTATGTACTGGGGCTTTGGAGAGAAAAAAAACCGAGGAGTATTGGCAATAGATGTAAGCTCAGAGCTGGTCTTCCTCAGCAAGAAGAGGAGGATTAGCATGGATGTTAGCTCAGGGCTGATCTTCCTCACATAAAAGTAAATAAACAAATAAAACTGTTTTCCAAAGAGGCTGAACAACTGTGTGTTCCCACCAGCAATGTAGGAGTGTCCCAGTTACTTTCCATCCTCATTAACACTTGGTATGCTCAACCTCTTTAATTCTAGTCATTCTAATAGGTACATAGCAGGATCTCAATGTGGTTTTTATGTGCATCTTTCTCATGTTTAATGACGTTGAGCATCTTTTCATGTGTTTATTTGTCATCTGTGTATCTTCTTTGGTGAAGTGTCCAAACCTGTGCCCATTTTAAACTAGGATTTTCTTATTGCCGAGTTTTGAGCGTTCCTTATAGTCCTGTCAGATATGTGATTTGCAAAGGTCTTCTCCCAGTCTGTGGCTTGCCTTCTCCATCCTCTCACCAGTGTCTTTGGAAGGTCTGTGTAACATAACTCAAGAGGTTCCACATGACTTTATTTTCCTTCATTGAGAAACAGAGTGAGGTTGGAGCACCTGAGTCCAATCAGACCTTGATCAGAGTCGGGGCTGGGTCTCACTTTTAGTAAACCCAGCCCTTCCACTTTCCCTGCTCCTGTTTGCTGTGCTCCCCTCCTTCACACAGGAATCTGGTTCTAAGTCTGATAGATTTCTGTCTCCTCAAGTTTGGGAGCCCATAGACAATTCAGCTACACCCTTCAGACATCTCAGCACAGATCTCCAGCCTCCTACCTGATTATTGCTTCACAATATGGGAAATTCCCTGAAGGTCAGACTAGCGGTATGTTGGACTTAGGCCACTTCCACCACTTCTGGAGGTTTCATTTTGTTTTGTGGAAGCTTTTGGCCTAATTCCCCAGATTCCTGTGTGGCACAGAAACTTAGCACAAGTGCTGTGAGAAAGAGCAGTTGTGTGTCTGAAAGCTCTCAGGTTTCATCTGCCACACCAGTCCTGCAGAATCACTACAAGTTTGGCTAGTTTCTCTTTTCCTTCACCGAGGATCTGGCTCAGCAAGCCAGATCCTCGGCAACCACCCAGAATCAGAAAACGCCTGCAGGGCTCACATAAAAAAGTTTTTCTTCTTTCTGGAATTTTAGTTGGTTGATTATGAAGTTCTCTGATGCTCTAAAAATATATTTATAATTTATCTGGCTTTGTCCAGTTTTGCAGCGGGTGCTTTCCTGTCCTAGTCTACTCTAAAACAGAAGTTCCCTTGTCATTGGTTTTTAACTCCATCAGTTATACATTGTCAATATTATGATTGTTTGGAAAAATCATGCTTTCAATGATTTATTCAGATGTTTACCCTTTTTTATCCTCACGATCCATTTTTACCTCTTACCATTTCTTCTTCTATCAGTTTGTTTCTTCTTCTTTTTTTTTTTGTGAGGAAGATCTGCCCTGAGCTAACATACATGCTAATCCTCCTCTTTTTGTTGAGGAAGACCAACTCTGAGCTAACATCTATTGCCAATCCTCCACCTTTTTTTTTTTTTTACCCCCAAAGCCCCAGTAGATAGTTGTATGTCATAGTTGCACAGCCTTCTAGTTGTATGTGGGACACGGCCTCAGCACGGCCAGAGAAGGAGTGCGTCGGTGTGCACCCAGGATCTCAACCCGTGCCACCAGTAACAGAGCACGCACGCTTAATTTCTTAGCCACGGGGCCGGCCCAGTTTTTTTCTTCATAAAGCACATTCTTTTTTGCTTTTTAAGTCTTTTCCTTGAGGAAGATTAGCCCTGGTCCAACATCTATGCCAATCTTCCTCTATTTTTTATGTGGGTCATCACCATAGAATGTATGATGAGTGGTGTAGATCCACGCCTGGGATCCAAACCCACGAACCCAGGCCTTGGAAGTGGAGTGTGCTGAACTTAAACCACTACACCAGGTAGCTGACCCCCTTAAAGTACATTCTTTAGAAATTCCTTAATGAGCATTTGTTCGTGGTAATACCCTTAGTAAATGTTTGCATAAAAATATCTTTAAGTCACCTTTGTTATTGAGATATGGTTTGATTGAGTATACGCTGAAAGTTATTTTCTCTCTGTACCTTGAAGATTTAATCCAACTCTCTCTTGCCTTCCATTGTTAAGTAATGTATCATAGGTCTAAATGTAAGTCTCTGTAAGTGTTCTGTTCCTCTGAGGGGCTTTGGATATCTTCTTTTGTATTTAGTGTTCTTTCGTTTCCCTGAATGAATCTGGCTCTAGATTTTTTTTTTTTAAATTTTGCTTGAGATGTATTCAGCTGCCTGAATCTAGAGTAGAAGTCTTTTATCAATTCTGGAAATTTCTGTTATAATGTCTGAATATTTCTTTAAATCATATATATATGTTTATATTATTTAATTCAAATATATATACATATACACATTCAATATATATTCATTAAATATATATTTATATTATTTAATTAAATATATATTATTCAATATAGTCATTTTTATTATTGAAAAATATACGAGTATTATTTATATATATAGTTTCCTGTACTTGACCAAACTCAAGCCAGTCTCCTTTGAGCCTATAATAATTTGGCCTATAATAACTACAGCCTCTCAGCACAAATGGTTTCACATCCCAACACATATTATAAGACTGAAACACTTACACAGTTTCTAACAGCTCAAATCAACATCCTTAGGATGACTCCTGCCCCCTTAACGTGCTTCCCTGAGAAAGCTCAAGGCAGCCAAAAGAATTGATTATTTGTTCTGGCCAACACTCGATCATTGGCCCCTGACATCCCTTTCTTAGAGCATTTACCCAAAAGTGCTTACAACTGTGAATCTTTCCTCTGTCCTTTAGAGTTGTAGGTGTGTCTGCTATAACTCAGGAGAGCATTTCTCAAGGTCTTGAGAGCCGTTCCTTGAGAGGAAGACAGGGTGTCTGTGTCCCAGATGCTGTGAGAGGAGAGAAGTGAAACTTTGATTATTTCCAACTAGCAGACACAACTGGCCAGATCACACTGCACTGACCAACATTCTGTAACTTTTCCCTCCCTGACTGTACTGAGCCCCTGCTCACCTCTCTGCCTGCTCCCTCATTCTCCCTTTCAAATGCCCAGTCACATCTGTACAAATCAAATTGAGTTCAGTTCATCCTGTTCCTTCTTTCCTATTGCAGTGGTATATGCCTGATTAAAATCTGTCCTGAGCACTTTAACTAGAGTCTGCTTTGTGTATCCTCCACATTTAACACACATACAGATAATCTCATGCATATGCATAGATACACATATGCAAACGTAACCATGGGCCCTCCAGGACCAGTTCAATTGACCCCATCTTATGAAAAGAGTAGTTAAGAGTTTTCTTTCAGGAACTGAGACCCCTCTTCCAGTTCAGACCAGTTGGGACCACCAACTCATCAACTGGGAGTTCACAAATGCTTTATATGTGTCCGTTATGACATCAAGGAGCTAAAAACTACATTCTCCGATCAAGGTAACACTACCAATTTGTGAACACACATCTGATGAAGAGCCATGAAGCTTGACATTGCTTGCTCAGATCATCAATTACCTCACTTCTCCTTACTTCCAATCATGTACTTCCACACGTCAGAACACCTTGCCCTTCATCCCATAAATTGTGCCCCAAGACCTGGATCAGGGAGACAGATCTGAGACAGACACATGCCCCCTGTCTCCTCGCAGATCAATCTCACAAAATAAAGTTATACTTCATTTCCCAAAAGCTGATGCCAAAATAATTGGCTTTTTAAATGTGCGTTGGGCAAGAGAACCCCAATATTGTGCAGTAACATCAATACATGTATATACACTTACTGGTTGTTTTATTTTTTTTATTCTCTTTGCTTAAGAAGAGTCACCCTGAGCTAACATCTGTTGCCAATCTTCTTTTTGCTGAGGAAGATTCACCCTGAGCTAACACCTGTGTCAACCTTCCTCTATTTTGTATGTGGGTTGTCAGCACAGCGTGGCCACTGGTGAGTGGTGTAGGTCCACGCCCAGGAACTGCATCTGGACCACTGAAGTGGAGTTTTCTTAACTTAACCAATAGGCCCTGGGACCAGCCCATGTCTAATTGTCTTGAAGATGTTACTAGATATGCAATTGAAGTTTCACTATGATCTCTGGATTTCCTTGCTGTTCCTTTAGTCCCTCACTTCAGTGTATGTGTTTCTTGCTACATCTTTCATGCTAGAGGAATTCCTCAAATATCAAGTGGTCCTTGGCTACCTGTTCATATTTCTATGATGGGAAGAAAACAGCTGAGTAAGATCTCTGTGGGCCTGATGGGGCCTGTGAATGTCTGGACTCAATGTTTCTTCAGGGGTGTTGAGGGTTGAACTAGTAACAGGCAAACTATGTTGGTGCCCACACTGATCTCTAACAAGACACTTATTCTACACATTCCCACAATGACAGACATCCTCTGAACACGTGGAAATGCTGACAACACACTCCCACACACACATACACACTATTTGCAAATGACCAGCAGCATTCAGACTGTAAACTACACATTATAATGCATACTAATACTCAGAACATACACACAAACACACACACCTACAGAACACTCACTGTCTCAGAGCCCACAGTGACTTGAACTCTCTCAACAAGCACCTCAACAAAACACACCTTCACATAGAAGCCATAATAGCCATGCACCCTGTGACCATACAGAATTGCTGAACACACAGTCATCCACACAACAAGGAACGTGGCCGTGCACATCTGGGCTTGATCTGGGGGGTTTTCACACCTCAGCATCAACATGGACACCCCGGGGCGAGAGGGAGAGGCAGAGGGCACAGGGAGAACATGTGGGGAGCAGTCAGGAGACACTTGCATAAAGCAAATATAATACATGCAAAGCTGGTTGCTAAATGACATATGACTCAAGGGTATGAAGACACAAGAGGATCTGAAATGGTACAAAGGAGGTGAGTGATAGAAACCCATCACAAGATATTTAAAATTAAGGAACAGTGATATTTTAAAAAGCACTGAAGAGAGTGCATCAAAGTTTAGATATAATTCCAAACAATGAATGACATGGAATTCTGGTCAAAGAACAGCCATTATTGCTGTTAAAATTCCTATTTAAATGTTTCTTATAAAATTATAGAAATACTCCTTGAAAAATGACAAATATCCTTTGGTTTAAAATATTTAAAACATTTCAGGATAAAGTTACTTCAGGTTCCACTTTTATTGTGTAGCTTTTCTTGGGCAGCTAGAATAGCTGGACAAAGCACACAGAACTGCTGTTTGAAGGGTTATAGAACATCCTGTACAGACAGGACTTGAGGGTTTACAATCTCTGAGACTAGGGAAGCACAAGATTGTGAGCATCATCTCCACGTGGCTTCTCCCCTAAGGCATTTGCTATTTCAACAGTGAGAGAAGAGAGTCTGAGCAGAATGAGGAGGAAAAATGAACTGAAATTTGGTTCCAGCCAAGTCCAGTAACTTCTGCTTCTAGTCATGTGTGGTAAAGGCAGAGCAACAATTAAACATTGATTTAATAAGTACTGTGTGTTTGAAAACACCAAAGGGATGTGGAAGCAAACAGGACTAGATGAAAGAAAATTTCAAAAAGGAAAAAGCTTTTTTAGGTGAGATTGCCACACATGCCCTCACCCGGGGGAATTTGCTTAATCTGGACTCTGATAATCAGACCTGTCTTACCAGAAGACAATTGTAAGTACAGTCTGTCATAATTGATCTATGTTAGCTTTTAAATATCACAAGTTTTGTTTGGCTGTTAATTTTTACTCCCTCCACTAGAAGACTCTATGAAGGGAAAGACATTGTATCATTTGCCACATGATCTCCAGAACATTCTTCAGTTTGGGCTGTATGACTTCTATAAATATTTGTTAATTGTTAGTTTCATGAATGCTATGGACTGAATGTCTATGTAATCCAATTTCATACGGTAAAATCCTAATCCCCGACCTGAGGGTATTTGGAATTGGGGCCTTTGGGTGTTAATTAGCTTAGATGAGGCCATGATTGTGAAGCCACCATGATGGAATTAGTGCCCTTACAAGGAGATGGAGTGCCAGAGCTCTCTCTGCCAGATGAGGGTAGAGCAAGAAGCTGTCCTTCTGCAAAACAGGAAGAGAGCTCTCACCAAAAGCGAATCAGTTTGAACCTAGATCTTGAACAAGCCGGTGTTCAGAACTATGAGGAATGCACTTTTGTTGTTAAGAGTGCCCAGTCTAGGGATGGCCAGGTGGTGCAGTGGCTAAATGTGGGTGTTCCGCTTCAGTGGCCCCGGGGTTCACAGGTTCAGATCCCGGGCATGCACCGATGCATCGCTTCTCAAACCATGCTGTGGCAGCGTCCCATATAAAAAGTAGAGGAAGGTGGGCACAGATGTTAGCCCAAGGCCAATCTTCCTCACCAAAAAAGAGGAGGATTGGCATCAGATGTTACCTCAGGGCTGATCTTCCTCACACACACACACACACACACACACACAAAAAACCCAAAAATGCCAAGTCTAGGGGCCTGCCCCATGGCCTAGTGTTTAAGTTCAATGAGCTCCTCTTCGGTATCATGAGTTTGGTTCCTGGACACAGACCTATACCACTCATCAGCAGCCAAGCTGTCGGGGTGACCCATATACAAAATAAACGAAGACTGGCACAGATGTTAGCTCATGGTGAATCTTCCACAGCAAAAATATAAATAAATAAAGTACCCCATCTATGATATTTTTGTTACAGCATCCCATACTGACTAGGATACTGAGTGTGTCAATAAGTTCATTTTGATTGACGATCCTTCTTCTACATGACATGTTACCGCCTATGATTCCTAAATTGGTGTGAGTCAAATTTCTCTTAAGGATCATAAAGATGTTAAGGCCCTTCTCCCTAGTTATGCACATATTGATACACATGAAAACATGTTGCGTCAAGTGCTTTATTGACACCTTAGTCTCACACCTGATCCCATTGACTTTCAGTGAACCTCAGTGCTGCAGTCAGTGTATTCCCCAAATGGCAATACAGGAAAGTTCCTGGACTGAAAAAGGTCGGTATCCATCGTGTCGCTCCTGTCCTCTGCCCAGCCAGCTCTAGAGCAGTGTCAATTTACAAGATAGGCTTTTCTCCAGGCAGCTCTGTCTTTCTCCCAACATGTTCTCATTTAGGATGATCTCACCAGGAGTAATGAGTGGAAATTTGGAGAGAAGAGCTACAGAAGGCACCTGCCAGGGGAAATTCTTTGTGGTTACATGACCTAGAATATGGACACCTGGCTGCTCTAAGTTGTTCTGAAAATGTAACCTTTCCCATGTCTGCAATATCCTTCCATGTCTTCTTTCCCTTCCATCTCTCTATTCTTGGTGGCCAAATTGCCTTGGCAATGACAATAAAAGAATGAAAGTAGGGAATGGCCCATTTCCAGTCTCAGAATTCTGTGAAATTTTACTGCCTATCCCCAGTCTCCCGGGACTGACACTCTTTTTATTCTTTTAAGATTAGATTACATTTTAATCTCCTTTAATCAGAGTTTTCTCTCATCCTTGTTATGTATATACATGTTCTAATACATAATATTGAAAACATTATTTATGGCCCTACAGTCTCCAGATTCACCCATAGTTATTTTCTGATGGACGCATGCCTTTGTAATTATGTTTAGAACTCCATTAACTATAGAAATTGACTAAATGCTGAGTAGTAATGTACTAATACAGGAAAATGGCCCATTTTTATTCAATATAAAGTTTCATGTTTTCATCAAAACAAATACACGAATACTTAATTGTTCAGCAAAAACTCTTACTATGTATATGTAAGCAATTATAAATCTATTGGAGTTGGTTTACCTTGTCGATTATTCCTTGTTTCTGAATTGTGCATTTAGCATTTCCATGAACACTTTAGAATTCTGCATCTTTATCCTACCATTTTATTTTTTTTGTTATAATTTTTATTAAATTATTTTTCCCCAAAGCCCCAGTAGATCGTTGTATGTCATAGCTGCATATCCTTCTAGTTGCTGTATGTGGGAAGCTGCCTCAGCATGGCCGGAGAAGTGGTGTGTCGGTGCGTGCCTGGAATCCAAACCTGGGCCACCAGCAATGGAGGGCATGCACTTAAAAGCTCAGCTACGAGGCCGGCCCTATCCTACCATTTAAAAACTAGGTCATTGACAAAAGTGCACATTACTCGTTCAGTTGTGTGTTAGTGGATCCTTTGTAGGGTGTCTTCCTAGGTACGTTTTCACATGGTCATCGACAAAAGTCCACATTACTTGTTCAGTTGTGTGCTAATGGGTCCCCCATAGGGTGTCTTCCTGGGTATATTTTCCAATGTGAACTCCAGCTGATGGCCTTGTGACACTGATATAAATACTGGTGTCTCCACAGATCATGGGGCCAATGATGTGTGGTCTGTTATGAGAGGTTCGGGGATTCAGTCAGAGATGTAAAAGACACTTTCCACTGCAAACAAATGGACTGAAGGTATATTTTATTATATAGAGGATAGTAAAGGCAATAGTCTGCAAACAGATCCGAATAGGTCAAATATTAAGAGGGAAAAACATCAGGCTGACTGGAAAGGGAAAACATCCACACTGGCTGAAGAGAAATGACACAAATCAACCGGAAAGAGAAATATCAGGTTGACCGAAAAGAGAACACATCAAATCAATTACTTCATATCAAATCAATTACTTCACGTCAAATCAATTACCCACAACATCCACGTTTCACTGCCAGGAAAGCCCTGTCAATCGACGTGGCTGGGCAAGGATCACACGTCCTAGACAAGGTGTCCCTTCCACAGGTGGAACTCTCACCAGGTCTCAGTTTCCAGCAGGTTATATAAGCAGTTACAGAGTTTACAGAGCAAGCATCTAGTGTTCCCATGCACAAAATTGTTATCTGTGACGTACGTGCATTGAGCCCCTTGGCTAATGTTCCAGCCCAGTAGTTGTGTACATGCATTTTTCTCTTTGGTTATCGTCTTAGCCCGGCACAGATGGCCAGTCCATCCCGCGCTGCGATGCTCCAAGAGCCTTGAAATGTTACAACTTGCATTTCTCTCCGTGGGAGAAAGGCCAGTTCCCGGGAAAAGGCCAGTTCCCACCACACAGAAAGCAGCTTTGTATTTCTTTGTGTGCTGGTGGCTATAGGTCAATGGAGCAGCCAAACATGGCTGTATTCTTGTCAAGACAGGTCCTTTACAGAGTCATATATAACCTAATACTTTTCATTCAATTAGTGTATGGAATGCTATGGAAAATAGATTGATGACAATTAATAAAAGATGATTGATTATGAACATGCTGTTAGGGAGAAAAATTGAACCTCTGGGTATAATAGTTTACTTTTTATGCAATTAATGAGCCACCTTAACAAACCCCGTTTATAGGCAAGTCTATATACATATATATATTAGATTAAGATTATATCATCTGTTAGTTTGAATGTGCTTTTTTAAAGTATGCCTTGTTTCTCTTGCCTTTTCATACTAGGAGAAATATGGAATAGATAGAATCTGACTGGATTACTCTGGTCTGAACTCAATCATGAAGGGCTTGAATCGTTCAACAAATGAGTAATTAATGGAAGCTGCACCACTGGGATCTCCTGATCCAACATCACAGACATACACCTTATAGAGGATATGGACTCTAGAATAGGATTGTGCTGTTATCCTGAGGGTAACATGTTCTGTTCATCAATATTTTAGATCAATAAGTGATAAAATATTTGACTAGCTTGTCTAGATTTTAATCACTCAGAGGTTATTTTCTTCTCTGAGGTCACCCCAACCAAAATTGTTAGTCCATTTAAGTTTTGTTATCACTTGATTTGGCTTACCTTTGTTATTTTTTAATTAATTGAATCTCCACAGGGTATTCTCGTCTTATTTTGTCATTCCCGCCTCTTCAGACAAAGGTCAATTTCACTGTTTAAATGTAAGACAGAGTAAAACCCTCAAGTGGCCCCTCATACAAGTACTCATTTAGACAAGAAATGATGATGTTGCCTTTGCAAGGTCTGGTCAGCACAGCTTTTACACCGTGTCACTGGGCAAGCAGTGCCTGTAACACCAGAAATGCCAGAGGAGATGTTTTAGATAAATAGGTGTGGGCTTTGTTTGCCGAGTTTCTTTTACTCTTTTAAAGCTTTCCTTGAATGCCTACCTGTGTTGGGTTAAGAATTAATATAATAAATAATTATTGGGTTGAATTTATTTTATTGCTAACTTTTGGTGATTATGTGTTCTGATATAAGATTATGCAAGGAGAAACAACTCTTATTCCTCATAGTAACAGTACTACTTCTATGAATTAATAGATTAATGCAGTATTAGATTAGGAGTTAGTTTCTGTGATTGAAATCAAGATAAGTATATTGTCGAACCTGAAGGCTTTCTTAATTGGTGGCTGAATTTAGGCCAACTAGGGTACTGTTTGTACTCCCTCTCTAAGGAAGGTTGTATCCTGTATCTAAAAGGCTGTACCTCTTTAGGACTGGGTCTGGAGGAGGCAGGAGGCTGGACAAGTGTGGAGCTGGCTCTGGCCCAGAGGGATGAGCAAGAGACACAGGGCACCTGCTGCCACACACAGCGGCAGCAGACATCACTCATCAGTCACGACATGCTTGGCTGTAGAGCAAAGAGAGCACCCAGTCCTCAACAAGGTGTACTCTGAAGCCACTCCGGGCAGAGCAGGGGACTGTGATGAACCCATTTGGAGTCCCTGCTCCCCTAAGACGTGCTGCAGGCCCCCTCTCCCCACTTACTTCAGCAGCTCCTCACTGTCCTCAGGACTCAGGCCTTCAAGGCCTGCCAGCAGGCTGCTCCAGCACTTCTCCTACCTTATCATCGTCTCCCCTCTCTGCTTTCAATCTAGTTCCAGGGCAAGTTACTTGTGGGTCCTGAGTGCTGCTCCTTGTCCTGGAAGACCCTTCCTTCACCCCATCCACCCTGTGCACTTCTACTTACCCTTCAAGACTCGACTCCAGTGATTCCTCCTCAGGAAGAACTCCCTGATTCTCCATCTTCCCAGGCATGCTCTAGGCCACCACTCTGCCTCCTGCCCACACCCATCAATGCCGGGAACCTTGCTGGGCCCCCATGTCTGGTCTCCATATCCAGCCTAGCCCCTCAAGGGGAGGAAATGCTTAGGCTCAGGGCAATGGCGCAAACTCCTGGACCGTGGTGACACTGCCCACCCAAGAAGAGGTCATTTTTGAACCACTTCCAGCTTTGGCCCAATGGAGCTCAGGAGGAGCCAGGACACATGGAGGCTGTCTCTGCGCCCAGTAGGTCACAGGGTCAGCCTAGAGAAAGAGCACAAGGGGCCACACAAAGGGGCTCAGGATAGAACCCCAAGACAACAATACCCTTGCTAAGGGCAGTAGAGGCCAAAGGCAGCTGCACAGGCCGCAGGAGGTGTTGGCGAACTTTTCATCTGCTCAGTGCGTCTCAGGGCTGGATAGCAGGATCTCAGGAGGCCCGTCTGAGGTGGAGGCCACCTCGAGGGCATGTAAGCAGAAGCTGAGGTTCCCACAGCAAGTGGAATCTGAAGAGGTGACCCTCAGACCCCTGGCAGCTCTAACGTCTCCGAGTTGGAAGTCAGTCCCCTCAGTCACAGCCTCTAGCTGCCCCCTCACAGGGCTGTGCCTCTCAAACACAGCTCCCAAGGCGAGTGGAGGCTGAGGGTGAATCAAATTTCCTACCCGTGAGAACTTCTGTGATCCCGGCCTCCCACAGGCCAAGGATGATGAGCAAGGGACAGAGGGACTGATCCACATGACTTCCCCATGGATTCTGAACATGCTTGTGATTCAAGGGGCCGATTGGTATCTGTCCTCATCTCCACTCCTTTCTCCCCAAAAGGACAGGTCAGTGTTTACTATGACATCCACAGACACATCAAGGGCATCTGGGAAGAATCATGTGTACATCTGGAGAGAAAGGAACTGTGAAAACCAGTAATATCTGCATCCATGTGTGCAGATACTGACATCCACCTCCAGCTGTCACCTTCCTCCAGCAGCCATGGAATACTCCGCAATCACGCTGGCAGGTTTTGGCACATGAGAGCCAAACTAACAGGTGGTGTCCCCAAATGCCACCACTGCTGGGGCCTACCTTGAGATTGGGGGTGGCAGGGTGCCATGCCCCATCTCACAAAAGTCTGGCTGGTGTCCAGGGGGGCCTCACAGCCTTTGAGGGTCATGGACTCCATGGTTATGTTTTCCTGGATGCTCTCTGTCTTGTTTACTTCATTGTTCATTATCCTGTGGGGACAGAAAAGAAGCCAGAGACAGGCTGCCCCCACCTCTCAGGGAGAAGGGAATGCTGGACCTCTGGCCAGATGTAGGAAGAAGGCCTGGTACCCAGGATGATCAGGTGGAACCTGTGGTCATGAAGCGGGAGAGAGCATGCATATTGAATACCTGCTGTGTTGGGCACTCTATGGGCATGATCTCACATCATCCTTCTGACAGTCCAAGGAGACAGATGGCCTTCTTTCAGAGAGACGGAAATGGAGATTAATAGCTAGAAAGCAGGTCTGACCTAAAAGTCTGAACCATGTCCTTGAAGTCACATGCCTGGGGAGCCCACTCGGGGGCCATGGCAGTGAGGGCCCCAGCTGGGAGGAAGCCACACCAGGGGGCACCAGGGGCCCATGGCCGGGAGGGCCCAGGCCCAACAGGCCCCAGCTCTGGGCTGCATGGAGAATGGGTTTAGAGCCAGCCCCTGACCCAGCGGACCACAAGCTGTCCAGCTCCGCAAAGCAGGCAGTGTGGGAAGGTGAAGGGGAGCTCCGGGTCCTAAGTCCACCTCCAGGCCCTTCCTCCTGTCGGCTTAGAGCCTCAATCTCTGGGATCTTGCCCCAGACAAGACCCTGGAAGAGGCTCCACGTTAGAGTCTGATATCAGAAGTGCTATGGGTGTCCGTCCTCAGCCCTGCTCGTGGGAGTGCTCGGAGCTGAGAGAACCATTCTCCGTCTGCTTTGTCTCTCTCTCTCCCTCTCTATGTTGCTGCTCTCTCTGACTTGCTTCATCACTGTCTCTCTCCTTCCCCATCCTTGCCTCTGTCCCTCTCCCCCTACCTCTCCCTGCTGCAGATTCCCAGGCACATTCTGACACTGCACGAGCTCCTGGCCCACTTTTCACGAGCACATCGAGCCAACAGCCTGGACGACGTCAGGGCTAAAATGGAGGAGCTGTCTGGGTGAGCCCGGCTTACGGGTGCCCCCGCCAGTGAACAAGCCAGGGCGGAGGATGCTCCCCAGCGGGAGTTTGCTGACCCTCAGATGGTAAAAGCTCATGTTCAGGTTAGGATCCCCAGTGGTGAGTGTTGGGGGACCCCCAGCTTGCCCCACCTGCAAGCAGGGCCCCCGGAGCAATCTGAGGAGTTCACAGCTGAAGCCCAGTGGGCACTTGGTGGGATGGTGTGGGTGCTGTGCTGTCCTTGGCACAGATGGGGTTCGAGGAAGGGCCCTGGGCACTCACGTGAGCCCACGTGCCAAGATGGGGAACCGCCCAGGGACTCACAGGCACTCTGCCAACTTTCTCTGTTCTCCAGTGTCAATGTGTCACAATCTGTGGTTTAGGAGCCCCAGAGGGGGCCCTGGGTGATGGGCCTTCATGTGCCCAAGGCTGCAGTCAACAGCAGGCAGTGTCATGGGTGGAGAAGCCCATGACTAGTCCAGTGTCAGAGGCCCCAGCCCTCTGGTCAAGGCCCCTCCCCTGCCCCTCTTTCAGTCACCAAAGTACGGGGCAACCTTCCTCTGCCGGGGCAGAAGCAGAGGGGCTGGGAAGGAGGCGCCTACAACAACCCAGGCAGCAGTTGACAGTGGCCTGTACCACGTGGTGGCGGTGGAGGCGAGGAGGAGGTTCAGATTCTGGGTGTGTTTTGAAGATGGAACCAACAGGAGTTTCTGATGCATTAGATGTGAGGAGAGAGAAGACGGGGATCAAGGGTGAGTCCAGTGTTTTTGGCTGAGCAAGCAGAAGGTTGGAGTTGCTGCTAACCGGGATGGAGAAAGGTGCAGGAAGGGCAGGTGTGGAGGGGGAGTCTTTCTTGCTTCACTGGAGCTTTACTGGGGGCACGTTGAACTTGAGATGGACAACAGTGGTGGAGAGGACAAGAAGGGAGGAGGGCGTTTGAGTCTGGGGTTTCAGGGAGGGAGCCATTCAGGAACCATCAGCTCGGAGATGGTATTTAAAGTCACAAGACTGGTGAGATCACCAGGGGAGTGAGTTTAGGCAGGAACGAGATGTGTACCAAGAGCTGAGCCCTGGGGTCTCCACTTTATGAAGGCCAAGAGATGATGAGCAGCCTCGTAGTCAGTGATGGGCTGCCACAAACTGCAAAGGAGTGTCGGTGTGCAGTATGTGAGGTCCAGTACCCAACCCTGCCAACCACTCAGTGCCCTAAATGGCTTCCTGAATCCAGCAAAAGGCAGCCAGTAGGGCCACGGATCCCAGTTGGGTAGAGGGAGGACAAGGCTGGACCAGGGCAGGGCACAGACCCCGGAGTGGAGGTTCCTTCAGGGAGCAAATGTAATCAGAGCGTGATTGCAGACTAACAAAAACCATTGTGGGGTGCGGACCCCAGTCTTCTCGTGCCCCAAGGAGCCAAATCCTGCACACTTCCCCAAGGAAAAGACTTGGGGCTCCAGCGAGGCTCCTCGTCACTGTGGGATGCCCTGTTCCCATGCGGGCAGTAGTGAGGAAGGCACATGTGTGCCAAGCCCTTTGTCCCAAGACCCTGATCCCCTTTCCTTAAGCCTACTCCTCCTCCGTTGTCCCACCTGATCATCTGCACCTGGCCTGAACCCAGCCCTAGTAGCACAGAAGAGGGTTTTCCTGTCACCCTGACAGCAGCCCTTTCATCCTTCTCTCTCCTTCCCTTTGGGGACTGAGGAAGGCTCCCAGCCCGGCAGGAAGCCATCAGATAACTATCCTCCTTGGCTGTGCTGAGAAACACTCCGCCCTTAGGGCTGACTCTCTCCTACCTCTGGCCTTTGTGCCGCTTTTTCTCCTGAACCTCATCTCTTGGGCTCACTGTAACCCAGGTCGTCGCTTTCAGTCCCCCCTGGAGCCTGTGGCCTTGGGAACTTCTCCTCAGCTTCGTGGACAGTGTGGCTCTCAGTACAATCCCCAGCAGGGGCTGGCAGTAGTCCTGAGCAGCTGCAGCTGGCACTTGTCTAAGAGGGAAACTAGTGTTGCTGGTCTGGAATTGCCACCTAGTTTTTAGCAAATACAGCCCTCCTCAAAAAAATCCCCACCCTCTTCAAAATAAATGGTTCTGCTTACCTTTACTAACCTCCAAAAACGAGTCCATATCCAGGGAATTAGCATATCCTTGAAATCCTAGAAGAAGGCTAGTGCCTGGGCTGCTAAGAAGAGCACTGCTTGGAGGGAGGGACTGAGGCTCCTAAGGAAGAGACCCCATCTCCATGCCCCAGTCTGATAACCAGAAAACAACGGATAATAATAGTTTTATAATAACACCTTTGCAACCAGTGATAATAGCAACAGTCATCACAGCCCTTTACTCAAGCACCTTCCATGTGATGGGCCTGAAGTCATCACGTGAAATGCGTTCTCTTCCATCCTCTCTCCGACCTTCTACAGGTGAGCAAACTGAGGGTCAGAAGGGCCCAGTAATTTGCTCATCATGCTGAGTTCATTATTCACGGATCCAGCCCCACCAGTGTCATCTCTTATTGCTGGGAGGGTTAAATGGGACAGTGTCTACAAGAGAACTTCGAAAGCCATGTATAGTAACCAGCCCTCTTGGTGATCTGGTCGTGGTTGTAGAATTTCAGGCATCAGCAGACAAATAAGAGGATTTGTGCTTTTCTTGGAGTAGGTGGGGTATTTTTTCCAGACGCTCTTCCCTCCTAAATCACTAAACTCCTAAGACTCCTGAAAACCCACCAAAGCTCTTAGCAAAGTTGGCAACTCACACCCCTCTTTTTCCACCAATGCTGTTTTTCAAAAGCAGTTAAATGGCTCAACATCCTGGAGAGGAGGGCTGTTGCGGCAGTCAGAACAGGACAAATAGGATAGTTGTCCTTATAATCAGATTAAGGGGCAAGGTGTGTCCTGCTCCCCCCCAGATGTGCTGGAGCCTAGTACAGTCAGTCTTTCCATGAGCAAGTAGGATTGCCAGGTGCTCCAAAGCTAAGCAATTCCAGGGCACAAACATTAAGGAAGAACTGTATAAAGTGCATTGGGTGCAGGGAGGAGATAACAAGTGCAAAGGCCTGAGGCAGGATGGGTGGGTGGACTTCTATGGATGGAGATAAGGCCAACAGTGGTGTGGGGGTCAGAGAAATGAAGAAACGTTGTTTCCTGTACACCCATCCTCCTCCCAGTTTTGCCAACTCTGTTCGACGTGGTTCAGACTTTTAGATCAGACTTGCTTTCTAGCTATTTGTCTCCATTTCCATCTCTCTGAAATAAGGCCATCTGTCTCCTTGGACTGTCGGAAGGATGATGTGAGATCATGCCCATAGAGAGCACAGCAGTTATTCAATATGCATGCTCTCTCCCGCTTCATGACCACAGGCTCCACCTGATCATCCTGGGTGCCAGGCCTTCTTCCTACATCTGGCCAGAGGCCCAGTGTTCCCTTCTCCTTGAGAGGTTGGGGCAGCCTGTCTCTAGCTTATTTTCTGTCTCCACAGGATAATGAACAATGAAGTAAACGAGACAGAGAGCATCCAGGAAAACAGCCATGGAGTGCATGATCCTCAAAAGCTGCGAGACCCTCCTGGACACCAGCCAGAATTTTGTGAGATGGGGCATGGCACCCTGCATCCCCCCAATCCCAAGGTAGGCTCCAGCAGTGGTAGCATTCGGGGACGCCACCAGTTGGTTTGGCTCCCATGTGCCAAAACCTGCCAGCGTGATTGCGGAGTATTTCAGGGCTGCTGGAGGAATTTGACAGCTGGATGTGGATGTCAGTATCTGCACACATGGATGCAGATATTACTAGTATTCACAGTTCCTTTCTCTCCAGATGTACACATGATTCTTCCCAGATGCCCTTGATGTGTCGGTGGATGTCATAGTAAACACTGACCTGTCCTTTTGGGGAGAAAGGAGTGGAGATGAGGACAGATACTAATCGGCCCCGTGAATCACAAGCATGTTCAGAATCCGTGGGGAAGTAGTGTGGATCAGTCCCTCTGTCCCTTGCTCATCATCCTTGGCCCCTTGTGGGAGGCCGGGATCACAGAGGTTCTCATGGGTAGGAAATTTGATTCACCCTCAGCCTCCACTCGCCTTGGGAGCTGTGTTTGAGAGGCACAGCCCTGTGAGGGGGCAGCTAGAGGCTGTGACTGAGGGGACTGACTTCCAACTCGGAGACGTTAGAGCCGCCAGGGGTCTGAGGGCCACCTCTTCAGATTCCACTTGCTGTGGGAACCTCAGATTCTGCTTACATGCCACCGAGGTGGCCTCCACCTCAGACGGGCCTCCTGAGTTCCTTCTATCCAGCCCTGGGCCGCTTTGAGCAGATGAAAAGCTCACCAGCACCTCCTGCGGCCTGTGCAGCTGCCTTTGACCCCTGCTGCCCTTGGCAACGGTACTGTTGTCTTGGAGTTCTGTCCTGAGCCCCTTTTTGTGGCTCCTTGTGCCCTTTCTCTAGGCTGACCCTGTGACCTGTGGAGCCCAGAGCCAGCCTCCCTGTTTCCTGGCTCCCCCTGAGCTGCATTGGGCCCAAGCTGGAAGTGGATCAAAGAATGACCTCTCCTTGGGTGGGCAGTGTCACTACGGTCTAGCAGTCTGCTCCACTGCCTGAGCCTAAGCATTTCCTCCACCCCTGAGGGATTAGGCTGGACGTGGAGACCAGATAAGGGCCTAGCAAGGTTCCCGGCATTGATGGGTGTGGGCAGGAGGCAGAGTGGTGGCCCAGAGCATGCCTGGGAAGATGGAGCATCAGGGAGTTCTTCCCGAGGAGGCATCACTGTAGTCGAGTCGTGAAGGGTAAGTAGGAGTGCACAGGGTGAATGGGGTGAAGGAAGGGCCTTCCAGGACAAGAAGCAGCACTCAGGAGACACAAGTAACTTGCCCTGGAACTAGATTGGGAGCAGAGAGGGGAGACGATGATAAGGAAGGAGAAGTGCTGGAGCAGCCTGCTAGCAGGCCTTGAAGGCCTGAATCCCGAGGACAGTGAGGAGCTGCTGAAGTAAGTGGGGAGAGGAGGCCTGGAGAACTTCTTAGGGGAGCGGGAACTGCAAATGGGTTCATCACAGTCCTCTGCTCTGCCCGGGAGTGGCTTCAGAGTACACCTTGTTGAGGACTGGGTGCTCTCTTTGCTCTGCAGCCAAGCATGTCGTGACTGATGAGTGATGTCTGCTGCCGCTGTGTGTGGCAGCAGGTGCCCTGTGTCTCTTGCTCATCCCTCTGGGCCAGAGCCAGCTCCACACTTGTCCAGCCTCCTTCCTCCTCCAGACCCAGCACTAAAGAGTTACAGCCTTTTAGATACAGGCTACAACCTTCCTTAGAGAGGGAGTACAAACAGTACCCTAGTTGGCCTAAATTCAGCCACCAATTAAGAAAGTCTTCAAGTTCGACAATATACTTATCTTGATTTCAATCACAGAAACTAACTCCTAATCTAATACTGCATTAATCTATTAATTCATAGAAGTAGTACTGTTACTATGAGGAATAAGAGTTGTTTCTCCTTGCATAATCTTATATCAGAACACATAATCACCAAAAGTTAACAATAAAATAAATTCAACCCAATAATTATTTATTATGTTAATTCTTAACCCAGCACAGGTAGGCATTCAAGGAAAGCTTTACAAAGTAAAGGAAACTCGGCAAACACAGCCCACGCCTGTTTACAAAAAGCGTCTCCTCTGGCATTTCTGGTGTTACAGGCACTGCTTTCTCAGTGAAACGGTGTAGAAGCTTTGGTGACCAGACTTGCCAAAGGCAACATCATCATTTGTTGTCTAAATGTGAACTTGTATGAGCGGCCACTCGAGGGTTTTACTCTGTCTTACATTTAAGCAGTGAAATTGACCTTTGTCTGAAGAGGGGGGAATGACAAAATAAGACAAGAAGACTCTATGGAGCTTCAATTAATTAAAAAAAAAAAACAAAGTTAAGCCAAATTAAGTGATAACAAAACTTAAATGGACTAACAATTTTGGTTGGGTTGACCTCAGAGAAGAAAATAACCTCTGAGTGATTAAAATCTAGACCAGCTAGTCAAAATATTTTATCACTTATTGATGCAAAATATTGATCAACAGAACAAGTTACCCTCAGGATAACAGCACAATCCTATTCTAGAGTCCATATCCACAATAGGGTGTATAACCGATGTTAGATCAGGAAATCCCAGTGGTATAGCCGCCGTTAATGGCTCATTTGTTCAACCATTCAAGCCCTACGTGATCTGAGTTAGGACCAGAGTAAGCCAGTCTTTTTCTATCTATTCCGTATTTCTCCCAGTATGAAAGGGCAAGAGAATCAAGGCATACTTTACAAAAGCACATTTAAACTAATGGATGATAT
Organism: Diceros bicornis minor; assembly: GCF_020826845.1. NCBI lineage: Eukaryota > Metazoa > Chordata > Mammalia > Perissodactyla > Rhinocerotidae > Diceros > Diceros bicornis. The sequence goes on from NW_026691791.1 coordinate 581,522, forward strand.
AATCTTAATCTAATACATATATGTGTATAGACCTGCCTATGAACGGGGTTTGTTAGGGTTGCTGATTAATTGCATAAACATACACCTTTATAGCCAGAGGTTCAATTTTTCTCCATAACAGCATGTTCATAATCAATCTTCTTTTATTAATTGTCCCCAATCTACTTTCCATAGCATTGTTTACACTGATTGAATGAAAAGTATTAGGTTATATATGACTCCGTAAAGGATCACACACCACTGGCCCCATGATATATGGAGAGACCAGTATTTACGTCAGTGTCACAAGGCCATCAGCTGGAGTTCATATTGGAAAACGTACCCGGAAAGACACCCTACAAAGGACCCACTAACACACAACTGGATAAGTCATGTAGACTTTTGTCAATGACCTAGTATTTAAAATGGTAGGATAAGGATGCAGGATTCTAAAATGTTCATGGAAATGCTGAAGGGACAATTCAGAAACAAGGAATAATCGACAAGGTAAACCAAGTCCAATAGATTTATAATTGCTTACATGTACACAGTAAGAGTTTTTGCTGAATAATTAAGTATTCGTGTATTTGTCTTGATGAAACATGAAACTTTATGATGAATAAATATGGGCCATTTTCCTGTATTAGTACATTACTACTCAGCATTTAGTCAATTTCTATAGTTAATGGAGTTATAAACATAATTAAAAAGGCATGCATCCATCAGAAAATAGCAATGAATTAATCTGGAAATTGTAGGGCCAAAAATAATGTTTTCAATATTCTTTGTTAGAAAATGTATATACATAACAAGGATGAGAGAAAACTCTGATTCAAGGAGATTAAAATGTGATCTAATCTTAAAACAGTAAAAAGGGCGTTAGTCCTGGGAGACTGGGGATAGGCAGTAAAATTTCACAGAATTCTGAGACTGGAAATGGACCATTCCCTATTTGCATTTTTATATTGTCATTGCCAAGGGAATTTTGCCACCAAGAACAGAGAGATGGTGGGGAAAGAGGAGATAGAGGGATATTGCAGACATGGGAAGGGTTCCATTTTCAGGACACCTTAGAGCAGCCGGGTGTCCATATTCTAGATCATGTAACCACAAAGAATTTCCCCTGGCAGATGCCTTCTGTAGCTCTTTGGTTCCAATTTCCACTCATTGCTCTTGGTGAGAACATCCTAAATGAGAACAGGCTGGGAGAAAGACAGAGCTGCCTGGAGGAAAGCCCATCTTATAAATTGACACTGCGCGGGAGCTGGCTGGGCAGAGGACAGGAGCTGCACAATGGATACCAGCCCCTCTTCCTTCCAGGGACTATCCTCTATTTCCCAAAGCACTGGCTGTAACACTGAGGTTCGTGGAAGGCTAATGGGATGACGTGTGAGACTAAGGCGTCGATAAAGCACTTGATGCAACGTTTTCATGTGTATCAATATGTGCATAACTACGGAGAAGGCTCCTAACGTCTTTATGATCCTTAAGCGAAATTTGACTCACACTAAATTAGGAATCATTGGCAATAATGTGTCATGTGGAAGAAGGATCATCGATCTAGATGAACTTATTCACACACTCAGTGTCCTAGTCAGTATGTGGTGGTGTACAAAAAATACCATAGACTGGGTTCTTTATTTATATTTTTGCTGAGGAAGAGTCACCATGAGCTAACATTTGTGCCAGTCTTCTTCTATTTTGTATGTTGGTCACCCGCACAGCATGGCTGCTGATGAGTGGTGTAGGTCTGTGTCCAGGAACCGAACCCAGGCTACCGGAGAGGAGCTCACTGAACTTAACCACTAGGTGGTGGGGCAGGTCCCTAGACTGGGCACTTTTGGGTTTGTGTGTGTGTGTGTGTGTGTGTGTGTGTGTGTGAGGAAGATCAGCCCTGAGCTAAGATCTGATGCCAATCCTCCTCATTTTTGCTGAGGAAGATTGGCTCTGGGTTAACATCTGTGCCCATCTTCCTCTACTTTTTTTATGGGACGCTGCCACAACATTGTTTGACAAGCGGTGCGTCAGTGTGCACCCGGAATCCGACCCTGCAAACCCTCAGGCGGCCGAAGTGGAGAACACACACTTAGCCACTGCGCCACTGGGCTGTCCTTAGACTGGGCACTTTTAACAACAGAAATGCATTCCTTACAGTTCTCAAGACTGGGATGTTAAAGATCTAGGTTCCAGATGATTTGTTTTTGGTTAAACCTGTCTTCCTGTTTTGCAGAAAGACAGCTTGTTGCTCTACCCTCATCTGGCAGAGAGAGTTCTGGCCCTCCATCTCCTTATAAGGGCACTAATCCCATCATGGGGGCTTCACACTCATGGCCTCAACTAACCTAATTAACTCCCAAAGACGCCACTTTCAAATACCATCGTGTCAGGGATTAGGATTTTAATGTATGAAATTGGGTTACATAGACATTCAGTCCATAGCATTCATGAAACCAACAATTAACAAATATTTATAGTAGTCATACAGCCCCAACTGAAGAATGTTCTGGAGATCATGTGGCAAATGATACAATGTCCTTCCCTTCACAGAGTCTTCCTGTGGTGGCAATAAAATTTAACAGGGAAAGAAAGCTTGTGATATTAAAAAGCTAACATAGATCAATTATGACAGATTATACTTACTATTGTCTTCTGCTAACACAAGTCTGATTACCACAGTCCAGATTATGCAAATTCCCCCATGTGAGGGCATGTCTGGCAATCTCACCTAAAAAGACTCTTCTCTTTTTGCAATTTTATTTCATCTAGTCCTGTTTCTTCCACATCCCTTTGGTGTTTTCAAACACACTGTATTTATTAAATCAATGTTTAATTGTTGCTCTGCCTTTACCACATCTGACTGGAAGCAGAAGTTAATGGACTTTGCTGGAACCAAATTTCATTTCATTTTTCCTCCTCTTTCTATTCAGACTCTCTTCTCTCACTGTTGAAATAGCAAATGCCTTAGGGGAGAAGCTGAATGGAGCTGGTGCTCACATTGTTGTGCTTCCCTCATCTCAGAGATTATAGACCCCCAAGTCCTGTCTGCACAGGATGTTCTCTGACCCTTCAAGCAGCTGTTCTGTGTGCTTTATCCAGCTTTTATAGCTGCCCAAGGAAAGCTACTCCATAAATGTGGAACCCACAGTAATTTTATCCTGAAATGTTTTAAATGTTTTAAACCAATCAATATTTGTCATTTTTCAAGGAGTATAATTTTATAAGAAACATTTAAATTGGAATTTTAACAGCAATAATGGCTGTTCTTTGGCCAGAATTCCATGTCACTCATTGTCTGGAAATATATCTAAGCTTTGATGAACTCCCCTCAGTGCCTTTTAAAATATCACTGTTCCTTACATTTCAATATCTTGTGATGGGTTTGTATCAGTCACCTCCTTTGTACCATTTCAGATCCTCTTGGCTCCTCATACCCTTGAGTCGTATGTCATTTAGGAACCAGCTTTGCAGGTATCATATTTGCTTTATGCAAGTGTCTCCAGTCTGCTCCCCACATGTTCTCCCTGTTCCCTCTGCCTCTCCCTCTCGCCCCGGGGTGTCCATGTTGATGCTGAGGTGTGAAAAAACCCCTGATCAAGCCCACACGTGCACGGCCACGTTCCTTGTTGTGTGGATGTGTGTGTGTTCAGCAATTCTGTATGGTCACAGGGTGCATGACTATTATAGCATCTATGTGAAGGTGTGTTTTGTTGATGTCTCTGTGTGTCTAGAGTGTTCAAGTCACTGTGGGCTCTGAGACAGTGAGTGGTCTGTATGTGTGTGAGTTTGTGTGTATGTTCTGATTATCAGTGTGCACTATCAGGTGCAGTTTACAGTCTGCATGCTGCTGGTCATTTGCAAATAGTGTGCGTGTGTGTGTGTGTGTGTGTGTGTGTTGTCAGCATTTCCTAGTGTTCAGAGGATGTCTGTCATTGTGGGAATGTGTGGAATAAGTGTGTTGTTAGAGATCAGCGTGGGTACCAACATTGTTTGCTTGTTTATGTCAACACTCTACACTCCTAAAGAAACACTGAGTCCAGACAGACACAGGCCACATCAGGCCCACAGTGATCATACTCAGCTGTTTCCTCCTCATCACAGAAATACGAATGGGTAGCCAAGGACCACTAGATATTTGAGGAATTCCTCTAGCATGAAATATGGAGCAAGAAACACATACAGTGAAGTGAGGGACTAAAGGAGCAGCAAGGGAATCCAGAGATCATAGTGAAGCTTCAATTACATCTCTAGTAACATCATCAAAACAATTAGAGATGGGCCAGACCCATGGCTTAGTGGTTAAATTCAGAGAACTCCACTTCAGTGGCCCAGGTTCAATTCCTGGGAATGGACCTACACCGCTCATCAGTTAGCTAGGATGTGGTGGCAACCCACATACAACATAGAGGAAGGTTGGCACAGAGGTTAACTCAGGGTGAATCTTCCTTTGAAAAAGAAGAAGATTGGCAACAGATATTAGCTCAAGGTGAATCCTCCTCAACAAAGAAAAAGAGAAAGAAGATAAAACATCCATTAAGTATATATATATATATGTATTGATGTTACCACACAATATTGAGTTTCTCTTGCCCAATCTACATTAAAAAAGGCAATTATTCTGGCATTAGCTTTTGGGGAAAGAATTGTAGCTTTATTTTGTGAGACTGATGTGCAAGGAGACAGGGGGCACGTTTTTGTCTCAGACCTGTCTCCCTGATCCAGGGCTTGGGTTACAATTTATGGGATGAAAGGCAGGGTGGTCTGATGTGTGGAGGTAGTTGATTGGAAGTAAGGAAAAGTGAGGTAATTGATGATCTGCACAAGCAAAGTCAAGCTTCATGACTCTTCATCAGATGTGTGTTCACAAATTGGCAGTGTTACCATGATCTGTAGATGGAGCTTTTAGCTCGATGTCAAAAGGTCACTTATCAAGCATTTGCGCAGGCCCGGTTGATGGGTTGGTGGTCTCAACTGGCCTGAACTGGACAAGGGGTGTCAGTTCCTGAAAAAAAATGCGGAACTACTCTGTTGATAAGATGGGGTCAGCTGAACTAGTCCTGGAGGGGCCATGGTTGTGATTGTATATGCATATATATGCATATGCATGAGATTATCAGGATGTGTGTTAAATGTAGAGTATACACAAAGCCAGAATCTAGTTAAAGTGATCAGAACAGATTTTAATCAGTAATATACCACTGCAGTAGGGAAGAGGGAACAGTGCTGAACTCAATTTGATTTGTACAGAGGTGACTGGGCATTTGAAAGGGAGAATGAGGGAGCAGGCAGAGGGGTGAACAGGGGCTCAGCAGAGTCAGGGAGGGAAAAGCTACAGAGTGTTGGTCAGTGCAGTGTGATCTGGCCAGTTGTGTCTGCTAGTTGGAAATAATCAAAGTTTCACTTCTCTCCTCTCACAGCATCTGGGAGACAGACACCCTGTCCTCATCTCAAGGAATGGCTCTCAAGACCTTGAGAAATGCACTCCTGAGTTATAGCAGACACGCCTACAACTCTAAAGGACAGAGGAAAGAGTCACAGTTGTAAGCACTTTTGGGTAAATGCTCTAAGAAAGGGATGTCAGGGGCCGATGGTCGAGTGTTGGCCAGAACAAATAGTCAATTCTTTTGGCTGCCTTGAGCTTTCTCAGGCAGGCACGTTAAGGGGGAAGGGGTCATTGTAGGGATGTGTATTTGAGCTGTTAGAAACTATGTCAGTGTTTAAGTCTTTAATGTGTTTGTGGGGGGTGAAACCATTTGTGCTGAGAGACTGTAGTTATTATAGGCCAAGATCAAGGCCTAGTGAAGAAGAGGGTTCAAAGGACCCTGGCTTGAGTTTGGTCAAGTAAAGGAAACTATATATATGAATACTATATGTATTTTTTGAATAACATAAATCATTATATTGAGTAATATAATACATTGAGTTAAATAATATAAATATATATTTAATGAATATATATTGAATGTGTATAAGTATGTGTATATATATTTGAATTAAAAAATATAAATATATATATGATTTAAAGGAATATTCAGACATAATAACAGAAATTTCCAGAATTGATAAAATTCTTCTACTCTAGCTTCAGGCAGCAGAATACATCTCAAGCAGAATTAAAAAAATAAATCTAGAGTCAGATCCAACCAGGGAAACCAAAGAACACCAAATACAAAAGAAGATATTCAAAGCCCCGCAGAGGGACAGAACACTTATGGAGACTTACATTTAGACCCATGATACGTTTCTTAACAATGGAAGGCAAGAGAGAGTTGGATTAATTCTTCAGGGTACAGAGAGATGATAACTTTCAGTGTATACCCAATCAAACCATATCGCAAGAACTGGGGTGAATTAAAGATATTTTTATGCAAACATTTACTGAGAGTATTACCACCAACAAATGCTCATTAAGGAACATCGAAGGAATGTACTTTAAGGGGGCCAGCCACCTGGTGTAGTGGTTTAAGTTCACCACGCACCACTTTGGTTGCCTGGGTTCATGGGTTTGGATCTCAGGTGTGGACCTACACCACTCATCAGCCATGCTGTGATGATGATGCACATGCAAAATAGAGGAAGATAGGAAAAGATGTTAGCCCAGGGCTAATCTTCCTCAAGGAAAAAAATTAAAAAGTGAAAAATAATGTACTTTAAGAAGCAACTGGTAGAAGAAGAAATGCTAAGATGTAAAAATGGATCGTGAGGATACAAAAGGGTAAACATCTGACTAAATCATTGAAAGCATGACTTTACCAAACAATACTAATATTGACAGGGCATAACTGATGGAGTTAAAAACTAATGACAAGGGAACTTCTGTTTTAGAGTAGACTAGGACAGGAAAACACTCTTGCTGCAAAACTGGACAAAGCCAGATAAATTATAAATATATTTTTAGAGCATCAGAGAACCTCAGAACCAACCAACTAAAATTCCAGAAAGAAGAAAATTCTTTTATGTGAGCAGGGATTTTTATCTTTCTTTCCCCTGCAGGTATTTTCTGATTCTGTGTGTTTGGCTAGGATCTGGCTTGCTCAGTCAGAGCCTTGGCTAGGGAAAAGAGACACTAGCCAAACTTCTAGTTTTGTGTGGCAGAGGAAACCTGAAGGCTCTCAGACACACAACTGCTCTTCCTCACAACACCTGTGTTACGTTTTGGTGCCACACAGGAATCTGAGGAAATAGGCCAAAAGCTTCCACAAAGCAAAGCATAACCTCCAGAAGTGGTGGAAGTGGCCTAAGTCAAACATACTGCTAGTGTGACCTTCTGGGAATTTGCCATATTGTGAACAATGTAAGGTAGGAGGCTGGAGAGCTACGCTGAGATGTCTGACGGGCATAGCTAAGTTTTCTGTGGGCTCCCAAACCTGAGGAAACAGAGATCTACCAGACTTAGGACCAAACCCCTGTTCAGGGGAGAGGAGCACAACAAACAGGAACAGGGGGAAAGTGGAAGGCCTGGGTTTACTAAAACTGAGACTCAGACCCAACTCTGATCAAGGTCTGATTGGACTCAGGTGCTCCAACTTCACTCTGTTTCCCATTGAAGAAAGATAAGGTCATGTGAAATCTCTCGAGTTATGTTACACAGATGTTACAAAGACACTCGTGAGAGGCTGGAGAAGGCAAGGCCACAGAGTGGGAGACGACCTTTGCAAATCACATATCTGACAGGACTATAAAGAACTCTCAAAACTTGGCAATAAGAAAATCCAAGTTTAAAATGGTCACAGATTTTGACACTTCACCAAAGAAGATACACAGATGGCAAATAAGCACATGAAAAGACGATCAAGGTCATTAATCATGAGAAAAATGCACATAAAAACCACATTGAGATCCTGCTATGTACCTATTGGAATGACTAGAATTTAAGAGGTTGTCCATACCAAGTGTAAATGAGAATGGAAAGTAACTGGAACACTCCTACATTGCTGGTGGGAACACAAAGTTGTTCAGCCTCTTTGGAAAACAGTTTTAAAGTGGAGTTTGTTATGCTGCTGTAACAAATTAGCACAAACTTCGTGGCTTAAATCAACTCAGATTTATTATTTTACAGTTCTGTAGGTTAGCAGTCTGACACGAGTCTCTTTGGGCTATAATCAAGGTGTTGGCAGAGCTAGGTTCTTTTTGGGGGACTTTAAAGCTTAATCCATTTCCTAGCCTATTCAAGCTTCTAGAGACCACCACATTCCTTAGCCTATGGCCCCCCTCCTCTACCCTCAAAACCAAGAACTTGGCATCACTTTGGCCCTGCTTCCCTTGTTCTATCATTTTCTCTTCTCTACTGCTTCTTTTTCCTTTTTAAGGGCCTTTGTGATGCACTGGGCCAACCTGGATAATCCACGATAATCTCCCTATTTTAAAGTCAGTTGATCAGCAACCTTAATTCCATCTGCAAATTTAATTCACCTTTGCCAAGTAAACTAATGTATTCCCAGGTTCCAGGGATTAGGACATCTTTGTGGGCCATGACTGTGCTACCACAAAGAGTTTTTTAAATAAAGTTAAACATGCACATACCATATGACCCAGCAATTCCACTTCTATGTGCTTACCCAGGAGAAGACATGTTCATACAAAAACTTGTTTGCCTTCTCAAATCATAAAGATTTATACCAGCTTTATTCATAGTCAAAAAAGACAAAACTGAAAATAACTCAAATGTCCTTCAACTGGTGGGTGGATAAACTGTGGTAAATTCATACAATGGATACTACATTCAGCAATAAAACAGAAGGAACTGCTGATACAGTCAACAACGTGGATGAACACTCAAATAAATGTATCATGCTAAATGAAAGAAACCAGACTCAAAAGGCCAAATACTGTAGGATTCCATTAATATGATATTGCAGAAAAGACAAACCATAGAGAAAGACAACAGATCATTAGCCACCAGAGGTTAAGGTTGGGGGAAGAGTTGACTACAAAAGAGCAGCTCAAGGGAGTTCTGGGTGCTGGAACTGTTCTGTATCTCAATTTTGGTAGTTGCACAGCTCTATGTGTTTGTCAAAACAGTTGTACAAAGAGAAAAACAAATACTTCATTTCTCACCCATCATATTGGCAAAAATTTAAAAATCTGACAATGCCAATCTGACAATTCCCAAGGCAAGGTTGACTCAAACACTGTTGGAGGGAATGGAAATTGTTAAAACTTCACAGGATGATTTGGCTGCAGCTTGTCAAGATGCAGATGCACATCAGCCTCTTGCCCAACAATCCAGTCACAGGTAGGTGTCCACTCTAGGGAGTTCACATGTGTGCTCGAGGAGACACACACAAGGATAGTCATTAAACATGGCAGGGGGATAAATTAATTGTGGTTAGTAGTTATTTAAAAAAGAAAAGAAAGAAAAATACATGGGAAATAATCGACCCTGCTGGCTACGTATATGATATGAGAAGGTAACTCATTGGTTTGTCTACTTAATAGTATGTAACACAGAAAGCAGTGTACTAGGAATCTGGAGACAAGCATCTGAGCATTTAGTTCCAACTCTGCCACTAAAGTAGCAGTCTGAATGTGGATGACTTAACTCAAGAAACCTCACTTTCCATTTCCTAGAAATTGAAGAGGTTAGGCTCTAAACCACTAAAATTATTTCCAACTCAACAATTCTATGATTCAATAAGTCAACAATCAAAAATTATATTCCAAAGTACCTATGTTGAGAAACTGTTTTTCCCAGACACCCTGAAATCAGAAAGTATCAGAGAAATAAGACATCTTAATATATTGATACATAAAATGCTCCAAATTTCTTGGAATGTCTATGACAAGGTTTATAATCAAGATCATAACTCAGAAAGAGTGTAAAAGCAACTAAACCTGCCATATCGACTTGGGTCACCCTCAGGTAAAATTTATTTATCCTCTCCCATATTAACATTCCAAAAGAAGTTCCCCATACCAGTGAGTCCATCTTGTCAAGTTCAGGTCTGTCTACCCAAAAGTCATTCATGTGTATGGTAAGATTTACTTGATTTTTTAACAAAGATAAATTGATGGATGGCCTTTTGTATTTTTGCCTGTTTCATCTATAAAGAGCTTACATTATAATTTAATAGCTTCAGCCTGCTACAATAATTTAAAAAGCCTTTTGAAACTTGTAACATGCCATGTCCAACAGGACCTAGTAAAATTCACTAGTTCAGAATCCAAAAAAGCTCATTTAAAAGTTTCATTACCACCAATACTTACACTTTAAAGACACCAATAAACAACATGTCATTTCTTCCTACTGCAGAATTTAATAGGTTATTAACTTCTGGTATCATCCAAAAGTATAATTAAGATGCTATCATTAAAATGTATTTTTTAATAAGAAATATTAAAACTAATGATTAAACTATTAAACTGAATGATTAACTAAATATGAAAACTAATGACAACTAATTATCTGTTGTCTTTCCCTATGGTTTATCTTTTCTAGAATATTATATAAATGAAGTCCTACCGTATTTGACCTTTTGACCTTTCCCCTTGTCAGTCAAATCTAAATTTCAAACTTCTTGTTCTATGGGCTTTCCAAATCTAAATTCTTACAATTCTAAATGAGTACGGAGACAAAACAGACACTGCATACAACTTCCAAAATCCTCCTCTTTATCCGATTTTAATTTTAGCACCAACTGCCAAGAAAATCTTTTCAACTGAAACCAAAATTCCATACACATTATGTCAACCATCAATTGATCAGTCATCAGTCTATGTTAACAGAAGGTGAGTTAGTATTAGGAAGCTACACAATTTGCACCAAAGATTGTTTAAATCTCCTTTCATTAAATGCAGTTTACGACAATTCACAGGCTTCAAAGTTCACCTTGCAAATATAGAGTCAATTATCAGAAACCATGAATGCGATCAGGCTTTTCCATAAAGGTGGTCCCAAGGATGTAGGAACCGTTCACTTGTTTAATGAAGGCAATGAAGAGCCCAACAGCCTGAGCGGAGTCAGACAGAGGAGCACTGACCACAGGCCCTCTTCCAAAGGAAAGTGTTCACCCAGAGATGTCGCGACCTGGCCTAGACGGGGTCCCGGGTGGCGCAAACTCAAGGGCGGGCGCACAGGGCAGGCGACTCCCTGCCGCCCCCTGCACCTCGGATTGGGTGGGCAGGAGGCCCCGCCAAGGTGAGGCCCCGCTGAGGTGGGGCCCCGCCAAGGCACAGGGACAGGCTGGCCAAGTGGCGCTCTTCTGCTCCTCCAAGGGACAGAGGTTGGGCTCCCCCGCCTGGAGCAGCCAGCCAGCAACCTCAACCCCTGGTCCCATCCGTCGCCCCAGACACAGAGCTCCCGCAATATGCGGTGAAGTTCTCCACGCTGAGCCCGCTGCCCACCACCTACCTCGGCGCCGCTCCTGCCCAGTGCTCCTCCACACTGCAGAAAGGAGAGCTCCCCGCGCTGAAAATCCTGGAGGAAGGAGCCAGAAACTGTCCGAGCCCCCCGCCACAAACTCCAGTGGCCACCACATCCGCATCAGGGACTCCGCCCCCAGTGCATGCGCCCTGGGGCTCTCCAGCTCACCGGCCCCTCTGCCACTCTGAGCACCTGTCCTGAGCTTGCGCGGGACTCTGAGGATATAATAGGAACACTTGGCGGGGCACTGGGAGGAGTGTCGGGGATTGGGGACCGAGGTGTCCATGAGATAGAGAACAGGAGTAGGCTGACGCTATGCAGCCGTGGACTCTTCTCTCCCTGGATGACCTTCAGCTCCTGGAGAAGTTCTGCCTTCCCTTGAGGTGGCTTCTCCTGTCCTGAGAAGCCCGTTACACGATCTAACATCTGTTTATAAAAGAACGATGACATCCTTAACACCCAGTGTGTTGTGTCTCCAGGAGAATTCTCTGCTTCCCCAGAAGATGAGACAGGGAGCAGCTGGGACCGGGTTCTGACCAAGGAAGGAAGGATGCTGAGGGCACAGCTGATTCCCCTCCACTGGCTCCTTCCCCTGATCCATGGCCCTGATGGGGCAACAGTGTTGGGGACGCCTGCAGCTGACAACACTCAAGTGTTTGCCCAAGGTATTACATTTCTTATGGTTTAGTTGTTAAAACAGGGGGCTAGCTGTCAGTTATTCAGACGATTTCATTTACAGAAATGTCTTTGGACAAAGAAGTTTGTTTTCTTCATCTCTGATTTTTAAAATCAATAACAATAATTAAAATACTTATTTTCTTAATATCATTGGCATGCAAAAACAAAAAGGTCACTTGGATTTCACCAAATTGACCACATTTTCATTAAAACTTTGAAAGTATTGCTGATTGAGTTAAAGAAAGCATTTGGGAAGAACAATTACCTTCAGATAGTATCGTCCCAGATAAATGTACAAACACAGAGTTTTGAGCTGTTTTGAGGGGCCTGTCAAATCCAGTTTGAGTTTTACAATGGATCGTCCAAAGTACAGATTAAATTAGTAATTTTCTGAGGAGTTTTCAAGTAAGTGTTCATGTTGCCTTCATCAAATAGGTCTGGCGATTTAAATGAAGGTTGAGCTAAAAATAAAAGTTTTCAAGATACTGAGACATATTAGGTAAATGTACTTAAAAAGGGTGCAAATTAAAGTAAATCTGCCATTATCCTCTTTAAAACAGATTCAGAGTAACATTATTGTCAAGGTATAGAAATGTTTTATAAAAACAGTTCTTCACTTCTAAAGGACCTAACGTGACATTCTAGAAGTCTCCATAGTCTTTCACTAATCTAGATTTAAATTGTTCAATTAATACTTTAAAGACAAATGAATCTGAGGGAAAAATATTCAAGGTCATTGTTTAATTGTTTTTCATTGTTGCAAAGTACATGGGTATGAACTGTGGCTGAAATCCATGGTCTTGAAGAAGAAAAATATATAGAACTTATTTATCACTCTCACAGTGTGTCCTGACTTAATCCTACACATGTGCCAAGAATAAAGCCTCAAGGAATTCCATTATGTTATTAGAAATGACATCTTTCATTCACAATGAATATTCTCTAATTAATTCTCTAGCTAGTAATTATGTTCCTGATGCAAATAGGCAAGTAAAAGAATCCATGCCTGATTAAATTGGGCTCATAACATGTATACATGGGAGACACATGAGAAATGGAGTCTCTCAAAAGAATGGCAGAGATGCTCCTCTTAAATACTATCTTCAGATAAGACAGAGGAGGATGTTGGGGGTGGAGTTTGAGATATGAGTGTGGCAGAAGACAATTCTCATGGAGAGGGACATGTAAATATTTGTCTGAACCAACTCCCCTGCACTGGGTTCTGGTCCTGAAGGGACAGCAGGGCGGTGACCAGGAACAGGCCTCCCAGTGGTGGTGCCTTCACAGGGGTGGCATGGGGATGCTGGGGGAAGGGGGATGGTGTGTGACAAGGCACCAGCAGTGGAGGCAACAATCAGAGGTCAGGGATCTCTCTGGCTCTCTCACTCTCTCTCTCTGTCTCTCTCTCTCAGGGACCTGAGAAGAGGAAATTGGCACAGCCTGCGCCCCTCGCATACCTCTCTCATGGGCCCTTCTGTCTCTGGCCACTATGGGAGCCCTGCGGCCTTGGGTTTAACCCATGAGGCCAAGGGCACATGCACAGCCACCGGGCCTAGGGGGGGGCTTGGGGGTCCTCAGTGAAAGCCCCACCTGCCCGCGAGGTCTTGACACAGTGACACCACCTGAAAATAAAGCAAACACATATAAGCATATGTAGTTTTAAAAGGAAAAGCACACAACTAAAAGAATTGATATCATTAAATACACTATTCTATTTGTTTATGTGTCAAATTACTGATAGGAAATAGCCCGGTGTAGTGATAGTAGAATTGATCAATTTCATAGAGAATTCTTTTAACGGTTGTTCATATCTCGTGTTTTACATCATTGATTAGGGTAATATTTTCATCTTTTCCTTTCTTAGTGTCTCCATCAATCAGCCTTGAAGTGGAACTGAGTACATGCTTTTCAGAAGCGGCATCATTCTCTACTCAGCCAGAGCATTGGGGCTGACAATAGCTGGATCCAGCAGAAAACTGCACACTCTAGGAAATGTCATGTGCAGATGTGCCTGGCTGGACTAATATTCACGTGGATATGATTTTTAAAAAAATCTCTCAGAGCTTTCCTAAAATCAAATAATATTCTTCAGTTGCTTTAGTAGAGGAGACATTAGTTAGTGTCTTTTAATTTCCACAGAAGCTTTTTTTATGTCACTAATAAACTAAACTTTATGTCTTTTTTCTTGTTACCAAAATGGACTTAGTATTAAAAACAAGAAAGCTACAAGAAAGGAAAATCTCATATGGAATAGAAATTGTGGGTCACAATTGCTACTTTTTTATATAAAATCGTGTTTTATTTATTTACAATTTCTCTCAACTGTGTTTTTGAAAATAAATTAGTATTAGAAATTACCAGTAAGAAGAGGGTGTGCTCCCTTGAGTGTGGTGCAGTAGAAGTCAGGTGACTCAGACCTGAGTTCTAGGCCCAGGTCTGTTTCTGGTTAGTGTGTGACAATGTACTTAGGCTCTCTGGAATGTTGTATTCCTTTCTGTAAAATTAAAGAATTTGATGATTTTTGAGAACTTTTCCAAATATTAAATGACTTCTTTTATATTTTATAATTTTATTTATTTATTTTTCCCCCAAAGCTCCAGTAGATAGCTGTATGTCATAGCTGCACATCCTTGATGTATGTGGGACATGGGCTCAGCATGGCCGGAGAAGTGGTGCGTCAGTGCGTGCCCGGGATCAGAACCCCGGGCTGCCAACAGCGGAGCGTGCGCAGTTAACCACTAAGCCACAGGGCCAGGCCTGACTTGTCTTTTAAAAAACAGAAAGATCCTTCTCTAATTTATACATTATCAAAATGTTTTTCTGAACTTTCGCTTACCAAGAACAACTGATGTCCCTTCAATTATATTGATTGAAAATAAAGATCATAAAAATATAAATTTGGTAATCTAATAAATGAATTAGCATAAAAATGAGCCAGGAAAAAATTTATGATCAATCAAGATATTACACTATGAAAATATTACTGTTTGTTACAATACATAAAATTATGACACTAAAATAATATCTTTTTGCTGTTCGTAAGTTTATATTGTTACTCATATACCACTATTAATCCTATTATGTTTTACAAGTAATAAAATGTCTTGAAAGGAGAGAACAATAAAACAGCAGCCCTGCATTACACAAGAAAGTTGTGTTCCCCCTGGAGGGAAAATGAGGACACAACATTGGTCAAGTACTTCATTTTGTAATCCACTGGTGCCTTTCAAAAATATAGCTATTATTGTAAGAGTAAAGATATTCATTTTTTTATAATTTTATTTATTTATTTATTTTTCCCGCAAAGCCCCAGTAGATAGTTGTATGTCATAGTTGCACATCCTTCTAGTGGCTGTATTTGGGACGCGGTGTCAGCATGGCTGGAGAACTGGCATGTCAGTGTGCACCTGGGATCCAAACCGGAGCCACCAGCAGCAGAGTGTGCACACTTAACCACTAAGCCACGGGGCTGGCCCAAGAGTAAAGATATTCTTAAGAATAGTGCCACAAAACAGGTTTTCCCAGCTACTTTTTGTCAGAACTGAGACAGACATTAGGCTAGGGCACTTGAAGAGGCATTGTGGACTCAGCTGAGGGTGATTTAATTACTGTGAGATGATTAGCCAATAGAGAATAAGACGGAGAAAGATTAAAAAGAGATAAAGGGAAATAAAGTTGGAAATAATTAAGAAATATAGTGCCTTCAAAATATCCTCTCATTATTTTTATAGCTTTTTTTTTTGAGGCACGACTAGGATAGTATGTTAGATTTTTATAAACCCTTTTCTCCTGGGTTTATATTACTGAGTTCTTCATTATTTATGATAATGCCAAAGAAAACCTGGAGAAAAGTATTCTGTACTATGAACAAGCACAAAACATGTACAACATTGCTCTATATATTAAGAGTCCAGCTGTAATAGTCAAGACATATATTCATGTGTGTAAAATTATAATGATTTTCTTATTTTCTCTGGCTGTGAACCATGTTAAAATATATAGTAATAAGCAGGAAACCTGAAGAACTCGGTGATTTAAAACACCTGTTGTTACAGCTAGGCCATTCAAGGGTGAAATTAATTTCAATTTCACACTTCTCCTTTCCTTGTAGCCAGTGAAGTGTCTGGAAGACAGAAAACACATAAAATTAATTGAGAGTTAACAGTATTTGTAGGCAGTTGAGGTTAAGAACTCAACAATGATGTCCCTTACTTCTGGAGCCATTGACTCTTTGTCATAAGTTTACTTTATACACGGGTTCTCTTCTTAGATTTTTTCTGTATGTTTTTTAGAAGAGAGACAAGGAAGGAGAATTAACAATCAATCTACTGTGCACCAGTTCCTTTACTGTATTACCTTATGCAATTCTTACAGTAATCCTTTAAAGTAAGTGTTATAATTCATATTTAACTGATAAAGAAAACCATGTTTACAAAATTGCTCAAGGGTAAGAGGGAAGATCTGAACATCAGTCCGTTGGGCGTATGCCTCATATTCTCTCCACTGTGATAAAAATGGTGCTTCGACATGGGTATTCACCATCTGGCTATTTAATACCGGCTCCTGCCAACAGCATTGGATGAGATGAGATGAGAAATTTGTTTCCAAAGTTATTCTATTATATTTAAACTCTACTATTTATGAGTAGGATGTCAAGACATGTTTTAGAGGCATAGATAGCAACTGATTAGTTCACCTACACATTTTTCAGGCTTACTATAACTTTCATGTGCCACATTGTGTCAACTTTACCAACTTTAGTGCTTCACTGTTCTGTTTTATAAAACTCTGAATTTCACTTTTCATGTAAAGCACTTTGCTGCTCTCTTAGTCACTAGATGGCAGTTCTGTATCTCTGTAAATTACCACTGCAGCAGGAAATGAGAGATCTTAAGCCAGTTTGCTCTGTACAAATGATGGACATAGAGGACTTCTGGTCCATCAAGACTGCCTGTGTTATTCCGTGGTTATAACGGGGATGTCCAGGACTGCTTAGTCAGAGGCACGAAGCAGAATCAGAAAGCATCCTCTAAGTTCTTCTTCAGATGTGAGTTCAGGCACCTGTCTTCTCACCTGAGCACATTGGAGTTTATTGAATGTGTTCAGACTCTTACTCTCTCCCTGTACTTAATAAGGCTTGGAGCTCCATACCCCTAGAAAAAACACATGACACATAAAGCCTTTTCTCAACTAAACAGAGTTGAGGGCTATGGTGTTGCCTGAGAGTCTGATGCTTAAAGAAAATACAGCTGGTGCTCATATGGAGGGAAAGAGCGTCAGCTACTGCTGGAGGGCTTTTATTGATGCTCCTATGGAATGAGCAAGTTTAAAATAAAACCACATGGCTTAAACCTCACTAACTGATTGTTTTATTTTCAAGTATTATGCTCTGAAAATCTGCTATGTCTAAAAAGCTATTTCATAAAATTGAAACAATTCTGTTTTTCTATTCTCTGGTATTTGAAATACTATTAAAACTGTAAATCCTTTAACATTCTACAATATATAAATAGGCAAATATCAATTATATTCTCTAAAAATATCTGCTCCCATGTTAAAATTTAATATATAGCAGCAAAATTGGTTACCATCCAATTTTTAACTCATATTTTGCTTTTGAAATTACATATAAAATTTGTGTTTTGAAGTATTTTCCTAAAACTCAGCATCTTTCTGATATAAATAGACTAGTGGAAAGGTAACTAGAATGAAGTTTGATCTTTAAAACTCTAGCTTTGTGTAAGAATTGATAACAAGAGGCAGTTTGTTCTCTCCACGTTATGATATTTATTAATTGTGAATAGCCACATCTATTACAAAGTGGTGAATAATAAAAAGAAATTAAACAATATCAGCACTCTCTTACCCCACAGGTACAGTTTATATGCAAATAAATTCTCAAAGGTCAGAAAAAATGCCTATGATTTCAGATAACTGGTAAAATACTATCTCATTCCAGTTTTAACCCCATTTGAAATGGACTGAAAACTCTTCTCTTAGATTCCTGCTCTGATCAGTGCCCCCAGGTCCCCTCAATGCCTCATTTGATTGCAAACTTATCTGAGGAATTGAATATTCTTTTCCATTTGTTCTCTTTAAGGTATCTGTGATAGTGTTTTTTATGCAATGACCACTTGGTGCAATTCAGTATTAGTTTCAGAAACATCTTTAGTTAGGAACATTTCAAGGAAACAGATGTGAGGAATGTGGGGATGCCTAGCTGATGGTGCTTCAGGCATTCCTCACGTCAGTCTTGTCATAGAAAAGTTTAAAGAGTAAAGCAGCATTGGTCAATTCAAAAGTGTGGGTTGAACATAATTCTAAATAATGATGGAGACGTAAAAACAAGAAGCCACTTGAATTTCGTTGAAAGGTATTAGACACATCAAAGGGCTGGGAAAAAAAACATTGTTTAATGTAAGTTCTTTCTAAACTCTAGGCAAAAAGTAATATGAATTTACATGATAATTATAAATCACAAAACAACAATTCACAAGTAAACAACTAAAGTAGAAACCAGAGTAAGAAAAATAGAGGTTAAAGCAGAGATGGAGAGTGATGGTTGGGGTCAGAAACCATGGCTTAGTCATCCTTGAAGTCTCCCTCAGACTCTGACCATTCCTAGTGCACAGTAAACAGTTTGACCCCATAAGCCTGGGGAGGGCCAAAGTGAGAGGTGGTTGGGAGGGGAGACAATGCAAGGATACCCTTGTGGAGGCACTGATATTGAAAATCAGTGACATTTTTGCCAAGGTGTTTACCATATTAAAGATTATTCTGGAAAGTTAAGGATTTTTCTGGAATGTACATTTTCATTTTATGAAAACTCCAACTAGCCCAGAGAAAGATTTAGACATTTTAGTTTTAGAAATAGAGAGAGGGGCCAGCCCGGTGGTGCAGCGGTTAAGTGAGCACGTTCCGCTACAGCGGCCCTGGGTTCAGAGGTTCGGATCCCGGGCGCACACCAATGCACCACTTGTCGAGCCATGTTGTGGCGGCATCCCATAAAATGTAGAGGAAGATGGGCACAATTGTTAGCCCAGGACCAATCTTCCTCATCAAAAAGAGGAGGATTGGCATTGTAAGTTAGCTCAGGGCTGATCTTTCTCATAAAACAAAAAAAAGAAAGAAAGAAAGAATGAGAAACATTTTTGTCAGTTTTAATAATGAAAACCAATTAGCAACTGGGAAACAGTTACAATTTGAGATGAGAATGCGAAGAAAGAATTAGACGTCACATGTTTTTGCTTTTCTCTGGGGCAGTAAGGCTTGCAAGGGGAATGAAGTTCCATCTTTGCTCTATTGAGTTTGAGAAGGTGTAAAATTCATTTATGCTGGACAACATTGTTGACCTGTGGAGAAAAACAAATGGTTCAAGCAGCTGATCTAAAGGAATGACTGAACTCACAAAAGTTTTTAGCTTATAAAGTGTGCTTTCACTCTATTTAACATTACTGGACATCCATTGACCTCTATGTGCAAGGTATTTGTGGTAGGTATCGAAGGAAATATAAAGAATTATAAGGTTCCAAGCTCCTCCACATACATGAAATTGTTTGCAATATGTAATTTGATTCTGCCAAGGTATTTTGTGTATGTTTTATTACAGAACCTTAAAAAAAATGAGAACGTTATCGAGAAATTGTAATTAAAGACAGCTTCTTAGGAGAGGTGGACTAGATCAAGTCCACAAAGGGACCACTTTTGAGCAGGTGGAGGGAAGAAAGAGTGAGGATTTCAGATGGGAGAAGAGAGGAAAGGTACACAAGTAGAAAGGAACATGGTATTTGGGCATGGGGGTGGGCAGGCCATGACAGGCACAGTCTTCCCATAACTGAGAGGTAGCTCAGTTTCCTCCTGCAGGAGCCCAGCACTGCTTCCCACCTCCTGGCCTCCTCCACCTGCAGACTCTGTGCTTGAGCCAAGGCCTATCTTTTTTTTGTGTGTGTGAGGAGATCAGCCCTGTGCTAACATCTGCCAATCCTCCTCTTTTTTTGCTGAGGAAGACTGGCCCTGGGTTAACATCCGTGCCCACCTTCCTCCACTTTGTATGGGACGCTGCCACAGAATGGCCTGCCAAGCAGTGCGTGGGTGCGCACCCGAGATCCTAACTGGCGAAGCCCGGGCCACCACAGTGGACCACACACGTTTAACAGCTTGCGCCACTGGGCTGGCCAAGACCTATCTTATCTGGATCGCTGCCTAATCTTCCAACAGGTCCCTTTCCTTAAGTCTTAATTTCTTCTAATCTTTCCTTCACATTGTCTCCAGAATTACCTTCTAGAATCCAAAATTGCTTAAATCTGATATCTGCGTAAACTCCTTCAATGACTGTTCAGAGCAACCGAGAGAACATTCAGACTCCTGAGTTGGACACGCAGGCTTTCTCTTGCTGTCCTCATCTTTAGCCTCATCACCCACTGTGTCCTACATGTTCGCTTTGTTCCAGCCTTAAAAATACCCCCATTTTCTGAAAGCTTTAGCATCCTTTATATCTGTCTTTTTATATGTGTTTCTTCTGCACTCCTACCACCTTTATTAATCAACTTAATTCCTATTTCTTGATCTAAACTCATATCAAATGTTCCTTCCTCATGGAGACATTTCCTGAGAGGTCTCCATCTAGAGACCCATTTTGATGTCCCCACTCTGGGACCCTGTACTTATTTCCTTTTCCATAACTGTTGTTTTATTCTTGTCTCATAGACAGTGAGCTCCTTAAATCTGAGACGATCCTTCTTCTTGATAAATAAATGGCAAGCAACAGGATACATTGGAGCATATGAGGAAATCATTTGGTGTAAAACTAATTGGGTCTGACCTTGTTTTTTTTTTTCTTTTCCCAAAAAGGGGTCTGTAGCCTCTGTTCATCCATTGTATATCCACTTTAAGCAATTAACGTGTCCCAAAGACAAAAGCAATGCCCTTAAGTTGAAAATGCAACTTCCCCCACATTAGCGTTTCCTTAAGGATAAGCATTTCTCCATAGGCTAGGATTTGATTGCTGCATTCATTCCGTGACCACCAAAATTTAGACAACATCCATGCCCATGGAGACAGCAGACCTGATAACCACAGTGTCCATCTATCCACGTGCCAACAGGTCAAGGTTTTGGCTATTGTAAAAGGGACATTGCAATCACATGTGCTACATGCTCTTTGATGGTATATAAACACGCTGTACACCCCACTTCTTTGGAGTGCTCCATTTCTTTGTGAAAGGACTCTCCTGGGCTATATGATCCTCAAAGCTTGGCTCATAATAAACTCACCCCAATTTTGATTTATTGGTTGGTTATAGATTATTTGCGTCGACATTCTATTTGTCCCTCCAGTATGTAAACACCATACCTGACACCTTTGGTGCACTCAGAAAATGTTTGATGAGTGAATAAGGATGTGTGAGACCACACAGGTTGGAGCAGAAGGGGCTTTTTAGGGAGTGGTAGAAAATTCACTCTCATTCCTACCATAGTGGTTGAGGCTGTGGGCTTTGGACTAGTTTGTCTGGGCATCAGTACCAGTTATTCCACTTTTAACTGGAGAACCTGTGGAAATATTTACTCTCTGAACCTTAGTTTCCTCATCTATAAAAAGGGGCTACTGAAAACTCCTGTCTCGTAGGGTTTTAGTGAGATTTACATTCATTAACTTATGTAAAGTACTTAGAAGAACTCTTGGCACATAGTAGGCACTTAAATGTTAGCTGTTATGTTATCATTATTGGCCTTATATACGAACCATATTCTGGTTTTGAAAAGATGCTTTTATGATATAGTTGATCCTCATTATTGGTGGATTCCGTGTTTGCACACTTGTCCACTAGCTAAAATGTACCAGCAGCCCCCAAATCAACACTCTCAGGGCTTTCATGTCCATTTGCAGATATGTACAAAGTGGTGAGAAATTTGATTCACTCGATGTGCACGTTCCCAGCTGAGGGGGAACAAGGTGCTGCTCTGCCCTCTTGTTTCAGCCCACATTGTAAACAAGTGTCCTTCTTGCAGTCTATTTAGTGCCTCATTTCTTATCTTTTTGTGCATTATGTTGGTGACCTTGCCATTTAATATGTCCCCCATGTGTAGTGATGCAATGCTGCCTGTTGTTCCCCAGGGCAAGAGGCTGTGACGTGCCTTTACGGAGAAAGTATGTGTGTTCGACAAGCTACTATCAGACACGAGTTACAGTGCTGTGGGTGTGAGTTCAACGTTAACATATCAACAATATATATTAAATAAGGTGAATTTAAAGAGAACACACAGAGAACAATGTAATGTACTTATCAGTTGAAGAAAATGTGACTAAGGCTTGCAGGAACTTAACACTGCATTTCCCGTAGGAGCAGTGGGTCATATTCACCGATTTAGTGTAAACAATGACCTTATAGAATGTTACACTGTGCATAAAGAAAACTGACTGTATCTTATGTAATCCTCACATACTCCTTTATAGCAGGCAGGGTACGGAACAGGGTGTCCACATTTTACTATTAAAGTAAGGCTATTAAAGACCTTATGAACCAAGTAGAGAATTTAAAAAGTCTTGTGTTCAGCATACGAGTCAGGAGTTTTTGAGCAAGGAAGATCTATGATGCACTGATGTTTAAGGAACAGTTACCTGACAAGAGAATGTAGTATTGAGAGGAAAAGGGAGAACTGATCTGGAAAGGAGAACAAGCTGCTAAACTCTCCATGTATTCCCATTGCTAGGTGAGGAGATTCGGAGTTAAGGCGCTGATGTGATAAAGGAAAATTAGCAGCCAAAGGATAAAATAATGGATTTGGTAACCATATATAGGGTCCAAATCAGGCTGTGGTTCTCAAAGTGGTGTCCTTGGACCAGCAGCAACAGCATCACCTGGGAACTGGACTGAAATGCAAATTGTCAGGTGCTGCTGCAGAACTGATGAACTGGCAAGTCTGGGGTGAGGCCTGGCAATCTGGGTTTCAACAAGGCCTCCAGGTGCTTCTGGTGCCCATCAAGTTTAAGAACCAATAAATTAGGGGCCAGCCCCGTGGCTTGGCGGTTAAGTGCGCACGCTCGGCTGCTGGTGGATCAGGTTCAGATCCTGGGCACGCACCAAGGCACCGCTTCTCCGGCCATGCTGAAGCCGAGTCCCACATACAGCAACTAGAAGAGTGTGCAGCTAAGACACACAACTATCTACTGGGGCTTTTGGGGGAAAAATAAATAAATAAAATCTTCAAAAAAAAAAAAAAGAACCAATGAGTTAGAAAAAAGATTCCAACACATCACTATGTTCAGGTAAGCTGCAAGGCAGGGAGGTGGTATTTGTTTGGAGGATAAGATACATTTTATTTTTATTTTTTTTGTGAGCAAGATCAGCCCTGAGCTCACATCCCTGCTAATCCCCCTCATTTTGCTGTGGAAGACCAGCTCTGACTTAACATCCACTGCCAATCCTCCTCTTTTTTTTCCCCCAAAGCCCCAGTAGATAGTTGTATGTCATAGTTGCACATCCTTCTAGTTGCTGTATGTGGCATGTGGCCTCAGCATGGCCGAGGAAGCAGTGCGTCGTTGCGCGCCTGGGATCCGAACCCGGGCCACAAGTAGCGGAGCGTACGCACTTAAACGATAAGCTACGGGGCCGGCCCGAAGTGTATTTTAAGTTTCAGGAAATAGTAGGTCAGCATCTCTTTCATCGTAAGGATTCCAGAGATGCCATTTTAGCTCTCTGGTGTGAAGCTCTTTTGTCCACAATATGTTCTCCTTTAGAGAGCACTTGGTAAGTTATTTACCACTTACCACATGTTCTGAGAGTCTCTTCTTTCTTAAAATTCCATTTCAGACTTGAAAACGTACTTTATTTTTGTACATAACCTCCTCTATTTAAAATCTGGATTTCTCTTCCTGTAGGATCCTGTATGGTACATGCAGCCTTACTGTAAATTTGGAATGCCGTTGATTTGTTCCAAAACCTTAGAATGTTTTAGAATTTAGAACTTGATGAATAGAGAATTTCTATGCTTCTGTTTAGGATTCATATTTTTCAGATGTCTAAAGGTATCCCAACTTGCCAGTAATGTGGCTTTAGGTTTAGCAGAACTTGAAAATCTGAATATACTAGAAAATGAATTACATCTCTCACACTAACATTTACAAAATAAATGACCATAATGTTAACTTACCAATAAGCACTTTCTATTTTCTAGGCTCTATATTATGCTTACATAATAAACATGATACAGTTTCAAAGAGGAGACAATTAACTTTTGAGCAAAAGCTTGACTTGAGTGTATCTTGGCTTCATTTTTGACAGTTGTAGCCTTAATATTATAGTAATGTTTTCTTTTTCTGGGAATCAGATAATCTTGTTGTTGGGGGAAGAGGGAGAATCTCCCTCTGCCCTTTCCCTTAAGGTTCTTATGGTTGGCCAAATAATTAACAAGCCAGGTTAGCAGGAGAAAGTAATAACAAGTTTAATAACTTATATACATGGGAGAAACTCAGAAATGAGCAACTCGTCCCTCTGTCTAAGCTGCCCGCTTAAGTATTGCAGTTAAAGGCGAGGAAGGTGTTGGGGGTGGGTAGTGGTCTGGGACCTCAGAGAGCAAAAAGACAACTAATATGGAGATAGAAATGCAAATGTTTGCCTGACAACTCTTCGCATGGTCATCTATAGATAATGTGGTCAGGGAGAGATAGAGTTTTTGATAAAAGGGGCTTGGTGTCTTTCCTGTTATAACCTCTATCCTACATTATCTTTACAGCCATCATGATAATAACTCCTTCCTGAAACAGATCTTTTGTTTGAAATTCTTTAGGCAGTCTGGGAGGGGAAACTCAAATATTCTTCCTGAGTTCTCTGAGTCCTTATTGTCTTCAGCTCGAAATAATCTGCATACCAGAGTGGTGCCTTCTGGGGTAACTTGCCCTGAGCACCATCAGTTCCATCGTCTGAAACTTCCCTAGAAGTTTCACAGTCCTTTTGAAAATTAAAGAAGTTTCATAGTCCAAAAGCTGAGTTGGTAGATTGTTTCATCTCACTGAGCACATTTCTTAGTCCTGATAATAGATCAGTTCAATTAAGTACATTTTAGAAAGTGGTGATGCACGTGGGCTCTCAAGGTACACCTATATTGTGGAAGCAAGCAATCAAATATTTAGTGGAAACATTTCTACGTAAACAAAAGAAAAACAAGGTTAATGCTTGGAGCAAGTTGTAAAGCAGTTTCTGAGTTTAGAGGACAGCCAGATAAGATTTTTAGATGTCAGCGTCAAAGCAGCATTTGCAGTTTAAAATGTCTCTGATGATGTCATCAGGTAATCTCTTAAATTTATATCAAGTCCATCAGCTTCAGTTTGTAAGGCTTCAGGAAAAAGGGCAGGTTCAGTTTTCAGTGATTTCAAATGAAAATGATGGAAAAAAATCAAAAACGTTATTTTGGACATCTGTAGCCAGATATTTTAGGAGACTAGAAGAAATCAGGATCCAGTCAAGTCAACAATATAAAACAAAAACCTTAAAAGACAATTAACAAAACTAGGATTTAATATTCGCAAATGTACACTATAGTTTTTACTGAAATATAATTTTTCTTTCTAAAATCATCCTCATTTTTATCAAAGATAGACAAATTAAAACTAAGTAGTTTGCAAAATAATTCTAGTTCCAATAGAGTTGGCCCAATTATTTACATAAGGACAGCAAGAATAGCAATTGATCACATAGGCTCTTTTAAATCTGCTTTGCTGGAACTTTTTATAAGGAATCTCAGATTGAACTTTAAAGGCCTCTCCAGGGCACGAAAGCCAATCCAAGGATTTTGTTATCAGACATTGCCTGTAATACCTACAGATTTGGGTGAATTCCTCTCTTCCGAGGTTCCCCAAAAATATTTCCAGGTTCTTTATGCTTGCCAGATATGTGACATTCTTTAATTATCCTGGTAAGTGCTGCTTGGAACATAAGGTACCAGGCCAATATTTCCACGTGGCTTTATTCCATGAAGTCCAATCTTCTTTCCTCAAAAGCTGTATGGTTATATCACAAATATGATGTTCTGGTCACAGCCTTGGTAATATAACCAGTGTTTCCAGTTGTGTCCTGTTATAAGGAGAACAGATTCTTATTGAACTTATGCAAATAACTATATTGCCATGAAAACAACAATACTCACTTACTAAGATTTCCAAATTCCAGGGATCAGATAGAGAGAGAAAGATAAATATTTCAATTTTACTTACAAAAATATCATTTACAAAATTGTTATAAGTCATAGCTAGCTCAGGAGAAAAGAGCAAAAGTTTTCCTTAAATCTAAAAAAAGAAAACACTAAAAATTCAGCAATACTTCACATGAAAAATAATAAAAATTATAATTGTCCTTATCAGTTCATTCAGTCCTGTGTTATCCATTCTGGAAACCAATCTTTTTGTTAACAGCTTTATGAAGTTATCAGTCTTTCCATCAGATTTCTGTAATTTCTTACCCAGTTCAGTTTTATGATCAGAAAGTTTGTCAGAACCCTGTTCTCCAGTGTAAATGTCAGAGTACTTTTCATGAATTTTTCTGAAGTTGAAACATTTTGCAAAAGCATTAGAGCAAAGAAATAAGTCTGTAAACAACAAGACCTCAAAATGGCAATTGACAGAGAAATTTGGTTAATTTTGTGACATACTACACTTTAAAATAATAATAACCAGAATTATGACTGATAATCAAGACAGATCAGAATTTCTGTAATGTTAAACAATTATAAAACACCTATGTCAATAACATTTGCCCACATAATAGCACCTAAGGAGACATCATCACTTGTCTGACAATGCTTTCCATGTAATTTAACACACTGAATAAGCCTAATAAATTTAGTATCTTTCCGCTTGTAGGAAGAGAATAAATTTCTTTGAGAAGTTCCAGGGCCCTATGAAAATTATCAAAGAAAAAAAGTAAAAAAAAAGACTTTATTTACGATATGAATTTTTGGGAGCTTGTCAAAAATAGAAAACCTTAAAGCAAAGAGAGCATTGACAGTCCAAAAACCTTAATAGAGAGACCTCAGTCTTTTGACACAGGAAATTATTTTAACAGTTTTTTTTTTCTGTTTTTTAGGTAGACTTACCCAAAGGTAAAGAAAAATCTTTTATAACCTCTTTATCAAGTTCAAGAAAATTATCCTTTTAAGAGAAAGAAAACCAAATTATAATTTTGTACCAGCTTCCTTCTGATATTAAAACTCATTTACTTAAATTCATTTCAATCTTAGCCCACTTGACCATACAAAAACTCCTTTTCCACAATTCCTCTTCCACAAACCTATAACTTTCTTTTTACATTCAGAATTTGTCCCATGTCTTTCTTTTCCCTCCTAGTACTTGAAGACAAATTAATCTTTCTTAATCAATCAAATAAAATATCTCCAGTCTTTGTTCCTTCTTTATACATCTTACTTTCCTTGTACACAGACATAATTTTATTAATATTTAATAGCTTCAATCACATATACTAATTAGAAATTTTAACTCTTAGAAACTCCAATTTGTAAGTAAAAACTAAGTAAACAATTATAAACTTTCTTTTACATTAGGATCTTGTGGCTTGGAAAATTTATAAACACTTCATAACTTCTAGAAATATGTTACTTTATAGTACAATCTTTTAATAAAATACATGTTTACCAATAGACCCAAAACACCTTTTAGTTTTCCTGTAAGGAATAGTCAAAAGTAGACAAACTTAAGTTTAACAATCAATGTCTAATATCTTATCTTATTTGGAAATGATGATAGTGAATTTTTATCACAAAATTTAGCAAAACTCTAAAGTTTTATGTCACCAAAAAGAGTTTGGAAGCTGTAACCACCATAACACATAATTATTGTTTAAAGTTCACCCAACATTCATCTTTTTCACAACTGTTTATTTACTTGTTCCCAATAATTACTTAGATTGTCTATAAGACTTCATAAGACATTAAATAAAATTAGCCATCATTTAAATTACTATTTTTGTTAACCAGTTCTGTAATAGAAATAACATCAGTTTTTTGTGCAAATGTTCATGTAAATTTCATCACCTCATACTTTCAAACATCGTTATCATTAAGATTTTTATCAATAGGTCTTGGTCTTCTGATTTTGGACAAGGGAAGAATTCCCAGTCAGATATTTTAACATATACTCAGGCAAAGTTGATGTAACCTCTTTGTATAAAATTAGCTCAAACATTCCAACCTTTATAATCTTATCAACACTTACACTTTTACATGTTCTCAATTCAATTGTAACCTGAGTCAAGGTCTTAAGGTTATTTAAATTTTTCCCTTCCTTTTTCTGACCCTTTTTTAGGTACCAATTAAACAATTGTGTGAGAGCTTTCAAAACATTTTTTCCCCCAAATTAGAAGTTTTCCCAATTCAAAGAATCTGTTGTCTTGCCATTGACGAGTAGGATCTTCATTTGTGTATTTGTTCCAATAGTGACTCGATCCAATAAGACTTTTTAAGGAAATACCCGGAGGTAACTTTCCTACTTAGAATAAATCTTTACCATGGACGCAAGAGGCGTCCCTCGTGAGGGCGCAGATGATGTAGCCCTCATTGTGCACAGAATTCACTCCCAAAGATATTCAGAGAAACTAAGACCTTCATTGCACAGGCGGTAAGGATGGTGTAGTGTAAACGGTGTCTCCGGTCTCCCACAATAGTGTGGGATGCCTCCAGTCACAGACCCGCTAATCTGTGACACCGAGCAGGTAATACTGTAGTGGGATTTTTCTAGCTCTAACAAGCAACGAAGGTTAAGACGACAAAAGCCATTATGGACTGGGCCCTTTATGACAAACTCCCCTGAGAGCTTGGCACATCCGGACAAAGAGACAGTTCAGAACCCCAGTCTACTCGACTGGCCACCAAGGGTCACCTCATTAAATGCACATTCTGTATGGTGGAGACCAAGGAGAATATTCTCACTTGGGACAAAGCCAAGTTGTCTCAGGACACAGTACAATACAGAAGGAAAACCCTCATCCGGTTTTTTTCTTATGTGCACAATGACAGCTTTAACCACGCCTTAGTTCTCTTGGAGCCAGAATAATACCTAAGGGGGGAGGTGCCACGGGGTTGGGGACTATGTGTTTTACAGAGTACCTCGTCATTGCATGGACATTTTCTTGCAGTTGGCAGGGGACCTGTGTCATCTACCCCGTTCCGTGACCCAAATTATCCTGTCACAGGAGTCTCCTGAACGTGGCGAGCGCCCTAATGGCTCTTAACTGCTTGACCCGTGCCCACCAAATTTGCGGCCTTTTTGGCTTCCAAGATGCCCTTGGCAATGGCCTTCACTTCATGTGCATATTAACCCACAGCAAAGTTTGTCTTAATAGACGCCAGTCTGGTGAGACCCACAAACTCACCAGTCTGTGGGGCCGGCCCAGACAGTAGGCTTATAGGGCCTATGCCTGCATCCTACCTTATGGTATTTCCTTCTTATGACACACGATACAAAAGACAAAGACAAAAGAGAAAAAGAGAGACTATCTCTGGGAGGAAAAGGGATCAAGATCAAAACCAAGAGTACTCTACCAAATTTACCAGCGTCACTAAAAGCACAAGAAACTAGTTTCCCAAATATTTTCTCTTGCCAATCTAAATCTAGAAAGAGAAAAAATTCTCACCACTTCCTTCCGCCAGACTCCACAGGTAGAGATTCTAGGAGGCTGACGTGGTAAGAAGTCTTACATTTTGCCAGCTTTCGTCAGGCATTCCTGTATCTCATCATCTGCAGTAATCCAGGGAGAAGGCAGTTCTTCCAGCCAGAGAACGGAACTTGCCAACCAGTGTAGCCCCACCTTGGGCACAAAAATTGTTTGGGGGCGAGAGAGAATCTGCCTCTGCCCTTTTCTTAAGGTTCTTATGACTGGCCAAATAATTAACAAGACAGGTTAACAGGAGAAAATAAAACCAAGTTTAATAACACGTATACATGGGAGAAACTCAGAAATGAGCAACTCGTCCCTCTGTCTAAGCTGCCCCCTTAAGTATTGTAGCTAAAGACGAGGAACGTTTTGGGGATGGGTAGTTGTCTGGGAACTCAGAGGGCAAGAAGACAACTCACATGGAGATAGAAATGCAAATGTTTGCCTGACAAGTCTTCTCAGGGTCATCCATAGATAATGTGGTCAGGGAGAGATAGAGTTTTTGATAAAAGGGGCTTGGTGCCTTTCCTGTTGTAACCTCTATCCTACATTATCTTTACAGCCATCATGATAATAACTCCTTCCTGAAACAGATCTTTTGTTTTAAATTCTTTAGGCAGTTTTGGAGGGGAAACTCAAATATTCTTCCTGAGTTCTCTGAGTGCATATTACCTTGCTGCACAAACTTGTCTTATATTGTGGGAAGGACCAAATGGAAGTTTTGGTGTTGTTGCCTATGTTAACGAGGCCAAGAGGTCCTCACTGGGATAAGGAAGTCCAGTGAACCAGCCTGTGTGCAGCATGGGAGAAGGGACATGTGTGTGGTCCCCTGAAGTGGCTTAGCGGTCACTTACCAGTGCACCTGAGTTTCCTGTCTGTATAATGCAGGAATTGAGGCTGTCCATTGTGATGTTTTCTCCTTTTTATTACATGGCTCAGGGCAGTCCTTCTAAGACTCCTGACCAAGGTATGGGCCCTTCAGGCAGATAGGGTCCAAAGGGAGGATCTCTGCAGCGACCCTGACCACGGATCCAGAGGGAGGATCATGGCAGCCTGGAGGGATAGGGGTATGGTAGGACAGGTGGCCTTGAAAAGACAAATTCCAGGATCCCAGGCACCTGGTATTTCCATTTTAGATATTGAATTTACATTTCAAATACTGGCCAGGGAGCTTCCACCAGGGCTGCAAGCCACCTCAGCAATAGCCATGCTCGTGAACCCCACCCCTACCTGAGTACCGGCCATAAGGGATGCAGCCCAACCACAGTGCACATACTCTGGGAGGTGGGCGGGCATAGAATATTCGCTTGGTATAGAGAAGAGGGTTGGATGGAGAATCAGAGGCGTGGGGCCCAGGGCCCGAGGGACAAGGCACAAGTTGGGACCACAGGCTGTGCATGCTGGGAGCATTTCTCACTTAACCGCTCCCAGCTGGCAGCCCTTAAGGCTGCAGGACTACAACTCCCAGGATGCTCTGGGCACAGGGCCGTGCCTAGCCCTGGGGGGAGGAACAGGGTGATGTGAGCTTGGCCGAGGGCCAAACCCCCATTGAATCAGGACTCTGGCCATGCACCCGCTCCAACTGGACTGAGTCCCGGAGGGATGTGACGGGATGAGAGGGACCAGGGACTTAGGAGGGTGTGGTGGCTGCATGGGCAGCCACGGGCCTGCAATGTGCAACTGCTTTTGTCCAAAATCGAAGCTGGACTCGCGCCTCTTCCACACCATCTCCCTCAGTTGCTTGATTCCTCCTCCCACCTGCATGCCTGTGGGTCTTTCCAGAGCCTCCTACCTAGTCCAGGGCGAGGTGCTTCTCTAAAGTGCTTATGGGAACTGGCTTGACATCCCAGAAACTCTCCAGTTTGCCTGCTGCCCTCTGCCTTCTCCAGCCAAAGTGCCATCATTTCATCAACTTTTGGGAGACATTTGCCCTTGTGGCCCCTCTTGCAAGCACAACTTAAGAGTTTGCAGGGTGGTAACATTGGATGTTGCTTGCCTTTTTCACAGATGTGGAAGATGAGGCATCCTTGGGGTTAATCATTGGTTTCCCCAGGATCTGCTAAGAGCAGAGGGGAACAACAAAATTCCCAGGCAAGCATCTAGTAGGCTGTTTTAACGAACCCATTCCAGTGCAGAGGCCTCCAAAATAGCATCCTTAAGATGAGAATAGTTAAAGCATTTTCCCTTTAGATTGATCACCTAATCTCAGCTCAGGCCTGAGTGGCCAGTCTCTCAGGGACATGAGTGATGACTCTGATCCTTCAGGAAGAGACCGGCTGTCCGGCTTTGGGAGAGGCATATTCGTGGTAGACAGCACCTGGGCAGCATTTGAATCCCGTCGGCTTTAACATCTCTGCTTTGGATACTGGCAAGGTGCTAGGATAAACATGCCCAGGGATAGTCAAATGTACCGTATTCTTTAAAAATTGATTAGAGTAGTGAAAGGAACAGAGCATAAACTATCTTGATTATTTGCAAAAGATGAAATGCAAGCAAGACCTTATGTTAATTTTTTTGTCCTCATTCTCTTGGCTGTACTGTACGCTTGAATGCAGAAACACAAAACTTGAATTGCCAAGTTATCTTTTCCTGAGATTGGTAAATTAACTTAAAAGTCTTATTGAAACCTGTGAAGGAATGGTTAGCAGCTTTCATGATTCATGTGCTCCCTAAAAACCTGGGTGTTGATCTACATGAAAAAAAGTCCTTGTTTGTATTACACACCCCAATAGGTTACATTTCTGATTCCTGAATATGGGATATTATCAAAACAACTGAAAAAGCTGGTCATGGAAACTGGACCCTGTCACTATGTGAAGAATTTGCCTCTTTATGAATTAATGACTCAAATACATTAACATTTTTGTAAAGAACGGACGAGAAACTCTGCAGCATCTCTGAATGTGGCAAGACGGGGAATTCTCCTTAGACCACATCCTCGAGTTCTTCTCTCGTGTTCAATAGACCCGGGTGATAGTCCGTTTGTTCAGGTGCAGCGCCACTCCCCCAGCCCCCAGTGTTCCATCCTACTCTGGCCTGTGACCTCTTCAGGGGGTTCTGATGACACTCATCCACAAGGGTTGGAAGGAGACATTGTAAAATGAGGATATTCATAATCTTAAAACAACGATTAATGGAGAGGAAAGTCTCGGGTTCTGTGTGCTCTGATGCAACTGCTGTTGGGGTCTGGCTTCAGTGACCACTGTGCTCCCAACAGTCCCCTCAATGGCTGTCTCAGATATTTGATCTCCTGGTGCAACCACAGCAAATGTTGACAGAGCTGAGCGCTCGTGGTTCAGTGTCTTCCGTCAGATTTTGTGGCTCTGACCCTCCTATGCTCGCCACCTTCCCATTCCTATCTGCTGAGTTGATTGCTTTGTAGTTGTTTCCTAGGAGCCACTGTGTGTAACTGGATTTCACAGTGTCTTTAGGGACCCACCCTCACTACACGAGTCACTGTACAACAGTGACTTATCCTGGTGTTTCCCGTGTTCATCGTCTCCAGTGGAGCTGTGAAGAACCCTGCTTACTAGGAGCCTCTCTCATTCTCATGCTGCTGGGGCTGCTTATGAAGTGGAGCATCCCGTCTTTGATCTCATTGCCATTACTCTTTTCATCGATTATTTTGAAGTTGGATATGACTTTGTTAATATTGTGGACACTGGCTGTCACAGGAACTTTTATGTATCTTCGCCAACAGCTCTGTGAAGTAGTCCTGTGATCCCCATTTTACGGGGGGGACACTGAAGCTCAGAGAGATGGAGTAGCTTCCTTCACGTCACACAGTTTCTTGGTACATTTTGTGTCTCCACCTGGAGCTCCGCCTCTCAGGTGTGCGCACTTAGCTGGTGTTCCACTTTATGCCTCTCTGCCAGTCTCCCCAAAGACACACGCCCCATCCTGAGTCCATTGTCTGCTTGATGGCAGTTACCCTGCACAAACAGTCTCCAGGCAGGGATTGCACTAGCGGGGCATGGTCCTCCGACTTACTCTGGGCAGGTACTAGGTTCCTGGAGAGAGCTGGAGCAGTGGAAGATACTGACTGTCACTCACCTGGAAGGTTTGTTATGTAGAAATACTCCACTGACTTTTAGCAGGTGTCATGTTTTCTTTGTCTTCATTGCTCCTCTGGGCTTTCTCCTACAATCCATGCTGTGCAGTAACATAGAGTACAGAGACTGGTGAACATAATACTGTTACCCTGCACCAAATGGTCACATCACTCATTTTTCTAATTATGAAACAAATACACACTGAAAAAAAGTCAAATTGCACTGATCTATGTAGAGTAAAGTGAAACATTCCCCTTTCATCCCCTTCCCTGCAAACTCACTCTCCTACTCAGAAGGAAGTATTGTTAAGAGGTTGTGGCTTATTCTTCTGGAAATTTCTTATGAATTTATAAATACACAAAGTTTTTTTAAAACATAAATTTCATAACTACATCGTTTTGCAATTTGCTGTTTCCCAAACCGCATATCATAGACCTCTCTCTTTATCAGTGCACATCACTCTAACTTACCTTTTTAGAAGTTTTGGAGGTATTCCAAAGAATAGGTATACCATGATCTGTTTATATCTTCTTTGATAACAAAGGCTTACATCCAATTTCACTATTATACATAATGCTGCTATAAGATCCTTGTATGGAATTTATTACACTGCTTTCAGCTGCTCAATATGCTTTGTTTCCTTTTAGTCAGAGACTATGATATATTTTTAACAATTTTATGGGAATTATTTTATAGGGAATTTACTTTTATCACTGAATAACGACATTTATGTGGAAGCTGGACTTCAAGGTCATCCATCTCAGTATTCTGGAGAAAAATCATGAAACTTGGAAGGTATTATGCTTGCTCCATCACATTCTAACAAGTCATGTTAACAATGTGAGTTGAATCTTTGAATAGCCTCTACTTTCTCTCCTTAGATGAAGGATGACTTTTTCTTGTCTTGAAAACTTCTGACCCCAGGGGCTCTCACTTGGGCTTCAGAGAGGTTAAGATATTGTTGTTGTATCTATTTCTCTTCAGCTGTAGGCTGCGTTTTCTAAAGATCATAGAATTGAACATGGTCCAATTGATATATGTGATTTGGTTAAAAAATTCCAAGTAATGAACTCAACATAGGAATCTATATCTTTTGTTCTTAATAAAGAATTTCCTTTGATATCCTTAAGTCTCTGTGATTACTAGTAAAAACTCACCTATGGGAGAAGAGATGTGGTTCTGCTGGCAATGTCTGGCTTGAACACCCATAGTTAAGCCTGTCACATCTGTAGGTAGATTAGACTTGACCTCTTGATGACATCTGCCCTTGGTCTTTGACCTGGGAAAAATAAGAATTTAAAAAAGCTACTGTTATTAGCCCTCAATGCTAGAAATACTCATTAAAGAGTGAGTATGGTTTGGTAAACCAACGGGAGTATAAGCAGAACACAGTCATTAATATCTATAAAATTTCCAAAAATTCTAATTTTTAAAAATATAACTCTATTTTTGCCACAGTGTAAACTGTGTATATATGAATGAATTATCCCTCTGTCCATTTCTTAAGTTGCTTCCATTGATTTGATGGATTTATCTTCTAACCCGGATTCCAAGTGTGAAAGAACATCTTGGTCCTTCAAAAAAAAGAATCCATTGAGATTTAATTTTCTCTTAGCTCGGCATCCCACAGGTTTGAGGAATAAATGATCATGTAATGATACAATGATTTTGAAATCTAATTGTTAATTAGAAGGGTGTAAGAGATGATTGAATGGTGGTTCATCACCATGGTCAAGGGTATTGTACACATGGACATTTAAACACGATTCAGGAAGCTGCTTCAACCCCGTGACATCCCTGAGAACCACAGTGCAGGGGGATCTAGGCACAAAGCCGTCTGCCTCGATCTGCTGGATTACATGTAGATCCAGGTGTCTTGACAGTAGCTTCAGAGCAGCTAACTTTTATCTTTTTCTCCCCTTCCTTATCTCCAGTTTATCTCAAACAATCCTGATTACCATATTTTAAAGTAAGACCAATTATAGTCATCTACATGAGTTTCTTGTTCATTATTAGAGAGTGATAATCAAGGATACCATCAAATATCATTTAATTGACCTAATTAAATTTGTTGTACCTTATAATTGATTAGAAGACTACGTTTAGTTGCGAGTTTGATATTCACCAAGTGTGTTAATCTGCTTACAACTGCTATGTGCCTGACTCCTTGTAGAAGCGTATCTTTGGCCCATCACAAGATTTTAATGACTCAAATCATCATAAATTAAGATAACGTACTGTCTTTTGGATGATAGGGAGGCATATGGGTCTATTTTGGAAATATGCCCATCTGTCTTTGCTGCCCACGGGAAGTTGCTGTTTACTAGGTCTCCAGGTGGCTTACACCAACCCTAGGTCTGTAACAGCTTGGTGCCTCTACTTCTAATTGGGGTAGAAATAAAAGAGATCAGAGAGGTTTATTAAAGTTTTGGTTGCATGAAGTCTTCTATGAAGACCATCTATGCATATTGTTCTGGATAAGTCTCTGTTCCTAAGACTACTAGATACTTTAAGGGCTTGTCGGGAACTGTGAAAGGTCTGATATTTTACCTTTCCTGCAAACTAATAAGTTAGCCTACAATGGTTTTACAGATGCTGGCAAAAGACACGAGACCCATGGGTCAGAGACAAAGGACTTAATGACACAGCAATAACAGTGGCCAGAGTATCAGCATTTGCACTGGTTCATTAAATCCAACTTCCTACAGGGTGATACACAGTGGGCCAGGTGACATGCAGAGGACTGCAAGATCTCAGAGCCTAAGGAACTAAAATTTTTGATAACGGGCAGGATGTCTGCTAAACTTTGCCTTGGGGTGGTGTTATTTTTACTATACTGGGCAGTAAGCAAGCCTACCCTTTGCTCCAGAGGAAGCCACTATTTCTATCTTCCAAGGCTCACAGCTTTACACCCAATCCTTGAAAAGATAACCTGGTCTTACTTGTTTTCAAAGATAAGCTTGAATGAGACTTGATCATCATTCAGTTCTTCTGTTTCCTTTATTGAGATTGTGCAAATATGTTCTTTTCTCTGTAAAGTTCACTAACTTTATTCATACATAAGGGATGTTTTTGGTTTTATTTATTAAGTTGAAATTGTCTTATTAGAGGAAATGATGAAACTGTTATGGATTGGATCTGAAAGCATGCTTTTCCAGGAAAAATGTGAAAGAAGATCAGTGCTCACAGAACTTTGCCACAAGGAGCTGATAGCAACTTAAATGATTTTAATTTGAATAGTGTTTTTTACAACTTTCTTCCATTGACTTCATCCTCTCTGCTTCCTGTAACTCGCATATGGGAATGGGGCACTTTCAGGGATTCACTGAACTCATTTACAATATTCAAATGGTTTTGTTTGTTGTGTTTTTTTTTCATTGAGGTACAATTGACATACAACATTATGTCATTTTCAGGGGTACAACATAATGATTCAATGTTTGAGTATATATTGAAATGATCACCATAATAAGTCCAGTTAACATCCGTCCCCATACATAGTTACAAATGTTTTTCTCTTGTGATGATGACATGGCATATTTCAAGGTGCAGAAGAATCAACGATGGTGTCATACTTTTCTATATACAGCTTGATGAATTTGGACATAAGTATACAACCTTGAGACTGTCACCACCATCAAGGCCACAAACGTATCCATCACCTTCCAAAGTTTTCTCTCACCTCCTTTATTACTATCATTCTGTGGTAAGAACTCTTAGTATCTACTCTAGTAGCAAATGTGACATATGAAATAGAGTTTTGTTAGCTGAAGGCACTATGCCATATCCTACATCTCCAGAAATTATTTATCTTGATAACTGAAACTTTGTATCCTTTGACAATCAGCTCCACATTTCTCCATCTCCCAAGCCCCTGACAACCACCATTCTAACCTCTGCTTGTATGAATTTCACAATTTTAGATTCCACATATAAGTATTTGTCTTTCTCTGTCTGCCTTATTTCACTTAGCGTAATATCTTTTAGATCCTTCATGTTGTCAAAAATGGCAGGAATTCCTTGTTTTTTAAAGGTTGAAGAATATTCCATTTATTTATCCATTCATCCATCAGTGATGTTTAGGTTACTTCCATATCTTGGCTATTGTGAATTTGCTGCAATGAACATTAGAGTACAGGTATCTTTTTGAGACCCTGATTTCAATTCCTGTGGCCTTGTGGTATATACCAGAAGTGGGATTGCTGGATAATGTGCTAGTTTTCTTTTTTGGAGGAACATCCATAATGTTTTTCATAATGGCTGTACTAGTTTACATTCCCACAAGAGTTCCTTTTATTCACATCTTCACCAATATTCGTCATCTTTAGTTTTTCTGATAATCGCCATCTTAACAGGTGTGAAGTGATAGCTCATTGTGGTTTTGATTTGTATTCCCTGATGATTAGCAATGCCAAACACCTTTTGATACACTTATTGGCCACTTGTATGTCTTCATTGGAAGAAGTCTATTGTGGTCTCTTGCCCATTTTATAAATTGATTTGTCTTTTTGTTATTGAGCCAACAGAAAAAAAGGACAACAGAATTTCCAGGCGTTATGGATGCTTCCCAGTTGATGCAGATTGTTTTGTGTTTACACTGGTACCAAAAGATCATGTTTCGTGCTTTCTCTTCAGCTTGTTATAAGACCAGCAGTAGCTGCAACGTGGCAGATAATCAGGATCTTCTGCGTTTGGAGGTTTACAACATAAATGAGTGGTAAGGATTTTTTTATTTTCCCAAGGAAATTATTGTGATCATAGTCCATGGAATCCAGGATTAGATACGTATAGGAGAAAATTAAGGTGAGGATTGGTGATCTGGCATTACTTCTGATCTTGAGGGACAGGTATTTACTGTATGAATGTTTGAATAAAAATATTAGAGATCAGAGTGACGTCAGCATCATGGCAGAGTGAGCTTTCCCGTGAATTCTTCCCCCACAAGATACAACAAAAGCAACAGCCACAGACCAACAACGGAATCCCAGACAGTGAAAACCTAGAGAGGAGGGATCCACACTGCCACACATCTGAGAGCAGAACGTGCTGGGCCCCCGGAGGAAGTGGGGAGAGGTAAGGAGAACTCCGCTCCCTCCCCATCAGATCAGCGATCCCGGTCCGCGCGGCTCTCAGAGAGGGGGGAGGGGCGGCCCTCGGCACGAAACTGTAGCTCTTCGGGCTCTCTCAGCCAGTGGGAAACTCCTGCACAGAGGGCTCAGAGGAGCCACAGGGATACCATCAACATCTGAGCACCCCAGAGAGCGGATAAAGAATGGCAAACGAGAAGCATCCCACGTCAGGGACCCAGAAGGCATAAGAGAGAGCTCCCCCCTCCCCGCAACCCGGAGTCTGCAGCTCGACCAAACCTAGCGATCCGAGGCAGACCTGAACAAACTGGACTGGACCCGTGGATCACAGTGGGGAAAAAAAAAAAAAAACTGCGGATCGCAGCAGAAAAACTGGGGCAGAGCACAGGGGGCTTAGACTACACAACCCTTTACCACCAGACAGTGGCGGCAGGTGGAAATTGCAACCAGAGACTTCCAGGATGAGGAAACTCAAAACCAACACAGGAACCACAATGCAAAAATATATGCAATCACCAGACCAGAAACAAAATGACAAGCACCCAGAAATCAACCCCAAAGACACAGAAATCCATAAACTAAATGACAGAGATTTCAAAATAGCTATCATAAAAACACTCAACGAAATACGAGACAACACAGACAAACAATTCAATGAGATTAGGAGTTTCTTCACAAAAGAGATTGAAATCATAAAGAAAAACCAATCAGTGCTGATGGAGATGAAGAACACAATGGAGGAGATAAAGGAGAATCTGGAATCTTTAAAGAACAGAGCTGACAATATGGAGGAAAGAATTAGTACTTTACAGGATAGGAATACAGATATACTCCAGATGGAAGAAGAGAGAGAACTAAGACTAAAAAGAAATGAAGAAAGACTCCGAGAAATATCTGACTCTATTAGAAAATGTAACATAAGAATTATAGGTATTCCTGAGGGAGAGGAGAGGGAAAGAGGAACAGAGAGCCTATTCAAGGAAATAATAGCTGAAAATTTCCCAAATCTGGGGAAGGAGCAGGAAATACCAGTAAGCGAAGACAACAGGACGCCTAGATATATTAACAGACAAAGGCTTTCACCACGACACCTAGTGGTAAGGCTAGCCAGGTTCAACGACAAAGAAACAATATTAAGGGCAGCTAGACAAAAACAAAAAATAATGTACAAAGGAACTCCCATCAGGCTCTCAGCGGATTTCTCAACAGAAACTTTTCAGGCTAGAAGAGACTGGAATGATATATTCAAAATACTAAAAGACAAAAACTTTCAGCCAAGAATACTCTATCCAGCAAAAATATCCTTCAAATATGATGGAGAAATAGTAACTCTCCCAGATAAACAAAAGCTAAGGGAGTTCATGGCCACGAGACCCCCACTACAAGAAATACTCAAGAAGGCCCTCAGGCCTAAAAAAAAGAAGAGAAAGGGAACACAAAGCTTGGAGGAAGGAGAAAAGTAGGTAGACAAAATCAGAGAAATAGTAGATCTTTACCGGAATAGGTTAGCAACCACTTAAATACTAAACTCAAAGATCAAAGGAAGAAATTCACCAAAAATAAATTTAACCTCATCACTGTAAACACACAGCCACAACGCAAGATAGAATAAGGTATAACAAGAGCAACTTAGAAGGGGAAGAGGAAAGTGACTGAATTGATTTAGTATAAGGAAATAGGAGGCTATCAGATAAGGAACTATCTCATACACAAGATTTTTTGCCCAAACCTCAAGGTAACCACTAAACAAATAATCAAATTAAAACCACATATGACAAACAAAGAGAAAACTAGAAGAATCATAAGACAGAACAACCAAACTGAATTGGCAGTCCAAAACAAATGGGACAAGAAACAAAGGAAATGCAAAAGAACCAGAAAATAAGTGACAAAATAGCAATATTCAGCCCTCATATTTCAATAATTACCCTAAATGTAAATGGATTGAACTCTCCAATCAAAAGATACAGAGTGGCAGGATGGATTAAAAAGCAAGACCCAACAATATGCTGCCTTCAGGAAACACATCTTAGCACTAAAGACAAGCACAGGCTCAGAGTGAAAGGATGGAAGAAATACTCCAAGCTAATGGCAAACAAAAGAAAGCAGGTGTTGCCATACTCATATCAGACAAAGTAGACTTCAAGATAAAACAGGTTAAGAAAGACAAAGAAGGGAAATATATAATGATAAAAGGGACACTCCATCAAGAAGACATATCACTTATAAATATATATGCACCCAACATAGGAGCACCAATGTACATAAAACAACTATTAACAAACCTAAAAGGAGAAATCAACCACAACACAATAATAGTAGGGGATCTTAACACTCCACTTACAGCAATGGATAGATCATCCAGACAAAAAGTTAATAAAGAAATAGTAGACTTAAATGAAAAACTGGACGAGATGGACCTGGTAGACATATACAGAGCACTGCACCCAAAAACAGCTGACTACACATTCTTCTCAAGCGTGCATGGAACATTCTCTAGGATAGACCATATGTTGGGAAACAAAGCAAACCTCAATAAATTTAAGAAGATTGAAATCATAACAAGCATCTTTTCAGACCATAAGGCTATGAAACTGGAAATGAACCAGGAAAAAAAAACTGGGAAAGTGACAAAAATGTGGAGATTAAACAACATGCTACTGAACAACCAATGGATCATTGATGAAATTAAAGGAGAAATCAAAAACTATCTGGAAACAAAAGAAAATGATAACATGCCATATCAAACCATATGGGATGCAGCAAAAGCGGTCCTGAGAGGGAAACTCATAGCGATACAAGCCCACCTTAACAAACAAGAAAAAGCCCTAATAGGCAACCTTAAATTACACCTAACAGAACTAGAAAAAGAAGAACAAACAAAGCCCAAAGCCAGCAGAAGGAGAGAAATAATAAAAATCAGAGCAGAAATAAATGATATTGAGACCAAAAAAACAGTAGAAAGGATTAATGAAACAAAGAGTTGGTTCTTCGAGAAGATAAACAAAATAGACAAACCCTTAGCCAGGCTTACTAAGAAAAAAAGAGGAAAGGCTCAAGTAAATAAAATTAGAAATGAAAGAGGAGAAATTACAACGGATACCATGGAAATACAGAGGATTATAAGAGAATACTATGAGAAATTATATGCCAACAAATTGGACAATCTAGAAGAAATGGATAAATTCTTAGACTTATACAACCTCCCAAAATTGAACCAAGAAGAAATGGAGAATCTGAATAGACCAATAACAAGTAAAGAGATTGAAATAGTAATCAAAAACCTCCCAAAAAATAAAAGTCCAGGACCAGATGGCTTCTCCAGTGAATTTTACCAAACATTCAAAGAAGATTTAATACCCATCCTCCTCAAACTAGTCCAAAAAGTAGAGGAAGATGGAACACTTCCTGAATCATTCTATGAGGCCAACATCAATCACCCTGATACCAAAACCAGACAAAGACAATACAAAGAAAGAAAATTACAGGCCAATATGGCTGATGAACATTGATGCAAAAATCCTCAACAAAATATTGGCAAACCGAATACAACAATATATTAAAAAGATCATACACCATGATCAAGTGGGATTTATACCAGAGATGCAGGGATGGTTCAACATCCACAAATCAATCAACGTGATACATCACATCAACAAAACAAAGAATAAAAACCACATGATCGTCTCAATAGACGCAGAGAAGGCATTTGACAAGATACAACATCCATTTATGATAAAAACTTTCAATAAAATGGGAATAGAAGGAAAGTACCTCAACATAATAAAGGCCATATATGACAAACCCACAGGTAACATCATACTCAACGGGGAAAGACTGAAAGCCATTCCTCTGAGAACAGGAACGAGGCAGGGCTGCCCACTCTCACCACTCCTGTTCAACATAGTACTGGAGGTTTTGGCCAGAGCAATTAGGCAAGAAAAAGGAATAAAAGGAATCCAAATAAGTAACGAAGAAGTGAAACTCTCACTATTTGCAGATGACACGATTGTATATATAGAAAACCCTAAAGAATCTGTTGGAAAACTGTTAGAAACAATCAACAACTACAGCAAAGTTGCAGGGTACAAAATCAATCTACAAAAATCAGTTGCATTTCTATATGCTAATAATGAACTAACAGAAAGAGAGCTCAAAAAGATAATACCATTTACAATTGCATCAAAAAGAATAAAATACCTAGGAATAAATCTTACCAAGGAGGTGAAGGACCTATACAATGAGAACTACAAGACATTATTGAGGGAAATCCACGATGACATAAAGAAATGGAAAGATATCCCATGCACGTGGATTGGAAGAATAAACATAGTTAAAATGTCTATATTACCTAAAGCAATCTACAGATTCAATGCAATCCCAATCAGAATCCCAATGACATTCTTCACAGAAAGAGAAAAAAGAATACTAAAATTTATATGGGGCAACAAAAGACCCCGAATAGCTAAAAAAATCCTAAAGAAAAAGAACAAAGCAGGAGGCATCACAATTCCTGACTTCAAAATATACTACAAAACAATAGTAATCAAAACAGCATGGTACTGGTACAAAAACAGACACACAGATCAATGGAATAGAATTGAAAGCCCAGAAATAAAACCACACATATACGGACAGCTAATTTTCGACAAAGGTGCTAAGAACATGCAATGGAGAAAGGAAAGTCTCTTCAATAAATGGTGTTGGGAAAACTGGACAGCCACATGCAAAAGAATGAAAGTGGACCATGTGCTATCGCCATTCACAAAAATTAACTCAAAATGGATCAAAGACCTAAAGGTGAGACCTGAAACTATAAAACTCATAGAAGAAAATATAGG
The DNA here is from genome assembly GCF_020826845.1 of Diceros bicornis minor. Classification (NCBI taxonomy): domain Eukaryota; kingdom Metazoa; phylum Chordata; class Mammalia; order Perissodactyla; family Rhinocerotidae; genus Diceros; species Diceros bicornis. Next base: position 625,177 of record NW_026691791.1, read on the forward strand.
CAACACACTATTTGACATTGGTTTTAAAGGAATCTTTTCGGGTGATGTGCCTACCCAGACTAGGGAAACTAAAGAAAAAATAAACAAGTGGGAATTTATCAGATTAAAGAGCTTTTATAAGACAAATGAAACCAGAATCAAGATGAACAAACAACCAACCAGCTGGGAGAGAATATTTGCAAAACATACATCTGACAAGGGGTTGATCTCCATAATATATAAGGAACTCACACAATTGAACAACAAAAAAACAAACAACCCGATCAAAAAATGGGCAGAGGAAATTAACAGACACTTCTCCAAGGAAGATATACAGATGGCCAATAGGCACATGAAAAGATGATCAACATCACTAATCATCAGGGAAATGCAAATCAAAACAACACTAAGATGCCACCTCAAACCCGTTAGAATGGCTATAATCACCAAGACAAAAAGCAACACATGTTGGAGAGGATGTGGAGAAACAGGAACCCTCATACACAGCTGGTGGGAATGCAAATTGGTGCAGCCTCTATGGAAAACGATATGGAGATTCCTCAAAGAATTAAAACTAGAGATGCCCTATGATCCAGCCATCCCACTACTGGGAATCTATCCAACGCACCTGAAATCAACAATCCATAGAGGCTTATGCACCCCTATGTTCATTGCAGCATTATTCACCATAGCCAAGAAGTGGAAGCAACCTAAGTGTCCCTCGACTGACGATTGGATTAAGAAAATGTGGTATATATATACAATGGAATACTACTCAGCCATAAAAAAAGACAAAATCGTCCCATTTGCAACAACATGGATGGGCCTGGAGCGTATTATGTTAAGTGAAATAAGCCAGAAAGAGAAAGACAAACACTGTATGATCTCACTCATATGTGGAATATAAACCAACACATGGACAGAGAAAACTGTACTGTGGTTACCAGGGCAGTGGGGGTGGGGGGTGGGCACAAGGGGTGAAGGGAGTCATATATGGGGTGATGGACAAACAAAAATGTACAACCCAAAATTTCACAATGTTAGAAACCATTAAAACATCAATAAAAAAATAATAAAAAAAATTAAAAAAATATTAGAGATCAGGAATTTGTGGTGGGTGAATATGTTTTCTGAATTATTTACTTTTGAACATAACCACTTGGATTATGTGTACATCTGGGATGTGGAAGTAAGTAGTTAGCAGGGGGTGGTTGATAATATCACTATTGATTTAACCTCTATGAACACCAAGTGGTCAATGGATTAAGCAAATGAGTAGACAGAAAACACAGAAATGGTAAGAATTGGGATTTAGTAAAGGACTGGGGACTTACTGTCCTGAGTGGGAGTGCCAGGACTTGTGCAGTTGAGAGTGACAAGGACTAGAAAAAAATAGAATCACACTCAAACAAGGAGGGAGTGTTAACAGGATGGAGGGAGAGAAATGATCTGGAGTAGCCTTGAGTTTTGACCTTGAGCTTTCTGTTCTTGATGCAAATCTGCCTGATGACATCCCGGGACACAGGTCAGATCTATCCCCAGGGGATCAAGGGAGGGTGGAAGTACAAAACAGCCAGGATAATTCTCCTAATAAGGCAAGCTTCCTTTATCATTTGACCCACATTCATGATTGGTTTTTGTAGGGTAAGAGGAAAAGAAGGATGATAAGAAGGATGATAGTCACATCTTCGCAGACGTGGTGAACACAGAAGGAGCAGCAGTGGCCTGGCTTCTTCAGCACAGGTTTAGGCTGAGGGCTAAACCCACTGCAACAGCCTGGAGGAAGCTACATCCAGCAGGATGGACGTGCACGGAAGTCAGAGACCTGCTGATGGCACCAGCTCGGCAAATCCTCTTGGAACAGCCCAGCCAACACCACTGTGTCCCATAACCAGGGACCCCTGCCCAAAAATGGCACCCTGCTGCCCATGGGCTGAACAGATCCTTCTGCTTGTTAACCTGGACAAGACAGATGGGAATGTTTCAGAGAAAGTTCAAGTGAGAAACTATCAAACCCACAGCCTGCCCAGTCCCCCTGCCCCTCTCGCAACTCCTCTCTTCCCAGACCCACAGCCTCCACTCTATCTTGGTCATCAGTTCTCTGCTCAAGGACTCGTCTTGGCTATAGAGCTCCTTAAGTTTTTCAGAGCTTTACCCGAGGGGAGAGGAAAGAGGGAAGGATAAATTTAGGGATAATGTGAGGGGTCTGAGTGAAAATCCCTTTTCTTTGACAACCCAAGAGATTCAACCTGCCTGGAGGAGTGTTCTCACTGGGCTCCTCTGAGCGCTAAGGTCTCATGGGACTGGGAGGGGACTCTCCTGTCGGTCAGTGGGGTCTCCACTCCTCAGCTCTACAGAGCAGCTCTGTTTTGACCACTATGAGTTTCAACTGGCCATAGAGTTCTGTTGCTATAAACACTTGAAAATCTCCAATGTGGCTCAACCCAGTAGCTGATATTTAGGGAAACCGAGTCCTGAAGCAGAACTGGTTCACTAAGGACACCAGGAGAATTAGACACAAACTGCCGATGCCCAGGCCCTGTCCCAAGCATTTGCTGCCTCCCAGGAGTTCCCGGCTGACTGACGCGCCAACGGCAGACATACAGGAGATCCCCCATCCATCCTGGTCCTCCTATGGAGAGAGGACTACCTACAGGGAAACTTCCCCCCTGTGTTCTTTAGGTGGCTTGTGGAGGTTTTTTGCAGAACAGAGATGAGAGTGTGGAGCGAGGAGAAGTTCTTCCAAATCTCGCACTCCTGGGGAAGGGAAGAGAATGAGGTGTGAGGTTGGGCACTGGAGCCCCGCTTGCTCTAGCTTCAGTCCTCTTCTATTTAAATCTTCACTCCTGGATGAGACAGATGCTCAGGGAGCCCAAGAAGGACACTTAGGACCCAGAGAGTAACACTCACAAGGAGGAAGTGTTTAGCTCAACCCACGGAATTAGCCAGGTAGGAAGTGAGCATCCTCCCACTGGGACCTGGAGTCAAGGTCAGTGTGTCCCTGGCAGGAAGGGCCTAGGGACTTGCAGGAGGCTTAGACCACACACTTCAATGCTGGGAGCTGATAAAGGTGCAGAGGCAGTTCCCAAGTCTCCAGAGAGGGACTCCACTGGGCCTCCCATGGCACACCTGGACCACCTGGACCCAATGCTCTACCACCCTCGCCCTGTCCTGGGCTGTCATGCTCGGGTCCCCGAGGCAGGTGGTGATGACCAGGATGGCCACCATTCTAAACTGGTCGATGGTGGCCTGGATGGTGGGTGTCTAGAGCTCACTGTCAGGCTTGTTCTTGTTATGCCAGGTGGATCCCAGGCACTGAGAACGCACCACCTTCCAGAAGAGCTCCTGGGGAACACGGGGAGTGTCATCCAGCCTTGCCACATGCCACCTCTGTGTCCACAGACCCTAAAGTCCGATACAGGTGTCACAGTTTAGAGCTGGAGCTCAGGAAGCTCAGGATGTGGCCTGAGCCTTGTGAGAGTCCCTGGGTTTTCTTCTCTGTCCGCCGAGGGCACCCAGCACAGGATGACCAGGGACCCAATCCCAGCAGGGAAGGGAGAGGGGCATTTGCACCCAGCCCGTCCTGGCTAACTCCAAGCTTCAGATGGTGGCTCAACTCTGCTCATGCCAAGGGGGCATTTTCCCCCACCCTGATCTCTGCTCTGGTCCCACTCCCCATTCTGATGCATATTTCCCCATGGCATCTACAACCACTGGCCTGGTCTGTCTCCCTTGTAGTGAAGCACACATCAGGTGTCAAGTCCTGAGGCTGTTGAGCATCCTTAGGAGAAGGCTGGGCCACCGTGGACCTGGCTGCACACAGTGAGTTACCCTCCACCACTGATGGGCCAGGCCCTGCCCAGCTTTCCATCTCTTCTACCTCATGGAGCCAGCACAGCCACTCTGTGGAGCAGGTCCTGTTAGTGTCCACCTCTACGGTCTGCAGGTGGACAGCAAAGGCTTGGGGGTTCCGGAAGTTGCCCAGGTCATATGGTTGGTAAGGGGTGGAGCTGGGATTTGGGCCCAGATCATGGGAGTCTGGATCAGGTCTGGGGCAACGATGACAGAGGGAAGACCTGCTCCACCCTGCCCTGAGAGCCCAGCTGCTCACCGCATCCATCACGGTCAACCGCACTACCACCTGCTTAGGAGAGAAGGCCGTGACGTTGGGTTTCTTCTCACGCTCCTTAACAGCCGCAAGTGGAGACGGACTTCCCACTAGAAATGATGGTCCAGGTGACTCCAGCTCAGCAGCTCCCACTCCTGCTGGAGCCGATGTTGGCCCTTGCTCCAGCTCCAACACTGCTGGTGGAGGGGACGCTGGCTCCAATGCTAGAAGGGTTGGTGTCAACGGAGCTGTAGCCAGCTCTACCTCCACCACTGCCCACTGCTCTGTTTCTGCCACTGGCTGGAGCTCTGCAGCTGGCGCTACAGTGGGATAAAGATTAAGATTCACCCACATAGCTGACTTTCCATGTGTCCTTCTAAACACAGGAAAGATCCCACTTCCCTTCCAGGAATATCCAGCCTGAAGTCCCAGTTACCCTCTGCCTCTGCCTCAGTGGCCTCCAGAAGCTCACACCGGGCAAGGGTAAGAGGGTCATGGCAGCTCAGCTCCGAAACAGGCAAGGTTACCTGCGTGTACATCCCCTTTAGCTTGAAAAATGGACAGCCCCAGTCTGGTCATGCCCTAGTTCTGGTCCAAGCTGGTCATCTCAAGGTCCTGAGTGTGGAGACCCTCTGCTCCTGCTCTCATCTCAGAGCAGCACTGGATTGTATCTGTGGCCTCAGGCACCTTCCCCTTGCCTAGCGAGTTGGTGAAATTGAAACCATTGGGCAGCTTCTCAATGACCTTCTGACTGGAATTCTGCAAAGACTGTTCTGGACCTGGGCCAGAAGGAATCAGGGGCTGCCTGCACACTGCCACTGGGGTCAACCCCCAAGAGAAAGTCTGCTCCTCAGTTCAGGCACAGAGGGACATCCCTGCAAAGAACTGTGGTCAGGCAGGAAAAGTGATGAAACCTCTATGGCTCAGTAACATAAGAGTAGAGGAGCTCACCTTCTCATGCTGCCAGACATGACCTGGGTTATGAACATAACAGGCCCACCATGCTTCCGACACATAATAACCAGCTCCTGCCCAGGAATGGCCTGTCCCTCATACCCTGCCTTCACCCCTCCACACAAACACGCACAGACACACACACACATGATGAAGGGTAAGGGGTGTGGGGCTGATAAGGTGGGATCACAGTTGTGTCCTGGCGTGCACTAGCCTTTCCTGGGCTGTCCCGTGTTACCATTCACTGCCTCCTGCCAGACGCCCAGAGGCGTCGGGGATGAGGGCTGAGCCAACGTTGGCAACGACCAAAAAGTTTCTCTTTCGGGTTTTTTTTTAGCCTAGATCCTCCAAAAGTTGGGATACAACGACAAAATATTTTTGCCTGTTGACTGTCTCCAGTCATGTGAGCTGGATGGGGGGCTGTGGGTGCCTGGTTACCAGAGTTCTAAGATCTGTTGAGGTCTATGACCAACGAAGTGAGGTCATTTTTCAAGATTCCTTTACCTGGGCCCCTTCCCTCAATCAGACTTGTCCAGAGCTGCCCCCTGTGCCCTGGCTGCTAACCCTCCTCTCCCATGTCATCTCCTGAACTGTACACAAGGAGCCTACACAGCCCTAGCCACAGCTCCCTGGAAACCTAAGTCGGGTCCTAGCTTTGAGGAGACAGAGATGAATTCAAACCTCCTTTTTCTTACCAGTTCTTCATCCTGACAAAGTCCCTGTACCTCTCAGGTCCTCCCCAGTCTCTAAACCTGCACCATGGGGATCAGGCTAGAATCTACATCCTAGGGATGTCACTCGGTGTATATGACATAATATCTATTACCCCTGTGGGCTGGTGTCACATGTACCTAAGGCACAAACTTAGAGATGGAAGAACAACAAGAAGGGGTGACAGGTAGCAGGGAACACCACTCAAAACAGGCCTGGGTTCTAGCAATGTGATATTGGAACAGTCGCTTCCAACTTGGCCTCATTTTCAGGTCAGCATCATGAGGGGGTTGCAACTAATGGAAATTTAGATACTGCCATCCTGTGGTATAAAACCATTCAACTGTTTCCTGTTTAATGGAGAACGTGACCCAAGTGCCTCGTCTTGGCCTATGAGGCGGGCAATCTCCACAGTGGTACCCCGTAAACCCCACCAATGGTATAGCCATCCCAGTGGAACCACTAAGTAGTTAGTAACTGGCTTCTTAACATAATAACAGCAAAAATGATGGGATGTATTGTCTAAATTTTAACTAAATAAGTCACTCACTTCCTCTTACTCCCTCTTTCATGTCCCATCTCTCTCTCTCTCTCTCTCACTGTGCTGAATCCCTGTAACTGAGGAATCAAATACCAGTGTTTTCGGGCTGCCCAGTGTGGACGCCTAGAGAGGAGAGAAGCACGAGATTGCCCAGGCCAACAGACAGAAAGAAACTCAGGCTCTCAGTCCAAACTGAACCCTGAAGGCTGAGAGTGAACTTGGGGGCCAGTCCTCCCCCAGTTGAGCCTCACTTGCAGGCCTCACAGGGTGGTGATGAGGTAAGAGGGAAGAAAGGACTGTGGGAGCTTTCTGCCTGCTCCACCTGGAAAGGTGAGGGCGAGAACAGTGTCATTGTGACACTGAGTCCTCAGGAGAACCTGTGAGGTAGTTGGAGTTCTCACACATTCCAGATGAGGAAACAGGCTCGCGGAGGCCTGGCCCAAAGCTCAAGCTCACACCCAGAGTAAGAGTTGGAGCTTGGCTTGTTCTAGAATCACAACACCTTGGAGGATGGAGTGCTATTTGTACCAGTTGCCTGGAGTCAGATGTCCACGGTCAGAGGCCAGTGGTGCTGGAAAGAAATGGGGGGGGGGACTATGGCCTTACTGACACTCTCCTCGACCCTGGCAGCAGGGGCCATCCACGTTTGCAGCCCCACAGATCAGCCTCCAGAGAGTGCAGGAGAAGCAGCAATAGCAGCAGCAGGTGAGTGTGCCTGTGGGGGAGGGGCTCTGCCCTCCCAGCTGGAGGCCCTCAAATCAAGAGAGGAGGCCCCTTCTTCTTGGTGCCACAATGCCTGAATCCCCCAGTAGAAGTTACCAGGAGGAGGGCCTGGAAGAGCTGGTGCAGGATGGGTTTGTTGTGGGGAGGGCCAGGGGCGCACACCCTGTGATTTGCCAGAAGCTGGCCCTGGGAGGTGAGGAGGAAGAGTGTGGTGTTCTTGGGCTGTGAAGGGAGGAGGAGTTGATGGGAGGCTGCTAAGGGTCCTAGGCTGCTCCCTGTGGTAACCCTGGGGTGGGCCATGAGGCTGAGGGTGAGGACTTTTCAGGGGAGTGTCTGCAGGGGGTCGACTTGAGAGCAAGGACTCATCCCACCCACACATCGATGTCACAGAGTACCATCCCATATCTTGGCATTTTCCTTGGTCACCTGCTGATGTTGCACCTGCTGATAGGTGATACTCTCGAAGTGGGTGAAACTGAGGACCAGGTAGGGAGGACCAGGATCCTGAGCCTTGTGATGAGGAGCCCCCGAACTGAGCTCTGAGCTCTCAGCACTTGGCACATCTCCTGTCATAAGAGTCTCTCAGCCACCCCTGGGAGCTGGGGCATCAGGCCCATCTTAGGGATGAGTGAACAGAGGCTCCACCTGAGACACCCATTCTGGTTCCTCAGGCTGGGGAAGCTCAGAGCTGCCTGATGGCACAGATGCATGAGGTTTTATCTGAGCTGGACTCAGCCTCTCCCTCCCACGCTGCCCATGGAGGGAGAGATAATTCGGACCCCTCCAAGTCAGGCAGCACATAAGTGGCTAAGCAGTCCCGTCTGCCTGAGGCCTCACCCTCCATGTCCGTCATCAGAGAGGGTTGTGCTGCCAGGTCCCTCAGCCTCTCCCACATGTCCTGCTTTTCTGGAGACCAGAGCCCGGCCTAGGTCCAAGTCCTGATTTCTGTACATGCCTGGCTCCCACTGGTGACCTGGAAGTAGTGCAACTTGAGAAGGGGTGGGCATAGGGGGTTAGTCAGGCTAGGGGGCTCTGTCTGATGCACTCTGGCTCTCTGCCTTCCAGGGGAATGAGATCAACCTGAGAAGAGGACTGAAGTGAACAGCTGCTGCACCACCTGCAGGAGAGGGGAAGGAGGAAGAAATCAGAGACCCTCAGGGCACAACAGTCCCTGGCTCCACCCCCTGTATCTTACATTTAGTGGAAGAGTTTGATAACAGAGAAGTGGGAGACCCAACCAATTGGCGGGTGGGTTGAGGGGAGGATGGCATCAAGGAAAACTTCCTGGAGGAGGGGCTGATTATTCTCATTCTGTGAACAAGTAGAGCCTGGATGGAACTGGAGGGAAGGAGTGTTTTCAGGACTGGTCCCTGGCCCCCTCCTCACCACCCACAAGGTCCATGAAGCATCCCCGACCCAGGCCCTATCTGTGTCCTCTCCTTCCATCTGGTCCCAGGAATACCCACTCATGAGGGAGATCCTTCTTCTCCAGGTGGCTGCAAAGAATTGCAAGCTAGAGCTCGAGGAGCGATTTGGGGTCTGGTTCCAGGACATGGATCTGCTCAACGAGAATGATAGGTAAGGCCGGGCAGGAGTTGGGTGAGGGCAGGCATGGACTCTCCCTGTTGGCCAGTCCAGAGGGCCTGTCTCCGTGGCTCCCCACTTAGCCCCAGGCCTTATTGCATGGCGACCTCTGGGACACCTAGACTCCAGCTGCTGGGAAGGCAGTGGGACGACACCTGAGGTGTGTCTCCTGGTAGGCTCACAGGTGCCTTTCTGTCCTGGAGCTACAGCCTTTCCTGCCAGCTGCACCCCCAGACCTAGTTGGCAAGCAGAATACTCAAGGAAAAGAAGAACCCGCCATCATCAAGGTCAGGGGTGAGTGAGTGTCTGGGCCGTGGTGACTGACTCCTAGGGGTTCAGTAAATCTTCGGGCTAAACGTGCCCTTGGGGAGTCGGACAGCTGGCACTGGGATCCCAGCTCCACTACTGAGCAGTCCTGTGACTGGGGTGACTCTCTTCAGCTTCCTGAGACTCCATTTCCTCCTCTGTGAAATAGGTGATACTAAATGATCTCTTGCGTGGCAGGGACAAATGGAGTACTGGTGGCTGACAGCACTGAGCACAGAGTCTGGAGCACTCAGTGTAGTGGGGACAGGGTGGGGGCCATGATTCTGAGGGAGGTCCCCCAGGATAACCCAACTCTTCTATTCAGTCCCCAGGCCCCAACACGGAGCCCTGTACTAGTGTCAGATCACAGCCCCATCCTCAGCAGCGGGGACACAGCTGGGAGGCTTTCAATGCACTGGGCCAACTCCTCCCACCTGAAAGGAAGGGGAGCATTGTAAGCTGATATCTGAGGTCCCCTGAAACCCAAGAGAGAGGGGACGACCCCACCCCAGCTCCCTGATGTCTCTACTCCAGCACCTATTCACACATTGGGGAGGGGCAGTAGTTATTTGTTGTAAACTATAAACGCCATATTTGAATATTATATTAAAGTCCTGTTCCCTTAAGAGCCTGGGAGTTGTGGTGTGCTTCTGTCGCTTTCTGTAGGCATGTAAGTGAGACACTGAATCTCACATTTCTCCCTGAAGCACGAACTCTTCTGGGTCGTCAGCTTATTGTATGTGGGCGAAGGGAGAAGGGCCAGCCCCTTCCCTGGCTAGTGAGGACACTCCCAAGTCCCCCTAGTTCCAAAAACCAGTTCATTTCAGTATCATTCAGCTCCTCCAGGAGCAGACATGGCCCCCGCCCGTTCTCTTGGGATTTTAAGGTTGAAGTTACTTTCACAGGCAGAGCAACAACCACTGAAATGTGGGTGTCTTTAAAACAGCACTACCCAGGACAAAGTCGTGCCACAGGCAGGGGCTGCCTTTCTCCATTCTTGAGGAACAAGGAACGTTTTCTGCTTCTCATTTTGAGATTTCTTTTGACTAAATTTTAGGAACTTGTAGTTATCTAGTTCAATCTCTGGAATTACATCAGCTCTAAGTGGGGAAAACAATGTAAAAAGATAAAAACGTGCACGTTGAGAAGACAAGGCCCAAGAAAACTCATTTGCAAATGGACTAAAGGCAGGCAGGACCTCGCTCCTGAGGCCCCTCTAAGGGCTCCGTGTTCACCCCTGACCTGGATTTGAATCCTTCTGCGATCCTTGTCTAGGACTATGAATTCCTTTTCCTGCTTGTTCTGTATCCAGGAGGAAAGATTTGTGATGCAGCTTTTATGGCTATTGCTGGGCTTTGTTCCATAAACATGACTGCTCCCTGTGAACTAGGATTTTCAGCACCCCTGCCTTCCTTATGCAATTCCGTTTAGGGCAGAAATTCCCCAGAAGACTCCAATCCTCCTCCCTCGCTTGGCCTGATGGATCCTGGGTGAGCTCTACTTTGCAAGTATAAGGGACCATAATCCTGGCCAGTGAGTGACCTCACACTGTCCCTTGCTGTCCATGGTGACTTCTAAGCCCGTGTCATTCTGAGGTCCATGGTCTTGGACAATCCTCCAGTTTACACACTAAGTGTTGGTGTTACCAACTCATCCAAATGGGGCAATTGGGCCCGAGCCCATAAACTGTGTAGCCTCTGGGTTTTTGTGTTTTGGTCCCCAGTCCTGTGCTGTGGTTACATTACCACCACCTGCTGGGGTGTGAACACTGTTTGGAGCTTTCAAAGATGAGGCATGACAGGGGTGTGGGGGGCTCCAGCAGGGAATACCACGGAACAGATGGTCCATGGACGTGCATGAACACAGCCTTATCAATTAAAATACTGAAATGTTTCCCATCTGGTGGTGAACAGACAGTGCTCTGAGCTCGCACCAAGAACCCACCCCATGACTAGGAGCTTTAAAATGGTTACCAAGTGGCATTTTGAACCTCATCCTTTGGGAACACCTTGTAAGACAAGGACCAGATGAATCGCTTGGCACTTGTGAGTTATCCCCTCATTTCTGATGGCTGCAAGTGTCACCCAGACACGCAGGCTGCACTCTGCCAAGGAAGTCTTCTCAGGACACCCAGAAGCTGAAAATGAATCCTGGTTCCCGGCATCTCAAGCTCTTCCTGACATGGCACAGCCACCCTGGAAAGTGATTTGGTAATGGAAAGACTGGGAAGGCTGTACTTTCCCTCCAAAGAGAAAAAGAAGTGCCAACAGTGAAAGCTTGATCCCTCAAATAGACAATTAAATCCCACCAAGCAGTGGGTTCTTTCAGCATTACTGATGCTGAAAAGATCTCTTTTGATAATAGCACGATTCCCCAACTGCCATGTTCATCTCCATGAATCAAATTTCCAACATATATGGATCTAAAAAACTGAGGGAAATCTGGTATTTCCTTAGATGCAACTCTGCATTAGCATGCAAAAGAGCACAGAAAAATGGAGACCTAGAAGTAAATATCTAATTTGAGAACATAGACACAAAGGTTTGTTTGAAATAATATTTTGGAATCTATTGTAATATTATACAAAAAGAATAATCCATTTTTAGTAGGTTTTGCTGTGACTGTGAGGGAAAAAACTGAATCATCCCGTGACATTGATAACTCGCTGCTGACTTTAAAGTACAAATAAATAATATACATAGTAAAGGAAAATGAGAGAACAGCATGAAAAAGGAAGATCTTTCTCTCCTCACCTGAAACTCAACCTCTCACCTAAGAAAGAAACTGTTGTCTATATTTTCTATGTCTCGAAGCAGAGTTTAATAAAAGAAAAGTATCAATATATTTTAAAGTTTCAAGAGCTCAAAGCAAGGAATCATTAGGGACACTGCCAAGAGACCTCACTGAGGTGCCTGCTTCATTTCATCTGCTGTCAGGATGGTCTTCTTAGACCCTCATTTTCTCTGCCTTTCTAGCAAGTCTGTCCGCCATCAGTACTATCATCAGTCTCGCTCCTGTGCTCTTCACTGCCCTTTCCTTCTTCCTGATACCTCCACAGTGGAGCTGTGGAATGCACAGATCAGTTCCTGGAATCATCTCTGCCAAATCTAAAGACCAGTAGGAGTGGGAATGGGACCTGGAATGCAGACCACCTGCGAGCACACCTGGCAGGGATTCACCTGTGTGACTAGGTGCAAGTTTTTACAACGTTTTGGCAAGATTGAAAGGACTTACATGTTGTTCTGCACTGCGGCAGGCCTGGAGTCCTTGAGGTCTCTCAGGCCATCAGATCTGGTGGGGATGGTCCAAGTTGTCCTCTCAGAGACGCGTCATTGCCAGGATAGGATGGGATTCTAGTAACTGGCCTCTTGAATATGTCACTGGACATCCTCAAAAGAATGGAAATGCTTAAACCAGGCTTTGCTTTGGACTGGATCCAACTGTGGATTGCTGGATCATAGGCTAGTTTTCATTTTTGGAGGAAATTCCATACTATTTTCCATAATGGTTGTACTAGTTTACATTCCCACGAGGGTTCCTTTTCTCCACATCCTCACCAACATTTGTCGTTTTTAGTTTTTTTGATAATCGCCACAGTTACACTGCTTCTTCTGTGAAGATGTGACTTATCATCCTTCTTTTCCTCTTACCCTATAAAAACAAACCATGAAACTGGGTCAAATGATAAAGGAGGCCTGCATTTTTAGGACAATTATCCTGGCTATTTTGTACTTCCACCCGCCCTCTACACTCTCGGGATATATCTGACCTGTGTCCTGGGATGTCATCAGGCAGATTTGCATCAAGAACAGAAAGCTCAAGGTCAAAACTCAAGGCTCCTCCCTATCATTTCCCCCTCCATCCTGTTAACATGCCCTCCTTGTTTGAGTGTTAGTCTATTCTCTTCTTTTCCTTGTCACTCTCAACCTCACAAGTCCTGGCACTCCTTCTTAGGACAGTCGGCCCCCAGTCCTTTACAAAATCCCAAATCTTACCATTTCTGTGTTTTCTGTCTACTTATTTGCTTAATCCATTGACCACTTGGTGTTCATAGAGGTTAAATCAATAGTGACATTATCAACCACCCCCTGTTAGCAACTTACTCCCATATCCCAGATGTTCACATAATCCAAAGGTTACGTACAAAAGTAAATAATTCAGAAATCATATTCACCCACACCAAATTCCTGATCGCTAATATTTTTATTCAAACACTCATACAGTAGATACCTGTCCCTCAAGATCAGTAGTAATGCCAGATCAACGATTCTCTCCTTAATTTCCTCTTACAACTATCAATTCTGGATTCTATTGACTATGATCACAATAATTTCCTTGGAAAAATAAAAAATTCCTTACCACTCAATTATTTTGTAAACCTCCAAACCCAGAAGATCCCGATTATCTGTCGTACCGTAGCTACTGCTGGTCTTATGACAAGCTGAAGAAAAAGCACGAAACATTATCTTTCTGTACCACTATAAATAGAAAGCCATCTGCATCAACTGGGAAGGACCCATAATGCCTGGAAATTTTGTTCTCTTTTTTTATTTGGCTCAAAAACAAAAAGACAAATCAATTTAAAAAATGGGCAAGGGACCAGAGTAAAATTTTTCCAATGAAGACATACAGTTGGCCAGCAGGTGTATGAAAAGTTGTTCAGCATCACAAATCAGGGAACGCAAATCAAAACCACAATGAGCTATCATTTCACACCTCTTATGATGGCGATTATCAAAAAAACTAAAGATGACAAATGTTGGTGAGGATGTGGAGAGAAGGAACCCTCGTGGGAATGTAAACTAGTACAGCCATTATGGAAAATAGTATGGAGGTTCCTCCAAAAATGAAAACTAGCCTATGATCCATCAATCCCACTTCTGGTATACACCCACAGGAATTGAAATCAGGGTCTCAAAGAGATATCTGTCCTCTAATGTTCATCGCAGCAAATTCACAATAGCCAAGATATGGAAGTAACCTAAACGTCACTGATGGATGAATGGATAAAGAAATGGAATATTCTGCAGCATTGAAAAAAGAAGGAATTTCTGCTATTTTTGACAACATGAATGCACCTAAAAGACATTGTGCTAAGTGAAATAAAGCAGACAGAGAAAGGCAAATATTCCCTTATTTGTGGAATCTAAAATAGTCAAACTCACACAAGCAGAGGTTAGAATGGTGGTTGCCAGGGGCTGGGGAGATGGAGAAATGGAGAGCTGATGTTCAAAGATACAGTTTCAGTTATCAAGATAAATAAGTTCTGGAAATCTAGGATACGGCATAGTGCCTACAGCTAACAAGACTGTATTGCATACGTTACATTTGCTAATAGAGTAGATATTAAGAGTTCTTGCCAGAGAATAATAGTAATAAAGGAGGTGAGAGAAAACTTTGGGAGATGATGGATATGTTTGTGGCCTTGATGGTGGTGACAGTCTCAAGGGTGTATGCTTATGTCCAAATTCATCAAGCTGTATATGGAAAAGTATGACATCATCGTTGATTCTTCTGCACCTTGAAATATGCCATGTCCTCATCACAAGAGAAAAAATTTGTAACTCTATATGGGGACGGATGTTAACTGGACTTATTGTGGTGATCATTTCAACATATATACAAACATTGAATCATTATGTCGTACCGCTGAAACTAATTTAATGTTGTATGTCAACTTTATCTCAATTAAAAAAACACAACAGACAAAACTATTTGAATACTGTATATGAGTTCAGTGAATCCCTGAAACTGCCCATTCCAATATGGGAATTACAGGAAGCAGAGAAGATGATGTAAGATGGAAGAAAGTTGTACAAAACAGTATTCAAATTAAAATCATTTAAGTTGTTATCAGCTCCTTGTGGCAAAGTTCTGCGAGCAACTATCTACTGTCACATTTTTCCTGAAAAAACATACTTTAACATCCAACCCATAATAGTTTCATCATTTTCTCTAACAGGAAAATTTCAACTTAATAAATAAAACCAAAAGCATTTATTATGTATGAATAAAGTTAGTGAACTTTACAGTGAAAAGAGCATATTGCACCATCTCAATAAAGGAAACAGAAGAACTGAATGATGATCAAGTCTCATTCAAGTTTATCTTTGAAAGCCAGTAAAAGCAGGCTGTCTTTTCAAGGATGTGTGTAGAGCTGTCAGCCTTGGAAGATAGAAATAGTGGCTTCCTCTGGAGCAAAGGGCAGGCTTGCTTACTGCCCAGTATAATAAAAATAACACCCGGTCCCAGGGCAAAGATTAGCAGACATCCTGCCCGTTATCAAAGATTTGAGTTCCTTAGGCTCTGAGATCTTGCATCTCTCTGCATGTCACCTGGCCCACTGTGTATCACCCTGTAGGAAGTTTGATTTATTGAACCGGTGCAAATGCTGATACTCTGGCCACTGTAATTGTTGTGTCATTAAGTCCTTTGTCTCTGACGCATGGATCTCGTGACTTTTGCCAGCATCTGTAAGACCATTGTAGGCTAACTTATTGGTTTGCAGGTAAGGTAAAACACCAGACCTTTCACAGTTTCTGACAAGCCCTTAAAATAACTAGTAGTCTTAGGAACAGAGAGCTATCCAGAACAATATGCATGGATGGTCTTCATAGAAGACTTCATGCAACCAAATCTTTAATAAGTCTCTCTGATCTCTTTTATTGCTACCCCAAGTAGAAGGAGAGGCACCAAGCTATTACAGACCTAGGGCTTGCGCAAGCCACCTGGAGACCTAGTGACAAGAAACTTTCAATGGGCAGCAAAGACAGATGGGCATATTTCCAAAATAGACCCATGTGCCTCCCGGTCATCAAAAAGACAGTGCATTATCTTAATTTATGATGATTTGAGTCATTAAAATCTTGTGATGGGCCAAAGATACACTTCTAAGAGGAGTGAGGCACATGGTAGTTGTAAGTAGATTAATACACTTGGTGAATATCAAACTCTGAACCAACTTTAGTGTTCTAATCAATTAAAATGTACAACAAATTTATTTAGGTAGATTAAATGATATTTAATGTTATGCCTGATTGTTACTCTTCAATAATGAACAAGAAGCTCATGTAAATAACTATAATTGGTCTTACTTTAAAACATGATAGTCAGGACTGTTTGAGATAAGCTGGAGAGAAGGAAGGGGAGAAATAGACAAAAGTTAGCTGCTCTGAAGCCACTGTCAAGACCTCCGGATCTACGTTTAACCCAGGAGATCGAGGCAAAGTGCTGTTCCCCTAGATCCTCCTGCACTGTGGTTCTCAGGGATGTCACAGGGCTGAAGCAGCTTCCTGAATCCTGTTTACATGTCCATGTGTACAATACCCCTGACCATGGGGATGAACCACCATTCAATCATCCCTTACAACCCTCTAATTAACAAGTAGATTTCAGAATCATTGTATCATTACATGATAATTTATTCCTCAAACCTGTAGGATGCCGAGTTAAAAGAAAATCAAATATTAATGGCTTATTTTCTTTGAAATACCAAGATGTTCTTTCACACTTAGAATCCTGATTAGAGGATAAATCCATCAAATCAATGGAAACAACTTAAGAAATGGACAGAGGGATATTTCATTCATATATCTACACTTTTCATTGTTGCAAAAATAGAGTTACATTTAAAAAAATTAGAACTTTTTGAAATTTCATTAAAGATTTTGTTCTGCTTATATTCCCTTTGGTTTACCAAATCAAACTCACTCTTTAATGGGCATTTCTAGCATTAAGTGCTAGTAAAAACAGTTTTTTTAAATTCTTATTTTTCCCAGGTCAAAGAACAAGGACAGAGGTCATAGAGAGGTCAAATCTAATCTACCTAGGGATGTGGCAGCCTTAACTATGGATGTTCAAGCCAGACATTGCCAGCAGAACCACATCTCTTCATCAATAGGTGAGTTTCTACTAGTAATCACAGAGACTTGAGGATATCAAAAGAAATTCTTCATTAAGAACCAAAGTTATAGGGCCGGTCCAGTGGCTTAGCAGTTAAGTGCACGCGCTCCGCTGCTGGTGGCCCTGGTTCGGATCCCGGGTGCGCACCGACGCACCGCTTCTCTGGCCGTGCTGAGGTCGCATCCCACATACAGCAACTAGAAGGATGTCAGCTATAACATACAACTATCTACTGGGGGTTTTGGGGAAAAAATTAATAAATAAAAAAACTTTAAAAATGAACCAAATTTATAGATTCCTATCTTGGGTTCATTACTTTGAATTTTTGACCCAAATCATATATATAGATTGGACCATGTTCATTTCTATTTTCTTTAGAAGATGCAGCCTACAGCTGAAGAGAAACAGATACAACACCAACATCTTATCCTCTCTGAAGCCCAACTGAGAGCCCCTGGAGTCAGAAGTTTTCAAGACAAGAAAAAGTCATCCTTCTTCTGAACAGAGACTGTAGAGGCTATACAAACATTCAACTCTATTTATTTTGTTTTTTATTTTTGCTTTGTGAGGCAGATCGGCCCTGAGCTAACATCTGCCAATCCTCCTCATTTTGCTGAGGAAGACTGGCCGTGGGCTAACATCCATGCCCATCTTCCTCCACTTTATATGGGACGCCACCACAGCATGGCTTGACAAGCAGTGCGTCAGTGAGTACCTGGGATCTGAACCCGCAAAGCTTGGGTCGCCGCGAACCCCGGGCCACCACAGTGGAGCACGTGCACTTAACCGCTTGCGCCACCGGGCCAGCCCAAACATTCAACTTTAAATTGTTAACGTGACTTGTTAGAATGTGATGCAGCAAGCATAATATCTTCTAAGTTTCATGATTTTTCTCCAGAATACTGAGATGGATGACCTTGAACTCCAGTTTCCACATAAATATCTTGATTCAGAGATAAAATTAATTTCCCTATAAAATAATTCCCATAAAATTGTTAAAAATATATCATAGTCTCTGACTAAAAGGGAACAAAGCAAATTGAGCAGTTGAATAGCAGTGTAATAAATTCCATACAAGGATCTTACTGTAGCATTATGTATAATAGTGAAACTGGAAATAACCCCATCTCTTTCAAAGAAGAAATAAAGAGATCATGGTATGCCTGTTCTTTGGAGTAGCTCTAAAACTTCTAAAAAGCTAAGTTAGAGTGACGTGCACTGATAAGGAGAGACGTCTATGATATATATTTGGGAAACAGCAAGTTGCAAAACGATGTAGTTATGTAATTTATTTATATTAAAAAATCTTTATGTGTATTTATAAATTCATAGGAAATGTCCAGAAGAATAAGCTGCCACCTCTTAACAATAGTTCCTTCTGAGTAGGGGAGTGAGTTTGCAGGGAAGGGGATGGAAGGGGAAAGTTTCACTTTACTCTACATAGATCTGTGTAATTTGACTTTTTTTACAAAGTATGTAATTCTTTCATGATTAGAAAAATGAGTGATGTGACCATTTGGTGCAGGGCAAAAATATTATGTTCACCAGTCTCTGTACTGTATGTTACTGCACAGCACGGACTGTAGGAAAAAGCCCAGAGGAGCAATGAAGACAAAAAGACATAACACCTGCAAAAAGTCGGTGAAGTATTTCTACATAAGAAACCTTACAGATGGGTGATGGTCAGTATCTTCCACTACTCCAGCACTTGCAATGAACCTAGAACCTGCCCAGGGTAGGCTGGACGACCATGCCCTGCTAGTCCACTCCCCACCCAGGGCCTGTTTGTGCAGGGTGGCTGCCAACTAGCAGACAATGGACTCAGGATGGGCCGTGTGCCTTTGGTGAGGCTGGCAGAGAGGGACAAAATGTAACACCAGCTAAGTGCACACACCTGAGAGGCGGAGTTCCAGGTGGAGACTCAAAATGCACCAAGAAACTGTGTGAAGGAAGCTACTCGACATCTCTGAGCCTCAGTGTCCCCCCTGTAAAATGGGGATCACAGGCATACTTCACAGAGCTGTTGGGGAAGATACATAGAAGTGCCTGTGACAGCCAGTGTCACATTATTAACAAAGTCATATCCGACTTCAGAATAATCGATGAAAAGAATAATGTGATGAGACCAAAGACGAGATGCCCAGCTTCATAAGCAGCCCCAGCAGCATGAGAATGAGAGGAGCTCCAACTAAGCAGGGTTCTTCACAACTCCACTTTAGAGGACGAACATGGGCTACACCAGGGTAAGTGGCTGTTGTACAGTGACTCGTGTAGTGAGGGTGGGTCCCTAAAGACACTGTGAAATCCAGTTACACACAGTGGCTCCCAGGAAACAACTACAAAGCAATTAATGCAGCAGTTAGGAATGGGAAGGGGCTGAGCAGAGGAGGGTCAGAGCCACAAAATCTGCCGGAAGACACTTAACCACGACGAGCGCCCAGCTCTGTCAACAGCTTCTGTGGTTGCACCAGGAGATCAAATGTCTGAGGCAGCCATTGTGGGGACTGCTGGGAGCACAGTGGTCACTGAAGCCACACCCCAACAACAGTGCATCGGAGCACACAGACCCAGAGACTTTCCTCTCAATTAATCCTTGTTTCAAGATGAGGAATACCCTCACGTTACACTGTCTCCTTCCAACACTTGTGGACGAGTGTCATCAGAAACCCCTGAAGAGGTCACAGGCCAGAGTAGGATGGAACACTGGGGGCTGGGGGGTGGCGCTGCACCTGACCACACGGACTATCACCTGGGCATGTTGAACACGAGAGAAGAACCCGAGGATGTGGTCTAACGAGAATTCCCCGTCTTGCCACATTCAGAGACACTGCAGAGATTCGCATCCTTTCTTTACAAAAACGTTGAAGAATTCATGTGTCATTAATTGATAAAGAGGCAAATTCTTGACAAAGTGACAGGGTCTAGTTTCCATGATCAGGTTTTCCAGTTGTTTTGATAATAATCCACATTCAGTAATCGGAAATGTAACCTATTGGGGTGTGTAATATAAACAAGGACTTGTTTTCATTTAGATCAACTCCCAGACTTTTAAGGGTGACATAAATCAGAAAAACTGCTAATCATTCCTCCACAGGTTTCAATAAGACTTTTAAGTTAATTTACCAATCTCAGGAAAAGAGAATATGGCAATTCAAGATTTTTGTTTCTGCATTCAAGCGTACAGTACAGCCAAGAGAATGAGAAGCAAAAAATTAACAAGAAAGTCTTGCTTGCATTTTATCTTTTGCAAATGAGCAGGATATTTTATGTTCTGTTATTTTCACTGATGTAATCAATTTTTAAAGAATACGGTACATCTGACTATCCCAAGGCGTGTTTATCCGGGAACCTTGCCTGAATCCAAAGCAGAGATCTTAAGGCTGACGGGTTTCAAATACTGCCCAGGTGCTGTCTACCATGAACATCCCTCTCCCAAAGCTGGACCACCGTTCTCTTCCTGAGGGATCAGAATCACCACCCATGTCCCTGAGAGACTGGCCAGTTAGGCCTGAGCTGAGATTAGGTGATCAATCTAAAGGGCAAAATGCTTAAGCTATTCTCATCTTAAGGATGTTATTTTGGAGACTTCTGCACTGGAATGGGTTGGTGAAAACGGTCTACTAGATACTTGCCTGGGAATTGATTTTTTCTCTTCTGCTCTTAGTGGATCCTGGGGAAACAAGTGATTAACCTCACAGATGCCTCAACTTCCACATCTGCGAAAAAGGCAAGCAACAGCCAATGTTACCACCCTGCAAACTCTTAAGTTGTGCTTGCAAGAGGGGCCACAAGGGCGAATGTCTCCTAAAAGCTGATGAAATGATGGCACTTTGGCTGGAGAAGGCAGAGGGCAGCAGGCAAAGTGGAAAGTTTCTGGGATGTCAAACCAGTTCCCATAAGCAATTTGGAGAAGCACCTGGCCCTGGACTAGGTAGGAGGCTGTGGTAAGACCCACAGGCACACAGGGGGGAGGAGGAATCAAGCAACGGAGGGAGGCAGTGGGATAGAGGCGCGAGTCCAGCTTCAAATTTGGACAAAAGCAGTTGCACACTGCAGGCCCGTGGCTGCCCATGCAGCTGCCACACCCTCCTAACTCCCTGGTCCCTCTCGTCCCGTCACATCCCTCCGGGACTCAGTCCAGTTGGAGCAAGTGTAGGACCAGAGTCCTGAGTCAATGGAGGTTTGGCCCTCAGGCAAGCTTTCACCGCCCTGCTCCTCCCCCCAGGGCTAGGCACCGCCCCGTGCCCAGAGCATCTTGGGAGTTGTAGTCATGCAGTCCTGCAAACTCCCAGCCGGGAATGGTTAAGAGACAAAAGCACCCAGCCTGCACAGCCAGGGGACCCAACTCCCACCTGTCCCTACACCCCTGACCCACGCCCCTCTGCTTCTACACCCCACCTTCTACCTCGCCTCTTCTCTATATGATGCCCTCTCTCCATGACTTGCCCATCCACCAGAGTATGTGCAGTGTGGTTGGGCTGCATCCTTTGAGGCCAGTACTCAGGTAGGGGTGGGGCTCACCAGCCTGGCTATTGCTGAGGATACTTGCAGCCCTGGTGGAAGCTCCCTGGCCAGTATTTGAAATGTAAATTCAATATCTAAAATGGAAATACCGGGTGCAGGGGATCCTGGAATTTGCCTTCTCAAGGCCATCTGTCCTACCATCCCCTCCATCCATCCAGCCAGCCATGATCCTCCCTCTGGACCCCGTGATCAGGGTTGCTGCAGAGATCCTCTCTTTGGAACCCACTCAACTTAAGGGCCCATACCCATCATAAAAACTCAAAGCCATGCCACTTGCCAAATTGAGGCAAAAATGGAACGACCCAGGGGGGCCACTCAAGGGTGAGGGCATTAGTAGATACTTGGGAATATTAAAATCCATCTGATGATATCATGAATGAACGTGTTCCACTTTAAAACAAAACACTGCTGTTATTCTGAGATATTGAGTTAAGATCTTTTTGCAAATATGCCGGATTTAAAATGTTTATTGATGTATAACATGCGTATAGAAATATACGCAGAAGTCATCCACATAAACCTTAAAGAATTATTACAAAGTGAACACACTTGTGTGACCAAGAACTAGCGCCAGCTTCACTCAGGCTCCAACAATCCCTTTATCCCTCCTTCCTCCCCAAACGTAAGTGACATCTTACCAGCGAACACTATATATCGAGTTTGTCTTCTTATACAAGTGTTTTATTACAGACCAATTTAAACAATATACAAAATAAACAAAACAAAATAATAGGCTAGTCACCCAGCTTCAACAACTACTAATCATCTGTCATTTTTGTTTCTTCCACACGCCATCCCATTCCCACCTCACTTTATTATTCTTTTAGTCATTTGTGTGTGGGGGGGGATAAGAAGTACACACACTGAAAGGCACAAATCTCAACCTTACATTTTTGGCAAATAAACATGCCCATATAACCTTCACCCCTTTAAGAATAGGATATTTCCATCACCCCCAGAAAACCCCTTCCTGTTCCTTCCTAGGCAATTTTGTCCTTCCCCCGAGGCAACCACTGTTCTGGTTTTTTCAGCATAGGTTAATCTTGGCTGAAATCATCCCATGTGTATTGTTTTCTGTCCAGCTTGCTTCCCTTTTTACGAGGTTGATGAGACTCACCCAGCATGTGTGTGTCAGCGTTTGCTCCTCGGCACGGGTGAGGGCGTTCTGCTCTGTGGATGCCCCACAGTGCCGAATCCTCCTCCTGGGGAAGTGCAGGTCATCTCCTGTGAACATTCTTGTACAAACCCTTTCTGTATGCTATTTAATTCCTTTGTTAGCATTTAAGAGGCACACCTTTGCATTTTTTAGTGGTTGGTCCAGATTACAATATGCATCTTTAACATATCACAGCCTACCTAGACGTAATAGTGCACCAGATTAATCAATGTAAAATATGGAAGACTTGTTACAGAACAGTTCCATTTACCTCTGTCTGTCCTTTGTGCTATTGTTGTCATAAATTTTACATCTACCCATGTTATAAATCCCACAATACAGTGTTATAATTTTTGCTTTCAATAGTCATAGGTCTTTTAAAGTAATTAACATTAAAAAGTTATGTATTTTGAGGCAGAGGATTTCAGGCTCTGCAAATGTATTTTTTTTTTTAAGTTTCACCCACAGTTTTTGCATTCATCAGTCAGCCTTACCGACAGTAATTATTACTGTGGTGTTCTAGTGGCGATTTTCTATTTCATGCTATCCAGCCACATTTATTGTTTGGAATTCTGTGAGGAAGATTCCTTCCCTCCCTCTTCCTTCCTTCTTCCTTTCTTTTTCTTATTCTTTTTTATTCCTCTTTCTTTCTTCCTTTCTTTTTTAATCTATTTTATGTCAGTATAGACTCGTGGATATTTATTTTATTCTCTGTGTAATAATCCAATGCTACCATTATTTATTATGTTGCTCACATTTTTCCAGCTTGAGCCATTGAGAAGACTTTCAGATTGATTCCTTTTGACACCTCTCATCGTTTGCTGTGTTTTATTTAAAGCACTTTCCTACTTTCTGGCACTACAAGATGGTCCAGGCTCATATTGTATTTTCCATCTTCAGCCCTAGAATTAGCCATTTCTCCAAGAAAACCTGGTTCTTTTTATTGGAGAATGATATTTAGAAAGCAAGATCTGGGAGCTAAGTGTGCTCATTCATACTAGGGTGTCACTGCTTCTTGACCCTCTCAGCAGAGCTTGGAAATGTATGCATAAATATAAACTCAGGTCTACACATCTATCTATTTATCTATCAATCTATCCATCTATCTGGATAGATATATTAGAAGTGACACGGATTCATACTGATACTTCCAACTCCTATCCAGCACCACAGAGTTTATTCTAGCATTCTCGTTTTGTTTCTTTTTAACTTCTTTCACCAACAGTGAGAAACTTAACTCCAGTTAGCTACAATATATTTCCTAATGTGTCAACTAGTTTCAGAATTGCTAATCCATACCCTTATGAAAAACAAACTTACCACCTAGAGTACAGTGTTTGTGTACGATACTTTAGTTTTACAGTATCCCATGAAAACACTGTCTTCCAATGTAACTTAGGTCAGGACCTTTCATCCCCACCCATTATGTGTGGCTATGTCACATGCTTGTAATACAGTGAGATTCATTTGTCACTGCATTTCATCTGAGTTCCCCAGCATCCTGATTGATTTTTAAAATTTGCAGAGTAAAATTCACTCTTTGTGGTGTACAGTTCTGTGGTATTTGACAACTTTATGGTCATGTATCCACCTCCACAGTAGCATACAGAGCTGTTTTTTTAACCCCCCATAATTCTTTCATACTGTCCCTGTGTAGTCAACCCCTTCCCCCATTCCATCCCTTGGCAACCACTGATCATTTTTCACCTCTGTAATTCTGACTTATCTAGAAAGTCATACAAATGAAACCATATACTCTACAGCCTTTTAAATCGGGCTTCCCTCACTTAGAGAAATGCAACCAAGATTCATCCATGTTTTTGTGTGAATCAAGAGTTTGACCTTTTTATTGCCAAGTAGTATTCTAATGTCCCAATTCACCACAGTTTCTTTCTCCATTCACCTGATGAAGGACATTTAGTTTATTTCCAGCTTGTGGCAATTATGAATAACATGGTTATGAAGATTCACCCAAAGACTTTGTTTAAACATTAGTTTTCAATTTGCTTGAGTAAATCCCTAGGAGTGGGATATGTAAGTCATATAATAAGTGCATGTTTAACTTTATAAGAACCTGCGAAACCGTTATCCGAATGCAACTATCATGTTGCATTCCCAGTTCTGCCCCTTCTCCTTTCTCAGCTCTCATGTTTGAAGTCTGTGGTCTGAGTCTTTGCACAGTTATTAGGCCCCTCCTGCCAGTGCCTCGATGACATGACTCCTGGTCCCAGTGGTGGGAAGCTCACCCCTTCCTGGGCTCCTTCATTGCCTTGAGCTAAAATCCTCCTCCCTGAAAGTATTCTTCATCAGCTTCCACCTGTGCCTTTCCCGGGTTCCCTGAGCTGCTGTGTCATCCAGGACAGGAGACGTCAATGAGGCGACAGAAGCCAGAGGAAGCAGGGCTCCAGCTCCCCCTCACAGCACATACTCTTCCCTTCCCCAGTAATGTCAGGGCCTGAGGAAACTTTCCTCACTCCATGCGATCCTCTGGGCTCTGCAGGTCCTCTCCATTCAGCGTTGAAAAGAGACATGGAG
Source organism: Diceros bicornis minor (assembly GCF_020826845.1). NCBI lineage: Eukaryota > Metazoa > Chordata > Mammalia > Perissodactyla > Rhinocerotidae > Diceros > Diceros bicornis. Next base: position 650,200 of record NW_026691791.1, read on the forward strand.
ATGGGTGTCCAGGTGGGTAGGCCTCTCTCCATGTGAGAACCACCTGGGTGGACCAGACAACCCCCACAGGGCTAGCATTGCCCTTCAGTCAGTTGGGACCTCCTGGGAGACAGCAAATCCTGGCAATAGGGTCTGACCTGGTTGGGAGGCTTGGAGTCTTTCTGAAAACTTAAGCCAGTGGTTCTGCTTCAGGAATCAGTTTCCCTAAGTGACAGATCCTGGCTTGAGGCAAATTGAAGATTTTCAAGTGCTTTCAACAACAGAACTCTCTGTCCACATGTAATTAAGACTGTTTAAAACACATCTGCTGAGAAGATAAGAGAATGGAGGCCCCAGGTGACAATAGGAGAGCCCCCTCCCCAGTCCCAGACACCTCAGGGCTCAGAGGACACAGTGAAAATTCTCATCCAGGCTATCTGAATCTTCTGGGTTTTCAAACAAAAGGGATTTACCCTCAAACCACTCCACAGTGTCTCTTTCCTTTTTGCCCTCCTCAGGAAGAAATGTACAAAACTTAAAAAGTTGATGAAAACAAACCAGCGGGAGAGCAGGAAGATGCTCAAGGAGGTGAGTGGAGGCTGGAGATCTGGAAGGAGGGGAGGTGAGGTGGGGAGGGACAAGGCAGGATGTGCTTTGGGAAGTTATTCACTTAAGGTTCCCTGAGAAATAACGGTCTGTCTTGTCCAGCTTGACAGGAAGCGGGGGGTGTGAGCTGCAGGGGCAAGTGGGGACTGTTTGGGGCAGGAGGCCTTGGTCACGGGATACAGTGATGTCGTCTGGACTGTTCCAGGAGGTGAAGAGCTGGCAGAATGAGCAGGTCTCTGGCTTCCATGCGGACCCATCAGCTAGCCCTCTTCCTCCAGGCTGGTGGGTGGATGGAGTGGGTGGGGGTTCCTTTCTTCCTACAGCAGCCCAGCCTGTCCTCAGGAAGCCAGGCCCCTGTTGCTCCTTCTGTCTTCACTGCACCTCACAGGGGTGGGCACTCTGCCTGCCCCAGGGATGGGCACTGTGAGGTCACACAGGTCTTGTGGACACAGGGGCTGCCCAGCCTTGGGCCAAATGGTGGATCTGGGACAGAACTGTGTGGTCTCTGGGACTGTGCACTCTAGCCAGATAGTGGTCACTGCTGACAAACCAGTGAGGCTCGCCCGGTGCCTTGTTGACAAGGATATGCCCCAGATTGCAATGAGAATTATCGGGGAACCTACAGATTCTTAATGGACATTCCTGACAGGACACTAGAAGTTTCCAAGTAAAAAAGGATGCAAATGTCACCATTACACAGCGCTGTGGTAACCCCCTACACTGTCACTCAGATGTGGCACAAGGGGAATCCTTCCTGAGTGAATAAAGGAGGAGTTCTGTGCAGGGTCCATCATGAGGGGATCCTAGGGAGCTGACGCCTTTGGCATGGCCTCAGGTCCAGCGTGGTGTCAGAGAATCCTAGGGCGCTGGAAAACACAGAATCCACTTGGATAGGACCCCGAGACACCTTGTGCCTCCCAATCCATGGCTCAGGCTGACTGAGGGCCTCAACACACCCCGAGAGTCAAGAGGACAGGACCTTGGTCAGAGGTGTGTCTGGAGGAGGAGTGAAGGCCGGGGGCCAGGCCCTTTGGCTGGGAGGGGGGACGGTCTCCTCTGTGGGCCCCTGAGCAAGTCACTGCCCCTCTGTGGGCCTCAGTCTCCTCATCTGGGAAATGGAAGGAGATGATCTGTGGTGCAAGCCTCATAGGGGTGATGAGGTACAAGAGGGAGAGGAATGTGCAGAAGCTTTGTGCTCCTCCTCGTCGAGGGAGGAAGGGAGAGTACTGGTGACAGTCAGATGACACTGAATCCTCAGGGGACCCTGGGAGGCATGGGAGTCCTCCTTATACTTTCCTGATGAGGAGAGAGGCTTAGGGGCCTGGGCAGGCCTGAGGGCACAGAGGAGGGATTGTTGGAGCTGGGAGTGATCTAGAATCAGAGCACTCTGGAATGGGATCAGCCATAGACATCAGATGTCCAGGGTCCAGGATCAGGGGCCTGGGAGACATGGGGAAGGGAGCATGGCCTCCCTGAGCCTGTCCTTGACCCTGCAGGAGATGAACTCTGTGTGGGCCACCCTAGAGATGGATACCCAGGGAGCCCAGGAGAGGCAGCAGCAGCAGGTGAAGGGCCCTGAGGGGGAGGGTCCAGGTGTTAGAGGAGGGGTACTCTCTCCTCACGGCTTGAGGCCTCCCTAAGAGAGGGGTACCTCCTCCTCCAGCCCAGCTCCTGGAGCCCCAGAGCCTGAAATGCCTGCCCTGGAAGTGACTAGGAGGAGGCCTGGAAGGGCTGGGCCGAGGATGGATTAGGGAGGGGAGGGGCAGGGAGCACATACTCTGGGATTTGCCAAAAGCCGCCCCTGGGAGGTGACTGGGGAAGTTGAGTGGTCCTGGAGGGGGCAACTGGGGGCAGGCCGCTGAGGGACCTAGGCTGCTCTCTGTGGGAGTCTGTGGTGGGCAGGAGGCTGGGGTGAAGGGATTTGGGGGAGGGTCCATGGGGGCACCTGAGAGGTGGGACTCATCTCACCACTCCCACCCTGAATTCACAGGGTGTCGTCCCCTCCTTGGGCACGTTCCTCTATCACCTGAAGCTGCTGAACATTGGGATGGAGGATGATCTGGAAGTGAGTGAGCCTGGAGGTGGGACCAAGGAGCAGGATCCTGAGGTTTGGGAGGCGAGAGCCCTGCACTGGGCCCTGAACTCTCAGTACCTGGCAAACCTTCTCTCATGAGAGCCCCATGGCCACCGCTGGGAGCTGGTCTGTCAGGCCCATCTTAGCAATGCATGAATAGACGCTCTGCATAAGCCCCCCACCAGGCTCCCTGGGCTGGTGAAGCTCAGAGCTGCCTGCCTGCAGAGCTGCAGGAGGCTGTGTCTGAGCTGCACTCAGCCTCCCCCTCAGACCCTGCCCCTGGGGGAGTGCCATCAGCCCCTGCAAGTGAGGAAGCACTTCTGTGGTCCAGCTGTCCCTTCCTCCCTGAGGCCTCAGTCTCCCCATCTGTCATCAGAGATGGTGTGCTACATAAGGTCTCTGGCCTCAGTTCCCCTGTCCCTCCTGCTCTGGGGCCCAGAGCCTGGCCCAGTGTCAAGTTCTCTTTGTGGAAGCTCTGCCCTCTGCTGGGCCCTGATGTTCTTGCAGCCTGAGAAAGGGTGGGATGGGGGTTGGTTATGGCCTTAAGGGGCTGTTTCTGATGGACATTAGCTGTCTCCCTTCCAGGGAAATCGGGTCAACTTCCAGAAATGGTATGAGGTGAGCAGCTGTGGGAGGGTGGGGAAGTGGAAATCACAGACCTCAACTGGCAAGACTTTCTCTGGCTTCATCCCTTGGGTCTTATGTGTATTGGGAGAGTCAGATCCACAAAGCTGGGAATCCCATCACGTTGGCGAGTGTGGGAGGGGCTGACATCAAGGACACCTTCCTGGATAAGGAAGAAATTCCAGCCAACTGTGAGGACAGGCAAGTCCTGAATGGAGTGGTAAGGAAGGAGGGTTCCCGAGTGAGCACAGACCCCAGACCAGTTCCTCAATCCGCACAAGTCCCTGGCAGTGTTCCCCACCCAAGCTCTGTCTGCATCCTGTCCTTCCTCCCAGAAATTAAAAGTCATCAGGAGGATCCAGCTGCTCCAGCAGGATGCAAATGCGTATGACCTGGAGCCTGAAGAGTGATTTGGGGCCTGGTTCCAGGCCATGGAGCCCCTCAGTGTCCATGAGAGGTGAGGGGGACAGGAGTTGGGTGAGGGCAGGGCAGACTCTCTCTGAGGGCCAGATCCAGAGCCTGTGGTCTGGCTCGCTAATCAGCCTCAGAACTCGTAGCGGGGTGGCCCATGGGGCACTGGGACTCAGCTGCTGGCAGGATCTGGGAGAGGCACATGAGGTGTCGCTCTTGGTAGCTCAAAGGTCCACTCTGTCCTGTAGCTACTGGGTCTCCTGCTAGCTGGAGCTTGCACACCAGAAGGCGAGCAAAATGCGGCTCTTCAAGAGAAAGAGGAACCGGACATCCTCCAGTTTAGGGCCGAGTGAGTGTTGGGACCAGCAGCGACTGAATCCAGGGGCTCAGTACACCTTCGGCCTAAACATGGGCCTGGATCCCAGCTCCACTGCTGACCAGGTCTGGGACAGACTGCTCCCCTCTCCTCTCTGAAATTCAGTTGCCTCCTCTGAAATGGATGATGCTAAATGATGCCTCCTGCATCAGGGACAAACGGGGTGCTGTTGATGGACTCAGCACTCTGCACAGGGTTTTGATCAGAGTGCAGGGGGGCAGGGAGGTGTGCCATGAATCTCAGGAAGGGACCCCAAAATAGTCTGTTTCTTCTCTTCAGCCACCACGCCCTTGGCGATGAGCCGTCACACTCTGGAGACCACAAGTGCAGCTCCTCCGGACCAGCAGGGACACTGGCGCCCTCGGGGTGTACCGGGCCAGCTCTTCCCACCCTGAGTGAAGGAGGACAACCTAAGACTTTCCCTGGTTTCCCCTAAAGCCCCAGAGGGAGGGAACCACCCCCTCCAACTCCCTGACATCTGCACCCCAGCGACTGTTAACCCATTGGGGAGGAGTGATATTATTTCTTTACTAGTAAATGGTAGATTTGACTCTTACATTGTATCTTGTTTCTGTCACAGCCTGGGTGTTGTGGTGTGGTTCTTTCACTTCTTATGCTCATTTAAACAAGACACAGAATCTCACTTTCCTCCTTGAATTAAGAACTTGTGTATGCTCACAGCTTATTTTATGTGGGAGAAGGGAGGAGGACCAGCCTCCTCCCTGGCTACTGAATGAAACCCTCAAGTCTCCCTTCCTCAGAGGACAGGTGCATTTCTGTGTGGTCACCTGGGACAGGAGCAGAGACAGCCCCTCAGATCTCCCTGGATGTAGAGGTTGGAGGGACTTTCCCAGGCAGAGCAATAACCACTGAAATGTGGGTGTCTTTCAAATAGCACCTAACAGGACCATGTCCTTCCCCAGGACAGTGGCTGTCTTTCTACAACTTTCCAGGAAGAAGGAATGTTTTTTGCTTCTCTTCTTGAGGTTTCTTTGATCAGATATTGGAACTTGCCATTTTCTAACAAGTCTCTGGATTTGCATGAACACTAAATGAGAAATAAATGAAAAAAGATAAATGTTTGCATGTGTAACGGACAAGGATAGAGGAAGACCATGTGCAGATGGACTAAGGGTGCACAGGACATCCCCATCAGGCCGCCTCTGGGGCTCCCTGTTCACCCTTTGCCTAGATTGGAATCCTCCTGTGATCCTGACCCATGCTCTTGGAAGTCCTTTTTCCGCTTATTTCATATCCAGAGGGAAAGATTCATGATGCAGCTTTTAAACCTAAAACAGGATTTTGTTCCATAAACCTCACTGCTCCCTGTGAACTAGGATTTCCAGCATCCCTGCACAGCTTTGTATGATTCTATTTGGCCAAAAATTCCCTAGTAGGCCCCTAGCCTTTCTGTCAGGTACACCGTAGCCATTCCTCCCCAGCTGGGCCTGATGGATCAGGGGTAAGCTCTGGTTTGCCAGGACAAGAGATCTTAATCCTGTCCACTAAATGACCCACACCGTCCCTTGCATCCCTGGGTGACATCTGGGCCCATGTGGTTCTGAGGTCCCTGGTCTCAGAAAATCACTAGTTTACACACTCACTCGTGTTGTTACTGACTTGTCCCAAACGGGCTGCTGGGCCTGAGGGAATAGAGCACGTAGCCCCTGGGACAGCTGTGTTCTTTTCTCCAGTCTGTGCTGTGGTTATATGGATTTGTGTTACAGGGATGGGAAACTTTCCTGTTGGGAGTTTTGAAAGATGAGGCAGGAGAGGGGTAGGTATAGAAGTGGGTCCAGCAGGGGAATGCCACCAATCTTAGTCACCACAGATACAACCTTACCAATTAAAATGGTGAAATGCTCCCCAGGTGGGTGGTTAAAAGACACTGCTCAGAGCTCATGCCGAGAACCCACCCGGCGACCTGGAGCTAAAGGGTTAGCACCCGGCATTTTGAACATCATGCCCTGGAAATACCCTGTAAGACAAGGGCCATTGTCTTGAATTCCTTGGTACTTCTTCCCCCTCCTTTCTGAAGGCTTCAAGTGTCGCCCAGGGAGGCTTTTTCAGTTCAGCCAGAAGCAGAGTAGAAATCCTAGTTCCCACAGCCCAGGCCCTTCCTTTCAAGGCACTGCCATCCAGGAAAGAATGAATTCACACATCTGTGTAGACAACACAAACACACACACTCATATCCCACCCAAATCCCAAGACGCATGAACTACTAAGAGATTAAAAGTGAGAGATTAAAAGTGACTTCAGAAACAGATCAACCAGTTGCAAAAGAAGGGTTTCATTAAGATCCTGACTCAAATAAAATGTAAAACCAGGAAATAACCTTGACAAAACTGGGAGACTTTGGATACTGACTAGATAGTTGATTATCCGAATGACATTTTTATTTTTGTATGTGATAAAGTTATTGTGTTTGTGTTCCAAAAATCCCTCATCTGTAAGAGAAACTGAAATATTTACAGCTGAAATTATGTGCTCTCAACCGTCTCCTCTGGTTAATTCTTGGGGTCTTGGTGTGAGGATAAACAAAGTCAGATGGTATACGAGTTGACAATCTTTGAAACAAGTAACAGGTTCACAGAGATTTATTTTTCTGTATTCTGAGCTTTAGAGATTTTTGAAAACCTTCAGAACACACTTTTGATAAAAACAGTATACTTGGTGTTCACATTTCAATGTTACAAATTAAAACATCACAAATATAAAGGAATGCTTCTCCTTCCTGACCTAAGGAAGCTCTCTCTCAGTCTGGCCTCTGTGAATGACCTGATGATGCCACCAATTATTCACTTATCACATGTTTGTTGAGTAATTCCTATGTGCTCTGTGCTGTGTGCAAGGCGAACTCATTTCCATGACTCTGGATCTAGTGTGGGAAGGAAGGCAATGAGCCTGTTGCCAAGGTTCTCTAAGTGGAAAATAATGTCCCCGGGGGTATGCTCATTCTTGAGATACCAAAATCAAAGCTACACAAGTTTGCCAAGTAACAGATAAGAGATACTTAATTCATGATATAGAAATCACCTATGTCTGAATTACCATGTGACCATGAAGAGAAAGACTGATGGATTTTACGTTATAATTAGATGCAAAATAATCGTACTGCTGGCCAAGTGGTTAAGTTTGGCATGTTCTGCTTTGGTGGCCCAGGTTCAGTTACTAGGCACGGACCTACAATACTCATTAGCAGCCATGCCGTGATGGTGACCCACACAAAAAGTAGAGGAAGATTGGCAACAAATGTTAGCTCAGGGGAAATCTTTCTCAGCAAAAAAATAAATAAATAAATAAAATTAGATGCAAAATCATAATAAAAAATTATGGAATCTGATTTAATATACATTCAAAGACAAATCTCATTCTAGTAGATATCATCACTTCATTGAGTGTAAGTTCTAGAAAAAACAAATGTAAGTTCAAAACACTAGTTCCTCAGCTTCAATTATGCTATCAATTTTAATATAAAAAGGAGAAAACTCATGGTAAAGAAAAATTGAGGTTTACCATGAAAGGTCAAGATCATGATGGAGGTTACAAAGAGATGCTGTGAGAGTCAAGCCTGTCTAATGGGGAATTTCTCAATGGCACCACTCTCCTTTTCTTCAACACCGATGTTGCTTTTGTCACTGTTTTCAGGATGCCTTTCTTGGCTCCTTGCTCTCTCTGCCTCCACGGCAATCTCGTCTGTCCTCGAGACCACAGTCAGTCTCTCCCATGCTTTTCTTCACGTTCTGTGTCTGTCTCCTGATATCTGTAGAAGATGCCTGTTGCCTGCAGAGGGTCTGTGAGCGACCCAGACCCATTCCTGGACTCATCTCTGCCCAATATGTACAGCGAGCCAGGGTGGGCTCAGGGCTGGTGTGCAGATCCCTCAGCCCCAGCATGGTCCAGGGATTCACATGGACCAGCCTGTGTGACTGTTTGAAAGGTATTTGCGACTCCAAAGAACTTAAAAATTCTCCTTTACTGCTGCAGGCCTGGAGTCCCTGCAGTCTGCTGTATCCACAGACTTGCTGCAGCTTCTCCAGGGTCTGCTCCCACTGACTGCACCTGACCTCAACACCAGGATGGGAAGTTATTCCAGTAACTGGCATCTGGAATATGCAGCTGCTTAGGCTTCAGAGTGCATAGATCTTCAGTTTTCTGAATGGGTTTAGTTTCATGATTTTACTGTTTCCACTATGAAGTCGGGGAATATTTTTGGAGCTTTCTCTTTCAAAACAAAATAAAATGTGAAATTTCAACAAAATGAAGGATGAAGACTACCATCCATGGAGAACGTTCTCAGCTCACGTGGATATTCCACCTTCCTTCTCTCCCTGGAGACATGCGTCTCAAATCACACTGTGCATCACAATCATTGGAGAGTTTTTAAAACTCAAATTGCTGGATCTCAAACCAAGTAGGGCTGGGGAAGGAATAGAGAATTTTCATTTCTAAGAGGTGATGATCAGCTGCTGGTACAGGGACCACACATGGAGAACAGGATTCAGTGACATCATCAAGCTGATGTGAGACAATGACAGAAAGCTCAAGGTCATTATCCAGTGTCAAATCCAGACCAACTTCCCTCCGCCATCTTGCTTCAGGACGTTCCTCTCCTCCGCTCTCTGTCATGGTCAAATACACACATGCTGGTGTCCCACAGCCCACTGTTATTGGGACACAGAGTTCCAAGAACTCCTCAGCTCCTTTCAGTGCCTCATCTCTAATGAAATTATTCACTACTCCATCCTTAGTCATTCACTTCCACACCCCGATCCTATCTTCAACCAAAGTTCTCCTGCTCACCAGTCATTAATTCACAAACACCATATTCCCACCACAAATTTCCACATTTCCTGTTTTTACACAAAGAAATCCACTCTAAATAACCGTTCTTCAATAAAGTAGATTACTCCAGTAGGAATATCTTCACAAGCCTCTTACTTTTATTCTCCTCATCCTTTCTAGTAATTTCAGATTCACTGTCCATCATTTCAATCATCCACTGACCATACTCCCAGATACTTTATTGCCATCATATCCACCCTGCACACTTCAGATGATTTCAAATACCTGCCATGTCATGTTGACACTTGCACTGAACAGAGAATGCACCAGGAGCCTGTGGATCCCAACAGAGAATCAACAGCAACCAATGGACCTATATACATTTCTCTAATGCTTCCTGAATGCTCTGCTCATTTTTTCCATTTCTTGAGTTCCATAAATCTCTATATTCCGACCTCCTCCATATTTCACAGATAAATTGTTAACCACCAGGCAAGAACTATTTCACTCTCTAGTCATCAGATCTACAAATATTCCTCATAAGGAATTCATTTATCACAGCTTTTCTGTTGTTATATCCAAAGAAATTGATTTTTTTGGCTGAAAACACTCTGATTTTTATCTTATCCTTCCATTTCAATGAGATTATGCCCTCAATATTTGTTGTGCTTTCCATAACTTCCCTACTGGAATCATCCCTCAAGTTTCAAATATGCACAAATCTCTACCATCTACAAACCAATCTCTCAGCCAGCGTTCCTAAGAGTCCTCACCCTCCACCACCCTCCTCTCCTCCTCCTGCCAGGGATTCATTGTGAAAAGTTCATATATATCTCAATGCCTCTGTTTCCACAGTGTCCACCCAATCCTATCCCCATTCTGTGGATGCTTCTCTTGTTAACCTCACAAGCCATGTCTCTTACTAATCCACTGGGGACTTTTCATGATTTTCTGACATGCTCTGTAGTAGCACATGACATTGCGGACTCCAATGTCCTTTTAAAAGACCATTTGTCCTTGGGATCCACCACCCTACACTGTCCTGCTCTTGCCTGTCTAAACTTCTTGAGCAACTTCCAGGCTTCTCTTTATTACCACCCCACAATGACTGATGCTTCCCAAATTCGGCACTGCTCTGGCACCTGTTCCCCATCTGCACCCTCCTTCTGGGGCAACCCCATCCATTTCCCTGGCTTCAAATACCACTAATGAGCCAAACATGACCAAAGAATCAGCAGAGACCTAACTCTGAACCCCAGACCCATTTATCTACCTGCACATTCACCACATCAGTGATAACTCACATTGACCAGGTCCCAAGTTGAACAAGTCACTTACCCAAATAATTGGCTTCTCTCTCAGTGTCCCCAAACTCACTTCTTTTTGGTAATAACCTGTCTACCCCTGGGTGTCACTCTGGACACCATGCCACCCCACACTCACATATCAATGAACCATCCATCCACCCTTCTGAATCTACCTACGGGTTATCCACTTCTGATTTATTTCTAATCACCTTTCAGACCTCATACAAAATATCACTTCCACACAGTGAACACTCCTGCTCCAGTAACCTAAATAACAAAACTCCATTTTTCCTCTTTGTTGATTTTTTTCTATTTTAGTTATATGTGCATTATTATCTATTTCTTTCAAGATTTAGTTCTTTCTCACTAAATTAGATATTCCATGAAGACAAAACTAATGTGGATTTTCCAAATTTTCCCACAATAGTGTTCACATATGGCTTTGCACTCAAAAGAGCTCACATATATTATGTGTACAATATATAATTTATATTCATATACATATAAAATTCAAACACTAAAACTTTGCTTCATGAAATATTTTAAATCCATCCACTTAACTATTCTTTTTTTTTTTTCCCGAGGAAGATCATCCCTGAGCTAACATCCATGCTAATCCTCCTGTTTTTGCTGAGGAAGACCGGCTCTGAGTTAACATCTATTGCCAGACCTCCTCTTTTTTTTCCCCAAAGCCCCAGCAGATAGTTGTATGTCATAGTTGCACATCCTTCTAGTTGCTGTATGTGGGACTCGGCCTCAGCATGGCTGGAGAAGCCCACCTGGGGTTCTGAACCACAGTCGCCAGCAGCAGAGCACACACACTTAACCACAAAGCCACGGGACCGGCCACTCCACTTAACTACTCTTGTGCAAAGATACCACCTTTAGGTGCTACACTGCAATAAATTAGCAGGAGTAGCTTAAGATTCCAAATCCTTTCTCCTCGTAATCCAATCATGAGAGTCTAGTCACAATGATCTGTTTAAAATGCAAACGTGTTCAGTTCATCTTAACTTTTAAATCCTCCATTTCTGTCTTCAGCACATATTTCTCCTGTTGTCTTATCATAATTATTAATATTACCCTTTTCATTCACTGATGTGTTCCAGTTTGGAGGGAAAACTATTTGGTCATTCCATTTTTAGAGCACTTACTACATGCAAAGCTCTGGTGTAAAACCTGTGATCTACAAAATAACTAAATAGACTCACTGCCCTTGTTTGATTTAGTCTTAGTGGGAGGAAAGTGATCATAAATGGCAAAGGATGTATAACATGCCATGTAGAAATCACTGCTGTGATGAACAATAAGGCAGAGAGTGAGAATTTGAGCTTGAGCGTATTTTCAAATTACTTGTGTGTGTATGTGTGTGTGCGTGTGTGTGTGTTTGCACGTGCTCATGCCTGCTGCCTGGATGTGATGAGTTGCTTCCTCCTGGGGATTGGGGGAGCCTCCTATGCCTCGGGAAAGTTCCTCCATGTGCACTTAATATGCACTTTGTTATCCAGGTGTATTACTCAGGATTCTCTAGAGAAATACAACCATAGAATATATATAAACATATAGAAGTGGAAATTTATTGTAAGAGTTGGCTCACAAGGTTATAGAGGTTGAGAAGTCCCACAATATGCCATCTGCAAGCTGGAGAACCAGAAAAGCCAGTGATATAATTCAGTCAAATTCTGAAGGCCTGAGAACCAGGACCTCTGATGTCCAAGTGCAGGAATAGATGGACATCCCAGCTCAGGAAGAGACAATGGATTCAGTCTTTATTTGTTTTTTGTTCTATTGAGCCCTCAACAGATTAGATGATGCCCACCCACTCTAGTGAGGGTGAGTTTGTTTATGTAGACCATGGAATCAAATGAAAATGTCTTCCAGAAACATTCTCACAGACACACCCAGCAATAATGTTTCACAGTCTATCTGGGCACCCCTGTGTCTAGTCAAGTTGACAGCTAAAATTAATCATCATATCATGGCTCTATCCAAACAAGATCAACAGAGATATCACAATGTGACCTATGTCATTTAAATTTTCCAGAACACTTGTTAAAGTAAGTAAATACAAACAGATGAAACTGGATTTTATAACATTTTCTTTAACTCAAGAAATATCAATATTATCATTTCAAAATGCAGTCCACATCAGTACAAAGAACAAGAAACTCAGGTTTTCGCCCCCTCTGTCTTGCTGATGAATTTTAATGAATACTGGCTCCTCATATATCTTAATATGATCCAATGTATAATATTCTCCCATCTATTTGAGCTTTATTGCATCAAAAGGAAATCATTTTCTCATTGTCAAACTGCTCTACTATCTCTTTTTTTATAAATTAAAGCGATATATTGTGTTTATGTTAGAACTGAAATTAAGAATTTAAGTAACTAAGAAGGAATTGATTCCAGCAAAGGCTGGTTTACTAAAATGGAAGACAGTTCACGTGCAAATCTCCCAAGAAAACCATAGGGCCAATGGCATTGGAAATTTCAGGGTAGAATTAAAAGACACATGGGGTGTGATTAAAAGGAGAGTAGAGAGAATGTGGGGAGGAATTGATATCAGAAGTGAAAATACACAAGCATGTTCCAAGTTGATGAAAGACATCAATCCACAGATTCAATTAATTCAACATTTCCTAAGCAGAGTGACTACACAGGAAATATTAATGAACTAAACTATGGTCTAAAAAACAAAGTTAATGTAAAATATTTTAGGGACAAGAGAGGCCAAATAAGCAAGAAAAAGGCCAATTGGTGATTTCTAACCATAAAGAAAATAAGATAGACATCAACAGAGCAGCATTTTTAAAATGCTAAAAGAAATCTCATGTCAAACCAGAATTCTACACCCAGCAACAATAGTGTCCCAAATAAAGATGTCCCAGAAAATCTTAAAGTGAAACTTTTAGCAGCCTTGAATTAGACAAAATACTGCAGTGAGTTATCACATCCAAAGGAAAATTAACCCAGCTTGAAAACCAGGAATGCAGGAAGGACTGAACAGGAAAGGAAAGGATAATTTATAAATAAATATAAATGAATTTTATTTCAGGAAGTAATTCTAGAAATCTCTCATGGAGATTAAAATATATGTAGAATGAAATGCATGAAAACAGTAATACAAATGTCACGAAGGTTAAAAATAGAATTGAAAGTGTTGAAGGTATTAGCATTTGGGGGAGATGGTAAAAGTAATTATTCATATTAGACTGTATTAAGGATTCAGAATTTAACCATTAGTGCAATTAAAGATTTCTGTATGATTCCAAGTAATAAGTTTATAGAGGAAATAACAGAATAACAAAAGAGTTAAATCAACATCAGTGAAGTAAAGAAAGTAAAGGAACATTAATTATTCAGGTCAAAGGGAAGGGAAAGAGTAAGACGGTTGAAATAATTACAAGTTTACTGGTAATTACATGAGATGTAAATGCACAAAATACTAATTTCTTGTTAATGGCTGTGTGATATATTCTAGAGAAATGTTAATAAATATTTTGGACATTCTTTCATTGATAAACGTTTACACAGTCTCTATTTTTTTCTATTAAAACATAAGTGGTTTGGACATTTTTGTACATATAAAATTCCATTCCTATTTTTAGAGAAAGTATCATTAGTGGAAGAAAAAGGAAACATTAAAATGTTGATAGAAACTGCAAATACCACCTCCCCACACAATTGTATTAAATATTTTCATACCAAAATTATCTGACAGTGTCAATAACCCAACTTTATTTTTTAGGTAAAAATCTTTAGGAATTTCTCAAATCCCATTGATAAGAGACAGGATGTCTCCCCTGGATTATCCACAGATTGGATTATCCACTCCTTTCCTCAATAAAAGGGGAATCAGAGGCAGAAGTCCTTGCATTTTCCAGCATTCCACAGGCTGTCTGCACATCAGGAGTGGTGTGAGCAGGACAACTCTGAAGCCATGGAGGAACCTGCATCAGCCTGTTTTCCAAGCCAGCCTATTCTTGTGAGCGTGGAATCCATATGGACAGCAGGAGTGTCCATTTGTACACTTTGTCCTTCTGTGAAACCTCTTTAAGTATGCAGGCAGTAGCTCTTAAAACAAGAAGATACCTTATTGAAAGTTGTTTCCTAGGTGTCAATGTTTGTTAAGTAATGATCAAGGTGTTGTACTTTTCTGTATAGGGATCATCCTTGGGATAATAGGCCAGACATTTGTTTTGTTTTGTTTTTAACCAAAAACATCACTGGGAAGTGGAAGTAGTATTCATCTCTGCACTGTTGACATTGTTCTCGTCTCTGGAAAATCTTTTACCCACAATGTGATTGGTCTTTTTAAAAAAACATTCAGTTCTGTGCTCAAATATCACCTCATCAGTTAGTCCTTCCCTAATCTCTGCATCATCTAATTGTAGGTGGGCCGGCCCCCCTGGCGAAGCACTTAAGTGCTCACGCTCTGCTGCCAGGAGCCCAGGTTCAGGTCCTGGGAAAGCACCAACGCACCACTTGTCAGGCCATGCTGTGTCGGCGTCTCATATGAAGTTGAGGAAGATGGGTACAGATGATAACACAGGGCAAGTCTTCCTCAGCAAAAAAAAGAGGAGGATTGGCATGGATGTTAGCTCAAGGCTGATCTTGCTCACAAAATAAATAAATAAATGAAATAATTGTAGGTAATTTCTTTCCCTTTATCCCTACTTACTGTTCTTCCTCCATCCCTTCTTCTGTCTCTGTATCTCTGCGTAGCCCTTACTGTATATTACAGGATCTCATTATACCTAACACTATATTAGACATTCATCCATCTCTTTATTAACTCATTCCTCTCACCAAGATTAAAATAAACAGGGGAAGTGAATTTTTAAGTTAAATTCTGGATCATGGATTTTAGTACATAACTTGGCTTATAATAGGTGCTCTATAAATGGGAGGATCAAATAATTTTCCCTCCAAACTGAGATATGTTGGAGAGTGAAATGGATGGTATAAATGATTATGGCAGGACAACAGGGATGAAGTCAGATGTATGACTTCACTTTTAAAAAGGATCTGAAAACAGAAATGAGAGATTGTAAAGGAAAGATGCACTGATTAGGTTTACATTTTAAATAGATTATTGTGGCTAGAGTCTTAAAATGAATTACAGACAGAAAGGATTTGCAATCTTAGTGATAATTTATTGCCGTATACCACCAAAGAGATTCTATCCTTGTATAACTGTAGTTGAGTGAATTTGTTTGAAAGCTTTAGAAAGTACTTTTTGGAGTTTGAATAATTTCTTTCAATAAATATGTTGTGCACCTTCTAAGGGCAAAGCAGTGAGTGAATACGGCAGTGTAAAACATCACAGTCTACATCAGGCTTCACTTCTTGGAGTATCCAATTTAGTGAGAAAAACACTAGGAGAGAAATAGATGATAATACACATACAATTAAAAACTTTAAAAATTAACAGAGAAAATGACATTAATTTTGATGGCGGTACAAGGAAAGATCACTCTGTGGAAATGGTATTTTGTAGGAAATCTGAAAGGTGCTCAAGAATTATTCAAAAGTGGAGAATCTTTAGGTGGATTCAGGAGGGTAGATGGATGGTTCACTGATATATGAGTGTGGGGTGGCAGGGTGTCCAGAATGACACTCAGGTGTAGACAGGATATCAGTACAAAGTGAGATTAGGGGACCCTGAGTTATGGGTGATTATTTGGAGAAATGGTTGGTTCAAATTGGGACCTGCTAACTGTGAGCTGAGTCATCGAGTTATCACTGATGTGGTGAGTGGGAAGATAGGTATTTGGATCTCAGGGTTGAAGCCAGGTCTGTGCTAATTCTATGAGCATTTCGAGTTCATTAATGGTATTTGAAGCCAGGGAAATGGATGGGATGGCCTAGAAGAGAGTGTGGCTGTGGAACCAATGTGAGAGCAGGATTGACTTCTAAGAAGCGTCTATTGTGTTAAGTCAGATGGTGGAACCCAGATTAACAGGGAGGACTAGGAGGAGAGAGGAAGAGTCAGGAGAGGAAAAATGGTTTTTTACAGTGGCTAGAACTACGTGATAGGAATATGGCATGTGTGAGTTATTTATTTATGAACAGGAGAATATTTGAGTGAAGATGGCACTTGGGTGTTAAAGTGAAATGAGCATCACATTGCTGAGAGGAACGTGATTTCATTAGAGATGAGGCACTAAATTGCTATGCTCTGGGCACACAACAATCTAGTCTTCATAGTCCTTTCTGTCCTTGACTCATATCAGCTTGATGTCCAAGGATCTAGTTCTCAATGTGTGGTGCCTGTGCCAGCAGCATCAGCAGCATCCGGGAACACTTAGAAGTACAAATTCTTGGCCCTCCCCAGGCCTACTTGGGTTGATGTCCAGCAATCGGTGTTTTAACAACCCTCCAAATTATTGTGATGCACAGGGCAGTTTGAGAGATACTTCTCCAGGATACAGGAGGGTGGAAGATCCAAATGAGGTGAGAAAATTCTCCATGGCTGGCAGTCTGCATTCCACATTTTATTCAAATTTCACATTTCATTTTGTTTTCAAAGGGAAAGCTCAAAAGAAATATGATGCCCCAGACGTCAGAGAAGAAAAGACAGGTCCATTTAGCCAAGACCAAGCAGAGACATCGTGAAAGGTCTGCACTTCCTATAAGTGCATTTTAGGAGGTCAGTTTCCTGGCTGCATTTTCAAGAGGACAGTTACAAGGATAACTTCCCACCCTGGCAATGAGGTCAGGTACAGTCAACAGGAGGAGACCTTGCAGAAGTCCCAGCAAGTCTGTGCACACAGGAGACTGCAGGGATTCCAGGCCTGCAACAGTGAAGGAGATCTTTTAAGTACTTTTGATAGCACAACTACCTTAAATATAATTGCACCAGGTGGTCCAGGTGAATCCCTGGGCTGTGTTGGTGCCTGGTCTCTAAACCCCAGCCTCAAGCCCACTGCCACACAGTCTGCAGACTGGGCAGAGATGATCCCAGGAGTGGGTCTCAGTCTCCCCCACCCACTCTACAGACAGCCTGTAACTTATGGAGAGATCTGCACACAGAGTCAGAAAGTTAAAAAAGCAAGGGTGACTGGCTGAGTTCCTGAGGGCAGAGAGGTTTGCCATTGAGGCAGAGAGCAAGGAGCCAAGAAGGATGTTCTGAGACCCGATGGAAAATAGGAGAAGGTCTTGCTGAAGAAGCCAAGAAGTGTGGCCCCAGAGCAGTGGTTCCCCATGAACAGCCCCCAGTTTCACTTGCCTGATTTAATATCACTCTCTCTACATACTCTGGACTGTGATGCTTTGTCATTTTATAATTGTACTTTATTAAACTCTTTTGAGAGACATAAATGTGAAGAGTAGACTGTTGTGTGGGTGAGAGATCGCGTTTCATGTGACAGGAAAGAAGATCTTTACGTGTCCTGGTATACTGCATCTTCTGCTTATCATGATTTTTCTTCACTTTTATATTAAAGGTAATTTGGCCTCAGGGATCATTTAGGATTTTTAGTTATATTTTTTTAGAATACTTGCACTCAGGAAAAGATGATACCTATTGTAAAGAGCTTTTTTTTAACCTTAAATTAATTTGATTCCATAAAAGTCTTACTTCACTAAGCTTGCCTTTATATCTCATTATAACATAAGTTCTATCCTTTTTTTGCTAAATGCTAGCTCAAATACAAGGAATTTTCTGGACTTTCTTGAAGACCTTTGATACAGCAGTCTTAGCAGTCATGGGGAAGGAAGCCCATTTCAGAGGGTCAAAGAGTGACAGAGAAACAGAAGGGCAGAGAGGGAGTGAAGGTGGACAGCTGTGCCTTGTGCCTCCAGACAATGGCCTCTGGATTTAACACAGTGATGGCTCCCTCCCAGAGCCCACAGCTTTGGTGTGGGGCTGACTGCTCCCTACGACTAGGGTGTTCTAATTCCTCATTGTGAGCTAATCCGCATATTCCAACCCCCAGATGTCCTAGGACAAGGGGTGTAAAATGGCCCTCTCTGACCCTACAGGATCCAGGCACAGGCCCCTTTATGGATCAGGAAGTGGATCTGGGTATACATGGGGTTATTACCTGCCAGAAATGGAGTTATGGGGAGTGGAGCTGAATGAGGTCACAGTGTAGGAGCCGCTGACATAGTCTGAGTCCATCTGGGAGGAGAGCAGAGTAAGGGTGGCCATGGGGGATGGTCAGGCCAAGACCTGCACCCTCATTTGTATGCTGCATCTGTGTGCTTGGTCACAATCTACTCCTCAAGTCTCATTAACATGAGCTGATTTCTTCCCTCATTGCATCTTTTCTTCCCTCGTATATTTTGTTAAATTGTTTTAGGTTAACGTCAGTTGGGTTTTTGCTCGCATATCTCTAAATTATTCCTGACGAATTTGTAGATGTAGACCATGATTTCAGTGAGTTACATTGAAAAATGAAAGTGTTCACATGTGATAATTGCAGACCTGAGATATTTAAATGATGGCATCGGGTGTGGTCCATGATCCTCAGGACATCCATATAAACCACGTGATAATCAGAATTTTTAAGACAAGGTACTATTAGGATTTGATGGTTTGAGTGAGAACAAAGGGGAGCCCTACAATTGATTCACAGTTTATCAACAGCAGAGAATCCTCCCTCACCTCTTCCAGCTCCTGGTGGTACCTGCTTCCCTGTCTTGTGGCAGCAGATCTCCAACCTCTGCCTACATCTTTCATGTGATCTTCTTCCCTCCATGTCTCTGTGTCGTCTCTTCTTCTTATAAGGACACCAGTCATTGAATTTAGGGCCCACCCTAAATCCAGGATGAGTTCATCTGCGGATCTTTAATCACATCTGCAAAGACCCTGTTTCCAAATAAGATCGCAGTCTAAGGTTCTGGGTGAACTTGAATCTTTGGGAGACGTTATTCAACCGACTACATCCTCTACCCTCAAGCTGAGGTTGGGAGCTGGCTCAGGCAGACAAGAATGTTAACGATATCGGAGGAGTTGTTTTCACCAACAATATTGGAGTTGTTTTCCTCAAAAGTACTTGATTCAATGTAATAAACTTAAAAATCATAATTATTTGAAATCGTGATAGTGATTCTTACATCATATGGAAGAGAAATTTTACAAAATGAAAGAAGAATTTTTGAGAACCAACCACCAAACAAAATAAACATGAAAGAGAAAAAGAACAAAGGGACGTATGAAAAAATCCCTAGTTCTGTTAACAAATCGGCAAATTAAGGTACTCACAGAACCAGTCTCTCTACTGAATCAACCGTTCAGTTGGAAAAAAACTGACAGAATCAAGTGTTTCAGAACTGGGAAATATAATAAGAAACTTACAACATCCAGAGGAGTGATTAATGAGGGAAAACGTGGCAGAATTTGGTTAAGAAAGCACTGTGGTGTTTTTGCTTAATGCCTACCCGCTGCCATTCTCTGGTACAGCGAAGGATGTGAAGATGGGAGCCAAGAATCCTTGCATGGCTCCCTCGAGCCAGGAGACAAATACTAACCTGCTTCTTAAAATAGGGTGATTATGTGACTGGGGGGTAGTGATCTGACTTTTGGGTCCCTGAAGGACCAGCACAGAAGATGACAGGTATTTCTCCCCCTCAGAGTGGAGGGACTTTCCAAGTGGTGTCATTGTCTGATGAAACATTTAAAGACCTATGCTACTGGTAGATGACTGGGCAATTGGCTGGGGCAGGAGAGATACATAAAAATCTGGAAAGGAGTCATCTGAGGAGGAAGTTTTTTGGGGAATGAAAGCTTAGAATGACCACTGCATCTACCAGGGAAGCTGGAGTGCAATGTGGATGGGTGCTCAGACAAGACCTGAGAAGACCTGGGCTTGCACCTTTGGCAGATTTGTGGGCCCCATGCAGGTAGGGGGTGAAGTCTAAGGAAGAGCTACAGGGGACCAGCTGCAAAGACTGGAGAGATTTTAATTTTTTCTTTTTTTAAAATGTATTATTTTGGATTCTTGCATTTAAAGAAATCTCTGTCAGGTCGCTTGCTCATTGTTAAGATAACTGAAAAGTGATTTCAGTGACCACACACATCAAAGAACATAGTCTTTGCAAAAATCGTTTGAAAAGTCGGTAAACAAAAGGATGATTGCAGCTCATAAAAAGCCACAAGAGCAAAACCTGGAGAGCAGGAGAATCTAATTCTCACAACGACCACATTGTAATATGCAAAATGTCCAGTTAACACTACAAAATTAAAAATGATATGAAGGTACAGGAAAGTATAGCCGGTTCATATGGAATAGAATGGAAATTGAGAGAAGTTTTTCCTGAGGAAGCCCAGGCATTGTACTCATGAGACAAAGACTTTAAAACAACTCTCTTATATATGCTCAAAGGGCTAATGGAAAGTAGGGAAAAAGGACCCAGGAAAATAAAGAGAATGATGTCTCAATTCACAGAGAATATCAATAAAGAGATAGAAACTGTAAAAAGAACCAAAGAGAAATAATTGAGTATTACCCCTGCACTTCTCCCACCTCCAACCTTAAACAACCACAAATTTACTTCCTGTCTGTACAGATTTGCCCATATTTGACATCCCATGTAAATGGAATCATGTAATACGTGGTCTTCTTTGACTACTTGCTTTCACTTAGCAGATCTTCAAGGTGCATCCATGGTGTTGCACATGTACTTCATATCTTTATGGCTGAATAACATACAATGTACAGAAATATGGAGCACCTTGTGTTTATACATTCATTAGATGATGGATATTGGGGCTACTCTGGTCCACCTTTTGCTTGTCCCACTCTCACCTTCAGAGCCCAACATCAATGTCTCCCATCACCCTTCAGTATTCACTGCCATCCAGTCAGCTCAGGTCTGCTTAGGCACTAGGTCTTCTCAATTTAAACACTGTTGGATCCCTTAGCAAGGGCCCTAAAAGGCAGAGGTTGGGACGGGTAGTGGCCACCTCGCTGAAGACTGCCAAGTCCAACACATGCTTTCTAGAGCTGCAACTTTAACATAAAAAAATTAGAGCGGAAATTCCCAAGGTTGCTGACACAAGTGGTCTCCAGTGGTTACTCTTAAAACACTTAAAGTACAGGGCCTCCTAGTAGACATCTGTCATCCTTCTTGGTTTCTCAGCCACTGAACCCCTATCCTATGTTTGAGGGCTTCCCTCACTTTATGATCCTGTGGGGAGACAACACCAGCTTCCAGATTTAAAAGCAGAAAATGCCAGACACGTCCATTTGCATCCTCCCCGCTGCAACCAGGGCACAGTTCTGTGGATCAGACGCACCCACGAAGACTGACCCAGGAGGTGGGAACTATGCTCTGATGAGGATGAATTTGGACAACAGTTAATAGAAGCAGCATCAGCGGGGCTCCAGCCCGTCCCCGTCCTCCCAGAGGCTCCGTGATCCATCACCGTATCAATCCTTCTGTTGCACACAATCAAGAGCCCTGAAAGAGAGCCTGGCACTGGTGTTGGAAGTGGGGAGACGGTCAGGAGGGGCCCACTGTTCGCATTCCAGCCTTGGTCTAGGCTGGGGCCCTCTTCCCAGACCCCCGGTCAGCCAGCGTGGTCACTGGCCCCCAGCGGCCTTCCCCACGGGCTGGGTCTGCAGGTTCAGCAGGTGTTAGAGGCTACACCCCCGGGGTCATTCCCCGCAGCGGACATCAGCGCCAGACTCCACAGAGCCATCACCTCTGGAGGATGCAGCCGTGGGGACATGCGCGTCCTAATCGTGGGCGGAGGACACGCCGCTGTCCGGCCAGACTGCCCCGTGCCGTGGGTAGAGGTGGGGCCGGAGGAGCGGGGAGGACGGCAGGAGACACCGGGTCCACGACCCTCCGGGAGGTCGCTCGGGGCAGCTCGGACGCGTGGAAGGCTCCGGGCTCCGCGTCCACGGCCTCATCCAGCGCGGTCGCCTTCATTCTCCGCCGTCCGCGACTCCGCTTCCTTCTGCGGCGCAGCCAACAATCTCTCTTCTCTGGGCCGCCCGCAACCTCTCAGCTCTTCCCAGCGGCCCCTCGGCTCGGATCTCTCCGCCGCCTCTCGCCGCTTTTCAGCTGGGCTCGGCTCCTCCAACCAAGCTTCGGGCCCTTCCGCCTGGCCTCTGCTGTGTCTTCACATCTTCGGCTGGCTCTTTCCGTTTATCTTCTTCTGTCTCCGCCTGGTTTTGGCTCCCGCCGCCTCTTCCCGCGATTCCTTGGCTCAGCGGTACAGGTTCGTCTCTCTCCGTCTGGTTTCGGCTTTCTACGATTTCACTGCCACAGTTCGGCTGTTTCTGTCTCTCCTCGCCAAGTCCCGGGCTCCCTTGGGCTCTCTCTGTCTGCCAAGGTCCTCTTGTACGTGGGTGGAGGTGGTTCAAATTCCTCCATATTCACTGTGGTATGGGAGTGTCACTTTCTCTACATCCTAATACATCAACATATTAAGCAAAGAGTAAATGTTCCTAATCTGATAAATAAAAACAAGAATCTTGGTGTTTTACTTATTTTTCCTTTGGTGGGCGAAGTTGAGAATCATCTCTTATACTGAGAGCATTCTGTATATTCTGTGAACTGTTCTTCACCATTTGTCCATTTCTCCAACAGATTCTTGGTCTTTTTTGGTTGGTAAGAGTTCCTTAATATTAACAAATTAGCTTTTTGTGATGAGTTGCCAACATTCTCCTCTTTTCCTTTTTTTGTCTTTGCCTCTAGTTGTTGCTGCCATGCAGATTTTTTGAAAGGAAATCAAACGTGTTGATTTCGTTTCTTGTTTTATGTTATACTTTTAAAAGAACATCTTTTCTCTGAGATTATATATAAAATTCTTATCCTTTGTTTTTTTTCTAGGACTTTCACAGCTTTAATATTTACATTTAAATCTATGATAATCCCTATTCCACAGAACAACTGGGGGTTCCAACATGATTTTTTTGTTAACCATTCGTTTTTTCTTTCCTGCCTTAGCACACCACCCGCACCCACATTATTGGGAAAAATGTTCAGGCATGGAGATAATTTGAAAGAGTTGTACAGTGAACAGTCTCATTATGGACAGAATTCTGTCCCCTCAACAGTCTTGTGTTGAACCCCTAATCCCTAGCACCTCTCATTGTAAGTTTATTTGGAGGTTGTGACTTAAAATAAAGTAACTGAGATAAAATAGGGCAATTAGGGTGGACCCTAATCCAATGTGATCAATGTCCTTATAAGATGAGATTAGGACACTCACACCAAGAGACGCCAGGGGCACGCATGCCCAGAAGGATGACCACGTGAAGCAGCAGCAAGAGCATGGTCATCTTGAAGTCAAGGATAGAAGACTCAGGAGAAACCAATCCTGCAGGCACCTTGGTCTTGGACTTCCAGCCTCCAGAATTATGAGAAAGTAAATTTCTGCTGTTTAAGCCACCCCATCTGTGGTACTTTACTAGGGCAGCTCTAATGAAGACAGTCCACACTTATATTCCATCAGTTACAATTTACTATATTTACTTTGCCACGTCCATCCATTTATCAACCAAGAATCCATCTCTGTTTAATGCATTTTGAAATAGGTTGCAGATAGCAGTAGACTTCACTCCTAAACATGTTAGCATACATAGTCATTAAAGTTCAAATTTTGACTGAGGCTGGAGGATCTTCCCAAGTGGCTCACTGAATGGTGAGCACTTGGTGCTGACAAGTTGGTTACTCTCCACATGGACCTCTCCACAGGGCTACTTGAGCATCCTCATGACATGGTGGCTGGCTTCCCCTAGAGAGGGCGCAATCTAAGAGACCAAGGAAGAACCTTCAGTGTGTTTTATGATGTAGCCTCAGATGTGAGACCTTGTAATTTCTGCAGCACTGTATTGATCACTTGGGTTCATGACAATTCACAGCTAATCGAATGTGGGAGGAGACTGCACAGGGCATAAACACAGGTGGACAGTACCATTGGTGGCTATCTTGGCTGCTAGCCTACACACCCACCTTTCCTCCAGGCCAACTCTCCTCATCAGCCCAGAATTCCTTTTCTTCTGCTCCAGCTCACCCCTGAGAACCTGGTTTGATTGGAGCTGTTTGGGGCCTCTGGAGTTCATTGCTGTGTTTCAGACAACGTGGAAGGTCTCATCTTTCCCTTTACTCTTGCTCCTCTCCCCTCTCTATCCTTCTCAGTCTCTCCTCCAGCTCCAGCCTTCCTTGGCTCCTAGTGATTCTTTTAGCAGTAGAGGATATTCTGAAGGTCAGCAGGATGTGAAACAGACAAGAGGGGTTTGCTGGAGCAGGAAATGTTGGGGGAAAGTTTGCTTCCTGGGCTCCTGTCACCTTCTGTAGAAGGGGAGCTTGGGGGTTGTTGGTGGCTTGTCAGGACAACTTCTGTGTTCCTTATTCTGAGACTGGGTCCTTCACATTCCCCAGGGCAGGGGATATTAGATGGGGCTCCATCTATCCACTACAGTTTGGGACAGAGACACCTACACAGCAAGAGGAAACTGAGGAGCTGCCAGCTGTGGCTCAGAATGTTCCTTGTGTTTGGATTAGGGAGGACTCAACACAGGGGCCGTCGTCTCCTGTTGGGAGGGACTTGACGGACTTGCATCATTTGTGTTGAGTGCTGCTTGCTGATGCTTCTATAGACTCTTATCTTTTGATAATGGGAAGCGAAGGAATTTTCTTTTTCTGTACCCTAATAGTTTAATAAGGATCTAGCCATTTCTTTTATTTTAAATAATAGAATTTATTATATGAACTCTATGTAAAGCAAACTGACAAGCCTTCCCTAATAATACCTGTGACTTAAAGAGCTCAGTAATAACTTTTACAGTCTCCCAGTTGACAATTCACATCATTCTTGTTATATGATATACACTGTTTCATTCTTTTTTCTGAATTCCTTCTCTTTCCAGCTGACTTTGTAGACGTATATGTTTCCCGTTGTTGCAGATTGTGTTCTTCAGGAAGCAAATGCTGAGATGGAGTTAGGATTGCAAAAGGTTTAAGAAACCTTTTGGCAACCTAAGGGCCCATCAAGGGGAGAGTAGATAAAGAAGATGTGGTATATATACACAATGGAATATTACTCAGCCATAAGAAACAATGAAATCCAGCCATTTGTGACAACATTGATGGACATTGATGATGTTATGCAAAGTGAAATAAGTCAGAAGGAGAAGGTCAAATACTGTATGATCTCACTCATTATGTAGTAGATAATAACAACAACAAACAAACACATAGAGACATTGATTGGATTGGTGATTACCAGAGGGGGCGGGGGAGGGAAGAGGGTGAAAGGAATGAATCGTCACATGTGTGTGGTGATGGGTTGTAATTAGTATTTGGGTGGTGAACATGATATAATCTATGCAGAAATAGAAGTATAATGATGTACACCTGAAATTTATACACTGTTATAAACTAAAATTACTGCAATAAACAAAAAAATTAAAAAAACAATAAAGGAAAACTTTTGCACTCCTAACTCCTGTGAAAGTAACGAGCCGCAGGATTGGGCCAGGGGAACAGCAGAACATTATACACACCTACCAAAGTCTCCCCCAGTCTTATGGGGCCCTGCAAAGCAAAAACTGCCCTTTAGAGGAGTCCATGTTGGGCAGAAATTCTAGACCCTTGTACCGCCACCTTGCTCAGTCATTGCGTGTGGGCAACCTCAAGAAGAGAAAAACCCAAGGAAAGAGTGACCTGGGCTTGAAAGCCAAAGCAGAGTCTGAAAAGATGATAGCAGGACACCGTTAGCTAATCACACGCCCGGCAATTGGGCAAGTCCTTTCTTGAATGCTGCGTGTCCATGTCAGCCACGTGTGTCTGAACCTCCCTCACAGACTGGCATGGCACCTTGCATATAGCCCTTGCACTAGTAAAGATTGGTTGGTTGCTAAGAGTATGAACTTCACTATTTACTACAAACAACCCTGCTGTGTCAACGTGTCACTGCCCAAACACACCTAGTATTACCTCCTGATGTGGTCAGATCTGAGTGTGGGAAGAAAAATTAACAAATCCACCCGGCCCCATGATCCACATGCTGAAATCTCACAGCAAAATCACAGATGAAATACCTTTCCCAATACCATATGTTGTATAGTTGAGTTGAGGAATTTCTTTCCCTAACTCCAGAATATCGATTTTCCTCTTATATTGCTGTAGACGTAACAAGATCAACTCCCCCACCTCCACTGGCCACTAAAGGAATAAAGAGAGATCATGAAGACAGAGAATTAGAGACAGCAGCATAGGAGAGATCAACCATTTTAGAAAAGAGAAAGTGGAGAGAGACGTGGCAATTTATATGGCAGAACATAGAAAGCTGAAGCCCAAGTTCTAGAGTGGAGAAAGCCAGCAAGAAACACGCTGATTCCTATTGCAGAACTCTCATCAGCTCAGAAATGAGGCCCCTGATCCTCTCAACCGGGAGAGACTGAAAAAGCAAAACAGCTGTGAGTCTTTAAAAGACGCATTTGAGCCCAGTGATCTGCCTCACTCCATGAGCCCAGGTCACAACCCACTGACACCTTGAAAGAAGACCAGAGTGAAAGGTTACTCCTGAGGTTAAACTTGACCTCAGGGACACCAAAAATCATAAAGGCAAAGAGTAGAGATGGAAGAAATCTGAGGAATCACCCAAAAAGATAAATGAGAAGCAGTTGAGCAAAGAAAATTAGAATATCAACCTGGAGGTCAAATATCTAATTAGGTGTTTCAAGACAAACAAAAACAACGGTAATGGTGGGAAGAAATGATCAAATAATCTAGCAAACATTCCACAAGCCAAGACTACACATTTCCAGGTCTAAAAGACCACA
This sequence comes from Diceros bicornis minor, assembly GCF_020826845.1. Taxonomy (NCBI): domain Eukaryota; kingdom Metazoa; phylum Chordata; class Mammalia; order Perissodactyla; family Rhinocerotidae; genus Diceros; species Diceros bicornis. The sequence continues at coordinate 677,116 of NW_026691791.1, forward strand.
AATATCCAGAACAATGAATGAAAAAAGACACATTACCATTAAAGAAACAACAATTTAAAAACCTTCCTATAGAAGCACCAGGCCAGACAGGTTTACCATCAAATTCTAGCAAACATTCCAGGAACCAGAGAGGTAGTTTTCTGAGGATCTGTTTGACACTTACATTGGAGAACCTGGCGTGTTGCCTAGTGAGACTCTGGTGACCGCTTTTCTGGGGGTGTGGAGACTGGGTTACTCTTTGCTGGGGATACTCATATCTAGTCTGAGGAGTCAGGAGACAAGCTGGGGTTTGTGTTGGTGAAAATGGTGTGGTATTTGTTGGCGCTCCTTTCTTCTTGGTGTATAGGGGGTTGTAAGTTGCTTTTTGGGGTTTCCAACATCTCTAATCTGGCAGGAATATGGGGGACCAGTTGCTGAAGCTTCCATCATTTGATGGAGCCCTCATGATGTTGGGGATAACTGGGAGGCATGAGACTGAGGTTCCTGTTGTCTCTGGTTCTTGGAGGCTGGAGGACCACTGCTTGTATGGGGCTCCCACTTTTCAAGTGTTGGGGTGACAGGGAGGGGTCACTGGATGGAGGGCCTTTGTCTCTAATTCAGGGAGAGGATTGGGATAATTGCATGAGATTCCACTTATCTTTAGTCAGGGGGCTCTGGAGGGGTCTTTATAGATCTCCTTTTTTCTGGTGCTGCGGGAGAGTAGAAGTCTCACTTTCTGGGTCTGCCTTTGTCTGTATTGTTGGCATAGACAAGGTGGGTCTTTGGGCTGGGGCTTCCCATTCTCTAGTGTTGAGGAGCAGCTAAGGGTGTGACTTATGGGGCTGCTGTCATTCCTAGAATTGGAAGTGACTAGGGAGTGCTTGCTGGAGTCCCATAATTTCTAGTTTTGAGGGAATGGATGCCTTGATGCTCAGACCACAGCATTTGTGTTTGTGGATGACAGTTGTTATCTGGGGTCTGGTTGCCTCTAGTTTTGGAAGGAACTAGTGGTGTGTCGCTAGGGCTTCTGTCACATCTGCTGTTGGATGCAGATTGTGAGCACCATTTGCTGGGGGTCCATAATCTTTAGTCTTGGGGGGTGGAGTAAGATTCCCTTGGAGGGGCTTCCAACATCTCTAGTTTTCGGGTTCCAGTTCAACGTGTTTTTAAAAGCATTTTATTTTGAAAATATTTAGACTTACATAAAAGTTGTAAAAGTATACAGGATTGTTTTATTCAGTCAATATTCATTATATTTACGTACATTTTGTTTCCTGCTGATGATCATTCCAGCATTATGTGTCTTTGTGTGGAATTCTTTTCCTTCAGCCTGAAAATTCTCTTTTGAGTTTCTTGAAGCTCAGTTCTGCTGTTGTTTAATTGTTCTAGCTAGGTTTTTTTAAACGCCCTTTGGAAAATATCTTGAATTTGTCTGCATTTTTGAAAAATATTTTTCTTAACTCAGAGAATTTTAAATGGGTAGTTTTTTTCCCCCCCTCCCATTCAACCCTTTAGCTGTCAGATGTCATTCATGTCTTCTGCTTCCAAAGTTTCTTTTGAAAAGTTTCCAGACTTACTATTTCTCTTATGAAAGGAACGTGTCCTTTTCCTTTGGTTGCTTTAAAAATTTCTAGTTTGTCTTTCATTTTCTACAATTGTCCATGATTCTTTGCTTTGAATCATAGTTATTTTGTAGTCTTTGTTTGCTAATTCCTGTATCTGGATTGTCTCTGGGTCTGCTTCTACTGATTTATATATTCATAATTCAGAGCATTTTCCTGCTGCTCTGCATGTCTATTAATCTTTTATTGTGAGCTGGATCTTGTGAACAATACCTCGTAGAAGGTCTTAATCATGTTGCCTTCCTCTAACGATTAGGTTTCTTGTACGAATGGATCACCCTGAGCCTCTGAAGGCTAGGTTTTAGACCCTAAAAGGACATATATATTTCAGTTTTGCACTGACTCCCAAGATGTAATCCTTACTCTTAGTGTGTGGCACTGACTCTCAGGCTGTGACATTTCTAGGGTCATAATTGAAAGCCAGGGCTTTTTTATTTTATCAAGGTCATTCCACTTCAGAAGAGTCCAAAAGCCAACTTCCCACTCCTGGCATGTGTGATTTCTGACATTTCTGCACAATATTCAGTTTTCAGTGGCTTTTCTCTTCTAAGTCTCCTAGATTCGTTCCCTGCACATGCATAAGTGAGGTGTTATTCAAGGACCTGAGGGGGGATTTCTAGGCATATTTTGGGGCCTTCTGTTTGTGAATCTTTATTTTCCACTAAAATATCCTTCAGAGATATTTCAGGGTCAGGTTGTATAGCCCTGGAATCCAACATTCTTCCAGAGAGCCCTGGTTCCTTCCTTTTTCTTTAGAATAGTATCTTAGAAACCAATTTCTGGGCGGTTGATAAGTATTCTCATTATTACTGGAGTGTCGTTCTTTTAGGCCTTCTGACCTCACAGGCTTTGGAAAGATATGAAGCTATACTATCCTCTACATACACACATCATCTATCTATCTATGTATCTATCTATCTATCTATCTATCTATCTACCCACCCATCCGTGAAAAGCGTGAATTGATAATGGTAGCTCTTATTCCAATCAAATGCCTCAGTTGGAGTGGAATAAGAGCTAGCCTTCTCTCTTTCCTTGTTTATTATATCTTTCTTTGACTGTGATACACTGGCTCTCATCATCTACAATATAATTATTTAGTTGTTCAAATCTGGTATACGCATAAACTAGTTTCAGAATTGCTAACCCATACCCTTCCGAGAAACATTTTTCATGAACTAGAGTACAGGATTTCTGATCAGTTCTTTTGATCCATGCTTACAGTATCTGGTAAAACATATTTTTCCAAAGTAAATTTGCTTTCATTTTCATAGCCTTCATTGTGGCAATGTTATACATTTGCAATACATTTAGATTCATTTGTTATAGCTTGTTTTCCGTTTTACGTTCCATTCACTACCGGGTGGATTAATTTTTTGAACCTACAGTAATATCCACTCTGGGGTGTACAGTTCTATGTGCCTTGGCTAATGCATAGAGTTGTGTATTCATCAACACAGTCATGATCAAACATGACACACACATGAACTGTCTTCATAGGATAATTCCATCACTCTCAAATTCCTTTGTAGGAATTTGACTACAAGTCCCTTTGTAGTCATCCCCTCTGTTACTCTTTGCCCCTGGAAACCGTTGATTTGTTGTCTTTCCGTACAGTTTTGCCTTTCCCAAAATGGCGTACAATGGAATCTACAATAAATGGCTTTATGTCTCTGGCTTCTTTCACTTAGGAAAATGAATCTGATTTAAATTGAGGCATATGTTACACATAGCACAATGCATAGATCTTAGGTGTAGAACTCAATGCATTTTGACAAATGCATACACCTACGTAACCTATACTACTTTCAAGATATAGAACGTTCTCCTTACCCCATAAAGTTCCTCCATGTCCGTTCTTGGTCAATCCTTACTCCTGCCTCACACCTTCTCCACAATCTGAGGTTAGATGCAACCACTGTTCTGATTATTTTTCCTATCACAGATTATTTTTTGACTTTTCTTGGAACTCATACAAATAGAATCATACAATATTTACACTTTTTTGAATGTGGCTGATTTGCTCAGTATAATCCTGCAATGGATTTTAATTAATTCACAATAAAAGATGAAGTATATAATGTTTCCTATATACTGGGAGTCTCGTAAATGTTTTGCATATGTTAGCTGATTGAATCCTTAATACAAATCTGTGAAGTAGGCACTCTCATTGTTCTCATTATACAGATGAAGAAACTTTGGCAGAAAAAGTTTGTTACTTGCTTAAGGTAACCATCTCTAAAGAAGAGAACTGAGATTAGACAGAAGAGATTGAACTGTGATAAGTTAAAAATGGAGACCACAGTTGATCCCAATGGGAGCACTGGAGCTGAGGTGGCCCTTCAGGGGTCTCTCAAATGAGGCAAAGGAATTGGGTCTTTGTATCCTCTCCCCATGAACCAGTCATTGGAAGTGGGCTGCCATCGGGAGAGGTCACAATCTTATGTGTGGCACTTTCATTGGCCCAAGGAAATTCCCAGAGAGGTTGGCAGGATGAGGCCTTAGAAGACTTTCGGCAGTTACAAGAACGAGTGACTTAGTCCTTAAAGAAGAATCTAGAAAATATATCACTGTCTCCATTGTGGTCCATCATTTATGCCACTCAGATACATTTGCTTCTTACAGTCAGTGCACTAGGATTCTGGTCGGTCATGTTGACTGGGGAAACTTAGAAGAGGAAGATAAGTGGGACAAATTACAGACAGCTCTTGACTGCACCTTTTCTTCGTGCTCCAATTGATACTTACCATCCCACTACTCCTACTGTCCCACTTAGATTCCCTTGACCCTTGACAAGCACCTCTGGTGGTCTGGGTGGCTTATCAGGAGGGAGGATCCAGTTCCTCATCCCTGAGTCATCTGAACACCTGATCACCACTCCCTTCACAGGATACAGTTGCTACACTTAATTATTGGGGAAAGAATATCAAAAAACATCCCAAAAGATTACCTGAAGGCCAAATGTCCTCTTTGCCCTCACTCTATAACAGAAGCCCCATGTCCTCTGGATGAATTACTTGTGCCAGAGGCCATAGTGACGTCTTTCCTTCTGTTGGTCTCATAAGCAGTAGTAAATTTCAATGGGACTCTGACATTTTTTCCTGGTAGAAGTATCCACCTCTGGGAACTAGGACCTGTTGGTTAATTATTGTTTGCAATTCTTCCCAAGGACCTCATAACCCATCATACGTGAAGAACACCTGCAATGACAACTATTTTATACTACACCTGGGAGTATCCATGCTTGGATTGCACCTAGGACAGTGCAGTAGCTTATGGGATTCCTGGGCAGGGCTATGAAATGTCCACCCAGGTGATTGACAAGAGTAGATTCTCAGGCAAAAAAGGGTTGCACAGTTCAGAATATCTTCCATTGTCCCAGTAGATCCGCCTTCTCTATCTTGATGCACCCAGGAAGGTTAGTGAAGATGAACTACGTCAGCAGGCTTTCTTGCCTTAAGGCTTTTGGCTGGGTTTAGTCAATGGAGAGCCTAGACATGAAATCAGAAGGATGAAAGAGAGTGACATCTGGTCCTGGATATTTCTTGCAGGAGAACCTGGGGCTGGATGCTACTTCTGACCTCCTTTCAGCTCCTGGAATGCAATTCCCTCCTCTCTTGTTTCTAGAATTGGATAATTGCTCACTCTCCTTACCCCTTCAGGCTCATGGGAGTTAATAGAGCCCTACACTTACCAGCTTACTGGGTACCAACCACCTTTTGTGGTTTTCTTACATCTTGTCCACAACTCCGAGAAGCCCTTGTATGAAAACTCTACTTGAATCATCCTAGTCTCAGTGTGTCCTCTGTTTCCTGCTGAGATTCCTACTGATATGCCAACTCATTGATAGCATAAGGAAAAGACCTAATAGTGAACCATAAAGCCCAACAAGATCAGGACCCATCAAGTCTCTGACCACATCATCTTCTACCACTCCTTCCCTGTCCCCACCATGATGTACTCCAGTCACACTGGCCTCCGTGTTGTGGACCTTTGCATGAATAAACTGCTTTAGCCACACAAATTCATATGACTCACTGTCCCAACTCGTGAAGGTCTCTGTTCAAGTGTCCCTTAACTAAGACTTTTTCCCTTCTTATTCCATGTAAAATAGCAAGATCCCAATCCCTATTAACTGTCTTAAAATACTTTCATTTTCTACATAACACTTATAGTAACATATTTTCTTGATTTTTCTATAATCTGTCTTTACCCTATTAGATCTTAAATGCTCCAATAGCAGAAGTGGAGTTTTATTCATTGCTGCAGACACCAGTGTCTCCAGCAGTGCTTGGCATATAGAATATACTCAACAAATAGGCTGGTGGTTAAGGGTATCGACTGTCTGGGCTCAAATCTGGGCTCTACCATTTTCTAACCAGAGAGCTCAGGCAAGTGACATGCCAGTTTTCTCATTATTATCAATTATCAAGCATTTAACGGTGAATAAAACAAAGAGGTTACAGTACAGGAGATCAGGAGAGAGATACACACGAGGTAGGAGAATATGGAGAACTTAGAAAAAGTAAAACACTTAGAAAGTAGTGTCCTAAGGATAGAGCAGTCAGCTGGGTCAAATTATGCTGCGTGGTGAAGTAAAATGAGAGTAAAAATGACAACTGATTTGGGCCTCATAGAAGCTGCTGATGTCTTTGACTAGAGCAGATTGAGTCATATACTTGGACAAATCTGATTGAAGTGAATTGAAAAGAATGGGAATTGAGGAAGAGGATTATTTGAACACTAACAACCCTTGCAAATGTTTGACTTGAAGATTAGCGGAGAAACGGCAAAAGAGCTGTTGAGAGAGACTTTGGGTTTAGGAGAGACAGACTTTAAATGGAAGATACTGGAACATTTAGTAATTAAGTGCTGGAGTCCTGGCAAAGGACATAGGTCTAAGGAATAGGTTAGGTGTAAATATATGTGAACTTAGACTTTATCCCATGCCAAACTGGTACGAACTGGATAATGGATATCTATTCCCTGAACTGTGCATGAGACCAGTTCTTCAGATAAGGAACAAAAAGACCTAAGGGTCAGGTTGGCGATATAGGCTGTAAAGTACCCTTGAGGGTTACCCAAGGCATGGTCAATGACCTCCTCCTTGGGTATCACAGGAATCATGCTAGGCTGTTTATGCTGATTGTAATACCAGCTCTTCGTAATACTGTGTTTTGTTGGATGCAACACCTTTCAGTCAATTGCAAGAAAAAGAATGTTTACCTGGGAAAGAAAAAATCCAACCTCCGTATGGGGTTGTTCCCAGAGCCTTGCTGACCCCCAGCCCTGATGACATCTCTGGCACCTGCAGTGGAAGATGTTGCCCAAACATATTTTTCACCTTTGTCTTTACCAGGGCCCAGGGTCCCAGGAGCAGAGCTCCAGTGCAGGGAGGACCCCAGAGCTCCTTACTGAGAGCAGTGACCAGTTAGGCCTGGACTAGGGGAGTGACAGCAAGAGGAGACCAGAAGCAACTCTGATCCACAGTGACATTGATGGAAGATTTGAGCCAGTATATATCGCTTCTGAAAATGCCCTAGTTCTGATCAATAACTAATCTTCTTTCCATGGTCTTGAATGGCAGAGCACTTTTAGACACGTGTACCCTGCACAGGAGTAAAATTTCCCTGCAGAGGGCTACACTGTATGTCTCCTTCCAGCTCTGCTCCCCCAGTCACAACTGACTAGAGGCCTTGCCTCAAGCTGGTGAGTCAGCTGAGATGTTCTTTCTGCTTCTTCTGCCCCACCTTGGGAAATTTCCACATTCCATGTGCATGATGAGTTCTTATGATGGCTTTGATTACATAAGGCCCAGTGTCTACAAGGAAGGGGACTTGTTGGTCAGTGGGTTTTCCCCCTTCTATACATTGACTCAGGATTCAGAAATGCAGCAGAAATTTCTTTGTGATTCGTCCAAGCAAAGATGTCACATTTTACCTGTAAATTCATGTGTGTGTGTGAATCCCTCTGACAGTTATGAAAGTTGAATATAAAAGCTGTGTTGAGAATCTCCCATAAACTGTGAATCATCAGCTCCTTTTTTTCCTTTAATAATTATTTGTGGCTTCCTTTTTTTTTTCCCCTTCTGGAATATTTTCCTTCTAAACAGAAGACAGAAATAAGCATCATTCATTTTCTCCTGCCTGCCTTGGAATAATCTCCATTAGTGTTTATTTTCTGAAAGCCTAAAGGATGCAAGTTGCAGGCACAAAAAACCAAGATCCCACTGCCGTGATCCTCATGCCATCCTGCTCCTGACCCACGAAGTGGGAGGGGAGAGAATCCTTGCGCACACCATATCTTGGCTAGAACTTAGTGCTAAGAGTAAGTCTCATCATAGTATATAGATTATTCAAAAACGAACTTTTTATTGAGATGATATTCATTTTTCTTCAAAATGCATTTACTGAGTATCATTTATGGTCTAAAATAATTTGGAGTATTCTCTGAAAAAGATGTGTTGTTTTCCAGTTTAATGAGATATAATTGAAGTTCATCACTGTATAAATTTAAGGTGTACAGCATAATGGTTTGACTTAGATATTTCGTAAAATGATGACCACAATAAGTTTAGCTAGCATCTATCATCTCATATAAATATAATAAAAAGAAAAAGCAAAAAAAAGAAAAGATATTTTTTTCCTTGTGATGAGAACTCAGGTTTTATCTCTTAACAACTTTATTTGTACTATACAGCAGTGTTAACTATTGTCATGGTGTACATTATTTCCCTAGTACTTATCAAAGATCAAGTGTTTAACATATATATATGATGAAATTTTCTAGATGTCTTTTTATTAATTGCTAGGCTAATGATACTGTGGTCAGAGAATGCACAGTGTATAATTTCAGTGTTCAAAGGCTTACTTGATGGCCCAGTGCATGGTTAAATGTATGTATCTTCTTTGGTCTTCATAGAATACCACCGTTATTGACATTTTTATGTAAATATCTGTTAAGCTTAAGTCTTCCATAACTTTGTATATTTTCTTCATCTTTAATTTGACCCGAGGTTGTGTTAAATCTCCAAATCTGATTGTTCATATATGTACTTATGCATATTGATCTATAAATAATAGCTCTTTTTCACTTTGGGGGGTATGTATATTGACTGTTAGCACTCGATCTTCTCTTCCTTTCACCACATATGGTCACCACATATGTCACATATGACATATGGTCACCACCTTTGATATTTCACATGCTTTTTGCTTTGAACTCAGATTTTATCACATATTAACGAGGATACCCATGTTTTCTTTTTGTTCATATTTAAATGGGATATCATTTCTATCTACTTTAATCACTTCTGTGTTTTGCTTCAAGTATTGGAAATTATGTAGTTGGATCCTGTGGTAGGTGGAATGTGCCCCCAAAGGTGACCAAGTCCTAATCCTTCGAATCTGTGAATATGTTACCTCACAGAGAAAGGAGACTTTGCAACTGTGATGAAGTCAAGGATCTTCAGATGAGGAGATAATCCTGAATTATCTGGATGGGTCCAATATAATCACAAGGGTCTTTACAAGTGAAAGAATAAGTCAAGATAGTCAGAGTCAGAGAAGGAGTTATGACAACGGAAACAGAGATTGAAGTGATATGAGGCTGTTAACTAGGCATGGGAGCAGCCTCTAGAAGCTAGAAAATGCAAAGAAATGGACTCCTGTCTAGAGCCTCCAGAAGGAATGCAGTCCTGCTGACACCTTGATTTTCACCAGTGAGACTCATCTTAGATTTCTGACCTCCCAAAGTATAAGATAATAAATTTGTCTTGTTTTAGGCCTCTAAATGGGTGGTAGTTTCTCAGAGTAGCAATAGGAAATTAATAAAAGTCCTATTTGTAATCCAATGTGAGTGCTTCTGTGCGACTCAGAATTACAGCATCCCAACATTTTGGTTTTTAAAGCTGTATTCACCAATGAAAATAATATTTTAATATTAGAGTGACAAATGCCTATGTTCTACTCTGCAATCTTCTGGAATTGCATGCTGTACCTTGTCAATTAAATTGTTTGAAAATTAAAGTTGGACTGAACTTAGACGTTGAAGAGAGGCATCAACCCAAAGATAAGCTCTAAAGCTCACTGCCTATGATGGTTTTCTAATCTGTAAAGAAATAGATGAAAGGATCAAGTTTGCCTTGCTCCTTGGACTCTGAATTGTTTTTCCTCTTTTAGAAAAAAATAGAGTCATAAATTGCTTCTTCCTCTTTATTTTCTCCCTAAGACTATCTCCTTATTTATGATGGTGCATTTCCCTGCTTCTGCTAGTATGTGTTTCCTAAGTCTGTGAGGCAGGCAGCTTTAGAAAGATACATTGCAAGAGTTTTGATGACACCATTCTATATTCGACTTGCCCTTCCTCCAAGATTTTCTTATGCACTTACCTGACTTAGCTAGTTTCTTTGTATGGATCATGAACTTTTGCTTCATCTCATTACACCGGCACTTGGCCATGACCATCCTCATGTTGTTGGCCTGCATGAAGTAGTGCTTGACTTGTAAACAAATATGTAAATTGGTCCATTCCCCTTAAGCACCCTTCCAACTAACTCATTTTAGGACATTGGTCTATGTCTTTTGAGTGTAGAGCAGTAGTGCTGGATCTTCCAAGGTTTTGGGAACACCATGTGCATGTGCTTTGGATTCCAAAGTCATGAAGAGACAGTAATTGCTCTGGAATGGACAAGTTGCTTGAGTCAAAATGTCATGCTTTTCCTCCATTTTTTCCGACAGGAGTTACTCCTAAAGTGCATGACTTGATCATTATTTCTAATACTATGGCTTTGGTACAGGCTGAACTACAAAAATTATCGTTATGTCTTGGTCTTTGCTTTTGCCTTCAAGGAGATCAACAGGAGCCCCCAGCTGCTCTCCAACCTGTCTCTGGGTTTCCATGTCTACAATTCCTTTCACAGTGATGTCAGCACCTTGGAAAGCACCATGAGGTAGTCATTGGGTGGGGGTCAGAAGATCCCTAATTACACCTGCCAGGCACAGAACAAGGATGTGGCTGTCACTGCAGGAACCACACTAGCATTCTCTGCCCAGATTGGGACACTGCTGGAGCTCTACAAATACCACAGGTATGAGCATGTTGGGGGGATGGATCTGGAGGGACTGAAGTTTTCCTCCTTGGTGAAATTTTGTGGCCACTCAAGTGGAAAAGAATAAAGTGCGTTTGCATATCTCCCTAATAGGAAAATACCTACCACAGATAGTTCTTGATATGGTGGATTCATTATTTTGGTGTGTGAAGCTGAGAAGGGATGAAGTAGCCTGAGGCTAGCATCATTGGCTAAAGCAGACCACAGTAGCTTCTGGAAATGTAGTTGCCCAAATTCCCTCAAAGGAGTGGAAGCTGAATATTCTGAAATAACCACACCTTAGTTATTTATCTTCCCGTTAGTAAAATTTTATATTTAAACATGTACTTAAAATCATTCTAGTTGGGCAAAAGTCCTGAACAGACATTTCTCCAAAGAAGATACACAGATGGCCAACAGATACATGAAAAGATGTTCAAATTCATTAACTACCAGGGAAATGCAAATGAAAACTACAATGAGATATCTCCTCATGCCCTTCAGAATGGCTATAATTAACAAGACAGGAAACAACAAGTGTTGGAGAAGATGTGGAGAGAAGGGAACTCATAGACTGCTGGTGGGAGTGCAAACTGGTGCAGCCACTATGGAAAACAGTATGGAGATTCCTCAAAAATTTAAGGATAAAACTACAACATGATCCAGCTATTCCACTGCTGGGTATTTTTCCAAAGAACTTGAAAATGCAAATGCGTAAAGATGCATGCACCCCTGTGTTCATTGCAGCTTTATTCACAATAGCCAAGACTTGGAAGCAACCTAAGTGGCCATCAAGGGACGAATGCATAAAGAAGATGTGGTATATATACACAATGGAATACCACTCAGCCATAAGAAATGATGAAATCCAACCATTTGTGACAACATGGATGGACATTGTATGCAAAGTGAAATAAGTCAGAAGGAGAAGGTCAAACACCGTATGATCTCACTCATTAAGTAGTAGATAATAACAACACCAAAAAAACACATAGAGACAGAGATTGGATTGGTGGTTACCAGAGGGGAAGGTGGAAGGGTGGCGGGCGAAAGGGATAATTTGGCACAAGTGTGTGGTGATGGGTTGTAATTAGTATTTGGGTGGTGAACATGATGTAATCTATGCAGCAATAGAAATATAATGATGTACACCTGAAATTTACACCATGTTATAAACCAATGTTACTGCAATAAACAATTTAAAAAAAAAAAGAAAAAATAAATTAAAAAATTTTACACTCTTCAAATGCTTTAGGAATAGTCACAAATTTAATCCTAATAAAAGTCAATGAAAAGGTTCCATTATTATGGGAATTTTTAGAGATATAGAAGCTAAGATGGATAGAGGTTATGTAACCTTCTCAAGATCGTGAAGCTAGTCATATTAGTGTCAGGATTTGAATCCAGGCAGCCCGGCTTCAAAGGCAAGCTTACACTCAATCACATCTACCATCAGATAATATTGCTTCACATTCACAGTGTTATGGCCAAGAATATAAGTTTAGCTACCTGATCATATGAATTTTCTGAAATTCTGCTTATGTTGCTTCCAGAGAACTCAATACAGAACCTTTTTACTCTTTTGATTCAGATAACCTATGGAGATATTGATCCTGTACTGAAAGGTAAGGACTAGATTTCCTCTCTATCAGATGGCTTCCAAGGACATATCTTTAGTCGTCAGAAGGGTCGCGCTGCTGATACATTTTGGCTGGACCTGGGTGGGATATTTAGTGTCAGTTGATATAAAAAGTGAGCAGTTCCTCTGGGTACTTAGAAGAGAGGTGACTATGAACGGTGCCTGCCCGTTACTAAGATACCTGTGACCAAGAGGACGTACACTTCAAAAGATTGGACCTTCATTGCCAGAATCATAGGCGCATAAGCCAATACGTTTACCATGTATGCTGACACAAGTATATTAATAAGTGTGAGCATTGCAGGAAACTATTATTTAACCACTCAGAAGGTGTGGATCACTACATGCACAATGGGATTCTACTTTTATTCCACTTCACCAGTTTTTAGATTCTTACCATGGGAGTCTTTCCTTTGCACACCAGAACTTTGAGATATCTGGATTTAAACACTCTCTATGGACAGTTACCTCCTCTAAATACCAAGAAGACTTTTTCTTTACCAAATTATGGCTTGAAATTTTTAACTCCTCATTTGCAGAACCTGAATGTGGAAAATTTTGGAGCGTCCGCTCAATGTCTCCCTGGATTCTCTGCCAAAGGACAAATTAGACACGACCATGTCTGGATCCAGCTACTACACCTATCATGCTGTGGATGTGGCGGCCTGAGCCCTCCATGAAATGTTTTTGATAAAAGCAGAAGTGGTCTCCATAATGGATGCAGGCCAGCTCATGTTTCTCCCTTAACAGGTAAAATTTCTCCCTTAAATGTGATCTCATTATTGTTTTTTCTGGAGCAGAGAGTTATTTTATTTGGATATAGAATTGTGATTGTGACATTGTGACAGATCAGCATTGACTTGAGCATAATGAATTTCTGTTCTTTCTTTACAGGTTGCAAGTAAATCTCTAATAATTGTAGGGGCTAATTAGCAACAGTGTCAACTCTTTTAACTAGAAATAATCAATTAAAAACTTTCTCTGTGAGAGGTAAGTTTGTAAGATAAAACTTGATGACAATTCATCCCAGGGAATTTAAAAATTCAGGGATTTGCAAAATCTACTTCTGGCCCTATCCCATGATATCTTAAATGCCACTGGGGATAGGACAATTTATTTGAACTTCCTGCATTTTTCTAGAAAGGCTACTGATAGCTAAATGAGTATTTCCTCATTGAAATTTAAAATGACTTTTGGAAGTAAGGAGATTGATCCCCTTTTTACAGATGAGAACCCCAATACGTTGAAATATATTGTAATTTCCCCAAGACCTTTTCAATTCTACTTAGATGATCCTAGACTTTTATAAATCCAAAACCTATGCATAATGTGTCTTGAAATACTTGCTCTTACGTACATGGAAGTGAATGTGATGTCAGATCTAAATACACACATTTTATTGTGACTATACATTTATTTATTAATATAGAACTTTATATATATTTATGTAGTATATAAATATTTGTTATACATTTATATATAAATTATATCAATTAATGTATGAATATTCTTTACTAGTAGCTTTTATATCTTCTCTCTCATTTAATAAATTATTTTGTTCAATGTTAGTAAGGAGCAAGCTTTCTTTCTTTGTTTCTTCTTGTGTTCAAGGAAACTCCCTAGCACCCCTAAAGCAAACCTCAGTGCTCAAGGTGCTCAGGTTTAGCTCTACAGCACTCCCTGAACATGGAATCTTCAGGAATGGTTTAAACAAATCACCATGTGCTCTCTGAGGGCAGACAAGAATGCCTTCTTCCTTAAGCATGCAGAATAGTAAACACTCCCCAAATTGAACTTATTCAGAAGATGACTAATACAGAGGGGAAAAAATCTAATTGCTGGGCAACTGAGTATCCCCACCAGTTCGTATCTGAGTTTTCTGTCCTCACTTTCCATGCTCATTTCATTTCACAACTATGTCCCCCTTTCAGCTTCACCCGTTCCTAAAAAACACCCAATTTAAAAACAGCACTGGAGCTCATGTGACACTGGATGAGAAAAGAAACTCTGTGTCATAGCATGAAATTCTGAACTATGTCATTTTCCTAAAGGTCTTGGATTTCAGGTGAAAGTAAAGGAGTTTGTTCCCCAGGATCCACGTGGTCAAGATTTCATCATACATGAGGAGGTGATAAACTGGGCCGTCGGATTCAAAAAGGTTGCAGAAAACACAATCTTGGATTACTTCTTCATCTACATCACACGATAGAGACCGTATATGAAAATAATGGTGAAATTATTTAACTCATAACAAAATTCTCATTTATTGATATAATTTTTCTTACTGTCCAAGAGATATTGAAAGTACACTTTTAATTAAGGAGAAATTCCCAAATTTTGAAATGCTTTCTATGCTACAGCGGGACAATGAGGTTACCAATGTAGTAGGAGGAGCTGATAAAAAATTGATGATTTAAATTCCCATTTAAGCTGAAAAAGCGTCAATCTCATTGCTTGCAAATTCATTGCTGTCCATGCGTTGTGCCTTGAAGACATAACAGATGCTGACGATCTAGACTTTTGATGACTTGTAGATACAATTCAAATTGTCTTTGGCCATTTGGTTTTCTTCCAGAAAAGAGATTTTATTCTCTTTAACTAGAATCAAAAGTATTGATATTGAGTTTTATTAATATTTAAATATTTTATTAATATTCCTTATATTTCCATCTCTTCATCCCACCTCTATACATTCTTGTAGAAAAATTCACCATCAGAAAAAAAGATTCCTTTTGCTCTTCCAGGAACTACATTCTTCCTCTTCATCAGATTTCCCTTTAAAACTCAGTCCTGTAAGTCATCCCTCAAGATGCTATATTATATCATTCAAGCCTGTCCCTGTGTCTTTGGTGTATAATCTACCTGACATTAAATATATTACTAAATAAATTCAATAATTGCAATTTGTACTAATCAAACAATTCTCATGTTAATGTATTGTATGAATTTAAATATTATTTATTATTAAGGTAAAATCTGCTTATAGTTCAAAAACGTAATCCAGAAATACCATATTCAGAATCACATTTGGCAATAACAAATATGATTCATGATCAGATGCCCCATTTGCTTAAAACAAACAAGCGTCCTATTCATTGAGATGGAAAATGTTTTAAATCATTATGTATCTTCATGTTGGGAATTGTTTTCTGCAGATTGACCTTGATTTTATTTTGCTTTCCCTGGGTGCATCAATCATGTCACATATTAGAGGTGATCTTTAAGAGAGTTTTTGAGATAATTTAAACAATATTATCAATTATTAAATATTATAAAATAATAAAATATTATCCAATTATATAGTATTGTTCAGTATTATCAATAATTCTCTTCTTTCAAACTCACCCCTATGGGTGTAGGATGTTCTGTCAGCCAGGATTCAGGAAAATCCCTCAGGAAGAGAGCTACCTGCTGCTTTGACTGTGTATTGTGCCGAGAGAGAGAAAAATGTAATCAGACAGGTATGAACTGGCAAAAATACACAATCACTTTCTCTCAGGTCTTCTTTGTCTCCAAATAAAATGTAAAGGGTCTGGGATTAACCAATAGCATCTCATTTCTTCTTTATTTTCTATTATTTCATTCACTCATTCAATACATTCATTTAGGTAATCAATACATCATTTCCATGTTGGGAGTTACCTTGATCTGGCTTCTTTATACTCACATTGTTAGGTTCTGCTGAAGTAGCTCTTCTGAAGGGAATACAGCTCTTAAACTACATGTTGTGTTAGGCAAACACTTAGAGATTCCGTAGCACCGTATACTAATCTTAATCACAGAATAACACACATGGTATTAAGCTGGAAGTAAGTGTGGCTGTCTTTAGGACATGCTTCCTATTCATATCTTTACACCCAAGTTGACGAGCACTGTGTCTTACAAATAGTAGGTGTACAAAAACCGGAACTAAAGAGTTAATAAATGAATGGATATATTATATTATTATTGCTCTGGTAGAAGATATAAACAATAAACCGAGCATGCAAACTTGATAAGATAAAGGCCCTGCTTTCCAAGAAATCATAGTGAGGTACATGTTAAAAAAGAATAACAGGGCAATTTGAAAAGTGCCATAATAAAGGTAGTTAGAAGTTAGCAGAGTCAACAAGAGCAGATAGTCTTACTTGGAGGAATCAGATGATTCTTCATGGAAAGCTGATGTTTGAGTTGAGTTTTTAAAAACATGTGGGGATTTGTCAGTTCAAGATGAAGAGGGATTCTTGGCAATAGAAGTTTGGACAACAAAAGTTATGCAAGATGAATAAGTTCTGGCAACCTACGGTCCAACATGGGCCGATAGTTAACAATATTGTATTGTAGACTTAAAAATTTATTAGGAGGGTAGATGTATGTTAAGTGTTCCTACCTCAAAAGAAAAAAAGTATTTTCAAAAAGGAGGTTAAAATAAAAAAATAAAGAAGACAGGAGGAAGCATTTGGAGGTGATGAATAGGTTTAAGGACTTGATTGTAGTGATGGATTCACAGGTGTATATTATCTCCAAACACATTAAGTTGTACACATTAAGTATGTACAGCTTTTTGTATGTCAGTCATACCTCAATAAAGTGTTTTAAAATGTTTTTATGTGGTGTATTCAGACATATGGAATAAGACTAGTATGGCTGGAATGAGATGATAAAAGACTGATCGTGGATGATGATGGAATAGGTAAATAATGAAAAAAAAATCCCATCATATTTAAAGTACAATATTCCAGTCTTAACAAACAAAACAGCAAGGAATTCATATGTATTAATTACCAAAGTTATCTCTTGACATTGCTAAATGTTCTGTCCAGTAAAATAATGCATGAAATAACATATTACAGAAATAAATAAGGGCTGGAGCAGAGAGCATGTTTACAAATTATGTTTTTCGTTAGAATGCATCTGGCTATAAATGAAAAAGAAAACAAACTAAAAGTATCTTTTAAAAAATATTTATTATATCCCATAAAAAAGACCAGAGTAATTTACTACGATGATTCTTTGTGCCAGAAAAAATAAAAGCACAGTGTTGCATTATAAAGATGGAGAGGGAAATATGTTTCATTCCATTTGTTATTTACTTAATGAATATTGTCATAAATATCACTTTTCAAAAATAAAAAAAGTGAAACAATTAAAAAAAATGGCCAGAGATATAATGACTCGAGGATTAGAGAATTCAGCAGCTCAAAACTATAATCAAGCACAGATGATATTCTCATATTTTGTTCTATCATCTTGGGTTCCCAGCTTTCTCTTCAGGCTGGGCTCCTTGTGGTCTCAAAGGCTGAGCTGTTTAAAGTATTATACCATAGTAAGCGAACAGAAAGATGAAAAAGAGTGGGCATCTACTCCCCCTGACTTTGTAAGAGCAACTCAAAAACACATCCTCCAAGTGGGGCCAATTATAATTGATTTAGAGCTGTCAGCCTCCCCTCAATCACACGGCCTCATGCAAGAAGTTGAATGTCAAAGCACAACTGAGCTGCTGGTAGAAAGGGGATAGATGGGTCATGAATAAGCCACCAGTGGACTCTGCTTCAACGTTTACTTACATAATGCAAAAAATATTTTAAATTAGAATGCAAAAATATCTAATCAATTAGTGGGATCCAAAATAATGTATCAGGCCGGCCCTGTGGTGTAGTGGTTAAAATTCAGCATGCACCACTTTGGTGGCCTGGGTTCATGGGTTCAAATGACAGGCATAGACCTACACTGCATATCAAACATGCTGTGGTGGCCACTCACATACAAAATAGAGGAAGACTGGCACAGATTTTAGCTCAAGGCTAATCTTCCTCAATCAAAAGATAAATAAATAAATGAATAAATAATTAACTAAATAAATAAAAGATGAAATTAATGTATCAATAGTAATGATTTTCCCACATATCAATAGTAAAGTGTTTGATAATGCAGTATTAAAGTCTCATTTCTCACTCTCAAAAACACAAAAACGTAATGCACAAAGTACATTAGTTAGAATGTGTTCAGCTCAAAGTGATAGAGAACCTCATAGTGGCCTTAAATCATGACATTTGTTATTTATGTTACAAGAATTTCAGAAATAGACAGATGCAAAGGTTTTTTTTTTTTCTATCAACCTTTTGATAACAAAGACTCAGGCTCCATATAACTTTTGCTTCAATATGCTTAGTGTGTTGGATTTTATTTTTACAAGTGTCTGCCACTGCTCATCATCCACAGGGGAAAGAAAGAGGAAGAGTGAGCTATAGCATCCTATTAGATGCAGGTTTTATTTAGTGCAAGAAAGAGACCATACAATCAGATTGTCAGTGATTTAGGCCCATGGCGCATAGCTGACAAGTGAGGTAGAGCACACTCTGGCAAAAATTAGCTTAGATCTGCCACAATTGGCTTAGGTCACTCAAAATTGGGGTTCTAATAGCTAGGTATAATGGAGGAAGTGTACTTGTAGGTAGTTGTATGTTATGCGAAGCATAGTTTTAATTTTGGCTAAAAATGTGTTTGGGAAATGCAAAAGAAAATGAACACAGTTAGCGCCATTAAATTTCCCAAATGGAATGTCTGAATATTACAAAAGTCTGTATCCTTTTCTAAATAATTTTTAGCTTTACCGCAATTCAAACCATTTCATCAAAGGAATTTACTTTGAAAGTTAAGAATTTTACTACGTTTTTTATCAAACAAAAATCGAGTTAGAAAAATCGAGAAACAAGATTTATATAGAAAAGTAATTCAAAAAGAAAAGGTGTAATTACGGTAATTATATTGTTCTAATATTATTTGTAGAAATAGGGACGAGAAAAGAATGCCCACTTTCAACAATAAGAATGGCTGCTTCGTGCCCTGATGTCAGAGATGGGTAGTTGTGGCAGAGACCCTATGGCCCACAAAGCCTAAAATATTTGTTCTCTGTCACTTTGCAGTAAAAGTTTGCCCAATACAAATTCATAGGCCAGGGCGTAGCCCTTGAATGATGGCTGATAGGCATGCCTGCATATGTGTTGCAGCTGCCTCATCCTCAGCTGAGATGACTTGTTCTCATGTGTTCTTCTTGTCTCACAGTACTCCCCAGAGCGATTGAGCTCTAGGTGAGCACAGTGGTAAAGCACTTGATGTCCCTGATGCCCTGCCTTCCTTTCCCTGCCTCACTTTCCCAGTGCCTCACTGGTGTGTTGCAAAATCCCCACCACCTAAAATACTCGCCCTTAAACCCTTAAGTTTATGGAAACATCCAACTAACACAAGACCCAAACTTGGAACTTCTGGAGGTGGATTATCACCTACTTGAAGCTAAAAGCATTCTGGCATAGAACGGAACTGTTTAATGTGAATATTTTTAACGTAAGTCTCTGCAACTTTGTGTATCACAACCAAATAAGGTGTGGGCAATGGGCCCTATAATGCCAATGAGACTTTTGTTTTTTGTCTTGGGAATGTGGAAGAGTGGCTGACTGAAACACCAAGACTTTCCTTTCCTTTTCAAATAGAGATCAATGTATAGGGCGTCCAGGAAACCAGTATGCAAACAATGAGAGAAATTGCAGCCTGCTGAAAGTTGTGACATTTCTGGCATTTGAAGATTCTTTAGGGAAGACTCTGGTTTGCACAGCTCCTTGCTTCTCTGTTGTCACAGCAGTGGTCTTTGGGGTCTTTGAGAAGCACCGAGACACTCCTGTAATCAAGGCCAAGAGTTGGACTCTCAGCTACATCCTGCTCATCTCCCTCACTCTCTGCTTTCTCTGCTCCTTACTCTTCATCGGCTGACCCAACACAACCACCTACATTATTCAACAAATCACATTTAGAGTTGTTTTTACTGTGGCTGTTTCCACTGTCTTGGCCACAACTATTTCTGTTGTGGTGGCCTTCAAGGTCATGGCACCAGGGAGAAGGATGTGGCAGTGGTTGGTGTCAGGGACACATAACTTCATCATTCCCATCTTCTCCTTTATCCAGCTGAGTCTCTGCGATCTGGATGGAACCTCTCCTTCTTCATTGACACAGATGTACACTCTGAACACGGCCACATCCTCATCGTGTGCAACAAGAGCTCAGTCACTTCCTTGTACTGCGTCTTGGGATACCTGTGATCCTTGGCCCTGGGCAGCTTCACTGTGGCTTTCCTGGCCTGGAACCTGCCTGACAACTTTAATGAAGCCAAGTTCCTGATGTTCAGCATGCTGATGATCTGCAGTGTCTGGGACACTTTCCTCCTTGCCTGCCACTGCACCAAGGGCAAGGTCATGGTGGCCGTGGAGAGCCTCTCCATCTTGGCCTCAAGTGTGGGGCTATTAGGCTGCATCTTTGCCCCCAAGTGCTACATTATCTTCCTAAGGCCAGAGAGAAACCCATCAATAGGGTTAAGGAATACAACTGGTTCAGGTGAAAATAAGCAATATATATATATTTTCACCAGAATTTGCATACACCTGAAAAATAAACTAGCAAATTTTTGCAAGCAGACTTTAAGTACCAAGTAAAGGGCCGGCCCCTTGGCTTAGCAGTTAAGTGTGCGCGTTCCGCTACTGGCGGCCTGGGTTCGAATCCCGGGCGTGCACCGACGCACCACTTGTCAGGCCATGCTGAGGTCGTGTCTCACATACAGCAACCAGAAGCATGTGCAACTATGACATACAGCTATCTACAGGGGCTTTGGGAAAAAAAAAAAGGAGGAGTATTGGCAATAGATGCTAGCTCAGAGCCGGTCTTCCTCAACAAACAGAGGAGGATTAGCATGGATGTTAGCTCAGGGTTGATCTTCCTCACACACATACACACACAAATAGTACAAAGTAAATTTACCTTACATCTCCAATTAATTTATTGCTTTACTTTCTTTTGGCTTTGTACAATGATCCTCGGCATTCAAATGCACAAATACACAAATATGAATATTACCTCAGATTAATTTTCCTCTAAAATTATCTGTGGTAGATTGCATAAATGCCCACACATCAGTTCTCTCCCTCCACCTGTGTGTTTTGGTAGAAAACTCCCACTTTGACTCTGTGTGGACTTGGCCTTTTAACTGGCTATGGTCAATTGGACACTAGTAAATGACAACAACACATCTTTAAGAATATATATTAAGGAGAGGCGGAGTCAAGATGGCAGCGTAAGCAGACTCAGAACTCACCTCCTCCCGTGGACACAGCCAATTTACAACTACTCGTGGAAAAATTACCCCTGAGACAGAACTGAAAACTGCATAAGAGGAACTCCTTCAACAATGGACAAGCCTAACTGAGGTAGAAGAGGCAGAGACTCCCTTCTGGAGAGGAAAAATGCTGCCTTCACAAGCCGCCAGCTTCACGGCTGCCGGTAGCAGCTCACAGGTACACAGCCTCCCTGGAGGCGTGGGGTCCTGAGCCGGGGAGCACCCCCGCTGTGGGCATTTTGTGGACCTAGCACAATCGAGATGAGTGGCATAAATCTGACTTTGCCTGCTACTAAAACACTGGGTAGTACCCCCAGAAAACCCGGTTCACAAGGAAACTAAAACTGGCTCTTAAAGGGCCTGAGCGCAAACTCACCCGTTTCAGAAAGCATCCTAAAATCACCAGAAAGAAAGGTGCACAGTGCTGTGGTGAAAATAGACTCACTTAATAGGCCCTGAGTGCATCTCGGTGAAGGGTGAGAACTCTCCAGGGACTGGGACATTGGCGGCAGCCATTGCTGTGGGCAGGTGTGGGCGTGCTGACACAGAAGCCATTGAAGTTCTCCCTGAGGCCTGCTAGCCCAGGTCTGCCCACTCGCTAGAGCACCAATTTAATCCAGCTCAGCCAGGGCAGGCAGCCCACCCTAGAGACTGGCCCCACCCAACAACAAGCCCTCAGGCAACTTGTGGGCCTGCATAGATTGGTGACTGGATTCTCTGCAGCCTGGCAACTGAGCCGACTTGAGCCAGGCAGGGTCTGCACAAGGAGCGGGTGGAGAGTGTGGGGTGGTGGCGGAGTGTGTGGGGCTCCCGCCATGGTGAGACTGGGTCTGCTTGGGGAGGTCGGGGTGCTCACATGGGGCAGGACTGTGTTGACTGTGTGTGTGGACCTGTGGTCTGCAGGGCTTTTCAGCTGCAGAAGACTTGTGCTTCTCAAAGACCCACATAGGAGGTTTGCACCACCTTCCAAAGCCTGAAATGATTGGGTGCTCCTATGCCTGAGGTCAGCCCCACCCAGCTGCAACCTCAGAGAGCTGACAAGAGACCTAATAGGCTAGAGGCTTACAGCAATTGTAAGACCCTGAGCCTAACAACCTGCCACGCTGGAGGCCTACTCATTTAAAAGAAATACTGCAACAAAAATGTGGTATTAGAACTTGCAGCCAACTGTGCTGGGGCTCCCCACACCTGATAAAGAAACTGAAGGGCCCACAACAACTACAAGCAGCTGAGCATTACAACAGCTGGCCAGGAGCATAACTCGGCCGCCCTGGGCACCTACAGGGAGAGCAAACAGGCAACAACAGAAGGACACACGTAGCCCACATAGGGGTCACCCCTGGAACATTGAGAACTGAGGGAAGCACACTGGAAGACTTCTAAGGCATCACTTACATAAGGTCACCTATCCAAGAGCAGGAGACGTAGCTGACATACCTAATACGTAGACACAAGCACAGGGAAAGAGGCAAAATGAGGAGGCAAAAGAATACATTCCAAGTAAGGGAACAGGAAAAACCCCAGAAAAGGAACTAAGTGAAACAGAAAAGAGCAACCTACCCGACAGAGAGTTCAAACTAAGAGTGTTAAGGATGCTCACTGATCTGGGGAGAAGAATAGATGAACTCAGTGAGAATGTCATCAAAGAAATGGAAGATATAAAAAAGAACCAATCAGAAATGAAGAATACAATACTGGAAATGAAAAATTCAATAGAGGGACTCAAAAGCAGAGTAGAGGATACAGAAGAATGGATCTGTGAGCTGGACGAAAGACTAGAAAAATTACCCAAGCTGAACAGGTAAAAGAGAAAACAATTAAAAAGAGTGAGGACAGTCTAAGGGACCTCTGGGACAACATCAAGCGCACTAACATCCGTGTTATAGGTGTCACGGAAGGAGAAGAGCGAGACAAGTGGGCAGAGAATCTATTTCAAGAAATAATAGATGAAAACTTCCCTAACCTAAGGAAGGAAACAGACATCCAGGTACAGGAAGCACAGAGAGCCCCAAACAAAATAAACCCAAAGAGGCCCACACCAAGACACATCATAATCAAAATGTCCAGAATTAAAGATAAAGAGAGAATCCTAAAAGCCGCAAGAGAATGTCAAGATACATACAAGCAAACCCCATAAGTCTATCAGCTGACTTCTCAGCAGAAACCTTACAGGCTAGAAGAGAATGGCACGATATATTTAAAGTGCTAAAAGGAAAAAACTTACAGCCAAGAATACTCTAGCCAACAAGGTTATCATTCAAAATGGAAGGAGAGATCTAAATTTTCCCAGATAAGCAAAAATTAAAGGAGTCTGTGACCAAGAAACCAGTGATACAAGAAATGTTAAAGGGACTGATTTAAGGGGAAAAGAGAAGACCACAAACAGGAAAAATTATCTATTTCCATGATATGAACATAATGGATACAAATACACAAAAAAGAGGTTAGATCTGATATCAGAAACATAAAAGGAGGGAGGAGCGTAGTTAAGAGTACGGCTTTCAGACAGATCAAACTGAAGTGACCATCAATTCTGTATAGAAGAAGAAAGGAACAGAGAAGGACTACTAAAACTCTGAGAAAAAAAAAGTTAAAAAATGGCAGTAAGTACCTACTTATCAATAGCTACTTTAAACATCAATGGAATAAATGCTCCAATTAAAAGGCATAGGGTGGCTGACTGGATAAAAAAACAAGACCCATATATATGCTGCATACAAGAGACACATTTCAGACCTAAAGACACTTACAAACTGAAAGTGAAGGGATGGAAAAAGATACTCCACGCAAATAGCAATGAAAAGAAAGCTGAGGTAGCAGTACTCATATCAGACAAAATAGACTTTAAAACAAAAACTGTAAAAAGAGACAAAGAAGGGCATTACATAATGATCAAGGGAATAATCCAACAAGAGGATATAACACTTGTAAATATCTACGCACCCAATGTAGGTGCACGTAAATATATAAAGCAATGATTAACAGACACAAAAACAGAAATAGACGGTAACACAATAACAGTAGGGGACTTTAACAGTCCACTTACACGAACGGATAAATCATCCAAACAGAAGATCAACAAGGAAACATTGGCCTTAAACGACACACTAGAACAGATGGACCTAGTAGATATATACAGAGCATTCCATCCAAAAACCGAAGAATACACGTTCTTTTCAAATGCACATGGAACATACTCCAGGATTGATCACATATTAGGCCACAAAGCAAGTCTCCATAAATTTAAGAAGATTGAACTAATACCAAGCATCTTTTCTGACCACAACGGTATGAAACTAGAAATCAGCTATAGAAAGAAAATCAGAAAAGTCACTAATACATGGAGAGTAAACAAAATGCTACTGAACAACGACTGGGTTAACGAAGAAATCAAAGAAGAAATCAAAAAATACCTGGAGACAAATGAAAATGAAAATACGACATGCCAGAATTTATGGGATACAGCAAAAGCGGTTCTAAGAGGGAAGTTTATAACAATACAAGCCTATCTCAACAAACAAGGAAAATCTCAAGTAAACAATCTAACAATGCACCTAAAGGAACTGGAAAAAGAAGAACAAACCAAGCCCAAAATCAGTAGAAGAAGGGAAATCATAAAAATCAGAGGAGAAATGAATGAAATAGAGACCAAAAAAACAATAGAAAAAATTAATAAAACCAAGAGCTGGTTCTTTGAAAAGATCAACAAAATTGACAAAGCTTTAGCTAGACTCACCAAGAAAAAAAGAGAGAAGGCACAAATAAGTAAAATCAGAAATGAAATGAAAGAGGAGAGGTTACAACAGACACCTTGGAAATACAAAAGATTATAAGAGAATACTATGAAAAGCTATATGCCAACCAATTCGACAATCTGGATGAAATGGATAAATTCTTAGAATCATGCAACCTTCCAAAACTGGATCAAGAAGAAGTAGAGAATTTGAATGGACCTATTACCAGTAAAGAGATCGAAACAGTAATCAAAAACCTCCCCAAACATAAAAGTCCAGGACCAGACGGCTTCCCTGGGGAATTCTACCAAACTTTCAAAGAAGACTTAATACCTACCCTTCTCAAACTCTTCCAAAAAATCGAGGAGGAGGTGAAGCTCCCTAACTCATTCTACGAAGCTGACATTACGCTGACACCAAAACCAGACAAGGACAACACAAAAAAAGAAAATTACAGGCCAATATCACTGATGAACATCGATGCAAAAATCCTCAACAAAATACTAGCAAATAGCATACAACAATATGTTAAAAAGATTATACACCATGATCAAGTGGGATTTATTCCAGGGATGCAGGGATGGTTTAACATTCGCAAATCAATCAACGTAATACACCACATTAATAAAATGAAGAATAAAAATCACATGATCATCTCAATAGATGCAGAGAAAGCATTTGACAAGATACAGCATCCATTTATGATAAAAACTCTGAATAAAATGGGTATAGAAGGAAAGTATCTCAACATAATAAAGACCATATATGAGAAACCCACAGTTAATATCATCCTCAATGGTGAAAAACTGAAAGCCATCCCTCTAAGAACAGGAACCAGACAAGGATGCCCACTGTCACCACTCCTATTTAACATAGTACTGGAAGTCCTAGCCAGAGCAATCAGGCAAGAGAAAGAAATAAAAGAGATCCAAATTGGAAAGGAAGAAGTGAAACTGTCACTATTTGCAGATGACATGATTTTATATATAGAAAACCCTAAAGAATCCACCAGAAATCTTTTAGAAGTAATAAACGAATATGGTAAAGTTGCAGGATACAAAATCAACATAAAAAATCAGTTGTATTTCTGTACACTAACAACAAAGTAGGAGAAAGAGAAATTAAGAATACAATCGCATTTACAATTGCAACAAAAAGAATAAAATACCTAGGAATAAACTTAACCAAAGAGGTGAAATATCTGTACACCGAAAATCATAAAACATTTCTGAAAGTAATTGAAGAAGACACAAAGAAATGGAAAGATTTTCCGTGCACTTGGATTGGAAGAATTAACATAGTTAAGATGTCCATACTTCCTAAAGCCATCTATAGATTCAATGCAATCCCTATCAAAGTTCCAACAACATTTTTCACAGAAATAGAGCAAAGAATCCTAAATTTATATGGAACAACAAAAGACCCCGAATAGCTAAAGGAATCCTGAGAAAAAAGAACAAAGCTGGAGGTATCACACTCCCTGATTTCAAAATATACTACAAAGCTATAGTAACCAAAACAGCATGGTACTGGCAGAAAAACAGACACACAGATCAATGGAATAAAATCAAAAGCCCAGAAATAAATCCACACATCTATGGAGAGCTAATCTTTGACAAAGGAGCCAAGAACATACAACGGGGAAAAGAAAGTCTCTTCAACAAATGGTGTTGGGAAAACTGGATAGCCATATGCAAAAAAATGAAAGTAGACCCTTACCTTACACCATACACCATAATTAACTCCAAATGGATTAAAGACTTGAATGTAAGACCTGAAACTGTAAAACTTCTAGAAGAAAACATAGGCAGTACGCTCTTCGACATCGGTCTTAGCAACATCTTTTCAAACAGCACATCTGACGGGGCAAGAGAAACAATAGAAAAAATAAACAAATGGGACTACATCAAACTAAAAAGCTTCTGCACAGCAAAGGAAACCATCAACAAAACGAAAAGACAACCTAACAATTGGGAGAAGATATTTGCAAATGATACATGTGATAAGGGCTTAATCTCCAAAATATATAAAGAACCCATGAATCTCAACAACAAAAAAGCTACTAACACAATTAAAAAATGGGCAAATGACCTGAACAGACATTTCTCCAAAGAAGATATACAGATGGCCAACAGACACATGAAAAGATGTTCAAAATCACTATCAGAGAAATGCAAATCAAAACTACAATGAGATATTACCTCACGCCTCTCAGAATGGCTGTAATTAACAAGACAGGAAACAACATGTGTTGGAGAGGATGTGCAGAGAAGGGAACTCTCATACACTGCTGGTGGGAGTGCAAACTGGTGCAGCCACTATGGAAAACAATATGGAAATTCCTCAAAAAATCAAGGATAGAACTACCATATGATCCAGCTATTCCACTGTTGGGTATTTATCCAAAGAACTTGAAAACACCAATTTGTAAAGGTACATGCACCCCTGTGTTCATTGCAGCGTTATTCACAATAGCCAAGACTTGGAAGCAACCTAAGTGCCCACAAGGGACAAAGGGATAAAGAAGCTGTGGTATATAAACACAATGGAATACTACTCAGCCAAAAGAAACGATGAAATCCAGCCATTTGTGACAACATGGATGGACATTGAGGGTATAATGCAAAGTGAAATAAGTCAGAGGGAGAAGGTTAAATACTCTATGATTTCCTTCATTAAGTACTAGATAATAACAACAATAAACAAACACATAGGGGCAGAGATTGGATTGGTGGTTACAAGAGGGAAAGGGGGGAGGGGGGAGGGAGGAGGGTGAAAGTGATAATTCGGTACATTTGCGTGGTGATGGGTTGTAATTAGTATGTTGGTGGTGAACATGATGTAATCTATGCAGAAATAGAAGTACAATGATGTACACCTGAAATTTTTACAATGTCATAAACCAATGTTACTGCAATAAACAAAAAATTAAAAAAAAAAGGAATATATATTAAGAATAACTTTACTAATTGTACGATCATGGATATTCTCCTGTATTGTCATCCACCACTGTTATGCACTGAGTATTTCTACTCTTAATTTTAGCCCTATAATCCATTTGGAGTGATTTACTTGTGAATAATGTTAGTCAATGGTCCAGTGTTTTATTTTGCAAAGGGATATCTTATTGTCTATAAAACAATTACTGTATCATTTTAAAAGTTGATTTTAAATACAGTGAAGCTGAATGATGCTTGGAAAATGGATATTATTTTCATTCATAATTGTAGTATATCTCTCCATTTCTTCAGAGCTTTTATGTCCTGTGGTATATCTTTATAATCTTCTTCATTTATCTTACATAACTTATAAATTATATAACTACATACGGCATCATGCTGCATAAATACAATTATTTCAAATATTTTATTTCTCCTAAGTCTAGAATAATTACTTATATGTTTAAAATAGTTCTTGCTAATAAAATGATATTTTTATATGGTTATCTAGTGTCTTTTCACATTAGTCAACTTATTTAAAATTCTAAATTTTATAAGTTATTTCCCACTAAAATAATAGATTTTTCTCTTCTTCTTTCATATTATTTACCTATTCTTTCTATTATGATTTTTAAATGACTGGGCTCTCTGGTGCCACACTGAATCACAATAATATTTGCCAGGAGTATTTTCCTCTTCTGAAGTGTAGCCTAAACACCAGATAAATTATTTGTCAAGGCAAAGCAGTCATCTAAGAGAGAGAAAACAAAAACGTGAAGGGGAACCATTTCTACCTGGAAGTCAACAGACTTCCCTCTCTTGGTTATTTAATGCTAGATATGTTATGCCAATGTACCCACTGAGAATTAGAGGATCTCACTCTAGTTCCAGGAATTAATCTTGGTCAAATAGTTTAACCTCTTTAGACTTTCTTCATCTTTATTATGAAGAGCTTGAAAAGTGTTTTTGAGTTTTAATGTCCTATGATTCCAAGGTATCCTTTACCCAGATGCACCTGACAAAGAACAGAGTGAATTTTCAGTTATCTACTTCTCCATCAACATTATCACTTAGGGAAGAAGAATGCCCCTGAGCTAACATCTGAGCCAATTCTTCTCTAATTTTTCTCTGTGGGATGCACCACTCCTCAAGAATGTGTGGGTGTGTATATGTGTTACTATACTTGACATGTGTAGATATCTCCTTAGGCTGCATGTTCCACCTCTGCTTCTGCTGCCTCACACCTCACACAGAAGCAGGGCTTTGCAGAGGCTTCTAAGATGTTCCTTTTGATTTTCTTCTTCCTGTTCCTTCAGTTTCCTCTCTTTGTCTGTCGTTTGGCTTATCCTGACTACTTTTTGTGAAATGAACCCAGTGCATAAAAGGATGGAGATGTGGTTATTGGTGGGTTTTTCCCCTTGTATACGTATTTCTTACACAGAGGGATCAAGAAGCCTACCACTTTGCAGTGGTAAGTGCCTCTTTATTTATATTCTGCTTGATTATTATGATGAACTATGCCTATGGGATCTGTGGATGGATAGACCAAGGCGCTATGCATCACCTGTCCTGTCTTTCCCCGGCATCCCCACCTTCCCAGAATTGTCCATTTTTATCTCTATCTCTTCCCGCTGACTTGTTGCTTCCTTCAAAGGAGAGAACAGTGTTTTTATATTTTCCAGTTTTCTTCCTTTTAGTGTCCAATTTTCAGGGTTAGAAGCTTAGTGAGACAGGACTCTCCACCAACATGCTCCAAGAACTCTGCCCTTCCTCATGCCTCAGCTACCGCTGCATAGTGTTCTAACTTCTGCTCCTTTGGGGGAGAATCCCAGCCTGTACAGATGAGGCCTTGGGTGGCGGTGATCCTGTGTGCCTGCCCCTCACACGTCTTTAGTTGTGACTTATTGTCTTTGTTTTAAGCAAGGGCTCGAGAGCGCTTTTTTGTGGTGTTTGTTAGTTATTTTAACAAAAGCATGTTAAGGAAGTGCCCTCCAAAAAGAATGTGTTTTAGAGAAGTGGATCCTGAATTTTATCAAATGCTTTATACACTTCATGAGCATATTGTTGTTTTTTCCTGGCAGAACGGTGAGGACATTAAATGTGAGGATATTAAAAGATTATCTAATTTTCTAATAGTCTGTTTAAGATGATTCCTTTTTCACATTTTCTTTTTGGTCTTGGTAACAGGTTCATGTTAATTTCATAATTAACCGAGACATACCTTCTTATTCTACATTCTGGAAGAGTTTCCTGTTAGAGTAAATACCTATTCTTAAGTTTTAGAAACAATTCATCTGTAAATACATCTAATCCACCATATATTTGGAATTTTCTTTCTTAAAAACTCTCTTGAAACCATAAAGAACATTTGTAAAATTTTCTATTTTCTATTTGAGCCAGTTTGAGTAATTACAGTTTCATTTAAAAAGCAGCTTTATCACTGAGATCCCAAAAGGCATCTCCATGTGCAGATGCACAACATTCTCTCTGACTTCGCTCCTGGTCGGATTTTCTCACCTAATGTTGTTGATGTTTGTCTTCCCCAAATAGTTTTTCTTCATAAGACTTGTCTGTATGATGCCTATTTTATTGAGCTTCCCAAAGAATCAGAGTGACTGATTACTTTTCCTCTGGCCTTTTTTATACTTGTTTTATATTCTTATTTCTGCTTCTGTCTCTCTTTCTAAATCATTTTTTTATGTTTTCTTTCTCCGTTCTCCTTGTTTTGAGTTGAGAGTTTAATTCACTCGTTTTCATTTGTATTTGCTATTCAAGGTATTTAATGCTCAGATATTTTCTTTCAGAACAGACAGTTTTCTTCTCTTCTTCCTTTCTCTCTCCTCTCTCTCCAGGGCTCCTTGCTACTCCTTGGTTTGATTTCCTGTTTCACCAAAGAGTTATTCATGAGAGTGATTAATGGCTTATAAATTGTCTGATTTGTTTAAAATATGTTGGCAGTTAATGAGCATTTTTGCGTGCAAGTTGGTTAAGGAACTGGATTTCAAATCTGCCTGTTCCTCTGATGAGCTACTGAGTCAGAATTTCTGTGGTTGGCCATGTATCTCTCTTCTGGTGGCTTCAGGAAATGATTACTATGTAGAAATTGCTTGCTGGACGAGGATAGGACCTAATTTTATAATAATATTATTTCTTTGCTTCGGAGTAGGAAGTTTGAGATTTATATGCAGACATATGTGTGTGTATGCTCCAAAAATAATTAATGATAAATCAAGATTAACAATATATACGATTCCTATATTGACTTTTTTTTGGACAAAGACTGAGAAGTTAGTTGAATAGTCTTACTTTGGTTGTAGTTAGGTTCACTTTACTTCATATTTTTAAAATCCTTTTTTTAATATATGATTGAACATATACTTTTTGACTGCTAACCACCTTTTAGTCCCTAAATATTTTGCCTTCAGATATGTGTACCATTATACACATTCATATATAAAAGTTTCATATTAGTTGTGGCTTTACTTTTGTGAGCACGTGTATGGACTATTACTGACAATCCCCTTTCTTTCAGCATCTACTTTCAGTGTTAGTTTCCTATGTCTTCGTGGAATGTAGAGTAACATTCAATATTGAAAAGGTGATTTAAGTAACTTCAGTATAGTATAACTGATATAAATAACATTATCTCTCTGGTTCTATTTTTTTGTACTTTGCTTTTTTTCTTTTTTCCTAGTTTTGCTCCGTTTAAAGTAATTTTCCTTATTAAACTTTTCTCCACTGTGTTGGATATATAGATCATTCTCACATTCTATTTTAGATTTTTTTTTTCTGAGGAAAACTGGCTCTGGCCTAACATCCACGCCCATCTTCCTCTACTTTATATGGGACACTGCCACAGCATGGCTTGATAAGCGGTGCATAGGTCTGCACCAGGGATCCGAACTCATGAACCTTAGGCCACCAAAGCAGAGTGTGCAAACTTAACCACTACACCACCAGGATGGCCCCTATTTTACAATATTTTTAATTTGAGAAATAAGAAGAACCCAGAATCTGAAGTCTTGCTTCACTGACTCCTTAATGTTAGATGAAAAATTAATTAGTATTTTACTTCTTTTCTTTTTCTCCAAATCCAATGTCTCTAGGTATAGATTAAGCACTTGGTTCAAGATGGTTTTAAATTTTATGCACATTCTTTAAAGTTGTTGGTATTTTGCATTTTTTATAAATCACATTAACACAAAGTACTTAGACAATTGTTTTACTTTTTCAGTGTTCACTTCTTTGGTGTGGTACTTTTTTTTTGAAACCCGTCATCTTCAAGCTTGATTAAGGATCTGAATGATCTGCAGGGCTTGTTAAAACACAGAAGGAGTCCTGGACCCCACCCCAGATATTCTGATTCAGTCGGTTTCGGGTGGGGCTGAAGGACTGGCATCTCCATATTGTGATTGCAAGCTCCCCTGCCTAATATTCCTTATTTTTTTCATTTCACAAGCAGTAAAATCCGTGTCTCAGTGTGAGGGCTGTCCCTCCCCAATCCTTTGATTCTTCACAGGTGTTATGCCACAATAAACTTCTTGTACTCCTAACTCCACCTCAGCAATTAGAGGCCCCAACTGACACGCAAAATTTCTTCATTTTTCCTCAGAAAGGGGTGCTTTATTTTCAGAAATCTCACACAATCTGCAATAAGTTTAATATGGATGTTGCTCTCTGCTCTTAAGAGATTGCAATGTATTTTTACAACACCTGCACCATTCTTCCTTGTTCTCAGCATTTAACGCTCTAATATTGGAAGCACATGGGGCTTCTGGACATTCTGGACATTCTCCTTTCTTCAAGTTTAATTGATCATATCACATCTGAATTAAGTTGAACTACATTTGGCCATGTCATGGCTTGTCACATGACCATCAGTTATATGTATAGTATGTGTGCATCTCACAGAAACAGAATGTTCCTGGAGTGTGTCTGTCAATGATTTTTCTCCTAAAACTTGATTAAATATGTTCTAAATAGAGGTTTTCAGTTAAATGTACCTATTCCATACATACATTACTGGTCTGTAAAATGTTCTATATCATAAACATATTTTGTTGAATAGCATGTAAATTATTTCTATGCCCCCAAGCTCACACATTTGATTGTAACACTTATTTTCTTTTCAACTTAAAGAAAGAATTTCTATTAAAAGTAAGAAATCCAAAGGAGTATCCTAAAGAATGAAATACTATGAGTATATAGGACTAGATACCTTGAAGGGGTTTCCCTCCACATAACAATATCTTCCGTAAAATATAATTTTATTACATTCTTGAGTTCACATGAAGTAAGCCAAATCTCAAAGGACAGAAGAAGGTAACTGTAAGCACTAGACAAATTTGGATTCACCCAGTGGTCAAAGGTCAGTACGATACTCTAATGAAAGGATTTGTTTTTGTGTCACAAGTGACTTGAGAGAATGAATCCAGGAGTCACAGATTAGTTGTGAGTCACACAAAAATGTCACTTAGCTTGATGTCAACACACATGACTGTGAGCCGAAACCAGTGACATTCTTTTCTGGAGGAAAGGATCTAAACTAAAACCTTACATTCTGTACACATTAAAATCATACAAAAATGAGCTCATAATCAAAGTTCACCAAACAAATAAGGAATACATGTTATTGTCGATAAGTGTCATCAACACATAAGAAAATTAAAAATAAAACAATAGATTTAAACAGTAAAACCTCAAATATGAGATTTACCAACTTCAAGATATAAAATAACTGTGTATAAACTGTTTATAAAAAATGGAACCAGAAAAATGGGAATAACAAAATCAAACAGGAGACTCTAGAAATTATCTGACATATTTGCCAAAGGGCCTTATAGAACTTTAAGAGATGAAAAAGACTTAACTGTTGAGTTTCAAAACTCCACAGATAGGTTCTACAACAGAAGAGAGAATACAAAACTAAATTTGAATTCTGAAGGAAACAGAATGCAGCATAGAAAGACAAGGAAGTAGAAAACATGAAAGATAAGGTAGATATGGAGATGATGAGAGAGAGTAAAGAAAAAGGAGAAATATAATACTGTACAACAAAAACAAATGAGTCATGAGGGTAAAACTGAAAGTTAAAGGGTCTATAAATTTCTCAGGAGATGAGAAATTATATCCACTTCAGTCAACGTGGGCTGGTGGTAAAATAGAAGCAGAGAATATAACTATGACCCAAATAGATGAGATACATTAGAATATGGAAAACAAGTATAAAACAATAAATTTTAAAAGGAAAGAATATAATAAATCTTGTGGAAAAATTAGAAGGAAAACATATAGATAATGGGGGCAAAACAAGGATATAAATGATCACAACAAATGTAAATGGAATAAATTCTCTAGTTAAATACAGATTGTTAAATTTGATGGGACAATGACAAACGTAACTGTATCTTATTTACAAGACTTGTGAAAACTAAAAAACATGGAAAACTAGAAATTCAAAATAGAATAGAACATATAAACATACGCTAGTAAAATACCAATCAAAAATCAACCCAGGGTAGCTATAATAATATGAGATAAAACAGATGAGGAAAAAACCATCATTAGGAAGTAAGTGGTTAATTCCCAATGGTATATAAGTTCAACTGATCATGAAGATATAGTCGTTGTTATACTACACACGATGTCATGTGAAGATAATATAGCCTTAACTAGGAAAGGAAGGAGGAGAAGGAAGAGGAGGAGAAGGAGAAGAAGTAGAAGACAGGAAGAAACTAAAGGAGGAGGAGGAGGAGGAAGTATAGGAGAAGGAGACAGAGGAAGAGGAGAGGTAGAAATAATATATCTTCATAGTGAAGAATTTCAACATTCCTCTGAGACAAAGAATAACACATATCTATTAATAGAGTATTTGAAAAACCAATTAACAAGTTTTTTTTAGTGGACACATATCGAAACCTATAGCCAACAAGTGAAGAAAACCTATTCTTCACAAGGACACGGGGAGCATTAATCAGCAGTGAGCATGAACTAGGGTACTAATCAATCCTCAAATAATAGAACACTTGAAATAAGTACAAGTGACTGCTCTATTTTATTCTTGATGGCGTTACAGATCCCAGGCAATAGAAATGCAAAGAATTTTCTTTGGCTTAGGAGTTATTTGTGTAGAAAGTCTGTAGAAAAGATGAATATGATATGGGCTATCAGGAATAGGTACTGTTAAAGATGTTAAGGATTAATTTTAATTTAATATTTTTTTTTTTTTTTTTTTTTGTGAGGAGATCAGCCCTGAGCTAACATCCGCCAATTCTCCTCTTTTTTTTTTTTTTTTTTGCTGAGGAAGACGGCCCTGGGCTAACATCTGTGCCTATCTTCCTCCACTTTATATGGGACGCCGCCACAGCATGGCTTACCAAGCAGTGCGTCGGTGCGCGCCCGGGATCCGAACCAGCGAACCCCGGGCCGCCGCAGCGGAGCGCGCGCACTTAACCGCTTGCGCCACCGGGCCGGCCCCTAATTTAATATTTTTTTAACTAAGAAATGGATGAGAAGCTTTTTAAACTTTACAATGCTGTCTCTCTTAGATTCCAAAGTTTTTCTAGTACTTTCAGTTCTTCTTGATTCTTTCAATTGTTCCTGCCTGTTGATGATTCCTCTTTCATTCAATCTCTGAAGTTCACCTTAGTTTCCTGGTTTTTGATGGTGGCAGATGCACAGGTTTGAGGGGGCAGAGGGTTAGGCAATTTGATTGACAGCTTTGTGTTGCACCATTCTCAACCTGCACATGTCATGCGTCTAAGATTGTCACGCACATGTCAGTTGCGATTATTCTTCCTCCCCAGGGCTATCCCCAATCTCATGCTACTATTGTTGCTCTTCTAGGAAGGAATTAATGGTGTTCTCATATAAACAAGGATTTTGCCTCCTGAACCAAAGAGCCATTTACAAATTTAATCTGAATGTGATCTGTTTTTCCATTCATTGTACTTACTTTTGTGTACTTAACCAGTTACCTTCATGAGTGTGGAATTCACTAAGGACCTTCCACAGCTGGAGTCATGTTATTTTCTTTAGTTATAAATTTTAAGGCTTCAGTAGAGCCATCTGTTGCTACAGACGTTCGAGTCAATAGCAAATTCATTTGAATGAAGTTATTGTATTGCATTTGAAGGAAATCATTTTGAGTACTTTCCCTAAGGATCCCTATCCTTCTATGCAGGTTTCAGTACAAGATCTACCAGTATGTTCTGGCCTTGGTTTTTGCCATTGAGGAAATCAATGAGAACCGTCGTATTTTGCCCAACATATCTCTGGGATTTGATCTCTATAATGCCCTGCCCAGTGAACGGAGGTCATTGGAGAGGTCCCTGATTTGACTCTCGGGGTTGGGAAAGGACATCCCTAATTACAACTGCAGGAGAGAGAGCAAGTCTCTAGCGGTCCTTACAGGAACCACATGGGCAATTTCTGCCCAGATTGGAACACTGCTGGATCTGTACAAATTTCCACAGGTAAGACTGGGTGGGATGGGGAGAGATGAAACCATGTCTCCTTTGGTGCCATTCTCAGGTGCCTAAATAGGAGGAGAGGAGAAGACTGGGTTTGTGCATGTCTCAAAGGATATGATCTCAAAGGGCACGTGTACAGGTCCTGGGTGGGGTATGACATTTCCTTTCTTTGGAGTAGAGAGAAGGCTGAGGGGGAAAGAGATAAAGCAGTTTCCTGGAAATCTACTGATCTTATTTTCTAGAAAGCTTTCAGGGAATGGAAAATGATTAGAAAATGAAATGAGCTATTGTCCCCTTCTACCACCTCCAAGTGTTGTTGAACAGCCTTCAGGACTGATAGTGTGGTTTTTGCCAATCCTCATCCTCATATTGCTTCCAATTGTCTTTTCCTTTTAGCTTACATATGGTCCTTGTGAACTTATCCTGAATGATGAAGAGTAGTTTCCATCTCTCTATCAGATGTCCCTCAGGGACACATCTCTAGCCATTGGCATGGTCTCTTTGCTGCTTCATTTCAGTTGGAGCTGGGTGAGGCTGGTCATCTCAGAAGACAAGCAAGATGTTGAGTTTCTCTCAGACTTGAGAGGAGAGATGGACAAGAATGGAATCTGTGCAGCCTTTGTGGAAATGTTACTTGTCGCTGAAAGGTCATATTCCTCAATGACCTGGCCATATGATTTACAAGTAGAGGAA
Organism: Diceros bicornis minor; assembly: GCF_020826845.1. NCBI lineage: Eukaryota > Metazoa > Chordata > Mammalia > Perissodactyla > Rhinocerotidae > Diceros > Diceros bicornis. The sequence goes on from NW_026691791.1 coordinate 714,420, forward strand.
ACAGAAGGGAGTGTGGTTATCATTTACGGTGATGCCGACTGTCTTGTAAGCTTCAGCTTTTCTACTTGGGTGTATTTAGTGATATGGAAAGTCTGGGTCACGACATCAGAGTGGGATTTTATCCACAGTGAGAGAGATTTCATCCTTGACTCATTCCATGGGACTCTCATTTTTTGACACCACCCTAGTGAGGTCTCTGGCTTTGAAAATTTTATCCAGACAGTTAAACCTACCAAATATCCAGAAGACATTTACCTCACTAGGTTGTGGTACCCCTTTATTCCTTGCACCATTTCTGAGCCTGACTGTAAAACACTAGAGAATTGTTCACCCGATGCCTCCTTGGGATTGTTGCCTTGGCAGATTTTTGACCCGACCATGACTGAATGGAGTTACAATGTGTACAATGCTGTGTATGCTGTGGCCTGGAGCCTTCATGAGATGCTTCTTCAACGTGCAGAAATTCAGCCAAAGGGAAGTGGGGAAGAACTGGTGTTTTCTCCCTGGCAGGTAAAGTCACTTCCACTTAACAGCATGTACCCTTGTAAAAGTGACTTTCTTATGGGTTTCCACAGGTGTTCAAAACAAGAATTTAAGATTCTTTCTCCATGAAAAGCAGAGGAGTTTCTGTACTTGTTTCACTTTCTAGGAGGTAAATCTAGTCCTGGGTAGTAAGTCATCAACAAGAAGGTTCTAGTGGCAACGAGGAAGTGTGTTATGAGTCAAAATCAATGTTTTGTGTTACAAAGGATCCCAACATCCTGCTTGCCTAATGTTTCAACATGGATTATCCAGCCTTCTCCCATGCAGCTCCTCAATGACAAGAAGAAGAGAACTTGTCCTTTACATGACTATCTGGTGCTGAACATCATGGTGAATACTTTACATAAATGATCTCATTTAATTCTGCAACAACTTTAGGTATTGCTAACATCATTTTGCAGATTGATGGTCTGGGAAAATTCAGAGAGTGCATGAGGGTGGCTAGATTGGACTTTGTACTTGAGATTTGTCTGAATCCTATCACCACTGGTCATCTTGATATTCTTGTCTTTAGGCATTTTCTCTTGAAACTACCTGATATTTTAGAAACATTATGATATTGTAGTTCTCCATATGCTTTCATTTGCTTTACTTCATTGGATACTTGTAATAAAGTTACATTATGAAGCAAGGATTACAGACAATGAAAGGCTGTCCCCAATTCAAGGTTTTTCTCTTTAACACCTGGGCCTACTTCACCGCAGGATGATGTGTCACTTCTAGCTGCACCCCTTTCTGAGGAACATAGAATTTAACAATCCTGCTGGTGACTCAGTGAATTTGGCTGAAGGGGGAAAATCAGATTAAGAGTACACCATTCTCAACTTTTGGAATTTTCAGAAGGTCTTAGACTTATGGTGAAAGTAGGAGAATATCCCAGCATGCTCCACGTGGTCAAGAAGTGTCTTTATCTGAGGAAGTGATTGAGTGTGCCAAAGGAATTACTGAGATGGTTTGATCCCAATCACAATTACTTACACTACACATGAATAACCAAAATCTTGTTGGGGTTTTGTACCCCCTCAGAGCTTCATAAAAGGCCACATATGGGAATTTAACAAATCACTTCCAACTGAACTAATTTTTTCTTTTACCAATAATTCAAGATCGAAGCAAGACCTTCACAAGCAAAAAGATTGCAAGTTGCTGAATGTTCAGAAGGTGGTTAGTAATTTTTAGGAATAATTTAAAAAAATTAAGTTATGTACATGTTTTTTAGAGATAATGATTTGCACACTTAATACACTACAGTATAGTGTAAACATAGCTTCTTTATGCACTAGGAAATCAAAAAACTCGTGTGACTCACTTTATTGCAATATTTGATTTGTTGCGGTGCTCTGGAAACAAACCCACAGCACGTCTGAGGCGTACCAGTCTTTTATATCATACAATAAGAATGGCATCCAACCAATGAATTGGATTTAGATATTTCAAGCTTCAGTTTGTTAAGGCCAATACTCTAAAACACTCTAGCTACTTGAAAATTAGGTAAAAGTCACAGCTGTTACTAAGTGTTATCTGATTTTCTCCAGACTCCACACTCTGTATGCAGTGAGAGTTGCAGTCTGGGATTCAGGAAGAGCCCTCAGGAGAGCAAGGCTGCCTGTTGTTTTAATTGCGTTCCTTGCCCAGAGAATGAGATTTCCAATGAGATAGGTGAGGATATGCCTTGCAGCGACATTCTCCACTTCTATTTTTTTTTTTGAAGGGAAACATTTGTCCTGAGCTAACATCTGTTACCAATCTTCCTCTTTTATTTTTGTCCCCAAAACCCTAGTACATATTTGTATATCCTAGTTGTAAATCATTCTAGTTCTTCTGTGTGAGCCATCACCACAACATGGCAATTCACAGAGAGATGGTGTGGTTCCATGACCAGGAAACCAACCAGAGCCACCAAAGTGGTGAGCACTGAACATTCATCACTAGGCCATCAGGGCTGGCTCTCCATCGCTCTTTTGTATGCACCATTCTCCCAAAGAAACGGAAAAGCTCTGGATGAGGACTGCAGGGTCCCAATGTTTCCTTCCTCCATTTAGTAATTTAACTTTTATAGCCAAAAAAGCCAACTTTTTTATCATTCCACCCAAAAAGATACACTCTCTCTCTACATTGAACTAGCTTGCTTGACTCATTTTAACATCATTTCAGGCATTATCATCTCAAGGAAACCCTTTTTGACCACTGCACAGGAACCTAACTTAAATCTCTCTCATGTAATCTAACACATGGTATCATAAGTCCTTACTTTCCATCTTCTTTAAATCTACATTTAGATCACATTGAACAAATCCTTATTTTTCCAGAGCCTGGTGCTGTTCTTGGCACAGAGCAGGAGCTCAGAAAGATTGTATTTGATTTAAGGGGTAAATATTTACATGGTATGCAACGTGCTTAGGGTACAGCTTCCTTCAATGAGTACATACGTCTTTTCTCTGATGTCCTAGAGTTCGCAGGTGAGTAGGGGAGACAACATGCAGTGAAGTGAATTCAAGGTGGTGACATAGGGCTGCAATATAGGTACGCAGAGACCCATGGGATGCAATAAGTGATAGTATATATATTTGTTGGGAGGGAACTGTCATGGACTTCTTCATAGAGGCAGTAGCATGAGTATTATGTCAGACTAATGAAGGCGGATTAAATTCTTGGTGGAATTCTTAGAAATGGCAGAAACTGGCAAATTAGCCCTGCATTTAATATTCTAGGGAGCTGAGAAAAGGTTCAACATGAGTAGAACACAGACAATGTGGGTTTGGCAGTTGGATCATGAAGTAGAATAGGGACAGAAAACCAACACTGAAGATTTTTCATACCGTAAATAACATCTTGGAATTACTTAGATTTATATTAAATGGTGCAATGCTGGAATTCCCTCAATGGTGGCATTATCTAATTTTATTTTTGTGATTGATATGAAGCTTAATTTCACAATATCTTTTGTATAATTTCATTTTTTTTGAAATGTAATGAGATTGATGATATAGTCTGCCATATCGTCAATTTGGATAAAGCTTCCACGTGCATATTTGTCATGTGGTAAGTTTTGGTATATGTTCCATATGCACATCTAAAGAACACTACGTCCACTAACTTCAATTCCTACATGCTTGGAGATTAATAAATACACTTGTAAACAACCGATGATTAATGAGTAAACTATCATGGAAATTAGAATGTATTTCCAATTAAAAATACTATTCATCAAATCTTATGTGGTGGAGTTAAAACTATACTTAGAGAGAAATGTATAATCCTAGATTATATATATTTATATATTATTTTGTATATTTAAATAAAGAAAGGTTGAATTTCTAAGTTGTAAGCATTCATCACAAGCTAGAAAAAGAGCAGAAAATTAAACACAAGGAAAATAGAAAACACAAAATGATAAATATTAGAGGAAGTGTTAACAAAATAAAAGACAAACATCAAAAGGATAAATAAAACTAAATTAGATTCTAATAAATGACAAATATACTCAATAAAATCCTAGTACTAGTGTTCAACAAAAGAGAAAATTTGCAACAAAAACATACCAAGGCTGAAGGGAGTAATCTGTGCAGATCATATGGAAAATTTTTAACATGAAGAAAACATAAATAACATCATGTTGATACAATGAATATTTAGAGGAAACTCACAAATTTCCAGGCAAATAAAAGTTACCAAACCGTCTCACGAAAAAATGAAAAATCTGAATATTGCCATACCCATTACAGAAATTGAGACCATACTTTAAAACATTTCTACAAAATTTTATTGTAGGCTATTTATTTGGTACAAAGCTGATGAATCTTCCGAAATATTGAAGAAAGAAATAATATACATCTACTCAAACTCTTCCAGAGAATAGGAAAAACAGAAAACTTTTTGACTCACTATGAGAGACTAGCTTAACATTGGTACCAAAATCTAACAAATTCATTGCAGGAAAGGAAATTACAGGCCACTCTCTTTCTTGGATTAAATTCATTTATCCTAAAAAAAAATCAAAACAATCAATGTTCCAAATCTAGCTATATTTTATAAGAAGGACATATCATGACCAAATTAGGTTCATGCAATGTAATTCAGTACACTAATCTCTGAAAAAAGACGAATAATAATCGTAATAACTGTAAGAAAAACTAGTAACATTAAACACCTATTCATATTTTAAAACAAACAACAACAACAGAACAACCCTTACCAAATCAGGAACAGAAGGAAACTCCCTAACTCCCATACACAGTAGTCACAGAATGGAATTTTAAGGTGCAGTGTTGAAAGCAAGGATAAGAGAAGAATGTTCAACATCACTGCCTCTATTAGACGTGACACTGGAGGTCCTGCTTGATACAATATTGGCAGGAAAAGAAATAAAAGGAATAATTTACTTCAAAGGAAGAAGTAAAATTGATGTTATCTTCAGATGATATTATGGTATAAGTGTAAAATCCATGTAAATCAATGTATTAATTGAGCTTAGTGGTGGCTGAATACAAGGTTAATATAGAAAATTTTGCTTCCATCTACCCTTCATAAGGCATCCAAAATTTAAATTTTAAAAAATGACATTTACAACATCTTAAAGTATGAAGTACCTAGAAATAACTTTAATGAGACTTTCAAAAGATTTCTGTCCATAAATTTGTAGAACAGCATTTAGAAAAATAGAGGAAGACTGAAAGAAGTGGAGGGATAAACCAAGTTCGTGACTGAACAGACTCAAAAGTCAACAGATATCAAAACTGTCCAAATTAATCTACAGCTTCCACAAAATTGCAGCTAAAATGCTGACCCGTTCTGTGGAAATTACAATTGATACAATTCTTATGGAAATGATAAAGGAAAAACTTAACTAAGAAAATCTTGAAGAAAAGAATAAAGTGGGAGTACTTACTCTACCTGACATCAAGTATTATAGCATTACAATAGAGGAGGTTCATCAAGAGGATAACCAAGAAAATCAACGGAACCAAATGGTAAGTTCAGATACAAGCTGCTCATATATGGACTCATGTATAGACGTCTGATTTACAAGGAAACACTGAGGAGGAGTAGGCAAATGAAAGACTTTTCAATAAAGCATGTTGGGTAAATTGGCTGTCTTCATGGAGAAGACAATGACTCGCCAACCTGAACTCACAGCATCCACAGAAATCATTATCAGGCAAATTGTAGTTCTAAACATGAAAAGTGAGAAAATTTAAAGGGATGTAAAGAAGAAGGAACAATGCCCCTGTAGAAGTAAAAACATGTATTTATACCTGTAGGGATGAGTGGGCCCGGAACAGTTTCAGAACCACAGGAAGATTTGGGAATCTTAAAAATCAGAGCAGAGGTAGTAGAAGTAGGCAAGACCAAGTTTATACAGTCTTTTTGGTCTTCTTAAGAGTTTGTCGGATTTTTTAATGGAGGCTAAACATGATCCCACTTACATGTAGAAGTATCACTTGTGATGCAGGACAAGGGTAGGGAACCTGAGTAAAAAGATCTTATGATAACATAGGAGAGAGGTGACTAAAATCTTTTTTTTTTTTTTTATAATCCTATGACATTTCTATTTGAGCTGTTGTATAATCACTTAAACAAAAGCAATAAAACCAAATGAGAAAAAAATTATTTAGAAGACAAAAAATGATTGCACTGTTTCTGGATTATTGTGAAATTGTTAACAACTTCAAAAATACTGTAATTACACTACTTACAAATAAAATAAAATGGAAGCAATGAACTTGTAGGATTCACATATAAACAACAGAAGTGGTGGAAGTGAAATCAAGATGAAATGTTTTGGAGATCATTTTAGATGGTAGAAAGGGTCTCATTTTGAAACTCCCTAGGAGTGAGGTCTATGACTTTGTCATTTCTGTTTCCCTAGAACGTAGCATATTACCTGCCTCATGGAGGTTTTCCAATAACTTCTTGCTCATTGAATGAGTAAATCTAGGCCATACCTTACAGGGGTATAGCTCAGAGAGACAGGGAGCACTTTTGGTTTTCTGCTGAGAAAAAAGTGCTTTCAGGATTATGCAAGATAAATACTGAGAAGCATAATAGCTTTGTTTATTTAACCACAAAGAAGATGGGCACTATTAACTGGGAACGGTTCTCTGTAGAGTATTCTATTATTTGGTGCATGGAGCAACAAAGGAAAACAATTTTCTAAACTTACCCAATGTCTTCTTTTGGCGGCATGCGAATAAGAGAGAGTGACTGAACCTGGGCTGAGGACACTTTGCATCTCTCCCCAGACATGGATCAGTGTGTGAAGTGTCCAGATCATCAGTAGGCCAAGAGAGAGCAAGATCGCTGCCGCCAAAATGCTGTAATCTTTCTGGCTTATGAGGACCCCTTCGGGATGGCCCTGGCCTGCACAGCTCTGTGCTTCTCTGTCCTCACAGCTGTGGCCGTGGGGGTCTTTGTGAAACACCAAGACACTCCCATAGTCAAGGCCAATAATCAGACTCTCAGCTACATCCTGCTCATCTCCCTCACCCTCTGATTCTTATGCTCCTTACTCTTCATTAGTCGTCCCAACACAGCCACCTGCCTTCTTCAACAAATCACGTTTTTACTGTGGCTGTTTCCAGTGTCTTGGCCAAAAATATGATTGTGGTTGTGGCCTTCAAGGTCACTGCACCAGGGAGAAGGATGAGGCAGTGGTTGGTGTCAGGGGCACCTAACTTCATCATTCCCATCTGCTCCTTTATCAAGCTGAGTCTCTGTGGAATCTGGCTGGGCACCTCTCCTCCCTTCATTGACACAGATGCACACTCTGAACACGGCCACATCTTCATCGTGTGCAACAAGGGCTCGGTCACTGCTTTCTACTGTGTCCTGGGACACCTGGGCAGCTTCACTGTGGCTTTCCTGGCCTGGAACCTGCCTGACACAAAATATCAAATAGGATTTATACTCGAAATGATCTTTCCACTCTAATTGTGATATTTAATGTGGTGTGCTTTGGGGCAAGTCAGTTACTCCTTCAGAGACAGTGGTAATAATACACTGAAAAGTATTCTATAGAGATTAAATGAAACAAAGTATGAGAAACTGCTTTGTAAATTACAAAGCAATCTATTTCAGCTTATTTTTTCTAATAATATTTTCATTTATACAATCCTTTTTGACTCTACGCAACCTACCTAGACTGAGTTTTATCATTTATTAAACAATAAAATGGGACAAAATGGTTGAATATTAGAAATTTCATATGGTTCAACTTAATAGGCCATCACAATATTTAATTTGGTTATAATTACAGCTAAATTTTTCATGTTGCCTTACCATGTGCCAGGCACTCTAAGCATCTGACATGTATTCTCTCATTTAATCCTCACAACGATGCTATGGAGACAACACTATTCACCCCTATTGTATGGATGAGGAATATTAGAGGTTACATAATTGACCAAGGTCACACAGCTGGTACCCAGGCAGTCCACCTCCAAAATCTCTTTTAGGGATCCATTAGAGGTCATGGTGCTTACATTGTAAAAGGATCACCCTGGTTCCTGGTTGGCGAATGGACCAGAGGGGACTAAGCAAGAAAACACATGGCTACTGAAACGATCCGGTCAAGCAATTCTGAATACAGGATTTTGTTCCTTTTTAAGGCTGAATAATATTTCATTGTATGGTTGCCCCAGATTTTCTTCATCCTTTCACCCACGGATTCACAATTATGTAGTATCCATCTCTTGGTTATTGTGAATAATATTGCAGCGCATTTTGTCAAACGATTTCCTGGCACTAAGTGAGTTTGAAAAAATTCTTCTTATACACATTAGTTACTGTAATGAACTAACTTTCCAAATGTCTAAAGTTAAAATATTTGTCATTCTACAGAAATACCTTGCCTAATCATGATTTGTGTTGTTATCAGTTCATGAATGATCTAAGATTTTTGTACAAAAATTTGCTATAATGCCTTTTTTGCATGTATTCAGGAACTTTCCATAATATGGGTATTCCCTGATTCTTGATTTTTAGTAGAGTTTTCTAGTAAGCCTTTAGGATAGGAAGTATCTTCCTAGATGTGAGGCAGAGAGCAGAAAAATAATAAAGTGATTGCTATATTTACTTATATCAAAAGAAAACTGTCGTTTTGCTAAATTGTTTTTACACATCCTTTGCTTATTTGTAAGAATGACAAATATCATTTTATTAATGAAAAGAAAATTCAATAAACAATTTTAACATAAAACAATATCTATTGAGAACTTATATTAAAATGTTAGCAATATGCTGTCACCAATTTCCTCATCTGCAAAATGGAGATAGATAATACCATCTTCCTTATGGGTTGCTGTGAAAACACTCAAGAGTAATGTATGTAAAATGCTTATCACCATGTCAGTGGGAAAGTGATGTCCCACTCATTTTTCCACCAGGATGATGACAGATTTTTTTATGCTTGAAGTCTGTAGTTTTCAAAATATGTTCTACTGTTGTAAAGTGAATCCTTTTTACAAATTCTTTGTAGAGTTAAATGATCCCTTCGGAATACAAATTCAGGCTCCCGTGTGTGTGCGTGTATGTGTGTCTATACGCACATCTCTCAAATAATACTTTAAGCCTTATAACGAAAAGCTACGTTCCCCACTCTTGACTCTGGTTCCAAAAACAACTTCTTTAATTTTCTGGTTGAAAATCTATATTTCTACATTAGCTACTCGTACACCTTTTTCATTTTTCAGGTTTTGACTATTTATAGTTTCTTTCTTCTCTGAAAAATCCAGCATGAAGTGTTCTTACATATGTTAAAAACATAATTCCCCTTGCCCAATATAACTATTTAATGAATTAGGATAAATCAAAATTCAATGTCTACTGTTTTATGACATAAGTGTTTACCATTTTATAGCATACGAATCTTATCCAAAGATGTGCTACATCAGATATTATGAATACATTCTCTTTCTCATTTTTTCCTTTGACCGTTTAAATGGTAAAATTCTCTTGTTTCTTTGTTGTCTTCCTATGGATTCATCACTGGTTCATCTCCTTCCACCAGAAACTTAAATCTCTTCTCAGTAACTTCTGATGCATGAGACAATTCATGGGCTTCAGGTTTTTCTTGGGGATATCCCTCTTGGTCTTGAACATATACACAGTCCCACATATACACAGTATGTCTGGAAGGATAGAAGAGAAAAGGATGTTTATCTCTGTGAAAAAGGACTGGGAGACAGTGGTAGAGTGAGAATATTTTACTGACTTTGTACCACTCTTTGAAGTTTTCCTATATGTGCATCTTCGACGTATTGGCCTCCCTCTTCCCAGATTTTTAAAATTAAAATAGCGTTATATCTTTATCTACTGGCTTGGGACTGCAAGTTGTAGAGAAATGTGAATATATGATCCAATTTTTAAACGAAATTAAGAACAACAAACACGCACAAAAATTTAGAATTCTAAATATGGGCACATCATTCTATTAGGCTGTATAAACGTGGGGAAAGGATTGAAGAACAGTTGTTCAACATCCAGCTACCTGTACAGTCTAGGTTTCCATGGAAAGCCCCGCCTCCAGCCCCACCTGTTGAGCTGATTTCCTCCCCCTGTAAAGTCTGCCTGACTTATTCCAGCCCAACCCCCGCCTCTTCCCGCCCCTCGATCTGGTCTCCGCCCACAACATTCGGGCCTGGCTCCGCCCACAGCCTGGCCCACGCCCACAGGCTGGTCCTGCTTCATTGCCCCGCCCGTACCCTTGTCCCCGCCCACAGCCCACCCTTAGAACTGGTTACCGCACACAGCCCCGTCCCTAGATTTTGTCCCTGTCCCTGGTGCTCACCCAGCCCGCTTTCCAGCTTCGCACTCACTCTAGAAACTAGACACCTCCCCTGAGGCTGGGGTGCCCAGCCTGACCCGCCCGCTGCCTCAACTCGGAGCCCCCAAATTTCGTCCCTCTCGAATGCCCGCCTGAGACCGGAAGCGGAAGCGCTGGCGGCGCCTTGGAGGGATGGGGCGTGTTTGAGCGCGGTGTGTCCCGTCTTCTGGGCTCGAACCGGATTCCCGTGGACGTTTGCCCTCAGGGGCGGGGCGCGGTGAGTGGCGGGCTGTCCCGGCTGTGTAGGGGTCCAGGGAGTTCCTGGGCTGTGGGCAACCCCGTCAGGGCCCAGCGTCCCTCCGTCCCCCTGCAGCCCCGTTTCCCCCGGGCTGTTTGTTCAGGGCGCCCGAAGCTGCTGTTCCTCCTGGCTTCGGGTGCTGCCGTCCTCTCCTCACAGTCCCCGTCACCATCCTCCTTTTGATTTTGTCCCCAGGGGGCTTTAGCTGCTTCTGAAGGCGGTTTTTGTGTTGTTACTAATGGGGGCGCTCCTGGCATCTAGGGGGGAGGCAGGAATGCTGCTCAGCGTCCTCCAGGGCCCAGGGCGGCCTGACAGAGAATTATCCGGCCCCAAATGTCAGTTGTGCCAAGGTTGGGAAATCTGCACCAGGGCCTGAAAATCTCCTGAGCCCTGAATGAAGTGTGGAAAATGTTGACAAGTCAGCGAGTCACTTACAGGGTCCCTAAATGACAAGCTTGTTTAAAGGGTCCAGAGTCACCAAAAAGTCTCTTTCCAGCCAAGTGAGTTGAGCGACTCAAGAGCACACAGCACGAAGCTGCTTTCTCCCATCTTGGGGAGCAGGTGGCTGGATAGGAATCCGGAAAATCCAGTCACAGCCAAGAGTTACAATTAAATCAGTATATACAAAAAAAAGAAAAGTGAATGGGGTGGCCTTTCCATCCAACACCCTATAAAAGACCTCAAAAGCTTGTATGCGCCTTTTTTCCCCCCTCAGACACGAAAAGCATCCGTGGAGCTCAAGTTTGAGGTGAAACCAGGCTCAGGGTCCACCCATCCTTGTTGATCCATGGATTTCTGTGTGACCAGGTGAGTACCCTGTGGACCTGGTACCAACAGGTTCCAGTAGCCTCCGCTGTGCCGAAGACCTGCCAGCGGGCTTTCCTGTGCTCGGGTTGTCACCACATGGAGTCACTGAGAGTGAGGGGATCTTGAGAAAAATTATTGATGTTTGATGGATGGAAAGATGGTAAGCTGTGTGTGATTCTGTGTGGTAAATATTTCAGTAAGCACAGTTACATGCAAATAAGAACACATGAAACAAATGTAAATAACTGCAAATGTGTATTATAGTAGAAAATATAGATTTACTTGCATAATACTCAAAAGTCAGAATTTATATATAATATAAATACAGAAATGTTTTGCGTGTGTATGTAGTATTAGAAGACACCCCATTATATATTACCAGGGATACATAGCAACATTCATTAGACCCATTCAATTTGACTTCTAAATTCCTATAAATCCTCCACAAAAATTTGAAATAAAGGAGCATTCAGGGAAAAAGATGATTGGAACTTTGTATTAATAACAAATTTAAAATTGAATTTGCCAGTAGCCAGATTTATTTTGAGCATTTTTTTCTTTATGACATTTCAAATCATTTGGAGCTATACTAAGCAACACTGTAGATTGAAGGGAAGGGCACTAGTCTCCAAAAAGACTGTCCTCTCCACCTTGACTTCTAAAGGGAATTAACTTTGTTTCTTGAATCTTTTCTGGAAGAACAGTCTGGTGATTCATGTTGCAGAGAATCTTGTTAAATGATTTTGTATTTAGTTGTTGGCCTCTACTAATTGTGTTTGTGTGTGTGTGTGCCTTTTTCATTCTAGATTTCCTGTGACGTTCTTGAAGGGAATATGTGCTTGTCATGCAATAGATATTCTTTGAGTCTATAATTTATGGTGACCCACCATCCTAGTTTATTCAGAACGGATGGGTTTTCCCGGATACAGGATATTTAGTTTTCAAACCAGGGCAGTCCTAGACAAACCAGGATGTTTCCTCATCTCATAAGCCAGGCCCTGGGCCACATGCATGGGTTCCTGGAGAACCAGAGAGACCTTGTCCCACCTCCATGGAATTTATATTGTATTTGGGAATTTGGATTTTAGACAGTTAATGATGAGAGTGATGTGGGAGTTTGGCACAAGGGGAATCAACCTGAGGGGGCAGGGAAGCCCTCTTGAGAAGGACTGATATTTAGCTTGAGAGCTAGAGTTGGGACTGGATTTAGATGGTCTGAAGGGTAGACTGGAGTGAGGGTGTGGGAGCGTGTTCAAGAAAGCGTTTCAGGCCGAGGGACCCGCATGAGGACACCCCTGAAGCAGAGAGCCTGTTGTGTCCATGGACTGAGAAGAGGGATGGATGTACAGAGTCAACACAGGGGGAGAGGTGTGAGCCAGACCAGCGAGTGGGACATGCTGGACCAGGTCAGGGGTGACTTGGGACTCTTTTCTAAGACCAGTGGGAACACTCTGGAGAGATGTGAACAGATGGCTGATGTGATTGGCGTTTGGTCTAAGCACTTTGGTTAAAATGGACCTGAGGTTTAAGATTGAATACTTAAGAGGCAGGAGGTGTTGGGAAGAAGATTACGAGTGAGATGATTGTTCCCTAGGTCTGGGTGATGGCTGTGGAGTAGGAAAGAAATAGAAAGAAAAGACCTTGGAGTGTAGAACCTAGAGAATGTAACGGTACTTTCCTGCCTGCATGTGTCTGATGGCACAGGGCACTGACTTTTCTCCTCGCTGCTGTCCGTGTAGACCTGCAGGCGTCCCCTCACCCAGGTCTGTGTGTTCACCCCACTTGGCCACTCACAGGCCCCCTTCCGTATCCTAAAGGAAGTCAGGCCTTACTTGTGAGGGGGTTGTATCAGACGGGAGACACTGAGGAGAGCTCCTCCACACATCAGAGCAGCCCATTCAGCCTCTCCCTCAGCCTCCTCCCTTCCACTCTCCCACTTTCCACACCCAGAAGGACACCTGCTCAGTATTGCACAGCCCCATGTTCTTCCTCCACCACGCTTGAGAAGGGTGGGGCAGCCAGCGGTGTGGACACCGTCTGCACCTTCCTCTCTGAGCCCCGCAGGTCCTGGGCTGGACAGAGAGCGACTCTACTGGGAGCTGAGCCATGAGAACCTGGGCGTCACCTACCTGGTTTCCCTCACCCTGGACGGGGACAGCTTCTACATCAGTGGTGAGGGGCTGGGCTACAGCCATGCTCTCTCTGCCAGTCAAAGTTCTGTGTTGCCTCTGTTGCTCTAAAGTGAGTTTTGATCTATCTCTCTCTGCTTCTGGTCAGGGTTCAGTCTTCTCATCACGGTGTTACTGCTGGGTTCAGCCACCTTCCACCTCGTGCCACCTCCCTGAACACCCCTCCCCTCTTCCCCTCTGCTTTTCCCTCTGCTTTTCCCACAAACGTCCCTACATCCTCCTCACCCTTAATCCTTTATGTTCACCCCAACCCTCGCTCAGCTCCGCTTGCCTTCTCTCCACAGGTTATACCTATGGAGCCGCAGCCCCGACTACCACTAGTGAGTATTCCTGGCCCTGATGTCCTGGGTCCCATCCTATTTGGGTTTGGGGAGTACTTTTCTCCTTCACCCGCTGTCCTTGGTGAGGGAAGGACCTGGAAGGGCCCTAACTCATCCCTTCTCTCTCTCTTGGGTTCTGGTGGAGAGTCCCAGCCCAGGGTGAGAAAGCCTTAGACACAGACACGTTCTCCACCATATTCTGACCTCACATGGTTTTCACTTTTATTCTCCTGAAGCCCCACACTTGGTCCTCCTTTTCCAGGTATCACATCCGTCTGTCCAGTTTTCTGCCCGTCCATCTCTCTCTCCTCTGTGTTCAGTCTCTCTTATTCACCCATCTCACTCTCATGGGCTCCTCTCATCCACAGACTTGCTCATCCCTCTACTCACACAGCAACCCGTCCCCTCACTCTCATTTATGCTTCACCTGTGAATGGTGGTCCTGGGACAGCCACTGCTGGAGCCCGGGTCAGCCTGGAAGCTCCTCCCACTCTGTCCCTCCCTGATGACAGCCCTCTCCACAGCTCCCTAGGTGGCCACCACATCCCTGCATACTTGATCATCACCTGTGCCACCAGAAGCCACCACAGGTATCTGGGGGTGCCTTTTCCTTCCCAAGAGAAGCTCTCCAGCCCCTACCAGCCAGTTGTGATCCAGGAGCTGGGAAGCCAGGGTGTGAAATTCTTGTTTTAGTACAATCATGCTGATCACAAAGATTATACCAACGATTCAGTCTAAGGCCAACCCTCAGAGAGCCCCTAGCCTTGTGAATTAACACACCATTATAACACAATGTGGGACGTTTTGGGGAGTGGCACCTGGCATAATTTGGAGGGGAAGAGCTTGCTAGAGAAAGTTTCACCTGAATGGAGTCTTTAAGAATGAGTAGGATGGACCCTGGCAAATAGAGGATGAAGAGTTTTCCTGGCAGAGGGGATTCCATGAGCAAAGGCTCCAGCCAGAAACAACATGCCATATGGGGAGAATTGAAACGAATTTGGGTTGCGTGAAACATGAAGTTTAACTTGCAGTAGATGGATAAAATGAGACTGAAAGGTCAGCTGGAGCCAGATTGAGTAGAGCCTTGAGTGCCAGGTCAAGAAGGTTGAACTAAACACTGAAGGCCATAGGGAGCCATGGGTGGTACTAGAGCAGTGGTGGCCCTAGTGAGGTATTCATTTCAGAAAGATTCTTCTAGCAGTCCATGTAGAACATCCTTTAGACAGAGCATCCATTGTGCCTGCTAGGGTGTTGGTCTGGGTGAAGAAAGTTAAGACTTGAGTTGGGACAGGGATGGAGTGTATGTGAGGACGAGTGTGCAAGGTGAATGGGTGTTACTGGGAGGGAGGAGGAGCTGAGCAGATATGCTGGTTCTGACTTGGGTGATCACATGGGTGGGTGGTGGTGCCACTGTGAGAGAAGACGACAGATGATAATGAGTGCAGGACTCTGGTGTGGTCTCAGGCCAGCTCTCAGTGATGGCCTTCGCTCTCCCTCTCATCTTGCAGTTTTGGGGCACAACTTGAAGACTCTCACAGTCAATGTCACCATCTCCACCTTCTGGTATTCATCAGACAGGAGCAACAGCTCAGCCACGTTCAACTCCACTGAGAGGGTCCTGCAGAGCCTGATGAGACCCTGGTCCCAGCAGCTCCTGGTGGGTTAAATCCCACCCAGCCCCTCCCCCAACCCCTGTCCCTCCTGCTCATCCTCCTCCTCCTTCCTCCCCAGCTGGACCCTTGTTCAAGAAGAGCAGCCTGGGCCCCTTCTCCTTGAGTGGCAGACTGTTCTCCCTCAGGTAAGACCCTCCCTTGAGCACTTGCCCCTAATGACCACTTTTGTGACCACCCCTCTTTCAGTTTCCCCACTCAACTCCCATTTCCTCCTTCCTATTCTGGCCAAAACCCCAGAGGTTTCAGGATCTCTCTCTAGATTCACCACGTCCCTCTCTCCCCAGGCCTGAGAAGGATGAGGCAGCCACCAGTGTGGACGCTGTTTGCACCCACCACCCTGACCCCGTTGTCCACCATGCCTCTGTGCTGGGAGCTGAGAGTCTCCACCTGTCGGCTCTTCCTCTCAGTGGCTCCAGGCTCTGCACCCTGGAGTTTATGCATGCAGAGAGAGCACCAACTACATTTCCGCAGCATCAGCTGGAACCTCAGCAACCCAGAGCCCACATCCTCGGAGTACACCACCCTGCAGAGAGACACACAGGACCAGGTGGATTCTCCCCTCTCCAGTCTCTCCTTGCCCTGAGAGCACCCTCATTCCTCTGCCTGACTTACATCTGTTACATTATTGTTTAAAACCTTCACTTTCCCTGCATGTCTGCGTTCTCTCACTTTCCATAGGTGATGTCCTAGCTGCCTTCCCCATTTCTCACGTGGGTAAACTGAAGCTCAGAAAGGGGAGTATTTTGCCTAAGGTGACACAATGAGTTAGGGGCAGAGCCAGGATTTGAAGTCAGGTCTCCTTTGCCCCAAGGTCTGTGACCTTTCACTGGCTCCAGTGGCCCCCTGAGTTCCCAGGAGACATCCATCTCACCCACTCTCCTTCCCATTTGTTCTAGGTCACCAAGCTCTACAGAGGCAGCCAGCTGTGAGACATATTCCACTCCTGCCTGGTCACCGACTTGATGTAGGTTGAGGAGATTGGAAGCATTGGTTGAGCTGATGGCTGATGGCTCTGAGCTCCCGTGACACATCATTGATCTGGAAGTCACTTACATGGTGCCCATTCTCCCCCACATCCCTGTCAGCTAATCCTACCATCTCCATCCATAGGTTTTCGGGGGTTGAGAAAAGCATTAACATTTGAGGCCACCAACCTCCAGCATCCTCCTCCTCCTCCTCTTCTGGAGACTTTCAACAAATATCAGCAGTCTAACTGTGCTCTCTAATAGTGAAGCCACTAACCACATGGGGCAATTTAAATTTTTTATAAACCGTTAGGATACGATTCACATATTGTGTGTTGGGGGGGGTTGTATTTTTTAGGGTTTTGTATATACAATTTCTTCTCCTCTGCAAAACAAACAGTTTTACCTCTTCCCTTCCAATCTGGGTTTCTTTTATTCCTTTTTCTTGCCTAATTGCCCTCATTAGAACCTGTAGTACCTGTTATTAACATATGAGATGAGGCAAGACATCATTGTCTTGTCCCAGGTCTTAGGGGGAAATTTTCAGTCTTTCACATTGAATATGGTGTTAGCCTTGAGTTTTTCATCAATGCTATTTATAAGTTGAGAAAGTTTTTTCTATTCCTAATTTGTTGAGTGTTTTCTTTTTTAGGCATGAAGGGCATTGTATTTTGTGAAATTCTTTTCTATATATATGGTTGAAAATACGTGGTATTGGCCCTTATTCTATTAATATGGTGTATTACATAATCAAGTTTTCAGATATTAAGCCAACGCTTCAACTAGAGGTGAGAGATTAAGATGTTCTCAAGTCTGTCCTGGGCCTGCCACATCCCTGAGCCTTTGTGGCCTTCTAGATGCCCACAAATACACTGCAGCTTTCAAAGCCCCCTGTGGACATCTCATTCCCCCAATTTTTCTTCTAAGTTTTTGGCTCACCTCTTACCTGCTTCAGCTGGAATCACTCCCTTAGGCCACTACAATAGAAAACAATTAGTGCTGAATGTTTTCACCAAGTGCCTTGGGGACCGACTTTCCACCATGGGCAAGCTCTGAGTCAAATAAGGACAAGCCCTGAACATAGCGATTTTCAGGGAGCTGCCAGGCAGGTCAGCTAGTGACAGTTCGATGGGGATGGTTTTTTTCAGAGCTCTAAACCCATTATGGCTGCTTGGCTGCTGGTTGTCTCAGCTACCATGGTTCGAAGACTGATGGTTTTCAAAGTTATGGAGGATATTGTGAGAGCAGGATGGGAATAGTGAAAGTTATAGTGCCACAAAATTTGCTACCTTTATGAAGATTCCACCGTGTGTCTTCACTAAACCCTCCTCAGGTTCTTACAAGCCTTTGATTAATTTCTAGGCTTCTGAAAAGTTGATTTGGACCATTTTTACCAGTGTTCTCGTTGTTTTTATGCATTTTCAAAAGTCCTTACTCCAAAGTATCAAAAATGTTCTCCCTGTGGTTATTTATTTGTAAATTACGTATTTGAAATTAAACTACATGAGAAATTCAGTTCCTCACTCACACACACTAGCCACATTTTAAGTGCTCGATACCAACATGGGGCTAATAATGAGTGTATTTGGGAGTGCAGACAAATGTTTACATTACTGCAGAAAGTTCTCTTGGACAGGACCCAGAAGCAGGGTATCTAAAATCAGGGTAGAATTCCAGACACCCTTGTTCATCCTTTGTGCCCTTCCAGGTCTGTCCCCCACAGTAACTACACTGGAGTGGACTCCCTGTGTACCTTGCCACCTTGGCACAGAGACTGGACAGAGTTGCCATCTATGAGGAATTCCTGTGGCTGACCCAGAATGGTACCCAGCTGCAGAGCTTGACCCTAGACAGGAAGAGTGTCCTTGGGGATGGTAAGGCTCCCTGGTCATTGGGAAAGGAAGTGAGGCCTTTCTGGGGACTCTGGATGCCTGGGGCTGAGAGAGCATTGAACTTTCTCAGGCTGGCAGGTGGTGGCACAGTCTCCCAGTCTTTCCCCACCATTGAGAGAGAGCAAAGGACACCAGTGTAATATAGGTGGCCCTCACCTTCTCCTAGACAGCTCTGTGACCTCAAACTAGTCACTGCCCCTCTCTAGACATTTGTTTCCTTATCTCTGCACTGAAAGCCACTGGGCCAGATGGTCAGTGAGGGCCTCCAGCTGTGTGTGAAGCAGACTTACAGGTTTGGGGGTGGATGTGTTTCCTGATCCACAGGCTATAGTTTGCCAAGTCCCACTCTAGATGAGCACCAATGGTCTAGAACTTTCTGCAGTGGTGGGAAGTTCTATATCTGTGCTGTCCAGTCCATAGCCTCATGTGACTTTTGAGTGCTCAAAGGATGATATTGTGACTTGTCTTTATTTTTACTGATTTTTAACGTTACAGAGGTACTAGAATTTTTATTTTATTTAACTAAAGTTAATTTTAATTCAAAAAGAGACTTGTTGCTGCTGCGTATCAGACCGCACACCTCTAAGTGGTTGTCTGGATAGAGGTACATGTAGAGGGACCTGCACCCCTCCCCCCATTCCCCCTGGGTGCTGTATGTCCTCCCCTCCTGGATTTTATGTTGTAGCTGGCAATAACAAGAATAGAGAATTGAAACTTATCAATTATTTGATGTGAACAAACTCACACTTGCAGGCGGAAATCAGAAAAGACTTCCTGCAGGATATTACATTGTAGGTTAATCCTAGAAAGTGAATATTAAGCAAATAGATAAAGGAGAAGGGGATGATGTGTTTCTAGGCACGGAAGAACACTTTTCAGTGTGAATTTACAAATTTAGAGAGATCCCATAGGCTTGCCAACTGTGATGACCCATTCTCACCATGGCCGTTGTAAGAAAGTCCATTCAAATTCAGTCCTCTGTGCCCAGAGGTAAGAATTTGGTTTAATTAATTACACTTTTGTTCTGTGATAATGGACTTGGATTTTGGAGCAAAGTGTGCTCACTTTTTAGAGATGGAACTAAAATGGGGTGAAACATCATGATGTCTACTTGACTTTAATATTTCATTGAATAAGTGGGATGAATCAAGTGTGGCAAGTGTTAATAATTTATACATTGGTGAAATATTGTTTTAATTGGATGGAATATACATTGGTAAATCTAGATGATGGATGTTTATTAGACTGTTCCCTTTATTTTTCTGTGTGTTTAAAAAGTTATATTAAAAAAAGTGAAACACACTCACATGCATTCTCCATTTTATTCATTTCCAGAATATTCTCCCAACAGAGATGACACCTTGATTGTGAAGCCTGGTAAGCCTGCAGGAAGCCACAGACCAGGGTAGGAGACAAGCACCTTGAAGCTGTGCCTCATCAAAGAGAAGCATGTGAACAGGTTTTTGGATGATGAGGAAAGTTGGCCAACCCTTGTCAAGGAGGGTTGAGGCACAGTGGGGTCAGCAGGAGTCCTGGGGCGATGACAGGAGGTGGTTCACCCCACCACTTGTCTGCCCAGACCTCCTTTTCTGGGCCCTCATCCTCATCTTTTTGGCGGGACTCTTGGTGTTTATACAGGCCTGACCTGCTCTCTCCTGGTAAGACATCACGTGTTGCTTGTCTTCTTGCTATTAGGTTGTAAGAGCTCTTTATATACTATAAATACACGTCCTTTTCTAGGGATATGTTTTGCAGATATTTTCTCCCAGTCTGTGCTTGGCTTGCTTTCTCCTTCACAACATGAGTCATTGGGGAAATGTAAGTGACAGTCATCATGAGATTCCACCACACTTGAGAATGGCTATAATTAAAAAGACTGACTATAGCAAGAGTTGTTGAAGATGTCAAGTCACTGAAACTCTCATCGAGTGCTGGTGAAAAATAGCTTGGATGCTGCTTTAATAATTCCATATGTCTACCCAGACATTCCTCTCCTAGGAATCCATCCAAGGCAAATAAAGCCATATGTCTATACACAGACTTGTACACATGTGTTGATAACAACCTATTTATAGTAGACAAAAACGGAAAACAACACAAATGTCCATCTACTGGTGAACGGATATGCAAAGTGTGGTATATCCCCACCTTGGAATACTATTCAACCATAAAATAGAATGAATTATTTTTTCTTTTTTAATTATTTTGTTGAAATTATAAAGGGTTTTAACATTGTGTAATTTCGGGTGTTCATTATTATTTGTGACTTTCTGTATAGACTGCATCGTGCTCAGCACCAGTAGTCTAACTTTTATCAATCACCATGCATATGTGCCCATTTAACTCTTTCACTCAACACCCAGCCCCCTTCCCCTCTGGAAACCACTAATCTGTTCTCTTTATTCTTGTGTATGTTTATCTTCTACATATGAGTGAAATCATGTATATTTGTCTTTGTCTGGCTTATTTCATTTAACATCATACCCTCAAGGTCCATCCAGCTTGTTGCAAACAGGACAACCTTGTCTTTTTTTCTGGCTGAGTAGTATTCCATTGTATATAATACATACCACATCTTCTTTATCCATTCATCTGTAGCAGGGCACTTGGGTTACTTTCATGTCTTGGCTATTGTGAATAATGCTGCAGTTAACGCAGGGGTGCATAAATCTCTTTGAATTGTTGATTTCAAATTCTTCGGATAAATACACAGTAGAGGGATAGCTGGAAGGTATGGTATTCGTATTTTTGTTTTTTTGAGAAATCTCCATACTGTTTTCCCTGGTGGCTGCACCAGTTTGCACTCCCACCAGCAGTGTGTGAGGGTGCTCTTTTCTCCTAATCTTCTCCAACATTTGTTATTTTTTGTCTTGGGAATTATGGCCATTCTAACAGGTGTAAAGTGAACTCTCATTGTAGTTTTGATTTGACTATCCCTAATAATTAGTGATGTTATACAACTTTTCATGTGTCTGATGGCCTTCTATATATCTTCTTTGGAAAAATGTCTGTTCATATCCTCAGCCCATTTTTAGATTGGATTGTCTGTTTTTTGTTGTTGGGTTGTATGAGTTGTTTATATATTTTTGAGATTAACCCCTTGTCAGATATATGATTTGTAAATATTTTCTCCCACTTGGTGGCTTGTCTTTTCGTGTTTTTTTTTTTCCTTGTGAGGAAGATCAGCCCTGAACTAACATCCGAGCTAATCCTCCTCTTTTTTCCTGAGGAAGACCGCCTCTGAGCTAACATCTATTGCCAATCCTCCTCCTTTTTTTTTCCCCCAGAGTCCCAGTTGATAGTTGTATATCATAGTTGCAAATCCTTGTAGTTGCTTTATGTGGGACGTGGCCTCAGCATAGCCGGACAAGTGGTGAGTCTGTGCGCGTCCGGGATCCGAACCTGGGCCGCCAGTAGAGGAGCGCGCGCACTTAACCATTAAGCCACGGGGCCGGCCCTGTCTTTTCGTTTTGTTCATCATTTCCTTTGCCTTGCAGAAGGCTTTTAGTCTCATGTAGCCCCATTTGTATATTTTTTCTTTTCTTTCCCTTGCCTGAGTAGACATGGTATTGGGAAGTGTGCAGCAAAGACCGACGTCAAAGACTGTACTGGGTATATTTTCTTCTAGGAGTCTTATGGTTTCAAGTGTTATTTTCAAGTTTTTTATCCATTTCGAGTTAATTTTTGTGTATGGTGGAATATAATGATCTACTTTCATTCTTTTGCATGTGTCTGTCCCATTTTCCCAACAACATTTATTGAAGAGACTTTCCTTTCTCCATTGTATGATCTTGGCTCCTTTGTGAGAGATTAACTGACTACAGATGTGTGGTTTTCTGTCTGGGCTTTCAGTTCTGTTCCATCCATCTATGAGTCTGCTTTTGTGCCAGTACTATGCCATTTTCATTACTATAGCTATGTAATGTATTTTCAAGTGAGGATTATGAAGCCTCCAGCTTTGTTCTTTCTTCTCAGGATTGCTTTGGCTATTTGAGGCCTTTTGTTATTCCATATATATTTTAGGATTCTGTGTTCTATTTCTGTGAAGAATGTCATTGGGATTCTGAAAAGGATTACATTGGATCTGTAGATTACTTTAGGTAATATGGACATTTTAACTGTGTTTATTCTTCCAATCCATGTGCATGGAATATCTTCCCATTACTTCAGATCATCATTGATTTCTTTCAATAATGTCTTATAGTTTTCATTGTATAGGTCTTTAACCTCTTTGGTTAATTTTATCCCTAGAAACTTTTTTCTTTTTGTTGCAATTGTAAATGAGATTGTATTCTTGAGTTCTCTTTCTGTAAGTTCATTATTAGAGTATAGAAATGCGACTGATTGGGGTAAGTTGATTTTGTACACTGCAACTTTGCTGTAATTGTTGATTATTTCTAATAGTTTTCTGATGGATTCTTTAGAGTTTTCTATATTTACAATCATGTCATCTGCAAACAGCAAGAGTTTCCTTTCTTCCTTTCCAACTTGGATTCCTTTTTTTTTCTTTTTCCAGCCTAATTGCTCTGGCCAAAACCTCCAGTACTATGTTGAATGGGAGTGGCGAGAGTGAGCACATTTGTCTTCTTCCTGTTCTCAGAGGAATGGCTTTAAGTTTTTCACTATTAAGTATGATGTTGGTTGTGGGTTTGTGATATATGACCTTTGTTGTGTTGAGGTATTTTCCTTCTATACATATTTTATTTAGAGTTTTTATCCTAAATGGATGTTGGATCTTGTCAAATCCTTTCTCTGCATCTGTGGAGAAGATCATGTGATTTTTATTCCTCATTTTATTAATGTGGTTTATCACATTGTTTTGCGGATGTCGAACCATCCCTGCATCCCTGGTATAAATTCCACTTGATCATCTTATATGATCCTTTTAATATATTCCTGTGTTCGATTTGCTGATATTTAGCTGAGGATTTTTGCATCTGTGTTCATCAACGATATTGGCCTATAATATTCCTTCTTTGTGCTATCCTTGCCTGCTTTTGCTGTCAGGGTGATGTTGGCATCATAGAATGAATCAAGAAGTGTTCCATCTTCTTCAACTGTTTCGAATAGTTTGAGAAGCATAAGTATTAAATCTTGTTTGAATATTGCGTAGAATTCTCCATAAAAGCCATCTGGCCCTGGACTTTTGTTTTTGGGAGTTTTTTGATGACCATTTCGATGTCTTTACTTGTGATTGGTCTGTTCATTTATTCTATTTCTTCTTGAGTCAGTTTTGGGAGGTTGTATGAATTTATCTATATCTTTTAGGTTATCCAATTTGGTGGCATGTAAGTTGTTCAGTGTATTCTCTTACTGTCCTTTTGATTTCTGTAGTATCTCTTGTAATTTCTCCTCTTTCATTTCTAATTTTATGTCTTTGAGCCTTCTCTCTTTTTTTCTTAGTGAGTCTGGCTAAGGGTCTGTCAGTTTTGTTTCAATCTTCTCAAAGAACCAGCTCTTTGTTTCATTGATCCTTTCTACAGTTTTTTTAGTCTCTATTTTATTTATTTATGTTTTAATTTTTATTATTTCCCTCATTATGCTGATTTTGGGCTTCATTTGTTCTTCATTTTTTGGTTCTATTAGGTGTAGTTTAAGGTTACTTATTTGGTATTTTTCTTGTTTGTTGAGGTGCTCTTGTATTGCTATGAATTTCCTTCTTAGACCTGCTTTTGCTGCATCCCATAAGAGTTGTTTTGTTTTCTTTTCATTTTCATTTGTCTTCAGGTATTTTTTGATTTCTCCTTTGATTTGTTCATTGAGCCAATGTTTC
This sequence comes from Diceros bicornis minor, assembly GCF_020826845.1. NCBI lineage: Eukaryota > Metazoa > Chordata > Mammalia > Perissodactyla > Rhinocerotidae > Diceros > Diceros bicornis. The sequence continues at coordinate 738,643 of NW_026691791.1, forward strand.
TTCAGTCGTGTGTTCTTTAGTCTCCACATATTTGTGACTTCCCCATCATTTTTCTTGTAGTCGATTTCTAGTGTCATAACATTGTGGTCAGAAAAGAAGCTTGATATGATTTCAATCTTAAATTTATTCAGCCTTGCCTTGTTTCACAACATATGGTCTATCTTTGAGAATGTTCCATGTGCACTTAAGAAGAATGTGTATTCTGCTGTTTTGGGAGTTTATGCTCTCTCTATATCGATTAAGATCATCTGATCATATGTTTCATTTAATTCCACTATTGTTGCCTTTCTCTGCATGATCTATCCATGGATGTAAGTGGGGTGTTCAGGTCCCCTGCTATTATTGTGTTGCTGTTAATTTCTCCCTTTAGGTCTATTAATAGTTGCTTTATATTCTTTTGTGCTGCTGTGTTCGGTGCATACATCTTTATAAGTGTTATGTCCTCTTGGTGGAAAGTCCCCTTTATCATTATATACTGCTCCTCTTTGTCTCTCATAGTCTTTTTTATCTTGAAGTCTGCTTTGTCTGATATAAGTATGGCAACACCTACTTTGTTTTATTTGTCATTTGCTTGGAGTATTGTCGCCCATCCCTTCATTCTGAGCCTGTTTGTTTTTAGAGCTGAGATGTGTTTCCTGGAGGCAGCATATTGTTGGGTCTTGTTTTCTAATCCACCCCACCACTCTGTGTCTGTTGATTTGAGAATTCAATCGATTTACATTTAGAGTGATTACTGATACATGAGGACTTAATCCCACCTAATCCATATTTCCATTGTTTCTCTTCATTTGTGTTTCTGACTACCATTTCATTTTGGGGGTTTTCTGTGGAGGTGTTCTCTTTTTTTATGATCTATGGCTCTGCTCTGATTTTTTGTTTGCTGGTTACTGTGAGGTTTGTATGAAGATCTCATAGATAAGATAGTCCATCTTCTGATAGGCTCTTATCTCCATTAGTCTAAGCAGGTTCCATTCCTTTCTTCTTCTCCTTCTGAGTTATTGTTGTCAAATGTTATTCATTTTTGAGTTGTGCATTTGTGACTAAGTTGAAGTGTTTATAGTTACTTTTGATGCTTTCCTTCCCTTCTCTTTTTAAGTTATAATTAAGTATTTGCTACCCTTTTGTGAAACACAGCAGTAGCTTTCTGATTTTGTCTGTCTATTTATCACTCTGGTCAAAGATTTGTAGACATTTGCCTTCTTTTTGTTTCAGGTATGAGGGCATTCTTGATCATTGCTTTTATGGGAGATCTAGTGACAATGAACTCCCTCAGCCTTTGTTTATCTGGGAAAACTTCTATTTCTCCATTGTATCATAAGGATCATTTCACTGGATACAGTATTTTTGGCTGAAAGGTTTTGTCTTTCAGTATTTTTAATATATCATTCCATTATTTCCTTGCCTGTAAAATTTCTGCCAAGAAATATGCTGAAAGCATGATAGGGGTTCCTATGTACGTTAGTTTCTTCTATCTTGCTTCCCTTAATATTTTTTCTTTGTCATTGGCTTTTGCCAATTTTACTATTATATACCTTGGAGAAGGTCTTATAGCATTGATGTAATTAGGCGTTCTCTTGGCTTCATGTACTTGTAGGTCCGGATCTTCCCCAGGTTTGGGAAGTTCTCAGCTATTATTTCTTTGAACAAGCTCTCTGCACCTTTCTCTCTCTTTTCTCCCTCTGGAATACGTATAATAATTATGTTGCTTTTATAATTGAGTAATATATTTCTCCAAGAATTCCTTTAATTTTTAAAAATCTGAGTTCTCTCTCCTCGTCCACTGGAAGCATTTCTATATTTCTATCCTCTAAATCACTAATTCTTTCATCCATAATATCAGCTCTATTTTTTAAGGATTCTAAATTCTTTTTTATCTCATTAATTATGTTCTTCACATCCAGAATTTCTGCTTGTTTTTTTAATAGTTTCAGTTTCTTTAATGAAGTATTCATTTTCCTCATTAATTTCATTCCTGAGTTCATCGAACTGTCTGAACATTCTTGTAACTTGGTGAGTTTCTTTATGACAGTTATTTTGAATTTTCTGTCATTTAGATTGTAAATTTCTGTGACTTCAAGGTTCATTTCTGGAGATTTGTCATTTCCTTCTGCTCTGGATTGTTAGTGTAGTTTCTTATGGTGCTTGAAGAACTAATCTTTTGCCTGTGTGTTTGTGGTAGTATCAGGTCACAGATTCCACCTGCTACCGCTGTGGGGGAAGCATGAGCTGTGTCTCTGATCCCACCCCATATGCTGGAAGTTGTGTGGGTATGGTGGCTGTTCCCACCCGCTGGGAAAGCATTCACAATGGGCTCAGAGCTGCCGCTACACAGAGACACGTACCCAGTTGTGAGACTGCAGCAGTACTATGGGTATTTGTGACATCTCGGAAAGCATTTGCATGTGCGCGTATACTGCTGCTGCCTTTTCTTATGCTCATGCCAGCCTCTGTGCTTGGCAGGTGGGGCTTCTTCATGGGTTCTGAGTATTCCCCATTCATTGGGACTGCAGTGGCACGGTGGGCTTTCCAACCATCCATGAAAGCATTCATGTGCAGGTCCAGGGCTGCTGCCAAACCCTCCCAGAATTTCACCAAGACGCATTCCTACTTTTGCCGATGCAGCAGTACTATTGGCTCTCACGCCAACCTGGGAAGCACTCAGAGGTGTGTACAGTGCTGCCAGGGAAGTCTTGGGGATAGGAATGAATTCATAGTACATGCAATGACAAGCATAAATCTCAAAATAGTTATGCTGAGTGAAAGAAGCCAGTAAAAAATGATTTATATATGATCTCATTTATAAAAATTCTTGGAAAGTACAGGAAAATCTATAGGGACATATACCAGATCACTGGTTGCCTGGGAATGAGAATGTGTTTGCAAATGGCAGGGAAGGAGGAATTAAAATGAGCATGAGGAAATTTGGGATGGACGGGTGTTCCTTTTCCTGATTGTGGTGATGGTTCAATAAGTTATAATCAAAATGTATCAAATTGTTCACTTTAAATGTATGCAGTTTACTGTATGTCGTTAATACCTCAATTATGCTAGAACATGCAGGGGAAAGAGAGGGAGAGGGAGCCAAAAGAGGGAAAAGGGGAGGAAAAGAGGACTGAGGGTGAAAATTAAGTGGAAAAAAGGAAGAGGGAGACATAGGAGGCATCGGGTCTCTGTGGCTTTGGCATCTCCTTCCTCTGGAGTCTCCCATACTGGGCAGCTGACTGGACCATTCTGATGCGCTCTCCTCACCTCACAAGTCACTGTCTGTCAGTGGAAGAAGGAGGACAACTATGAGGTCCAGTGACGACGCCTGGGCTATTACCTGACTCATGGCGACCTGCGGAAGATGCGATGACTAGATGTGACTAGGTCTGATGTCCTGTTTTCCCAGCTGGTGTCCAGAGGAACTTGGCTGGAACACAACGAACCTACATTGGACGGACACAGGCTCCGAGCCTTTCTAGACTTGGCCCCTAACTGGCTTACAGGGGACTATCCTGAAAGATTTCACCTTCCTTAAGTCCTGAAAATGACTACAATTTCTGTCTTGTGGTGTCACACCAGTCCATCCCTCAGGGACACCAGAATTGGTGAAACCAACACAGATATTGCCATCGTGTAAAATCGAATCCTCACTTCAGTGCAAGGTTTCCCTTCTTAGGAAACTTTGAAACATCCCTCCCCTTGACTCTGTGCAGCCATCACACCCCTCTTAGTTCCTCCATATTCCTCCCTCTCTGATGACCTGGCAGTCTCTGGTTCCCCTTTTCTGCTTCATTCTCTGAAGCTCAGATTCACCAGGACTTCCAGATCAATCTCCCTCAATGGCATCTCTCCCCACTCATGGGTCCTCCATGATGGGAAACAGGCCAAGTTGGGAGGAGTGTGTGAGACATGACTCTGCAGTCACTTTGGGCCTTGGGAGCTGAAATGACTAGGTCTTTGGGAAGCCTGAATCCCAGAGTAACACCAAGGCTCTGGGAAGAGAGTATCTGCTCTGGATGTAAAAGTGAATAAAACTCGGGGGGAGAAAACTGAGGGAAAAGAGTCTTTTTTCATCTTTCTCTGTACAGAGTCCAATTAGCCTCACAGCAGAGACTCCCCAACAAGCAGTCTATAGCATTCCAGGCATGAGGCAGGCTGCTCTGTTCTGCCGTGTGTCTGTGGGAACAGATTACATTATCTGTACACACTGTGCAGACGACCACAGCTGAAGATACCGAGGGGCTGAGAATTAAATTCAAGGTCATGTCACTCTCTCATACTTTTTGTATGTGAGCTTCACATTCTCGATCTTAAGTAGTGATTCTCTGAGAATGCACACTTGAAGATTATAATGATTAATAATATTATTAATCATTGCATACATTATACGTTATACATTGTAAATTATAATTATAAATTAATGTTTAATTATTATTATATATTACATTATTATAATAATATCATTATAATGATTAATAATAGTTATCATTATTGACTAATTTCTGCTAAGCAACATGACTGGCAAGCTCTGCGTGTATTATCTCAGTTACAGTCACTATTTTTAGGGTTTTATTCCCATTTTGAGCTAAAGGTATGGAGGCTCAGATATATTAAATAACTTGACAAAGAAGGAAAATAATTACTACAAAGCTTAAATAAACACCTATTCAAACTGTGTATCAAAGAAAGAAAGACGTTATCTGACCTACAAACAGACTCAAAGTTGACCTCCCACAGGCCCGCAGTGAAAGAAGCGGTAAAGAATGTACATCAGGAAGAAGATAAGTGAACCCAGGAAAACATAACAGGAGTCACGAGGAAAGGAAAAAACAGTCTGTCTAATTTAGTATTAATTTTAAAACAAGACATTAAAAACACATTAGAACCAAAATTCCAGATGATTACCATATGGAAGAATAGAGGAGAGAAGATTTAGCTAAAAGATAACTCATTCTTTAGGGAAGATATAAATACTAAGATACTCTATTATTGTTAAACACATTGCTCTCAGAAACTGATAAATCTGTGGGACAAAAGTAAGTAATGATAAAGAGGATTTGAAGAATGCAACATACTCGATCAGGCTAGTAGACAAATCCCAACACACTGGTTTATTGTGAGACTTGTGATGCTGAAACAGTCGTTCTCCTGACAGCATGATACCACAATGGCATATGAATTTTCATGAATGAAATTTCCAACACATATAGATCTAAAAAAATGGACAATCCAGTTTTTCATTATGTGCGGCTGTGATTCAACATGCAACAAATACCAGAAAAATAGAGACCCAGAAGTAGGTGTCTTTTTTGAGAAGACAGATATAACAGCTCTTTAGTGAAATATTATGTTGGAATCTGTTGGAATATTACACAAAAAGGACAATCCATTTGGACTATGTAGGTTTTCTCTGTGACTGTGCGGGCAAAACTCTAAAGAATCCCCTGACTGTGATAACTCTCTGTTGATCTTAAAATACAAATGCATAACACTCAGGAAAGGAAAATGAGAGAACAAAATGAGAAAGAAAGATCTCCTTTCTCTCCTCACCTGAAACCCAATCTCTCACCTCAGAAGGATCACTGTCTGTATCTTCTCTGTTATGCAAAGGAATCAAAGAAAAGAAAACTATTGGTATATATTAAAGTTTCAAGAGATCAATGCAAGAAGACTTCAGGACCCCTGCAGAGGCATTAATGTAGTGTGAGCTCCATGTCATCTGCACCGTTTTGTCTTTTCTTCATTGCGTTTGTCGGGATGTCCTTCTTGGCCTCTCACTCTCCCTGCCTCGCTAGCAAGTCTGTCTGCATGGGTGCTACCGCCAGTCTCTCTCTTGCCATCTTCACTTTCTCTTCCTGTTTCCTGATATCTTCCTCAGTCACCAGAAGTTGTTTGCAAAGGAGCTGTGGGATGTACAGTGCAGCTCCTGGGATCGTCTCTGCTGAATCTGAAGACCAGGCAGGGGTGGGCATGGGACTGGAGTTCTGACCACCTGCGAGCACACCTGGCAGTGATGCACCTGTGCAACTAGGTGCAAGATTCAGCAGGGCTTTGGCAAGGTCCAAAGGACTTAACATTCTCCTGCACGCTGCAGAACTGGAGACCTTGCAGTCTCTTCTGCGTGCAGAGTTGTTGGGGCTGCTCCAAGGTTTCCTCCTTTTGATGGCATCTGACCTCATTGCCAGGATAGGATGAGATTCTAGTAACTGGCCTCTTGAATATGTAACTGGACATCCTCAAAGGGATGGAGATGCTCAAACCAGGCTTTGGGTTGGATTGGATTCCACAATCATGTCGCTTCCTCTGTGATGATTTGATCATCATACTTCTTTTCCTCTTACTCTATAAAAATAAATTGTGAATGTGGATCAGACTGATAAACAAAACCTGCCTTCCCAGGACAATTATGTCAGATGCCTTGTACTTCTACCCTCCCTCTCTCCCTGTGGGGATTAATCTGACCTGTGTCCTGGGACATCATCAACGAGATTTGGATCAAGAACAGAAATCTCGAGGTCAAAACTCAGGAGTACTGCATGTCATTTCTTCTCCCCCATGTTGTTAGACACTTATGAGTATGACTTTATTCTCATTTTGTCCTTGTCACTCTCAACAACAAAATCCCTGGTGCTCCCTGTCAGGACACACTGTCCCCAGTCCTTTTCTAAATCCCAAATCATACCATTCTTCTGTACTATATGACTATTCATTTGATTAGCCCATTCACCAGTTGGTGTTCATTGCTCCATTAGAGCTTAAGTCACTAGTGAAATTATCATCCACTCCACTCCTAGTGACTGTTATTTGACAACTGTGAACATTAAATCTCAATACAGAGAATATGTCTGAAATAACTCAACTTACAAATGGAGATTGTGCTGTAAGTGGGAAGTACACACTGGATTTATTAAACCCAGGAAAAACATGTAAACTCTCTCATTATGAAGTTTTGTGTAGAGTGCAGCCACATTGATGATATCTTGGTTATAGTGGGTGAAAATTTACTATTAAAATTAGTTTCACCTGTTGGCTTTCATTTTTTAAAATGTGGCTATTAAGAAAAAAATTAAATTCTATAATATAGAGTGCTTAATGTTACTATTGGACAGTGCCGTTGAAGCCATCAGTGAAAATAAAGTCCAGAGACAGTGGTTAGGGAAATTCTTTCCTTAGAAAATGAGTCTACACTGACCCACACTGCAAGATGCAGCAAAAACTGTCATACACACACAGAGACACACAGACACACTGAGAGAATGAAAAAAACCTCTTACTAGAGTCCCACTTCTTCTCACATGGCATGAGGTTGCACTCTTACTTAGTCCTAAGTGGACTAATCTCAAGAAAGAAGGCAGAAGTCAAGGTAATTTACCAGTTAGGAAGATCTAAAACCAGAGACTAAAGCTCAAGATATGTGGTGAATTTCCTGTCCTGGCTTCTGTTATTAATTCAATATGTTAGGGAGACTTTTCCAAGGAGGGTTGTTTTAAAACTCACTTTTTCTTTACTATGTAAAAATAGACAGGCTATGTAAAGAATAATTACTCTAGCTAATCAATGAAAAGGAGATGATAGAACACGAATACCCTTATTATAAGTCACTACTGGATTAAAAAGTCAGGGAACAGCTGACATTGGGTTAATTTGGCCTTAATTAGGCTGATTCTGATTTCATGACCGTCATATTGATTGTATTATGCTAGAACCTACGAAACTTCCCAGCCGCACCTACTATTTAACCACCAAGGTCCACCAACCAGACCAGTCCTTGCTGACACATCCCCTGCCTCCATCCCTTCTGACAACACCTGGAGGATTTTCCCCAAATCCCACTCTGTCCCTGAGCACTTCTACCTGCCCCAGGGCCAGGGAATCATTTCCTCCAAGGCTCAGGCTCTGCGTGTGCCCAGCTCTGGGGATGGCACTTCTCTCTCAAGTGAAGACAAGGATCAGAGGGCAGACCCTGTGAGCTGCAGCAATTGGACAAAGACTGGGGTTTGCTGACAGAAAAGAACCTTTAGTGGGCACGGTTACCAGGGTCCAAGAAGCCCCAGTGATTCCTCCAGGGAATGTGATGCAGGACAGAGCAGGAATGTCTTCTTGTGGTTCGGCTTGGGAATGCCTGTAGGATGACATAGGTGACATTGGTAATGCATTCGCCAATGTTGTTCATTCATTTATTCATCATATGTCATGGAGTGCTTTCTGCGTACATCCAGACAACAGGCTCACCCTCTGGGGCTCACAGGCAGTGTCAGAAAAATTTCTAAAATATAGGTACAGCACTGGTAATACACTAGGAGTTTCAAGCATTTTTCAAACATTAACTCATTTAATACTCTCCATAAACCTGCAAAATATGTATGCTGATCATTATTGCCAACTGACAGATGAAGAAACTGAGGCACCAATCAGGTAAAGAACTCAGTCAGTACAAATATCTAATAAGGGATTGAGCTGGAATTTGGACGTGAGTTTTAGCTCCATAGTCTGTGCTCTTAACCATGACATTTACTCTCTAAAGACTTCACATCATGAAAAAATTTGATCAGTTATCCATTTTCTTGGTGCATTGAGTAGCCACACTATTTTATCTGTGTCTGAAAAATAGAATACATGCGTAGAAACTACTGCACATACACACTCAAATTACATCTACCAATGTCTCCAGTCCCTGAAAATTAATGCAGAGAACATTTCAGAATGTTTCTTGCCCAGGTTGGGAGGACTCTGAGGAAATCTCAGTATTGCTATAAGAAGCTGAGGACAGGCTGGGAGTGGGTCTCAGTGGAAAGGTGTCCTCAGGAGTCACCATTGAATGACAACATTGATGGGTGAGTCTTAACAGTGACTGAATTCAGGATCTGGTGGTGATTTAACCTGGTGTTTATCATCTGACTGTGGGTTTATGGTGATGCAGCACAGGGAGTGGGGATGGTTCACAGTGTTCTTGGGGAAACCAGACCCATGAAAGAGAGGGAATGACAGTTTCCTTAAACAATGGACTCTTGGTGGGAAAAATTCGGCTTGGAAGAGACAGTCCTGTGCCTGGTATAACCAGAAGGAGTTGCCTCTGCTTCAGCCAAAGCAGACAGCCCTTCCTCATGCACTCATTTTATCTCAATGGGAGGAAGGAGGAAGATATCATGTAATGCTCGTCTGGATATGAGATATGTGATGGTAGAGACTGTGCTAGGAGGTTCTGAAAGGCTGCCCTGAGGCATTTTAGACCTTTGCTGTGACCAGAATGACAAGTGTAAACACCCCTTCTTATGTCTGGGGAGAGTTAGTGGTTCAAGGAGAAGGCTCCTTGGTGCAGAGACTCACAGGAAGAAGCGAGTTTGACCAGGGAAGGTCAGAAATGTGGCCAGTGTGGCTGGAGGGAGCCTGAGAAGAGAGAGGAGGGGAGAGAGGAGGGTGATCAGGCTGGATCCTGGGACATGGTAGACTGTTACTTTCTGTTCCTCTGTGACAACATTACTCTAAAACCTGCCACCTATAAAGTACAAATATTTAACATCTCACAAATTCTGCGAGCCAAGCATCAAGCATGGCTTAGCTGGGTGCCTCTGCCTCAAAGTCTCTGTGAAGCAGGGGCTGTGGTCTTCACAGGGCTCCAATGTGGGAAGATTTCCACCCAAGATCACTCACATGGGTTTTGTCCAGATCCATTTGGACCGAGAGTCTGAGCTCCTGTCTGTCTGTTGGCTGGACACTCCCTCAGTTCTCTCCTATGGAGCCTCTACCTAGTGCAACTGACAACATCAGCACTTGCATTCCCAGTTCTGGTGATTTGATAGAGAACGATAGTAAGAGCGAGAGAGAGAGAGAGAGATGGAAACAGAAGGAGAGAGGTAAGTAGGGAACCCAAGTAAGTCAGCGAGTGGGAAGTGACAGACGTTTTGTAATTAAAACTTGGCAGTGACATCCCATCACCTTGGCTGTGTTCTGTTGTTCAGAAGCCAGATACTGACCACTTAGTGCTGACACAAGGATGTGCACTCCAGGAGGCAGGGAGCATTGGGAATATTGTGGAGGCTCCCACCACATAGACCAACATGAGGCGCTTGGGACTGATTCTGAGTAAAACGGGACCGTGGAAGGCTTAATGCCAGTGGATCACAATGTCTGAATTTCCTCTAATTTCAACCACTTCAGGATGCAGACCTGAAAATGAGGCTCAGAGCGTCAGTGAATTACCAAAGATCACACATCTGGGACCCAGAGAAGTTCTGACTGGTATTCTATGGGATGTCCTACTCCTTGTACTTCCTCCATCTCTAATTGTCTGCATTAGACACATGTGACACCAGCCCACAGGTGTTGTACGTATTATCGCATATACACCTTATGGGGTCCCTAGGAAGCTGTTTTTAGCCCAATCCTCATTGTGCAGCTTGGGAGACTGGGGAGATCTTGAGAGGCACAGCAGATTTTCCAGGACACAGAACTGGTAGGAAAAAAGAGGTCTGACCTCAGCTCTGTCTCCTCAAAGCTGAGGCCTGGATCCACTCCCAAGGAGCTGTGGGGAGGGTGGTGATGTGTATTTGTGTACAGTGTTGGAGATGACATGGGCAAGGTGGGAGAGCAGCCAACAGCCTAGCGGGGGATTTGGGTGCGTCTCATTGAAGGAAGGGGTCAAGTAATAGAACCTTGAAGAGTCGACCTCACTTCCTTGATGACAGCCCCCAACAGAACTTAGAACTGTGGTTACCAGGCACAAACATTGTAATCACAGCCTCCTGTCCAGTTCATTTGAGTGGAGACACTCGACACAGCAGGATGTTCTCGTGTTGTCCCGTGACTTTCTGAGGCTCTGGCCCCCGGAAAGCCCAGAATGAGAGCGTGTTAAGTCACTTTAGACGTTGGCTCAACCCTCACCTCGAATGTGTGTGGCCTTTTGGCAGGAGGAAACATGAGGTAACAGTTTAGGCCAGGGCAGGCCACTCTAGGTCAGGCCAGAACTGTGATCCCAAAAGGACAGCCACACACCCCTTGACCCTCATTGTGTGTTTGTGGGGGGGAGGTGGAGTTAGGGAAGTTGGGGATGAGGAGGATCCAGGCTGGGCAGGAGCAGGAAGCTAGATGGTGGGAGTCGGGCAGTGTGTCATGTTCGTACTCAAGATCTTGGCTGCAGGAGAGTTACGTGAGTGCTGGGGACCAAGCTCCTCTATCCGCATGTGAATGCCAGGACCTCAAGGTGAATCGTATTCCTTCCCTGTTGGAGTCTGTGCAGATGCCGCTCTGTGCCTGATCTGTGTTGGGGTTTCCCACTGTGGCAAAGTCCAGGCAGGCCCCTGATCCCCCCTGGCCTGACTGCTGCACACTGTCACTGCAGAGCTGCACCCAGGAGATGGTCGAGGAGCTGGTGGATGCTTTCCAGTTTGCCATCTCCCTGGAGTGGACTCAGGTGCACCGGTCCATCAATGACCAGGGCTGGTCTGAGGTGAGTGTGGGTGCAGAGGGGTCTTCACACTCAGGGCCCTGAGATGATCAAGGAAGTACTAGAATCCAGACTCAAATCTGAGATTCCGCTGGGAACCGCTGCCCCAGAATTTTCTCACTAGAGTGTCCCACAGTACCGCTCCCAAAGGAATCTGGACCTCCACTCCTCCCCACAAGCTACACAGGAGGGTAGAAAGTCACCTCAGTCCTCCTGGTGGTTCACCATTGTGTCACTGGTTGTATGTCCCTCCTCCTCTCCCCCAGTGTGAACATGAGTCCACTGTGAATTTAAATGAGGCCTGCAGGATGCGTGCCTTCCAGGCAGCGTGATCGAGAAGCTGACAGAGTCCCTGGCACCAACTTTTCTGAGTAGGAACATCTCCGGTTTCACCACATTCATGGTCAACTAATCAGCCTCAGACACATGCCACCGGGTCCTGGACCAGCTGTTTACTAGGTGAGTAGCCACTCCCTCCTCAGCACAGTGGTGACTCTGCCCTCTGCCAGCTGTGTACCTTGGGCAAATCCTCGCATCTCTCGGAGCCTCAGTTTGCTCTTCTGAAAAGCTGGGAGGAGGATAAATTTCATGGTGATCTTGTAGGGACTAATGGGATCAGCAATGGCAGGTGCTCACCTGGTGCCTGGATCTGCAGAGAGAGCTGTAGACATGCTGTGGTTCTTCATGGTTATTATTTCTCTCTTTGTCACGAAAAGTAGTCTGCATCATCCTTTTCTGGGATGTGGCCTTTTTGAGTTTGGAAAAGCACATGGAAACCACCCTGTCAAGGAGGTGGAGATTCTGTCCAGCTGGTCCTGGTCGTTTTCCTTGTGATAGCCAATCAGGGATCTCTGTGGCAGCAGAGGGGCCCCAGTCCCACTCAGGTGTCTGGGATGGTTCTGGTTGGACTTCAATCATGCAACCATGTAGATTAAGCACCTACTACATGCAGGACATTTGGAGACACTTAGTAGAACTCAGTGAATAAAGGAGATACAATCGCTGGGCCTCAATTGTCGTCTGAGAGTCAGACAGTCACATTGGACATCATTTGCAGGTCCTGTCCTCCATCGTACATCCCAAGTGGTGCCCTGATAGCCTCCTTTACATCTAGAGGCATCTTTCCTTATTCCAGCCAGGAGGGCAGAGCACAGGACCATCTGAAAACGTGAGTGATCTTTGGGTCCCGAAGAACGGCTTCCTGTCTCTACAGAACAAGGTGTGGAGGGAGAGATGGGGGCTGTGGCTGGGGCGGGCCTTTCAGAACCCACATCTCATGCATATTTTGATTTCCATGGGAAGGCCGAGGTCTGGTGGCTTCCAATGCAAGAGGGCAGGACTCAAAGATCTTGGATGGGTGTCAGGACCTCTGGGAATCAGAGGGGTGGCTTGGCTGTGTTTTCCCCAAGAGACCCATTCCCACCACAGACCCATCAAAATCTGCCTCCCCACATCCACCTCTTCTGAAATCAACCTCCAGGCCCAAGATAGGAGATGTGTGAGCAACCCGCTCACAAATCTGTCTCAGTGCTCAGTCCAGTTGTACAAGTGCATGGAGGGCTGGGCTGGGCTGTGTCCCAGCCCTTTGGTAGAAGAGTGTCAGCGAAAAGAGAGTCACGACAGAATCTGTGTTCAACCTGCTGTATAAGCAGACATGCCACTGCCAAGATAGCCTCACAGGGACCACTGCTGCCGTGGGGCTCTCCCTTGGATGGGAAGGGGCAGGCATAGGGGCCCAGTCCCAAGCCAGGTGCCTTGGGGGAGAAGTGTGGAGGGAAAGGCCAGGCCTCTGACTCTGTTGCCCACTTGCCTCCCCCAGTGCCATCTCTTCTCTGGTATGAACCTGCCTGGACCCAGGGCAGGATTTCTGGGAGCCCCTCCACTATCCTTGCTTCAGGGTGAAGCTGGCCTCTCTACATGTCAGCTTGCCTGGCTCAGGGCTGCAGGGTCACGCGTACCTTCTCCAGGTCCAGCTGGAGCATCCACGGCCCATTGAGGCAGATCTGGAAGGTGAGGTGACAGCAGTCTGGGAAGAAAACTTGCTGAGTGTTCAGAGGCTTTGTTCCCTTCAAGGCAGTGGGGTCTTTCCTGTCTTTGACAGGCACAGGGGAAGTCAGCTACCTGAGTGACACAGTTTCTTTCTCCTGCTGCAGTACCATCTCAAGAGCTCCCCCCAGCTCCAGAGCCAGAGCAAGGGCCAGCTCCATGGCTACATCCAGCTCCAGCTCTAGTTCCACCACCTGTGCCAGAGCTGGAGCCAGTGTCACCTCCATCAGTCCCTCCAGGGCCAGAGCCACCACCAACATCAGCTCCAGCCCCAGTGCCAGCTCCTGAGCAGGAGTCAGATGGACCATTGGCTCCAGGGAGAATCCTCCTTCCACCTGGAGATATAACAGCAGAGCCAGATCCAGCCTCAGAACCCACCTGCCCCTGGGACGTGACCACCAAGAACCTTCTGAGGGAGGAGAAGCCTGACTTCTTGGAGTTCCCTCCCTGGCTGGTGGCAGAGCAGTTGACACTGATGGATGTGGTGAGCAGTGGGGCTCTCAGAGCAGGTGGGGCAGGCCTTCCCTGTGCCATGAGCTGCCCCACACCTGCCATTTCCTGATCCAGAATCCCATGATCTCGGTCCAGCTTCCTTGCTTACCCTCATGTAACCTGAGCAGCCTTCTTAACTCCCAAGCCTTTGTTGTCCTCATGTGGATAGTAGAGATGGACACTGAGAGCAGCTGCCATGCAGAGTGGCTGTACAGATGGATGAGGTGGAGCAGAGAGGAAGTTGGGCATAGTCTGTGCTTTGGTGAGGGAGGGGAGCACACTGAAGTGCTGTCTTGTCCTTGGGTAGTTCACTCATTTGCCCAGGAGGCCTCAACAGGCTCAGCACTTATTAGGCACCTCATGTGTACATGACTACATGGGAGACAAACAAAGCCCGTGGTTGTTGCTCCCTTGGGGGAATGTGCATCTGAAAGAGGAGTCAGACCCCAGAATGATCAGAATGGGTGGAAGATGCCCCTAGAGATGGTCAAGCAGGAGCCAAGTTCTGGTGCTTGGACGAAGTGAGACTGGGCGGTGAGCAAATGCCACTTCCCTGGGCCACAGTATCGGGTCCTGGGTCATCCTGTGCTGGGTACCCTCAGGGGACACAGGCAACACCCAGGGACTCCCACAAGCCTCAGGCCGCATTCTCAGCATCCTGAACTCCAGCTCTCATCACTGACCTGGCCTGGGACTGGGGGCTGCGGACGCTGAGCTGTGCTGTGGCAGGGATGCGTGACACTCCCTGTCCTCCCCAGGAGCTCTTCAAGAAAGTGATACCCCATGACTTCCTGGACTCCATCTGGTCCCAGTGGCACAACAGGGCCAATGAGCACCTTGCACCCACTATCCATGCCACCATGACCCACTTTAGCAGAGTGGTCAAATATGTCATCACCACCTGCCTTGGGGACCCGAGCATGACGGCCCAGGCTAGGGTCAGGGTGGTGGAGCTCTGGATCCAGGTGGTGAAGGTAAGATGTGGGAGGCCCTGGGAACCCCTCTCTAGAGTCATGGGAACCGTTCCTTCTCCTTACTCAGTTCTCAGGATTGAAGTCTGTGGTCTGAGCCTTCTCACAATCCTTAGGCTCCTCCTTCCAGGGCCTCGATAACCTGACTCCTGGTCCCAGTGGTAGGAAGCTCATCTCATCCTGGGCTCCTTCCTTGGCTTGAGCTAAAATCCTCCTCCATGGGAGTGTTCCTCATCACGGTTCCGCTGTGCTCTTCCCGGGTTTCCTGAGCCTCTGTCTCATCCAGGACAGGAGACATCCATGAGGGTACAGAAGCCAGAGGAAGCAGGGCTCCAGCTCCCCCTCACAACACATTCTCTTCCCTTCCCCAGAATTGCCACGGCCTGAGGAACTTGTCTTCACTCCATGCCATACTCTGGGCAATGCAGAGCCCCTCCATTCAGCATTTAAAAAAGACATGGAGACTGGTGTCCAGGTGGGTAGACATCTCTCCATGAGAGGCACCACCTGGGTGGACCAGACACCCCCCACAGGGCTGCCATTGCCCTTCAGTAAGCTGGGACCTCCTGGGAGACAATGAACCCCGGGGACAGGGTCTGACCTGGTTGGGAGGCATGGAGACTTTCTGGAAACTTAGGCCAATTGTTCTGCTTCAGGAATCAGTTTCCCGAAGTGCCAGACCCTGGCTTGAACCAAATTGAAGATTTTCAAGTGTTTGCTTTGCAGCAACAGAACTCTCTGTCCACCTAAAATCAAAACACTTTAAAACAGGTTTGTTCAGTAGATAAGAGATTGAAGGCCCCAAGTGGCAACAGGAGAGACCCCTCCCCAGTCCCAGAGTCCTCTGGGCTCAGAGGACACATTGAAAACGTTCATCCAGGCTGTCTGGATAATTCTGCGTGTTCAAACAAAAGGGATTTACCTTTAAACCACCCCACAGTGTTTCATTCCTTTTTTCCCTCCTCAGGAGGAACTGCAAAAAATTTAAAACCTTGTGCAGAATGGACCAGCGGGAGAGGAGGAAACTGCTCATGGAGGTGAGTGGAGGCTCGAGATCTGGAAGGAGGGAAGGGGAAGGGGGAGGAGGGACCAGGCAGGGTGTTCTTTGGTAAGTTTTTCACTTAAGGTTACCTGAGAAATAACGGTGTGTCTTGTCAAGATTGACAGGAAGCGGAGGGTGTGAGCTGCAGGGGCAGGTGGGGACTGTTTGGGGTAGGAGGCCTTTGTCATGGTGTAGAGTGGTGTTGGTTGGACTTTTCCAGGAGATGAGGAGCTGGCAGAATGAGCAGGTCTCTGGCTTCCATGCGGGCCCATCAGCTGGCCCTCATCCTCCAGGTTAGTGGGTGGATGGAGTGGGTGGGGGTTCCTTTCTTCCTAAAACAGCCCAGGCTGTCCTCAGGAAGCCAGGCCCCTGCTTCTCCTTCGGTCTTCACTGCACCTCGCAGGGAAGAGCACCCTGCCTGCCCCAGGGACGGGCACTGTGTGGTCACACAGGCCAGGTGGAAACACGGGCTGCCCAGCCTTGGTTCGTATGGTGGATCTGGGACAGAACTGTGTGCTCTCTGGGACTCTGCACTCTATCCCGATAGTGGTCATTGCTGACAACCCAGTGAGAGTCTACCCTGGTGCCTTGTTGACGAGGATACTCCCCAGATGGCAATAAGAATTATCGGGGAGCCTACAGATTCTGAGTGGACCATCCTGGCAGGACATTAGAAGTTTCCAAGTAAAAAAGGATGCAAATGTCACCATTATACAGAGCCCTGGTCACCCCCTACACTGTCACTCAGATGTGGCTGAAAGGGGTCCCCTTCCTGAGTGAATGAAGGAGGAGTTCTGTGCAGGGACAATCCTGAGGGGATTGTAGGGAGCTGAGGCATTTGGCATGGCCTCAGGTCCAGCCTGGAGTCAGAAAATCCCAGGGGCTGGGACAGGCAGAAGCCACTTGGATATGCCCCCTGAGACACCTTTTGCCTCCCCATCCATGCCTCAGCCTGACTAAGCGCCTAGACACACTCCGAGAGTCCAGAGGACAGGACCTTGGTCAGTCGTGTGTCTGGAGGAGGAGTGAAGGCCGGGGGACAGGGCCTCTGGCTGGGAGGGGAAGCGGTCTCTCCTCTGTGGGCCCCTGAGCAAGTCACCGCCCCTCTGTGGGCCTCGGTCTCCTCATCTGGGAAATGGAGGGAGATGATCTGTGGTGCAGGCCTCACAGGGGTGATGAGGTACAAGGGGGAGAGGAATGTGCAGGAGCTTTGTGCTCCTCCTCGAGGGGCGAGGGGAGAGTACTGGTGACAGTCAAATGACACTCAGTCCTCAGGGGACCCTGAGAGGCATGGGGAGTCCTCCTCACACTTTCCTGATGAGGAGAGAGGCTTAGGGTTCTGGGAAGGCCTGACGGCACAGAGGAGGGAGTGTTGGAGCTGGGATTGACTAGAATCAGAGCACTCTAGAATGGGAGCAGCCATAGACACCAGATGTCCAGGGTCCAAGATCAGGGGCCTGGGAGACTCGGGGAAGGGAGCATGGCCTCCGGAGCCTGTCCTTGACCCTGTAGGATGTGACCTCTGTGAGGGCCACCCTGGAGATGGACCCCCAGGGAGCCCAGGAGAGGTAGCAGCAGGTGAGGGGGCCTGAGGGGGAGGGTCCAGGTGTCAGAGGAGGGGGTCTCCTCCCACACGGCTGGAGGCCTCCCTAAGAGAGGGGTCCCTCCTCCTCCAGCCCAGCTCCTAGAGCCCCAGAGCTTGAAATACCTGCCCTGGAAGTGACCAGGAGGAGGCCTGGAATGGCTGGGCCGAGGATGGATTTGGGGGGGGAGTGGCAGGGACCGCACAACCTGGGATTTGCCAAAAGCCGCCCCTGGTAGCTGATGGGGGACGTTGGGTGGTCCTGGAGGGGGCAACTGTGGGGAGGCTGCTGAGGTTCCTAGGCTGATCTCTGTGGGAATCTGTGGTGGGCAGGAGGATGGAGTGAAGTGACTTGGGGGAGGGTCCATGGGGGCACCTGAGAGGTGGGACTCATCACCCCTCCCACCCTGATTTCACAGGGTGTCATCCCCTTCCTGGGCATGTACCTCTATCACCTGAAGCTGCTAAACATTGGGATGGAGGATGATCTGGAAGTGAGTGAACCTGGAGTTGGGCCAGGGAGCAGGAACCTGAGGTTTGGGATGAGAAAGCCCTACACTGGCCCCTGAGCTCTCAGTACCTGGCAAACCTCCTCTCATGAGAGCCCCACGGCCACCCCTGGGAGCTGGGGAGTCAGGCTCATCTTAGCGATGCGGGAACGGAGGCTCCACGTAAGCCCCCCATGAGGTTCCCCAGCCTGGGGAAGCTCAGAGCTGCCTGCCTGCAGAGCTGCAGGAGGCTCTGTCTGAGCTGCACTCAGCCTCCCCATCAGGCCCTGTGCCTGGGGGAGTGCCATCAGTCCCTGCAAGTCAGGAAGCACATCTGTGGTCCAGCTGTCCCTTCTTGCCTGAGGCCTCAGTCTTCCCGTCTGTCATCAGAAATGGGTGGGCTACAAGGTCTCTGACTTCAGCTCCCCTGTCCCTCCTGTTCTGGAGCCCAGACCCTGGCCCGGTGTCAAGTTCTGTTTGTGGAAGTTCTGCCCTCTGCTGGGCACTGACAGTCCTGCAGCCTGTGAAGGGGTGGGAAGGGGCTGGTTATGGGCTTGGGGGGCTGTTTCTGATGGACATTCGCTGTCTCCTTTCCAGGGAAATCTGGTGAACCCCAGAAATGGCATGAGGTGAGCAGCTGTGGGGAGGGTGGGGAAGTGTAAATCACAGACCTCGCGTGGCAAGATGTTTCGTGTCCTCATCCCTCGGGTCTTACATTTATTGGATGAGTTAGATCCACAAAGTTGGGAATCCCGTAACGTTGGTGGGTGCGGGAGGGGCTGGCATCAAGGACACCTTCCTGGATGAGGAACTAATTCAAGCCAACTGTGAGGACAGGCAAGTCCTGAATTGAGTGGGAAAGTAAGAGGGTTCCTGAGTGAAGAGTGATCCTCATTCCCCACAAGTCCCTGGCAGGTTTCTCCACCCAAGCCCTGTCTGCACCCTGTCCTTCCTCCCAGAAATGCAAAGTCATCAGGAGGATCCAGCTGCTCCAGAAGGCGGCAAATAAGTATGACCTGGAGCTCGAAGAGCGATTTGGGGCCTGGTTCCAGGCCATGGAGCCCCTCAGTGTCGAAGAGAGGTGAGGGTACAGGAGTTGGGTAAGGGCAGGCCAGACTCTCTCTGATGGCCGTTTTCAGAGCGTGTGGCCTGGCTCCCTGATCAGCCCCAGACCTCAATTCATGGTGACCCATGGAGCACCGGGACTCAGCTGCTGGCAGGCTCTGGGAGGGACACCTGAGGTGCGGCTCCTGGTAGCTCACAGGCCGCTCTGTCCTGTAGCTACTGCCTCTCCTGCCGGCTGGAGCACATACACCAGAAGGCGAGCAAAATGCGGCTCTTCAAGAGAAAGAACTGGCCATCCTCCAGTTCAGGGCCTAGTGAGTGTTGGGACCAGCAGCGACTGAATCCAGGGGCCCAGTACAGCTTCGGGCTAAGCATGGGCCTGGATCCCAGCTCCACTGCTGACCAGGCCTGTGAAAGGCTGCTCCCGTCTCCTCTCTGGGACTCGGTTGCCTCCTCTGAAATGGATGATGCTAAATGATGCCTCCCGCATCAGGGACAGAGTGCTGTTGATGGACTGAGCACTCGGCACAGGGTTTGGATCAGAGTGAAGGGGGGCAGGGAGGTGTGCCGTGAATCTCAGGGAGACACCCCAAAATAGTCTGTTTCTTCTCTTCAGCCACTGTGCCCTTGGCAAGGAGCCATAACACTCTGGAGACCACAAGTTCAGCTCCTCCTGAGCAGCGGGGACACTGGCGCCCTCGGGGTTCACCTGGCCAGCTCTTCCCACCTGAGTGAAGGAGGACATCCTAAGACTTTCCCTGGTTTCCCCTAAAGCCCCAGAGGGAGGGCCCCACCCCTTCCAACTCCCTGACATCTGCACCCCAGCGACTGTTAACCCATTGGTGAGGAGCGATATTATTTCTTTAATAGCAAATGGTAGATTTGACTCTTACATTATATCCTGCTTCTGTCACAGCCTGGGTGTTGTGGTGTGGTTCTTTCACTGCTTATGCTCATGTAAACAAGACGCAGAATCTCACTTTCCTCCTTGAATTAAGAACTTGTGTATGGTTACAGCTTATTGTATGTGGCAGAAGGGAGGGGGGAGGACCAGTCTCCTCCCTGGCTACTGAATGACACCCTCAAGTCCCCTTCCTCAGAAGACAGGTGCATTTCAGTGTTGTTCACCTGGGACAGTAGCAGAGACAGCCCCTCAGATGTCCCTGGAGGTAGAGGTTGGAGGGACTTTCCCAAGCAGAGCAACAACCACTGAAATGTGGGTGTTTTTCAAATAGCACTTACCAGGACCATGTCCTTCCCTAGGATAGTAGCTGTCTTTCTACAGCTTTCAAGGAAGAAGGAATGTTTTTTGCTTCTCTTGTTGAGGTTTCTTCTGATCAGATATTGGAACTTGCCATTTTCTAATCAGTCTCTGGATTTGCATCTACACTAAATGAGGACAAAAAGTAGAAAGAGAAAAGTTTGTCTGTGGAAGGGACAAGGCCAGAGGAAGACCATATGCAGATGGACTAAGGGCCGAAAGGACATCCACCTCAGGCCACCTCTAGGGCTCCCTGTTCACCCTTCGCCTCGATTGGAATCCTCCTAGGATCCTGCCCCATGCACTTGGAAGTCCTTTTCCTGCTTGTTTCTTATCCAGAGGGAAAGATTCAAGATGCAGCTTTTAAAGGTACAATCAGACTTTGTTCCATAAACCTCACTGCTCTCTGTGAACTAGGATTTATAGCATCCCCGCACATCCTTTTATGATTCTCTTTACGCAGAAATTCGCTAGAAGGCCCCCAGCCTCCCTGTCAGGTACATCGTGGCCATTCCTCCCCGACTGTGCCTGATGGATCAGGGGTGAGCTCTGGTTTGCCAGGACAATAGACCTTAATCCTGTCCACTGAATGACCCACACTGTCCCTTGCTCCCCAGGGTGACATCTGGGCCCGTGTTTCTCTGAGGTCCATGGTCTCAGACAATCACTAGTTTACACACTCAGTCGTGTTGTTGCTGACTTGTCCCAAAGGGACAGTTGGGCCTGAGCGCATAGAGCACATAGCCCCTGGGACATCTGTGTTCTTTTCTCCAGTCTGTGCTGTGGTTATGTGGATTTGTGTTACAGGGATGTGAATCTTTCCTGTTGGGAGTTTTGAAAGATGAGGTAGGAGAGGGGCAGGTATAGAAGTGGGTCCAGCAGGGGAATATCACCAATCTTAAACACCACAGACACAACCTTACCAATTAAAATACTGAAATGCTCCCTGCGTGGGTGGTGAACAGACACTGCTCAGAACTCACCCCAAGAACCCACTCCACGACCAGGAGCTAAAGTGTTACCACCCAGCATTTTGAACATCATGCCCTGGAAACACCCTGTAAGACAAGGGCCATTGTATTGACTTCCTTGATACTTTTTCCCATCCATTCTGAAGGCTGCAAGTGTCACCCAGGGAGGCCTTTTCATTTCAGCCAGAAGCAGTGTAGAAATCCTGGTTCCCACAGAGCAGGCCCTTCTTTCCAGGGCCCTGTCATCCGGGAAAGAAAGAATTCACACATCCGTGTAGACACACAAACACACACACTCATATCCCAGCCAAATCCCAAGATGCATGATCTACTAAGATATTAAAAGTGACTTCAGAAACAGATCAACCAATTGCAAAAGAAGGGTTTCATTAAGATCCTGACTCAAATAAAATGTAAAAACAAGAAATAACCTTGACAAATCTGGGAGACTTTGGATACTGACTAGATAGTTGATTATCCGAATGACATTTTTATTTTTGTATGTGATAACGTTATTGTGTTTGTGTTCAAAAAATCCCTCAGCTGTAAGAGAAACTGAAATATTTACAGCTGAAATGATGTGTTCTCAGCCATCTCAGCTGGTTAATTCTTAGGGACTTGGTGTGAGGATAAACAAAGTCAGATGGTATACGAGTTGACAATCTTTGAAGCAAGTAACAGGTTCACAGAAATTGATTTATCTCTACTCTGAGATTTCGAGATTTTTGAAAACCTTCAGAACACACTTTTGATAAAAGTAGTATACTTGGGGTTCACATTGCAATGTTACAAATTAAAACATCACAAATATAAAGGAATACTTCTCCTTGCTGACCTAAGGAAGTTCTCTCTCAGTCTGGCTTCTGTGAATGACCTGATGATGCCACCAATTGTTCACTTATCCCATGTTTGTTGAGTAATTCCTATGTATTCTGTGCTGTGTGCAAGGCAAACTCATTTCCACAACTCTGGATCTAATGTGGGAAGGAAGGCAATGAGCCTGTTGCCAAGGTTCTCTAAGTGGAACATAACGTCCCCAGGGGGTATGCTCATTGTTTAGATTCCAAAATCAAAGCTACACAAATTTGCCATGTAACAGAGAAGACATATTTAATTCATGATATAGAAATCACCTATGTCTGAATTACCATGTGACAATGAAGAAAAAGATTGATGGATTTGATGTTATAATTAGATGCAAAATCATAGTGCTGGCCCCTGGCCGAGGGGTTAAGTTTGGCATGTTGTGCTTTGGTGGCCCAGGTTCAGTTACCAGACTCGGACATACAATACTCATTAGCAGCCACGCCATGACGGTGACCTGTATAGAAAGTAGAGGAAGACTGACAACAAATGTTATCTCGGTGAATCTTTCTCAGCAAAAAAAAAAAAAAAAAAAATGCAAAAATGTATGGAATCGGATTTAATATACATTAAAAGACAAATCTCATTCAAGTAGGTATCATCTCTTCATTGAGTGTAAGTTCTAGAAAAAAACAAATGTAAGTTCAAAACACTAATTCCTCAGCTTCAATTATCCTATAAATTTTAATATAAAAAGGAGAAAACTCAGCAAGTATACTCAAATAAATAAATATTGAGGTTTACCATGAAAGGTCAAGATCATGATGGATGTTACAAAGAGATGCTGTGAGAGTCAAGCCTGTCTCATGCGGAATTTCTCAATGGCACCACTAACCTTTTCTTCAGCACTGACGCTGCTTTCCTCACTGTGTTTTCAGGATGCCTTTCTTGGCTCCTTGCTCTGTCTGCCTAACCGGCAATCTCGTGTTTCCTCGAGACCACAGTCTCTCGCATGCTTTTCTTCACTTTCTGTGTCTGTCTCCTGATATCTCTAGAAGATGCCTGTTGCCTGCAGAGTGTCTGTGAGCGATCCAGACCCATTCCTGGACTCACCTCTGCCCAATATGGACAGTGGGCCGGGGTGGGATCAGGGCTGGTGTGCAGACCCCTCGGCCCCTACATGGTCCAGGGATTCACATGGACCAGCCTGTGTGACTCTTTTGAAGATATTTGCGACTCCAAAGATCTTAAGAGTTCTCCTTCACTGCTGCAGGCCTGGAGTCCCTTCAGTCTATTGTATCCACAGACTTGCTGCGGCTTCTCCAAGGTCTCATCCCACTGACTGCCTCTGACCTCACTGCCAGGTTGGGAAGTTATTCCAGTAACTGGCCTCTGGAATATGCAGCTCCTTAGGCTTCAGGGTGCATAGAACTTCAGTTTTCGGATTGTGCTTAGTTTCATGGTCTTACAGTTTCCACTACGATGTCGGGGGATATATTTTGATCTTTCATTTTCAAAACAAAATAAAATGTGAAATTTGAACAAAATAGAGGATGAAGATTACCATGCCTGGAGAATGTTCTCAGCTCACGTGGATATTCCACCTTCCTTCTATCCCTGGAGACGTGTCTCAAATCCCACTGTGCATCACAATCATTGGAGGGTTTTTAAAACTCGGATTGCTGGACCTCAACCTTAGTAGGTCTGGGGAAGGAATGGAGAATTTTCATTTCTAAGAGGTGATGTTGATGCTGCTGGTACAGGGACCACACGTGGAGAGCAGGATTCAGTGACACCATCAAGCTGATGTGAGACAAGGACAGAAAGCTCAAGGTCATTATCCAGTGTCAAATCCAGACCAGCTGCCGTCCGCCATCTTGCTTCAGGACGTTCTTCTCCTCCTCTCTCTGTCATGGTCAAATACACACATGCTGGTGCCCCACAGCCCACTGTTATTGGGACACACAAGTTCCAAGGACTCCATAGCTCCTTTTAGTGCCTCATCTCTAATGACATTATTCACTATTCCATCCCTAGTCATTCACTTCCACACCCCGATCCTATCTTCACCCAAAATTCTCCTGCTCGCAAATCAGTAATTCAGAAACACCATATTCCCAACACAAATTTCCACATTTCCAGTTTTTACACAAAGAACCCCACTCTAAATAATCATTCTTTAATAAACTAGATTACTCCAGCAGGAATATCTTCACAAGCCTCTCTTTCTTTTCTTCTCATACTCCTGTCTATTAAGCTCAGTTGCCACAGTCCATCATTTCAATCATCCACTGACCATACTCCCAGATTCTTTGTTGCCATCATATCCACCCTGCACACTTTAGATGATTTCAAATACCTGCCATGCCATGTTGACACTTGCACTGAACAGAGAATGCACCAGAAGTCTGTGTATCCCAACAAAGAATCAACAGCAACCAATGGACCTGTATGCATTATTCTAATGCTTCCTGAATGCTCTACTCAATTCTGTCCATTTCTTGAGTTCCATAAATCTCTATATTCTGACCTCCTCCATATTTCACAGATAAATTGTTAACCCCCAGACAAGAACTATTTCACTCTCTAGTCATCAGATCTACAAATATTCCTCATGAGAAATTCATTTCTCACACCTTTTCTGTTGTTATATGCAAAGAAATTGATTTCTTGGCTGAAACCACTCTGATTTTTATCTTTTCCTTTCATTTCAATGACATTATGGCCTCAATATTTGCTGTGCTTTCCGTAACTTCCCTACTGGAATCATCCCTCAAGTTTCAAATATGCACAAATCTCTACCATCTACAAACCAGTCTTTCATCCAGCATTCTTAATAGTCCTCACCCTCCACACCCCTCCTCTCCTCCTCCTGCCAGGGATCCATTGTGAAAAGTTCACATATATCCCAATGCCTCTGTTTCCACAGTGCCCACCCAATCCCACTCAGATTCTGCAGATGTTTCTCTTGTTAACCTCACAAGCCATGTCTCTTACTAATCCACCAGGGACTTTTCATGATTGATCTGACACGCTCTGCAGTAGCACGTGACATTGCGGACTCCAATGTCCTTCTAAAAGACCATTTGTCCTTGGGATTCACCACCCTACACTGTCCTGTTCTTGCCTGTCTAAACTTCCTGAGCAACTTCCTGGCTTCTCTTTATGACCACCCCACAACGACTGATGCTTCCCAGAAGTCAGCACTGCTCTGACAACTGTTCCCCATCTGCATCCTCCTTCTGGGGCAACCCCATCCATTTCCCTGGCTTCAAATACCACTAATGAGCCAAACATATCCAAAGAATCAACAGAGACCTAACTCTGATCCCCAGACCCATTTACCTACCTGCCCACTCACCACATCAGTGATGACTCAACTCACAATGACCAGGTCCCAAGTTGAACAAATCGCTTCCCCAAATAATTTGCTTCTCTCTCAGTGTCCCCAAACTCACTTATTTGTGGTAATAACCTGTCTACCCTTGGGTGTCACTCTGGACACCCTGCCACCCCACACTCACATATCAATGAACCATCCATCCACCCTTCTGAATCTACCTATAGGTTATCCACTTCTGATTTATTTCTAATCAACTTTCAGGTCTCCTACGAATTAGCATTTCCACACAGTGAACTCTCTTGCTCTAGTAACCTAAATTACAAAACCCCATATGTCCTCTTTGTTGATTTTTTTTCTATTTTAGTTATATGTGCATTTTTATCTATTTCTTTCAAGATTTGGTTCTTTCCCACTAAATTAGATATTCCATGAAGACAAGACTAATATGGATTTTCCAAATTTTCCCACAATAGTGTTCATATATGGCTTTGCACACAAAAAGGGCTCACATATATTATGTGCACAATATATATTTTATATTTATATACATATAAAATTCAAACACTAAAACTTTGCTTCATGAAATATTTTAAATCCATCCACTTAACTAATCTTCTTTTTTTTTCCAAGGTAGATCAGCCTTGAGCTAACATCAATGCTAATCCTCCTCTTTTTGCTGAGGAAGACTGGCTCTGAGCTGACATCTATTGCCAGTCCTCCTCCTTTTTTTCCCCAAAGCCCCAGCAGAGAGTTGTATGTCATAGTTGCACAACCTTCTAGTTGCTGTATGTGGGACACGGCCTCAGCATGGCCAGAGAAGCAGTGCATTGGTGTGCACCCAGGATCCGAACCCCGGCCACCAGCAGCAGAGCATGCACTTAACTGCTAAGCCACGGGGCCGGCTCCTCCACTTAACTACTCTTGTGCAAATATACCACCTTTATAGTGGTACACTGCAATAAATTAGCAAGAGTAGCTTAAGATTCCAAATCCTTTCTCCTGGTAATCCAATCACGAGACTCTAGTTACAATGATCTGTTTAAAATGCAAAAGTGATCGGTTCATCTTAAATTTTAAATCCTCCATTTCTATCTTCAGCACATATTTCTCCTGTTGTCTTATCATAAATATTAATACTACCCTTTTCATTACCTGATATGTTCCAGTTTGGAGGGAAAATTATTTGGTCATTCTATTTGTAAAGCACTTACTACATGCAAAGCTCTGGTATAAAACCCGTGATCTACCAAATAACTAAATAGACTGACTGCCCCTGTTTGATTTAGTCTTAGTGAGAGGAAAGAGATCATAAATGGTAAAGGATGTATAACATGCCATGTAGAAATCACAGCTGTGATGAACGATAAGGAAGAGACTGAGAGTTTGAGCTTGAGCACATTTTCAAATTATTTGTCTTTGTGTGTGTGTGTGTGTGTGTGTGTGTGTGCACGTGCTGATGCCTGCTGCCAGATGGGATGAATTGCTTCCTCCTGGGAGATGGGGGAGCCTCCTATGCCTTGGGAAATTTCCTCCAGGTGCACTTAATATGCACTTTGTTATCCATGTGTGTTAGTCAGAATTCTCTAGAGATATAGAACCATAGAATATATATAAACTTATAGAAGTGGAGATTTATTGTAGCAATTGGCTCACAAGGTTATAGAGGTTGAGAAGTTCCACAATCTGCCATCTGCAAGCTAGAGAACCATAAAAAACAGTGATATAATTCTGTCAAAATCTGAACGCCTTAGAACCAGGACATCTGATGTCCATGGGCAGGAAAAGAGGGACATCCCAGGTCAGGAGGAGATAGTGGATTCAGCCTTTCTTTGCTTTTTCTTCTATTGATCCCTCAACAGATTAGATGATGCCCACACACACTAGTGAGGGTGGGTTTGTTTATGTAGACTATGGAATCAAATGCTAATCTCTTCCAGAAACATCCTCACAGGCACACCCAGAAATAATGCTTCACAGTCTATCTGGGCATCCCTGACTGTAGTCAAGTTGACAGCTAAAGTTAACCATCACATCATGGCTCTATCCAAACAAGAGCAACAGAGACATCACAACGTGACCTATCTCATTTAAATTTTCCAGAACACATATTAAAGAAGTAAATACAAACAGATGAAACTGGATTTTATAACATTTTTATTTAACCCAAGAAATCTAAATATTATCATTTCAAAATGTAGTCCACATCAGTACAAAGAACTAGATATTCAGGTTTTCCACCCACTCTGTCTTACTGGTGAATTTCAACGAATACTGGCTCTTCATATATCTTAATATGATCCAATATATAATTTTCTCCCATCTATTTAAGTTTTATTGTATCAAAAGGAAATCATTTTCTCCTTATTGTCAAACTGCTCTGCTATCTCTTTTTTAAAAGAATTTAAGTTATATATTGTGTTTATGTTAGAATTGAAATTAAGAATTTAAGTAATTAAGAAGGAATTGATTCCAGCAAAAGGCTAGTTTACTAAAGTGGAAGACAGTTCAAGAGCAAATCTCTCAAGAAAACCATAGGGTCAATGACATTGGAAAATTCAGGGTAGAATTAGAAGAAACATGGGGTGTGATTAAAAGGGCAGTAGAGAGAACGTGGGGAGGAATTGATATCAGAAGTGAAAATACACAAGCATGTTCCCAGTTGATGAAAGACATCAATTCACAGGTTCAATTAATTCAAGATTCCCTAAGCAGAGTGCATATACAGGAAATATTAATGAAATAAACTTTGGTCTAAAATCCAAAGTTAATGTAAAGGATTTTAGGGACTAGAGAGGCCAAATAAGCAAGAAAAAGGCCAATTGGTGATTTCTACCCATAAAGAAAATAAGATAGACATCAACAGAGCAGCATTTTTAAAATGCTAAAAGAAATCTCATGTCAAACCAGAATTCTACACCCAGCAACAATAGTGCCCCAAATTACAATGTTCTAGAAAAACTTAAAGTGAAACTTTTCATTGTTAGTAGCCTTGAATTAGACAAAATACTGCAGTGAGTTATCACATCCAAAGGAATATGATCCCAGGTTGAAAACCAGGAATGCAGGAAGGACTGAAGAGGAAAGGAAAGGATAATTTATAAATAAATATAAATTAATTTTATTTTGTGAAGTAATTCTAGAAATCTCTCATGGAGATTAAAATATATGTAGAATAAAATGCATGAAAACAGTAATACAAATGTCAGGAAGGTTAAAAATAGAATTGAAAGCGTTGACGGTATTAGCATTTGGGGGAGATGGCAAAAGTAATTATTCATATTAGACTTTATTAAGGATTCAGGATTTAACCATTAGTGTAATTAAACAAAGATTTCTATATGATTTCAACTAATAAGTTTATAGAGGAATTAATGGAATAATAAAATAGTTAAATCAACATCAGTGAAGTAAAGAGAGTAAAGGAACATTAATTATTCAGGTCAAAGGGAAGAGAAAGAGTAAGATTGTTGAAATAATTACAATTTTACTGGAAATTACCTGAGATGTTAATGCACAAAATACTAATTTCTTTTCAATGGCTGTGTGCTATTTTCTAGAGGCTTTTTAATAAAAATTTTGGACATTCTTTTATTGATAAACGTTTACACAGTCTCTATTTTTTCCTATTAAAACATAAGTTGTATGGACATTTTTTGCATATACACTTCCATTTCTAATTTTACAGAAGGTATCCATAGTGGAAGAAAAAGGAAACATTAAAATATTGATAGAAACTGCAAATACCACCTCACCACACAATTGTATTAAATTTTTTCATCTACCAACAGTATCTGACAGTGTCAATAATCCAACATTTATGTGTTTGGGTATAAATCTTTAGGAATCTCTCAAATCCCATTGATAAGAGACAGGATGTCTCCTCTGGATCATCCATTGATTGGATTATCCACTCCCGCCGTCCATAAAAGGGGAATCAGAGGGCAGAAATCCCTGCATTTCCCAGCAATCCACAGGCTGTCTGCGCGTCAGGAGTGGGGTCAGCAGGACAACTCTGCAGCCATGGAGAAACCTGCATTGTTCTGTTTTCCAAGCCAGCCTATTCTGGTAAGTGTGGAATCCATATGGACGGCAAGAATGTCCATTTCTACACTTTGTCCTTCTGTGAAACCTCTTTAAGTGAGCAGGCCGTAGCTCTTAAAACAAGAACAAACCTTACTGAATGTTGTTTCTTAGGTATTAATGTTTGTTAGGTAATGTTCAAGGTATTGTACTTTTCTGTAGAGGGAGCTTTCTTGGATTAATAGGCCAGACATTGGTTTTGTTTTGTTTTAACCAACAAAATCACTGGGAAGCGGAATTAGTATTCAGCCCTGCACCTTTCACATTGTTCCCATCTCTGGAAAATTTTTTACCCACAATGTGATTGGTCTTTTTAAAAAAATATTCAGTTCTGTGCTCAAATATCACCTCATCAGTTAGTCCTTCCACAATCTCTTCATCATCAATAATTGTAGGTGGGTGGCCCCATGCCGTAGCGGTTAAGTGAGCATGCTCCTCTGCTGGCAGCCTGAGTTCAGATCCTGGGCACGCACTAAGGCACCACTTGTCAGGCAAAGCTGTGGCGGGATCCCATATAAAGTTGAGGAAGATGGGCACAGATGATAGCACAGGGCAAGTCTTCCTCAGCAAAAGAAAGAGGAGGATTGGCATGGATGTTAGCTCAGGGCTGATCTTCCTCACAAAATAAATAAATAAATGAAATAATTGTAGGTAATTTCTTTCCCTTTATCCCTCCTTACTGTTCTTCCTCCATCCCTCGCTCTGTCTCTGTATCTCTGTGTAGCCCTTACTGTTTATTACAGGATCTAATTGTACCTAACACTATATTACACATTCATTAGTCTCTTTAACTCATCCCTTCCCCTGAGATTAAAATAAACAGGGGCAGTGACTTTTTAAGTTAAATTCTGGATCATGGGTTTTAGTACATAACTTGGCTTATAATAGGTGCTCTATAAATGGGAGGATCAAATAACTTTCCCTCCAAACTGGGACATGTTGGAGAATGAAAGGGATGATATTAATCATTATGGCAGGACAACAGGGATGAAACGAGATTTATGACTTCACTGTTAAAAAGTATCTGAGGGGCTGGCCTGATGGCGCAAGCAATAAAGTGCGTGCGCTCTGCTGAGGCAGACCAAGGTTCGCCGGTTCGGATCCCGGGGTGCACCAACGCACCTCTTGTCAAGTCATGCTGTGGCGGCATCTCATATGAAATAGAGGAAGGTTGGCATGGATGTTAGCCCAGGGCCCGTCTTCCTCAGCAAAAATAAAAGAGAGAATTGGCAGATGTTAGCTTAGGGCCGATCTTCCTCACACACACAGAAAAAAAGAGTATCTGAAGACAGAAATGAGAGATTGTAAAGGAAAGGTGCACTGAATAGGTTTACATTTCAAATAGATTATTGTGGCTAGAGTCTTAAAATGAATTACAGACAGAAAGGATTTGCAATATTAGTGATAATTTATTGCAGTATACCACAAAACATGTTATATCCTTGTATAACTTCAGTCGAGTGAATTTGTTTGAAAATTTTAGAAAGTATTTATTGGATTTTGAATAATTTCTTTCAATAAATATATTGAGTACCTTCTAAGGGCACAGCAATGAGTGAATACGGCAGTGTAAAACATTACAGTCCACATTAGTCTTCACTTCATGGAGTATCCAATTCAGTGAGAAAAACACTATGAGAGAAAAAGATGATAATACACGTACAATTAAAAATTTTAAAAATTAACAGAGACAATGTGACATTAATTTTGATGGCTGGATCAGGAAATGCCACTGTGTGGAAATGGCATTTTGTAGGAAATCTGAAAAGTGCTCAAGAATTATTCAAAAATGGAGAATTTTTAGGTGGATTCAGGAGGGAGGACGGATGGTTCATTGATGTACAAGTGTGGAGTGGCAGGGTGTCCAGAATGACACTCAGGTGTAGACAGGATATCAGTACCAACAAGTGAGATTAGGGGACCCTGAGATATGGGTGATTATTTGGAGAACTGGTTTGTTCAACTTGGGACCTGCTAACTGCAAGCTGAGTCATCGAGTTATCACTGATGTGGTGAGTGGGCAGATGGGTATTTGGGTCTCAGGGTTGAAGCCAGATCTGTGCTGACTCTATGGGCATTTCTAGTTCATTACTGGTGTTTGAAGCCAGGGAAATGGATGGGATGGCCTAGAAGAGGTTGCGGAAGTGGAACAAATGTGAGAGCAGGGTTGACTTCTAAGAAGCGTCAATTGTGTTAAGTCAGATGGTGTAGCCCAGATTAACAGGGAGGAGTAGGAGGAGAGAGGAAGAGTCAGGGGAGGAAAAATGGTTATTTACAGTGGATAGGACTGTGTGATGGGAATATGGCATGTGTGAGTTATTTGCTTATGAACAGGATAATATTTGAGTGAAGATGGGACTTAGGTGTGCAAGTGAAATGAGCATTAAATTGCTGAGGGGAACGTGATTTCATTAGAGATGAGGCACTAAATTACTATGCTCTGGGCACACGACCATCTAGTTTTCATAGTCCTCTCTGCCCTTGACTCATATCATCTTGATGTCCAAGGATCTAGTTCTCAGTGTGTGGTGCCTGTGCCAGCAGCATCAGCACCATCAGGGAACAACGAGAAGGGCAAATTCTTAGACCTCCCCAAGGCTCCTTGGGTGGAGGTCCAGCAATCTGTGTTTTAACAACTCTCCAGATGATTGTGATGCACAGGGCAGTTTGAGAGATATTTCTCCAGGATACAGGAGGATGGAAGATCCAAATGAGGTGAGAACATTCTCCATGGCTGGCAGTCTGCATCCCCCATTTCATTCAGATTTCACATTTCATTTTGTTTTCAAAGGGCAAGCTCAAAAGAAATATGATGCCGCAGACTTCAGAGAAGAAAAGACAGGTCCATTTAACCAAGAGCAAGTGGAGACATCGTGAAAGGTCTGTACTTCCTATAAGACTCACCAGCTGCATTTTCAAGAGACCAGTTACAAGGATAACTTTCCACCCTGGCAATGATGTCAGGTACAGTCAACGGGAGGAGACCTTGCAGAACCCTCAGTAAGTCTGTGCATACAGGAGACTGCAGGGACTCCGGGCCTGCTGCAGTGAAGGAGAAATTTTAAGTACTTTCTATATCACAAATACCTTAAATATAATTGCACCAGTGGCCCAGGTGAAACCCTGGGCTGTGTTGGTGCTGGGTCTCTAAACACCAGCCTCAACCCCAGTGCCACACAGTCTTCAGACTGGGCAGAGGTGATCCCAGGAGTGGGTCTCAGTGCCCCCCAACCACTCTACACACAGCCCGTAACTTATGTAGACATCCGGAGACAGAGTCAGAGAGTGAAAAAAGCAAAGGAAAGACTGACTGAGGCCCTGAGGGCAGACAGGTTTGACAGGGAGGCAGAGAGAGCAAGGAGCCAGGAACGATGTTCTGGGACCTGATGGAAAATAGGAGAAGGTCATGCTGAAGAAACCAAGAATTGTGGCCCTGGGGAAGTGGTTCCCCATGAACAGTCCCCAGTTTCACTCGCCTCATTTAATGTCAACCCCTCTTCTTGCTATGGACCGTGATGCTTTGTCGTTTTATAATTGTACTCTATTAAACTCTTTTGAGAGACATAAATGTGAAGGGTCGACAGTTGTGTGGGTGAAAGATCGGGTTTCATGTGACAGGAAAGAAGATCTTGACTTGTCCTTTTATACTGCAATTTCTGCTTACTATGATTCTTATTCACTTGTATATTAAAGGTAATTTGGACTAAGGGATCATTTAGTATTTTTAGTTATATTTTTTTAGAATACTTGCAATCAGGAAAAGATGATACTTATTGTAAAGAGCCTTAACATTGTTTAACGTTAAATTAATTTGATTCCATAAAAGTGTTACTTTACTAAGCTTGTTTTTTTTATCTCGTTCTAACATAAGTTGTATCTTTATCTTTGCCAAATGCTAACTCAAATACAAGCCATTTTCATATAATTTAACTAGCCCTTAGTCTACCTGTTACTGCCTTATCTGTTACCTAAAATAACCTCGGTGATTTTTTTAAAATAGAGTTCACCTTAGATTCTTAAGAAGGAAAATGTTGTTTGGGAGCATTTTGCACTGAGTAAATCTTGGCAGCAGGCTCCCTGCCTTCACCTTGACACTAGGTCATGAGTCAACGATACTTGTCCACCTGCTCACAGAGTAGGTCACACCATAATTATTGAATAAACATGTGATGAACAATATTTGGTGGCAAAATGGGTAAAGTTACAGAAGTCAGATTGTAGGACTCTTTTACTAGGTCAGGATGGAAAAGGACTGATGTGGTTTTGGAAGGATCCGGAATTTTCTGGACTTTCTTGAAGAGCTTTGATATAGCAGTCTTAGCATCCATGGGGAAGGAAGCCTATTTCAGAAGTTCATAGTGATTGAGAAACAGAAGTGCAGAGAGTGAGTGGAGGTGGACAGCTGTGCCTTGTGCCTCCTGACAATGGCCTCTGGATTTGACACAACGATGGCTCCCTCCTGGAGCCCACAGCTTTTGTGTGGGGCTGTCTCCTCCCTAGGATTAGGCTGTTTTAATTCTTCAGTGTGAGCTAATCTGCATATTCCAAACCCTTTGATGTCCTGGGACAGCGGGTGTCAAATGGCCCTCTCTGGTCCAATAGGATCCAGGCAAAGGACCCTTTATCTAACAGGAAGTACAGCTGGGTATACATGGGGTTCTTACCTGCCAGACCTGGAGTTATGGGGAGTGGAGCTGAGAGAGGTCACAGTGTAGGAGCCACTGACAGGGTCTGAGGTCACCTGGGTGGACAGCAGAGTAGGGGTGGGCTTGGCAGACTGTCAGGACAAAACCTGTCCCCTCATTTGTATGCTGCATCTCAGTGCCTGGACACAATCCACTCCTCAAGTCTCGTTACCATGAGCTGATTTCTTCCCTCATTGGATGTTTTCTTCCCTCTTATATTCTGTTAAATTATTTTAAGTTAACTTTAGTTGGGTTTTCTTTCCCATACCTTTAATTTATTCCTGATGAATTCTTAGATGTAGACCATGATTTCAATGAGTTACATTGAAAAACGAAGGTGTTCATATGTGATAATTGTGGACATGAGAAATTTAAATGATGACATCGGGCGTGGTCCATGATCTTCAGGACATCCATATGATAAGCCACGTGATAATCAGAATTTTTAAGACAAGGTACTATTAGGATCTGATGGTTTGAGTGAGAACAAAAGGGAGCCCTACAATTGATTCAGTTTATCAACAGCAGAGAATCCTCCCTCACTTCTTCCAGCTCCTGGTGGTACCTGCTTCCCTGTCTTGTGGCAGCAGATCTCCAAATTATACCTACTTTTTCACGTGATCTTATTCCCTCCATGTCTCTGTGTCCTGTCCTTTTATTAGGACACTAGTCATTGAACTGAGGGCCCACCCTAAATCCAGGATGAGTTCATCTGCGGATCTTTAATCACATCTGCAAAGACCCTTTTTGCAAATAAAGTCATATTCTGAGGTTCTGGGTGAACTTGAATATTTGGGAGGCATTATTCAACCGACTACATCCTCTAACCTCAAGTTGAGGTTGGCAGCTGGCTCAGGCAGATATGAATGGTAACAATATCAGAGGAGTTGTTTTCAATAACAATATTGGAGTAGTTGTTTTCCTCAAAAGTAATTGATTCAACATAATAAACTTAAAAATAACTTTTTTTGAAATCGTGTTGGTGATTCTTAAATTCATATGGAAGAGAAAGTCTACGAAATGAAAGAAGAATTTTTGAGAACCAACCACCAAACAAAATAAACATGAAGGAGAATAAGGACAAAGTGACATATCAAAACATTTCTCCAGTTCCGTTAACAACAAAGGCAAATTAACGTGCTCACAGAATCATTCTCTCCACTGAAGCAACCGTTCTGTTGGACAAAACTGACAGAATCAAGTGTTTCAGAACTCTGAATTATAATAAAATTCTTACAGCATCCATAGGAGTGATTAATGAAGGAAAACGTGGCTGAATTTGGGTAAGAAAGCACTGTGGTGTTTTTGGTTAATGCCTACCTGCTGCCATATCCTGGTACAGCGGAGGATGTGAGAGGATGGGAGCCAAGATTCCTTGCATGGCTCCCTCATGACAGATGACAAATACTAACATGCTTCTTCAAATACGGTGATTGTGTGACTGGGTGGTAGTGATCTGTCTTTTTGGTCCCTGAGGGACCAGCACAGAAGGTGACAAGTATTTCTCCCCCTCAGGCAGGAGGGACTTTCCAGGTGGTGTCATTGTCTGATGAAAGATTTAAAGGTCTATGCTACTGTTAGATGTCTGGGTGAGGGATGATGGCTGGGGCAGGAGAGATACATAAAAATCTGGAAAAGAGGCATCTGAGTAGGAAGTTTATTGGGGAATCAAGGCTTAGAACGGCCACTGCATCTACCAGGGAAGCTGGAGTGTAATGTGCATACCCAGGATGGACGGGTGCTCAGAGAAGAACTGAGAAGACCTGAGCTTTCACCTCTGGCAGATCTGTGGGTTCCATGCAGGTAGGGGGTAAAGTCTAAGGAAGAGCTACAGGGGGCCCAGCTGCAAAGACTAGAGATATTTTGGGGCCGGCCCAGTGGCGCAAGCAGTTAAGTGCACGCACTCTGCTTTGGCTGCTCAGGGTTCGCAGGGTCGGATCCCGGGTGCACACCAATGCATTGCTTTTCAAGCCATGCTGTGATGGCGTCCCATATAAAGTAGAGGAAGATGGGCATGGATGTTAGCCCAGGGTCAGTCTTCCTCAGCAAAAAAAAAAAAAAAAAAGAGGAGGATTGGCAATGGATATTAGCTCAGGGCTGATCTTCCTCACAAAAAAAAAAAAAAAGACTGGAGATATTTTAAGTTTTTCTTTTGTTAAAATGTGTTCTTTTGGATCCTTGCATTTAAAGAAATCTCTGTCAGGTCACTTGCTGATTGTTAAGACAACTGAAAAGAGATTTCAGTGACCACACACATCAAAGAACATAGTCTTTGCAAAAATACTTTGAAAAGTCACTAAACAAAAGGATGATTGCAGCTCATAAAAAGCCACAACAGCAAAACCTGGAGAGAGAGAAGAATCTGATTCTCACAACGACAACATTCTAATACACAAAATGTCCAGTTACCACTACAAAATTACAAATGATATGAAGCTGGAGGAAAGTATAGCCGGTTCATATGAATAAAATGGAAACTGTCATAAGTTTTTCCTGAGAACGCCCAGGCATTGGACTCATGAGACAAAGACTTTAAAACAACTCTCTTATATACGCTCAAAGGGCTAATGGAAAGTAGGGAGAAAGGACCAACGAAAATAAAGAGAATGATGTCTCAATTCACACAGAATATCAATAAATAGAAATTGTAATAAGAACCAAATAGAAATAATTGAGTATTACCCATGCACTTCCTTCTCCCACCCCCAACCTTAAACAACCACTAATTTACTTCCTGTCTGTACAGATTTGCCCATATTTGACATTCCATGTAAATGGAATCATATAATAAGTGGTCTTCTTTGACTAGATGCTTTCAATTAGCAGATGGTCTTCAAGGTGCATCCATGGTGTAGCACGTGTCCTTCATATCTTTATGGCTGAAGAACATACAATGTACAGAGATACAGATCACATTGTGTTTATACATTCATCAGATGATGATATTTGGGTTGCTTTGGTCCACCTTTTGCTGGTCCCGCTCTCACCTTCAGTGGCCTAACATCAATGTCTCCCATCACCCTTCGTATTCACTGCCATCCAGTCAGCTCAGGTCTGCTTAGGCACCAGGTCTCCTCAATGTAAACATTGGTGGAGCCTTTAGCAAGGGCCCTAAAAGGCAGAGGTTGGGACCAGTAGTGGCCACCTCGCTGAAGACTGCCAAGTCCAATACATGCTTTCCAGCTGTAGCAACTTTAACATAAACAATTAGAGTGGAAATTCCCAAGGTTGCTGACACATGTGGTCTCCAGTGATTCCTCTTAAAAAACGTCAAGTACAGGGCCTCCTAGTAGACGTCTGTCATCCTTCTTGTTTTCTCAGCCACTGAACCCCTATCCTAGGTTTGTTGGCTTCCCTCACTTTGTGATCCTGGGGGGAGACAACATCAGCTTCCTGATTCAAAAGCAGAAAATGCCAGATACGTCCATTTGCAGCCTCCACACTGCAGCCAGGGTAACAGTTCTGTGGATCAGAAGCATCCACACAGACTCTGAACCAGGAGGTGGGAGCAACACTCTGATGACAATGGATTTGGACAACAGCTAATAGAAGCAGCCTCAGTGGGGCTCCAGCCCGTCCTTGTCCTCCCAGAGGCTCCGTGAGCGATCGCTCTAAAAATCCTCTGCTGGACACAATCAAGAGCCCTGAATGAGAGCCTGGCGCTGGTGTTGGAAGTGGGGAGAAGGTCAGGAGGGGCCCACAGTTCGCATTCCAGCCTCGGTCTAGGATGGGAGCCTCTTCCCAGACCTCTGGTCAGCCGGCGTGGTCACTGCCCCCCAGCGGCCTTCCCCACGGGCTTGGTCCCGGGCTCAGTGCGGGTCAGACTCTGCACCCCCAGGGTCAGTCCCTGCAGCAGACATCGGCGCCAGACTCCACGCAGCCATCACGTCTGGAGGATCCAGCCGTGGGGACACGCGCGTCCTCGTCGTGGGCAGAGGACACTCCGCTGCCCGGCCAGACAGCCCCGCGCCGTGGGCAGCGGCGGGGCCGGAGGAGCGGGGAGGAGGGCAGCGGGGACCGGGTCGACGACCCTCCGGCGGGGCGCTTGGGGCAGCTCGGGCGCGTGGGAGGCTCCGGGCTCCCATCCAGCGCAGTCGCCTTCATTCTCCGCTGTCCTCGCCTCCGCTTCCTTCTGTGGCGCCGCCAGCCTGTCCTCTCTCTGCCGCCCACGACCTCTCAGCTCTTCTCAGCGGCCCCTGGGCTCGGCTCTCTCCGCCACCTCTCGCCGCTTTTCGGCTGGGCTTGGCTCCTCCAACCAGGCTTCGGGCCCTTCTGCCTGGCCTCCACTGTGTCTTCACATCTTCGGCTCTTTCCATTTCTCTTCGGCTCTTTCCACCTGCCTCGGCTCCCTCCGCCTCTCCCCGCCGCTCCTTGGCTCAGCGGTTCGGGTTCGTCTCTCTCCCTCTGGTTTCGGCTTTCTCCGAGTTCACTGCCACAGTTCGGCTCTTTCCCACCAAGTCCTGGGCTCAGCTGGGCTCTCTCTGACTGTCAAGGTCCTCGTGTCCGGGGGCGGAGGTTGTTCAAATTCACCCCCTCTTCACTGTGGTATGAGAGTGCCACTTTCTTTACATCCTAATAGATCAACATATTAAACAAACAGTAAATGTTCCTAATCTGATAAATAAAAACAAGAATCATGGTGTTTTACTCCGTATTTTTCCCTTGGTGGGTGAAGTTGAGAATCATCTCTTATACTGAGAGCATTCTGTGTTTCCTGTGAAACGTTCTTTGTAATTTGTCCATTTCTCCAACGGATTCTTGTTCGTTTTTGGTTGGTAAGTGTTCCTTAATGTTAATAAATTAGATTTTTGTGATGAGTTGCCAACATTCTCCTCTTTTCTTTTTTTTGTCTTTGCCTCTAGTCGGTGCTGCCATGCAACGACTGCCATGCAGATGTTTTAAAGGAAATCAAACATGTTAACTTCGTTTCTTGTTTTATGTTATACTTTTAAAAGACCATCTTTTCTCTGAGAGTCTATATAAAATACTTATCCCTTGGTTTTTTTCTAGGACTTTCACAGCTTTAATATTTATATTCAATCGATGATAATCCCTATTCCACAGAACAACTGGGGGTTCCAACATAATTTTTTTGTTAACAATTCATTTTTTCTTTCCTGCCTTAGAACATCATCTGCACCCACTTTATTAGGAAAAATGTTCAGGCATGGAAATAATTTGAAAGAGTTGAACAGTCAAGTTATGGACAGAATTCTGTCCCCTCAACAATCATGTGTTGAACCGCTAATCCCTAGTACCTCTTATTGTGACTTTATTTGGATGCTGTGACTTAAAAGAAAGTAACTGAGATAAAATAGGGCCATTAGGGTGGACACTAATCCAATCTGATCACTGTCCTTATAAGAGGAGATTAGGACATATAGACCAAGAGATGCCAGGGGCATGGATGCACAGAGGGATGACCACGTGAAGAGGCAGCAAGAGGATCGTCATCTGGAAGAAAACGAGAGAGGACTCAGGAGATACCAATCCTGCAGGCACCTTGATCTTGGACTTCCAGCATCCAGAATTATGAGAAAGAAAGTTTCTGCTGTTTAAGCCACCCGGTCTGTGGTACTTTCCTATGGCAGCCCTAATGAAGACAGCCCACACCTGCATTCCATCAGTTACAATTTACTATATTTACTTTGCCACCTCCATCCTTTTATCACCCAAGAATCCATCTCTGTTTAATGCATTTTCAAGAAGGTTGCAGACAGCAGTATACTTAACTCCTAAACATGCTAGCATACATAGTCATTAAAGTTCAAAATTTGACTGAGGCTGGAAGAGCTTCCCAGGTGGCTCACTGAATGGTGAGCAATTGGTGCTGACAAGTTGGTTCCTCTCCACGTGGACCTCTCCACAGGGCTACTTGAGCATCCTCATGGCATGGTGGATGGCTTCCCCTAGAGAGGGAGCAATCTACGAGACCAAGGAGGAAGCTTCAGTGTGCTTTAGGATGTAGCCTCAGATGTGAGACACTGTCATTTCTGCAGCACTGTATTGATCATTTGGGTTCATGACAATTCACAGCTAATCGGATGTGAGAGGAGACTGCACAGGGCCTAAATACAGGTGGAAAGTAGCATAGGTGGCTATGTTGGCTAGGAGCCTACACACCCACCTTTCCTCCAGGCGATCTATCCTCATCAATCTAGAATTCCTTTTCTTCTGCTCCAGCTCACCCTGAGAACCTGGTTTGATTGGAGCTGATTGGGCCCTCTGGAATTTATGGCTGTGTTTGGGACAACATGGAAAGTCTCATCTTTCCCTTACTCTTGCTCCTCTCCCCTCTCTATCCTTCTCAGCCTCTCCCCCAGCTCCAGCCTTCCTTGGCTCCTAGTGACTCTTTAAGGAGTAAAGGATATTCTAATGGTCAACAGGATGTGCAACAGATAAGAGGGGTTTGCTGGATTAGGAAATGGTGGGGGAAAGTCTGCTTCCTGGGCTCCTGTCACCTTCTGTAGAAGGGGAGCTTGGGGGTGTTTGGTGGCTTGTAAGGACAACTGCTGTGTTCCTTATTCTGAGACTGGGTCCTCAACATTCCCCAGGGCAGGGGATATTAGATGGGGCTCCATCTCTCCACTACAGTTGGGGACAGAGACATCTACTTAGCAAGAGGACGCTGACGAGCTGGCAGCTGGGATCTGTTTGACACTTACATTGGAGAGCCTGGTGTGTTGCCTAGGGAGACTCTGGTCATTTCTTTTCTGGGCGGGGATACTGGGTTACTCTTCGCTGGGTATACTCATATCTAGTCTGAGGAATAAAGAGGCAAACTGGGGTTTGTGTTGGTTAAAATGGTGTGGTATTTGTTGGGGCTCCCTTCTTCTTGGTGTATAGGGGGTTTTAAGATGCTTTTTGGGGTTTCCAACATCTCTAATCTTGCAAGAATATAGAAGATCACTTGCTGAAGCTTCCATCATTTGATGGAGTCCTCGTGATGTTGGGGATAACTGGGAGGTATGAGAGTGCGGTTCCACTCTGGTGCTTGGACGCTGGAGGACCACTGCTTGTATGGGGCTCACACTTCTCAAGTGTTGTGGTGACATGGAGCGGTCACTGGATGGAGGGCCATTGTCTCTAATTCAGGGAGAGGATTGGGATAATTGCATGAGATTTGACTTATCTTTAGTCAGGGGGCTCTGGAGGGGTCTTTATAGAACTCCTTTCTTCTAGTGTTGGGGGAGATCAGAAGTCTCTCTTTCTGGGTCTGCCCTTGTCGGTATTGTTGGCATAGACTCGGTGGGTCACTGGGCTGTGGCTTCCCATTTTCTAGTGTTGAGGAGCAGGTAAGTGTGTGACTTATGGGGCTGCTGTCATTTCTAGAATTGGAAGTTACTAGGGGGTTCTTGCTGGAGTCTCATAATTTCTAGTTTTGAGGGGATGTAGGTCTTGCTTGCTCAGACCCCAGCATTTGTGTTTGCGGATGACAGATGTTATCTGAGTTCAGGTTGCCTCTAGTTTTGGAAGGAACTGGTGGTGTCTCGCTAGGGCTTCTGTCATATCTGCTGTTGGATGAAGATTGTGAGCACCATTTGCTGGGGCTCCATAATCTCTAGTCTTGGGGGGTGGAGTAGGGATTCCCTTGGAGGGGATTCCATCATCGCTAGTTTTCGGGTATCAGT
Organism: Diceros bicornis minor; assembly: GCF_020826845.1. NCBI lineage: Eukaryota > Metazoa > Chordata > Mammalia > Perissodactyla > Rhinocerotidae > Diceros > Diceros bicornis. The sequence continues at coordinate 780,532 of NW_026691791.1, forward strand.
TCAACGTGTTTTTAAACACATTTTATTTTGAAAATGTTTAGACTTACGTAAAAGTTGTAAAAGTATACAGGATTGTTTTAGTAAGTCAATATTCATTATAAAAACTTACATTTTGTTTCCTGCCGATGATCATTCCTAACATTATGTGTCTTTGGGTGTAATTGTTTTCCTTCAGCCTGAAAACTCTCTTTAGAGTTTCTTGAATTTCAGTTCTGCTGTTGTTTAATTGTTTTATCTTGTTTTTTTAAACTCCCTTTGGAAAATATCTTTAAATTGTCTGCATTTTTGAAGAATATTTTTCTTAAGTCAAAGAATGTTAAATAGGCAGGGTTTTTTTTTCCCTTCCATTCAACCCTTTAGCTGTCAGATGTCATTCATGTCTTCTTGCTTCCACAGTTTCTTTTGAAAAGTTACCAGACTTCTTATTGCTCTTTTGAATGAAACATGTCCTTTTCCTTAGGTTGTTTTAAAGATTTCTAGTTTGTTTTTCATTTTCTACAATTGTCCATGTTTCTTTCATTCATAGTTATTTTGAAATCTTTGTCTGCTAACTCCGGTATCTGGATTGTCTCTGGGTCTGCTTCTACTGATTTATATGTTCATAATTGAGAGCATTTTCATGCTGCTCTGCATGTCTATTAATCTTTTATTGTGTGGTGGATCTTGTGAACAATACCTTGTAGAAGCTCTTAATCATGTTTCCTTCCTCTAAAGATTAGGTTTCCAGTACGAATGGATCACGCTGAGCCTCTGAAGGAGAACCTAAAATGACATATTTATTTCAGTTTTGCACTGACTTCCGAGATGTAGATCTTACTCTTAGTGTGTGGCACTGACTCTCAGGCTGTGACGTTTCTAGGGTCATAATTGAAAGCCAGGCCTTTTTTTTTTTTTATCAAGTTCATTCCACTGCAGATGACTCCAAAAACCAACCTTCAACTCCTGGCATGTGTGATCTCCTAAATTTCTGCACAATATTCAGTTTTCAGTGGCTTTTCTCTTCTAAGTCTCCTAAATTCATTCCCTGCACATGCACAAGTTAGGTGCTATTCAAAGACCTGAGGGGGATTTTTAAGCAGATTTTAGGGGCTTCTTTTTGTGAATCTTTATTTTCCACTAGAATATCCTTCAGTGATATTTCAGAATCAGGTTGTATTTCCTCTACCGTAGCCCTGGAATCCACTATTCCTCCAGAGAGCCCTGGTTTCTTCCGTTTCTTAAGAATAGTATCTTAGAAACCAATTTCTGGGTGGTTGATAGGTATACTCATTATTACTGGAATGTCGTTCTTCTATGTCTTCTGAGCTGACAGAGCTTGGAAAGATATGAATCTATACTATCCTCTACATACACACATTATCTCTCTCTCTCTCTCTCTTTATCTACCCATCCATCCGTGAAAAGCAGGAATTGATAACGGTAGCTCTTATTCCAACCAAACGCCTCAGTTGGAGTGGAATAAGAGCTAGCCTTCTCTCTTTCCTTGTTTATAACATCTTTCTTTGACTGTGATACACTGGCTCTCATCGTCTACAATATATTTACTTAGTTTTTCAGATCTAGTATATGCATAAACTAGTTTCAGAATTGCTAACCCATACCATTCTGAGAAACATTATGTATGAACTAGAGTACATGATTTCTGGTCACTTCTTTTGATCCGGGCTTACAGGATCTGGTAAAACCTAGTTTTCCAAAGTAAATTTGGTTTCCTTTTCATAACTTTCATTGTGGCTGTGTTATTCCTTTTCCACAACATTTAGATTCATTTGTTATAGCTTGTTTTCCATTTTATGTTCCCTTCACTACCTGGTGGATTAAATTTTTTAACCTACAGTAATATCCACTCTGAGGTGTACAGTTCTATGGGTCTTGGCAAATGCATAGAGTTGTGTATCCATCAACATAGTCATGATCGAACATGATACACACATGAACAGTCTTGATAGGACAATTCCATCACTCCCAAATTCCTTTCTGCTGCCCTTTTGTAGTCATCCCCCTTTCTTACTCATTGCCCCAAGAAACATTGATTTGTTGTCCTTCACTACAATTTTGCTTTTCCCCAAATGGCGTACTATGGAATATACAATAAATGGCTTTTTGTCTCTGGCTTCTTTCACTTAGGAAAATGAATCTGATTTAAATTGAGGTATAAGTTAAATATAGCACAACTCATAGATCTTAGGTGTAGAACTTAATGCATTTTGACAAATGCATACACCTATGTAACGTTTACTCTTTTCAAGATATAGAAGGTTCTCCTCACCCCATAAAGTTCCTTCATGTCCCTTCTCGGTCAATCCTTGCTCCTGCCTCACCCCTTCTCCACAATCTGAATTTAGATGCAACCACTGTTCTGATTATTTTTCCTATCACAGATTGTTTTTTGACTGTTCTTGGAACTCATACAAATAGAATCATACAATATTTACTCTTTTTTGTGTGTGGCTCATTTTTCTCAGTATAATCCTACAATGGATTTAAATTAATTCACAATAAAAGATGTAATATATAATGTTTCCTATATGCTGGGAGTCTCATAAATGCTTTACATATTGTAGCTGATTGAATATTTAATACAAGTCTGTGAAGTAGGCACTCTCATGGTTCACATTATACAGATGAAGAAACTTTGGCATAAAAAGTTTGTTACTTGCTTGAGGTAACCATCTGTAAAGAAGAGAACTGAGATTGGCAGAAGAAGAGATTGAACTATGATAAGTTAAAAACGGAGACAAGTGTTTATCCCAGTGGGAGCTCTGGAGCTGAGGTGGCCCTTCAGGGCTTTCTCAAATTGAGGCAGAGGAATTGGGTCTTTGTATCCCCCCGTGAACCAGTCATTGGAAGTGGGCTGCCATTGGGAGTGGTCATAATCTTAGGTGTGGCACTTTCCTTTGGCCCAAGGAAATTCCCAGAGAGGTTGGCAGGATGAGCCCTTAGAAGACTTTATGCAGCTACAAGAGAGAGTGACAGTCCTGAAAGAAGAATCTAGAAAATATACCACTGTCTCCATGATGGTCCACCACTTATGCCACTCAGAGACACTGGGCTCAAATCCGTGCTCTACCACTTGCTAACCAGAGAGCTCAGGCAAGTGACATGCCAGTTTTCTCATATCTAAAGTGGGGATGATACTAGTACACACTTCTTAAGTTTATATTTAGTACTCCCTAAGTTAATATTCATAAGGCATTTGGAAGAGTGCCTGGTCTATCAGAAGAAATGTTTGATCATTTATTAATGTACTGAAATACTTTGCTATGAAAAAATAAGGCCACATTATATAAAGGAACAATTCACAAGAAAAGACCTAATCCTGTATGTACTTATTTACATTACATCCAAATATATAAAGAAAAAATGACAGAATAACAAAAAAGAATTTGTTGATCTATAACCTCAGTAGAAGACTTCAATACACCTCTATCACTAAATAAGTTTGAGGGAAAAATCTGAATGTAATACTATATCCAAAAACAAAATTAGCTTGAGTTACTGTGCCTGTATTCTATAACCAAACGTAAGAGAATACACGTTGCTTTCAAAGAAACTTGGAGCATTTATAAAATGCTACTCTGATTCATAGTGACTTTGAGGGGAGCACTGAGCCAATATAGACTGATTTATGAATTTAATAGCAGATGAGAGGCTAAAAATTTCAGAAAATAAAACATACCCAAAACTGAAGCAGAAAGAAAAGCAAATAGAAATTACAGAATAAAGAACATTAGAGACATGTGTCATACAATGACAAGGGCTGGATCAACAACATTTACTACTGTGAAATAGTATTAAATCTAATGAGACATGTGCAAGGTCTCTCCAAATAAAAGTACCAAATGCTTATGAGAAATTAAAGAAAATATAAATAAATGGAGAAAAATACCAACATCATGCATTGCCAGGATCACTTATTTAAGGACATTGTCTCTCATTGATTTATAGATTCCAAATAATCTCAATCAAAATCTTGGCAGGATGATAGGTAGAAACAGATAATCTGATGATAAAATTTATAAGGAAATGAAGAGGATCAAGAATTTCCAAGGTGTTCTTTAAGGAAGAAGTATTTTGGAGGATATACACTGCCAGATATCAAGACTTAGCATAAATCTATAGTAATTAACACTGCCTGGCATTGTGATACAAAATATGGAACTGAGCATAGAGTCCATAAACAGACATGCTGACATATGGAACTCTGATTTATGTCAAAGACACCACTGCAGAGAAATAGACAGAGGACAGTCTTTTTAATCAGTAGTGCTCCACTAGTTGGATGTTTTTATTCAAAAATGAATCTTAACTCCTACTTCGCAACGTACATAAAAATCAATCCACAGTGGATTTTAGATCTAAAAGTAGAAGGTAAAACAACAAAACTTTAGAATATAGCAAATATATTCATTGTTTGAGGTGGAATAAAAATACTCTTAAATGGAGCAAACACAAGATCCATGCAAAAAAAATAAAGCATTTAAAGGTGAATAAAATAAAGAGGTTACAGTACAGGAGATCAGGAGAGAGTTACACATGAGGTAGGAACAATATGGAGAACTTAGAAAAATGAAAACACTTAGAAAGTAGTGTCCTAAGGATAGAGCAGTCAGCCGGGTCAAATGATGCTGTATGGTGAAGTAAAATAGGGGTAAGCAATGACCACTGATTTGGGCCTCATAGAAGCTGCTGATGTCCTTGAGAAGAGCAGATTGAGTGACATACTTGGACAAACCTGATTGAAGTTGGTTGAAAAGAATGGGACTGGAGGAAGAGGAATATTAGTATACTAGCAATCCTTGCAAATGTTTGCCTTGAAGATTAGCAGAGAAATGGCAAAAGAGCTGTTGAGAGAGACTTTGGGTTTAGGAGAGACTGACTTTAAATGGAAGATACTGGAACATGTAGTAACTAAGTGCTGGAGTCCTGGCATAGGACGTAGGTCTAAGGAATAGGTTAGGTGTAAATATATGTGATTTTAGACTTTATATCATGCCAAACTGATATGAACTGGAAAATAGATATCTATTTCCTGAACTGAGCATGAGACCAGTTCTTCAGATAATGGTCAAATAGACCTAAGTGTGAGTTTGGCGATATAGGCTGTAAAGTACCCTTGAGGGTTACCCAAGGCATGGTCAATGACCTCCTCCTTGGGTATCACAGGAATCATGCTGGGCTGTTTTTGCTGTGCAATACCAGCTCTTTCTGATACTGTGTTTTGATGGATGCAACACCTCTCAGTCAATTGCAAGAAACAGAATGTTTGCCTGGGAAAGAAAAAATCTAATCATCTCAGGATGGAGTAGTTCCCAGAGCCTTGATGACCCCCAGCCCTGATGACATCTCTGGCACCTGCAGTGGAAGATGTTACCCAAACAGATTTTTCACCTTTGTCCTTACCAAGGCAGAAAGTGACAGGTGCAGAGACCCAGGGCCACGGGGACCCCAGAGCTCCTTTCTGAGACCAGTGACTAATTAGGCCTGGACTGGGGGAGTGACAGAGAGAAGAGGCCAGAAGCAATTCTGATCCACAGTGACATTGAGGGAAGGTCTGAGCCAGTATATATCACTTCTGAAAATGCCCTAGTTCTGATCAATAACAGATCTTCTTTCCATGGTCTTGAATGGCAGAGCACTTTTAGACACGTGTACCCTGCACAGGAGTAAAATTTCCCTGCAGAGGGCTACACTGCAGGTCTCCTTCCAGCTCTGCTCCCCCAGTCACAACTGACTAGACGCCTTGCCTCAAACTGGTGTGTCAGCTGAGATGTTCTTTATGCTTCTTCTACCCCTCCTTGGGAAATTTCCATATTCCACGTGCATGATGAGTTATTTGGACGTCTTTAATTACATAAGGCCCAGTGTCTACAAGGAAGGGGACTTGGTGGTCAGTGGGTTTTCCCCCTTCTATTCATTGACTCAGGATTCAGAAATGCAACAGAAATTTCTTTGTGATTCGTCCAAGCAAAGATGTCACATTTTACCTGTAAGTTCATGTGTGTGTGTGAATCCCTCTGACAGTTATGAAAGTTGAATATAAAAGCTGTGTTGAGAATCTCCCATAAACTGTGAATCATCAGCTCCTTTCTTTAATGATTATTTGTGGCTTCCTTTCTTTTTCCCTTCTGGAATATTTTCCTTCCAAACAGAAGACAGAAATAAGCATCTTTTATTTTCACCTACCTTGGAATAATCTCCATTAGTGATTAATTTCTGAAAGCCTAAAGGATACAAGTTGCAGGCAAAAAACACCAAGATCCCACTGCAGTGACCCACATGCCATCCTGCTCCTGACACATAATGTGGGAGGGGAGAGAATCCTTGGGCAAACCATATATTTGCTAGAAGTTAGTGCTAAGAGCAAGATTCATCAAAATATATAGATTATTCAAAAACGAACTTTTTATTGAGATGATATTCATTTTTCTTCAAAATGCATTTACTCAGTATCCTTTATGGTCTAAAATAATTTGGAGTATTCTCTGAAAAAGATGTGTTTTTTTCCAGTTTTATTGAGATGTAATTGACGTTCATCACTGTATAAATTTAAGGTGTACAGCATAAGGGTTTGACTTATATATTTGGTAAAATGATGACTACAATGAGTTTAGTTAGCATCTATCGTCTCATATAAATATAATAAAAAGAAAAAGCAAAAAAAGAAAAGAATATTTTTTTCCTTGTGATGAGAACTCAGGTTTTGTCTCTTAACGTTTCATATGTATCATACAGTGTTGTTTACTATAGTCATGGTGTACATTAGATCCCTAGTACTTATCAAAGATCAAGTGTTTAACACATATATATAATATGTATATAATATATTATATATATGTATTAGAATTTTACAGATGTCCTTTTATTAATTGCTAGCCTAATGATACTGTGGTCACAGAATGCACTGAGTATAATTTCAATGTTCAAAGGCTTACTTGATGGCCCAGTGCATTGTCAAGTGTATTTATATTCTTTGGTTTTCATAATATACTAGTGTTATTTACATTTTTATGTAAATATCTGTTAAGCTTAACTCTTCCATAACTTTGCATATTTTTTATTGTCTTTAATCTGGAGGATGTGTTAAATCTCCAAATCTGGTTGTACATATATGTACTTATGTACATGGGTTTATAACTAATAGCTTTATCTTACTTTGGGTGGATATATATATTGACTGTTAGCACTCGATCTTTTCTTCCTTTCACCACATATGGTCATCACATATGTCACATATGACATATGGTCACCACCTTTGATATTGCACATGTTTTTGCTTTGAACTCTGATTTTATCAGATATTAACAAGGATACCCATGCTTTGTTTTGGTTCATATTTAAATGGAATATCATTTCTATCTACTTTAATCTCTTCTATGATTTGCTTCAAGTATTGGAAAGCATGTAGTTGGGTCCTGTGGTAGGTGGAATGTGCCCCCAAAGGTGACCAAGTCCTAATCCTTCAAATCTGTGAATATGCTACCTAACATAGAAAGGAGACTTTGCAAATGTGATAAAGTCAAGGTTCTTGAGATGAGGAGATAATTCTGAATTATCTGGATGGGTCCAATATAATCACAAGGGTCCTTACATGTAAAAGGGTAAGTCAAGAAAGTCAGAGTCAGAGAAGGAGTTATGACAATGAAAACAGAGATTGAAGTGATACAAAGCTATTACCTAGGAAATTGGGCAGACTCTAGAAGCCAGAATGTGCAAGGAAATAGGACTCTTCCCTAGAGCCTCCAGGAGTAATGCAGTCCTGCTGACACCTTGATTTTCACCAGTGAGACTCATTTTAGATTTCTGACCTACCAAAGTACAAGATAATAGATTTGTGTTGTTTTAAGCCTCTAAATCTGTGGTAGATTCTCAGAGTAGCAATAGGAAATGAATACAAGTCCTCTTTTAATCCAATCTGAGTGTCTCTGGGTGACTCAGATTTACAGTATCCCAACATTTTGTTTTTTAAAGCTATATTCACCAGTGAAAATACTTTAATATTAGAGCAACAAAAGCCTATGTCCTATTGTGCAATCTTCTGGAATTGTGTGTTGTACCTTCTCAATTAAATTGTTTGAAAATTAACATTGGATTGAACTTAGATGTGCAAGAGCGGAATCAACCCAAAGATAAGCTCTAAAGCTCACTGCCTGTGATGGTTTTCTAATCTGTAAAGAAATAGATGAAAAGCTGCAAGTTTACACTGCTCCTTGGACTCTGAATAATTTTTACTCTTTTAGAAAAACATAGAGTCATAAATTGCCTTTCTCTTTGTTTTCTCCCTAAGACTATCTCCTTATTTATTATGATGCAGTTTCCCTGCTTCTGGTAGTATGTTTTTCCTAAGTCTGTGAGGCAGGTACTTTTAGAAAGGTATATTGCAAAAGGTTTGATGACACCATTCTATATTCGATTTGCCCTTCCTCCAAGCTTTTCTTCTGCACATCCCTGTCCTACCTAGTTTCTTTGTATGGATCGTGAACTTTTGCTTCATCCTATTATACCAGCACTTGGCCATGACCAACCTCACGTTGCTGTCACTGCATGAAGTAGTGCTTGACTTGTAAACAAATATGTAAATTAGTCTTTTCCCCTTAAGCACCTTACCAAGTAACTCATTTTAGGACATTGGTCTATGTCTTTTGAGTACAGAGTAGTAGTGTTGGATTTTCTAAGGCTTTGTGAACACCTGTGCATGTGCTTTGGATTCCAAAGTCATGAAGAGACAGTAATTGCTCTTGAATGCAAAAGTTGCTTGAGTCAAAATGCCATGCTTTTCCTCCTTGTTTTCCCACAAGAGTTACTCCTGAAGTGCATGACTTGATCTTTATTTCTAATACTATTGCCTTGATACAGGTCGAACTACAAAAACTATCGTTATGTCCTGGTCTTTGTTTTTGCCTTCAAGGAGATCAACAGGAGTCCCCAGCTGCTCCCCAACCTGTCTCTGGGTTTCCATGTCTACAATTCCTTCCACAATGAAGTCAGCACGTTGGAGAGCACCATGAGGTGATCATTAAGACGGGGCCGGAAGATCCCTAATTACACCTGCCAGGCACAGATCAAGATTGTGGCTGTCACTGCAGTAACCACACCAGCATTCTATGCTCAGATAGGGACGCTGTTGGAGCTCTACAAATACCACAGGTATGAGCATGGTAGGGGGATGGAGCTGGAGGGATAGAAGTTTTCCTCCTTGGTGAAGATCTTTGGCCAGACAAGTGGAAAAGAAGAAAGTGGGTTTTCATGTCTCCCTAATAGGAAAATACCTACCACAGATAGTTCTTGATATGGTGGACACATTATTTTGGTGTGTGAAGCTGAGAAGAGATGAAGTAGCTAGAAGCTAGCATCATTGGCTAAAGCAGACCACAGTAGCTTCTGGAAATGTGGTTGCCCAAATTCTCTCAAAGGAATGGAAGCTAGATGTTCTCAAATAACCACACCTTAGTTATTTATCTTATAGTTAGTAAAATTTTGTATGTAATATGTACTTAAAAACATTTTACATTCGTCAACTGCTTTACAAATTAGTGACAAAATTAATCCTAATAAAATAAACGAAAAGGTACCATTATTATGGGAATCTTTAGAAACATAGAAACTAAGATGGATAGAGGTTATATAACCTTCTCAAGATGGTTAAGTTAGTCATATTAGAGTCAGAATTGGAACCCAGGCAGTCTGGCTTCAAAGCCAAGCTCCCCCTCAATCACATCTACCATCAGAAAATATTGCTTCATATTCACACTGTTAGCACCAAGAATATAAGTTTAGCTACCTGATCATATGAATTTTGCTGAAATTCTCTTTATTTTGCTTCCAGAGACTCAAAATGGAACATTTTTTCTCTTTTGATTCAGATAACCTATGGAGATTATAATCCTGTACTGAAAGGTAAGGACTAGCTTTCCTCTTTATCAGATGGCTTCCAAGGACATATCTTTAGTCTTCAGCAGGGCTTCATTGTTGATACATTTTGGCTGGACTTGGGTGGGAATCTTAGTGTCAGTTGATATAAAAAGTGAGCAGTCCTCTGGGAACTTAGATGAGAGGTGACTATGAACGGTGCCTGCCTGTGACTAAGATACCTGTGACCAAGAGGACATATACTTCAAAAGATTGGACCTACATAGCCAGAATCATAGGCTCATCAGCCAATATGTTTACCATGTATGGTGACACAAGTATATAAATAAGTGTAAGCATTGCAGGAAAGTACTACTTAACCACTTGGAAGGTGTGCATCACTACACCAAAATGGAATGCTTCTTTTTTTCCACTTCACCACTTTTTAGATACTTACTATGTATGTCTTTCCGTTGCACACCAGAACTTTGAGATATCTGGATTTAAACACTCTCTATGGACAGTTAGCCCCTCTAAATACCCAGAAGACTTTTTCTTTACCAACTTATGGCTTGAAATTTTCAACTGCTCATTTGCAGGTACTGAATGTGGAAAATTTTGGAGTATCCACTCAATGCCTGCCTGGAGTCTCTGCCAAAGGACAAATTAGACATGACCATGTCTAGATCCATCTACTAAACCTATCATGCTGTGGATGTGGTGGCCTGAGCCCTCCCTGAAATGCTTTTTATGAAAGCAGAAGTGTTGTCCATAATGGATACAGGCCAGCTCATGTTTCTCCCTTAGCAGGTAAAACTTCTCCCTTAAATATGATTACCATTATTGTTTTTTAAGGATCAGAGTGTTATTTTATTTGGGTATAGAATTGTGATTGTGACATTGTAACAGATCAGCAGTCACTTGAGCATAATGAATTGTTGTTCTTTCTTACAGGTTGCAAGTAAATCTCTAATGATTGTAGGGTCTAATTGGAACAGTGTCAACTCTTTTAACTAGAAATAATCAATTAAAAACTTTCACTGTGAGAGGTAAGTTTTTAAGATAAGACTTAATGACAATTCATCTTAGGGAATTTTAAAATTCAGTGATTTGCAAACTGTAGTTCTGGCCCTATCCCATGATATCTTAAATGTCTCTGGGGAAAGACAATTTATTTGAACTTCCTGCATTTTTCTAGAAAGGCTAATGATAGCTAAATAAATTTTTCCTCATTGAAATTTAAAATGACTTTTGGAAGCAAGGAGTTTGACCTCCTTTTTACAGATGAGAACGCCAATACTTTGAAATATGTTTTAATTTCCCCAAGTCCTTATCAATTCTACTTAGAGGAACTTAGACTTTCATAAATCCAAAATCTATGAATAATGTGTCTTGAAACTCTTGCTTTCAGGTACAAGGAAGTGAATGTCATGTCAGATCTAAATACACGCATTTATTGTGAATATATATTTATTTATGTGTATATATAACCATATATATAGTTATGTTTTATATAAATATTAGTTATACATATACATATAAATTATATCAATTAATGCATGAATATTGTTTACTAGGAGCTTTCATCTCTTCTCTCTCATTTAATAAAATATTTTGTTCAAAGGTAGTAAGAAGCAAGATGTCTTTCTTTCTTATCTCTTCTTGAGTTCAAGGAAACTCCTAAAGCAAACCTCATTGCTCTGGGTGCAGCTCAGGTTTAGCCCTACAGCACTCCCTGGACATGGAATCTTCAGGAATGGTTTAAACAAATCACCATGTACTCTCTGAGGGCAGACAAGGATGCCTTCTTCCTTAAGCATGCAGAAGAGTAAACACACCCTAAATTGAACTTATTCCTAGAATGATTAATATAGAGGGGAAAAAATCTAATTGTTGGGCAAATGAGTATCCCCACCAGTTCGTATCTGGGTTTTCTGCCTCCAATTTCCATGCTCATTTCATTTCCCAAATTAGTCTCCCTTTCAGCTCCACACATGCCTAAATAACACTCAATTTAAAAACAGCACTGGAGAGTGAGGTCAGCGTCATGGCAGAGTGAGCTTTCCCTTAAACTCCTCCCCCGATAAGATACAACTAAATGAACAGTCACAGAACAACAACAGAATCCTAGACAGTGAAAAGCAAGATCAGAAAGATCCACACTGCCACACTTCTGAGAGTGGACTGTGCTGGGACCTGCGAGGAAGTGGGGAGAGGTAAGGAAATCTCCTCTCCCTCCCCATCAAATCAGCAATCCCGGTCCTCGGGGCTCCCAGAGAGGGGGGAGGGGCGGCCCTCTGCTGGGAAACCATAGCTCTTGGGGTTTCTCAGCCAATGGGAAACTCCCACACAGAGGACTCAGAGCTGCTATGGGGTACCATAAATATCTGAGCACCCCAGAGAGTGGATAACGAGGGGTGAATGAGAAGCCCCCTATGCCAGGGACCCAGTGGCCAAAAGAGAGAGCCCCCCTCCCCACAAACCAGACACTGCAGCCCAGCACACCAGACCACACCAAGCGACCTGTGGATCACAGGGAACAGCCACAGCAGAATGCAGGGGGGCTCAGATTACACAGCCTTTACCCCCACACAGTGGCACTGTGGAAATTGCAACCAGATATTTCCAAGATGAGGAAAAACAAAGCCAATACAAGAACCACAATTCAAAGATAAGTAAAATCACCACAACATAAGGAAAATGACAAGCACCCAGAAACCAACCATGATGACACAGAAATTCATATCCTAAACGACAGAGATTTCAAAATAGCTATCATAAAAACACTCAATGAAATACAAGACAACACAGACAAACAATTCAATGAGATTAGGAGTTTCTTCACAAAAGAGATTGAAATCATAAAGAAAAACCAATCAGAGCTGATGAAGATGAAGAACACAATGGAGGAGATAAAGGATAATCTGGAATCTTTAAAGAACAGAGCTGACAATATGGAGGAAAGAATTAGCATTATAGAGGATAGAAATACAGATACGCTCCAGATGCAAGAGGAGAAAGAACTAAGACTGAAAGGAAATGAAGAAAGTCTCTGAGAAATATCTGACGTTGTTAGTAAATGTATCATAAGAATTATAGGTATTCCTGATGGAGAAGAGAGGGAAAGAGGAACAGAGAGCCTATTCAAGGAAATAATAGCTGAGAATTTCCCAAATCTGGGGAAGGAGCAGGAAATACAAGCAAGCAAAGCCAACACATCACCTAAATACATCAACAGGCAAAGGACCACTCCGCGACACCTAGTGGTAAGCCTGGCCAAAGTCAATGACAAAGAAACAATATTAAGGGCAGCTAGATAAGAACAAAAAATAACGTACAAAGGAACTCCCATCAGCCTCTCAGCGGATTTCTCAACAGAAACTTTACAGGCTAAGAGAGACTGGAATGATATATTCAATATACTAAAAGACAAAAACTTTCAGCCAAGAATACTCTATCAACCAAAAATATTCTTCAAATATGATGGAGAAATAGTAACTCTCCCAGATAAACAAAAACTAAGGGAGTTCATGGTCACGAGATCCCCACTACAAGAAATACTCAAGAAGGCCCTCAGGCCTGAAAAAAAGAAGAGAAAGGGAATACAAAACTTGGAGCAAGGAAAAATATATGTAGACAAACTCAGAAAAATAGTAAGTCTTTACCAGAATAGGTTAACAACCACTTAAAAACCAAAATCAAAGATCAAAGGAAGGAATTCACTAAAAATAAATTTAACCTCATCACTGTAAACACACACCCACAACACAAGATAGAATAAGGTATAACAAGAATGACTTAGAAGGGGAAGAAGAAAGTGATTGAATTGACTTAGTATAAGGAAATAAGAGGCCATCAGATAATGGACTATATCATACACAAGATTTTTTACACAAACCTCAAAGTAACCACTAAACAAATAATCAAAACAAAATCACATATGATAAACAAAGAGAAAACTAGAAGAGTCATAAGACAGAGCAACCAAACTGAAATGGCAGTCCGAAACAAATGGGACAAGAAACAAAGGAAATGCAAAAGAACCGGAAAATAAGTGACAAAACAGCAACATTAAGCCCTTATATATCAATAATTACCCTAAATGTAAATGGATTGAACTCTCCAATCAAAAGATACAGTGGCAGGATGGATTAAAAAACAAGACACAATAATATGCTGCTTCCAGGAAACACATCTCAGCTATAAAGACAAGCACATCCTCAGAGTGAAAGGATGGAAGATGATACTTCAAGCTAATGGCAAACAAAAGAAAGCAGGTGCTGCAATACTCATATCAGACAAAGTAGACTTCAAGATGAAACAGATTAAGAGAGACAAAGAAGGGCAATATATAATGATAAAAGAGACACTCCTCCAAGAAGACATATCACTTATAAAAGTATATGCACCCAACCTAGGAACACCAAGGTACATAAAGCAACTACTAACAAACATAAAAGGAGACATTAACAACAACATGATAATAACAGGGGATCTTAATACCCCACTTACATCAATGGATAGATCATCCAGACAAAAAGTCAAGAAAGTAATAGTAGACTTAAATGAAAAACTGGATGAGATGGACCTAGACATATACAGAGCACTCCATCCAAAAACAGCTGACTGCACACTCTTCTCAAGTGTGCATGGAACATTCTCAAGGATAGACCATATTTTGGGAAACAAAGCAAACCTCAATAAATTTAAGAAGATTGAAATCATAACAAGCATCTTTTCAGACCATAAGGCTATGAAACTGGAAATGAACCATGAAAATAAAAACTGGGAATGTGACAAAAATGTGGAGATTAAACAACATGCTACTGAACAACCAATGGATCATTGATGAAATTAAAGGAGAAATCAAAAACTACCTGGCAACAAACGAAAACGAAAATATGCCATACCAAACCATATAGTATGCAGCAAAAGTGGTCCTCAGAGTGAAATTCATAGCGATCCAAGCCAACCTTAACAAACAAGAGAAAGCCCAAAAAGCAACCTTAAATTACACCTAACAGAACTAGAAAAAGAAGAACAAACAAAGCCCAAAGTCAGCAGAAGGAGAGAAATAATAAAAATCAGAGCAGAAATAAATGAAATTGAGACCAAAAAAACACTAGAAAGGATTAATGAATCAAAGAGTTGGTTCTTTTGGAAGATAAACAAAATCAACAAACCCTTAGCCAGGTTTACTAAGAAAAAAGGGAAAAGGCTCAAGTAAATAAAATTAGAAACGAGAGAAGAGAAATTACAATGGATACCATGGAAATACAGAGGATTATAAGAGAATACTATGAGAAATTATATGCCAACAAGTTGGACAATCTAGAAGAAATGGATCAATTCTTAGACTCATACAAGCTCCCAAAAGTAAACCAAGAAGAAATGGAGAATCTGAATAGACCAATCACAAGTAAAAAGAGATTGAAATAGTAATCAAAAACATCCCAAAACATAAAAGTCCTGAACCAGATGGCTTCTCCAGTGAATTTTACCAAACATTCAAAGAAGATATAATGCCCATCCTTCTCAAACTATTCCAAAAAAATAGAGGAAGATGGAACACTTCTTAAATCATTCTACGAGGCCAACATCACCCTGATATCAAAGCCAGACAAAGACTGTACAAAGAAAGAAAATCACAGGACAATATTGCTGATGAACATAGATGCAAAAATCCTCAACAAAATATTGGCACACTGAATACAGGACTACATTAAAAAGATCACAGACCATGATCAAGTGGGATTTATACCAGGGACGCAGGGATGGTCCAACATCCGCAAATCAATCAACGAGATACATCACATCAACAAAACAAAGAATAAAAACCACATGGTCACCTCAATAGATGCATAGAAGGCATTTGACAAGATACAACATCCATTTATGATAAAAACTCTCAACAAAATGGGAATACAAAGAAAGTGCCTCAACATAATAAAAGCTATTTATGACAAACCCACAGCCAACATCATACTCAATGGGGAAAGACTGAAAACCATTCCTCTGAGAACAGGAATGAGGCATGATTGCCCACTCTCACCACTCCTGTTCAACATAGTACTGGAGGGTTTGGCTAGATCAATTAGGCAAGTAAAAGGAATAAAAGGAATCCAAATAGGTAACAAAGAAGTGAAACTCTCACTATTTGCAGATGACATGATTTTATATGTAGAAAACCCTAAAGAATCCGTTGGAAAACTATTAGAAATAATCAACAACTAAAGCAAAGTTACAGGGTACAAAATCAACCTACAAAAATCAGTTGCCTTTCTGTATGCTAACAACGAACTAACAGAAAGAGAGCTCAAAAAGATAATACCATTTACAATTGCATCACAAAGAATAAAATACCTAGGTATAAATCTTACCAAGGAGGTGAAAGACCTATGCAATGAGAACTACAACACATTATTGAAAGAAATCGATGATGACATAAAGAAATGGAAAGATGTCCCATGCATGTGGATTGGAAGAATAAAACTAGTTAAAATGTCTATATTTCCTAAAGCAATCTACAGATTCAATGCAATCCCAATCAGAATCCCAATGACATTCTTCATGGAAACAGAAAAAAGAATACTAAAATTCACATGGGGCAGTAAAAGATCCCGAATAGCTAAAGCAATTTAAGAAAAAAAAAAAAAAACAGGATGCATCACAATCCCTGACTTCAAAACATACTACAAAGCAATAGTAATCAAAACAGCATGGTACAGGTACAAAAACAGACACATAGATCAATGGAACAGAATTGAAAGCCCAGAAAAAAAACACACACATATACGGACAGCTAATTTTCGGCAAAGGTGCTAAGACTATACCATGGAGAAAGGAAAGTCTCTTCAATAAATGGTGTTGGGAAAACTGGACAGCCACACACAAAAGAAAGAAAGTGGACTATCTGCTATCGCCAGTCACAAAAATTAACTCAAAATTGATCAAAGACCTGAAGGTGAGACCTGAAACTATAAAACTCATAGATGAAAATATAGGCAACACACTATTTGACATTGGTCATAAAGGAATCTTTTTGGATGACATGCCTACCCAGACTAGGGAAACAAAGGAAAAAATAAACAAGTGGGACTTTATCAGATTAAAGAGCTTCTACAAGACAAAGAAAACCAGAATCAAGATGAACAGACAACCCACCAGCTGGGAGAGAATATTTGCAAAACATATATCTGACAAGGGGTTGATCTCCATAAAATATAAAGAACTCACACAACTGAACAACAAAAAAACAAACAACCTGATCAAAAAATGGGCAGAGGAAATGAACAGACAATTCTCCAAAGAAGATATACAGATGGCCAATAGGCACATGAAAAGATGTTCAACATCACTAATCATCAGGGAAATGCAAATCAAAACAACACTATGATATCAACTCACACCCGTTAGAATGGCTATAATCACCAAGACAAAAAACAACAAATGTTGGAGAGGATGTGGAGAAGCAGGAACCCTCATACACAGCTGGTGGGAATGCAAACTGGTGCAGCCTCTATGGAAAACGGTATGGAGATTACTTAAAGAATTAAAAATAGAGATGCCCTATGATCCAGCCATCCCACTACTGGGAATCTATCCAACGAACCTGAAATCAACAATCCAAAGAGGCTTAGGCACCCCTATGTTCATTGCAGCATTATTCACCATAGCAAAGAAGTGGAAGCAACCTAAGTGTCCCTCGACTGACGACTGGATCAAAAGTGTTGTATATATACGCAATGGAATACTGCTCAGCCATAAAAAAAGACAAAATAGTCCCATTTGCAATAACATGGATGGGCCTGGAGATTATTATGTTAAGTGAAGTAAGCCAGAAATAGACAGACAAACACTGTATGATCTCACTCATATGTGGAATATAAACCAACACATGGACAGAGAAAATTGTATTTTGGTTACCAAGGGCAATGTTGGTGGGCACAAGCGGTGAAAGGAGACACATATATGGTGATGGACAAACAAAAATGTACAACCCAAAATTTCACAATGTTAAAAACTATTAAAACATCAATAAAATATAAGTAAATAAATACAAATGAAAAAAAACAAAACAGCACTGGAGTTCATGTGTCACTCGATGAGAAAAGAAACTCTGTGTCACAGCATGAAATTCTGAACTATATGATTTTCCTAAAGGCCTTGGACTTCAGGTGAAAGTAAGGTAGTTTGTTCCCCCAGATCCACGTGGTCAAAGTTTCATTATACATGAGGAGCTGATAGACTGAGCTGTGGGATTCAAAAAGGTTGCAGAAAACTCAATCTTCGATTAATTCTTCATCTGCATCACATGATGGAGACCACATATGAAAACAACGGTGAAGTTATTTAACTCATAACAAAATCCCAATTAATTGATATAAGATTTCTTACTGTCCTAGAGATACTGAAAGGACACTTTTAATTAAGGAGATATTCCTGAATTTTTAAATGCTTTATATACTACAGGCAGGACAGTGAGGCTACCAATTTAATAGGATGAGCTGCTAAAAAATTGATGATTTAACTTCCCATTTAAGCTGAAAAAGTGTCAATCTCATTGCTTGCAAATTCATTGCTCTGCATGGATTGTGCCTCGAAGACATAACAGATGCTGACAATCTAGACTTTTGATGACTTGTAGATACAATTCAAATTGTCCTTGGACATATGGTTTTATTCCAGATAACAGATTTTATTCTCTTTAACTAGAATCAAAAGAATTGACATTGAGGTTTCTTTTTTAATATTTCAATATTTTATTAATATTCCTCATATTTCCATTTCTTCATCCCACCTTTATACATCCTTGTAGAAAAATTCACCGTCAGAAAAAAAGATTTCTTTTGCTCTTCCAGGAACTACATTCTTCCTCTTCATGGGATTTCACTTTAAAACTCACTCTTGTAAGCCATCCCTCAAGATGCTGTATTATATCATTCAAGCCTGTCCATGTGTCTTCGGTGTAGAATCTACCTGACATTAAATATATTACTAAATAAATTCAATAATTGCAATTTGTACTAATCAAAACAGTCTCATGTAAATGTATTGTATGAATTTAAATATTATTTATTATCAAAGTAAAATCTGCTTATAGTTCAAAAAAATAATCCAGGAATAACATATTGAGAATACATTTGGCAATAACAAATATGATTCATGTTCAAATGCCCCATTTACTTAAAACAAATAAGTGTCCTAGTCATTGAGATGGAAAAAATTTTAAATCATTATGTATCTTCACGTTGGGAACTCTTTTCTGTAGATTGACCTTGATTTTATTTTGCTTTCCCTGGGTGCATCAATCATGTCACATCTTAGAGGTGATCTTTAGGATAGTTTGTGAGATAATTTAAACAATATTATCAATTATTCAATATTATAAAATAATAAAATATTATCCAATTATATAGTATTGTTCAGTATTATCAATAATTCTCTTCTTTCAAACTCCCCTCTATGAGTGTAGGATGTTCTGTCAGCCAGGATTCAGGAAAATCCCTCAGGAAGAGAGCTACCTGCTGCTTTGACTGTGTATTGTGCCGAGAGAGAGAAAAATGTAATCAGACAGGTATGAACTGGCAAAATTACATAATTACAATCACTTTCTCTCAGGTCTTCTTTGTCTCCAAATAAAATGTAAAGGGTCTGGGATTAACCTATAGCATCACATTTCTTCTTTATTTTCAACTATTTCATTCACTCATTCAATACATTCATTTAGGTAATCAATACATCATTCCCATGTTGGGAGTTACCTTGATCTGGCTTCTTTATACTCACATTGTTAGGTTCTGCTGAAGCAGCTCTTCTCAAGGGAATACAGTTCTTAAACCAC
Source organism: Diceros bicornis minor (assembly GCF_020826845.1). Taxonomy (NCBI): domain Eukaryota; kingdom Metazoa; phylum Chordata; class Mammalia; order Perissodactyla; family Rhinocerotidae; genus Diceros; species Diceros bicornis. Next base: position 800,225 of record NW_026691791.1, read on the forward strand.
ATGTTGTGTTAGGCAAACACTTAGAGATTCCGTAGCACCATATACTCATCTTGATCACAGAATAACACACATGGAATTATGATGGAAGTAAGTGTGGGGGTCTTAGGACATGCCCCCTATTCATATCTTTACACCCAGGTGACAAGCACTATGCCTTACACATAGTAGGTGTGCAAAAACCGGAACTAAAGATTCAATAAATGAATGGATATATTATATTATTATTACTCTAGTAGAAGATATGAACAATGAACCGAGCATGCATACTTGATAAGATAAAGACCCTGTTTTCCAAGAAATCATAGTAAGTTACATGTGAAAAAAGAATAGCAGGGCAATTTGAAACGTGCCATAGTAAAGGTAGCTAGAGGTTAGCAGAGTCAACAAGTGTAGATAGTCTTACTTGGATAAATCAGATAATTCTTCAGGGAAAGCCAATGTTCTGTTGAGTTTTTAAAAATATGTGGGGATTTGTCACTTCAAGATGAAGAGGGAATTCTTGGCAATAGAATTTTGAACAACAAAGTTTTTGCAAGATGAATAAGTTCTGGAGACCTACTGCCCAACATGGGCCTACAGTTAACAATATTGTATTGTAGACTTAAAAATTTACTAGGAGGGTAGATTTATGTTAAATGTTCCTACCTCAAAAGAAAAAAAGTATTTTAAAAAAGGAAGTTAAAAAAATAAAGAGGACAGGAGGAAACATTTGGAGATGATGAGTAAGTTTAAGGACTTGATTGTAGTGATGGTTTCACGGGTGTATATTATCTCCAAACACATTAAGTTGTATACATTAAATATGTACAGCTTTTTGTATGTCAGTCATACCTCAATTAAGTGTTTTTAAAATATTTTATGTGGCATATTCAGACATTTGGAATTAGACTAATATGGCTGGAATGAGATGATAAAAGACTTATCATGGATGATGATGGAATAGGTAAATAACGAAAAAAATAAAGCATCATATTTAAGTAAAATATTCCAGTCTTACCAAAAAAAACAACAAACAATTCTTACATACTTATTACCAAAGTAATCTCTTGACATTGCTAAATGTTCCGTCCAGTACAATAATGCATGAAATAAAATATTACAGAATAAAAAATGGGCTGAAGGGGAGAGCATGTTTAAAAATTATGTTTGTTGTTAGAACGCATCTGGCTATAAATTAAAAAGAAAACAAACTAAAAGTGTCTTTTAAAAAATATTTATTATATCCCATAATAAAGACCACACTACTTTACTACAATGATTGTTTGTGCCAGAAAAAGTAAAGCACAGTGTTGCATTATAAAGATGGAGAAGGAAATATGTTTTATTCCATTTGTTATTTACTTGATGAATGTTGTCATAAATATCACTTTTTACAAAAAAATAGTGAAACAATTTAACAAAAGAAGGCGAGTGATAGAGTGACTCCAGGATTAGAGAATTCACCAGCTCAAAACTATAATCAAGCACACATGATATTCTCATAATTTGCTCTGTCATCTTTGGTTCTCAGCTTTGTCTACAGGCTGGGCTCCTTATGGTCTCAGAGGCTGAGCTGTTTAAAGTATTATACTATAGCAAGTGAACAGAAAGATGAAAAAGTGTGGGCATCTATTCCCCCTGACTTTGTAAGAGTCACTCAAAAAGACATCGTCCCAGTGGGGCCAACTATAATTGATTTAGAGCTGTCAACCTCCCCTCAATCACATGGCCTCATAGAAGAAGTTGAAGGTCAAAACACAACTGAGCTGCTGGTAGGAAGGGGACAGATGGGTCATGAATACTCAACCAGTGGAATCTGCTTCTGTGTTTACTTACATAATGCAAAAAAATATTTTAAATTAGAATGCAAAAATATCTAATGAATTAGGGGGATCTAAAATAATATAACAGGCCAGCACTGTGGTGTAGTGGTTAAAATTCAGCGTGCTCCACTTTGGTGGCCTGGGTTCATGGGTTCAAATCCTAGGCATAGACCTACACCACTCGGCAGCCATGCTGTGGCGACAACTCACATACAAAATAGGGGAAGACTGGCACAGATGATAGCTCAGGGTTAATCTTCCTCAATCAAAAGATAAATAAATAAATAAATAAATAAATAAATAAATAAAAGATAAAATAATGTTTCAATAGTAATGATTTTCCTACATATCAATAGTAAAGTGTTTGATAATGCAGTATTAAAATCTCATTTCTCACTCACAAAAACAGTAAAATGTATTGAACAAAGTACATTAATTAGAATGTGTTCAGCTGAAAGTGATAGAGAACCTCATAGTGGCCTTAAATCATGACATTTGTTATTTGTTACAAGAATTTCAGAAATAGACAGATGCAAAGTTTTCTTTTTTCTATCAACCTTTTGATAACAAAGACTCAGTCTCCATATAACTTTTGCTGCAATATGCTTAGTGTGTTGGATTTTATTTTTACAAGTGTCTGCCACTGCTCTTCATCCACATGGGAAAGAAAGAGGAAGAATCGGCTATAGCATCCTATTTGATGCACGTTTAATTTAGTGCAAGAAAGAGACCATACATTCAGATTGTCATTGATTTATGTCCGTGGCGCATAACCCACAAGTGAGGTGGAGCACACTCTGGCAAGAATTAGCTTAGATCTGTCACAATTGGCTTAGTTCACTCAAAATTGGGGTTCTAATAGCTAGGCATAATGGAGGAAGTGTACTGAGTAGGTAGTTACTGTATGCTATGCGAAGTATAGTTTTAATTTTGGCTAAAAATTTGTTTGAGAAATGCAAAAGAAAATGAATAAATTTAGTTCCATTAAATTTCCCAAATGAAATGTCTGAATATTACAAAAGTCTGTATCCTTTCCAAAATAATTTTTAGCTTTAACGCAGTTCAAACCACTTTATCAAAGGAATTTACTTTGAAAGTTACAAATTTTACTACATTTTTTATGAAACAAAAATCGAGTTAGAAAAATCGAGAAACAAGATTTATATAGAAAAGTGAGTCAAAAAGAAAAGCTGTAATTACGGTAATTCCATTGTTCTAATATTATTTGTAGAAATAAGGACGAGAAAAGAATGCCCACTTTCAACAATAAGAATGGCTGCTTCATGCTCCGAGGTCAGAGTTGAGTAGTTGTGACAGAGACCCTATGGCCCACAAAGCCTAAAATATTTGTCCTCTGTCACTTTACAGTAAAAGTTTGCCAAATACAAATTCATAGCTCAGGGCACAGCCCTTGAATGATGGCTGATGGGCATGCCTGCATATGTGTTGCAGCTGCCTCATCCTCAGCTAAGATGACTTGTTCCCATGTGTTCTTCTTGTCTCACAGTGCTCCCCAGAGCGATTGAGCTCTAGGAGAGCACAGTGGTAAAGCACTTGATGTCCCTGATGCTCCGCCGTCCTTTCCCTGCCTCACTTTCCCAGTACCTCACTGGTGTGTTGCAAAATCCCCACCACCTAAAATATTCGCCCCTAAACCCACAAGTTTATGGAGACATCGAACTAACACAAGACCCAAACTTGGAACTTTTGGAGGTGGATTATCACTTACTTGAACTAAAAGCATTCTGACATAGGACAGAACTGTTTAATGTGAATATTTTTAACGTAAGTCTCTGCAACTTTGTGTCTCACAACCAAATAAGGTGTGGGCTGTGGGCCCTATAAAGACAATGAGATTTTGTTTTTTGTCTTGGGAATATGGAAGAGTGGCTGACTGAAACACCAAGACATTCCTTTCCTTTTCGAATAGAGAGCAATGTATAGGGCGTCCAGGAAGCCAGTATGCAAACAATGAGCGAAATCGCAGCCTGCTGAAAGTTGTGACATTTCTGGCATTTGAAGATTCTTTAGAGAAGACTCTGGCTTGCACAGCTCCTTGTTTCTCTCTTGTCACAGCAGTGGTCCCTGGGGTTTTTGTGAAGAACCGAGACGCTCCAACCTCTTCTTCTTCATTGACACAGATGCACACTCTGAACACGGCCACATCATCATCGTGTGCAACAAGGACTCAGTCACTGCCTTCTACTGTGTCCTGGGATACCTGTGCTCCTTGGCCCTGGGCAGCTTCACTGTGGCTTTCCTGGCCTGGAACCTGCCTGACACCTTTAATGAAGCCAAGTTCCTGACGTTCAGCATGCTGGTGTTCTGCAGCATCTGAGTCACTTTCCTCCCCGTCTGCCACTACACCAAGGGCAAGATAATGGTGGCCGTGAAGAGCCTGTCCATCTTGTTCTCCAGTGTGGAGCTATTAGGCTGCATCTTTGCCCCCAAGTGCTACATTAACTTCCTAAGGCCAGAGAGAAACCCATCAAGAGGGTTAAGGAATACAACTGGTTCAGGTGAAAATAATCAATATATATATATTTTTTCGCCAGAATCTGCATACACCTGAAAAATAAACTACGAAATTTTTGCAAGCAGACTTTAAGTACCAAGTAAAGGGCCAGCACCTTGGCTTAGCGGTTAAGTGCGTGCACTCCGCTACCGGAGGCCCGGGTTCAGATGCCGGGTGTGCACCGACTCAAAGCTTGTTTGGCCATGCTGAGGCCGTGTCCCATATACAGCAACCAGAAGCATGTGCAACTATGACATGCAACTATCTACTGGAGCTTTGGGGAAAAAATGGAGGAGGATTGGCAATAGATGCTAGCTCAGAGCCGATCTTCCTCAGCAAACAGAGGAGGATTAGCATGGATGTTAGCTCAAGGTTGATCTTCCTCACACACACAAAAAAAATACCAAGTAAATTTAACTTACATCTCAAATTAATTTATTGCTTTACATATCTTTTGGCTTTGTACAATGATCCTCGGGCATTCAAATGCACAAATACACAAATATGAATATTACCTCAGATTAATTTTTCTCTAAAATTATCTGTGGTATCTTACATAAATGTCCACACATCAGTTCTCTCCCTCCATCTGTGTGTTTTGGTAGAACCCTCCCACTTTGACTCTGTGTAAACTTGGCCTTGTAAATTGCTTTGGTCAATTGGACACTGGTAAATGACAACAACACATCTTTAAGAATATATATAAAGAATAATTTTACTAATTTTACGATCATGGATATTCTCCTGTATTGTCATCCACCACTGTTATGCACTGAGCATTTCTACTTTTAATTTTAGCCCTTATAATCCATTTGGAGTGATTTACTTGTGAAAAATGTTAGTCGATGATCCAGTGTTTTATTTTTCAAAGGGATATCTTATTGTCTCTGAAACAATTACTGTATCAATTTAAAAGTTGATTTTAAATACAGTGAATCTGAATGATGCTTGAAAAATGGATATTATTTTCATTCATAATTGTAGTATATCTCTCCATTTCTTCAGAGCTTTTATGTCCTTTGGTATATCTTTATAATCTTCTTTACTTATCTTATATAACTTATAAATTATATAACTACACATGGCATCATGTTGCATAAATCCAATTACTTTAAATATTTTATTTCTCCTAAGATTAGAATAATTACTTATAGGTTTAAAATTGTTCTTGCTAATATAAAGCTATTTTTTATATGGTTATCTAGTATCTTTTCACATTAGTCAACTTATTTAAAATTCTAAATTTTATAAGTTATTTCCCACTAAAATAATAGATTTTTCTCTTCTTCTCTAATATTATTTACATTATTCTTTCTATTCTCATTTTTAAATGACTGGGCTCTCTGGTGCCACACTGAAGCACAATAATGTTTGCCAGGAGCATTTTCCTCTTCTGAAGTGTAGCATAAACACCAGATAAATTCTTTGTCAGGGCAAAGCAATCATCTAAGAGAGAGAAAACAAAAATGTGAAGGGGAACCTTTTCTACCTGGAAGTCAACAGACTTCCCTTTCTTGGTTATTTAGTGCTAGAGATGTTATGACAATGTACCTTCTGAGAATTAAAGGATCTCACTCTAGTTCCAGGAATTAATTTTGGTCAAATAGTTTAACCTCTTTAGATTTTCTTCATCTTCATTATGAAGAGCTTGAAAAGTGTTTTTGAGATTTAATGTCCTATGATTCCAAGGTACCCTTTACCCAGATACACTTGACAAAGACAAGAGTGAATTTTCAGTTATCTACTTCTTCATCAACATTGATATCAACATTATCACTTAGGGAAGAAGAATACCCTTGAGCTAACATCTGAGCCAAATCTCCTCTAATTTTTCTCTGTGGGATGCACCACTCCTCAAGAATGGCTTGAGGAGTGGTACATTAAATGTCGGGTGGTGCATAGGCCTGTGCTCAGGATCAGAACAAGTGAACCTCTGGCCACGAAATCAGAACACGGGGACTTGACCACTACGCCACATGGGCAGGCCCCAATAATATTTTTGTCTGAGGAAATGGATGTATGGAAACACTTAACTATGGTTTGTAAATAGATATTTCATAGGGGAATTTTGTCTGCAAGAATGGAAAGAGAGGTTACATAGTTGCAATATGTCTTTGTATGTTAATATCTAGATGGAAACTTAACGTGGCTGTGCCAAGGAAGGACATGACAACATGATACATCTAGAACTAATACATCTACACATACAAAGAAGAAAAAAACCCACTATATATTCGATTGGCATACATAGCATTAGGCTAGACTTCTTCAAAGACAATGAAACCCTGAGCCCAAATTCTCACTTCTTCCACCCAACAAGGGATCAGCTTTGGGTTATTCTAGCGACCCAAAATTCCCAGGTCCAGCTGTTGCCCAACCTGGAGGGTTTCCACAAAGTCCCTTGACTTATCATCGTGAGGTTAAGGGTAAGAGTGTGCTAGACTTCAGACAAGGGGGATAGGTAGGGAGACCATGGATCTCAAAATGTTAGCCGCTGTCCTGGCATCTTTTCAACAGACTAGATGCTGGACTTCCTGGTGGTTCAGAGTCAGGCCGTCAATGGAGCACTTGTGACTGCACCAGCAGTGAACAAAGACGTGCACTGGAAGTGGACCGAGATCAGCAACAGAAGGTGAACACAGGCTTGCAAGTGGGATGTGGAACATGGCTCCCACCAGGATGAATTTTGTGGCAAGTGGTACTATCTTAATGTAGAATGTGTGTGTGCCAGCAGTTGGCAGGAAACTGGAGTTGTGTGTTTGATGTAAGGACTGAGCGGAGGGGATCTTTGAGGCCTGGGGACCACTAAGCTGTAGTTTGAATGGGTCTGAGTGCCCAATCCTGGTATGGTAAGGTGAGAGGTGAAATTAGCCTTTGTGAATTTTTATTTGGTTGAATAAGACAAACTCTGTCCTGAGATGGACTGGTAGGTGGACTTGGGGCTAAAACAGGTTCTTACAGATTGTCAGGGGCCCGCACTCACGACTCCTATTCAACATAGTACTGGAAGTGCTAGCCAGAGCAATCAGGGAAGAAAAAGAAAATAAAAGACATCAGAATATCAAAAGTAAAATTAAAATTGTCTCAATTTGCAGATGACGTCATGACGTTTTTTTCCAAAAAACTAAGATCTAATCAATGAAATCAGTAAAGGATACAAAATCAACATCAAAATCAGTAGCATTTCTGTTCACTATACATGTTTCTGTACATGTTTCCACATTTTGGGGGGACCAACTCAACCCATAACCGTAGCGTTGTCTCAAGTCAGAGGAGGTGGGTTTCAGTTTGGTAAGTCATAAGTTTATGTGGTGGTTGCAAAATCTAGAAGCCCTTGTCTCAGCCAGAGTCTCATGTCTGTATGTATTGGATGCATTTTGCAATTCCCAGCTCAGTAGTCATGTAACTTTAATATTTTTATCTTAATAATATATTTTACTTAACCCAGTATGTCAAGAAGTATTATGATCACAATATATAATCAGTTTAAACATTATCTTTGAGATGTTCTATATTCACTTTGTCATACAAATTTTTTTTAAATCCATGTATATTTTACACTCATAACATATCTCAATTTGGACTACTCATATTTTAAATGCTCAAAAATGACATATGGCCAGTGGCTACCAGATTGGTAAACAGGATATTTAATAGATGTTATGTTTTTGGAGCTGTTTTAGATTTATGGAAAAATTGAGATGAAAGTACAGAGTCCCCATATACTCCTCCTCCCTGCTCACAAGCACGGTTTCCATTATTATTAACATCTTGCATTAGCGTGGTATATCAGCTATAATTCAGGAACCAAGATTGATACTGTCGGGGGAAAAGAAAGAATCACCCTCTGCCCTTTTCCTTAAGGTTGTTATGGCTGACCAAATAATTAACAAGACAGGTTAGCAGGAGAAAATAATACCAAGTTTAATAACATGTATACATGGGAGAAACTCAGAAATGAGCAACTCGTCCCTCTGTCTAAGCTGCCTGCTTAAGTATTGCAGCTAAAGGCGAGGAATGTGTTGGGGGTGGGTAGTGGTCTGGGACTTCAGAGGCCAGGAAGACAATTATTTTCAAGGTCATCTATAGATAATGTGGTCAGGGAGAGACAGAGTTTTTGATAAAAGAAGCTTGGTGCCTTTCCTATTGTAACCTCTATCCTACATTATCTTTACAGCCATCATGATAATAACTCCTTTCTGAAACAGATCTTTCATTTTAAATACTTTAGGCAGTTTGGGAGGGGAAACTCAAATATTCTTCCTGAGTTCTCTGAGTCCTTATTGTCTTCAGCTCAAAACAATCTGCATACCAGAGTGGTGCCTCCTGTGGTAGCTTCCCCTGAGCACCATCAATACATTATTGTTAACTAAGAACTATAGTTTACGTTAAGGTTCACTCTTTGTCTTGAACATTCTGTGGGTTTTGGTGAATGTATCCTGTGCCCACCATTACAGTATCATACAGAATAATCATTTTCCTGCCATAAAAGTGCCCTGTGCTCCAGGGCCAGATAGAAGTATAGATGTGGCCCTTGTCATTAATGTTTGGGGTGATGGGAACATAGGTATGTTCCAGCTTGTATCCTCCAATTTAGGATGAAAAAATAAAGGAATTTCCCACATAGTCCCATATTCTCATAACAGCATAAATAGTGGAGGAAACTAATGCCGAAGGTGCGGAAGTGGATGATCACACCATATTGATCCCTGGGATTAACAAGGTTAAAAGAACTGAGGAAGAGGAAAGGAGGAAGATTTTTAAAAATCAAAAATGTAGCTTTATTTCTGCATAGATCTTGAGCTATGGATTTGGAATTTTCTGAATTCAGCCTGACTATTGCTTCCCCAGGCAGGGACTCATGTGCTTGTGGTGTTTCTGCACTCATGATTGGTGTGCAGCCCTGCATGGGTCCCACATGGAATGTCCTGTGGCTGTCCTCGGCCCTGGGTGTATGAAACTGCCCCTGTCTATCTTTGACTTTGGAAGGAGAGATGCTGGAACATCCTTGGCTGAGCCCTGACTGACATGGATACTTTCACCTTACACTTCATATCACATCCTCTGATGAAGTTATTTTGCAACATCACAAATGGCATTCATGTTTATAGCTTGTTGACAAAGGTTTGGGACCCAATCTGCCCAAGAGGAGGTGGTCCCTGGAGCCTTACTATCCATGGACGTGGATGAAATCATAGTGCCTATGGCTGGAGAGGATGTTCCTCAAACATGTTTTCCAACTGGTGTTTTTCAACTGGACACAGGACCTCAGATGCAGAGCCCCGCAGCAGAGTGGGGTCTGGATCTCACCAGGGGGGAGGAAGAGACTGCTGAAAGGAGTCAGAGGACATGTAGAATTGCTTTTTCAGTCCACAAAAACCACATATACACATATGTGTGTGCATGTGTGTGTGTTACTATACGTGACATGTGTAGATATCTCCTTAGGCTGCATGTTCCACGTCTGCTTCTGCTGCCTCACACCTCCCGCAGACACAGGGCTTTGCAGAGTCTTCTAAGATGTTCCTTTTGATTTTCTTCTTCCTGTTGCTGCAGTTTCCTCTCTTTGTGTATCATTTTGCTTATCCTGACAGCTTTTTGAGAATGTAACCCAGTGCATACAAGGATGGAGATGTGGTTATTGGTGGGTTTTTCCCCCTTTATACTTATTTCTTACACAGAGGCATCAAGAAGCCTAGCAAGGGTTTCACTTTGCAGTGGTAAGTGCCTCTTTATTTATATTCTGCTTGATTATTTTGACGAATAATGCCTATGGGATCTGTAGATGGATACACCAAGGCGCTCTGCATCACCTGTCCTGTCTTTCCCCGGCATCCCCACCTTCCCAGAACTGTGCATTATTATCTCTGTCTCGTCCCACTGACTTTGTTGATTACTTCAAAGAGAAGAACAGTGTTCTTATATTTTCCAGTTTTCTTCCTTTTAGTGTCCAATTTTTAGGGTTGGAAGCTTATGAGACAGCACTCTCCACCAACATACTCCACCGTCTCTGCCCTTCCTTCTGCCTCATCTGCCGCTGCATAGTGCTCTAACTTCAGATCTGTTGGGGGGAGAATCCCAGCCTGTACAGAGGAGTTCCTGGGTGAGGGTGATCCTGTGTGCCTACCCCTCACCCGTCTGTAGTTGTGATTTAATGTATTTGCTTTAAGCAAAGACTAGAGAGGGCTTTTGTTTTGGTGTTAGTTATTTTTATAAAAGCATGTTAAGGAAGTGTCCTACAAAAAGAATGTGTTTTAGAGAAGTGAATCCTGAATTTTATCAAATGCTTGACATACTTCATGAGCTTATTGTGTTTTTTTCCTGGCAGAAAGGTGAGGACATTAAATGTGAGGATATTAAAAGTTTATCTAATTTCTAAAGTTTGTTTAAGATGATTCCTTGCTCACATCTTCTTTTTGATGCTGGTACCAGGCTCATGTTAACTTCATAATTAATAGAGATATATCTTCTTATTCTATATTCTGGAAGAGTTTCCTGGTAGAGTAAATATCTATTCTTAAGTTTTAGAAACAATTCATCTGTAAATACATCCAACCCACCATATATTTGTAGTTTTCTTTCTTAAAAACTATCTGGAACCCATAAAGAACATTTGTATAACTTTCTATTTTCTATTTGAGCCAGTTTGAGTAATTCCAGTTTCATTTAAAAAACAGCTTTATCACTGAGATCCCAAAAGGCATCTCCATGTGCAGATGCACAACATTTTCTCTGACTTCGCTCCTGGTCACATTTTCTCACCTAATGTTGTTGATGTTTGTCTTCCCCAAATAGTTTTTCTTTATCAGACTTGTCTGAATGATGCCTATTTTATTGAGCTTCCCAAAGAATCAGAGTGACTGATGACTTTTCCTCTGGACTTATTTTATATTTATTTTATACTCTTAATTCTGCTTCAGTCTCTTTTTCCAAATGATTTTTTTTATGATTTCTTTCTCCGTTCTCCTTGTTTTGAGTTGAGAGTTTAATTCACTCACTTTCATTTTTATTTACTATTCAAGATATTTAATGGTCAGATATTTTCTCTTAGAACACACAGTTTTCTTCACTTCTTCCTTTCTCTCTCCTCTCTCTCCAGGGCTCCTTGCTACTCTTTTCTAATCATTGGTTTGATTGCCTGTTTCACCAAAGCGTTATTCATGAGTGTGATTATTGGCTTATAAATTGTCTGATTTGTTTAAGATACGTTGGCAGTTAATGAGCATTTTTGCGTGCAAGTTGGTTAAGGAACTGGATTTCAAATCTGCCTGTTCCTCTGATGAGCTATTGAGTCAGAATTTCTGTGGTTGGCCATGTATCTCTCTTCTGGTGGCTTCAGGAAATGATTACTATGTAGAAATTTCTTGCTGGACGAGGATAGAACCTAATTTTAAAATAATATTATTTCTTTCCTTCAGAGTAGTAAGTTTGAGATTTATATGCAGGCATATGTCTGTGTGTGTGCTCCAAAAATAATTAATGATAAATCAAGATTAACAATATATACGATTCCTATGTTGACTTATTTTTGGACTAAGACTGAGAACTTAGTTGAATACTCTTACTATGGTTGTAGTTAGGTTCACTTTACTTAATATTTTTAAAATCCTTTTTTTAATATATGATTGAACATATACTTTTTGACTGCTAACCACCTTTTAGACCCTAAATCTTTTGCCCTCAGATATGTGTACCATTATACACATTCATATATAAAAGTTTCATATTAGTCGTGGCTTTACTTTTGTGAGCACGTGTATGGACTATTACTGACAATTCCCTTTCTTTCAGCATCTATGTTCAGTGTTAGTTTCCTACGTCTTCGTGGAATGTAGAGTAACATTCAATATTGAAAAAGTGATTTAAGTAACTTTAGTATAGTATAACTGATATACGTAGCATTATCTCTGTGGTTCTATTTTTTTGTACTTCGCTTTTTTCCTTTTTTCCTAGTTTTGCTCCATTTAAAGTAATTTTTCTTATTAAACTTTTCTTCACTGTGTTGGATATATAGAACTTTTTCACATTCTATTTTAGATTTTTTTTTTCTGAGGAAAATTGGCCCTGGGCTAACATCCATGCCCATCTTCCTCTACTTTATATGGGATACCACCACAGCATGGCTTGATGAGCGCAGCATAGGTCCGCACCAGGGATCCGAACCCATGAACCCTTGGCCACCAAAGCAGAGCATGCAAACTTAACCACTACGCCACAAGGCTGGACCCTATTTTACAATATTTTTAATTTGAGAAGTAAGAAGAACCCAGAATCTGAAGTCTTGTCTCATTGCCTCCTCAATGTTAGATGAAAAATTAATTAGTATTTTACTTTTTTCTTTTTCTCCAAATCCAGTGTCTCTAGGTATAGATTAAGCACTTGGGTCAAGATGGTTTTAAATTTTATGCACATTCTTCAAAGTTGTCTGTATTTTGCATTTTTTATAAATCACATTAACACAAAGTACTTAGACAATGGTTTTAATTTCTCAGTGTTCAATTCTTTGGTGTGGTGCTTTTTTTTGAAACCCATCACCCTCAAACTTGATTAAGGATCTGAATGATCTGCAGGGCTAGTTAAAACAGAGAAGAAGTGCTGGACCCCACCCCAGATATTCTGATTCAGTACGTTTCAGGTGGGGCTGAAGGACTAACATCTCCATATTGTGATTGGAAGTTCCTCTTCCTAATATTCCTTATTTTTTTTCATTTCAAAGGCAGTAAAATCCGTGTCTCAGTGTGAGGGCTGTCCCTCCACAATCATTTGATTCTTCACAGGTGTTATGCCACAATAAACTTCTTGTACTCTTAACTCCACCTCAGCAATTGGAGGCCCCAACTGACATGCAAAAGTTCTTCATTTTTCCTCAGAAAGGGGTGCTTTATTTTCAGAAAACTCACACAATCTGCAATAAGTTTAATATGGATGCTGCTCTCTGCTCTTTAGAGATTGCAATGTATTTTTACAACACCTGCACCATTCTTCCTTGTTCTCAGCATTTAACGCTCTAATATTGGAAACACATGGGGCTTTTGGACATTCTGAACACTCTACCTTCTTCAAGTTTAATTGATCATATCAAATCTGAACTAAGTTGAATTACATTTCGCCATATCATGGCTTGTCACATGACCATCAGGTATATGTATAGTATGTGTGCACCTCACAGAAACAGAATGGTTCTTGAGTGTGTCTCTCAATGATTCTTCTCCTAAAGTTTGATTAAATATGTTCTAAATAAAGGTTCTCAGCTTAAGTTTAATGTACTAATCCATACATACATTACTGGTCTGTAAAATGTTCTATATCATAAACATATTTTGTTGAATAGCATGTAAATTATTTCTATGTCCCCAAGCTCACACATTTGATTTTAACATTTATTTTCTTTTCAAATGAAAGAACGAATTTCTATTAAATGAAAGGATTCCAAAGGAGTACCCAAAAGAATGAAATACTATGAATATGGAAGACTGATACCTTGAAGAGGTTTCCCTCCACATAACAATATCTTCCATAAAATATAATTTTATTGCATTCTTGAGTTCACATGAAGTAAGCCAAATCTCAAAGGACAGAAGAAGGAAACTGTAAGCACTAGACAAATTTGGATTCACCCAGTGGTCAAAGGTCAGTACGATCCCCTAATGAAACGATTTGTCTTTGTGTCACAAGTGACTTGAGGTAATGAATCTGGGAGTCACAGATTAGTTGTGAGTCACACAAAAATGTCACTTAGCTTCGTGTCAGCTCACACGACTCTGAGCCGAAACCAGTGACATTCTTCTCTGGAGGAAATGATCTAAACTAAAGCCTTACATTCCGTACACATTAAAATCATACAAAAATGAGCTCATAATAAAAGTTCACCAAACAAATATGGAATACATGCCATTGTCGATAAGTGTCATCAACACATAAGAAAATTAAAAATAAAACAATAGATTTAAACAGTGAAACCTCAAATATGAGATTTACCAACTTCAAGATATAAAATAACTGTGTATAAACTGTTTATAGAAAATGGAACCAGAAAAATTGGAATAACATAATCAAACAGGAGACTCTAGTAATGATCTGACATATTTGGCAAAGGGCTTTATAGAACTTTTAGAGATGAAAAAGACATAACTGTTGAGTTTTAAAACTCCATAGATAGGTTCTACAACAGAAGAGAGAATACAAAACTAAATTTGAATTCTGAAGGAAACAGAATGCAGCAGAGAAAGACAAGGAACTAGAAAACGTGATAGATAAGGTAGATATGGAGATGATGAGAGAGAGTAAAGAAAAAGGAGAAATAAAATACTGTACAACAAAAATGAGTCATGAGGGTAAAACTGAAAGTTAAAGGCTCTATAAATTTCTCAGGACATGAGAAATTATATCCACTTCAGGCAATCTGGGCTGGTGGTAAAATAGAAGTAGAGAATATAACTCTCACCCAAATAGAGGAGATACAATAGAATATGGAAAACAAGTATAAATCAATAAATTTTAAAGGGAAATAACATAATAAAACTTGTGGAAAAATAGAAGGAAAACATATAGATACTGGGGTCAAAACAGGGATATAAATAATCACAACAAATGTAAATGGAATAAATTCTCTAGTTAAATACAGATTGTTAAATTTGATGGGACAATGACTAATGTAGCTGTGTCATGTTTACAGTACTTGTGAAAACTAAAAAACATGGAAAACTAGAAATTCAAAATAGAATAGAAGATATAAAGATATGCTAGGAAAATACCAATCAAAAACCAACGCAGGGTCGCTATAGTAATATGAGATAAAACAGAGGCGGAAAAAGCATCATTAGGAATTAAGTGTTTAATTCTCACTGGTATATAAGTTCAACTGATCGTGAAGATATAGTCGTTGTTATACTACAAACGATGTCATGAGAAGATAATATATCCTCAACTAGGAAAGGAAGGAGGAGAAGGAAAAGGAGGAGAAGACAAGAAGAAAAAGAAGGAGGAGGATGGGCAAGTAGAGGAGACGGAGGCAGAGGAAGGGGAGAAGTAGAAATAATATATCTTCATAGTGAAGAATTTCAACTTTCCTCTGAGACAAAGAATAACATATATCTATAAATAGAGTATTTGAAAAACAAATTAGCAAGTTTGATTTAGTGGATACACATCGAACCCTATACCCAACAAGTGAAGAACACCTATTCTTCACAAGCACACAGGAAGCATTAACAAGCAGTGAGCATGAACTAGGGTACTAATCAATCCTCAAATAATAGAACACTTGAAATAAGTACAAGTGACTGCTCTATTTTATTCATGATGGTCTTACAGATCCCAGGCAATAGAAATGCAAAGAATTTTCTTACTCTTAGGAGTTATTTGTGTGTAGAAAGTCTGTAGAAAAGATGAAGACAATATGGGGTATCAGGAATAGGTACCGTTAAAGATGTTAATGATTAATTTTAATTTAATATTTTTTAAATAAGAAATGAATGAAAAGATTTCTAAACTTTACAATGCTGTGTCTCTTAGAGTCCTAAGTTTTTCTAGTCCTTTGATTCCATCTAGATTCTTTCAATTGTTCCTTCCTGTTGATGATTCCTCCTTCATTGGATCTCTGAAGTTCACCTTAGTTTCCTGGTTTTTGATGGTGGCAGATGCACATATTTGAGGGGGCAGAGGCTTAGGCAATTTGATTGACAGCTTTCTGTTGCACCATTCTCAACCTGCACACGTCATGCGTCTATGCTTGTCACGTGTATTTCAGTTGCGATTATTCTTCCTCCCCAGGGCTATCTCCAATCTCATGCTAATATTTTTGCTCTTCTAAGAAGGAGTTAATGCTGTGCTCATAAAAACAAACATTTTGCCTCCTGAACCAAAGAGCCATTTACAAATCTACTCTGAATGTGATCTGTTTTTCCATTCATTGTACTTTCTGTTGTGTACTTAACCAGTATCCTTCACGAGTGTGGAATTCACTAAGGACCTTCCACAGCTAGAGTCAGGTTATTTTCTTTAGTTATAAATTATAAGGCTTCAGGAGAGCCATTTGTTGCCACAGACGTTCAAGTCAATAGCAAATTCCTTTTAATGAAGTCATTGTATTGCATTTGAAGGAAATCATTTTGAGTATTTTCCCTAAGGATCCCTACTCCTCTATGCAGGTTTCAGTACAAGAACTACCAGTATGTTCTGTTCTTGGTTTTTGCCATTGAGGAAATCAACGGGAACCCTCATATTTTGCCCAAAATGTCTCTGGGATTTGATCTCCATAGTGCCCTGTCCATTGAACAGAGGACATTGGAGAATTCCCTGATTTGGCTCTCAGGGTTGGGCAAGGACATCCCTAATTAAGACTGCAGGAGAGAGAGCAAGTCTCTAGAGGTCCTTACAGGAACCACATTGGCCATTTCTGCCCAGATTGGAACACTGTTGGAACTGTACAAATTTCCACAGGTAATGCTGGGTGGGATGGGGAGAGATGAAACCCTGTCTCCTTTGGTGCCATTATCAGGTGGCTAAATAGGAGGAGAGGAGGAGACTGGGTTTGTGCATGTCTCAAAGGATATGGTCTCAAAGGGTACATGTACAGGATCTTGATGGGGTATGACATTTCCTTTCTTTGGAGTAGAGAGAAGGTTGAGGGGGAAGGAGACAAAGCCTTCATGAGATGCTTCTTCAACGTGCAGAAATTCAGCCAATGGGAAGCGGGTAAGATCTGGTGATTTCTACCTGGCAGGTAAAGTCTCTTCTGCATAACAGCATGTACACTCGTAAAAGTGACGTTCTTATGGGGCTCCACAGGTGTTCAAACCAAGCAGTTAGGATTCTTTCTCCAAGAAAAGCACAGGAGTTTCTGTACTTGTTTCACTCCCTAGGAGGTAAATCTAGTCTTGGGTTGTAAGTCATCAAGAAGGCTCTAGTGGCAAGGAGGAAGTGGGCTATGAGTTTATATCAATGCTTTGTGTTACAAAGGATCCCAACATCCTGCATGCCTAATGTTTCTATAGGGATTATCCAGCCTTCTCCCATGTACCTCCTTAATGACAAGAAGACAACTTGTCCTTTCCGTGCCTATCTGGTGCTGAACATCATGGTGAATACTTTATGTAAATGATCTCATTTAATTCTGCAACCACTTTAGGTATAGCTAACATCATTTTGCAGATTGATGGTCTGGGAAAATTCAGAGAGTGCATGATCTTGGCTAGATTGGACTTTGTACTTGAGATCTGTCTGAATCCTATCACCACTGATCATCTTGATATTCTTGTCTTTGGGCATTTTCTCTTGAAACTAACTGATATATTAGAAACATTATGATATTGTAGTTCTCCATATGCTTTCATTTGCTTTACTTCATTGGATACTTGTAAGTTACATTATGAAACAAGGATTACAGACAATGAAAGGCTTTTCCCAATTCAGCATTTTTCTCTTTAACACCCGGGCCCTCTTCACCACAGAATGATATGTCTCCTTTAGCTGCACCACTTTCTGAGGAACATAGAATTTAACATCCTTGCTGGTGACTCAGTGAATTTGGCCAAAGAAGGAAAATCAGATTCAGAGTACACCTTTCTCAACTTTTGGAATTTTCCAGAAGGTCTTGCACTGAAAGTGAAAGGAGGAGAATATTCCCCACATGCTCCACATGGTCAGGAATTGTCTTTATCTGAGGAGGTGATTGAGTGGGCCACAGGAATTACTGAGATGTGTTTAACCCAATCACAATTACACCACACATGAATAACCAAAATCTTGTTGGGGTTTTGTGCCCCCTCAGAGCTTCATAAAGGGCCACATATGGGAATTTAACAATTCACTTCCAACTGCAGTAATTTTTTCTTTTACAAATAATCCAAGATCTAAGCAAGACCTTCACAAGCAAAAAGATTGCAAGTTGCTGAAGGTTCAGAAGGTGGTTAGTAATTTTTAGGAATAATTTTTTTTAAAAAATTGTTAAGTACATGTTTTTTAGAGATAATGTTTTGCACATTTAGTACACTACAGTATAGTGTAAACATAACTTCTTTATGCACTAGGAAATCAAAAAACAGTTGTGACTCGCTTTAGTGCAATATCTGATTTTTTGCGATGCTCAGGAAACAAACCCACAATACGTCTGAGTTTTACCAGTGTTTTATATCATACAGTAAGCATGGCATCCAACCAATGAATTGGATTTAGATATTTCAATCCCCAGTTTGTTAAGGCCCAATACTCTAAAACACTCTAGTTACTGGAAAATTAGGTAAAAGTCACAGCTGTTACCAAGTGGTATCTGATTTTCTCCAGACTCCACACTCAGTATGCAGTAAGAGTTGCAGTCTGGGATTCAGGTAGAGCCCTCAGGAGAGCAAGGCTGCTTGTTGTTTTGACTGCATTCCCTGTCCACAGAATGAGATTTCCAATGAGATAGGGGAGTATATGCCTTGCAGCAATTTTCTCCACTTCTATTTTTTTTTTTGAAGTGAATCATTTGTCCTGAGCTAACTAACATCTGTTGCCAATCTTCCTCTTTTATTATTGGCCCGAAAACTCTACTACATAGTTGTATATCCTAGTTGTAAATCATTCTAGTTCTTCTATGTGAGCTACCACCACAGCATGACAATTCACAAAGAGATGGTGTGGTTCCATGGCCAGGAAACCAACCTGGAACACCGAAGCGGTGAGCACTGAACTTTCACCACTAGGCAATCAGGGCTGGCTCTCCACCTCTGTTTTGTATGCACCGTTCTCCCAAAGAAACGGAAAAGCTCTGGATGAGGACTGCAGGGTCCAAATGTTTCCTTCCTCCATTTAGTAATTTAACTTTTATAGCCAAAAAAGCCAACTTTTTTTATCATTTCCATCCAAAATGATACACTCTCTCTCTACCTTGAACTAGCTTGCTTGACTCATTTTAACATCATTGCAGGCATTATCATCTCAAGGAAACCCTTTCTGACCACTCTACAGTAACCTAACTTAAATCTCTCGCATGGATTCTAACACATGGTATTGTAAGTCCTTCCTTTTCAGCTTCTTTAAAGCTACGTTTAGATCACATTGAAGAAATCCTTATTTTTCCAGTGTCTGGTGCTGTTCTTGGCACAGAGCAGGAGCTCTGAAATATTGTGTTTGATTTAAGAAGTAAGTATTTTCATGGTATGCAATGTGCTTACGGTACAGCTTCCTTCAATGAGTACATACATCTTGGTCTCTGATGTCCTAGAATTCACAGGTGAGTAGGGGAGACAACAGGCAGTGAGGAGAATTCAAGGTGGTGACATAGGGCTGCAATATTAGTACACAGAGACCCATGGGATGAAATAAGTGATAGTATATATGTTTGTGGGTAGGGAAGTGTCATGGGCTTCTTCATAGAGTCAGTAGCATTAGTATTACATCAGACTAATGAAAGCGGAATAAATTCTTGGTAGAATTCTTAGACATGGCAAAAAATGGCAAATTAGTCCTGCATTTAATATTCTAGGGAGCTGAGAAAAGGTTCAACATGACTAGAACCCAGACAATGTGGGTTTGGGAGTTGGGTCATGAAGTAGAAGAGGGACAGAAAACCAACACTGAAGATTTTTCATATCATAATTAACATCTTGGTATTACTCATATTTTATGATATTAAATGGTGCAATGCTGGTATCCCCTCAATGGTGGCATTTTCTCAATTTATTTTTGTGACTGATATGAAGCTTAATTTCACAACATCTTTTGTATCATTTCAATTTTTTTTTGAAATGTACTGAGATTGATGATATAGTCTGGCTTATAGTCAATTTGGATAAAGCTTTCATGTGCACATTTGGTACATGGTAATTTTGGGAATATGTTCCATATGCCCATCTAAAGAACACTAAGTCCATTAACTTCAATTTCTACATGCTTGGAGGTTAACAAATACATTTGTAAACAACCCATGATTAATGAGTAAACTACAATGGAAATTAGAATGTATTTCCAATTAAAAATACAATTCATCAAATCTTATGGGGTGGAATTAAAACTATTCTTAGAGAGAAATGTATAATCCTAGATTATATATATTTATATATTATTGTGTATAATATAGAAAAGTTGAAGTTCTCAGTTCTAAGCATTCATCACAAGCTGGAAAAAAGCAGAAAATTAAACACAAAGAAAATAGAACACACAAAATGATAAATATTAGAGGAAGATTTCACAAAATAAAAGACAAACATCGAAAGGATAAATAAAACTAAATTAGATTCTAATAAATGACAAATATCCTCAATAAAATCCTAGTAATAGTGTTCAAAAAAGAGAAAAATCGCAACAAAAAAAATACGAAGGCTTAAAAGGGAGTAATCTGTGCAGATCATATAGAAAATTTTTAACATGAAGAAAACATAAATAACATCATGTTGATACAATGAAAATTTAGCGGAAATTCACAAATTTCCAGGCAAATAAAAGTTACCAAACTGTCTCAAGAAAAATTGAAAAATCTGAATAATGTCTTATCTATTAGAGAAATTGAGACCATACTTTAAAATATTCCTACAAAATATTATTGTGGGCTGTTTATATGGTACAAAACTGATGAATCCTACCAAATATTCAAGAAAGAAATAATACACATCTACTCAAACTCTTCCAGAGAATAGGAAAAACAGAAAACTTTTTAACTCACTTTGAGAGACTAGCTTAACATTGGTACCAAAATCTAACAAATTCATTGCAGGAAAGGAAATTACAGGGCACCTTCTTTCTTTGATTAAATTCATTTATCCTAAAAAAAAAAATCAAATCAAATCAACCTTCAAAATCTAGCTATATTTTATAAGAAGGACATATCATGACCAAATTAGGTTCATGCAATGTAATTCAGCACACTTCAACGGAAGAAGTAAAAAGTTGATGTTATCTTCAGATGATATTATGGTATAAAGGTAAAGTCTGTATAAATTAATGTATTAACTGAGTTTAGCGGTGGCTGAATACAAGGTTCATATACAAAGCTTTGCTTCCATCTACCACTCATAAGGCATTCAAATGTTAAATTTTGAAAAATGACATTTAGAACATCTTAAAAGTATGAAGGACCTAGAAATAACTTTAATGAGAGTTTCAAAAGATTTCTGTCCATAAAGTTATAGAATGGCATTTACAAAAATAGAGGAAGACTGAAAGAAGTGGAAGGATAAACCAAGTTCATGACTGAACAGACTTAAAATTCTACAGATATGAAAACTGTGCAAATTAATCTACAGCTTCCACAAAATTGCAGTTAAAATGCTGACCTGTTCTGTGGAAATTACAATTGATAAAATTCTTATGGAAATCATAAAGGAAAAACTTAGCTAAGAAAATCTTGAAGACAAAGAATAGAGTGGGAGGACTTACTCTACCTGACATCAAGTATGGTAGCATCACAATAGAGGAGGTTCGTCAAGAGGATAAACAAGAAAATCAACGGAACCAAATGGTAAGTTCAGATACAGACTGCTTATATGGGGACTCATGTATAGACGACTGATTTACAAGGAAACACTGAGGTGGAGTGGGAAAATGAAAGACTTTTCAATAAACTATGTTGGGTAAATTGGCTGTCTTCATGGAGAAGACAATGACTCACCACCCTTAACTGACACCATTCACAGAAATCATTATCAGGCGGATTGTAGTACTAAACGTGAAAAGTTACAGATTTTAAAGGGCCTTAAAGAGGAAGGAGCAATGCCCTTGTAGAAGGAAAAAGCATGTATTGATGCCTGCAGGGATGAGTGGGCCCGGAACAGTTTCAGAACCACATGAAGATTTGGGAATCTTAAAAATCAGAGCAGAGGTAGTAGAGGTAGGCAAGACCAAGTTTATACAGTCTTTTTGGTCTTCCCAAGGGTCTGTGGGATTTTTTAATGGAGGATAAACATGATCCCACTTACATGTAGAACTATCACTTGTGATGCAGGACAAAGGCAGGGAACCAGAGTAGAAAGTTCTTGTGATAACATAGGAAAGAGGTGACTAAAATCTTAACAGAAGTGGTGGAAGTGAAATCAAGATGAAATGTACTGGAGATCATTTTAGATGGTAGAAAGGGTCTCATTTTGAACCTTCCTGGGAGTGAAGTCTATGACTTGGTCATCTCTGTTTCCCTAGAATGTAGCATATTATCTGCCTCATGGAAGTTCTCCAATTACTGCTTTCTCATTGAATGAATAAATCTTGGCCATAGCTTACAGGGGTATAGCTCAGAGAGACAGGGATGACTTTTGTTTTTTTTCTGAGAACAAAGGGCTTTCATGAATATGCAAGATAAATACTGAGAAGGATAATAGCTTTGTTTACTTAACTATAAAGAAGATGGGCAGTATTAACTGGTAACGGTTCTCTGCAGAGCATTCTGTCATTTGGTGCCTGGAACAACAATGGAAGACAATTGGCTAAACTTACCCAATGCCCTCTTTGGGAGCATGCGAATAAGTGAGAGTGACTGAACCTGGGCTGAGGACACTTTGCATCTCTCCCCAGACATGGATCAGTGTGTGAAGTGTCCAGATCATCAGAACGCCAACAGAGACTGAGATCGCTGCCTCCAAAAAGCTGTGACCTTTCTGGCTTATGAGGACCCCTTGGGGATGGCCCTGGCCTGCACAGCTCTGTGCTTTTCTGTCATAACAGCTGTGGTCCTGGGTGTCTTTGTGAAGCACCAAGAAAGTCCCATAGTCAATGCCAATAATCGGACACTCAGCTACATCCTGCTCATCTCCCTCACCCTATGCTCCTTCTCTTCATTGGTCGTGTCAACACAGCCACCTGCATTCTTCAACAGATCACGTTTGGAGTTGTTTTTACTGTGGCTGTTTCCAGTGTCTTGGCTAAAAATATGATTGTGGTTTTGGCCTTCCAGGTCAGCACACCAGGGAGAAGGATGTGGCAATGGTTGGTGTCAGGGGGACCTAACTTCATCATTCCCATCTGCTCCTTTATCCAGCTGAGTCTCTGTGGGATCTGGCTGGGAACCCCTCCTCACTTCATTGACACAGATGCACACTCTGAACACGGCCACATCATCATCGTGTGCAACAAGGGCTAGGTCACTACCTTCTACTGTGTCCTGGGACACCTGGGTTCCTTGGTCCTAGGCAGCTTCACTGTGGCTTTCCTGGCCCGGAACCTGCCTGTCACCTTTAATGAAGCCAAGTTCCTGACGTTCAGCATGCTGGTGTTCTGCAGTGTCTGGGTCACCTTCCTGCCCATCTACCACAGTACCAAGGACAAGGTCATGCTGGCCGTGGAGTTCTGCTCCATCTTGGCCTCCAATGTGGATCTATTAGGCTGCATATTTGCTCCCAAGTGCTACGTTATTTTCCTAAAGCCAGAGAGAAAACACATCAAAAGTGTTAAGGAATAAAACATATTCAGGGAGAAAATAATCGAAATGTAAGTTATTTTCATAGGTCACAAGAACTTGCATACACTTGAAAAATAAACTATCACATTTTTCCAGACCCAATTTAAGTACCAATTAACTTACCTTACATCTCCAGTTAACTATTTGCTTTACGTTTCTTTTGGCTTTGTACAATTTTCCTCAGGCATTCAAATGAACAAATACACCACCATTCATACTAATTCTCCTCTAAAATTATGTGGGAGAGATTGCGAAAATGGCCACACATTAGTCCTCTCCCTCTGTCTGTTTGGTCATAGCATCCCACGTTGACACTGGGTAGACTTGGCCTTGTGACTTGCTTTGGCCAATGGGACATTAGCCAATGACATGAGCAAATGCTTGAAAAACACTTGCTCATTATTGGTACTTATCCTTCTCTGGCTGCCCTTGGGAAGCCTGAGGCCATCAATATGTGAATGAGTCTAGATAGACTGCACATCTGCATCACTCCAGGTGGCTTCAAGTCAACAATCAGGTATGTGAGTAAGTCCGACCAAGACCATCCAATCCCAGCTGAGCCACCAATAGGTCTAGATCAAAATAACTTCCCAGTTAACCCACAGAATCTTGAGAAAAAATAAACTGTTCTTATTTGAAGTCACCAAATTTTAGGATGGTTTGTTACACATCAGAAGCTAACTGATACATTATGCTACCATTTAAATATGCCCTCTCATTATTTGTGTAATTATCACAGATTTCTATTTCTTTATCCAATATCGTAGACTGGAATTTTCTTCTCTAGATTAAGTCTCTGAAAGAAAATCAGAGACCATATCATGTTCTACTTTACTTTTTTGCCTTCTTCTTTTCAAGTAGACATTTTTAAGCATATATATTAAGATTATCTTCATTAATTTTAAGATTATGCATACTCTTCTATATTCTCATCCACCACTGTTGTACATGGGGGTTTACTATTAATTGTAGCCCTATAATCCATTTGGAATGATTTACTTGTGAATAATTTTAGTGGATGTTCCAGTGTTTTATTTTACAAATGGATATCTTTTAGTTTATAAAAAAAAAACACTGCAGCAATTTAAAGATTGATTTGAAGTATATGGATACTGAATAATGTTTGGAAAACTGATATCTTTGAAACACTGTTTTCAGTCACAAGTATAGTATATCTTTCCATTTAATCAGAGCTTTTACACGCTTTGTATCTCTATAATCTTCTTCATATAACTAAAGTGTAGTTCCAATTATTTTAACTACTTATCTTAAAGAATTCATTGCTCTTATGAGTGGAATAATTATTTACATGTTCAAACTAATTCTTGCTCATATAACGGAATTTTTGATGTTTCATATAGGAATCTAGCTTCCTTTCGCATTACTCCACTTATTTACCAGTTCTAAACTTTATAAGTTATGTCCCACTAAAATAATAGATTTTCTCTTCTTCTCTAATATTATTTACCTCTTATTATTTGATTCTCATTTTTTAATGACTGTGCTTTCCAGTGCTACACTGAATCACACTAGTGTTTGCCAGGAGCTTATTCTCTTCTTAAGTGTAGTGTAAACCTCAGACAATTTCCTTGTCAGGGCAGACCAGTCGTCTAACAGAGAGAAAGTATAAAAGTGAAGGGGAATCATTTCTAGCTGGAAATCAACAGACTTGATTCTCTTGGCTGTTTGGAGCTGGAGATCTTATGACAATGTGGCCAGCTGAGAATCAGAGGATCTCTCTCTAGTCTCAGTAATTAGTCTTGGTCAAATGTCTCAACCTCTTTAGACCTCATTTTCTTCACCTATAACATGAAGAGTTGGACGAGTCTTTTTGTGTTCTGAAATCCAGTG
The DNA here is from genome assembly GCF_020826845.1 of Diceros bicornis minor. NCBI lineage: Eukaryota > Metazoa > Chordata > Mammalia > Perissodactyla > Rhinocerotidae > Diceros > Diceros bicornis. The sequence continues at coordinate 825,759 of NW_026691791.1, forward strand.
ACAACAAGATACCCTTCACCCACATGCACTTGACAATGACCATAGAGAGTTTTTAGTTTTCTTTCACATCAACATTATTTTCCATATCACCACTTAAAGACATATCAAATATCTACTTTTGCACGACACTGATAAAACAGGTTCCGTACCAAATCACTGTTCATTGGGATAACAAATCTATACTTAATTGTTTAGAGGTAAGTATAGAGATGGGCCCTGCTGGAACCAGCAATCAATGGGCCAAAAAAGCTTGCTTTATTTTACAGTGAGGATGTGGAAACATTCCCTAATACACCAGAATTCTTCTGTACTTAGAAAGTATGAAATAAATGGGATCCTTGAATCCATGGTTACGAACCAATAAGGACGTGATTTTTAAAATTTTGTTAATGATGCCATTTGCCTGCTATGGGGCTGTTCTCTGGTGAGTAAAGAGCAGATGTATTCAAGGCCACTTTCATTCCTTTAATAAATATTTACTCAGCGCCTACCACTTGCTGCAAGATAGCAGTGATCTACCCTAAGAGCATTTACATTCTAGTAGGTTGACACAGACCATAAATAAAAAGAGAATCTTGAGGTGATCAATAAAGTTACATATACGTCAAACTTTTTTCATTCTGGACTATTTTTCACCCTTTCCCTTCTTTGAATGATTCCCATAACTCTAAGCATGGACTTGAAACCTCAGAAAGCATTGGTCCCAAGTTTCTCCTCACAACACCCTTGTTTCAAAGACGTAGTGTTTATCATCTGAGTGTATGTCTCTTTAAGACTAAGTTCCTATGAATCAGCATTATTTCATCACTTTCTTGAGATGACGGATGATGTTATGAAGGGAAAACAAAATATCATATTGAATTTATACTCCAAATGATGTGTCCACTCTAATTGTTTTATATAATGTGGTGTGATTTGGAGCAAGTCAGTAACTCCTTCAGAGACAGTGGTAATAATACCTTGAAAAGCATTCTATAGACATTATATGAAACAAATTATGAGAAACTGCTTTGTAAATTGCAAATCAATCTATTTAAGCTTATTTTTTCTACCAATATTTTCATTTATCCAATCCATTTTGACTCTACACAACCTGCCTAGACTGAGTTTTATCATTTATTCAACAATAATAATAGGTCAAAATGCTTGACTATTAGAAATTTCATATGGTTCAACTTAATTAATAGGGCATCACAATATTTAATTTGCTTATAATTACAGTTAAATTTTTCATGTTGCCTTACCATGTGCCACACACATTCTACGCATTTGACATGTATTCACTCATTTAATCCTCACATCAAAGCTATGGCGACAATACAATTAACCTCTATTGTATGGATGAGTAATATTAGAGGTTATATAATTGTGCAAGGTCACACAGCTTGTAAACAGGCAGTCCACCTCCAAAATCTCATTTAGAGATCCACTAGAGGTCATGGCGCCTACATCGTAAAAGGATCACCCTGGTATCACTTTGGCCAATAGACCAGAGGGGACTAAGCAGAAAGCACGTGGCTACTGAAATGATCCAGTAAAGTAATTCTGAATACAGGATTTCCTTCCTTTTTAAAGCTGAATAATATTCCATTGTATAGATGTCCCAGATTTTCTTCATCCTTTCACCCACGGATTCACAATTAGGTAGTTTCCATCTCTTGGCTATTGTGAATAATATTGCAGTGCATTTTGTCAAGTGATTTCCTGGCAATTAGGGAGTTTGAAAAAATTCTTCTTATACACATTAGTTACTGTAATGAACTACATTTCTAAATGTCTAAAGTTTAAATATTTGTCATTCTACAGAAATACCTTGCCTAATCATGATTTGTGTTGTTATCAGTTCATGAATGATCTAAGATTTTTGTACAAAAATTTGTTATAATGTTTTTTTTTTTCATGTATTCAGGAACCTGGCATAATATGGGTATTCCCTGATTCTTGATTTTTAGTAGAGTTTTCTAGTAAGCCTTTAGGATAGGAAGTATCTTCCTAGATGTGAGGGAGAGAGCAGAAATATAATAAAAATGATAGTTATATTTAATTATATCAAAAGGATATAAAACTGTCGCTTTGCTAAATTGTTTGTACACACCCTTTGCTTATTTATAAGAATGGCACATATCATTTTATTAATGAAAAGATAATCCAATAAACAATTTTAACATAAAACAATATCTATTGAGAACTTATATGAAAATTTTAGGAATATGCTGTCACCAATTTCCTCATCTGCAAAATGGAGATAGATAATACCATCTTCCTTATGGGTTGCTGTGAAAATAATCAAGAGTAATGTACGTAAAATGCTTATCACCATGGTGGTGGGAAAGTGATGCCCCATTCAATTTTCCGCCAGGATGATGACAGCTTTTTTTACGCTTGAAGTCTGTAGTTTTCAAAATATGTTCTACTGTGTAAAGTGAATCCTTTTACAAACTCTTTGTAGAGTTAGGTGATCCCTTTGGAATAAAAATTCAGGCTCCCGTGTGTGTGTGTCTATACGCACATCTCTCAAATAATACTTCAAGCCTTATAATGAAAAGCTACCTTCCCCACTCTTGACTCTGGTTCCAAAAACAACTTCTTTAATTTTCTGTTTGAAAATCTATATTTCTAAATTAGCTACTCATACAGCATTTTCATTTTTGAGCTTTTGACTATTTATACTTTCTTTCTTCTCTGAAACAATCAGCATGAAGAGTTCTTACATATGTTAAAAACATAATTCCCCTTGCCCAACATAACTATTTAGTGAATTAGGATAAATCAAAATTCAATGTCTACTGTTTTATAAATGTTTACCATTTTATAACATATGAATCTTATCCAGAGATGTGCTACATCAGATATTATGAATACATTTTCTTTCTCACTTTTTCCTTTGACCTTTTAAATGGGAAAATTCCCTTGTTTCTTTGTTGTCTTCCTCTGGATTCATCACTGGTTCATCTCCTTCCACAGGAAATTCAAATCTCTTTCCAGCAACTTCTGATGCATGAGACAATTCATGTGCTTCAGGTTTTGCTTGGGGACATCCCTCTTGGGCTTCAACATATACGCAGGCCCACATATGCACAGTATGTCTGGAAGGATAGAGGAGAAAAGGATGTTTATCTCTGTGCAAAAAGACTGGGAGACAGTGGTAGAGTGAGAATATTTTACTGACTTTGCAACACTCTTGGAAGTTTTCCTATACGTGTATCTACGAGGCAGTGGCCTCCCTCCCCCCGGATTTTTAAAATTAAAATAGCGTTATATCCTGATCTACTGGCTTGGGACAGCAAGTTGTAGAGAAATGTGAATATATGATCCAATTTTTAAACGAAATTAAGAAAAGCAAACCCGCACAAAAAATTTATAATTTTAAATATGGGCACATCATTCTATGAGTCTGTGTAAAGGTGGGGAAAGGAATGAAGAAAAGCTATTCAACATCCAGCTACCTTTACAGTTAAGGGTCCAGGGAAAGCCTCACCTCCAGCCCTGCCCTTTTTAGCTCATTTCCTCCCCCTGTGAAGTCGGCCTAACTTATTCCAGCCCGAGCCCCGCCTCTTCCTCCCCCTGGAACTGGTCTCCGCCAACAACGTTCAGGCTTGGCTCCATACACAGCCTGGTCTCCGCCCACACCCTTGTCCCCACCCACAATTCCACCACTAGAGCTGGTTTCCACCCACAGCCCCGCCCCTAGACCTGGTCCCTGTCCCTGGTGCTGACCCAGCCCGAGACCCGGCCTCTAACTCACTCCAGAAACTAGACATCTCCCCCGAGGCTGGAGTGCGTGGCCCTGCCCCGCCCTGCAGGCCGCCTCAACCCGGAGCCCCCAAACGTCCGGCCTCCCTGAACTTCTGTCCTCCCCAATGCCCGCCCGAGACCGGAAGCGGAAGCGTGGGTGGCACCGTAGACCGAGCGGGGGCTTTGCGGTGTGTTCAGTCTTCTAGGCGCAGATCGGATTCTCGTGGACATTTGGTCTCAGGGGCGGGGCACGGTGAGCGGTGGGCGGTCCCGGCTCGGGTAGGGGTCCAGGGAGGGACCTGGGCTGCAGGCAGCCCCGTCAGGGACCAGCGTCACTCCGTCCCCTGCAGCCCCGTTTCCCCAGGGCTGTTCACTCAGGGTCCCTGAGGCTGCTGTTCCTCCAGGTTCCGGGCGCCACAGTCCCCTCCTCAGAGTCCCGTCACCATTTGATTTTGTTCCCAGAGGGCTTATCCGCGTCTGCAGGCGGTGTTTGTGTTGTTACAAATGGGGGCGCTGCTGGCGTCTAGAGGGGGAGGCAGGAATGCTGCTCATCATCCTCCAGGGCCCAGGACAGCCAACAGAGATATAGCCGGCCCCAAATGTCAGTGGTGCCAAGGTTGAGAGACCTGTTCCAGTGCCTGAAAATCTCCTGAGCCCTGAATGACGTGTGGAAATTGTTGACAAGTCAGCGAGTCACTAACAGGGTCCCTAAATGGCAAGCTTGTTTAAAGGGTCCAGAGTCACCAAAAAGTCTCTGTCCAGCCAAGTGAGTTGAGCGACTCAAGTGCACACAGCACGAAGCTGCTTTCTCCCATCTCGGGGAGCAGGTGGCTGGATAGGAATCGGGAAAATACAGTCACAGCCTACAATTACAGTTAAATCAGTAAATACCAAAAAAGAAGAGTGAATGGGGTGGCCTTTCCATCCAACACCCTATATAAGGCCTCAAATGTTTGTTTGCCTTTTTTCCCCCCCATCAGACACGAAAAGCATACTCAGAGAATTTTTATCATAAAATTCAGCAAAACTCTAAAGTTTTAAGTCACCAAAAAGAGTTTGGAAGCTGTAAGCACCATAACACATAATTATTGTTTAAAGTTCATCTAACATTCATCTTTTTCACAACTATTTAGTTACTTATTCCCAATAATTATTTAGATTGCCTACAAGACTTCATAAGACATTAGATAAAATTAGCCATCATTTAAATTACTATTTTTTTAACCAGTTCTGTAGTAGAAATAACATCAATTTTTTTCTACAAAATTTTATGTAAATTTTATCACCTCTTATACCTTTAAACATAGTTATCATTAAGATTTTTATCAATAGGTCTTGGTCTTTTAATTTTGGACAAGAGAAGCATTTCCAGTCAGACATTTTAAAACATGCTCAGGCAAAGTTGATGTAACCTCTTTATATAAAATTAGCTCAAACAATTCAACCTTTATAATCTTATCAACACTTACACTTTTACATGTTCTCAATTCAATTGTAACCTGAGTCAAGGTCTTAAGGCTAGTCAAATGTTTTCCTTCCTTTTTCTGGCCTTTTCTTAGGTACCAAATAAATAATTATGTGAGAGCTCTCAAAACAATTTTTTTCTCCTAATTTAGAAGTTTTTCCAATTTAAAGGATCCGTCGTCTGGCCATTGACAAGTAGGATCTTCATTTGTATATTTATTCTAATAGTGACTCAAACCAATAAGCTTTTTTAAGGAAAGACCCGGAGGTAACTTTCCACGCTTAGAATAAATCTACCATGGACGCAAGAGGCGTCCCTGGTGAGGGCGCAGATGATTTAGCCCCCATGATCCACAGAATTCACGCCCAAAGATATTCAGAGACACTAAATACCTTCGTTGCACAGGTGGTAAGGATGGTGTAGTGAAAACGGTGTCTCCGGTCTCTCACAATAGTGTGGGATGCCTCCAGTCACACACCCGCTAATCTGTGACACCAGGCAGGCGATACTGGAATGGGATTTTTCCAGCACTAACAAGCAACGAAGGTAAAGACGACAAAAGCCCTTATGGACTGGGCCTTTTATAACAAACTCCCCTGAGAGCTTGGCACGGCCGGACAAAGAGACAGTTCGGAACCCCAGTCTACTCGACTGGCCACCAAGGTGCACCCCAGTAAATGCACCTTCCGTATGGTGGAGACCAAGGAGAAGATTCTCACTGGTCACAAAGCCAAGTTCTCAGGACACAGAACAAGACAGAGACTACTCTGGGAGGAAAAGGGATCAATATCAAAACCAAGAGTACTCTACCAAATTTAAACCAAGAGTCACTAAAAACCCAAGAAAATAGTTTCTCAAATATTTTTTCCTGCCAATCTAAATTTAGAAAGAGAAAAAATTATCACCATTTCCTTCCGCCGGACTCCGCAGATAGAGATTCCGGGAGGCTGATGTGGTAAGAAGTCTTACCTTTTTGCAGGCTTTCGTCAGGCGTTCCCGTATCTCACCATCTGCAGTAGTCCAGGGAGAAGGCAGGTCTTCCAGCCAGAGAAGGCAACTTGCCAGCCAGTGTGGATCCTGCCGTCTACGCCAAAACTGTCAGGGGAAGAGGGAGAATCTCCCTCTGCCCTTTCCCTTAAGGTTCTTCTGGCTGGCCAAATAATCAACGAGACATGTTAGTAGGAGAAAATAATACCAAGTTTAATAACATGTATACATGGGAGAAAGCAGGGACACTGCGTTTCTCAACACAATAGCAAAAATTCTCGTCTTAAATATCATTTTTAGCCAATGACAAAGGAGGATTTTGGGGGTGGGGGAGTCAGTTATAGGAGATTACCACTAAAGCACAGTAAACAAGAGTAAGGTTTATTATGTAGCTCAAGGCCTCACCTTCCACATTGATAAGTCACTAGAAATGAGCTCATCTCCCTCTCGTCTCCAAACAGAGAGGGAGATACCTTTACAAATGGAGATTTCCCTTATAAATGTAAATGATTGTCTGGCAACTCTTCACAGGGTCATCCAGAGAATGCGCCCAGAGAGACAGAACTTCTGATAAGAGGGGCTTGTTGGTGCCTTTCCTATTGTAATATTTACCCTACGTTATCTTTGCAGCCATCATGATAGATCTGTTCCAGGAAGGAACCACCATGTCAAATTCTTTAGGCAGTTAGTGGGGGAGGTCAAATGTCCCTAGAGAAAACAACCAAGGTAAAGAGATAGATTTCAGGGTGGCCAAATCTTGATCTCCCACACCTGCATGTACCAGATGTCACAGGGAACTGACTGTGCTCCTTGCTGCTGTCCGTGCAGACCTGCAGGTGTCCCCTCGCTCAGGTCAGTGTGTTCACCCCTATTTGCCACTCACATGCCCCCCTCCACATCCTAAAGGAAGTCAGGCTTTACTTGTGAGGGGGTTGTCTCACACGGGAGACACCTAGAAGAGCCCCTGCAGGCATCAGAGCAGCCCCTTCAGCATCTCCCTCAGCCTCCTCCCTTCCCCTCTCTCGCCTTCCACACCCAGAAGGACCCCTGCTCAGTATTCCACATCCCAATGTTCTTAGTCCCCCAGGATTGAGAAGGGTGGGGCAGCCACAGGAGTGGACATCATCTGCAACTTCCACTCTGACCCGCGCAGGTCTGGGGCTGGACACAGAGTGACTCTACTGGGAATTGAGCCATGAGACCCAGGGCGTCTCCCACCTGGGTTACTTCACCCTGGACGGGGACAGCCTCTACGTCACTGGTGAGGGGCTGTGCTACAGCCATGCTGTCTCTCCCAGTCGGAGTTCTGTGTTGCCTCCTTTGCTCTAAAGTGAGCTGTGATCCATCTCTCTATCCTCCCAGTCTGGGTTCACTCTTGGAATCACTGTGTGATCACTGGGTCCAGCCACCTTACATCTCGTTGCCTCCCCCCTGAACACCCCTCCCCTCTTCCCCTCTGCTTTCCCCTCTGCTTTTCCCACAAAGGTCCCTACATCCTCCCTCTCCTTAATCCTTTATGATCACCCCAACTCTTGCTCAGCTCCTCTCACCTTCTCTCCACAGGTTACACATATGGAGCCGTGGCCCCGACTACAACCAGTGAGTATTCCTGGCCCTGATCTCCTGGGTCCCGTCCGCATTTGGGGTTGAGGAGCACATGTTCACCTACACCTGCTGTCCTTGGTGAGGGAAGGACCTGGAAGGGCCTTAATTCATCCCTTCTCTCCATCCCGTGTTCTGGTGGAGAGTCCCAGCCCAGGGTGAGAAAGCCTTAGACAGAGACATGTTCTCCACCACATTCTGACCCCATGTGATTTTCACTTTAATTCTGCTAAAGCGCCACCCTTGGTCCTGCTTTTCCACGTATCCCATCCATCTGTCCAGTTTTCTGCCCATCCATCTGTCTCTCCTCTGAGTTCAGTCTCTCTTGTTCACCTATTTCTCTCTCTTGGGCTCCTCTCATCCACAGGCTTGCTCATCTCTCTACTCACACAGTCACCCGTCCCCTCACTCTCATTTATACTTCATCTGTGAATGGTGGTCCTGGGACAGCCACTGCAAGAGCTCGGGTGAGCCTGGGGGCTCCTCCCACTCTATCCCTCTCTGAAGACAACCATCGCCACAGCTCCCGAGCCAGCCACCACGTCCCTGCATACTTGATCATCACCTGTGCCACGAGAAGCCACCACAGGTATCTGGGGGCACCTTTTCCTTCCCAAGGGAAGCTCTCTGGCCCCACTCCTCCTGCAGCCAATTTTGATCCAGGAGCTGGGACGCCAGGGTATGAAATTCTGGTTTTAGGGCAATCATTCTGATCACAAAGGTTATACCAACGATTTAGTGTAAGGCCAGCCCTCAGAGAGCCCCTAGTCTTGTGACATTAACACACCACTATAATACAATGTGGGATGTTTCGAGGAGAGGCACCTGGCATAATTTGGAGGGGAAGAGCTTGCTAGAGAAAGTTTCACCAGAATGGAGTCTTTAAGAATATGTAGGAGGGACTCTGGTAAATAGAGGATGAAGGGTTTTCCTGGCAGAGTGGCTTCCATGAGCAAAGGCTCCAGCCAGAAACAACATGCCGTAAGGGGAGAATTTAAATGAATTTGGGTTGCATGAAGCATGAAGTTTAACCCGCAGTAGATGGATAAAATGAGACTGAAAGGTCAGCAGGAGCCAGATTGAGTAGAGCCTTGAGTCCCAGGTCAAGAAGGTTGAACTAAAGACTGAAGGCCATAGGGAGCCATGGGTGGTACTAGAGAAGTGGTGGCCTTAGTGAGTTATTCATTTCAGAAAGTTCTTCTAGTGGTCCATGTATAACATCCTTTAGATAGAGCATCCAGTGAGCCTGCTGGGGTGTTGGTCTGGGTGAAGGAACTTAAGACCTGAGCTGTGACAGGGATGGAGTGTATGTGAGGACCAGTGTGCAACTGGAATTGGTGTTACTGGGAGGAAGGAGGAGCTGAGCATATATGCTGGTTCTGACTTGGGTGACCACATGGGTGGGTGGTGGTGCCACTGGGACAGAAGAGGACAGATTATAATGAGGGCAGGACTCTGGTATGGTCTTAGGCCAACTCTCAGTGATGGCCATCGCTCTACATCTCATCTTGCAGCTTTGGGGCACAACCTGAAGACCCTCACAGTCAACGTCACCATCTCCACCCTCCGGTATGCATCAGACAGGAGCAACAGCTCAGCCACCTTCAACTCCACTGAGAGGGTCCTGCAGAGCCTGGTAAGGCACTGGTCCCAGCAGCTCCTGGTGGGGTAAATCCCACCCAGCCTCTCCCCCAACCCCTGTCCCTCCTACTCCTCCTCCGCCTCCTTCCCCCCCAGCTGGATCCTTGTTCAAGAAGAGCATCCTGGGCCCACTCTACTCGAGCTGCAGACTGGTCTCCCTCAGGTGCGACCCTCCTCTGAGCATTTGCCACTAATGACCACTTTTGTGACCACCCCTCCTTGTCTCCCCACTGTCCTCCCATTTCCTCCTTCCAGTTCTGGCCCCCACCCCCAGAGGTTTCAGGAGCTCTCTCTAGAGTCCCTACATCCCTCTCTCCGCAGGCCTCAGAAGGATGGGGCAGCCACCAGTGTGACGCCGTCTGCACCCACCACCCTGATCCCGTGGACCACCATGCCTCTGTGCTGTGAGCTGAGAGTCTCCACCTGTCTGCTCTTCCTCTCGGTGGCTCCTGGCTCTGCAACCCAGAGTTTATCCATCCAGAGAGAGCACCAGCTACATTTCCGCATCATCGTCGGGAACCTCAGCAACCTGGATCCCACATTTTCGGAGTACACCGCCCTGCCGAGACACACCCAGGACCATGTGGAGTCTCCCCTCTCACGTCTCTCTTTGTCCTGAGGGCAGCGTCATTCCTTTGTCTGACTTACATTTGTTACATGATTGTTTCAACCCTTCACTTTCCCTGCATGTCTGGATTCTCTTAGTGTCCAGAAGTGATGTCCTAGCTGCCTTGCCCATTTCTGACATGGTTAAACTGAAGCTCAGAAAGGGGAGTATTGTGCCTAGGGTCACACAGTGAGTTAGGGGCAGGGCCAGGTTTTAACATCAGGTCTCCCTTGCCCCAAGGTCTGCGAGCTACAAGTAGGGGGACCTGCACCCCTCCCCCCATGCCCACTGGATGTTGTGTCCTACCCTCCTCGAGTTTATGTTGTAGCTGGCAATAACAAGAATAGAGAATTGAAACTTATTAATTATTTGATGTGAACAAACACATACTTGCAGGCGGAAATCAGAGAAGACTTCCTGCAGGAAATTACATTGTAGGTTAATCCTAGAAAATGAATATTAAGCAAATAGATAAAGGAGAAGGGGATGATGTGTTTCTAGGCATGGAAGAACACATTTGAGTGGGATTTTACAAATTTAGAGAGATCCCGTAGGCTTGCCAACAGTGATGACCCATTCTGCCCCTGGCTGTCATAAGAAAGTCTAGCCCAAATTCAGTCCACTGTGCCCAGAGGTATGAATTTGGTTTAATTTATTACAGTTTTGTTCTGTGATAATGGTCTTGTATTTTGTAGCAAAGTGTGCTCACTTTTTAGAGATGGAAACTAAAATGGTGTGAAACATCATGATGTCTACTTGGTTTTAATATTTCATTGAAAACGTGGGATGAATCAAGCGTGGCAAGTGTTAATAATTTATACATTGTTGCAATATTGTTTTAATTAGATGGAATATACATTGTTAAATCTAGATGATGGATGTTTATGAGACTGTTCTCTTTATTTTTCTGTCTAAAATGTTTTATTAAAAAGAGTGAAACGCACTCACATGCATTCTCCATTTCATTTACTTCCGGAATATTCTCCCAACAGAAATGATGCCTTGACTGAGAAGCCAGGTAAACCTGCAGGAAGCCTCAGCCCATGGTAGGGGGAGTGTATCATAATGCTGTTCCTCATCGAAGAGAACCATGCGCACAGGGTCTTGGATGATGAGGAAAGTTGGCCAAACCTTGTCAAGGACGGTTGAGGCACAGTGGGGTCACCAGGAGCCCTGGGGTGATGACAGGACGTGGCTCATCCCACCACATGTCTCCCCAGACCTCCCCTTCTGGGCCCTCATCCTCATCTGCTTGGCGGTACTCCTGGTGCTCATCACAGACCTGATCTGCTGTGTCCTGGTAAGCCATGACGTGTTGCTTGTCTTCTTACGAGTGGGTTGTAAGAGCTTTTTATATTTTATAAACACACGTCCTTTTCTAGGGATATGTTTTGCAGATGTTTTCTCCCAATCTGTGCGTGGCTTGCCTTCTCCTTCACCACATGAGTCATTGGGGAAATGTAAGTGACAGTCATCATGAGATTCCACCACACTTGAGAATGGATAAAATTAAAAAGACTGACTATAGCAAGTGTTGTTGAAGATGTCAAGTCACTGAAACTCTGATCGAGTGCTCGTGAAAAATAGCTTGGATGCGTCTTTAAAAATTACATATGTCTACCCAGGAATTCCTCTCCTAGGAATCCATCCAAGGTAAATAAACACATATGTCTATACACAGACTTGTACACACATGTTGATAACAACCTATATATAGTAAATAAAAATGGAAAACAACCCAAATGTCCATCTACAGGTGAACGGATACAGAAAGTGTGGTTTATCCCCACAGTGAGATACTATTCACCCATACAGAGGAATGAATTATTTTTTTTCGTTTTTAACTGTTCTATTGAAATTATAAAGGGTTTTAACATTGTGTAATTTCGGGTGTTCATTATTATTTGTGAATTTCTGTATAGACTGCCTCGTGCTTACCATCGGTAGTCTAACTTTTATCCATCACCATGCATATGTGCACATTTAACTCTTTCACTCAACACCGAGCCCCCTTCCCCTATGGTAACCACTAATCTGTTCTCTTTGTCCCTGTGTATGTTTATCTTCTACATATGAGTGAAATAATGCTAAGTGTCTTTGTCTGGCTTATTTCGTTTATCATCATACCCTCAAGGTCCATCCAGGTTGTTGCAAACAGGACGATCTTGTCTTTTTTTCTGGCTGAGTAGTAGTCCATTGTATATAATACATAACACATTTTCTTTATCTGTTCATCTGTAGCAGGGCACTTGGATTGTTTCCATGTCTTGGCTATTGTGAATAATGCTGCAGTGAACACAGGGGTGCATAAATCTCTTTGAATTGTTGATTTCAATTTCTTTGGATAAATACCCAGTAGTGGGATAGCTGGAAGGTATGTTATTTCTATTTTTAATTTTTTGAGAAATCTCCATACTGTTTTCCCTGGTGGTTGCACCAGTTTGCATTCCCACCAGCAGTGTGTGAGGGTAACCTTTTCTCCTTATCCTCTCCAACATTTGTTATTTTTTGTCTTGGGATTTATAGCCATTCTGACAGGTGTAAGGTGATCTCTCATTGTAGTTTTGATTTGAATATCCCTAATAATTAGTGATGATATACATGTTTTCATGTGTCTGTTGGCCTTCTGTATATCTTCTTTGGAAAAATGTCTGTTCATCTCCTCTGCCCATTTTTAGATTGGATTACCTGTTTTTTTGTTGTTGGGTTGTATGTGTTGTTTATATATTTTGGAGATTAACCCCTTGTCAGATATATGATTTGCAAATATTTTCTCCCAGTTAGTGGGCTGTCTTTTCGTTTTATTTTTTTGTGTGTGAGGAAGATCAGCCCTGAGCTAACATCTGTGCTAATCCTCCTCTCTTTTTCTGAGGATGACCGGCTCTGAGCTAACATCAATTGCCAGCCCTCCTCTTTTATTTTTCCCTCCAAAGTCCCAGTTGATAGTTGTATGTCATAGTTGCACAGCCTTCTAGTTGCTGTATGTGGGACACGACCTCAGCATGGCCAATCAAGCGGTGCGTCTGTGCGCGTCGGGGATCCGAACCTGGGCAGCCAGTAGCGGTTCGCGTGCACTTAACCACTAAACAACGGGGCCGGCACTGTCTTTTTGTTTTGTTCATCATTTCCTTTGCCTTGAAGAAGACTTTTAGTCTCATGTAGTCCCATTTGTATATTTTTTCTTTTCTTTCCCTTGTCTGAGTAGACATGGTATTGGAAAAGATGCTACTAAGACCGATGTCAAAAACTGTACTGTGTATATTTTCTTCTAGGAGTTTTATGGTTTCACGTGTTAGAGTCAAGTCTTTTATCCATTTCAATTTAATTTTTGTGTACGGTGGAAGATAATGATCTCCTTTCATTCTTTGCATGTGGCTGTCCAGTTTTCCCAACAGCATTTATTGAAGAGACATTCCTTTCTCCATTGTATGATCTTAGTTCCTTTGTCAGAGATTAACTGACCACAGATATGTGGTTTTTTTTCTGGGGTTTCAGTTCTGTTCCATTGATCTATGAGTCTGCTTTTGTGCCAGCCCCATGCCATTTTAATTACTATAGCTATGTAATATATTTTCAAGTTAGGATTGTGATGCCTCCAGCTTTGTTCTTTCTTTTCAGGATTGCTTTGTCTGTTCAAGGTCTTTTGTTATTCCGTATACATTTTAGGATTCTGTGTTCTATTTCTATGAAGAATGTCATTGGGATTCTGATTGGGATTGCATTGAATCTGTAGATTACTTTAGGTAATATGGACATTTTAACTGTCTTTATTCTTCTAATCCATGTGCATGGAATATCTTCCCATTACTTCAGGTCATCACTGATTTCTTGCAATAATGTCTTATAGTTTTCATTGTATAGGTCTTTAACTTCTTTGGTTAAATTTATCCTTAGACACTTTTTTCTTTTTGTTGCAATTGTAAATGGGATTGTATTCTTGAGTTCTCTTTCTGTTAGTTCATTATTAAAGTATAGAAATGCAACTGAATTTGTAAGTTGATTTTGTACGCTGCAACTTTGCTGTAGTTGTTGATTATTTCTAATAGTTTTCTGATGGATTCTTTAGGGTTTTCTATATTTATAATCATGTCATCTGCAAACAGCAAGAGTTTCATTTCTTCCTTTCCAATTTGGATTCCTTTTATTTCTTTTTCCAGCCTAATTGCTCTGGCCAAACCTCCCGTACTATGTTGAATGGGAGTGGCGAGAGTGAGCACCTTTGTCTTCTTCCTGTTCTCAGAGGAATGGCGTTAAGTTTCTCACCATTAAATATGATGTTGACAGTGGGTTTGTGATATATGGCCTTTATTCTGTTGAGGTACTTTCCTTCTATACCCATTTTATTGAGAGTTTTTATCATAAATGGATGTTGGATCTTGTCAAATCCTTTCTCTGCATCTGTGGAGAGGATCATATGATTTTTATTCCTCATTTTGTTAATGTGGTGTATCACATTGATTGATTTGCAGATGTTGAACCATCCCTGTATCCCTGGTATAAATTCCACTTGATCATGGTATATGATCCTTTTAATATATTGTTGTGTTCGATTTGATGATATTTAGTTGAGGATTTTTGCATCTGTGTTCATCAGCGATATTGGCCTGTAATATTCCTTCTTTGTGCTATCCTTGCCTGCTTTTGCTGTCAGGGTGATGTTGGCCTCATAGAATGAATTAGGAAGTGTTCCATCTTCTTCAACTGTTTGGAATAGTTTGAGAAGCATAGGTATTAAATCTTGTTTGAATATTGTGTAGAATTCTCCAGAGAAGAAATCTGGTCCTGGGCTTTTGTTATTTGGGAGGTTTTTGATGACCATTTCATTCTCTTTACTTGTGATTGGTCTGTTCATTTTCTATATTTCTTCTTGATTCAGTTTTGGAAGGTTGTGTGAATCTAAGAATTTATCTATTTCTTTTTGGTTATCCACTTTGGTGGTATGCAAGTTGTTCAGTGTATTCTCTTATTGTCCTTTGGATTTCTGTGGTATCTGTTGTAATTTCTCCTCTTTCATTTCTAATTTTATGTCTTTGAGCCTTCTCTCTTTTTTTCTTAATGAGTCTGGCTAAGGGTCTGTCAATTTTGTTTCAGTCTTCTCAAAGAACCAGCTCTTTGTTTCATTGATCCTTTCTAATGTTTTTTTAGTCTCTATTTCATTTATTTCTGCTCTAATTTTTATTATTTACCTCATTCTGCTGACTTTGAGCTTCATTTATTCTTCATTTTTTGTTTCTATTAGGTGTAGTTTAAGGTTACTTATTTGGTATTTTGCTTGTTTGATGAGCTGTGCTTGTATTGCTATGAATTTCCTTTTTAGAACTGCTTTTGCTGCATCCCATAAGAGTTGTTTTGTTGTCTATTCATTTTTGTTTGTCTTCAGGTATTTTTTGATTTCTCCTTTGATTTGTTCATTAATCCAATGGTTCTTCAGTCATGTGTTCTTTAGTCTCCACAAATTTGTGACTTCCCTATCTTTTTTCTCATAGTTGATTTAAAGTGTCATAGCATTATGGTGAGAAAAGAAGCTTGATATGATTTCAATCTTAAATTTATTCTGGCTTGCCTTGTTTCACAACATATGGTCTATCTTTGAGAATCTTCCATGTACACTTAAGAAGAATGTGTATTCTGCTGTTTTGGGAGGGTATGCTCTATGTATATCGATTAAGTCATCTGATTATATGTTTCATTTAATTCCACTATTGACTTGTTGCCTTTTTCTGCATGATCTATCCATAGATGTAAGTGGGATGTTCAGGTCCCCTGCTATTATTGTGTTGCTGTTAATTTCTCCCTGTGGGTCTATTAATAGTTGCTTTATATTCTTTTGTGCTGCTGTGTTAGGTGCATACATCTTTATAAGTTTTATGTCCTCTTGGTGGAAAGTCCCCTTTATCATTATATACCGACCCTCTTTGTCTCTCATAGTCTTTTTTATCTTGAAGTCTGCTTTGTCTGAGATAAGTATGGCAACACCTACTTTCTTTTACGTGCCATTTGCTTGGAATATTGTCTCCCATCCCTTCATTCTGAGACTGTTTGTATTTAGAGCTGAGATGTGTTTCCTGGAGGCAGTCTATTGTTAGGTCTTGTTTTCTAATCCACCTCCCCACTCTGTGTCTCTTGATTGGAGAATTCAATCGATTTACATTAAATGTGATTATTGATACATGAGGGCTTAATCCCACCTAATCTATATTTCCATTGTTTCTCTTCCTTTGTGTTTCTGACTACCATTTCACTTTGGGGGTTTTCTGTGGAGGTTTTCTCTTTTTTTATGATCTATGGCTGTGTTCTGACTTTTTCTTTGCTGGTTACTGTGAGGTTTGTATGAAGATCTCATAGATGGGATAGTCCATCTTCTGATAGGCTCTTATCTCCATTAGTCTAAGCAGGTTCCATCCCTTTCCTCTTCTCCTGCTAAGTTATTGTTGTCACATGTTATTCATTTTTGTGTTGTGCGTTTGTGACTATGTTGAAGTGTTTATAGTTACTTTTGATGCTTTCCTTCCCTTCTTCTTCTAAGTAGTAATTAAGTATTTGCTACCCTGTTGTGAAACAAAGCTGTAGCTTTCTGATTTTGTCTGTCTATTTATTCACTCTGGTCAAAGATTTGTAGACATTTGCCATCTTTTTATTTCTAGTATGAGGATGTTCTTGATCATTGCTTGTATGGGAGATCTAGTGGCGTTGAACTCCCTCAGTCTTTGTTTATCTGGGAAAACTTTTATTTCTCCATTGTATCATAAGGATCATTTCACTGGATAGCGTATTCTTGGCTGATACAGTATTTGTAATATATCATTCCATTCTTTCCTTGCCTGTAAAGTTTCTGCCAAAAAATATGCTGAAAGCCTGATAGGGGTTCCTTTGTAGGTTATTTTCTTCTGTCTTAATTCCCTTAATATTTTTTCTTTGTCATTGGCTTTTACCAAATTTAATATTATATGCCTTGGAGAAGGTCTTTTAGCATTGCTGTTATTAGGCATTCTCTTGGCTTCATGTACTTCTAAGTCTGGTTCTTCCCCAGGTTTGGGAAGTTCTCAGCTGTTTTTTCTTTGAACAAGCTCTCTGCTCCTTTCTCCCTCTTTTCTCCATCTGGAATACATATAATTTTTATGTTGCTTTTATAATTGAGTCATATATTTCTACAAGAATTCCTTCCTTTTTTAAAAATTAGAGTTCTCTCTCCTGGTCCACTGGAAGTATTTCTATTTTTCAATCCTCTAAATCACTAATTCTTTCATCCATAATATCAGCTTTATTTTTTAAGCATTCTAGATTCTTTTTTATCTTTTTAATTATGTTATTCATATCCAGAATTTCTGCTTGTTTTTTTTTTTAATAGTTTCAGTCTTTTTGATGAAGTATTCCTTTTCCTCATTAATTTTATTCTTGAGTTCATCAAACTGTCTGAACACTCTTGTAATTTAGTGAGTTTCTTTATGACATTTATTTTGAACTCTGTCATTTAGATTGTAAATTTCTGTGACTTCAAGTTTCGTTGCTGGAGATTTGTCATTTCCTTCTGCTCTGAATTGTTACTGTAGTTTCTTATGCTGTTTGATGAACTAAACTCTTGCCTGTGTATTTGTGGTAGTATCAGCTTGCAGATTCCACCTTCTACCACTATGAGGAAAGCATGAGCTGTGTTTCTGATACCACCCCATATGCTGGAAGTTGTGTGGGTACAGTGGGTGTTCCACTCGCTGGGAAAGCATTCCCACTTGGCTCAGAGCTGCCGCCACATGGAGGCACATACACAGTTGTGAGACCGCAGCACTACTATGTGTATTTGTGTCACCTGCGAAAGCAGATATGTGCACATATATCTGCTGCTGCTTTTTCTTATGCTCATGCCAGTCTCCGTGCTTGGTGGGTGGGGCTTCTTCATGGGTTCTGAGCATTGGCCAATCATTGGGACTGCAGTGACATGGTGCACTTTCCAACCATCCAGGAAAGCATTCATGTGCAGGTCCATGGCTGCCCCGAAACCCTACCAGAATTGCACCAAGGCGCATTCCTACTTTGGGGGATGCAGCATTACTATTGGCTCACACCAACATGGGAAGTGCTCGGGCGTGTGCACAGTGCTGCCAGGGAAGGGTTGGGGATAGGAATGAATTCATAGTACATGCAATGACAAGCATAAACGTCAAAATAATTATGCTGACTGAAAGAAGCCAGTAAAAAATGAGTACATACTATATGATCCGATTTATAATCATTTTTGTAAAATACAGGAAAATCTATAGGGACATATACCAGATCACTCGTTGCCTGGGAATGAGAATGTGTTTGCAAACGGCAGGGAAAGAGGAATTAAAATGAGCATGAGGAAATTTGGGGAAGATAGCGTTCCTTTTATTGATTGTGGTGATGGTTCAATAAGTTATAATCAAAATGTATCAAATTGTTCACTTTAAATGTATGCAGTTTTCTGTATGTCGTGAATACTTCAATTAAGCTAGAACATGTAGGGGAAAGAGAGAGAGAGCCAAACGAGGGAAAAGGGAAGGAAAGAAGGACTGAGGGTGAAAATTAAGTGGAAAAAAGGAAGAGGGAGACACAGGAGGCATCGGGTCTCTGTGGCTTTGGCATCTCCTTCCCCTGGAGTCTCCCATACTGGGCGGCTGACTGGACCATTCTCATGTGCTCTCCTCACCTCACAAGTCACTGTCTGCTGGTGGAAGAAAGAGGGCAACTATGAGCTCCAGTGACGACACCTGGGCTATTACCTGCCTCATGGTGACCTACGGAAGCTGTGATGACTAGATCTGACTAGATCTGAGGTCCCTTTTGCCCAGCAGTGGTCCATAGGAGCTTGACTGGAACAGAACAAAACCACATTGGATGGATGCAGGTTCTGAACCTTTCTAGAATTGGCCCCTGACTGGCTCACAGGGGACTAAGCTGAAAGGTTTCACCTTCCTTAAGTCCTGAAAGTGACTTCAACTTCTGTCCTGTGGTGTCACACCAGTTCATCCCTCAGGGACACCAGAATTGGTGAAACCAGCACAGACGTTGCCATCATGTAAGTCGAATCCCCACTTCACTGCAAGATTTCCCTTCTTAGGAAAATTTGGAACATCCCTCCCCTTCACTCTGTGCAGCCATCACACCCCTCTTGGTTCCTCCATATTCCTCCCCCACTGAAGGCCAGCAGTCTCAGGTTCCCCTTTTCTGCTTCATTCTCTGAAGCTCAGATTCTCGAGGACTTCCAGATCAATCTGGCTTGATCGCTCCTCTCCCCACTCATGGGTCCTCCGTAACGGGAAACAGGCCAAGATGGGAGGAGTGGGTGAGACATGATTCTGCAGTCCCCTTGGGCCTTGGAAGCTGAAATGACTAGGTGTCTGGGAAGCCTGAATCCCAGAGAAAGACCAAGGCTCTGGAAAGAGAGTGTCTGCTCTGGATGTAAATGTGAATAATATTCGGCAGGAGAAATCTGAGGGAAAAGAAAGAGTCTTTTTTCATCTTTCTCTGTACAGAGTCCAACTAGCCTCACAGCAGAGACTCCCCAACAAGCAGCCCAGAGCATCCCAGGCATGAGGCAGGCTGCACTGTTCTGCAGTGGGTCTGTTGGAACAGATTACATTATCTGTACACACTGTGCAGACGACCACAGCTGAAGATACCCAAGGGCTGAGAATTAAAGTCACAGTCATGGCACTCTCTCAGACTTTTTGTGTATGAGCTTCACATTCTCAATCTGAAGCACTGATTCTCCGAGAATGCACACCATGAAGATTCTAATGATTAATAATATTAATATATTATTATTATACATTGCATACATTATAAATTATATATTGTACATTATAATTATAAATTAATGTATAATCATTCTTATACATTAATATATTATTATATATTAATTATTATAATATCATTATAATGATTGATAATAGTTATCATTATTGACTAATTTCTGCTAAGCAACATGACTGGAAAACTCTGCATGTATTATCTCAGTTACAGTCACAATTTTAGGGATTTATTCCCATTTTAAGCTAAAGATGTGGAGGCTCAGAAATATTAAATAACTTGACAAAGAAGGAAAAAAATTTCTACAAAGCTAAATTACACACCTATTCAAACTATGTGTCAAAGAAAGAAAGACGTTATCTAACCTACAAGCAGACTCACAGACTCAAAGTTGACCTCCCACAGGCCCACAGTGAAAGAAGCTGTAAAGAATGTACATCAGGAAGAACAAATGTGAACCCAGGAAAACATAACAGGAGTCACGAGGAAAGGAAAAAACGTCTTTCTAATTTAGTATTAGTTTTAAAACAAGACATTAAAATCACATTCGTACCAAAATTCCAGGTGATTACCACATGGAACAATAGAGGAGAGAAGATTTAGCTAAAATATGACTCATATTTTAGGGAAGATATAAATACTAAGTTACTCTCTTATTGTTTAACACATTGCTCTCGGTAACTGATAAATCTGTGCTACAAAAGTAAGTAATGATAAAGAGGATTTGAAGAGTGCAACATACTCGATCAGGCAAATAGACAAATCCCAACACACTGGCTTATTGTGAGACTTGTGATGCTGAAAACAGTCATTCTCCTGACAACATGATACCACAATGGCATATCAATTTTCATGAATCAAATTTCCAACACATATAAATCTAAAAAACGGGACAAGC
Organism: Diceros bicornis minor; assembly: GCF_020826845.1. Classification (NCBI taxonomy): domain Eukaryota; kingdom Metazoa; phylum Chordata; class Mammalia; order Perissodactyla; family Rhinocerotidae; genus Diceros; species Diceros bicornis. Next base: position 846,462 of record NW_026691791.1, read on the forward strand.
CAGTATTTCATTATATGCAACTGTGATTCAACATGCAACAAATACCAGAAAAATAGAGACCCAGAAGTAGGTGTCTTTTTTGAGAAGACAGATATAACAGCTGTTTTGTGAAATATTATGTTGGAATCTATTGCAATATTACACAAAAAGGACCATCCATTTTGACTAGGTATGTTTTCTCTGTGACTGTGAGGACAAAACTCTAAAGAATCCCCTGACTGTGATGACTCTTGGTCTTAAAATACAAATAGATAACACTCAGTAAAGGAAAATGAGAGAACAAAATGAGAAGGAAAGATCTCCTTTCTCTCCTCACCTGAAACTCAATCTCTCACCTCAGAAGGATCACTGTCTGTATCTTCTCTGTCATGCAAATGAGTCAAAGAAAAGAAAATTATTGGTATACATTAAAGTTTCAAGAGCTCAAAGAAAGAAATCATCAGGACCCCTGCAGAGGCATTAATGTAGTGTGAGCTCCATGTCATCTGCGCCGTCTTCTGTTTTCTTCATCGTGTTTGTGGGGCTGTCCTTCTTGACCCCTCACTCTCCGTGCCTCGCTAGCGAGTCTGTCTGCATCAGTGCTACCGCCAGTCTGTCTCTTGCCGTCTTCACTTTCCCTTCCTGTTTCCTGATATCTTCCTCAGTCACCAGAAGACGTTTGCAAAGGAGCTGTGGGATGTACAGATCATATCCTGGGATCATCTCTGCCGAATCTGGAGACCAGGCAGGGGTGGGCATGGGAATGGAGTTCAGAACACCTGCGAGCTCACCTGGCAGGGATACACTTGTGCAACTAGGTGCAAGATTCAGCAGGGCTTTGGGAAGGTCCAAAGCACTTAACAGTTCTCCTGCACTCTGCAGACCTGGAGACCTTGCAGTCTCTTCTGCCAGCAGAGTTTTTGGGGCTGCTCCAAGGTTTCCTCCCTTTGATGGCATCTGACCTCATTACCAGGATAGGATGTGATTCTAGTAACTGGCCTCTTGAATATGTAACTGTACATCCTCAAAGGGATGGAGATGCTCAAACCAGGCTGTGGTTTAGATTGCTTTCCACAATCATTTCACTTCCTCTGTGATGATTTGACCATCATACTTCTTCTCCTCTTACCCTATAAAAATAAATTTTGAAAGTGGATCAGAGTTATAAATGAAGCCTGCCTTCCCAGGACAATTATGTCAGATGCCTTGTACTTCTACCCTCCCTCTCTCCCTGTGGGGATTAATCTGACCTTTGTCCTGGGACATCATCAAAGAGATTTGGGTCAAGAAGAGAAACCACGAGGTCAAAACTCAGGACTGCGGCAGGTCATTTCTTCTCCCCCATGTTGTTAGACACTTATGTGTATGACTTCATTCTCTTTTTGTCCTTGTCTCTCTCAACAACAAAATCCTTGGTGCTCTCTGTCAGGACACACAGTCCCCAGTCTTTTTCTAAATCCCCAATCATACCATTCTTCTATACTATATGACTATTCATTTGATTAACCCATTGACCAGTTGGTGTTCATAGCTCCCTTAGAGCTTAAATCAGTACTGAAATTATCATCCACACCACTCCTAGTAACTCTTATTTGACAATTGTAAACATTAAATCTCAATGCAGAGAATGTATGTCTGAAAAAACTCGACTTACAAATGGAGATTGTACTGTAAGTGGGAAGTACACACTGGATTTATGTAACAGAAAAAAAATGTAAACTCTCTCATTATTAAGTTTTGTATAGACTGCATCCACATTGATAATATCTTGGTTATAGTGGGTTAAAATATAATATTAAAGTTAGTTTCTCCTGTTTTTTTCATTTTTTAAAATCTGGCTACTAAAATATATTTAAATTCCATAACATAGTGTGCTTAATGTTACTATTGGACAGTGCTGGCGAAGCCATCAGTGAAAAAAAAGTCCAGAGAAAGTGATTAGGGAAATTTTTTCCCTAGAAAAGGAGTCTACACTGGCCACACTGCCAGATGCAGCAAAAAGTCTCATACACCCCCACACACACGCGCGCACACACACACTGACAGAATGAAACAAACCTCTTCCTAGAGTCCCACCACTTCTCACATGTTATGAGATTGCACTCTTACTTAATCCTAAGTGGACTAATCTCAGGAAAGAAGGCAGAAGTGTAGGTAAATTGCCAGTTAGGAAGATCTAAAACCAGAGAATAAAGCTCAAGATATGTGGTGAATTTCCTGTCGTGGTTTCTGTTATTAATTCAATATGTTAGGGAGAATTTTCCAAGGAGGGTTGTTTTAAAACTCACTTTTTCTTTACTATGTAAAAATAGACAGGCTATGTAAAGAATAATTACTCTAGCCAATCAATGAAAGGAGATGATAGATCACGAATACCCTTATTATAAGTCACTACTGGATTAGAGAGTCAGGGAACAGCTGACCTTGGGTTGATTTGGCCTTAATTAGGCTGATTCTGATTTCATGATTGTCATATTGATTGTATTATGCTAGAACCTAAGAAACTTCCCAGCCCCCCTACTATTTAACCACCAAGGCCCACCAACCAGACCAGTCCTTGCTGACACATCCCCTGCCTTCATCCCTTCCGACAACACCTGGAGGATTTTCCCCAAATCCCACTCTGTCCCTGCGCTCTTTTACCTGCCCCAGGGCCAGGGAATCATTTCCTCCAAGGCTCAGGCTCTGTGTGTGCCCAGCTCTGTGGATGGCACTTCTCCCACTAGTGAAGACAAAGATCACGGCGCAGACCCTGTGAGCTGCAGCAATAGAACAAAGACTGGGATTTGCTGACAGAAAAGAACCTTTAGTGTGCACGGTTACCAGGGTCCAAGAAGCCCCAGTAATTCCTCCAGGGAATGTGATGCAGGACAGAGCAAGAATGTCTGTGTGTGGTTCGGCTTGGGTATGCCTGTAGGGTGATATAAGTGACATTGGTAATGCATTCGCCAATGTTGTTTACTCATTTATTCATCGTATGTCATGGAGTGCTTTCTACATAAGTCCAGGCAACAGTCTCACCCTCTGGGGCTCACAGGCAGTGTCAGAAGAATTTCTAAATTTTATTTCTAATATATAGGGACAGCACTGGTAATGCACTAGGTGTTCCAAGCATTTTTCAAACATTAACTCCTTTAATACTCTCCATAAACCTACAAAGTAGGTATGCTGTTCATTATTGCCAACTGAGATATGAAGAAACTGAGGCACCAATCAGGTAAATAACTCAGTCAATACAAGTATCTAATAAGGGATTGAGCTGCAATTTTGACGTGAGGAGTTAGCTCCATATTCTGTGTTCTTAACCATGACATTTACTCTCTAAAGACTTCACATCATGAAAAAATTTGATCAGTTATCCATTTGCTTGGTGCATTGAGTAGCCACAATATGTTATCTGTCTGAAAAATAGAATACATGCGTAGAAACTACTGCACATACACGCTCAAATTATATCTACCTATGTCTCCAGTCCCTGAAAATTAATACAGAGAACATTTCAGAATGTTTCTTGCCCAGGTTGGGAGGACTCTGAGGAAATCTCAGTATTGCTATAAGAAGATGAGGACAGGCTGGGAGTGGATCTCAGGGGAAAGGTGTCCTCAGGAGTCACCATTGAATGACAACATTGATGGGTGTGTCTCAGCAGTGACTGGGTTCAGGATCTGGTGGTGTTTTAACCTGGTGCTTATTTCTGGCTGTGGGTTTATGGTGATGCAGCACAGGGAGAGGGGATGGTTCACTGTGTTCATGGGGAAAACACACCCATGAAAGAGAGGGAATGACGGTTTCCTTAAACAATGGACTCGTGGTGCGAAAATTTGACCTAGAAGAGACAGTTGTGTCTTTGGTATAACCAGAAGGAGTTGCCTCTGCTTCAGCCAAAGCAGACAGCCCTTCCTCATGCACTCATTTTATCTGAATGGGAGGAAGGAGGAGGAAATCATGTAATTCTCTTCTGGATGTGAGATCTGTGATCGTAGCGAGTGTGCTAGGAGGTTCTGAAAGGCTTCCCTGAGGCATTTCAGACCTTTGCTGTGACCAGAATTACAAGTGTAAGCACACTTGCGTATGTCTGGGAAGAGTTAGTGTGTCAAGGAGAAGGCTGACTGGTGCAGAGACTCACAGGAAGAAGCGAGTTTGACCAGAGAAGGTCAGAAATGTGGCCAGTGTGGCTGGAAGGAGCCTGAGAAGAGAGAGGAGTGGAGAGAGGAGGGTGATCAGGCTGGATCTTGGGACGTGGTAGACTGTCACTTTCTTTTCCTCTGTGACAACTTTACTCCAAAACCTGCCACCTATAAAGTACAAATATTTAACATCTCACAATTTCTGTGAGCCAAGCATCAGGCATGGCTTAGCTGGGTGCCTCTGCCTCAAAGTCTCTGTGTAGAAGGGGCTGTGGTCTCAACAGGGCTCCAATGGGGGAGGATTCCCACCCAAGATCACTCACATGGGTTTTGTCAGGATCCATTTGGACTGAGAGTTTGAGCTCCTGTCTGTCTGTTGGCTGGACACTCCCTCAGTTCTCTCCTATGGAGCCTCTACATAGTGCAACTGAAAACATCAGCACTTGCTCCCTCAGTTCTGGTGATTTGATAGAGAGCAAGAGCGAGAGTAAGAACGAGCGAGCGAGAAAGAGAGAGAGAGAGAGATGGAAACACAAGGAGAGAGGTAAGTAGGGAACCTAAGTAAACCAGTAACAGGGAAGTGACAGACGTTTTGTAATTAAATCTTGGAAATGATATCCCGTCACCTTGGCTGTGTTCTGTTGTTCAGAAGCCAGGTACTGACCACTTAGTGATGACATAAGGATGTGCACTCAAGGAGGCAGGGAGCAATGGGAACATTGTGGAGGATCCCACCACATACGCCAACATGAGGCTCTTGGGACTGATTCTGAGTAAAACACATGACCATGGAAGGCTTAATGCCAGTGGATCACAATGTCTGAATTTCCTCTAATTTCAACCCATTCAGTATGCAGACCTGAAAATGAGACTCAGAGCGGCAGTGACTTACCAAAGATCACATATCTGGGACCTAGAGAATTTCTGACTGGTATTCTATGTGATGTCCTACTCTTTGTACTTCCTCCATCTCTAAGGGTGTTCATTAGACACATGTGACACCAGCTCACAGGCGTTGTACGTATTATTACATATACACCTGCAGAGGTCTCTGGGAAGCTGCTTTTAGCCCAACCCTCATTGTGCAGCTTGGGAGACTGGGGAGATCTTGAGAGGCACAACAGCTTTCCCAGGACACAGAACTGGTAGGAAAAAAGAGGTCTGACCTCAGCTCTGTCTCCTCAATGTTGGGGCCTGGATCCACTCCCAAGGATCTGTGGGGAGGGTGGTGATGGGTATTTGTCTACAGTGATGGAGATGACACGGGCAAGGAGGGAGAACAGCCAACAGCCTAGCGGGTGATTAGGGTGGATCTCATTGAAGGAAAGGGCTACGAAATAGAACCTTGAAGAAATGACCTCACTTCCTTGGTGACAGCGCCCAACAGAACTTAGAACTCTGGTTACCAGGCACCCACATTGTAATCACAGCCTCTTGTCCAGTTCATTTGAGTGGAGACACTCGATACAGCAGGAAGTTCTCGTGTTGTCCCGTGACTTTCCAAGGCTCTGGCCCCCGAGAAGCACAGAATGAGAGCGTGTTAAGTCGCTTTAGACTTAGGCTCAGCCCTCACCTCGAATGTGTGTGGCCTTTTGGCAGGAGGAACCATGAGGTAACAGTGTACGCCAGGGCAGGCCACTCTAGGTCAGGCCAGAACTGTGATCCCAAAAGAACAGCCCCACACCCCTTGACCCTCATTGTTTGTGTGTGGGGGGGAGGTGGAGTTAGGGAAGCTGGAGATGAGGAGGATCCAGCCTGAGTAGAAACAGGAAGCCAGTTGGTGGGAGTCTGGCAGTGTGCCATGTTCATGCTCAAGATCTTGGCTGCAGGAGTGGAAGGTGAGTGTTGGGGACCAAGCTCCTCTATCCGCATGTGAATGCTGGGCCCTCAAGGTGTCCTCGTATTCCTTCCCTGGTGGAGTGTATGCAGATACCCCTCTGTGCCTGATCTGTGGTAGGGTTTCCCACTGTGGCAAAGTCCAGGCAGGCCCCTGATCCCTCCTGGCCTGACTGCTGGGCACTGTCACTGCAGAGCTGCACCCAGGAGATGGTCGAGGAGCTGGTGGTTCCTGGTGGATTTCCAGTTTGCCATCTCCCTGGAGTGGACACAGGTGCACCAGTCCATCAATCACCAGGGCTGGTCTGAGGTGAGTGTGGGTGCAGAGGGGTCTTCACACCCATGACCCTGAGATGATCAAGGCAGTAGTAGAATCCAGACTCAAATCTGAGATTCCCCTGGAACCCGCTCCCCCAGAATTTTCTCACTACAGTGCCCCGAAGTCCCACTCCCAAAGGAATCTGGACCTCCACTCCTCCCCACAAGCTACACAGGAGGATAGAAAGTCACCTCAGTCCTCCTGGTGGTTCACCATGATGTCACTGACTGTATGTTCCTCCTCCTCTCCCCCCATGTCAGGGTGAGTCCACTGTGAATTTAAATGAAGACTTCAGGATGCATGGCATCCAGGCAGGCATGATGGAGAAGCTGACAGAGTCCATTGCACCAGCTTTCCTGAGTAGGAACATCTAGAGTTTCACCACCTTCATGATCAACTACTCGGCCTCAGACACATCCCATCGGGTCCTGGACCAGCTGTTGACTAGGTGAGTAGCCACTCCCTCCTCAGCACAGTGGTGACTCTGTCCTCTGCCAGCTGTGTTCCTTGGGCAAATCTCCGCATCTCTCTGAGCCTCACTTTGCTCTTCTGAAAAGTGGGGGGTGGGAGATAAATTTCATGTTGATCTTGTAGGGAATAATGGGATCAGCCATGGCAGGTGCTCACCTGGTGCCTGGATCTGCAGAGAGTGCTCTGGACATGCTGTGGTTGGTCTCCAGCAGCCCCGAGCTTGGTTGGTCCCTCAGACCTGGCCAGGGGCAGCTCATCCCCTGGCGCCCTCTCCCGGAGCATCCAAGGGCAGGCTCGACGCCAGCCCCACCACACTATCCACTGCCATGACCATCGTCCTCCCTCGGGAGGCCTGGGCAGGACAGGGACCCGGGTGTGGGAGGCCGCCAGATCTCAGGTCTGACACACCGCTTGCCAGGCTGCTTCCTCCTCTGACGGGGGCCCAGCACACACCCCAGGAGACTTGGCAGCCATACCCAGGGCTTTGTCCTCCAGAGGTCGTCCCCTTGGAAGGGGCCTGGTCCAGGTGCCAGGTTCGGCTGATTGGCCAGCCTCCTTTGGAGAAAGCAGGCAAGCCGAGCCAGGCTTGCAGTGGCCATGGACGTGACACCTGCGACCTCAGGCAGAGGGCCTCACCCCTGCCCTCCATGGCGGATTTCTCCCCAGAGCCATGGTCTGGGCACCAGGAAGGCCAGGCCTTCCAGACTCCAGGGAGGGTGCTGGGACCTGTCGCCAGGTTTGCCCAGTTTGGCCCTGAGTACATAGCCGTGTGGTGCCATCTGCCTGTCTTGGACCTTCTGACTCCACAGAGCCTTTCTTACACCTGGTCTGGCTGCAGTTGCAAAGTGCAGGCCTGGGGTGAGGCCATGGCTTTGTCTTTCCAGGAAGAAATGAGCCCCTGGACAAAGCAGCTGGTCCAAGCAGAGCCTTGAGGTTGAAGCAAAGTATGTCTGTGGCCATCAGGGCCAGAGCAATGCTTCCAAGGAAGGGAAGCGGCCTTCAAGCTGAGTGGGAGTGGGGGAGGGGAGGGAGCAAGTCAGAGCTTGGTGGGAGGTCGTGGTCTTCATTGAGGACCCCCGATGCCAGCCCTAGGCCCGGGAGTCGCGCATGCACACTTGGCCTATGCGGGGGTGTGGGGGGTTGAACCCAAGCCCACAGGGCTACCAGAGCGGCAAGAGAAAGAAGGCTCTGTGTGGGAGGTAGGGCGAGGTGGTCATGGCACGCAACCTTCCTCCTCTCAGGTCCCAAAGGGAGGGAGAGAGAGAGAGAGAGAGAGAGGAAGAGACAGAGAGAAAAAGAGAGAGAGGGAGAGAGAGAGAGATCCATGACCTCTGAGTCGCTGCCTCTACCGCTGGCTGGTGCCAACTCACACACCATCCCACTTGCACCCACCACCCCCACGCCCGCCCCAGGTCCAGCCCCACAACAGAGAGTTCCTTTCCTGGTCACCTCCGTGCCTTTTCTTCTGGACCTGACCCCAGTACATGGGAAACGGTCCAGACAAGCCTTTACATGTCTCTCTGCATGACAATCCTCTTGATCTCCTCTCCCATCCCACAGGCCCACCCACGACATCCACATTTGTCATTAGCTCAGGAGAGGATGCAAGATGAGAATCTCTGCCATTGTGGCGAGAGACTCAGTTTCCCGATTTTCTCCCATGGACACATGTTCATCACCTGGGTCTGATTTTCTCCAGTCAACCTGTCTTGTTAAGGATTTGACCAGCCCTAAGAACCTGCAGGGAAAGCGCGGAGGGGAATTCTCTCTCTGCCCCTGGCAGCCCCGTGCTGGGTCAGTCCCTCAGACCTGGCCAGGGGCAACCCATCCGCCGGCGCCCTCTCCTGAGCATCCAAGGGCAGGCTCTGCGCCAGCCCCACCTCTCCCGTCACTGCCACGACCATCGTCCTCCCTCGAGAGGCCTGTGCAGGACAGGGTTCCAGGTGTGGGAGGCCGACAGATCTCAGGTCAGGCACACCGTTTTCCAGGCTGCTTCTTCCTCTGTCTGGGGCCCAGCACACGCCCCAGGAGACATGGCAGCGGTCCCCAGTGCTATGTCCTCCAGAACTCGTCACCTTGGAAGGGGCCTGGTCCAGGTGCCAGGTTCGGCTGGTTGGCCAGCCTCCTTGGGAGAAAGCAGGCAAGCTGAGCCAGCGTTGGAGTGGCCTTGGATGTGACACCTGCAACCTCAGGCAGAGGACCTCATGTGTGCCCTCCATTGCGGATTTCTCCCCGGAGCTGTGGCCTGGACACCAAGAAGCCAGGCCTTCCCGACTCCAGGGAGGAGGCTGGGACTTGTTGCCGGAAGGGCTCGCCCAGTTTGGCCCTGGCTCCATAGCGCTGCGGTGCCATCTGCCTGTCTCAGCCCTTCTGACACCACAGAGCCTTTCCTACACCTGGCCTGGCTGCAGTCACAAAGTGCAGGAGTGGGATGAGACCATGGCTTTGTCTTTCCAGGAAGAAATGAGCCCCTAGACGAAGCAGCTGGCCCAGGCAGAGCCTTGAGCTTGAAGCCCAGTACGCCTGTGGCCATCAGGCCCAGAGCAATGCTTCCAAGGAAGGGAAGCGGTCTTCCAGGTGAGTGGGAGTGGGGGAAGAGAGGGAGACAACAGCTGAAGCCAAGTACAGAAGAACAGCAATGGAACAGCTGCAACGGGTTGGCACCAGAGGTCCGCCCCCGCCGGTCAAAGCCTGGCGGCAAGGCAGTGCCTTCACTGAGGACCCACGTGGCAAGCCCTAGGCCCCAGCAGTTGTGCATGCACCCTTGGCCTGTGAGGGGGTGTGGGGGCCTGATCCCAAGCTCTCAGGGGTCCCGGAGCTGGCAGAGAAAGAAGGGCCCATGGGGGAGGTAGATGAGGAGGGCAGGGCGCGCGACCTTCCTTTCCTCAGGTCCCCGACAGGGAGAGAGAGAGGGAGAGAGTGAGAGATCCATGACCTCTGAGTCACTGCCTCCACCGCTGGTTGGTGTCTACTCACAAGCCATCCCATTGTACCCACCACCCCCTCGCCTGCCCAGGGGGCATCCCCACCACAGAGAGGCCGGTTGCTGGACACCTCCATGCCTTCCATTCCGTTCCTGACCCCAGCGCAGGGGAAACTGTTCAGACAAGCCTTTACATGTCCCTCTCCATGACAATCGTCTCCCTCCCCTCTCCCATCCCACAGGCCCACCCACGACATCCACTTTTGTCATTAGCTCAGGAGACGATGCAAGATTAGAATCTCTGCCATTATGTGCAGAGACTCAGTTTCCTGCATTTCTCCCATGGACACATATTCTTCAGCTAGGTCTGATTTGGGCCAGCGAACCTGTCTTGTTAATGATTTGGCCAGCCATGAGAATCTGAAGGGAAATGGCGGAGAGGGAGTCTCTCTCTGCCCCCAACAGCCCCTATCTGGGTTGGTCCCTCAAACCTGGCCTGGGGCAGCCCATTCCCCGGCGCCCTCTGCCGGGGCATCCAAGTGCAGGCTCAGCACGCGCCCCACCCCTCTCACCACTGCCAAGACCATCGTCCTCCCTTTGGATTCCTGGGCAGGACAGGGACCTGGGTGTGGGAGGCCACCTGATTGCTGGTCTGGCACACCGCTTCCCGGGCTGCTTCCTCCTCTGACGGGGCCTAGCACACGCCCCAGGAAACTTGGCAGACTTCCCCAGGACTATACCCTCTGGAACTTGTCCCCTCAGAAGGGGCCTGGCCCAGGTGTCAGGTTCAGCTGTTTGGCCAGACTGCTTTGGAGAAAGCAGACAAGCCGAGCCAGGCATGCAGTGGCCCTGGGCATGACACCGGAGACCTCAGGCAGAGGGCCTCATGGGTGTCCTCCATCTCGGATTTCTCCCCAGAACCATGGCCTGGGCACTAGGAAGGCGAGGCCTTCCCGACGCCAGAGACGAGGCTGGGAACTGTCCCCGGAAGAGTTGCCCAGTGTGGCATAGGCTGCCAAAGGCCTCTGGGCTGCTGGAGCCGCACTTCCTGCTTTGCCATATGCCTGTCTCGGCACTTTTGTCTCCACAGAGCCTTTCCTCAACCTGGCTGCAGTCGTCAAGTCTAGGCGTGGGGTGAGGCCATGGCTTTGTCTTTCCAGAATGAAATGAGCCCTGGGACAAAGCAACTGGCCTAGGAAGAACCTTGAGCTCTTACCCCAGTCTGACTGTGGCCACCCTGGGCAGATCCACCCTTCCAAGGAAGTGATGTGGCCTGCAATCTCTGAGGATTTGGGGGAGGTGAGGGAGACAGCAGCTGCAGCCAAGTCAAGAAGGGCAGGGTTCCTTCAGCTGCAGCTGGTAGTTGCCAAGGGATGCCCCAGCCAGTCAGATCCTGGTGGTAGGATGGGGTCTTCACTGAGGACCCCCGAGGCCAGCCCTAGTCCCGGGTGGCCAAGCATGCATCCTTGGCCTGAGGGTCTTGAATCCAAGCCTGCATGGTTCCGAGAGCTGCCAGAGAAAGAAGGGACCATGGGATATGTAGGCGAGGTGGGTAGGGCGCCCCACCTTTCTCTCCTCAGGTCTCTGAGGGAGAGAAGAGAGAGAGAGACACAGAGAGATTCAGAGAGAGAGAAAGAGAGATCCCTGACCTCTGAATAGCTGCCTCCACTGCTGGTACCAACTCACACACCATCCCACTTCCACCTACCACTCCCACGCCCTCCCCGGGGCCAGCGTCACCACAGAGAGTCGGGTTGCTGGTCACCTCCGTGCTGTCCCTTCTGTACATGACCCTGGTGCGGGGGAAGCGGTTCCTACAAGTCATTACATGTCCCTCTGCATGACAATTTTCTTCTTCCAGTCTTGACTTCCACATGTCCTCCCCCAACATCCTCCTTTCTCATAAGCTCAGGAGAGGATGCAAGATGAGAATCTCTGCCTTTGTGTGGAGAGACTCATTTTCCTGGGTTTCTGCCATGCACTCATATTCTTCAGTTCTGTATGATTTTCTCTTGTGAACCTCTCTTGTTAACGGTTTGGCAAGCTATAAGAAACTTAAGGGAAAGGGCGGAGTGGGATTCTCTCTCTGCCCCCGACTGCCTCGAGCTGGGTCGGTCCCTCAGACCTCTTCAGGGGCAGCCCATCCCCAGGCACCCTCTCACGGGACATCCTGGGGCAGGCTAGCCGGCAACCCCACCCCACTCGCCCCTGCCACGACCCTCGTCCTCCCTCGTGAGGCCTAGGCAGGACAGGGACCCGGGTGTGAGAGGCCTCCTGATCTCACGTCTGGCACACCTGTTGCCAGGCTGCTTTCTCCTCTGACGAGACCCAGCACACGCCCCAGGAGACTTGGCGGCCATCCCCAGGGCTATGTCCTCTTGACCTTGTGCCCTCTGGAAGTGGCCTTGCCCAGGTAGGATGTTTGGCTGGTTGTCTCTCCTCCTTTGGAGAAAGCAGGTGAACCGATCCAGCCATCCTGTCGCCCTCTGCCTGGCACGTCTGCATTCAAACAGAAGGCGTCACACGTGTCCTTCATCATGTTTTTCTCCCCAGAGCCATTTCCTGGGGTACTCTTAGTGTTACGTTAGTGTTATATTTGGTTTCCGGTTACTGTCAGTTTTAGGGTTTGGTTTAGTTTTCGGGTTAGTGTTAGGTTTATATTTAGGTATATGTTTCTGGTTAGGGTTAGGTTTATGGTTCTGGTTAGGAATAGGGTCATGATTCGCGTTAATGGTATGTTTGAGTTTAGGTTAGTGTTAAGGTTAGGGTTGAGGTTAGTGTTGTGGTTGATTGCCAGGTTTGGGTTAGATTTCAGGTTAGGGTTAGGGTTCAGTTAGCATAGGGTTATCATCTCGTTAGTGTAAGTGTTAGGGTTTCTGTTACTATTGGGGTTAGGGTTACGGTTAGCATTAGGGTTATGGTTCTGTTTAGTGTTATGGTTTTGGTTTGGTACAGATTTGTTTTACATGTAGGATTAGTTTTAGAGGTTAGGGTTAGGCTTAGGGTTAGGGTCAGTGGTCAGGTTCAGTTTAGTGTTGGGGTTAGTGTTAGGGTTCGAGTTAGATTTAGGGTTACAGTTAGGTGTATTGTTAGTGTTAGTTTTTGGGTTAATGTCAGGGTCAGGGCTTGGTTTTGATATCAGTTTAGGCTTAGGGTTGTGGTTGGGTTAGGGTTCGAGTTCCGGTTCGGGTTCTTGTTAGTGTTAGAATTCAGGTTAGCGTTCAGGTTAGTGTTAGGATTTGGGTTAGGCTGAGGTTAGGGTTAATATTCAGATTAGGGTTATTATTAGGTTTCAGGTTCGAAAAATGCTGAGCTTTAGCTTTAGGTTTCTTGTTAGGGTTAGAGCTGGGTTAGGGTTAGGGTTAGGGTTGGGTTTGAGTTATGGTTAGGGTTAGGTTTAAGTTTTGGTTTCCGATTAGGGTTATGGTTAGCGTTAGGGTTCGATTTAGGTCTAGGATTAGGGTTAACGTTAGGGTTAGCGTTGGGTTTGGATTAGGGTTAGGGTTAGAATTAGGGTTAGAAATATGTTTAGACTTCAGGTTATGGTTAGGCTTAGCAATAGGATTCAGGTTAGGGTAATGTTTAGTTTTAGTGTTAGGGCTAGTGTTCCAGTCAGGGTTAGGCTTAGGGTTCAGGTTAGTGTTCTGGTTATTGTTAGGGTTAGAGTCGGGCTAAGATTAGGTTTAGGGTTAGGGTTACAGTTCAGGCTAGGATTGCTGATATGGTTACGGTAAATTTTCACGTTAAGTTTAGGGTTATCTTTAAGGTCAGGGTTGTTTTTGGGTTATGGATATGGTTAGGTTTCGAGTTCATTTTCTGGTTAGGGTTAGGGTTATGTTTTGCTTTGTTGGGACGGTTAGGATTAGGGTTACTGTCAAGGTTTAGGGTGAGGTTAGTGTTTGGATTAGGATTAGAGTTAAGGTTTGGGTTCTTGATGGTGTTAGTGTCAGAGTCAGATTCGGCTTTGTGTTTGTGGTAGTTTTAAGGTTCGGGTTAGAGTCTGGGTTAAGTTTGGGGTTCAGGTTATTGTTAGAGTTGGGGTTAGCTTTAGGCTTAGGGTTAGGGTTGGGGTTGGGGTTAGTTTTGGATAAGGGATAGGGCTTGCTTCAGGTTGGGTTTGGGTTCGAGTTAGGGTTAGGTTTAGGATTCAGATTCGGGTTACGGTTAGGGTTATTTTTCGTGTTAGACTTAGCGTTATGGTTACGGTTAGTGTTTGGGTTAGGGTTATTGTTAGGGTTAGGGTTAGGTTTTGGCTTAGAGTTCAAGTTAGGGTTATGTTTTGGTTCTGGTTAGGGTTAGGGTTAGCATTAGTTTTAGTGTTAGGGTTAGTGTTATAGTTAGCATTTGGTGTCAGTATCACGTTAGGTTTATTGTTAGGGTTCGGGTTAGCGTTTGAGTTAGTGTTAGGGTTTGGATTCGGGTTCGGGTTAGGGTTAGTGTTCACCTTAGGGTTAGGGTTAGTTTTATGGATAGGGTTGGGTTCTGGTTCGATTTAGGTCTAAGGTTCTGTTTAGGGTTAGGGTTCCAATTCGTGTTCATGTTAGGGTTAGGATTAGGCTTATTTTGAGGTTTAGGCTTAGCTTTATTTTGAGGTTTGCCTTCTGATTAGGGTAAGGTTTAGGTTTCGGGTCAGGATATGATTAGCTTTATGTTTAGCGTCGGATTAGGCTTCCGGTTAGGGTTAAATTTGGGACCCGATTTAGGGTTTTGGTTAGGGTTCGGCTTATGCTTAGGGTAGCTTTAAGGTTAGGGTTGGATTGGGTTATGTTTACTGTTAGTGTTCATCTTAGTGTTAGGGTTATGTTTAGTCTTAGAGTTAGTGTTCAGATTAGGGTTAGGGTTAGGGGATGGGGTAGGGTTAGGGTTAGGGTTAGGGCTAGGGCTGGGTTATGTTTAGGGCTAGGGCTAGGATTAATGTTATGGTTATTCGCAGAGTTAGATGAGGTGGTTTGTGTTTCAGTTAAGGTTAGGTTTAGCAGTAAGGATATGATTAGGAATAGGGCTGGTGTTTGTGTTAGGACTGGTTTAGGGCTACAGAAAGGGCTACGGATAGGGTTAGTGTTGGATTACATGTAGGGTTATGTTGACAGTCAGGAGTAAGTGTAGTGATAGTGTTAGTGTTATGGCAAGAGTTATCGTTAGGGCTGGGCTTAGGGCTAAGTTTAGTTATTACATTTAGAGTTAGGATTCTCTTTAGGTTTATAACTAGATTTATTTTCATGGTTTGGGACGGGGCAGGTTTTGATGTTAGGGCTAAGGGTATGATTAGGGTTAGGTCTGACGTTAGTGTCGTGTGTGCCTTAAGGTGAGGACAACGGAAACTGTAGGAATAGTCGTAGGGTTTTTGTTTGGGTTAACACTAGGGTAAGAGTTAGGGTAATGCTAGTGTTACGGTTACTGTTAGGGCTAGGGCTAGGACTAGGTTTTAAGTTAGGGTTAGAGTTGGCTTAGGGTTACAGTTACAGTGGGTGTGCATATGATTAGGGTTAGGGCTAGGGGGAGTTTTAGGGCTTGGAGTAGGTTTAGGGTTAGAGCTAAAGTTGGGTTAGGGTTCATGATACAAACCCCAACCCTAGCCCTAAAACTAATGTTAACATTAATCCGAACGTGAAGCCTAATTCTCATCATAGCCCTAACCTAAACCCTAACCCTAACCATAGCCTTAGACATAACCTTATCCCTAACCCTAACCCTAAATCTAAACCTACAATTACCCCTACACTAAACCTAGGGTTACCACTACCCTTACCACAACACAACTCCAACCCAAACACTAACATTAACAATAACAATAATTCAAGAATTAGCACTAAGCCTAAGCCTAGCCCTATCCCTAACACTAACCCTAGTCCTAGACTTAACCCTAACCCTGGCACAAGCCCCAGCCCTAAACCTAACCCTAACTGTAACTCTAACCCTAACACATGCCCTAGATCTAGCCCTAACTCAACCTACAGCTGAAACTAATCCTAGCCCTAGCCCTAAAACCCAGACCTTACACTAGCCATAACCCTAACTCTATGTCTAAACCTAGCCCTTGCCCAAATCTTAACCCTAACCCTAAGACTATGCTAACTCTAGTACACTAACTCTTAACATTAAGGCTAACACTAAACTTAAATTTAATCCTAACAATAACCCTAACACTAATACCACCCTAGCCCTAACCCTAACCATAACCCTCATCGTAACTCTAACCCAAACCTTATCCTTATCCCTAATCTTAAATCCAAGCCTAATGCAACCCTAAGCCCAACCCCACCCCTCCTTCTCTCTATAAAACTAACTTTAACTGTAACCAAAACCTAACCGTAACCCTATCATTAAACCTGGGAACAGGTTTGTATAGGACAGGGAATCCAGAGTAGAGCTGAGTCAAATGATGTCTAGCACCCATTCCTGGAAATAAATTCATACCCCATCTCCCTTCCTTCCAGCTAGTAAGGATCACATAATACCAAAAAAAATTTGGCACAGATTGCTGTTTGGAATCTTAAAACAAAACAGTACACAAACCCTAATCTGAAGCCTAATCCTAACCTTAACCCTAATCCTAACCAGAACCTGAACCCTAATCTTAACCCTAAACTGAATGCAGCCTTAACCCCAACCCTACTCCTCCTTCTCTCCATAAACTAACTCTAACTCTACCCAAACCCTAACCCTAACCCTAATCCAATCCGAAGCCTAAGCCTAACCGTACCCCTAACACTAATCATATGCAGAACCCTAACGCTAACGCAAACAATAATATTAACCATAACACTAAGACTAGACATCACCCACCCCTAACATTACCCCTAATTTTAACCCTAAACCTAACCCTAACTGTGATCTTGTCCCTACCCCTACTATTAACCCAAACACTTAGCCTACCCCTACCCATAGCCCTAACCCTAATCCTACTCTAATGTTACCCATAGACTTAAAATAACGCTTAACCTAGACCTAATGCCAGCCCTAACCCTAAACCTGGCTCTAGCCCAAGCCCTATCCCTAACCTTAACCCTAAACCTAACACAAACCCTAGCCCTACCCTAACCCAAACCCTAAACCTATTCCTAAGCCAACACTTACCACTACCCCAGACCCTAGTCATAGCCCTAAACCTAACCCTAACACTAACACTTAGTCTAACCCAACCGTAACTCTAACCATAATCCTGGACAGACTTCTAACACAAACTCTTGTCCTAACCCTAAGCCTATTCCTAACCAGAAGCCAAACCTAAACACTAAACATAATGATAACCATAACACTAAACTTACTCTTAAACCAACCCTAACCCTAATATCAACCCTAAGCCTAACCCAATTGCTAAGTCTAACACTAGGTTTAACCAAATTGCTAGCACTACGCATACACTAACCCTAAAGCTAGCACTAACCATAAACCTAACCCTAGCACTAGACTTAACCCTACACCTAACCATAGCACTCCACACAATCCCTAACCCTAACACAAATCCAAGCCCCAGACCTGACCCTAAACTTAGCCCTAGACATGACCATATCCCTAACCCTAACCCTAGCCCTAGGCCAAATTCTAAAACTAACCATAACTATAGACCTAGGCTTAGACCTAATAATAACCCTAACCCTTTCCATAGCCCTGGCCCTAACGCTAACTCCAACACTAGCACTATCCCTAAACTTAGTACTAACACTAAGGCTACCTTAACCATAGCCCTAAACCCAACACTAGCCCTAGTCCTAACCCTAACACTAAGCCTAGACATAAGACTAGCCTTAACACAAACCCTAGCCCTAAACCAAACACTAAGCTTAACTATAACTCTAACGCAACACTAACCTTAACCGTAGATCTAAAACTACCCCTAACCCGAACACTTCTACTAACCCACACTAACCCTAGTCCTAAACCTATCCATAAATCTAGGCCTATTGTCATCCCTAACCCTAACCCTTGCCCTAACCTGAACTCTAGCCCTAATGCTAACTCTAACACTAAACCTACCCTTAACTCTCACCATGACCCTAACCCTAACCCTGACCCTAACCCTAAGCCAAACACTAACCCAACATCTACACCTCCTACTACCCCACCCCTAAACCTAACCCAACACTAACCCTAACCCTACCCCTAACCCTACCCAAACCTAACTCTAACTTTAACCCTAACCCTAACCTGAACCTTAATTCTCACCCTAGCTCTAGGCTTAACCTTATCTTTAACCCTAACCCTAATGCAACCCTAACCCTAACACTACCCTTACCCCTCCCCTAAACCTAAACCTAACCAAACACCTACCCCTACCCCAACAATATCCGTAACACCAAGCATAACCCAACCCTAATGCTAACTCTAACACTAATCTTAGCCCAAGTTCTAATCCTAACCAAGGCCCTAGTTCTAACACTAAACATAACACTAGTCATAACTCTAAACCTAACCTTGTCCCTAGCCATAAACTTCACCATTACATGAACCGTAACCCTAACCCCAAACCTAACCATAACCATAACCCTAATCCAACCCCACCCCTATCCTTACGCCTACCTCTAATGTTAAAACTTATGCTAACTGTAACTGTACCCTGTTATGTAACCCTAAACCTAACCCTAACCCTACCACTGTGACGAACCCTAAACAAATGCGTAGCTCTAAAGCTAACCATAGCCATAAACCTAAAACTAACACTAAACCTAACCCTAACCCTCGCCATAGCCATAAACCTAACCCTGGCACTAACCCTAACCCTAACCCTTACCCTAAACCTAAATCTACTTCTAACCATTAAGCTAACTCTAACCTTGACCCAAGTCTTGAACTAACCCTAGCCTTAAACCCAGCCCCAACCCTAACCCTAATCCTTGTCCTCACCTGACCCCTAACACTGTCCCTAGCCTTAACACTAACCCTAATGTTATCCATAATCCTAAAACGAGCCCCGCCCTAGACCTAACTTTAACTCTAACCCTAACCCTAAAACTGGGCCTAAAACTTAGCCCAACCCCGAACACTAACACTAATGCAGCCCTATGCCTAGTCCTAAATCTGACACTAAACTTAACAGTAACACTGAACCTAACCCTAGTCTATGCCCTAGACCAAGCCTTAGCCATAAACTTAACCCCAGCCCTAACTCTAGCCCTAGCCCTAATGTTAATCTTAATGCAATTCCCACAGCTATCCGTATCACTACCCCTAACCTTAACTGTAACCATACCCTTATCCCTAAAATACTCTTTACCCAGACCCTAAGATTTAAAGTAACACGAATCCTAACCCAACCCTAAACCCAAAACTAACTGTAACCCTATCCCTACCTTAAGCCTAACAATAACCCAATCCCTAGTGATAACACTAACACTAATCTTAAGCATATTTATAACCTTAAACCTACCCCTACACCTAACTCTAACCCTATGCCTAACTGTAACCATAAACCTAAATCTTAGCTAACTCCTGCCCCTAAGTCTAACCCTCTCCCTAACTATAACGCTAACCCTAACACTAACTCTATGCCTACACCTGATACTACCCTGAACCTTAACATTAACACTTTAATCCAACGACAAACCTAACCTCAACACTAATCCTAGCATTAACCCTAACCCAAACCCTTGCTCTAAACCTAGCACTAACCCTAACCCTCACCCTAGCCCTAACCCTAAAGCCAGCCATAGACACAGCCTTAACCCTAACCCTAAACCTAAGACAAAACCAAACCCTAACCCTAATTTTACCCCAGACCTACCCCTAACCATAAACCTACCCTTAACCCTAACCGTGGCTCTAGAACCTAATGCCAACTCTAATAATAGCTGTAAACCTAAATCTAACCCTAACCCTAAAACTAGCCATAACCCAATCCCTACAACTACCACTGACCTTAACCCGAACACTAACCCTAAACCTATCCCTACACCTACTCCTCCACTAACCATAACCCTAATCGAAACCCTACCCCTCCATAACCATAGGCGAAACTCGAATGCAACCCTAACCCCAACCCTACCACTAACTAAAACTAACCCTAACCCTAAGCCAAACTTAACCCAAACTCCATCCCTAATAATAACACTATTCCTAACACTAGTCATAATCCTAGCCTTGGACCCAGCCCTAACCCTAAACCTAGCCCTAGCCCTAAAGTTACCCCTAACCCTAACACTAACATTAAATCTACCACTATCCTTACATGTACTGCTGTGCTAAACCTAACCTTAAGCAAAGACAAACACTAACCTTAACCCCAGTCCTAGCACTAACACAAACCCTAACCCTAAGCCTAACTCTACCCATACACCTACACCTCCCCTAATCCTAATCCAAACCCTACCCCAATTCTAAGCTTAAACCTAACACTAACGCAAGCTTAACCCCAAACATGACCCTAACGTTAACCATAAAACTAACATTAACTCTGTGCGAAACCTAACCTTAACCCTAAACCTTACCCTAACACTAATCCAAGTCCTTCACCTACACCTACTATTAACTCTAAACCTAACCCTAATCCAAACCGACCCCTAACCCCCCCACCACAACACTTACCCCTAAACCTAACGTGAACCTTAACCTAGCTCTACCCCTAATGCTACCCGTAATGTTAACCCTAACCCATTCGTACCCCTTCCTTAATCCTAGCCATAGCCCTAAACATAAAACCAACAACAGCCCTAGCCCTAAACCTGACCTAGCAATAACCGTAGCCCTAAACCTGACACTAAACCTAGCACTAACCATAGTCCTACCCTAACCATTGCACTAACACTCCATTGTCACCCTGAGCTGTAACTCTCACCCTAACCCAACCCCAACCTAACCTCAACCCTAAACCTAACCCTAACCCTAGCACTATCGCTCACAGTAACAATAACCCTAGCCGTAACTCTAACCCAAGCACTAACCCCATCTGTAACATTAATGTTAACCATTGCCCTAGATCTAACACTAAATGAGCCCTACGCATGAAATTAACCATAGTCCTAGTCCTAAACCTAAACCCAGGCCTAGCCTTAGCCCTAAATCTAGACCTATCCTTAACCCTAACCATGGCCCTGACCTTAACCCTAACATTAACACTATCCATAACCCTAGCACAAACACTAATGCTAACCCTGAACCTAACCAAACAGTAAAAAGCCATCTCCATTCCCCACTATAGACCCATCTCCATACCCCTAACACTAACCCTACCCTTAACCCTAAAACTATCCCTAACCGTGACCCTGCACTACACCTAACCATAAACCAAATCCTTACCCTACCATAACTCCTAATCTTACCTTAATTCTAGCCCTAGCCCTACCCTCACGCTAATGCTAGTCCTAACACTAAGCTTAACCCTATCCCTAAACCTAGCCCTACCTTTAAGACTAACACGAGTCCTAAACCGAACACAAACCCTAACACTACCCTATGCCAAACTCTACCCTTACACCTGACTCTAACCCTAACCATATCCTTAACACTAACCCTCAACACGAGCCCTAACCCAACACAAATCCTAGCCCTAGATGTGACCCTAAACTTAGCCCTAACCCTAGCTATAACTCGAACCCTAACACTAACCCTAGCTCTAACCTTAACTCTAATCATATATCTAGACCTAGTCCAGCATTAACACTAACCCTAACCGTGTCCATAGCCCTGGCTCTAACCGTAACCCTAACACTAGCCCTATCACTAACCCTAACCCTAAAACAACCCTTAACCTAATCTTAACCATTTCTAACCCCAACCCTACCCATTCCCCTAAGCCTAACATTAACCCTAACTCTAACTCAGCCCTAGGCTAACCTTGACCCTAACGTTTACCCTAGTCTAAGCCACAGCCCTAAACTTAGTTTGATCACTAACACTAACCGTAACTCTGTCCCTAACAAAACCCGAGCCCCAGCAATTGCCCTAGCCCTGTCCCTAAACTAAACTTACCTATAACAATAACTCTACCGTTAAAAGTAAAACTAACCCTAGCACTAGGACTAACCCTAAACCTAAAACTTATCCTAACTCTAACTCTAGCTCTAGGCCTAAACCCAACCCTAGCCTAGAGGTGACCCTAATGCTAACACTAACCATCACCCAACACTAATCATAACCCAACACTAACCCTACCACTAATGTTAACTCTGCCATAATCCTAGCCTTAACCCTAATGCCAACACTAGCCCATGTCCAATCCCTAACCTTAACCCTAGTCCTAATACTACTCCTAACCATGATACTAGCCCTAAACCTGATACTAAGCCTAAGTCTATAGGTAACCGAAACTCTAACCCTAAATATAACACTAACCTAACACTAACGCTAGCTGTAGCCCTAAAATTGCCCCGACCCATAATGCAAACCATAGCCTTAATCCTAGCCCTACTCTTAACCCTTCTCCTAATGCTAGGCCCAACCCTAGCCCTCAGCATAATCCTAGCCCTAAGCCTAACTCTAGTCCTAACGCTAACACTCATGCTACAACCAGACCTAACACTCATCGTAATGTTAACCCGAACCCAACCCTCGCCCTACCCCTAAGCCTACCACTCCTCTAACTCTAACCCTAACCCAACTCTTACCACTATACTAGACTGAATCCTAACTTAACCATTAACCTACTCCTACCTCTACCTTTAACTGAAAACCGAAACAATCCCTAACCATAACCATAACATTAATCCTAACCCTAGCCTTTATCCTAAGCATAGCCCTAGCCCTAATACTATCCCTAACTTAGTCGTAACCCTAATGATAGCCCTAGCTCTAGCTCTAGTCTTAACCCTAGCCCAAAACTAACCCTAACCCTACAGTAATCCTAACCCTTGCCCTAAACCTAACCCTAAACCGAAGACCAGCCCTAGCCCTAATCCTAACTGTAGCACTAACTCTAGACCTAACCCTAACTGTAGCTATAAACCTAACCCAAACCCTAAGCTTAAACCTAAGGCTAATCCAAGGCCTAAACCTAGCCCTAACACTAACCCTTCTCCTAACAGTAACCTTAATGCTAGACCTCCCTGTAAATCTAGCACTAAATCTAAACCTAACACAACCATAACCTGAACCATAACCATAGATCTAACACTAACCCTAGCCCTAACTCTAACCCTACCCTAAACCTACTGTAACTCTAACACTTCCCCTAAACATAAACCTAAAAGTAGCTCTAGTACTAACCCTAAACCTAACCCTGACCCTAAACCTTGCCATAGACCTAAGGCTAACCCAAACCCTAGACAGAGACCTGAGCCTAACCCAAGACCTACCTCTAACCATAACCGTAACTGTAACCATAAAACTAACCATAACCCTAGCCATAGGCTTAACTTCTACCCTAGCTGTAGACCTGACACTAACCACAACCCTAACGGTAACTCTAACCCAACAGTAGCCATAAACCTAATGCTAACCATGACCTAATCATAGACCTAGCCCTAACCCCAACACAAGCCCTAGTCCTAACCCTAACCCAAACCACGGATATAAATCTACCTCTAAACATAAGCCTAACCCTAAACATAGCCTTAATCCTAACCCTCACCCTAACCCTAAGCCTAACCCTAACCCATACTGTAACCCCAACAGTAACCCTAGACCTAGCCCTAGAACTAACACTAATCCTAACCTTATCCCTAGACCTAGTGCTAACCTTAACCCTACCCCTACTCCTATGTCTAACACTAGCCTTAACACTAATGCTAACCCTAACCCTAAGCCTAAATCTAGCCATAACCCTAGCCCTAGCTTTAACCTTAATGCTAACACTAAGAGTAGCCCTAACCCAAATCCTAACCCTACACCAACCATAACCCTAACTCTAACCCAACTCTAACCTTACCCCTAACTCTACCACTACTCCTACCCTTCACCTTAACACTTACATTATTTTTTCGCCCAAAGCCACAGTAGATAGTTGTATGTTATAGCTGCACATCCTTCTAGTTGCTGTATATGGGACGCAGCCTCTGCATGGCCGTAAATGCAGTGTGTTGGTGTGCACCTGGGATACAAAGCTGGGTCGCCAACAGCGGATCCCGCGCACTTAACCGCTAAGACATGGGGCCGAACCCACGGTTACCCTAAATATAAACCTAACCTTACACATAACCCTAAAGTTAACCCCGACCCTACCCATAACCCAAACTCTTATGCACGCAACTTTAAACCTAACACTAACCCTAATCCTAGCCATAGCCATAAGCTTAAAGCCAGCCCCAGCCCTAACCCTAACCAGCATCCTAGCACTAAACCTAGCCCTAACGCTAACCATAGCCATAAACCTAACTGAACTCTAACCCTAAACCTAAGCCTTTCCCAAAACCTAATCCTAATGCTAACCATACACCTGACCCTCACCCAAACACTAAACCTAGCCCAAGAGTAACCCTAACCCTAACCCTAGCCCTAGCCTTAAGCCTAACACTAAGACTAACCAGAACTCTGTTCCTAAACCAACCCCAAGCCCTAACAGCAACCCTATCCCCAACCCCAACCAAAACTGCTACCCATATCCCAAACCTAAGCCTAAAACAACCCTAAGCCTAAACCTAGGCCTATGCCAAATCCTAACCTTAAGTGTAACATTAACCTTAACACTTGTTGTAGACCTAATTCTAACCCAGCCCTAAACTGGACCCTTACACTAGCCCTAAGACTAACCCTAACCACAGACTATCACAAGCCCTAAGTGTAACCCCAGTCCTAATCCGAACCCTGGACCTACCCCTAAACTTATCCCTAACCGTAGCCACAACAGTAATGTTAATCCTAACCCTAACCATGACCCTAAACCGATCTCTCCCATTCCCCACCAAGAGCCCAACCGTTAAGCCTAAACCTAACAGTACCCCTGCCACTAAGTCTAAAACAAACCCTGACCCTAAACTGAACCATGATCCTAGCCATAGCCCTAAACATAATGCTAGAGCTAGACCTAACTCTAACCCTAACCCTAGCCCTAACCTGAACCATGGAACTAACCCTAATGCTCAATCTAGCCCTAGCCATAACACTAACACTAAACCGAACTGTATCCCAAAACCAACACCTAACACTATGTGTAACCCTAACCCTAAACAGAATATTAATCCTAAGGCTAACCAAAATCCTTTCCATAAACCTAACCCTAACCCTAGACCTAGCGCTATCACTAACATAACCTTAAAGCTAACAGGAATCCTAACGCTAATCTGTAACCTAACCCTAAGCATAGCACAGAGTTAATCCTAATCCTGATTTTAACCCTCACTCTAACCCTAAAACTGATCCTAACCCATAAGCCTAACCCTAAACCTCACCGAACCAGAACCCAAACACGAACCCAAACCCTTACCCGAACACAAACCTGAATCTGAACACTAACAAGAACCTTAACCTTGACCCCAACACTAGGACTAACCCTAAACATAAACTTAACCTTAACCATAGCCCTCAACCTAACTCTAACCCTAACCCTAATGCTAGCCCTAGACCTAGACCTAGACCAAGCCCTAAACATAACTGCAAACTTAAGGCTAACCCTAGCCAGAACAGTAGGCCTAGACTTAGCTCTAGACCTAACACTAGCCCTAGACTAGCCCTAACTCTAAGTCTAGAGCTAACAGTAGCCCTAGCCCTAAACCTAGCCCTAAACCTAATCCTAAACCTAGCCCTGGACATAACCCCAGCCATAAAGCTTACCCTAACCCTAACCATAACACTAAACTTAGCCATAAGCCTAGCCCTAGCTGTAACCCTAACTCTAACCCTCACCCTCACACTAACCCTAGCCCTAACCCTAACACTAACCCTAGCCCTAAACCGTTACTAAACCTAACCCTAATAATAGCCCCAACCCACACCCTAGACCTATCCGTAACCGTGGCAATAACCCTAAACGTAGCCCTCACCCTAGCCTTACCCCTAAACCTAAACATAGCCCTAGACCTAACCCTACCTGCAAGCCTAACACTAGCCATAATGCTAACCCTATCCCTAGGGTTAATAAGCCTAGTGCTAAACCTAACCCTAGCCTTAGACCCAGCCCTAGCCCTAACCCTAACCCTAGCCCTATCCCTAACCTTCACCCTAACCAAAACTCTAAACCTAATGCTAACACTAACCCTAACCCACACACAATTGGTTTGATTTCAACATATGTGAAAGTTGTCACACACAATAGGTGTGATGTCATACATAAAAATGTGAATTATATCACAAAAAATGTGAATGGTGGCACACATATCAATGGGTGTGTTTTCACACACAAATGTGAGTCTTGTCACACATACACCATTGGTGTGATGTCACACACACATTGAGTGATGTCACACACACAATGTGTGTGAAGACACACACCAACCTGGTGAAGTCACAGACAACGGGGGTGGTGTCTCTTAGGAAAATGAGTGTGAATTCACATATAATGAGAGTTACACAATACACACGTGGGATTTAAGTCAGAGTAAAATGTGAGAGATTTCACAGACACCTAGGTGATATTTCGTACATGAGTGGATGTCACATCACACTGAACAATATGACTGCCGTCACATGCAATGGGAGTGATATCAATTTGTGAGATGTGACTGGCTATCCTAGTGTTACCACAATTAAGGTTTGTGATGTCCAAAAAAGGGAGTGATGTCACACATAACAATTGCAGTGATGTCGCACACAAAATGTGAATGATGTCGCAAGCACAACGTTGGAGTGCTGTCAAACACACTATCAGAGTGATGCCACACTCAATTGGTGTGATGTCATACATAATACTGGGAGTGACAACAACATAACTACAGTTGGGATATCCTATCCTAATTAAGTTTGGTGAAACACAAAATTGATATGATGTTACACAAGATGAGGATGTTGTCACACACACAAGTGGTGTGGTGTCACACATAACCGTGTGTCATGTCACGCATAACAATGGGAGTGATATCCCATGCACACAGTGGGATTGATGTCACACTATAAAAGGTGAGTTGTGTCAAAAGGGACACGATGATGTCACACATTTCAGTGAGAGTGTTGTCACACAATTCATATGATGTCACACAGAAACAGGTGAGTAATACAGCAGAGGACTCGTGATTGACATCACACATGTGTGTCAATGATGTGACACTATTGGTGTGATGTCATAAAAACAACGGGAATGTTGTCTCAAATAACAGAGACATGTCACTTCAAATATATGAGTGATGTCACAGAAACACCATGAGAGTGATGGCACAACAGTAGTAGAGTGATGTCCTCAAGAATTAGTGTGACGTCACACAGAATATTAGGAGGAACATCACACGTAACAATAGCGATTTCATGTGCTAAATTGCATTCATGTCACACGAATTGGTGTGATGTCAACATCTGAGTATGTTGTCACGCTCATAATACGTGTGATGTCATACATAAAAAGTGTCTTGTCTTATGTCACAAAAAAGTGAATGGTGTCAAACATATCATTGAATATGTTTTCAATCACAAATGTGAGCCCTGTCACAAGTACACCATTGGTGTGATGTCAGACACACAATGTGTGTGAAGGCTCACACCGACCTGGTGATGTCACAGACAACGGGAGTGGTGTCTCTAAGGAAAATGAGTGAATATTCACACATAACAATGAGAGTTAGACAAAACACACCAGTGCGATATGTCAGAGTAAAATGTGAGAGATTTCACAGAAACCTGGAAGTGACCTCATACATAACAGTGGGTGTCACATCACAGTTAAGAATATGACTGTCATCACACACAATGGGAGTGATATTACACAATTTGAGAGATGTGACCATCTATCCTATTGTTAGCACACTCATGTTGTGTGATGTCCCAAAATGGGTGTGATGTCCCATATAACGATTGGAATAATGTCACACACAAAATGTGAACCACGTCACACTCAATTGGAATGATGTCAACACTATCAGAGTGATGCCACAATCAATTGGTATGATGTCATTCATAATACTGGGAGTGACACCACACATAATAATGGTTGATATAGCATACGGGAATTAAGGTTAATGTCACACAAATGTTGTGGTGTGACACACAATGAGGATGTTGTCACACTCAAACAATTGATGTGATGTCACCAAGAAGCATGTGGTCACGCCACACAAAATAGTGGGATTGATATCACATTCACACAATGGGAGTGATGTCACCCTTTAAAATGTGAATTATGTCACTAAGGACATGTCACTGATGTCACACATAGCGGGTGTAATGTCACACTATTGATGTGATGTCACACATAATGAGACTGAAGTCACACATAAACATGTGAGTAATATCACAAAGGACATGTGACTGATGTCACACATATGCGGGAGTGATGTCACACTGTTGGTCTGATGTCATACAACACAACAGGCGTGATATCACACATAACAGAAAGATGTCACCCAAGATATATGAGTGAAGTCACAGAAACACCATGGAAGTGGTGTCACAACACTAGTAGAGTGATGTCCTCGAGAATTAATGTGACAACACACAGAATATTGGGTGTGACATGACACTTAACAATAGCCATTTCTTATGGTAAATTCGAGTGATATCTCACACAATCGGTGTGATTTCGACACGTGAATGTTGTCATACACACAATAGGTGTGATGTTCTACATAAAAATGTGAATTATGTCACAAAAATGTGAATGGTGTCAGACATATCAATGTGTGTGTTTTCACACACAAATGTGAGCACTATCACACGTACACCATTGGTGTGATGTCATACAGACATTGAGTGAGGTCAGACACACAAAGTGTGTGAAAGCACACACCAAGCTGGTGCTGTCATGGATATTTGGAGTGGTATCTCTAAGGAAAATGAGTGTGAATTCATACATAACAATGAGAGTTACATAAAACACACAGTAGGGATATAAGTCAGAGTAAAATGCGTGAGACTTCACAGAAATCTGGGAGTGATTTCATACAAAACTGTGGATGTCATATCAAAGTTAACAATATGACTGCTCTCACACAACGGGAGTGATATCACACAATTTGAGAGATGTGAGAGGCTAACCTAGTTTTATCCTGCTCAAAGTGTGTGATGTTCCAAAATTGGTGTGATGACACACATAAAGATTGGAGTGATGTCAGACACAAAAAGTTAACCATGTAACACACCGTTGGAGTGATGTCAAACACTATCAGAGTGATGCCACACTCAATTGGTGTGATGTCATACATAATACTGGGAGTGACAACACACATACTAATGGTTTGATATCATATGACAAGGTTGATGTCACTTACCATTGATGAGATATGACACGCAAGGAGGATGTTGTCACACATACAAGGGGTATGATGTCACCCATAAACAAGTGTGTCACATGACGCATAACATCGGGTGTGATATCACGTGAACACAATGGGTGGGATGTTACAAGTTACATGTCACTGATCTCACAGATAGCAGTGGGAGTGCTGTCACACATAAATATATGAGTAATCTCACTAAGGACACATGACTGATATCACAAATATGCTGTTAATAGTCTACACTCAGGTTTCTATCCAATGTATTGAAAGAGCACTTCTGCTGAACTCAGCTTGCCAATAGCTGTAGGGAACACACTCTAATGAGACATTTTATACTTTTCACTACAACTGGTACAGCTTATCTGTAACATCCATTCAATGAAAGTACAGTGTGAAGAAAAACTCCTTTTTTTATCTCTTTATTATTGTCTTGAAAAGTCCCTTTTCAAAGGTTGCAGTTTGCGTCTTTCATTCAGGCTTTCTCTCACATGGAACGAAAGAATGTGCTAGTTGAGCTTGGTTTGCCAGTAGCTGTTAGGGAGCATCTTCCTATGAGAGGGCTTAAACTTTTCACTACACAAGGAAGAGAATATCTCTAATATGTATTTATGAAAAACACAGTGTGGAGAAAAACTCTTGCTTGTACCTGTTTAACATCTGCACTGAAAAGTACTTTTTCAAACATTGCAGCTCACGACATTTACTCAGGCTCTCTCTCACATTATAGGAGAGAATGTTCTTACTGAGCAAAGGCTGCCATTAGCTGTAAGTAAGATCTTCCCATGAGAGCTTTGATCCATTTCACTCCTGCTGGGAAAAAGTACTTATAACATCCATTGAAATAACATACACGGTGGAAAAAAACTCATTTTAGTTGTGGAGGATCATCTTGATGAGTGAACTTTTCAATCATTGATCTTCATGGCCTGCACTCAGACTTTCCCTCAAATATAATGAAAGAACACCCGTTCTGAACTCAACAGCCCTGTAGCTGTAAGTCAGCTCTACCTTGAGGGCTTTTAAACTTGTCACTACACCTGGGAGAAAGTATCTGTAACATCCATAAAATGAAAGTCAAGTGTGAAGAAAATCTCTGGCTGGTATGTCTATAGGATCCTCCTGCAAATTGCCTTTTCCATCATTGTAGTTAACGACCGTCACTCTGGCTCTCTCTCCTATGTAATGCAAGAAACTACTTGCTGAACTCAGCTGGCAAGGCGCTTTAAGCAGGATCCTCCTCTGAGAGCTTGTAAACTTGCACTGCAGCTGCAAGAGAATATCTGTAACATCCCTTCCATGTAAGATCTCTGTGGAGGAAAACACTTCCTTTTAGCCTTTTAGGATCATATTGTAAAGTGCCTTTCATCTTTGCAGTTGATTGTATGCACTCAGGTTTCCTTCCTGATATAAAAGAAAACACCCCTGCTAAACCTACTTTGCCAGTGTCTGTTGGGAACACCATCCTAGGAGAGTTTCCATATTTCACCACAGCTCAGAAAGAAGCTGTATCACATCCATTCAATGAAAGTACACCATGAAGAAAACCTCCTCTTGTAAGCGTTTATGCTCATGTTCTTAAGGGGCTTTAACTACACTGCAGTTCAATCTGTATTCAGGGTCTCACTAGCATATCATGATGACCATTATTGCTTATCACAGCTTGCCAGTATCTGATAGTAATATCTTCATATGAGAAGATTTAAAATTTCATTACCACTGGGAGAGTATATCTATAACATCCATAAAATGAAAGTCCAGTATGTATAAAATTTCTTGCTTCTATCTGTATACGACTATCCTGATAATTGCCTTTATCAACATTGCAGTTAACCACCTTCAATCAGGACTTCTTCCCCATGTAAAGCAAGAAAGTTCTTGCTGACCTCTTCTTCCAAGTACTTTACAGGAGGATCTACCTCTGAGAGCCTTTAAACTTTCCATTGCAGTGGGGCGAGTATTACTCTAACATCCATTCCATGAACCTACTCTGTGGTGAGAAATTCTTAAAGTTAGCATTTTAGGATATGTTAAAGTGCCTTTTCCTCTTTGTCGCTCATTGCCTGCATTGAGGCTCCCTTCCCAACTGAAAGACAACTCACCATTGCTCAAACAAGTTTGAAAGTAGCTGTTAGGAACAACGTCTATGACAGCTTTCCGACTATCACTACAGGTGGTGCAGATGATCATTACCATCCATTCAATAAAAGTTGACTGTCTGTTCAGAGCAACTCCTGCTTGTAGGTGTTTAGGATCATCTTGAGAAGAGTCTTTTAATTACTGAAGTTCAATCTGCATTCGGGGTCTGAGTAGCATATTATGATGAACACTATTGATTAACACAGGTGGCCAATATCATAGGTTACATCTTCATATGTGAGGTTTTTCAGTTTCGCTGCAGCTAGAAGAGAGTATCTATAACATCCATAAAATGAAAGTCAAGTGTGGAGAAAATCTCATCCTTGCATCTATATAGAATCTTCTTGCAAATTGCCATTTCCCTCTTTGCAGTTAACGACATTCACTCAGGCTCTCTCTCCCAAGACATGCAAGAAAATGTTTGCTGAACTCAGCATGCAAGTATCTCTGAGGAGGACTTTCCTCTGAGATCTATTAAACATTTCACTGCATCTGGGAGAGACTATCTCCAACATCCATTCCGTGAACATACTCTGTGTAGAAAAAGTCCTCCTTTTAGGTAGTAGGATCTTTTGGTAAATTGCCTTTTCCTCTTTGCTTTTCATTGCCTGCAATGATGTTTCCTTCACTATATAGAGACAAAACACCATTCCTCAACCAATTTTGCCAGTAGCTGTAAGGAACATCTTCGTATGAGAAATTTCATAGTATTACTACAGGTTTTGCTGATTATATTTAACATGCATTCCATTCAAGTTGAATCTTCAGAGAAACTCCTGATAGTAGCTGTTTAGGATCATCTTGAGAAGAGATATTTAATACAATACAGTTCAATCCACTTTCAGGCTCTCATGAGCATATCATGACAAACATTATAGCTTAACACATGTGGCCTATATCTGTAAGTAACATCTTCATCTGAGATGTTTTAAAATTTCGGTACAGCAGGGAGAGGGTATCTATAACATCCATAAAATGAAAGTGAAATATGCAGGAAATCTGTGGCTTGTCTCTTTATGAGATCAGCCTGCATATTGCCTTTAGATCACTGCAGTTAACTACCTTCGCTCAGGCTCTCTATCCCATGTAATGCAAGAAAATGTTTCTTAACTCACCTTGCAGGAATCTTTAAAGACGATCTTCCTCTGAGAGCTTGTAAACTTTTCACTGCAGCTAGGAGAATCTATTCATTACATCCATTCCATGTAAGTACTCTGTGGAGGAAAACACTTGCTTTTAACTTCTTTGGATCATATTGTCAATTGCATTCTCATCTTTGAATTTCATTGCTTGCCCTCAGGCTTCCTTCTCGATGTAAAGAAAAAACACCACTGCTAAACCTACTCTGCCAGTAGCCATTAGGAACACCTTCTCATGAGAGTTTATACTTTTCACCACAGCTCAGAAAAAAGCTCTGTCACATCCATTTAATGAAAGTACACCGTGAAGATAACTTCTGCTTATAACTGTTTAGGGTCATCTTCATAAGTGACTTCAAATACACTGCAGTTCAATCTGCGTTCAGGGTCTCACTAGCATGTCATGACGAACACTATTGCTCAACACAGGTGACGAACATCTGTTAGTAACATCCTCATTGGAGAGGTTTTAAAATTTCAGTACGGCTGGGAGACAATATATGTAACATCCATAAAATGAAATTCCACGTTGGAGACAATCTCTTGTTTATATCTGTGTAGGATTATCCTAAAAATTGCCTTTTACATCATTGCTGTTAACGACCTACACATAGGGATTCTCTCCTTATAATACCAGAAAGTCCTTTCTGAACTTGCTTGCAAGTATCTTTAAAGAGCATCTTCCTCTGAGAGCTTTTAAACTTTCCATTGTAGCTGGTTGAGAATATCTATAACATCCATTCCATGAACATAATGTGTGGTGGAAAAGTCTTCCTTTTAGTTTTTCGGATCACATAGTAAAGTGCCTTTTCCTCTTTGTAGTTCATGTCCTGCACTGAGGCTTCCTTCCCACATGAATGACAAAATAACACTGTTCAACGAAGTTGACCAGTAACTCTTTGAAACACTCCTAGGAGAGCTTGCAAACTATCACTACATGTGGTGCAGATTATCATTACCCTACGTTCAATGAAAGCGGACTCTTCAGAGAAACTCTGCTTACAGCTGTTTGGGATCATCTTGAGAAGAGACATTGACTACACTGCAGTTCAGTCTGCCTTCAGGTTCTCAGTAACGTATCATGATGAACATTATTGCTTATCACAGTTGGCCAATATCTGTAAGTAACATCTTCATATGAGTGGTTTTCAAATGTCAGTAAGCTGGCAAAGGGTCTCTATAACATCCATCAATAGAAATTCAGGTGTGGAGAAAATCTTTTGCGTGTATCTGTACAGGACTATTCTGAAAATTGCCTCTCCCAACATTGCTGTTAACGACATTTACTTAAGAATTTTCTCCCTGGCGCCTGCCCGGTGGTGCAAACAGTTTCGTGTGCACGATCCACATTGGTGGACTGGGGTTTTCAGTTTCCCAAGCCTGGGCACACCAACGCACTGCTTGCTAGGACATGCTGTGGTGGCGTCCCATATAAAGTAGAGGAAGATGGGCACAGATGTTAGCTCAGGGCCAAACTTCCTCAGCAAAAAAGAGGAGGATCAGCATCGGATGTTACCTCAGGGCTTATCTTCCTCACAAAAAAAAAAAAGAATTCTCTCCCATGTAATGCCAGCAAGTTCTAGCTTAATTCTGCTTGCGAGTACGTTTAAGGAGCATCTACACCTGAGAGCTTTTAAAATTTCCACTGCAGCTGGGAGAGAATATCTATAGTATCCATCTAATGAACATATTCTGTGGAGAAAAACTTTTCCATTTAGTTTTTGACGGTCATAATGGAAAGAGTCTTTTCTTCCTTTTGGTTCGTTGCCTGCACTGAGGCTGCCTTCTCAATGGAAAGACAAAATACCACTGCTCAGGCACTTTTGCCAGTAACAACTAAGGAAATAACTTCGTGCCCTGTCTCTCTTCTTTCCAGCAAATGAGGTCCACCATTCTTAACCAGGTTGGAGACATATTGCCATTTCAGGCTTTGAGAAGGAATATCACATTCCTTTGAGAAGGCAATTTCTGATCCCGGGTTCTAAGTAGAACTCTAGGTACAAGTTAGTAATTGAATTTTAATGATTACTGGAACTTAGCTGAACTATGTATAACACCCATCGTTGGAAATAACTTCATGCCCACTATCTCTTTCTTCCATCTCGTAAAGATCAGAAACCTAAAATAGGTATATAACAGAATGCAGTTTCAGGCCTTGAGATTGAATCTCATATTCTTTTGAGAGGGCACTTTCTGACCCAGGCTTGTATGCAAATGTCTAGAAACGACTTTTTATATGAGCGGCAATCATTAAGACAGCTGAGCTAATCTATGGTTAACACCCATTTCAGGAAATATCTTCATGCCCAATCTCTCTTCCTTCCAGCTCTGAAGGTTTACATTCCTAAAACAGGTTTTGAATATATTGCTGTTTCAAGCCTTAGGAGGGAATATCACATTCCTTTGAGAATGCAATTTCTCGTCCCAGTATGTAAGTAGATGTCAAGGAACAAGTTAGTATTTGAGTGGCAATCATCACTACAGCTGAGCTCATCTGTATAAAATACCCATCCCTGGAAGTATCTTTGTGCTCACTCACTCTTCCTTTCAGCTCGTGAGAATCACCTTCCTAAACCAGGTTTAGAACATAATGCTATTTTGGTCGTTGAGAGCAAATCTCACATTCCTCTGTGAAGACACTTACTGATAACTTCTTGTAAGTAGATGTCTAGGAACAAGTTTATATTGGAGCATCAATCAGTACTACAGCTGAATAAAATGATTTATAATACACATTCCTCAAAATAACTTCATGTAAAAACTCTCGTCCTTCTAGCACTAAGCATCACTAAACTAAACCAGTTTTGGACCATATTGCCTTGTTGGGCCCTGAGAAGGAGTCTCGCATTCCTTTGAGAAGGCACTTTCTGATCCCAGAGTGGAAGTAGATGTTTAAGAACAATTTGTATATGAGTGGCAAGCGTTATGACAGCTGAGCTAAGCTGTATATAATACCCATTCCTGAAAATAACTTTGTGCCTCATCTCTCTTCCTTCCAACTCATAAGGATCACAAAGCTAAACCAGGTTTGGAACATATTGCCATGTCACTCCTTGAGATGGAATCTCATATTTCTTTGAGAAGGCACATTCTTATCATGTCCAGAATGTTGATGTCTGGGATTAAGTATGTATATGAGTGTTAATCATTACTAGATCTGAGCTCAACTGTCTATAACAACCATTCCTGGTAATACTTTTTGCCTCATATCTCCTCCTTCAATCTCATAAGGATCACAAATATAAACCAAGTTTCATG
The DNA here is from genome assembly GCF_020826845.1 of Diceros bicornis minor. Taxonomy (NCBI): domain Eukaryota; kingdom Metazoa; phylum Chordata; class Mammalia; order Perissodactyla; family Rhinocerotidae; genus Diceros; species Diceros bicornis. The sequence continues at coordinate 881,876 of NW_026691791.1, forward strand.
CATCATGCCATTTCAGGCCTTGAGAATGAATCTCACACTACTTTGAAGGCACTTTCTGATCCTTGCTTCTAAGTAGATGTCCAGGACAAGATTCTATATAAGTGGCAATCGTTACTACAACTGAACTATTCTTTGAATAACACCCAATCCTGAAAATAACTTCATGCCAAATCTATCCTCCTTCCAGCTCGTAATGAAGACCTTCCTCAACCAAGTTGGGAACATATTGCCATTTCAGACCTTGAGAAGAAATCTCACATTCCTTTGAGACAGCAGTTTCTGATCACAGCCTGCACGTAGACGTCTAGGATCAAGTTTGTGTGTGACTGGCAATCACTAATAGAACTGTGCTTCTCTCTTCCTTCCATCTCGTAAAGATCACAAACCTCAATCAGGTTTGGAACATAATGCCATTTCAGGCCCTTGAGAACAAATCTCACACTCCTTTGAGAAAGCACTTTCTGATCCCGGCTTGTAAGTAAATGTCTAGTAACGAGTCTCTAAATGCGTGGAAATCATTACTACAGCTGAGCTAAACTATGTATAAGAACCATTCCTCAAAACAACTTCCTACCCCATCTCTCTTCCTTCCAGCTCTAAAGGATTACATTCCTAAGCAAGGTTTTGAATGTAATACCATGTCGGGCCTTGAGAAGGATTCTCACTTTACCTTGAGAAGGAACTTTCTGATCCCAGCTTCTAAGTAGATCCCTAGAAACAAGTTTGTATATGAGTGGAATCATTACTACAACTGAGCTGAACTATGAATAACACATATTCCTGAAAATAATTCTTGCCGGTCTCTCTTCCTTCCAGATCATAAGGCCCACCTTCTTCAACCACGTTTGGAACATATTGCCATTTCCGGCCTTGAGAAGGAATCTCATATTCCTTTAAGAAGGCACTTTCTGATCACTGCTTCTAAGTATATGTCCAGGAACAAGCTTCTATATAAGTGGCAATCGTTAGTACAACTGAGCTAGTCTATGAATAACATCAATTCCTGGAAAAAAACTTCATGCTCAATCTCTCTTACTTCCAGCTCGTAAGTACCACCTTCCTTGCCAAGTTTGGAACATATTGCTCAGGACTTCAGAAGGAATATCACATTCCTTTAAGAAGTCACTTTCTGATCCTGGGGTGATGTAGATGTCTAGGAACAAGTTTGTATATGAATGGCAATCATTACTACACCTGAGTTAATCTATGTAGAAAACTCATTCATGGAAATATCATTGTGCCCAATCTCTCTTCCTTCCATCCAATAAGGATCACAAACCTAAGCCAGGTTGGGGACATATTGCGGTTTGGGGCCCTGAGAAGGAATGTCACATTCCTTTGTGAAGGACCTTTGTGTTCCCGAACTGTATGTAGCTTTCTATGAACAAGTTTGCATATGAGTGGCAATCATGATGACAGGAGCTAAAGTATGTATAACAGCCATTCCTGGAAATAACTTCATGCCCAAACTTTCTTCATTCTGGATCGTAAGGACCACCTTAGTCAACCAGGTTTGGAACATAGTGCCTTCTCAGGCCTTTAGATGGAATCTCACATTCTTTTGAGAACACCCTCTCTGATACCAGCTTCTAAGTAGACATCTAGGAACAAGTTTGTATAGGCGTGACTGTCATTACTACAGCTGACAAACTTGGTATAACACCCATTCCTGGAAATCACTTTGTGCCTAGTCTCTCTTCTTTCCATCTCGTAAGGATCACAAACCTAAACCTGATTTGGACCATAATGCCATTTCAGTCCTTAAGAAGGAGTCTCACATTGCTTTCAGAAGAAATGTTCTGATCCTGGCTTTTACGTAGATTTCTAGGAACAAGTTTGTATATGATTGGCAATCATTACTACAGTTGAGGTGAACTTCACATAACACCCATTCCTGGAAGTAACTTTGTGCCTAATCTCTCTTCCTTCCATCTCATAAAGATCACAAACCTAAATCAGATTTCGAAGATACTGTCATTTCGCACCTGGACAACAAAACTCACATTCCCTTGAGAAGGCTCTTTCTAATCCTGGCTTCTAAGTAGATGTCTAGGATAACGTTGCTATATGAGTTTCAATCATTAGTAGAGGTGAGTTTTATTTTGTATAACACCCATTCCTGGAAATAACTTTGTGCCTTATCTCTCTTACTTCAATCACGTAAGGATCACAAGCCAAAACGAAGTTTGGTAAATAATGCCAATTTGGCCATTGAGAACGAATCTCACATTTCTTTGAGAAGACAATTTCTGATCCTGGCTTGTAAGTAAATGTCTAGGAGCAAGTTTGAATGTGAGTGGCAATCATTACTACAGCATAGATGAAATATATATCACCTATTCTTGAAAATAACTTGGTGCCCAATCTCTCTTCCTTCCAGCTCGTAAGCATCACCAACCTAAATGTTTTGGAACATATTGGCATTCGGACCCTGAGTAGGTATCTCACTTTCCTATGAGAAGGCACTTTCTAATCCCAGCCTATATGTACATATGCAGGAACAAGTTTGTAAATGAGTGACAATCATTATTAAAGTGGAGTTAAAAGGTGTATAACACCTAATCCCTGAAACAACTTTTTGTGTAATCATTTTTCCTCCCATGTTGTAAGGATCGCTTTGCTCACCCAGGAACATAACTTGGAAAATAATGCCATTTCTGGACCTGAGAATTACTCTTAAATTCCTTTGAGAAGGAAATTTCTGATGCAGGCTTCTAAGTAGAAGTCCATGAGCAAGTTTGTATATGAGTGGCAATCTTCCTACACCTTAGCAAAAGTATGTGTAACGCCCATTCCTGGAAATAAATTTGTGCCTAACCTCTCTTCTTTCCATCTTGTAATGGTGAAAAACCTGAACCCGGATTGGAGCATAATGCCATTTTGTGCCCTGAGAACGAATCTCATACTCCTTTGATAAGGCACTTTCTGAACCCCCTTGTAAGTAACAGTCTAGGAACAAGTAGCTATATGAGTGGTAATCGTTAGTACAACTGAAATAACCTATGTATAGCACCTGTTTATGGACATGACGTCATGCCCAATCTCCCTTCCTTCCAGCTGCTACAGATCTCCTTCCAAAAGCAGGCTTGTAAACAGGGTCATGTAGGGCCTTGAGGCAGGATCACTCTCAAATGCCTTGGAGAACACAATTTCTTTTCCGGGTTTGAATGTAGACGGTATGAAACACCTTGGTATCTGAGAGGCATTCATTACTACAGCTGAATTGAACTATGTATTACAACCATTCCTGATAGTAACTTCATGCCCAATCTGTCTTCCTTCCAGCTCCCAAGGATCGCCTTCCCAAAGCAGATTTTGCACAGGGCCATGTAGGGCCTTGAGAGAGAATCTCATGCACATGCCTTAGAGAAGGAATTTTCTTATCCCGGTTTGTAAGTAGATGGTAAGACACATCTTTCTATCTGAGGGGCATCACTACTACAGCTGAGTTAAACTATGGATAACGCCAGTTCCTGGAACGAAGTTCAGGCCCAATAACCCTTCCTTACGTTACATGAGGATCGCCTTCCCAAGGAAGGTATGGAATGAGGACCATGTACTGCCTTGAGACAATCTCATTCACAAGCCATAGAAAGCACACTTAATGATAGCAGATTCTAAGTAGATGGTTAGGAACATGTTTGTATCTGAGTGGCAAGAATTCCTACAGCTGAGCTAAAGTAAGTATAACACCCATTCCTGGAAATGACTTAGTACCCAATCTCCCTTCCTTCCAGCTCCTAAGGATCTCCTTCTCAAAGCAGGTTTGGAAACACGACTGTGTATTGTCTTGTGACAGCATCTCACTCATAAGCCATTGAGAGCGTGTTTTCTCATACTACATTCTAAGCAGATGGCTAGAAGCATGTTTGCATCTGAATGGCAGGCATTACTACAGCTGAGCTAAACTAAGTATAATTCCCATTCCTGGAAATTACTATGTGCCCAATCTCCCTCCTTCCAGCTCCAAAGGATCACTTTCCCAAAGCAGGTATGGAAACAGGGCCGTGTAAGTCCTTGACACATGATCACTCTCAAATGCCTTAGAGAACGGAATTTCTTATCCTGGGTTGGAAGTAGATGGTTAGAAACATCTTTGTTTGTGAGTGGCAATCATTACTACAGCTGAGTTAAACTATGTATAAGACCCATTCCTGGAATCAATTGGTGCCCAATCTCCCTTTCTCCCAGCTCCTAAAGATTGCCATCCAAAACCAGGTTGTGCACAGGGCCATGGAGGGCCTTGAGAGAGGATTTCACACACATGTCTTAGGAAGGCACTTTCTTATCTCGGCTTGTAAATAGATGGAAAGAAACATCTCTCTATCTGAATGGCAATCACTACTGAAGCTGAGTTAAACTATATCTAACACCCATTCTTGGAAAAAACATCTTGTCAGATCTCCCTTCCTTCCAGCGCATAAGGATCGCCTTGCCAAAGCAGGTTTACACAGGCCCATGAAGGGCCTTGAGAGACAATCTCACTCACATGATTTAGAGATTTATGTTTAGGGTTAGGGTTAGTGCTAGGGTTAGGGTTAGGGTTAGGGTCAGGCTTAGGTTTAGGGTTAGCTTTCGGGTTCGGGTTAGGGTTAGGGTTACTGTTAGGGTTAGTGTTAGGGTTATGGTTTGGTTCCGCTTACAGTTAGGGTCAGTGTGCAGGTTAGAGTTCAGGCTGGTTCATGGTTAGGGTTACATTTAGGATTGGCATAATGGTTAAGCTTGGGATTCTGGTTAGTGTTAGGGTCGGGTTAGGCTTTGGGTGTGGGTTAGAGTTAGGATTCAGGATTGAGTTATAGTTAGGCTTATTGTAAGTGTTACTGGTTGCTAAGAATTAGGGTTATCATTGCCTTCTCATTAGGGTTAATGTCCGGGTTATTGTTAGCGTTCAGGTTAGGGTTAGGGTTATGGTTCAGGTTAGGGTTTAGTTTAGGGTTAGGGTTAGGGTTAGGGTTGGGGTTAGGGTTAGGGTTAGGGATCTAGTTAGGTTGGAGTTAGGGTTCGTGTACTGTTTTGGTTTAGGTTTAGGGTTAGATTTAGCCTTCAAGTCAGTGTTCGGGTTAGCTTTAGTTTAAGCTTTTGTTATGGTTCAGGTTAGGGTTAGGTTTAGTGGTCTGGTTAGTGTTAAAGTTACAGTTAGTGTTAGTGTTAGGGTTAGGGTTAGGGTCGAGTCGGTCTTCAGGTTAGGGTTAGGCTTAGGGATTGGTTTACTTTACGAGTTAGGGTTAGGCTTCGAGTTAGGTTTAGAGGTATGGTTGGGTTCGTGTTTGGGTTAGTGATAGGGTTAGGGATATGGTTAGCCGTCTGGTTCGTGTTCGGATTAGATTTAGTGTTAGTGTTCTCGTTAGGGCTAGTGTTCGGGTTCGGGTTAGTGTTAACATTAGGGTTAGGTTTCAGGTTAGTATTGGGGTTAGGGTTAGGGTTAATGTTAATTTTAGGATTAAGGTTAGTATTATGGTTCGATTTCGGGTTAGAGTTAGGGTTAGGATTCATGTTACGGTAAGGGCTACGGTTTGGGTTAGCATTAAGTTTAGTTTTAGTGTTAGTATTTGGATTAGGGTTATGGTTAGGTTTCAGGTTTGGTTTAGGGTTAGCTTTAGCCTTAGGGTTCACGTTAGGGTTAAGATTACGGTTCGTTTCACTTTAGGGTTAGGAGTTGGGTTATGTATAGGGTTATGCTTAGTGTTTGGATTAATGTTACAATTAGGTTAAACTTTCGGTTTAGGGTTAGCCTTAGCTTTAGGGTTCGGGTTAGGTTAGGGTTAGGGTTGGATTTAGGGTTATGGTTCAGTGTAGTGTTAGGTTTAAGGTTAGGTTAAGGGTTAGGATTGGGTTTAGTGTTAGAGTTAGTGTTCAGGTTAGTGTTAGGTTTAGGGTTCAGCTTCAAGTTCATTTTAGGGTTGGGTTAGTGTCGGACTAGGAGTCAAGTTAGTGTTAGGGTTACGGTTCAGGTTAGGGTTTCTGATAGTGTTAGGGTTAATATTCATGTTAGGATAATGGTTAGCTCTAGGGTTAAGGTTGGGTTCTGGTTAGGGTTACATCTGTGGTTCAGGTTAGGTTTAGGGTTCAAGTTCTTGTTCGGGTTAGGGTTAGTGCTACATTTCGGGTTATGTTCAGTGTTAGGATTAGGGTTACAGTTATTGTTAGTGTTACATTTAGGGAGAGGTTAGTGTTTGGATTAGGGTTATGGTTAGGGTTCGGGTTCTGGATTGTGTTAGGGTTTCAGTTATTGTCGGGTTCTGCTTCGTGTCATAGTTAGGATTTGGGTTCGGTTTAGTTAACGGTTAGGGTGAGGGTGAGGGTTAGAGTTTGGCTTCAGGATACTATTAGGGTTGGGGTTAGGATTAGGCTTCAGTTTAGTGCTAGGTTTAGGTTTAGGGTTGGTTTGGGTTAGGGTTAGAGTTTGTTAAGGTTAGGGGTAGGACTTGGTTAGGGTTAGGGTTCAGGTTTGGGTTAGGATTAGGTTTAGTGTTAGTGTTTGGGTTAGTGTTAGGCTTCGGGTTAGCTCTAGGGTTAGGGTTAGGGTTGGGTTTAGTTACGGATAGCATTAGGGTTCAAGATTAGGTTAGGGTTAGGGTTCGTGTTAGGGTTATGGTTTGGGTTAGTGTTCGGGTTGCTGTTAGAGTTCGAGTTAGGGTTAGGCTTAGGGTTAGGGCTAGGTTTACTCTTAGGGTTTGGTTGGGTTACGGTTAGGGTTAGGGTTTGGGTTAGTGTTTGTGTCATGTTTAGGTTTCAGTTTCTGGTTAGGGTTAGGGATAGCGATAGTATTCAGGTGTGTGTTAGGGCTAGAGTTCGGTTTATGTTTGGTTTTGGGTTAGGGTTAGAGTTCGGATTAGGTTTATGTTTACCTCTAAGTTTAGGTTTCAGGTGAGGATTAAGGTTAGGGTTAAGTTTACAGTTAGGGTTTGTGTTAGGGTTAGGGTACAGGTTAGGTTTAGAGTTAGAGTAAGAGTTAGAGTAAGAGTTAGGGTTAGTTTATGATTCAATTTCAGTTTAGGCTTTGGATTAGGTTTCGTGTTAGGTAAGCGTTAGAGTTTGGGTTAGGGTTAGGTATAAGGTTAAGTTTAGTTTTAAGGTTAGTGTTTGGATTAGCGTGAGGGTTAGGTTTCAGGTTAGGGATTGGTTATGGTTAGGGTTAGGGTCGGGTTAGGCTTCAGGTTAGGATTAGGGTTAGGGTACGGGTTAAGTTTAGGGTTAGGGTTAGTGTTCCAATACGAGTTAGTGTTAAGGTTGGCCTAGGGTTAGTGTTAGAGTTGGCTGCGGGTACGGGTTAGGGTTAGGGATATGGTTACTCTTAGGTTTAGGTTTATGGTTATGGTTGGGTTCCGGTTAGGTTTAGGGTTAGGGTTAAAGTTAGGATTAGGGTTAGGTTTAGGGTTAGGATTAGTGTTAGGTTTCAGGACAGGGTTAGGGTTAGGGTTATCGTTAGGGTCACGCCTAGGCTCTGTTTGGGTTACAGTTAGTTTTAAGGTTAGGGTTCGGGTTAGTGTTAGTGTTAGGGTTCAGGTTAGGGTCTGGGTTAGGGTTCAGGTTAGGGTTTAGGGTTGGGGTTGTGGTTAAAGCTAGGGTTAGGGCTCTGGTCAGTGTTAGGATTAGGGCCAGCACCAGTTTTCTTTAGGCTTAAAGTTTGTCTTATGGTTTAGGGTTAGGTTTATGATTAGTGTTAGGGTTAGTGCTTGGGCTAGGGTTGGGGTTAGGCTTCGTTTTGGGGATCTAGGAAGTTTTAGGCTTAGGGTTGAGGTTCGAATTATTGATAGGGTTACTGCTATGGTTTGGGTTATGGTTAGGCTAAGGTTTATGGCTAGGTTTAGGGTTGGGTTAGATTAGAGTTAGGGTTAGGGTTAGGGTCATGGTTCGGGTTAGGGTTAGTGTTAGTTTTCAGGCTAGGGTTAGGGTTAGGGTTAGTTTTAGGGTTACTCTTAAGGTTAGGGTTAGTGCAAGGGTTAGGGTTCGGTTTTGGCTTAGGTTTATGGTTAGATGTAGGGTTAGAGTTAGTGGTCTGATTGCAGTTCTGGTTCAAGTTCGGGCTCGTGATTCAGGTTAGGTTTAGAGTTAGGGTAGGATTACGCTTTGGATTAGGGTTAGGGTTAGGCTTCACATTAGGATTAGGATTAGTGTTAGGGTTTTAGTTCGTGTTCGTGTTGTGGTTACATTTAACTGTAGGATGGGCTCATGCTTTAGGTTAAGGTTATCATTCGGTTCAGGTTAGGGTTTGGGTTAGCGTTATGCTTAGGGTTAGTGTGCTGGTTAGATTAGGGTTAGTGTTCGGGTAGAGTTTAGTTGGGTTAGAGCTAGTGTTTGCTTTATGTTTATGGTTAGGTTTAGGGTTAAGCCAGGGTTCAGGTTAGAGGTATGTTAGAGTTAGGGTTTGGGTTCTGGTTAGTAATTGTGTTCGAATGCAGTTTAGGGTTAGGTTGCGTTAGGGTATGGGTTAGATTTAGGTTACCGGTTATTGTTAGGTTTATGGTGCAGGTTAGTGTTAGGGTTAAGGTTCCGTTTAGGGTTTGGGTTAGGGTTATCTTTATTGTCAGTGTTCAGGTGGGTTAGGGTTAGCGTTCCTGTTGTGGTTTAGGTTAGGTTTAAGGATAGGGTTAGGGTTAAGGTTAGGGTTCGGTCTCAGGTTATATTTAGTGTTAGATTCTGGGTTTGGGTTCAGGGTTAGGGCTAGGGTTGGGTTTGCGTTAGAGTTCTGGTTAAGCTTATGGTTTGGGTTAGGTATAGGTTTAGTGTTATAGTTAGTTTTCAGATGAGGGTTAGGGTTAGGGTTAGGCTTAGGGTTCAGGTTCGGGATCTGGTTAGGTTTAGTGTTAGTGTTAGGCTTCTTGTTAGGGTGAGCACTAGGATTCAGGTTAGGTTTAGCATTATGGTCACGTTTAGGGTTAGACTTATGGTTTGGTTTACAGTTCAGGTTATGGATAGGTTAATGATTCGCGTTAATGTTAGAGTTAGTGTTAGGGTTAGGATTGGAATTAAGGTTAGGTTTATTGTTGGTGTCATGGTTCTGGTTAGGGTTAGGGTGAGGATTCACCTACATTTTAGGTTAGTGTTCAGATTCAGTTTAAGTTTAGTGATATGATCAGGTTAGGGTTAGGGTTAGTGTTACTGTTGGGGTTAGAGTTAGCATTAGGGTTCTGTTTAGGGCAAGGCATAGTATTCGTGTCAGTGTTAGTGTTAGGGTTAGGATTCAGTTTCAGTTTACAGTTAGGATTGTATTCGGATTAGGCATTAGGGACAGGCTTATTTTTCAGATTAGCTTTATGGTATGGGTTAGGGTTCTGTTTCAGTTTATATTTAGCATTCAGGCTCTAGTTATGGTTAGGGTTAGGTTTTTGGTACTGTTTAGAATTAGCAGGCAGGCATGGGTTAGTGTTACTGTTCTGTTTACGCTAATGGTGGGGGTTCTGGTAAGGGTTAGGTTTATCGTTAGAGTTCGGTTCAGTTTGGAGTTATGTGCAGCTCGGGTCACTGTTAGGTTTAGGCTATGGTTTGAGCTTTCTTTAGTGTTAGGGTTAGGTTTCAGGTTCAGTTTAGATTTAGGGTTTTGTTTCAGTTAGGGTTGTAGTTAGGGTTAGGGTTCAGTTTAGGCTTAGTATTAGCATGCGGGTTAGTGTTAGTGTTAAGTTTAGAGTTAGGGTTAAGGTTTGAGTTATGGATAGGATTTGGGTTCTGGGTTCTGGTAAGGTTTAAGGTTAGGGTTAACCCAACCTTGGGCACTTGGAAGACCAGGGCTTCACCAGCCTCCAGAGAAGAGGCTGGGAACTGTCGCCTGAAGGGCACTCCAAGGGTGGCCCCAGATCCTTAGGCTTCCGTCCTGCTGTGGCCAAACTCAGTGCCTTGCCATATGCCTGTCTCCACACTTGTGACTCTACATTGGCTTTCCTCTACCTGGCTGGAGTTGAAAAGTACAGGCGTGGGGTGTGGCCATTAGTTTGGTCATTCCAGGAAGAAATGAGGCCCAGGACGAAGAAGCTGGCTGAGACAAAGCCTTGACATCATACCCCAGTCCGCCTTGGCAGCCAGGGCCAGACTACCACTTCCAAAGAAGGGAAGTGGCTGGTGACCTGAGTGGGTGTGGGGTGATAGGAGGGAGACAACAGCTGAAGCCAAGTCAAGAAAGGCAGCGTTCCTTCTTCACCTGCACATGGCAGGTGCGAGATGGCGCCCCAGTTGGTCAGAGACCAGCAGGCTGGTGAAGCATTCAATGAGGACCCCCAAGGCCCGGTGGCCATGCCTGCGCCATTGGCCTGACACATTGAACCCAAGCCCACAGGGGTCCCTGAACGGCCAGAGAAAGATGGGCCCATGAGAGAGGTAGGCAAGGTGGGCAGGTTGTCCACATCTCTCCTCAGGTCCCTGAGGGAGAAAGAGAGAGACACAGAGAAACAGAGAGAGAGAGAGATCTCTGAACTATGAGTCACTGCCTCCACCAGTGGTGCCAACTCACACACCATCCCACTTCCCCTCGCCACACCCTTGTCCAACCCTGGGCCAGCCCCACTACAGAGAAGTTGGTTCCTTGTCACTTCCATGCTGTCCCTTCGGGACCTGATGCCAGAGCAGGGGAAAACTTTCAAAGGTTTCCATGTCCCTATCCATGAGAATGGTATTCTTCCCCTCTCAAATCTGAAAACCTCACCCCCAACATCCTCCTTTGTCTTGAACTGAAGATAGTATCGAAGAGGAGAATCTCTGCATTGTGTTGAGAGACTCAGTTTCCCTTGTTTCTCCCATCTACCCGTGTTATTAAGCTTGAGATTATTTTCTCCAGCTAACCTGTCCTGTTAATGATTTGGCCAACCATAAGAAATATAACGGAAAGGGCAGAAGGAAGTTCTCTCTCTGCCACTGAGAGCCCTGAGCTGGGTCCCTCCCTCAGACCTGACCAAGGACAGCCCTTACCCAGAGGCTATCTCCCAGGGCATCCCAGGAAATGCTTACTGCCAGCCATCACCCTCTCTCCACTGCCAAGTCCATCATCCTCCCTTGGGAGGCCCAGGCAGTTCAGGGACCCGGGTGTGGGAGGCAGCCAATTCCCAGGTCTGGTACACAAGTAGCAAGGCCGTTTCCATCTCTGACATTGTCTAGCACACACCCCAGAAAACTTAGCGGCAGGCCCCAGGGCTCTGTCCTCCAGAACTTGTTCCCTTGGAAGGGGCCTGGCCGAGGAGTATGGGCTGGCCAGCCAGCCGGTTGACTTGGGACAAAGCAGGCGAGCCGAACCATCCCTCCAGTTGCCCTGGGCTTGGCACTGGCCACCTCAAGGAGAGGGCCTCACTGGTGCCCTTCATGGTGGATTTCTCCCCAGAGCCATGGCCTGGGCACTAGGAAGGCCAGGCCCTCCTGACTCCAGAGAGGAGCCTGGGACCTGTTGCCAGAAGGGCTTTCCCAGTGTGGCCCCAGCTCCCTGGGCCTGCAGCCTGCTGGGGCCACACTCACTGCTTTGCCATATGCTTATTTCGCTCCTTCTGATTCCACAGAGCCTCTCCTCCACCTGGCTGGAGTCTACAAGTGCAGGCATGGAGTGAGGCCATGGTTTTGTCTTTCCAGGAAGAAATAAGGCCTGGCATGAAGCAGCTGGCCCAGGCAGAGCCTTGACCTCGCACCCCAGTCCGCCTTTGGCTACCAGGGCCAGACCACCACTTCCAAAGAAGGGAAGCATCCAGCGAGCTGAGTGAAAGTGGTTGGATTGGAGGGAGACAACAGCTGAAGTCAAGTCAAGAAGGGTGATGTTCCTTCTTCACCTTCATCTGGCCGGCACAAGAGAGCGCCCCACCTGGTCTGAGCCTCACTGGCGGACAGGGCCTTCACTGTGGACGCCTGAGGCCCAACTGTTGTGCATGCGCGCTTGGCCTGAGTGGTTGAACTCAAGCCGCAGTTCTCTGGGAAAGTCCAAAGAATGGCCCATGGGAGAGGTAGGCGAGGTGGGCAGGGTGCGCCTCCCCTCCTTGCCTGAGGGCCCCGAGAGAGGGAGACACAGTGACAGCCAGAGAGATGGAGAGAGAGAGAGATCCCTGATGTCTCTAGATTTCAGGTTAGAGTTATGGTTCCGTTTAGCTTTGGGGTATGATCAGGTTATTGTTAGGGTTAGTATTACCGTTGGGGTTAGGGTTAGGGTTAGCGTTAGGGTTAGGGTTAGGGTTTGGGCTTGGTACGGGTTTGTTTTACATGTAGGGTTTGGTTTAGAATTTAGGGTTAGGATTAGGGTCAGTGGTCGGGTTCAGTTTAGTGTTAGAGTTAGTATTAGCTTTCGAGTTAGAGTTAGGATTAGTGTTAGTGTTAGTTTTTGGGTTAGGTTCAGGGTTATTGTTTGGTTTCGGTATCGGTTTAGGCTCAGGGTTATGGTCGGGTTAGGCTTCAGGTTAGTGTTAGGGTTCTTGTTATGGTTAGGATTCAGGTTAGGGTTCGTGTTAGGTTTAAGTTTAGGGTTAGTATTAGGATTAGGGTTATGATTAGGTTTCGGGTTCGGGAAAGTCTTAGCTTTAGCATTAGGTTTCTTGTTAGGGTTAGGTTTAGAGTTAGGGCTAGGTTTAGGTTTAGAGTTAAGGTTGAGTTCAGATTATGGTTAGGGTTAGTGTTAGGTTTTAGTTTTGGATTAGGGTTAGGGTTAACATTAGGGTTCAATTTAGGGTTAGAGTTAGGGTTAGGGTTATGGTTGGGTTTGGATTAGTGTTTCGGTTAGGGTTAGTGTTAACATTAGGGTTAGAATTATTGTTAGAGTTCAGGTTAGGGTTAGGGTTAGGGTTAGCAATTGGGTTCAGGTTAGGTTAATGTTATTTTTAGTGTTAGGGCTAGTGTTCGAGTTAGGGTTAGGGTTAGGGTTCGGTTTCAGGATCAGGTGAGAGTTAGAGTTAGAGTCTGGCTAGGATTAGGGTTATATTTAGGGTTACGGTTCGGGTTAGTGCTGCTGGTAAGGTTAGGGTTAATTTTCTTGCGATGTTTACAGTTAGGTAAACTTAGGGTTGTTTTTGGGTTAGAGTTAGGGCTAGGTTTCGGGTTCATGTTCCAGATAGGGTTAGGGTTATGTTTTGTTTTTTTTGTCATGGTTAGGATTAGGGTTACTGTTAGGGTTATGTTAACGTTTAGGGTGAGATTAGTGTTTGGTTTAGGGTTAGGGTTAGGGTTTGGGTTCTTGATGGATTTAGGGTTACGGTCGCATTAGACTTTGGGTTTGTGTTAGTTTTAGGGAAAGGGTTAAGGCTGGGGTTAGAGTCAAGGTTAGGGTTAGGTTAGGGTTATGGTTAGGCTTAGGGTTAGGGTTAGTGTTCACCTTAGGGTTAGGGTTAGTTTTAGAGGTAGGGTTGGGTTCTGGTTCGGTTTAGGGCTAGGGTTCGGTTTAGGATTAGCTTTCCGGTTCATGTTCATGTTAGAATTAGGGTTAGGATTAGGGTTACTCTGAGGTTTAGGCTTAGGTTTATTGCGAGGTTTGCCTTCGGATTAGGGTTAGGTTTCGGTTTTGGGTCGGGATAAGATTAGGTCTAAGCTTAGTGTCGGATTAGGCTTCGGGTTAGAGTTACTTTGTGGTTCGGTTTAGGGTTTGGGTTAGAGTTAGGCTTATGCTTAGGGCTAGGTTTAGGGTTAGGGTTGGGTTGGGTTAGGGTTACTGTTAGGGTTCATGTTAGCCTTAGGGTTATGTTTAGTCTTAGAGTTAGTGTTCACATTAGGGTCAGGATTAGTTTTCGGGTTCAGGTTAGGGTTAGGATTAGCGGTAGGGTTCGTGTTAGGGTAATGGCTAAGTTTCAAGTTAGGGTTGCGTTTGGATTAGGGTTAGGATTCGTTTGAGTGTTAGGGTTAGAGTTAGAGTTAGGATTCGGCTTATGTTTAAGATTAGGTTTAGGATTCGGGTTAGGGTTATGCTTAGGGTTAGGGCTAGGGTTAGGGTCAGCTTAGGGTTAAGTTTAGAGTGCGGCTTAGTGTTAAGGCTAGTGTTCTAGTTAAGTTTAGTTTTAGTATAATGGTTAGGGTTCAGGTACGTGTTACAGTTAATGTTAGGTTTCATATTAGTGCACAGTTTAAGGTTAGAATTAGGGTTAGGGCTAAGGTTAGGGTTAGGATTGGGTTGGATTAGTGTTAGCATTAGCGTTAGGGTTAGGTTTAGGGTTCGGGTTAGGTTTAGATTCAGGGTTCGGGTTCGGGTTAGGGTTAGGGTTACTGCTAGGGTTTGGGTTATGGTTAGGCTTAGAGTTAAGGCTAGGTTTAGGGTTACGATTCGGTTGGGTTAGGGTAAGGTTTAGGGTTTTGGTTAGGCTTATGGTTAGGATTAGTGTTAGTGTTAGGATTGTGATTATGCTTAGGATTAGATCTGGATTCGGGTTAGTGTTAGGCTTAGGGTTAGAGCTAGGGGTAGGGTTCAGCTCAGGGTTAATTTAGAGTGCAGCTTAGTGTTACATCTAGTGTAATAATTAGTTTAATGTTAGTATCATTGTTAGGGATTCAGGTTACGCGTTACGGTTAACGATAGGTTTCATGTTAGTGTACAGTTTAGGGTTAGAATTAGGGTTAGGCTAAGGTTAGCGTTAGGATTGGGTTGGGTTAGTGTTAGCATTAGGGTTACGGTTAGGGTTCGGGTTAGGTTTAGGGTTCGGGTTTCGTTTAGAGTTAGTTAGGGTTTGAGTTCGGGTTAGGGTTAGGGTTACTGCTAGGATTTGGTTTATGATTAGGCTTAGAGTTAAGGCTAGGTTTAGGGTTACGGGTGGGTTGGGTTAGGGTAAGGGTTAGGGTTCTGGTTAGGCTTATGGTTAGGATTAGTGTTAGGTTTCAGGATAGTGTTAGGGTGAAGGTTACGGTTAGGGTTAGGGCTAGTGCTCGGGTTAGGGTTTGGTTGGGTTAGAGCTAGGGTTTGGTTTAGGTTTAGGGTTAGCTCTAGGGTTAGAGTAAGTGTTCGGGTTAGGGTTAGACTAGGATTAGAGTTCGGTTTAGTGTTAGTGTTGGGTTTGGGTTCAGTTTAGGGTTAGCATTCAAGTTTCTGTTCGGGTTAGTGTTAGGGTACGTGTTAGGCTTAGGGTTATAGTGTGGGTTAGTGTTGTGGTTCGGGTTAGTGTTAGGGTTCATGTTTGGGTTAAAGTTAAGGTTCATGTTTGGGTCAGGGATACATTTCTGGTTAGGGTTTGGGTTAGGTTTAGAATTGGGTTTTGTGTTAGGCTTAGTGTGCATGTTAATATTAGTTTGAGGGTTTGTGTTAGGGTTAGGGACAGATTTAGTGTGATGTTTAGGGTTAGGTCCCTTGCTAGTGTTAGTGCTAAGGTTAGGATTAGTTCTAGGGCTTGGTGAAATTTTATGGTTCGTTCCAGAGCCAGGGTTAGGGTCAGGTCTAGGACTGATTTTGGGTTATGTCCAGGGCAAGCAGTAGGCTTGGTGTTACCATTAGGGTTACGGTTATTGTTGGTTAGGGCTAAGGTTAAGGTTAGGGTAAATGTTAGAGTTATGGCCATTGCTAGTGTTAATGCTAAGGTAAGGGTTAGATCTAGGGCTTGGTGAAGGTTTATGTTTCCTTCTAGATCCAGGTTTAGGGTCAGGTCTAGGACTGGTTTAGGGTTAGGTCCAGGGCAAAGAGTAGGCTTGGTGTTACAATTAGGGTTAAGCTTATTGTTGGTTACGGCTAAGGTTAGTGTTAGGGTTTGTGTAAGGGTTAGTGCCATTGCTAGGGTTAATGTTAAGGTTAGGTTTATGTTTAAGGTTTGGTCAAGCATTAAGGTTTGGGCTATGGCTAGCATTAGCATCACGTCTAGCACAATGTGAGGGTTAAGTTTAGTGTTAAGGTTATGTTTAGGGTGAGGTTTACTGTTTGGGTCAGGGTTAGTGTTGCTTAGGGCTAGGGTAGGGTTACTCTTAAGGCTAGGGCTGGGTTATGATTTGCTAATGCTGGGTTATGATTAAATAGTGCTAGGATTAGTGTTATGGTTATTATTAGTGATAGAGGAGGTGGTTTGAATTTCGGTTAAGGTTAGGTTTAGCGGCAGGTATAGGATTAGAAATAGGGCTAGGTTTTGCGTTAGGACTGGTTTAGGGCTACAGCAATGGTTAGGTTTAAGGTTACGCTTGGGTTATGTCTAGGGTTAGGGTGAAAGTTAGGTGTGGGGGTAGTGTTAGTGTTAGTGTTATGGCAAGAGTTATCATTAGGGCTGGGATTAAGGCTAGGTTTCATTATTATACTTAGGGTTAGGTTTCTCTTTAAGTTTATGGCTAGATTTAATTTTAGGGTTAAGATGAACCCAACTTTAGGTAGGATGAACCCAACTTTAGCTCTAAGCCTAAGCTTATCGCAAACCTTAACACTAGCCCTAGCACTAACCTTAATCGTATGTCTACCCCTAACACTCAGTGTAACTGTAACCCTAAGCCAACTCTAACCCTAACTTTAACCCTAGTCCTAGCCCCAGCACTAACAGTAACCCTAACACTAGCATAACACTAACTCTAACCCTCCTCCTAATCCAAACCAAAGCCCTATGCCTACTACTACACTTTCCATTGTCCCAACTCTAAGGCACACCCAACACTAATGTCAGACCTAATCCTAATCCTACCCCTAACCATAACCTCAAAACCAGCCCCATCTCTGACTCAAACAACCTCCCCTAACACTAATAATAACCATAACACTAATCCTAGTCCTATGTAATCATAACCCATCCCTAGCTAATCATAACCCAGCCCTAACCTTAAGAGTAAACCTACCCTAGCCCTAAGCAACACTAACCCTGACCCAAACGGTAAACCTCACCCTAAACATAACCTTAACCCTAATCCTAACCCTCATATTGTCTTAGACCGGACGCTAACGCTAGCCTTAGCCCACATAATAATGCTTGACCAAGCCTTAGCCATAACCCTAACCTTAACATTAACCCTAGAAATGACCCTAACCCTTACACTAACACTAACACTAACCTTAGCAGTAACCAACAATAAGCCTAACCCTAATTGTAACACCAAGCTTATTCTTTGCCCTGGACCTAACCCTAAACCAGTCCTAGACCTGACCCTAACCCTGGCTCTAGAATGAAGCATGAAACTTCACCAAGCCCTAGATCTAACTTTTACATTAGTACTAACCCTAGCAATGGCCATAAACCTAACATTTACCCTAACCATAACCTTAGCCCTAACCAACAATAACCCTAACTCTAATTGTAACACCAAGCCTACTCCTTGTTCTAGACCTAACCCTAAACCAGTCCTAGACATGACCCTAACCCTGGCTCCAGAGCGAACCATAAACATTCACCAACCTCTAGAACTAACCCTAGCCTTAGCACTAACATTAGCAATGGCCTTAACCCTAAACATAACACTAAATCTATCCCTAACCCTAATACAAACCCTAAAACTAACAGTAATCCGCACCCTAAACCCAACACAAAACCAAACACTAAACCTAACCCAAACCCTAACCAGAACTGTATCCCTGACGCAAACACGAACCATAACTCAAACTCCAAAATGAATCCTAACACTGACACGAACCACAACACTAACCCACATCATAACCCTAAGCCTAACACGTACCCTAACCCTAACCCGAACACTAACCTGAATGCTAACCCTAAACTGAACCCAGACCCAAATATTAACCCTAACCAGATCTCTAATCCTAATCTAACCCTAACCTGAGCACTTACTCTAACCCTAGAACTAAGCCCAAACCTAAACCAAACCCTAGACCTAACCCAACCAACCCCTAACCCGACCACTAGCCCTAACCCTAACATGAACCCTATCCCTAAGCCTAACCCTAACCCAAACCAAATCGTAACCATAACCGACAGCATAATCCCACCCTAACGCTAAATGTAACCTGAACCCGAACTGTAATCATAACCTTAACACTAACCCTAATCCTACCATAACCCTAAACACTGACACTAACACTAACCCTAAATAAAACTGGTGCCCGTACCCTAACCCTAACATTAACCATACCCATAACCCTAGCCCTAACCCCAACCCCAACCCTAACGTTAACCTGAAACCTAAACCTAACTGTAACCTGAAATCTAACCCTAACAATAACCCTCAAACAAACCCTAACCCGAACACAAACCTTAGACCTAACTGGAATCCAAACATAAGCCTAACTCTAACCCTAACAGTAACACTCAGCCTAACACTATCTTGAAACCTAACACTAATACTAACCATAAACCTAACCAGAACCTTAACACTTACCCTAACCCAACCCAACCCTAAAACTAAACCTAGACTTAACTCTAAGCCTAACCATAACCCAAACCTAGCAGTAACCCTCAGCCTAACCCGTACCCGAACCCAAAACTTAACCCTAAGCCTAACCCTAACCCTAATGCTAACCCTAAGCGAACCCAAACCGAACACTAACCTTAGCCCTAACCCTAATTCTAACCCTAAACTTTACACTAACATGAAACCTAACGTTAACCACAAACTGTACCTGAACACTCACCATGATCCTAAACCTAAACCTAACCAGAACACTAGCCCTAACACTAAGCCACACTCTAAGCTTAAACCTAAGCTGAACCCTAACACTAGCACTAAACCAAATCCTAAACCTAATCCTAAGCATAATCACAACCCTAACCCTAACACTAACCATAACGCTCAACTGAACCCTAAGCCTAACCCAAACCCAACTCTAACATGAAACCTAGCCATTACCCTAACACGAACCCTACAGCTAATCCGACCCTAACCTGAACCCAAAACCTAACCCTAATCTGAACACTAATTCTAAACCTAAACCTAAACCTAACACTAACGCTAACATGAAGCCTAACCCTAATCATAAGCCAACTAATCCTAACCCTAACCCAAACCTTAATGATAACCCTAACCTTAACACTACCCCTAAACCAATCCATAACACAAACCCTAATCCTAAAATTAACCCGACCCTAAACCTAACTTTAATCCAATCTTGAATCCGTAACCATACCCTGACCCTAATCCTAACCATAAAATCAACCTTAACCGTAACACTAACACTAACCCTAATCTTCACTCGAACCCTAACCCTAACCCTAACCTGAAACCAACTCTAACCTGAACCCTAGTCCTAACTCTAACCAGAACACTACCACTAATCTTAACCTTAACGTGAACCTGAAAGCTAACTCTAACCCTAATCTGAATACTAACTCTAAGACTAAACATAACCCTAACCCTAACATGAACCCTAACAGTAACCCTAACTCAACCCAACCCTAACCCTAAACCTAGCCCTAAGCATAAGCCTAACCCTAACCCAAACCCTAACCCGGACCCCAAAAGTAATCCTAACCTAAAGCCTAATTTGATGCTAACCTTAAACCTAACCTTATCCTGACCCAACACCTAAACCTAACCCTAACCCGAAGACAAACCTCACAGTAAACCTAAGCCTAAACCTCACAGTAACCCTAATCCTAACCCTAACCCTAGATGAACATGAACTGGAACCGTAACCCTAAACCGAACCTTGCACTTAAACAGAACCAGAACCCAACCCTACCCCTAAAACTAAAACTAACCCTAAGGTCAACATTAACCCTAACCCTAACACAAACCCGAAACCAAACCCTAAGTCAAATGCTAACCTGAACCCTAACAGTAAACCTAACCTGATACTGACACCAAACACTAACCATAACCGTAAACCAAACACTAATCCTAACACTAAACATAACGCTAACCCTAACTCTAACGTGAACCCAACCCTTACCCTCAATCTAACTGTGATCCTAAACCGAACATTAACTCTAACCATAACCCTAACCTGAACCCAAACTTAACCCTAACGTTAACTCCAAAATGAACCCTAACTGTAACCATAATGCTAACTCTAACATGAAAACTAACCTTAACCATAACCTGAACCCAAATCCTAAACCTAACCCTAACTCAAACTCAAATCCAACCTGAACCCAGCCCTATCCCTAATCCAAAACTAACTCTAAACCTAGCCCTAAACCTAAGCTTAAACCTAACCCAAACCCTAAAAATAACCCGAACCCGAACCCGAACCCCAACCATAACTTTGTCTCTAAACCCAACCTTAACACATTCCCTAATACTAACACAAACTCAAAGCCTAACCCAACCGCAACACTAAACCCATTGAGAAACCAAACCCTGACCCTAACCCTAAGCCAAACACTAACCTCACCCTAAACGTTAACATAACCTTAACAGTAACCCTAATCCTAACCATGACGCAAAAGGAAAACATAACCCTAAATCTATCTGGAACATGAACCTGAAACCCAGCCCTAACACTAACACGAAAACAAACCTGACGTTACCTAACCCTAAACATAACACGAACATTAAACCTAACCCTACCAGCAGCCCTAACCCGAAATGTAATCCTAACTATAACCCTAATCCTAGCCCGAATCTAACCCTAACTCTAACCAGATCCTGAAACCGAATCCTAACCCTAAACCTAATTCGAACACTAGCCCTAACACTAAAACTAAACCTTATCCTAACATGAACCCTATTGCTAACCCTAACCCTAACCAAAACTCTAATCATAATTCTAACCCTAATGCGAACACTAACCCTAACCCGAACCCTAATCAAAACCCAACCATAACCCTAGCCCTAGCCCTAACTCTAACCCTGAATTGAACCCTAAAGTTAATCCTAACCCTAATCCGAAACTAAAACCTAACCCTAAATCTAACCAAAATCTGAACCTAACTTGAACCCTAAACCTAAAACTAGTCCTAACTCTAACCCTAACCCTAACAAGAAACCTAACGCTAGGCTAAGACTTTCCCGAACCTGAAACCTAATCACAACCCTCATCTAAATGCTAACCCTAAACATAAACCTAACCTGAACCCTAACCTGAAGCCTAACCCGACCATAACCCTGAGCCTAAACCGATACCGAAACCAAACACTAACCCTGACGCTAACCTGAAAATTAACACTAACACTAAACCTAACACAAACCCTAACTCTACTTGAAACCTAATAGTAACTCTAACACTAAACAGAACCCGATCACTGACCCTAATCCTAACCCTAATTGTAACCCTAAATCCTAAACCTAACCCTACATGTAAAACAAACCCGTACCAAGCCCAAACCCTAACCCTACCCAGAACCCTAATCCTAACGCTAACCCTAAACCCAACTCCAAAGGTAACACTAGCCCTAACAATAACCTGATCACACCCTGAAGCTAAAGTGAACATTAACTCTAACCTGAAATATAGAGAGGTCAGGGATCTCGCTCTCTTTCCATCTCTCTGGCTCTCTCGGTGTCTCCCTTTGTCGAGGACCTGAGGAGAGGGGGGAGGCACACCCTGCCCACCTCACCTATCACTCCCATGGGCCATTCTTTGTCTGGCACCTCCGGGAGACTTGCGGCTTGATTTCAACCACTCAGGCCAAGGGCGCATGCACAGCCATCGGGCGTTAGGGGTCCACAGTGAAGGCCACGCCCACCCGTGAGGCTCAGACCAGGTGGGGCACTCTTTTGCGTCAGCCAGGTGAAGGGGAAGAAGGAACACCGCCATTATTGACTAGTTTTCAGCTGTTGTCTCCCTCCCATCCAATCACTTTCACTCAGATCGCTGGATGCTTCCCTTCTTTAGAAGTGGTGGTCTGGCCCTGTTAACGAAAGGGGGACTGGGGTGCGAGGTCAAGGTTCTGCCTGGCCCAGATGCTTCATGCTGGGCCTCATTTCTTCCTAGAAAAACAAAACCATGGCCTCACCCTACGCCTGCACTTGTCGACTCCAGCCAAGTGGAGGAGAGCCTCTGTGGAGTCAGAAGAACTGAAACAGGCATATGGCAAAGCAGTGAGTGTGGCCCCAGCAGGCCGCAGGCACAGGGAGCCGGGGCCACACTGGGAAAGCCCTTCTGGCAACAGTTCCCAGCCTCTTCTTTGGAGTTGGGAGGGCCTGGCCTTCCTAGTGCCCAGGACATGGCTCTGGGGAGAAATCCACGATGAAGGGCACCAGCGAGGCCCTCTTCCTGAGGTGGCCAGTGCCAAGCCCAGGGCAACCGGAAGGATGGCTCGGCTCGCCTGCTTTGTCCTAAGTCAGTCGGCTGGCCGGCCGGCCCATACTTCTCGGCCAGGCCCCTTCCAAGGGGACATGTTCTGGAGGAAAGATCCCTAGAGCCTGCTGCCAAGTTTTCTGGGGTGTGTGCTGGACACTGTCAGAAGTGGAGCTGCCTTGCAACCAGTGTGTCAGACCTGAGATCTATCTCTGCCTGCCACGCCCGGGTCCGTGAACTGCCCAGGCATCCCGAGGTAGGACAATGGACTTGACAGTGGTGTGAGAGTGGGGGCTGGCAGTGAGCCTTTCCTGGGATGCCCTGGAAGATGGCCTCTGGGTATTGGCTGTCCCTGGTCAACTCTGAAGGAGGGACTCAGCTCAGGGAATCAGCGGCAGAGAGAGAACCCCCTTCCACACTTTCCCTTAAATTTCTTTTGGCTGGCCAAATCATTAACAGGACAGGTTAGCTGGAGAAAATAACCTCAAGCTTAATAACATGGGTAGATGGGAGAAACAAGGAAACTGAGTCTCTCAACACAATGGCAGAATTCTCCTCTTCAATACTATCTTCAGTTCAAGACAAAGGAGGATGTTGGGGGTGAGGTTTTTAGATTTGAGAGGGGAAGAAGACCATTCTCATGGATAGGGACATGAAATATTTGTTTGAAAGTTTTCCCCTGTTCTGGCATCAGGTCCCGAAGGGACAGCATGGAAATGACAAGGAACCAACATCTCTGTGGTGGGGCTGGCCCAGGGTTGGACATGGGGGTGACAGGGGGAAGTGGGATGGTGTGTGAGTTGGCACCACTGGTGGAGGCAGTGACTCATAGTTCAGAGATCTCTCTCTCTCTCTGTTTCTCTGTGTCTCTCTCTTTCTCCCTCAGGGACCTGAGGAGAGATGTGGACTCCACCTACCCACCTTGCCTACCTCTCTCATGGGCCCATCTTTCTCTGGCCGCTCAGGGAGCCCTGCAGACTTGGGTTCAATGTGTCAGGCCAATGGCACAGGCACGGCCACCAGGCCTCGGGGGTCCTCATTGAACGCTTCACCAGCCTGCTGGTCTCTGACCAACTGGGGCACTCTCTCACACCTGCCACGTGCAGGTGAAGAAGGAACGCTGCCCTTCTTGACTTAGCTTCAGCTGTTGTCTCCCTCCTATCACCCCACACCCACTCAGCTCACCAGCCACTTCCCTTCTTTGGAAGTGGTAGTCTGGCCCTGGCTGCCAAGGCAGACTGGGGTGCAAGGTCAAGACTCTGCCTCAGCCAGCTTCTTAGTCCTGGGCCTCATTTCTTCCCAGAATGACCAAACCATGTCATCACCACCCCCCCCACACTTTTCAATTCCAGTCAGGTAGTGGAAAGCATCTGTAGAGTCACAAGTGCGGAGACAGACATATGGCAAGGCACTGAGTTTGGCCACAGCAGGACGGAGGCCTAAGGATCTGGGGCCACCCTTGGTGTGCCCTTCAGGTGACAAGTCCCAGCCTCCTCTCTGGATTAGTGAAGCCCGGGCCATCTAAGTGCCCAAGGTTAGGGTTAACTCTAACATTAACCGTAACCAAACTCCGAACCCAAACCCTATCCATAACTCAAACCCTAACCCTAACTCTAAACCTAACACTAACCCACATGATAATACTAAGCCTAAACTGAACCCTAACCCTAAATACAACACTAACTCAAAAAAAAACCCTAAATCTAAACTGAGCCTGAAACCTAACCCTAACCCTAAACAGAATTCAAAACATAGC
The DNA here is from genome assembly GCF_020826845.1 of Diceros bicornis minor. Lineage (NCBI taxonomy): Eukaryota > Metazoa > Chordata > Mammalia > Perissodactyla > Rhinocerotidae > Diceros > Diceros bicornis. The sequence goes on from NW_026691791.1 coordinate 905,599, forward strand.
CTAAAGCTAACACTGACCCGGCCTACCTGTATCCCCAAACTGAACCAACCTCTAGCGATAACCCTAACCTTTACCAGAACCCTCACCCATGGCGTAAACAGAACAGTAATGCTAACCCGTGCCTGAATGCTAAGTCTAAATGGTACTGAAAACCTAACCCTAACCTTAACTAGAGCCTGAATGCCAACTCTAAATTGAAATGGAAACCTAACCCAAACCATAAAGCTAACCGGAACACTAAGCCTGTCCCTAATACCTAACCCGAATGCAATCCTAACTGTAAACTGAAACTGAATCCTAACCCTAACACTAACACTAACCAGAATAGTAATGCCTCGCCCTAAACAGAACCCTAATGCTAACTCTAACCTCAACAGTAACACTAACCTTAACCCTAACCTGATCATAACCCTAACCCTAAACTGAATCCGAACACTAACCTAACATGTAGCTGAATCCTAACCCTAACCCTAACCAGAAACATAACACCAACAATAAACCTAACCTTAATCCCAACCCTAACCCTAACCCTAACACTAACCATAACATTAACATGAATCATTAACTTATGCATAAACTGAGTCATAAACCTAACCATAACATTAACCCTAAACCTAATCGTAACACTAAACCTAACCTGAACCCTAGTGCTAACACTAACAAGAAGCCTAACCGTAACCCTAACTCTACCTGGATCCCGAACCCGAACCCTAACCCTAACCCAAATATGAACACTAACTATAAAACTAAACCTAAACCTAAGCAAAACCATAAGCCTAACCAGAACCCTACCGTGAACCCAATCCTAGCCCTAACCTGAAACCAAACCCTGAATCTAACACTAAACGTAACCTGAAACTGAACCCTAACCTTAAAACTCACCCTATCCCTAATCCTAACCTAAACCATAACCCTAATCCTAATCATTAATCTAACTCAACCTTAATCCTAACATGAAAGCTAACCTTAATCCTAACAGTATACTTAACATGAACCCTTACCCTAACCCCAAACCTAACCCTAAATCTCTACCTACCAATAACCCTAACAAGAATGCTAACCCTAACCCACCTGAACCCTAACACTAAAGCTAACCCTAACTCAAACCCTAACCCAAACCCTAACCCTAACACTAACCCACACCATAACCCTAACCCTAACCGGTACCCTAAATCTAACCCAAACCCTAACCCAAAACCTAACCCTAAACCACATTTGAACCCAATTACTAACGCGAATCCGAACCCTAACCCTAACATAACTCTAAACTGAACCCTTAGCTTAACCCTAAAACTAACCCTAAACCTAAAGCAAACACTAGCTCTAACCCAACCAAACCCTAACCCGAACACTAACCCTAAACCTAACCAGAACTCTAACCCTAAGCATAATCCTAACTCAAACCTTAAGCTGAACCAAATGGTAACTGTAATCCAAAGCATGACGCCATCCTAGCATTAAATGTAACCCAAATCCGAACCCGAACTCTAACCCTAACACTAACCCTAATCCTAACGCGAACCCTAACCCTACCCCTAACCCGAAGCCTAATCCTACCCTAACTCTAAACCGAACCCAAATCCCGAACCCAAACTGGAACCAGAACCCCAATGAGACCACTAACTCTAATCCTACACCTAACCATGACCCTAAGCCAAAACCAAACACTAACCCTAAGCTTAAGAGTAACCCTAAAACTAACCCTAACCCTAACCCTAGCCTGAAAACTAACACTAACCCTAACCCAAACCCTAACCCTAACCCTAACCCTAACCCAACCCTAAACCTAGCCATAAACCTTAGCCTAACCATAACCCAAACCATAGCAGTAACCCTATCACTAATCCGAAAGGCAACCCTAACCCTAAAACTTCCTAGATCCCTAAAACGAAGCCTATCCCCAACCCTAGCCCAGCAATCACCGTAACACTAATAATAAACCTAACCCTAAACCCTAAAACTAACTTTAAAACTAAAGAAAACCAGTGCTGGCCCTGACCGTAACACTGACCAGACCCCTAACCCTAGCTTTACAACAACCCAAACCCTAAACCCTAACCTGAACCCTAACCCAGACCCTAACCTGAACCCTAACACTAACACTAACCAGAACCCTAAACTGACCCCTAACCTTAAACCTAACTGTAACCCAAACAGAGCCTAAGTGTAACCCTAACAGTAACCTTAACCATAAATTTGTCCTGAAACCTAACACTAATCCTAAACCTAACCCTAACCTGAACCCTAACCCTAAACCTAACCGGAACCCAACCATAACCCAAACCTAACCCTAAGATTAACCATATCCCTAAACCTAACCCGCAACCGCAGCCAACTCTAACACTAACCCTAGGCCTAACCCTAACACTAACTCGTACGGGAACACTAACCCTAGCCCTAAACTTAACCTGTACCCTAACCCTAATCCTAACCTGAAGCATAACCCGAACCTAACCCTAACCATAACCAATCCCTAACCTAATGGAACCCTCACGCTAATCCAAACACTAACCCTAAAACTAAACTTGACCTTATACCTAACCCTAACCCAAACTGTAAGGCTTACCCTAACACGAAACCTAATCAAAACCCTAACCTGAAGTTGAATCATAAAACTAACCCTAACTCTTAATCTAACTCTTACTCTAACTCTAAACCTAACCTGTACCCTAACCCTAACACTAACCCTAACTGTAACCTTAACCCTAAGCTTAATCCTCACCCGAAACCTAAACTTAACACTAAACATATACCTAATCCGAACCCTAACCTTAACCCAAAACCAAACCTAAACCGAACTCTAGCACTAACACTAAACTTAACACTATCGCTATCCCTAACCCTAACCAAACTAACCATGACACAAACACTAACCCAAACCCCAACCCAAACCCTAACCCAACCAAAACCTAAGAGTAAACCTAACCCTAACCCTAAGCCTAACCATAGCTCGAACTCTAACAGCAACCCTAACACTAACCCGAACCATAACCCTAAACGAACCCTATCCCTAACCTAAACTTGAACCCTAATGCTATCTGTAACCCAACCCAACCCTAACCTTAACCCTAGCGCTAACCCGAAGCCTAACCCTAACCCAAACTCTAACACTAACCCTAATCCTAACCCAAACCCGAACCCTAACCCTAACCCAGTCCTACCCCTAACCATAACAATCTCTAACGCTAACCCAAACCAACCCTAACCCTAGCACTAAACCGAAGCCTAATCCTAACCCCAACCCCAACCCTAATAGTAACCCGAAACCAAAGTCTAACCCTAACACTCACCCTAACCATTAACTAAACAGAACTCAAAACCTAACCCTGACACGAAGCCGAACCCGACAATAAACGAAACCCTAACACTATCCAGAACCCGAACCCTAACCCTAACCCTAATCCGAACACTAACCACTCCCTAAATGTAACACTAACAATAACTGTAACCCTAATCCAAACCCTAAACATAACCCAAAACGTAACACTAACCCGAACAAGAAGTTGAAATCTAAACCTAACCTGAACCCCATATCTAACCCTAACATGAACCCAACCCTAAAGCTAACCATTATCCTAACACGAATATTAACCCTAACATTATCAGAAACCATAACCTGAACCGTAACCCTAACCCTAACGTGACTCCTAGCTCGACATTAACCCTAACCCTAACGTGATCTTGAAGCTGAACCCTAACCCTAACACTAACCTGAACACTAACTCTAACACTAAACCCAATCCTAACCCTAACCCAAACCTTTGACCTAACCTTAAACCTAACACTACACTGAACCATAACCCTAAATCCAGCTCTAATTCTAACCCTAACCCTAACCCGAATCCAACCCTACCCCTAACCCTAGCACTAACCCAAACCCTAAAGCTAAGGTTAATCCTAAACCGAAACTGAAACCTAATCGTAACATTAATCTGAACACTAAACATAACCCTATACATAACACAACTCCAACCCTAAACTGAAGGCAACCACAATCCTAACCCTATTGTGAACCCTAACGCTAAAGCTAACCCTAAACCAAACCTGAAACATAACCATAACCCTAATCCAAATACTAACACTAAAACTAAACTTAATGCTAACCCAAACCATAGCCCTTACCCTAACATGAATCCTAACCCTAACTCTAACCCGAAATCGAACCATAATACTAAACCTAAGTCTAAACTTAACATTAACCCTAAACCTAACGCTAATCCTAACCTGAAACCTAACCCTAATGCTAACATTAACCAGAACCCGAACGCTAGCCCTAACGTGAACACTCATGCTAAATCTAATCCGAACCCTAACCTGACCCCTAACCATAACCCGAACCCTATCCCTAACCCAAACACGAACCCAACCATAGCCCTAAACCTAACCCTAATCCTAACACGAACCCTAACCCTAACTCGTACCCTAAACCGACACCTAACATTAACCCTAACCTGAAGACGGACCCGATCCTAACACTGACACTAACCCTAACACTAACTCTAACTCTAACACTAACCAGACCACTAAACCTAACCCTAACCCTAAGCTGAACCCTAGCACAAACCTTAAACTAAAGCTAACCCGACCACTGACCTGAGGGCTAACTCTAACCCAAAACCAAAACCAAAATCTTACACGAACCCCAACTCCAACCCTAACCAGAACCCTAACCCTAACCCTAACCCCAACCCTAACCCTAACACTAACCCCTAACCGGAACCATAACCCTAACCCTAAAAATAACCCGAACGTTAACCCTAATGGGAAGGCAACGATAGCCCTAATTCTAAGCAAACAGTAACACTTACCCTAAGCCTAACCATAACTCAATCCCGAACCCTAAATCTAACCCTCACCCAAAGCCTAACCCGACCCTAACACTAACCAGAATCCTAAGCCTAACATTAACCCCAATCCTAAATGTAACCCTAGCCATAAACCAGCCTGAAATTTAACCTGAACCCTGACCCTAACCCTAAGCAGAACTCAACCATAACCCTAACACGAACCCGATCCCGAAAGCTAACCCTACACCTAAGCCTGAACCTAACCCTGTCCCTAGCCCTAACCCCAACCCTAACCCTAAACTTAAACCAAGCCAGTACACAAACCCTAACCTGAACCCTAAGCCTAACCTTAACCCTAACCCGAACCCGAACCCTAATCCTGACCCTAAACCTAACCCGATCCCTAACCCAAACTCTAACACGAACCTTAACCCAAAAGCTAGTAATGATTCACACTTGGATACAAAGATGCTTCTTTCTGTCAACTTACAAACCGAGAGAAGAAAGTGTGTTCTGTAAGGAATTTGAGAGTGTTCCTGTCCCTAGGAACTCCACGGCCCTGTTTCCAAACCTCCTTTCGGATGGTGATCATTAGCAGGTGGAAGGAAGGGAGATGGGGCATGAAGGTACTTCCAGGAATGGATGTTAGCCATAGTTTAACTCAGCTGTAGTAGTGATTGCCCCTCAGATACCAAGATGTTTCTTACCATCTTCTCACAAAGCCAGGATAAGAAAGTGCCTTCTCTAAGGAATTTGACTGAGATTCTGTCTCAAGGCCCTACATGGTGCTGTGCACAACTTTCTTTGGGAAGGCCATCCTTAGGAGCTGGAAGGAAAGGAGATTGGGCATGAAGTTACTTCCAGGAATGGCTGGTATCCATCGTTTCACTCAGCTCTAGTAGTGATTGCCATAAAGATAGAAAGATGTTTCATAACATCTGCTTACTGTCCAGGATAAGAAAGTGCCCGGTCTAAGGCAAGTGAGTGAGATTCTCTCTGAAGGTGCTATGTGGACCTGTGCAAAACCTTTTTGGGAAGGCGATCTTTAGGAGTGAGAATGAAAAGAGATGGGGCATGAAGTTACTTCCAGGGAATGGGTGCTATACATAGTTTATCAGAGTTGTAGTAGTGATTGCCACTCAGGTACAAAGATGTCTCTTACTATCTAAATACAAACCAGGATAAGAAAGTGCTTTCTCTAAATCATGTGGATGAGATTGTCTCTCAAGGCCCTTCATGGGCCTGTGTAAACTTGCTTTGGCAAGGCGATCTTTTTGCACTGGAAGGAAGGGAGATCTGGCAACAAGTTTTTTCCAGGAATGGGTGTTATATATAGTTTAACTCAGCTTCAGTTGTGATTGCCACTCAGATAGGAAGATGTTTCTTTCCATCTCCTTACAAGCCGAGACAAGAAAGTGCCTCCCTAAGACATGTGTGTGAAATCATCTCTCAAGGCCCTCCATGGCCCTGTGCACAACCTGGTTTTGGATGTCGAACTTTAGGAGCTGGGAGAAAGGGAGATTGGGCACCAATTTTTCCAGGAATGGGTCTTATACATAGTTTAACTCAGCTGTAGTAATGATTGCCACTCACAAACAAAGATGTTTCTAGCCATCTACTTCCAACCCAGGAAAAGAAATTCCGTTCTCTAAGGCATTTGAGAGTGATCCTGTGTCAAGTCCCTACATGGCCCTGTTTCCATACCTGCTTTGGGAAAGTGATCCTTTGGAGCTGGAAGGAGGGAGATTGGGCACATAGTAATTTCCAGGAATGGGAATTATACTTAGTTTAGCTCAGCTGTAGTAATGCCTGTCACTCAGATACAAACATGCTTCTAGCCATCTACTTAGAATGCAGTATGAGAAAACGCACTCTCAATGGCTTATGAGTGACATGCTGTCGCAAGACAATACACAGTCCTGTTTCCAAACCTGCTTTGAGAAGGCAATCCTTAGGAGTTGGAAGGAAGGGAGAGTGGGCACTAAGTCATTTCCAGAAATGGGTGTTATACTTAGTTTAGCTCAGCTGTAGGAATTCTTGCCACTCAGATACAAACATGTTCCTAACCATCTACTTAGAATCCGCTATCATTAATTGTGTTCTCTATGGCTTGTGAGTGAGATTGTCTAAAGGCACTACATGGTCCTCGTTCCATACCTTCCTTGGGAAGGCGATCCTCATGTAACGGAAGGAAGGGATATTGGGCCTGAACTTCGTTCCAGGAACTGGCGTTATCCATAGTTTAACTCAGCTGTAGTAGTGATGCCACTCAGATAGAAAGATGTTTCTTACCGTCTACTTACAAACTGGGATAAGAAAGTTCCTTCTCTAAGGCATGTGCGTGAGATTCTCTCTCAAGGCCCTACATGGCCCTGTGCAAAACTTGCTTTGGGAAGGCGATCCTTGGGAGCTGGAAGGAAGACAGATTGGGCATGAAGTTACTATCAGGAATGGTTGTAATACATAGTTCAACTCAGCTGTAGTAATGAATGTCTCTCAGATACCAAGGTGTTTCATACCGTCTACATTCAAACCTGGGAAAGAAATTGTGTTCTCCAAGGCATTTGAGAGTGATCCTGCCTCAAGGCCCTACATGGCCCTGTTTACAAGCCTGCTTTTGGAAGGAGATCTGTAGCAGCTGGAAGGAAGGGAGATTGGGCATGACGTCATGTCCATAAACAGGTGCTATACATAGGTTAGCTCAGTTGTACTAACGATTACCACTCATATAGCTACTTGTTCCTAGACTGTTACTTACAAGGGGGTTCAGAAAGTGCCTTATCAAAGGAGTATGAGATTCGTTCTCAGGGCACAAAATGGCATTATGCTCCAATCCGGGTTCAGGTTTTTCACCATTACAAGATGGAAAGAAGAGAGGTTAGGCACAAATTTATTTCCAGGAATGGGCGTTACACATACTTTTGCTAAGGTGTAGGAAGATTGCCACTCATATACAAACTTGCTCATGGACTTCTACTTAGAAGCCTGCATCAGAAATTTCCTTCTCAAAGGAATTTAAGAGTAATTCTCAGGTCCAGAAATGGCATTATTTTCCAAGTTATGTTCCTGGGTGAGCAAAGCGATCCTTACAACATGGGAGGAAAAATGATTACACAAAAAGTTGTTTCAGGGATTAGGTGTTATACACCTTTTAACTCCACTTTAATAATGATTGTCACTCATTTACAAACTTGTTCCTGCATATGTACATATAGGCTGGGATTAGAAAGTGCCTTCTCATAGGAATGTGAGATACCTTCTCAGGGTCCGAATGCCAATATGTTCCAAAACATTTAGGTTGGTGATGCTTACAAGCTGGAAGGAAGAGAGATTGGGCACCAAGTTATTTTCAAGAATAGGTGATATATATTTCATCTATGCTGTAGTAATGATTGCCACTCATATTCAATCTTGCTCCTAGACATTTACTTACAAGCCAGGATCAGAAATTGCCATCTCAAAGAAATGTGAGATTTGTTCTCAATGGCCGAATTGACATTATTTACCAAACCTCGTTTTAGGTTGTGATCCTTACGTGATTGAAGGAAGCGAGATAAGGCACAAAGTTATTTCCGGGAATGGGTGTTATACAAAATAAATCTCACCTCTACTAATGATTGAAACTCATATAGCACCGTTTTCCTAGACGTCTACTTAGACCCTTCTCAAGGGAATGTGAGTTTTGTTGTCCAGGTGCAAAATGACAGTATGTTTGAAATCTGGTTTAGGTTTGTGATCTTTATGAGATGGAAGGAAGAGAGATTAGGCACAAAGTTACTTCCAGGAATGGGTGTTATGTGAAGTTCACCTCAACTGTAGTAATGATTGCCAATCATATACAAACTTGTTCCTAGAAATCTACGTAAAAGCCAGGTTCAGAACTTTCCTTCTAAAGCAATGTGAGACTCCTTCTTAAAGACTGAAATGGCATTATGGTCCAAATCAGGTTTAGGTTTGTGATCCTTACGAGATGGAAAGAAGAGAGACTAGGCACAAAGTGATTTCCAGGAATGGGTGTTATACCAAGTTTGTCAGCTGTAGTAATGACAGTCACGCCTATACCAACTTGTTTGTAGATATCTACTTAGAAGCTGGTATCAGAGAGTGTGTTCTCAAAAGAATGTCAGATTCCTTCTAAAGGCCTGAGAAGGCACTATGTTCCAAACCTGGTTGACTAAGGTGGTCCTTACAAGCGAGAATGAAGATAGTTTGGGCATGAAGTTATTTCCAGGAATGGCTGTTAGTCACAGTTTAGCACAGCTATAGTAATGATTGCCAAACAAAACTTGTTCTTACACTTCTACTTAGAAGCCAGGATAAGAAGGTTCCTTCTGAAGGGAATATGAGGTTCCTTCTCTTTTTTCTTTGTGAGTAAGCTCAGCCCTGAGCTAACGTCCATGCCAATCCTCCTCTATTTGCTGAGGAAGTCTGGCCCAGACCTAACATCGATCCCAATCTTCCTCCACTTTATGTGGGATGCCACCACAGCATGGCCTGACAAACTGTGTGTCGGTGTGTGCCCGGTATCTGAACGCGGGCCACCAGCAACAGAGGGTGCACACTTAACCACTACGCCATGGGGCTGGACCCTATGAGGTTACTTCTCAAGGCCCAAAATACCATGATGTTCAAACAATGGTTTAGCAGGCTGATCCTTATGAAATAAAGGAAGAGAGATTAGGCACAAAGTGATTTCCAGGAATGGCTGTTATACATACTTTAGCTCCTGTCATCATGATTGCCACTCATATGCAAACTTGTTCACAGAACAAGTTCCCTACATACAGGTCAGGAACACAAAGGGCCTTCGCAAAGGAATGTGACTTTCCTTCTCAGGGCCCAAAATCGCAATATGTCCCAAACCTGGTTTAGGTTTGTGATCTTTACTAGATGGAAGGAAGAGAGATTGGGCACAATGACATTTCCATGAATGAGTTTTCTACATAGATTAACTCAGGTGTAGTAATGATTGCCACTCATATACAAACTTGTTCCTAGACATCTACATAACCCCAAGATCAGAGAACAACTTCTCAAAGAAATGTGATATTCCTTCTGAAGGTCTGAAACAGCAATATGTTCCAAACTTGGTCGAGGAAGGTCGTACTTACGAGCTGGAAGTAAGAGAGATTGAGCATGAGGTTTTTTTCCAGGAAATGATGTTATTCATAGAATAGCTCAGTTGTACTAACGATTGCCACTTATATAGAAGCTTGTTCCTGGACATATACTTAGAAGCAGTGATCAGAAAGTGCCTTCTTAAAGGAATATGAGATTCCTTCTCAAGGCCGGAAATGGCAATATGTTCCAAACGTGGTTGAGGAAGGTGGGCCTTAAGATCTGGAAGGAAGAGAGACCGGCACGAAGTTATTTTCAGGAATAGGTGTTATTCATAGTTCAGCTCAGTTGTAGTAATGATTCCACTCATATACAAACTTGTTTCTAGGGATCTACTTAGAAGCTGGGATCAGAAAGTTCATTCTCAAGGTAACGTCAGAATCCTTCTCAAGGCCAGACATGGTATTACATTCAAAACATTGCTTAGGAATGTAATCCTTTAGAGCTGGAAGGAAGAGAGATAGGGTAGGAAATTATTTTGAGGAATGGTTCTTATACATATTTTAGCTCAGCTGTAGTAATGATTGCCATGCATTTAGAAACTCGTTACTAGACTTTTACTTACAAGCCGGGATCAGAAAGTGCTTTCTCAAAGGAGTGTGAGATTTGTTCTCAAGGGCCTGAAATGGCATTATGTTCCAAACCTGATTGAGGTTTGTGATCTTTACGAGATGGAAGGAAGAGAGAAGCACAGCTCTATTAGTGATTGCCAGTCACATACAAACTTGATCCTAGACGTCTACATGCAGGCTGTGATCAGAAACTGCTGTCTCAAAGGAATGTGAGATTTCTTCTCAAGGTCTGAAATGGCAATATGTTCCCAACTTGGTTGAGGAAGGTCTTCATTACGAGCTGGAAGGAAGATAGATTTGGCATGAAGTTATTTTCAGGATTGGGTGTTATTCAAAGAATAGTTCAGTTGTAGTAACGATTGCCACTTATATGGAATCTTGTCCTGGACATCTACTTAGAAGCAGGGATCAGAAATTGCCTTCAAAGTAGTGTGAGATTCATTCTCAAGGCCTGAAATGGCATGGTATGATGCATGAAACATGGTTTATATTTGTGATCCTTATGAGATTGAAGGAGGAGAGATGAGACAAAAAGTATTACCAGGAGTGGTTGCTATAGACAATTGAACTAGTAATCTAGTAATGATTAACACACATATACATACTTATTCCTAGACTTCAACATTCTGGACAGGATCAGAATGTGCCTTCTCAAAGGAATATGAGATTCCATCTCAAGGAGTGACATGGCAATATGTTCCAAACCTGGTTTAGCTTTGTGATCCTTATGAGTTGGAAGGAAGAGTGATGAGGCACAAAGTTATTTTCAGGAATGGGTATTATACACAGCTTAGCTTAGCTGTAGTAACGCTTGCCACTCATATACAAACTTGTTCCTAGACATCTACCTCCACTTTGGGATCAGAAAGTGCCTTCTCAAAGGAATGCGAGAATCCTTCTCAGGGCCCAACAAGGCAATATGGTCCAAAACTGGTTTAGTTTAGTGATGCTTAGTGCTAGAAGGAAGAGAGTTTTTACATGAAATTATTTCGTGGAATGGGTATTATAAATCATTTTACTCAGTTGTAGTACTGATTGATGCTCCAATATAAACTTGTTCCTAGACATCTACTTACAAGAAGTTATCAGTAAGTGTCTTCACAAAGGAATGTGAGATTTGCTCTCAATGACCAAAATAGCATTATGTTCTAAACCTGGTTTAGGAAGGTGATTCTCTCTAGCTGAAAGGAAGAGCAAGTGAGCACAAAGACACTTCCAGGGATGGATATTTTACACAGATGAGCTCAGCTGTAGTGATGATTGCCACTCATATACAAAGTCATTTCTAGACATTTGCTAACAAGCCTGGGTCAAAAAGTGCCCTCTCAATGGAATATGAGATTCAATCTCAAGGCCTGAAAATGCATTCTGTTATATACCTGTTTTAGGTTTCTGATCTTTACGAGATGGAAGGAAGAGATAGTGGGCATGAAGTTATTTCCAACAATTGGTGTTATACATAGTTCAGCTAAGTTCCAGTAATCATTGAAATTCAATTACTAACTTGTTCCTAGAGCTCTACTTAGAACCTGGGATGAGAAATTGCCTCCTCAAAGGAATGTGATATTCCTTCTCAAGGCCTGAAATGGAAATATGTCCCCAACCTGGTTAAGGAAGGTGGATCTCATTTGTTGGAAGGAAGAGAGAGAGGGCAGGAAGTCATTTCCTTGGTTGTTACTGGCAAAAGTGCCTGAGCAGTGGTATTTTGTCTTTTCATTGAGAAGGCAGCCTCAGTGCAGGCAACGAACCAAAAGGAAGAAAAGGCACTTTCCATTATGACCCTCAAAAACTAAATGGAAATGTTTTTCTCCACAGAGTATGTTCATTAGATGGATACAATAGATATTCTCTCCCAGCTGCAGTTTAAAGTTTAAAAGCTCTCAGGGGTACATGCTCCTTAAACGTACTTGCAAGCAGAGTTAAGCAAGAACTTGCTGGCATTACATGGGAGAGAATTCTCTTTTTTTTTTGTGAGGAAGTTCAGCCCTGAGGCAACATCCGATGCTGATCCTCCTCTTTTTTGCTGAGGAAGATTGGCCCTGAGATAACATCTGTGCCCATCTTCCTCTACTTTATATGGGACGCCACCACAGCATGTCCTGGCAAGCTGTGCGTTGTTGCATGCCCAGGGATGGGAAACTGAAAACCCCAGGACACCAAAGTGGAGAGTGCACACGAAACCGTTTGTGCCATCAGGCAGGCCCCAGGGAGAAAATTCTTAAGTAAAAGTCATTAACAACAATGTTGTGAGAGGCAATTTTCAGGATAGTCTTCTACAGATGCAAGCAAGAGTTTTTCTCCAGACTGACCTTTCCTTTTACAGATGCTATAGATACTATCTCCCAAGTGTACTGTAATTTTACAACCTCTCATATGAAGATGTTACTTACACTTATTGGGTACCTATGTTGAACAAAAATGTTCGTCATGAAATGCCGATGAGACCCTGAAAGTAGTTTGAACTGCAGTGTATTCAAATTCTCAAGATGATCCTAAACAGCTACAAGGAGGAGTTTCTTTCAAGAGTCAACTGTCATTGAATGGATGGTAAGGATAATCTGCACCACGGGTAGTGATAGCTCTCCTAGTAAGATGATCCTGAAAACTACTGGCAAACTTGGTTGCTTAGTGGTGTTTTGTCATTCTATTGGGAAGACAGCCTCAGTGCAGGCAATGAACGGCAAAGAGGAAAAGGTACTGAACCACATCATCCAAAAATCTACAAGGAAGAATTTTTCTGCACAGCGTACGTTCATGTACTGGATGTTATGGATATTGTGTCCCAGCTGTGGTGGAAAGTTTAAAAGCTCTCAGAGGCAGATCCTGCAGAAAGCTACTTGCAATCTGAGTTCAGCAAGGTCTTTCTTTCATTAAATGGGGAGAGAATTACTAAGTGAATGTTGTTAACTGCAAGGATGGAAAGGAAATTTTCAGGATAGTCCTATACTGATATTAGCAAGAAATTTTCTCTACAATGAGCTTTCATTTTATAGATGTTATAGATACTTTCATCTGTACTGAAATTTTAAAACCTCACATATGAAGGTATTCCCAACAGATATTTGCTACCTGTGGTAAACAATAGTGTTGATAATGATATGCTAGTGAGACCCTGAAGGTAGACTGAACTACAATGTTTTTAATGTCACTCATGAATATGATTCTAAACAGCGACAAGTAAAGATATTCTTCACACGGTACTTTCGTTGAATGGATGTGATAGAGTTTCTTCCCCTTTTGTGGTGACAATTTTAACATCTCATAGGAATGTGCTCCTAGCAGCAACTGGCAAAATAGGTTTACAGTGGTGTTTTGTCTTTACGTTGTGGAGGAGACCTGAGTGCAGGCAATGAACTTCAGAGATGAAAAGGCACTTTGTAAGATGATCTTAAATGTCTAAAAGGACGTATGTTCCTCCACAGAGTACTTACATGGAATGTATGGTATAGATATTCTGTCCCAGCTGCAGTGGAAAGTTTAAAAGCTCGCAGAGGCAGATCTGCTGAAAGCCACTTGCCATCTGAGTTCATCAAGATCTTTCTTGCCTTACCTGGGAGCGAATTCCTAAGTGAAGGTCGTTAACTGCAATGGTGGAAAAGGCAATTTTCAGGATGCTCCTATACAGATACAACCAAGAGATTTTCTCCACACTGAACTCTCATTTCATGGATGTTATAGATACTCTCTCCAGCTGTACTGAAAATTTAAAACCTCTCATATGAAGTTGTTACTAACAGATATTGGCAACCTGTGTTAAGCAATAGTGTTCATCATGATATGCTAATGATACCCTAAATGCAGACTGAAATGCAGTGCCTTTAAAGTCATTCATGAACATAATCCTAAGCAGGTACAAGAAGAGGTCTTCTTCACGGTATACTTTCATTGAATGGATTTGGTAAAGCTTCTTTCCGAGGTGTGTTGAAATGTTGAAACTCTCAAAAGAAGGTGTTCCTAACAGCTACTGGCGGAGTAGGTTTAGCAGTAGTGTTTTCAGCCACACCAGAGAGGCCCCTTCATGGTCACCTCCATGCCATCCCATCCGGAGCTGACCCCAGTGCAGGGGAAACGGTTCAGACAATCTTCTACATGTCCCTCTCCATGAGAATTGTCTTCTGCCAGTCTCACATGCCCAAACCCCAACCCCAACATTCTTCTTTGTCTGTAGCTGAAGATAGGAGGAGAATCTCTGCCATTGTGTTGAGAGATGCAGTTTCCCCCATGTACACGTGTTCTTAAGCTGGGTATTATTTTCTCCAGCTAACCTGTCTTGTTAAGGATTTGGCCAGCCATAAGAACCTTAAGGGAAGAGGCGGAGGGGTTTCTCTCTCCGTCTCCGCTGCCGCTGACAGCCCTGAGCTGGTTCAGTGCCTCAGACCTGGCCAGGGGCAGCCCATCCCCTGGCGCCCTCTCCCGGAGCATCCCAGGAAAGATTCACAGCCAGCCCCACTCCACTTGCCACTGCCAAGTCCATCGTCCTCCCTTGGGAGGATGCAGCAGGACAGGGAACCGGGTGTGGGAGGCCGCCAGATCTCAGGTCTGGCACACAGGTTGCCAGGCTGCTTCCTCCTCTCAGGGGGCCCAGCACACGCCCCAGGAGACTTGGCAGCAGGCCCTGGGGTTCTCTCCTCTGGAACTCGTCCACTTGAAAGGGGCCTGGCCCAGGTGGCTGGTTCGACCGGTTGGAAAGTAATAATTTTCTTCTCTGAGAGACTGTTGCTTTTCATCTCCTGGACATGAGATGATAGAGAGTTGTTCCCATTTCCCTTTCTACTTTAAACCTGATGGATACATTGCCGATTGCCTTTAGAAACTGCAGGTCTTACTGAAACACTTTTCAGTGCTCTGGTTTACTTCAGCTTCATTTCATTGTTCCATCCTGAATTCCTTTCAGTTGGATCTAATTTCCTTTCTAATCCTTTTGTATACCTAGATATTTGAAAGCTGCTCGAATCTATAATAGAGAAATGTTGGGTTACAATTCATCCGCCAGCATGTAAACCCAAATTTTATAGTTTCTACACAAAACGTTTCTGCCACGTTTCTAGCAGCTCTCCTTCCATATTTTTCCTTCTGGACTTCCTGTGACAAAATTGCCTTTCTAAAAGCCAGTCCTCCGTTCACTCTCTTGGCCAGTCACATTTCCATAGAAAGAAAAAGGACTGGGTTTTCCAAAGATGCAACAAGAATGATCAAGTCCTGAGTCACACCTAGATAGCCTGCTCCTGTTCTCCATGAATTGTGAAATTGAAGTTAATTATCTCCTTCCTTTGTTCTAAATCAATTGGTTCACTTTGGCACTGAGCCCCTAAACTGGTCCACAGCCTGCTTCAGCAGACACCAAACTCTCTCTCAAGTGCTTGCATTCGTGTGCTGAGTAGGTATTGTATTTATGTAGATCTTATTCAACAAAAGATCTTCACTGATTCACTCAAGTCCTTAAGTATCTACCATGTGCCCAAAGGTCTTGCAATGTTGGGGGTCTGCAAGGAAGACAGATGTGTCTAAACAGATAAATTACACTACAGTAATAATTTGAATGAAAGATATGAATAAACTGCCGTGGGACTCCAGGAAAAGAACCCCCATGGGTTGACCTACAACTAAGAGATACAGCTCTGTCCTGGGGCTCTGAGGAGAAAAACAACCACCATGAGGGTGGACAGGCTTTGTGCCATCCAAGGAAAGGAAAAGAAAGGGAGAGAAGATAAAGAGAATACAGGTTAAACGGAAAGGTTTTTTTCTTCTTCTGAGTGATTCTGCCACCCACTTTTGGAGCACACTGCTTGCTGATGTCCTTTCTGGCCAGTCTTATCCTTCAGCCGGCTTCTAGAGACTTCAACAATTCGATTGTAACGAGCTGGGCTCCTCCGTGCAGACAATGCCAACTATGGAGGGAGCCAGGAGGGGAGCCAAAGAGTCACAGGACTCTGCACAAAGTGGTTAAATGGCAGAGCCCAAGCTCAGTGCTCTTATGTGATGCTCTTTGACTACAACTCCAAGTGAAGTCTCTAACGACTATCTCCGCTCGCACTGCCAATACCATCGTCCTCCGTGGAGTCGATGGAGGCAGGCTTGAGTTGGGCAGGGAAGGGAGCTGGGTGTGTCATGCTGCCAGATCTAAGGTCTGGCACACAGATTGCCGGGTTGCTTCCTCCTTTGAGGGGGCCCAGCACACGCCCCAGGAGACTTGGCCGCAGGCCCCAGTGCCCTTTCCCCCAGATCTTGTCCACTTGAAAGGGACCTGGCCCAGGTGGTCTGTTGGGCTGGTTGGACAGCCTCCTTTGGACAAAGCAGGCAAGCCGAGCCAGCCTTCCAGTCCCCCTCGGCGTGGCACCAGTGCCCTCAGGCCGAGGGCCTCACACGTGACCTCCATCGTGGATTTCTCCTCAGAGCTGTGGCCTGGGCACTAGGAAGGACAGGCCCTCCCGACTCAGGAGATGATGCTGGGACCTGTCGCCGGAAGGGCCTGCCCGTGTGGCAGCGGTTCCCCAAGCCGGCAGCCAGCTGGGGCCAAACTCACTGCTTGGCCATAAGCCTGTCTCGGCCCTTCTGATTCCACAGAGCCATTCCTCCACCTGGCTGGAGTCGAGAAGTACGGGCGTGAGGTGAGGCCGTGGTTTTGCCTTTCCACGAAGAAATGAGGCCCAGGAAAAAGCAGCTGGCCGAGGCAGAGCCTTGACCTGGTACCCCAGTTGGCCTTTGGCCACCAAGTCCAGACCATTGCTTCCAAAGAAGAGGAGCGGCCGGCCAGCTGATTGCAAATGGGGGATGGGAGGGAGACAACAGCTGAAGCCAAGTCAAGAAGGGCAGCAATGGAATAGCTGCAGCTGGGTGGCGACAGCGGTCAGAGCCTGGAGGGAGGGCGGGTCCTTCACTGAGGACCCCCGAGGCCAGCCCTAGGCCCTGGTGGTCGCGCATGCACCCATGGCTTGTGCGGGGGTGTGGTGGGTTGAACCCAAGCCCGCAGGGCTCCCGGAGCAGCCAGAGGATGAACGGCCCATGGGAGAGGTAGTCGAAGTGGGCAGGTGGCACCACCTTACTCTCCTCAAGTCCCTGGGAGAGAGAGACAGACAGACAGACAGAGACAGAGACAGAGACAGAGAGAGAAATGCAGAGAGAGAGAGAGAGATCCTTGACCTCTGAGTCTCTGCCTCCACCGCTGGCTGGTGCCAACTCAAAGGCCATCCCACTTCCACCCATCACCCCCACACTTGTCCCGGTGCCAGCCCCACCACAGAGAGGCCAGTTCCTGGTAGCATCTGTGCCGTCCCTTCCGGACCTGACCCCAGTGCAGGGTAAAAGGTTCAGAGATGTCTTTACCTGTCCCTCTGCATGACAATAGACTTCCTCCCCTCTCCCATTCCACAGGCCCACCCACGACATCCACATTTGTCATTAGCTCGGGAGAGGATGCAAGATGAGAATCTCTGCTATTGTGTGGGGAGACTCAGTTTCCCGGGTTTCCCCCATGGACACATGTTCTTCAGCTGGGTCTGATTTTATCCAGACAACTTGTCTTGTTAATGATTTGGCCAGCCCTAAGAACCTGCAGGGAAAGGGCAGAGGGGGATTCTCCCTCCCCCTTTCCTCCCCCTGTCTCTCCCCCTCCCTTGCTCAGATATTTTCTCACAGAGCAGACAGTTTTCTTATCTTCTTCCTTTCTCTCTCCTCACTCTCCAGGTCTCCTCTCTAATGCTTCATTTATTTCTTAATTTATTTATTAATTTTTGTTTATTGCAGTAACATTGGTTTACAACATTGTATAAATTTTAGGTGTATATCATTATGCTTCTATTTCTGCATAGATTACATCGTGTTCACTACTCAAATACCAATTACAAATCATCACCACTCCTTTCTAATCATTGGTTTGATTTCCTGCTTTACCAAACAGTTATTCATGAGAGTCTTTATTGGCTTATAAATTGTCTGATTTGTTTAAGATATGTTGGCAGTTAATGAACATTTTGCGTGCAAGTTGGTTAATGAACTGGATTTCAAATCTGCCCGTTCCTCTGATGAGCTACTGAGTCAGAATGTCTGTGGTTGGCCATTTATCTCTCTTCTGGCGGCTTCAGGAATTGATTGCTATGTCGAAATTGCTTGCAAGGATAGGACCTAATTTTATAATAATATGCTTTCTTTGCTTTGGAGTAGGATGTTTGATATTTATATGCAGGCACGTGTGTGTGTATGCTCCAAACATATTTAATGATAAATCAAGATTAACAATAAATATGATTCCTATATTGACTTTTTTTTGGACAAATACTGAGAAGTTAATTGAATACTCTTACTTTGGTTGTAATTAGGTTCACTTTACTTCATATTTTTAAAATCCTTTTTTAAATATATGATACTATATTTGAACATATACATTTTGACTGCAAACCACCTTTTAGTCCCTAAATATTTTGCCTTCAGATATGTGTACCATTATACACATTCATATATAAAAGTTTCATATTAGTTGTGGCTTTACTTTTGTGAGCACGTGTTTGGAATATCACTGACAATCCCCTTTCTTTCAGCATCTATGTTCAGTGTTAGTTTCCTATGTCTTCGTGGAATGTAGAGTAACATACAATATTGAAAAAGTGATTTAAGTAACTTCAGTATAGTATAACTGCTATATGTAGCATTATCTCTGTGGTTCTATTTTTAAATTTTGTACTTTGCTTTTTTCCTTGTTTTGCTCCATTTAAAGTAATTTTCCTAATTAAACTTTTCTCCACGATGTTGGATATATACATCTTTTTCACATTCTATTTTAGAATTTTTTTTTCTGCTGAGGAAAATTGGCCCTGGGCTAACATCCATGAGCATCTTCCTCTACTTTATATGGGACACCACCACAGCATGGCTTGATGAGCGGTGCAGAGGTCCACACCCGGGATCCGAAGCCACGAACCCTAGACCACCAAAGCAGAGCGTGCAAACTTAACCACAATGCCACCAGGCGAGCCCTTATTTTATAATATTTTTAATTTGAGAAATAAGAAGAACCCAGAATCTGAAGTCTGGCCTCTCTGCCTCCTCAATGTTAGATGAAAAATTAATTAGTATTTTACTTCTTTTCTTTTTCTCCAAATCCAGTGTCTCTTTTCTCCTAATCCAGTATAGATTAAGCTCTTGGTTCAAGATGGTTTTAAATTTTATGCACATTCTTTAAAGTAGTTTGTGTTTTGCATTCTTTAAAAATCACATTAACACAAAATACTGAGACAATTGTTCTAATTTTTCAGTGTTCACTTCTTTGGTACGGTGCTTTTTTTTGAAATCCCTCAACCTGAAACTTGTTTATGGATCTGAATTATCTGGAAGGCTTGTTAAAACACAGAAGGTTTGCTGTACCCCGCCGCAATCATTCTGATTCAGTAGGTCTCGGGTGCAGACTAGCATCTCCACATTGTGATTCAAAGCTCCTCTGCCTAACATTCCTTATTTTTTTCATTTCAGAGGCAGTAAAATCCGTATCTGAGTGTGCAGGCTGTCCCTACCCAATCCTTTGATTTTTCACAGGTGTTATACCACAATAATATTCTTGTACTCCTAACTCCATCTCAGCATTTGGAGGCCCCAACTGACACAAAAACGTTCTTCATTTTTCTTCTGAAAGGAGTGCTTTATTTTCAGAAATGTGACACAATCTGAAATAAGTTTAATGTGGATGCTGTTCTCTGCTCTTTAGACATTGCAATTTACTTATACAACACCTGCACGATTCTTCCTTTTTCTCAGTATTTAAGGCTCTAACATTGGAAACACATGGGGCTTCTGGACATTCTGGACACTCTCCCTTCTTCAAGTTTAATTGATCATATCACACCTGAACTAAGTTGAACTAAAGTTGGCCATATCATGGCTTGTCACATGACGATCAGGTATATGTGTAGTATGTGTGCACCTCACAGAAACAGAATGTTCCTCAAGTGTGCATCTCAATGATTCTTCTCCTAAAATTTGATTAAATATGTTCTAAATAGAGGTTCTTAGTTTCAGTTAAATGTACCTAATCCATACATACATTACTGTAAAATTTTCTATATCTTAAACTTATTTTGTTGAATAACATGTAAATTATTTCTATACCCCCAAGCTCACACATTTGATTTTAAAATTTATTTTCTTTTCAAGTTAAAGAAAGAATTTTTATTAAAAGAAAGAAATGCAAAGAAGTATCCAAAAGAATGCAATACTAGGAGTATGGAGGACTAGATACCTCAAAGGTGTTTCCCTCCACATAACACTATCTTACATAAAATAAAATGTTATTGCATTCTTGAGTTCACATGATGTAAGCCAAGTCTCAAAGGACAGAAGAAGGAAATTGTAAGCACTAGACAAATTTGGATTCACCCAGTGGTCAAAGGCCAGTATGATCCTCTAATGAAAGAATTTGTCTTTGAGTCACCAGTGACTTGAGGGAATGAATCTGGGAGTCACAGATTAGTTGTGAGTCACACAAAAAAGGCACTTAGCTTGGTGTCATCTCACATGATTGTGAGCAGAAACCAGTGACATTCTTCTCTGGAGGAAAGAATCTAAACTAAAGCCTTACATTCTGTACACATTAAAATCAGACAAATATGAGCTCATAATCAAAGTTCTCCAAACAAATAAGGAATACATGCCATTGTCGATGAGTCATAAGACATAAGAAAATTAAAAGTAAAACAATAGATTTAAACACTAAAACCTTCACTATTAGACTTACCAACTTCAAGATATAAAATAACTGTGTATAAAAAATGGAACAACAAAAAATGGAAGAAGAAAATCAAACAGGAGACTCTAGAAACGATCTGACCTATTTGGCAAAACGCCTTATAGAACTTTAAGAGAGGAAAAATACATAACTGTTGAGTTTTAAAACTTCATAGATGGGTTCTACAACAGAAGAGCAAATAGAAAACCAAATTTGAATTCTGAAGGAAATAGAATGCAGCATAGAAAGACAAGGAACTAAAAAACATGAAAGATAATTTCGATATGGAGATAATGAGAGAGAGAGTAAAGAAAAAGGAGAAATAAAGTACTGTACAACAAAAACAAGTGAGTCATGAGGGTAAAACTGAAAGTTAAAGGGTCTATAAATTTCTCAGGAGATGAGAAACTATATCCACTTCAGGCAATGTGGGCTGGTGGTAAAATAGAAGTAGAGAATAATACTGTCACCCAAATAGAGGAGATGCAATCGAATATGGAAAACAAGTATAAATCAATAAATTTTAAAGGGAAATAACATAATAAAACTTGTGGAAAAAATAGAAGGAAAACATATAGATAGTGGGAGCAAAAGGATATAAATAATCACAACAAAAGTAAATGGAATAAATTCTCTAGTTAAATACAGATTGTTAAATTTGAGGCGACAATGATAAATTTAGCTGTATTTTGTTTACAAGACTTGTGAAAACTAAAAAACATCGAAAACTAGAAATTCAAAACAGAATAGAAGATATAAAGATATGCTAGGAAAATATCAATCAAAAATCAACCCAGGGTAGCTATAATAATATGAGATAAAACAGATGAGGAGAAAAGTATCATTAGGAATTAAGTGGTTAATCCCCAATGGTATATAAGTTCAACTTAACATGAAGATATAGTCGTTATACTACACACGATGTCATGTGAAGATAATATAGCCTCAACTAGGAAAGGAAGGAGGAGAAGGAAGAGGAGAAGAAGGAGAAGACAAGAAGAAAAAGTCAGAGGAAGAGGAGGAAGTCCAGGAGAGGGAGACAGAGGAAGAGGAGAGGTAGACATAATATATCATCATAGTGAAGAATTTCAACTTTCCTCTGAGACAAAGAATAACATATATCTAATAATAGAGTGTTTGAAAAACAAATTAGCAAGTTGGATTTAATGGATACACATCGAACCCTATACCCAACAAGTGAAGAACACCTATTCTTCACAGGGACACGGGGAGCATTAACAAGCAGTGAGCATGAACTAGGGTACTAATCAATCCTCAAATAATAGAACACTTGAAATAAGTACAAGTGACTGCTCTATTTTATTCTTGATGCCATTACAAATCCCAGGCAATAGAAATGCAGAGAATTTTCTTTGGTTTAGGTGTTATTTGTGTTTAGAAAGTCTGTAGAAAAGATGAAGACAATATGGGCTATCAGGAATAGGTACTGTTAAAGATGTTAATGATTAATTTTAATTTTACATTTTTAAAATAAGAAATGGATGAGAAGTTTTTTAAACTTTACAATGCTCTCTCTCTTAGACTCCTAAGCCTTGCTAGTTCTTTCAGTCCTTCTTGATTCTTTCAATTGTTCCTGCCTATTGATGATTCCTCCTTCATTGGATCTCTGAAGTTCACCTTACTTTCCTGGTTTTGATGGTGGCAGACGCACAGGTTTGAGGGGACAGAGGTTAGGCAATTTGATTGACAGCCTTCTGTTGCATCATTCTCATCGTGCACATGTCATGCGTCTATGCTTGTCATGTATCTTTCAGTTGCAATTATTCTTCCTCCCCAGGGCTTTTTCCAATATCATGCTAATATTGTTGCTCTTCTAGGAAAGATTTAATTGTGTGCTCATATAAACAAGCATTTTGGATCCTGAACCAAAGAGCCATTTACAAATCTACTCTGAATGTGATCTGTTTTTTCATTCATTGTACTTTCTTCTGTGTATTTAACCAGTTTCTTTCATGAGTGTGGAATTCAGTAAGGAAGTTCCACAGCTGGAGTCATGATGTTTTCTTTAGTTATAAATTCTAAGGCTTCAGGAGTGCCATCTGTTGCCACAGACATTCGAGTCAATAGCAAATTCATTTTAATAAAGTCATTGTATTGCATTTGATGGAAATCATTTTGAGTATTTTCCCTAAGGATCCTTATCCCTCTCCGCAGGTTTCAGTACAAGAACTACCAGTATGTTCTGGTCTTGGTTTTTGCCATTGAGGAAATCAACAGGAACCCTCATATCTTGCTCAACATGTCTCTGGGATTTGATCTCTATAATGCCCTGCCCAGTGAAAGGAGGACATTGGAAAGTTCCCTGATTTGGCTCTCAGGGTTGGGCAAAGACATCCCTAATTACGACTGCAGGAGAGAGAGTAAGTCTCTAGCGGTCCTTACAGGAAACACCTGGGCAATTTCTGCCCAGATTGGAACACTGCTGGAACTGTACAAATTTCTACAGGTAAGACTGGGTGGGATGGGGAGAAATGAAACCACGTCTCCTTTGGTGCCATTGTCAGGGGCTTAAAAATGAAGAGAGGAGGAAACTGGGTTTGTGCATCTCTCAAAGGATATGATCTCAAAGGGTCCCTGTACAAGACCTCGATGGAGTATGACATTTCCTTTATTTGGAGTAGAGAGAAGGTTGAGGGGGAAGGAGACAAAGCAGTTTCCTGGAACTCTGACTGATCTTACTTTATAGAAAGCTTTCAGGGAGTGCAA
The DNA here is from genome assembly GCF_020826845.1 of Diceros bicornis minor. Lineage (NCBI taxonomy): Eukaryota > Metazoa > Chordata > Mammalia > Perissodactyla > Rhinocerotidae > Diceros > Diceros bicornis. The sequence continues at coordinate 929,514 of NW_026691791.1, forward strand.
AATGATTGGAAAATGAAATGAGTAATTGTCCCCTTCTACCACTTTAGGTGTTGCTGAACAGCCTTCAGGACTGAGAGTCTGATTTTTGCCAATCCCCTTCCTCATATTGCTTCCAATTGTCTTTTCCTTTTAGCTTACCTATGGTCTTTTTGATCTTACCCTGAATGATGATGAGCAGTTTCCATCTCTCTATTAGATGGCCCCCAGGGACACATCTCTTGCCATTGGCATGGACTCTTTGCTGCTTCATTTCAGTTGGATTTGGGTGGGGCTGGTCATCTCGGAAGACAAGAAAGGTGTTGAGTTTCTCTCAGACTTGAGAGGAGACATGGACCGGAATGGAATCTGTGCAGCCTTTGTGGAAATGATTCCTGTGACTGAAAGGTCATATTACTCAAAGACATGGCCATAGGATTTGCAAGTATAGGAAACAGAAGGGAATGTTGTTATCATTTGTGGTGATACCAACTCTCTCATAAGCTTGAGCTTTTCTACTTGGGAGTATTTAGTGATATGGAAAGTCTGGGTCACGACATCACAGTGGGATTTTATCCACAGTGAGAGAGATTTCATCCTTGACTCATTGCATGGGACTCTCATATTTTCACACCACCGTAGTGAGGTCCCTGGCTTTGAAAATTTTATCCAGACAGTTAACCCTTCCAAATATCCAGAAGACATTTACCTCACTATGTTGTAGTTTCCTTTTATTCCTTGCACGATTTCTGAGTCTTACTGTAAAACAATGGAGAATTGTCCACCTAATGCCTCCGTAGGATGGCTGCCTTGGCAGATTTTTGACACAAGCATGACTGAATGGAGTTACAGTATGTAAAATGCTGTGTATGCTGTGGCCTGGAACCTTCACAAGCTGCTTCTTCAACATACAGAAATGCAGCCAATAGAAGTGGGGAAGGTCTGGTGTTTTGTCCCTGGCAGGTAAAGTCTCTTCGACTTAATAGAATGTACACTCATAAAAATGACTTTCTTATGGTTCCACAGGTGCTCAAACCAAGCAGTTAGGATTCTTTCTCCAAGAAAAGCACAAGAGTTTCTATACTTGTTTCACTCTCTAGGAGGTATATCTAGTCCTGGGTAGTAAGTCATCTACAAGAAGGTTCTAGTGGCAACGAGGAAGTGAGCTATGAGTCAATATCAATGCTTTGTGTTACAAAGGATCCCAACATCCTGCCTGCCTAACGTTTCAATAGGGAATATCCTGTCTTCTCCCATGAAGCTCCTCAATGACAAGAAGAAGAGAACTTGTCCTTTATGTTCCTATCTGGTGCTGAACATCATAGTGAATACTTTACATAAATGATCTCATTTAATTCTGCAACAACTTTAGTTATCACTAACATCATTATGCAGATTGATGGTCTGGGAAAATTCAGAGAGTGCATGAGGGTGGCTAGATTGGACTTTGTACTCAAGATTTGTCTGAATCCTATCACCACTGATCATCTTGATATTCTTGTCTTTAGGCATTTTCTCTTGAAACTAACTGATATTTTAGAAACATTATGATATTGTAGTTCTCCATATGATTTCATTTGCTTTACTTCATTGGATACTTGTAATAAAGGTACATTATGAAGCAAGGATTACAGACAATGAAAGGCTGTCCCCAATTCAGGGTTTTTCTCTTTAACACCCGGGCCCACTTCACCACAGGATGATGTGTCTCTTTTAGCTGCACCCCTTTCTGAGGAACATAGAATTTAACAATCCTGCTGGTCACTCAGTGAATTTGGCTGATGAAGGAAAATCAGATTCAGAGTAAACCATTCTCAACTATGGGAATTTTCCAGTAGGTCTTGGACTTAAGGTGAAAGTAGGAGAATATTCCCAACATGCTCCACGTGGTCAAGAATTGTCTTTATCTGAGGAGGTGATTGAGTGGGATTCGGGAATTACTGAGGTGGGTTGAACCCAATTACAATTACTTACACCACACATGAATAATCAAAATCGTGTTGGAGTTTTGTGTCCCCTCAGATCTTCATAAAGGGCCATATATGGGAATTTAACAATTCACTTCCATCTGAAGTAATTTTTTAATTTACCAACAATCCAAGATGGAAGCATGACCTTCATAAGGAAAAGATTGCAAGTTGCTGAAGGTTCAGAAAGTGGTTAGTAATTTTCAGGAATAATTTTTTTTTAAATTAAGTTATGTACGTGTTTTCTAGAGATAATGTTATTGCACACTTAGTACACTACAGTGTAGTGTAAACATAACTTCTTTATGCACTAGGAAATCAAAAAATTGGTGTGACTCACTTTATTGCATTATTTGATTTATTGCGGTGCTCTGGAAACAAACCCACAGTATTTCTGAGGTGTACCAGTGTTTTATATCATACAATAAGCATGGCGTCCAACAAATGAATTGGATTTAGGTATTTCAAGATTAAGTTTGTTAAGGTCCAATAGTCTAAAACACTCTAGTTAATTGAAAATTAGGTAAAAGTCACAGCTGTTACCAAGTGTTATCTGATTTTCTCCAAACTCCACACTCTGCATGCAGTGAGAGTTGCAGTCCGGGATTCAGGAAGAGACCTCAAGAGAGCAATGCTGCCTGTTGTTTTGCTTGCATTCCCAGCCCAGAGAATGAGATTTCCAATGAGATAGGTGAGTATATGCCTTGCAATGACATTCTCCACTTCTATTTTTTTTTAAAGGGAAACATTTGTCCTGAGCTAACAAACAACTGATACCAATATTGCTCTTTTATTATTGTCCTCAAAACTGTAGTACATAGCTGTATATCCTAGTTGTAAATCATTCTAGTTCTTCTATGTGAGCCACCACCATAGCATGGCAATTCACAGAGAGATGGTGTGGTTCCATGACCAGGAAACCAACATGGGCCACCTAAGTGGTGAGCACTGAACTTTCACCACTAGGCTATCAGGGCTGGCTCTCCACCTCTCTTTTGTATGCACTGTTCTCCCAAAGAAACGGAAAAGCTGTGATGAGGACTGCAGGGTCCAAATGTTGCCTTCCTCCATTTAGTAATTTAACTTTTATAGCCAATAATATTTCCTCCCAAAATGATACTCTCTCTACCTTGAACTAGCTTGCTTGTCTCATTTTAGCATTATTACAGGCATTATCATCTCAAGGAAACCCTTTACGACCACTCCACAGTAACTAACTTAAAACTCTCTCATGGACTCTAACACATGGTTTTGTAAGTCCTTACTTTTCATCTTCTTTAAAGCTACATTTAGATCACATTGACAAATCCTTATTTTTTCAGTGTCTGGTGCTGTTCTTGCCACAGAGCAGGAGCTCAGAAATGTTGTGTTTGATTTAAGAAGTAAGTATTTCCATGGTGTACAATAAGCTTATGGTACAGCTTGGTTTCTGATCTCCTCGAGTTCTCAGGTGAGTAGGGGAGACAACATGCAGTGATGTGAATTCAAGGTGGTGACATAGGGCTGCAATATAGGTATGCAGAGATCCATGGGATGAAATAAGTGATAGTATATATGTTTGTGGGGAGGGAAGTGTCATGGACTTCTTCATAAAGGCAGTAGCATTAGTATTATATCAGACTAATGAAGGTGGATTAAATTCTTGGTGGAAATCTTAGAAATGGCAGAAACTAGCAAATTAGCCCTGCATTTAATATTCTAGGGAGCTGAGAAAAGGTTCAACATGAGTAGAACACAGACAATGTGGGTTTGGGAGTTGGGTCATGAAGTAGAAGAGGGACAGAATACCATCACTGAAGATTTTTCATACAATAATTAACATCTTGGAATTACTCAGATTTATGATATTAAACAGTGCAATGCTGGAATCCCCTCAATGGTGGCATTATCTAATTTTATTTTTGTGATTGATATGAAGCTTAATTTCACAATATCTTTTGTATAATTTCAATTTTTTTGAAATGTACTGAGATTGATGGTCTAGTCTGGCATATCGTCAATTTGGATAAAGCTTCCACGTGCACATTTGGCGTGTGGTAAGTTTTGGTATATGTTCCATATGCACATCTAAAGAACACTACATCCACTAACTTCAATTCCTACATGCTTGGAGATTAATAAATACACTTGTAAACAACTAATGATTAATGAGTAAACTATGATGGAAATTAGAATGTATTTCCAATTAAAAATACTATTCATGAAATCTTATGGGGTGGAAGTAAATCTATCGTTAAAGAGAAATGTATAATCCTAGATTATATATATTTATATATTATTGTGTATATTTAAATAAAGAAAGGTTGAATTTCTAAGTTCTAAGCATTCATCACAAACTAGAAAAAGAGCAGAAAAGTAAACACAAGGAAAAGAGAAAACACAAAATGATAACTACTAGAGGAAGTGTTAACAAAATAAAATACAAACATCAAAAGGATAAATAAAACTAAATTAGATTCTAATAAATGACAAATATGCTCAATAAAATCCTACTACTAGTGTTCAAAGAAAGAGAAAAATTGCAACAAAATAATACCAAGGCTGAAAAGGGAGTAATCTGTGCAGATCATATGGAAAGTTTTTAACATGAAGAAAACATAAATAACATCATGTTGATACAATGAAAATTTAGAGGAAATTTACAAATTTCTAGGCAAATAAAAGTTACCAAACTGCCTCAAGAAAAAATGAAAAATCTGAATATTGCCATACCTATTACAGAAATTGAGATCATCCTTTAAAACATTTCTACAAAATTTTATTGTAAACTATTTATGTGGTACAAAGCTGATGAATCTGCCCAAATATTCAAGAAAAAAATAATATACATCTACTCAAATTCTTCGAGAGAATAGGAAAAACTGAAAACTTTTTGACTCACTTTGAGAGACGAGATTAACATTGGTACCAAAATCTAACAAAATCATTGCAGGAAAGGAAATTACAGGCCACTCTCTTTCTTGGATTAAATTCATTTATCCTAAAAAAAAAAAAATCAAATCAAATCAAGGTTCCAAATCTAGCCATATTTTATAAGAAGGTCATATAATGACCAAATTAGGTTCATGCACTGTAATTCAGTACACTAATCTCTGAAGACAGAGAAATAATAATCTTAATAACTGTAAGAAAAACTAGTAAATTTAAACACCTATTACTATTTTAAAACAAACAACAACAACAGAAACAACACTTACCAAATCAGGAACAGAAGGAATCTCTCTTACTCCCATACACAGTATTCACAGAATGGAACTTTATGGTGCACTGTTGAAAGCAAGGATAAGAGAAAACTGTTCAACATCACTGACTCTATAAGCCGTTAGGCTGGAGGTCTCGCCTGATACAATATTGGCAGGAAAAGAAATAAAAGGAATAATTTACTTCAAAGGAAGAAGTAAAATTGATGTTATCTTCAGATGATATTATGGTATAAATGTAAAATCCATATAAATTAAGGTATTAACTGAGTTTATCGGTGGCTGAATACAAGGTTAATATAGAAAGTTTTGCTTCCATCTAGCCGTCATAAGCATTCAAAATTTAAATTTTATAAAATGACATTTACAACATCTTAAAATATGAAGTACCTAGAAATAACTTTAATGAGATTTTCAAAAGATTTCTGTCCATAAATTTATAGAAGAGAATTTAGAAAAATGGAGGAAGATTGAAAGAAGTGGAGGGATAAATCAAATTCGTGACTGAACAGACTCAAAATTCTCCAGATATCAAAACTGTCCAAATTAATCTACAGCTTCCACAAAATTGCAGCTAAAATGATGACCCGTTCTGTGGAAATTACAATTGATACAATTCTAATGGAAATGATAAAGGAAAAACTTAGCTAAGAAAATCTTGAAAACAATGAATAGAGTGGGAGGACTTACTCTACCTGAAATCAAGTATTATAGCATCACAATAGAGGAGGTTCATCAAGAGGATAAACAAGAAAATCAACGGAACCAAATGGTAAGTTCAGATACAAGCTGCTCATATAGGGACTCACGTATAGATGTCTCATTTACAAGGAAACACTGAGGAGGAGTGGGAAAATGAAAGCCTTTTCAATAAACCATGTTGGGTAAATTGGCTGTCTTCATGAAGAAGACAATGACTCGCCAACCCTAACTCACACCATCCACAGAAAACCTTATCAGGCAGATTGTAGTTCTAAACGTGAAAAGTGAGAGAATTTAAAGGGACATAAAGAGGAAGGAGCAATGCCCCTGTAGAAGGAAAAAGCATGTATTGATACCTGCAGGGGTGAGTGGGCACAGAACAGATTCAGAACCACATGAAGATTTGGGAATCTTAAAAATCAGAGCAGAGGTAGTAGAGGTAGGCAAGACCAAGGTTAGACAGTCTTTTTGGTCTTCCTAAGAGTTTGTTGGATTTTTTAATGGAGGATAAACATGATCCCACTTACATGTAGAAGTATCACTTGTGATGCAGGACAAGGGCAGGGAACCAGAGTAAAAGGATCTTATGATAACATAGGAGAGAAGTGACTAAAATCTTAACAGAAGTGGTGGAAGTGAAATCAAGATGAAATGTACTGGACATCATTTTAGATGGTAGAAATGGTCTCATTTTGAAACTCCCGAGGAGTGAGGTCTATGAATTGGTCATCTCTGTTTCCCTAGAATGTAGCATATTATCTGGTTCATGGAGGTTTTCCAATAACTGCTTGCTCATTGAATGAGTAAATCTAGGCCATAGCTTACAGGGCTATAGCTCAGAGAGACAGGGAGGACATTTGTTTTTCTGCTGAGAATTAAGTGCTTTCCTGAATATGCAAGATAAATACTGAGAAGGATAATAGCTTTGTTTACTTAACCATAAATAAGATGGGCAGTATTAACTAGGAATGGTTCTCCGCAGAGCATTCTGTTATTTGGTGCCTGGAACAACAAAGGAAGACAATTGGCTAAACTTACCCAATGCCTTCTTTGGGGGCATGGGAATGAGAGAGAATGACTGAACCTGGGCTGATGACACTTTGCATCTCTCCTCAGACATGGATTAGTGTGTGAAGTGTCCAGATCATCAGTATGCCAACAGAGGGTGTGATTGCTGCCTCAAAAAAGCTGTGAACTTTCTGGCTTATGAGGACCCCTTAGGGACGGCAGTGGCCTGCACAGCTCTGTGCCTTTCTGTCCTCACAGCTGTGGTGCTGGGGGTCTTTGTGAAGCACCAAGACACTCCCGTAGTCAAGGCCAATAATCGGAGTCTCAGCTATATCCTGCTCATCTCCCTCACCTTCTGCTTCCTCTACTCCTTACTCTTCATTGTTCGTCCCAAGACAGCCACCTGCATTCTTCAACAAATCACATTTGGAGTTGTATTTACCGTGGCTGTTTCCACTGTCTTGGCCAAAACTATGACTGTGGCTGTGGCCTTCAAGGTCACTGCACCAGGGAGAAGGATGAGGTAGTTGTTGGTGGCAGAGGAACCTAACTTCATCATTCCCATCTGCTCCCTTATCCAGCTGAGTCTCTGTGGAATCTGGCTGGGAACCTCTCCTCCCTTCCTTGACACAGATGCACACTCTGAACACGGCCACATCTTCATCATGTGCAACAAGGGTTCGGTCACTGCTTTCTACTGTGTCCTGGGATACCTGGGCTTCTTGGCCCTGGGCAGCTTCACTGTGGCTTTCCTGGCCCGGAACCTGCCTGACACCTTTAATGAAGCCAAGATCCTGACGTTCAGCATGCCGGTGTTCTGCAGTGTCTGGGTCACCTTCCTCCCCTTCCACCACAGCACCAAGGGCAAAGTCATGGTGGCCGTGGATGTCTGCTCCATCTTGGCCTCCAGTGTGGGTCTATTAGGCTGCATCTTTGGTCTCAAGTGCTACGTTATTTTCCTAAGGCCAGAGAGAAACACGTCAATTGTGTTAACGAATAAAACACATTCAGCGAGAAAATAATCGAAATGTAAGTTATTTTCATAGGTCACAAGAACTTGCCTACACTTGAAAAATAAACTACCACATTTTTGCAGATCCACTTTAAGTACCAACTAAACTTACCTTACATCTCCACTTAATTTTTTGCTTTACGTTTGTTTTGGCTTTGTACAATTTTCCTCGGGCATTCAAATGAACAAATACAAAAACATTCATACTAATTCTCCTCTAAAATTATGTGTGAAAGATTGCGAAAATGGCGACACATTAGTCTTCTCCCACTGTCTGTTTGGTCGTAGCATCCCACGTTGACTCTGGGTAGACTTGGCCTTGTAACTTGCTTTGGCCAATGGGACATTAACAAATGACATAAACAAAGGCATGAAAAACACTTGCTCATTGTTGGTACTTGTCCTTCTCTGTCTGCCCTTGCGAAGCCTGAGGCCATCAATATGTAAATGAGTCTAGATAGACTGCACATCTCTATTACTCCAGGTGACTTCAAGTCAACAATCAGATACGTGAGTAAGGCCTTCCTAGACCAGCCAATCCCAGCTGAGCCACCAATAGGTCCAGATCAAAATAACTGCCCAGTTAGCCCAGAGAATCTTGCGAAAAAATAAACTATTCTTATTTGTAGCCACCAAATTTTAGGTTGGTTTGTTATACAGCAGAAGCTAACTGATACATTATGCTACCATTTATATATGTCTTCTCATTATTTGTGTAATTATCACAGATTTCTATTTCTTTATCCAATATCGTAGACTGGAATATTTTTCTATAGATTAAGTCACTGAAAGAAAATCAGAGACCATATCACCTTCCATTTTACTTTTTCTCCTTCCTTTTTTCAACCAGACATCTTTAAGCATATATATTAAGAATAACTTCACTAATTTTAAGATTATGGATATTCTTCTATATTGTCATCCACCACTGTTATACGTGGGGGATTTTTACTTTTAATTTTAGCCCTTATAATCCATTTGGAATGATTTACTTGTGAATAATGTTAGTTGATGGTCCAGTGTTTTATTTTACAAATGAATATCTTTTAGTCTATAAAACAAACACTACATCATTTTAAAAGTTGATTTGAAGCACATGGAATATGAATAATGTTTGGAAAATTGATATCTTTGAAACACTGTTATCGGTCACAAGTATAGTGTATCTCTCCATTTAATCAGAGCTTTTACACGCTTTGTATCTCTCTATAATCTTCTTCATATAACTAATGTGTAGTTCCAATTATTTTAACTACTCATCTTTTTATTTTATTTTATTTTATTTATTTATTTTTCCCCCAACGTCCCAGTACATAGTTGCATGTCACAGCTGCACATCCTTCTAGTTGTTGTATGTGGGACGCGGCCTCAGCATGGCCGGAGAAGCGCGTTGGTGCACGCCCGGGCTCCGAACCCGGGCCGCCAGCAGCAGAGCGTGCGCACCTAACCGCTAAGCCACGGGGCCGTCCCTTAACTACTCATCTTAAATAATTCATTGGTCTTATGAATGGTATAATTATTTACATGTTTAAACTAATGCCTTCTCATGTAACAGTATTTTTGATGTTTCATATAGGAATCTAGCTTCCTTATACATTACTGCACTTATTTACCAGTGCTAAATTTTATAAGTTATGTTCCACTAAAATAATAGATTTTCTCTTCTTCTCTAATATTATTTAACTCATTCTTTTGATTCTCATTTTTTCATGACTGTGCTCTCCATTGCCACACTGAATCACAAGTGTTTGTCAGGAGCATTTTCCTCTTCTTAAGTTTAGCGTAAACATCAGATAAATTCCTTGTCAGGGCAGAGCAGGCATCTAAGGGAGAAAAAGTAAAAACGTGAAGGGAAATCATATCTGCCTGGAAATCAACAGACTTGCTTCACTTGGCTGTTTGGAGCTGGAGATCTTATGACAATGTGGCCAGCTGAGAATCAGAGGATCTTTCTCTAGTCCCAGGAGTTAGTCTTGGTCAAATCTCTCAACCTCTTTTGACCTCAGTTTCTTCACCTGTAACATGAAGAGTTGGACGAGTCATTTTGAGTTCTGAAATCCAGTGACAACAAGATACCCTTCACCCAGATGCACTTGACAAAGACCAGAGACAATTTTTAGTTGTCTTCTTCTGCATCAACATTATTATCCATATCACCCCTTAAAGACATATCAAATGTCTACTTTCACATGACACTGATAAAACAGGTTCCATACCAAATCGTTGTTCATTGGGATAACAAATCTATAGTTAATTGTTTAGAGGTGAGTATAGAGATCGGCCCTGCTGGAAACAGCAATCAATGGGCCAAAAAGTCTTGCTTTATTTTACAACGAGGCTGTGGAAACACTCCCTAATACACCAGAATTCTTCTGTATTTAGAAAGTATGAAATAAATGGGAGCCTTGTATCCATGGTTACGAGCTAATAAGGATATGATTTTTAAAATTTGGTTAATGATGCCATTTGCCTGCTATGGGGCTGTTCTCTGGTGAGTAAAGAGCAGATGTATTCAAGGCCACTTTCATTCCTTTAATAAATATTTACTCAGTGCCTACCACTTGCTGCAGGATAGCAGTGATCTACCCTATGAGCATTTATATTATAGTAGGGTGACACAGACCATAAACTAAAAGAGAATCTTAAGGTGATCAATAAAGTTACATATACGTCAAACCTTTTTCATTCTGGACTATTATTCATCCTTTCCCTTCTTTGGCTGTATACCAGAAGTCTAATCATGGACTTGAAAACCCAGAAAGCATGGGTCCCAAGTTTCTCCTTACAACACCCCTGTTTCAAAGACATAGTGTTTATCATCTGAGAGTATGTCTCTTTAAGACTAAGTTCCTATGAATCAGCATTATTTCATCACTTTCTTGAGACAACCGATGATATTATGAAGGGGAAAAAATATCATATGGGATTTATACTTGAAATGATGTTTCCACTCTAATTGTGTTATTTAATGTGGTGTGATTTAGGGAAAGTCAGTTACTCCTTCCGAGACAGTGGTAATAATACCCTGTAAAGCATTCTATAGAGATTAAATGAAACAAAATATGAGAAACTGCTTTGTAAATTGCAAAGCAATCTATTTCAGCTCATTTTTTCTAATAATATTTTCATTTTCAAATTCTTTTTCACTCTAACAAACCTGCCTAGACTTTTATCATTTATTCAACAATAATAATGGGTCAAAATGGTTGAATATTAGAAATTTCATATGGTTCAACTTAATTAATAGGCCATCACAATATTTAATTTGGTTATAATTACAGTTAAATTTTTCATGATGCCTTATCATGTGCCAGGCACTTTCTAGGCATCTGACATGAATTCACTCATCGAATCCTCACAACAATGCCATGGAGACAATACTATTAACCTCTATTGTATGGATGAGGAACATTAGAGGTTATATAATTGACCAACTCACACAGCTGGTACCCAGCCAGTCCATCTCCAAAATCTCTTTTAGGGATCCATTAGAGGTTGTGGCGCTTACATTGTAAAAGGATCACCCTGGTTCCTGGTTGGAGAATGGATCAGAGGGGATTAAGGAAGAAAGCACATGGCTACTGAAATTATCCAGGCAAGCAATTCTGAATACAGGATTTCCTTCCTTTTTAAGGCTGAATAATATTCCATTGTATAGATGCCCCAGATTTTCTTCATCCTTTCACCCACGGGTGTACAATTAGGTAGTTTCCATCTCTTGGTTATTGTGAATAATATTGCAGTGCATTTTGTCAAATGATTTCCTGGCACTTAGTGAGTTTGAAAAAATTCTTATACACATTAGTTACTGTAGTGAATTACCTTTCTAAATGTCTGAAGTTTAAATATGTGTCATTCTACAGAAATACCTTGCCTAATCATGATTTGTGTTGTTATCAGTTCATGAATGATCTAAGAATTTTGTACAAAAAATTGTTATAATATCTTTTTTTGCATGTATTCAGGAACCTTGCATAATATGGGTATTCCCTGATTCTTGATTTTTAGTCAAGTTTTCTAGTAACCCTTTGGTATAGGAAACATCTTCGTAGATGTGAGGCAGACAGCAGAAAAATAATGAAGTGATTGTTATGTTTAATTATATCAAAAGAAAACTGTAGTTTTGCTAAATTGTTTTTACACAGCCTTTGCTTATTTCTAAGAGTGACACATATCATTTTATTAATGAAAAGAAAATTCAATAAAAAATTTTAATAATAAACAATATCTATTGAGAACTTATATGAAAATTTTAGCAATATGCTGTCACCAATTTCCTCATCTTCAAAATGGAGCTAGATAATACCATCTTCCTTATGGGTTGCTGTGAGAATACTCAAAAGTAATGTATGTAAAATGCTTATCAACATGTGGGTTGGAAAGTGATGCCCCATAGATTTTTCCACTGGGATGATTACAGCTTTTTTAATGCTTAAAGTCTGTAGTTTTCAAAATACATTCTACTCTTGTAAAGTGAATCCTTTTTACAAATTCTTTGTAGAGTTAGATGATCACTTTGGAATACAAATTCAGGCTTCTGTGTGTGTGCGTGTGTGTGTATGTATACGCACATCTCTCAAATAATACTCTAAGGCTTATAATGAAAAGCTACCTACCCCACTCTTGACTCTGGTTCCAAAAACAACTTCTTTAATTTTCTGGTTGAAAAGCTATATTTCTAAATTAGCTACTCATACAGCTTTTTCATTTTTCAGCTTTTGACTATTTATAGTTTATTTCTTCTCTGAAAAAATCAGCATGAAGAGTTCTTACATATGTTAAAAACATAATTCCCCTTGCCCAATATAACTATTTAATGAATTAGGATAAATCAAAATTCAATGTCTACTGTTTTATGACATCAGTGTTTACCATTTTATAGCATACGAATCTTATCCAGAGATGTGCTACGTCAGATAGTATGAATACATTTTCTTTCTCACTTTTTCCTTTGACTTTTTAAATGGTAAAATTCTCTTGTTTCTTTGTTGTCTTCCTATGGATTCATCACTGGTTCATCTCCTTCCACCAGAAAATTAAATCTCTTCTCATTAACTTCTGATGCATGAGACAATTCATGGGCTTCAGGTTTTGCTTGGGCTTGAACATATACACAGTCCCACATATACACAGTATGTCTGGAAGGATAGAGCAGGAAAGGATGTTTATCTCTGTGCAAAAGTACCGGGAGACAGTGGTAGAGTGAGAATATTTGAAGTTTTCCTATTGTGCACCTATGATGTAGGCCTCCCTCATCCCAGATTTTTAAAATTAAAATAGCGTTATATCCTTATCTACTGGCTTGGAACAGCAAGTTGTAGAGAAATGTGACTATATGATCCAATTTTTTAACGAAATTAAGAACAGCAAACGCACAAAAAATTTAGAATTCTAAATATGGGCACATCATTCTATGAGGCTGTGTAAAGGTGGGGAAAGGAATGAAGAACAGCTGTTCAACATCCAGCTACCTGTACAGTCTATTGGTCCACGGAAAGCCTCGCCTCCAGCCACGGCCCTGGAGCTGATTTCCTCCCCCTGTGAAGTCTGCCTGAATTATTCCAGCCACACACCCACCTCTTTCCGCCCCTGGAACTGGTCTCAGCCCACAATGTTCTGGCCTGCCTCCGCCCACAGCCTGGTCCCGGCTCATTGCCCTGCCTGCACCCTTATTCCCGCCCATAGAACTGCCTTCCCGGCCTGCTGTCACTCACAGCCTTGTCCCCGCCCACAGCCACGCCCTTAGATTTTGTCCCTGTCCCTGATGCTGACCCAGCCCGCTTTCCAGCTTCTCACTCACTCTAGAAACGAGACACCTCCCCCGAGGCTGGGGTGCACGGCTTCGCCCCGCCCGACCCCTCAACCCACAGTCCCCAAACGTTCGTCCTCCCCGAACGCCCGCCCGAGACCGGAACCGGAAGCGCGGGCGGCGCCTGGATAAAGCCGGCGTTCTGCGCGGTGTCTTCCGCCTTCTCGGCGCGGACCGCATTCCCGTGGACGTTCGCCCTCAGCGGCGGGGCTGGGTGAGCGACGGGCGGTCCGGCTCCAGTTGCGGTCCAGGGAGGAGCCTGAGCCGCGGGCAGCCCCGTCAGGGCCCAGAGTCCCTCCGTCCCCCCGGAGCCCCGTTTCCCCTGGGCTGTTCGCTCAGGGCCCCCGAGGCTGTTGTTCCTCCTGGCTCCGGGCGCCGCTGTCCCCTCCTCAAAGTCCCCGTCACCGTCCTCCGTGTGATTTGGTCCCCAGGGGGCTTATCCGCGTCTGAAGGCGGTGTTTGGGTTGTTACAAATGGAGCGCTCCTGGCATCTAGTGGGAGAGGCATGGATGCTGCTCAGCGTCCTCCAGGGCCCAGGACCGCATGACAGAGATTTATCCGGCCCGAAATATCAGTTGTGCCGAGGTTGGGAAACCTGCTCCAGGGCCTGAAAATCTCCCGAGCCCTGAATGAAGTGTGGAAATTGTTGACAAGTCAGGGAGTCACTTACAGGGTCCCTAAATGACAAGCTTGTTTAAAGGGTCCAGAGTCACCAAAAAGTCTCTGTCCAGCCAAGTGAGTTGAGCGACTCAAGTTCACACAGCACGAAGCTGCTTTCTCCCATCTCGGGGAGCAGCAGGTGGCTGGAAAGTTCAATGCTCTCTCAGCCCCAGGCATCCAGAGTCCCCAGAAAGGTCTCACTCCATTTCCCAATGACCAGGGAGCCTTAACATCCCCAAGGACACTCTCCCTGTCCAGGGTCAAGTTCTGCAGCTGGGTACGATTCTGGGTCAGCCACAGGAATTCCTCATAGATGGCAACTCTGTCCAGTCTCTGTGCCAAGGTGGCAAGGTACACAGGGAGTCCACTCCAGTGTGGTTACTGGGGGGGACAGACCTAGGGAGCCATGGGTGGTACTAGAGCAATGGTGGCCCTAGTAGTGTATTCATTTCAGAAAGATTCTTCTAGTAGTCCACGTAGAACATCCTTTAGACAGAGCATTCAGTGAGCCTGCTAGGGTGTTTGTCCGGGTGAAGGAAGTTAAGACCTGAGCTAGGACAGGGATGGATAGAGGGAGTGTATGTGAGGACCAGTGTGCAAGGTGAATGGGTGTTACTGGGAGGGAGGTGGAGCTGAGCAGATATGCTGGTTCTGACTTGGGTGACTGCACGTGTGGATGGTGTTGCCACTGGGACAGAAGACGACAGATTATAATGAGTGCAGGACTCTGGTGTGGTCTCAGGCCAGCTTTCAGAGACAGCCATCGCTCTCCCTCTCGTCTTGCAGCTTTGGGGCACAACCTGAAGACCCTCACAGTCAACGTCACCATCTCCACCCTCTGGTATTCCTCAGACATGAGCAAAGACTAAGCCACGATCAACTTCACTGAGAGGGTCCTGCAGAGCCTGGGGAGACCCTGGTCCCAGCAGCTCCTGCTGGGTTAAATCACACCCAGCCCCTCCCTAAACCCCTGTCCCTCCTGCTCCTCCTCCTGCTTCCTCCCCAGCTGGATCCTTATTCAAGAAGAGCAGCCTGGGCCCATTCTACTCGAGTTGCAGGCTGGTCTCCCTCAGGTGAGACCCTCCCCTGAGCATTTGCCCCTAATGACCACTTTTGTGACCACCCCTCTCTGTCTCCCCACTGTCTTCCCATTTCCTCCTTCCTGTTCTGGCCCCCACCTCCAGAGGTTTCAGGACCTCTCTCTAGAGTCCCCACATCCCTCTCTCCCCAGGCCTGAGAAGGATGGGGCAGCCACCAGTGTGGACGCTGTCTGTACCCACCACCCTGACCTTGTGGACCACCATGCCTCTGTGCTGGGAGCTGAGAGTCTCCACCTGTCTGCTCGTCCTCTCAGTGGCTCCATGCTCTGCAGCCCAGTGTTTATCCATCCAGAGAGAGCACCAGTTACATTAGTGTATCATCAGCTGGAACCTCAGCAACTCAGAGCCCACATCCTTGGAATACACCGCCTTGCTCGGGGACACCCAGGACCAGGTGGGGTCTCCCTCTCCCGTCTCTCCTTGCCCTAAGGGCACAATCATTCCTCCATCTGACTTACATCTGTTATGTGATTGTTTCAAAGATTCACTTTCCCTGCATGTCTGGGTTTTCTCAGTGTCCAGAGGTGATGTCCTAGCTGCCATCCCCATTTCTCACGTGGGTAAACTGAAGCTCAGAAATGGGAGTATTGTGCCTAAGGTCACACAGTGAGTTAGGGAGAGAGCCAGGATTTGAAGTCAGGTCTCCCTTGCCCCAAGGTCTGTGATCTTTCACTGGCTCCAGTGGCGCCCTGCATCCCCAGGAGACCTCCACCTCACCCACTCTTCCTCGCGTTTGTTCTAGGTCACCAAGCTCTACAGTGGCAGCCAGCTTTGAGACATATTTCAGTCCTGCCTGGTCACCGACTTGATGTAGGTTGAGGAGATTGGAAGCATTGGCTGATGACTCTGAGCTCCCGTGACACATCATTGATCTGGAAGTGACTTACATCGTGCCCATTCTGCCCCACATCCCTGTCAGCTAATCCTAACATTTCCTTCCATAGGTTTTCGGGGGATTAGAAAAGCATTAACATTTGGTGCCACCAACCTCCAGCATCCTGCTCCTCCTCCTCTTCTGGAGACTTTCAACAAATATCAGCAGTCTAACTGTGCTCTCCAATAGTGGAGCCACTAACCACATGGGACAATTTAAATTTTTTATACAGCTATTAGGATATGATTCACATATTATATGTGGGGAGGAGTGTATTTTTTAGGTTTTTCTATATACAATATCTTCTCATCTCTAAAACAAATAGTTTTACCTCTTCCCTTCCAATCTGGGTTTCTTTTATTCCTTTTTCTTGCCTAATTGCCCTCATTAGAACCTCTAGTACCTGAGATTAATATACGAGATATAGGAAGATATCATTGTCTTGTCCCTGGTCTTAGGGGGACATTTTCAGTCTTTCACCTTTGAATATGCTGTTAGCCGTGGGTTTTTCATCGATGCTGTTTATAGGTTGAGAAAGTTTTTTTGTATTCCTAATTTGTTGAGTGTTTTCTTTTTTAGACATGAAGGGTGTTGTATTTTGTAAAATTCTTTTCTATATATGTGGTCGAGATTGCGTGGTATTGGCCCTTATTCTATTAATATTGTGTAATACGTAATCAAGTTTTCAGATATTAAGCCAACCCTTCAACTAGAGGTGAGAGATTAAGATGGTCTCAAGTCTTTCCTGGGCGTGCCACAGCAATGAGCACTTGTGGCCTTCTAGATGCCCGCAAATACACTGGAGCTTTTCAAAGCCCCCTGTGGACATCTCATTCCCCCTATTTTTCTTCTAAATTTTGGCTCACCTTTGCCTGCCTCAGCTGGTGTCACTCCCTCAAGCAGCTACAACAGAAAACAATTAGCCCTGAATATTTTTAGCAAGTGCCCTAGGGACAGACTTTCCTCCCTGGGCAAGCTCTGAGTCAAGTAATGTCAAGCCCTGAACATGGGGCTTTTTCGGGAAGCTGCCAGGCAGGTCAGCTAGTGAGAGTTCAATGGGGATGGTTCTTTTCAGAGCTCCAAACCCATCATGTCTGCTTGGCTGCTGGTTGTCTCAGCTACCATGGTTCTGATACTGATGGTTTTCAAAGTTATGCAGGATACTGTGAGAGCAGGATGGGAGTAGTGCAAGTTATAATGCCACAAAATTTGCTCCCCTTATCAAGATTCGACCATGTTTCTTCACTAAACCCTCCTCAGATTCTTACAAGCCGTTGATTAATTTCTAGACTTCTGAAAAGTTGATTTTGACCTTTTTTTTTACCAGGTTTCTCATTGTTTTTATGCATTTGCAGAAGTCCTTTCTCAAAAGTTTCAAAAATGTTCTCCCTGTGGTTATTTATTTATAAATTAATTACTTAAAATGAAATTACGTGATAAATTGAGTTCCTCACTCACACACACTAGCCACATTTTAAGTGCTTGATAACAACATGGGGCTAATAATGAGTGTATTTGTTAGTGCAGACAAACGTTTACATTATTGCAGAAAGTTCTCTTGGACAGGACCCAGAAGCAGGGAATCTAGAATCAGGGTAGAATTCTAGACACCCTTGTTCATCCCTTGTGCCCTTCCATGTCTGTCCCCCACAGTAACCACGCTGGAGTGGACTCCCTGTGTACCTTGCCGCCTTGGCACAGAGGCTGGACAGAGTTGCCATCTAGGAGGAATTCCTGTGGCTGACCCAGAATGGACCCAGCTGCAGAACTTGACCCTGGTCAGGAAGAGTGTCCTTGGGAATGATAAGGCTCCCTCGTCATTGTGAAAGGAAATGAGGACTTTCTGGGGATTCTGGATGCCTGGGGCTGAGAGAGCATTGAACTTTCTCAGGCTGGCAGGAGGTGGCATAGTCCCCCAGTCTTTACCCACCATTGAGAGAAAAGGAAACCAGTGTAATATAGGAGGCCGTCACCTTCTCTAGACAACTCTGTTACCTCAAGCTAAGCACATCCCCTCTCTGGACTTTTGTTTCCTTATCTCTGCACTGAAAGCCACTGGGCCAGATGGTCAGTGAGGGTCTCCAGCTGTGTGTGAAGAAGACTTACAGGTTTGGGCGTCATGTGGTTTCTGATCCACAGGCTATAGTTTACCCAGTCCCGCTCCAGATGAGCACCAATGCGCTAGAACTTTCTGCAGTGTTGGACTGTTCTATATCTGTGCTCTCCAGTGCATAGTCACATGTGGCTGTTGAGTACTCAAAGGATGGTATTGTGACCGGTCTTTATTTGTACTGATTTTTAATGTTACTGAGGTACTAGATTTTTTATTTTATTTAACTAAAATTAATTTTAATTCAAAAAGAGACTTGTTCCTGCTCCATATCAGACAGCACACCTCTAAGAGTTTGTCTGGATAGAGGTACAAGTAGGGGGACCTGCACACCTCCCCCCATGCCCACTGGGTGCTGTGTGTCCTCCCCTCCTGGAGTTTATGTTGTAGCTGGCAATAACAAGAATAGAGAATTGAAACTTCTCAATTATTTGATGTGAACAAACTCATACTTGGAGGCTGTAATCAGAGAAGACTTCCTGCAGGATATTACATTGTAGGTTAATCCTAGAAAATGAATATTAAGCAAATAGATAAAGGAGAAGGGGATGATGTGTTTCCAGGCATGGAAGAACACATTTGAGTGGGATTTTACAAATTTAGAGAGATCCCATAGGCTTGCCAACTGTGATGACCCATTCTCCCCCCAACCGTCCTAAGAAAGTCCAGCCCAAATTCAGTCCTCTGTGCCCAGAGGTGTGAATTTGGTTTAATTTATTACACTTTTGTTCTGTGATAATGGTCTTGGATTTTGTAGCAAAGTGTGCTCAGTTTTTAGAAATGGAAACTAAAATTGTGTGAAACATCATGATGTCTACTTGACTTTAATATTTCATTGAAAACATGGGATGAATCAAGGGTGGCAAGTGTTAATAATTTATACATTGATGCAATATTGTTTTAATTGGATGGAATATACATTGTTAAATCTAGATGGTGGATGTTTATGAAACTGTTCCCCTTATTTTTCTGTGTCTAAAAATTTTTATTAAAAAGAGTGAAACACATTCACATGCATTCTCCATTTCATTCACTTCCAGAATATTTTCCCAATATAGATGACACCTTGATTGAGAAACCTGGTAAACCTGCAGGAAGTCCTAGCCCATGGTAGGGGACGATTATGTTGATGCTGTGTCTCATCGAAGAGAACCTTGTGCACAGTGTCTTGGATGATGAAGAATATTGGCCAACCCTTGTCAAGGAGAGTTGAGGCACAGTGGGGTCACCAGGAGCCCTGGCGTGATGACAGGACGTGTCTCACCACACCACTTGTCTCCCCAGACCTCCCCTTCTGGGCCCTCATTCTCATCTGCTTCGCGGGCCTCCTGGTGCTTATCACAAACCTGATGTGCTGTCTCCTGGCAAGCCATGACGTGTTGATTGGCTTCTTACTATTGGGTTGTAAGAGCTCTTTATATATTATAAATACACATCCTTTTCTAGGGATATGATTTGCAGATGTTTTCTCCCAGTCTGTGTGTGGCTTGCCTTCTCCTTCACAACATGAGTCATTGGGGAAATGTAAGTGACAGTCATCATAAGATTCCACCACACTTGAGAATGGCTAAAATTAAAAAAACTAACTATAGAAAATGTTGTTGAAGATGTCAATTCACTGAAACTCTCATCAGTACTGGTGAAAAATAGCTTGGATGCGTCTTTAATAATTACATACGTCTACCCAGCCATTCCCCTCCTAGGAATCCATCTAAGGGAAATAAACACATATTTCTATACACAGACTTGTACACACATGATGATAACAACCTAGTTATAGTAGACAAAAACGGAAAACAACCCAAATGTCCATCTACTGGTGAACGGATACACAAAGTGTGGTATATCCCCACAGTGGAATACTATTCAACCATAAAAAGTAATGAATTATTTTTTTTCTTTTTTAATTATTTTATTGAAAATATAAAGGGTTTTGACATTGTGTAATTTCGGGTGTTCAATATTATCTGTGAATTTCTGTATAGATTGCATCGTGCTTACCACAAGTAGTCTGACTTTTATCCATACCATGCACATGTGCCCCTTTAACTCTTTCACTAAACGCCCAGCCCCCTTCCCCTCTGGTAAGCACTAATCTGTTCTCTTTATCTCTGTGTATGTTTATCTTCTACATATGAGTGAAATCATACATATTTATTTGTCTGGCTTATATCATTTAACATCATATCCTCAAGGTCCATCCAGGTTGTTGCAAACAGGACGATCTTGTCTTTTTTTTTCTGGCTGAGTAGTATTCCATTGTATATAATACATACCACATCTTCTTTATCCATTCATCTGTAGCAGGGCACTTGGGGTGCTTCCATGTCTTGGCTGTTGTGAATAATGCCACAGTGAACACAAGGGTGTATAAATCTCTTTGAATTGTTGATTTCAAATTTTTTTGATAAATACCCAGTAGTGGGATAGCTGGAAGTTATGGTATTTCTATTTTTAATTTTTGAGAAATCTCCATACTGTTTTCCCCGGTGGCTGCAACTGTGTGCATTCCCACCAGCAGTGTGTGAGGGTGCTCTTTTCTCCTTATCCTCTCCAACATTTGTTATTTTTTGTCTTGGGAGTTATAGCCATTCTGACAGGTGTAAGGTGATCATTCATTGTAGTTTTGATTTGAATATCCCTAATAATTAGTGATGTTATACATCTTTTCATGTGCCTGTTGGGCTTCTCTATATCTTATTTGGAAAAATATCTGTTCACATCCTCTGCCCATTTTTAGATTGGATTATCATTTTTTTTTGTTGTCTGGTGTATGAGTTGTTTATATATTTTGGAAATTAACCCCTTGTCAGATATATGATGTGCAAACATTTTCTCACAGTTCGTGGGTTGTCTTTTCGTTTTTTTATTTTTTTGAGGAAGATCAGCCCTGAGCTAACATCCGTGCTAATCCTTCTCTTTTTTTCTGAGGAAGACCGGCTCTGAGCTAACATCTATTGCTAATCTTCCTCCTTTTTTGTTTTCCCCAAAGTCCCAGTTGATGGTTGTATGTCATAGTTGCACATCCTTCTAGTTGTTGTATGTGGGACGCGGCCTCAGCATGGCCGGACAAGCGGTGCGTCTGTGCGCGTCTGGGATCCGAACCTGGGCCGCCAGTAGCGGAGCTCGTGCACTTAACCACTAAGCTACGGGGCTGGCCCTGTCTTTTCGTTTTGTTCATCATTTCCTTTGCTTTGCAGAAGCCTTTTAGTCTCATGTAGTCCCATTTGTATATTTTTTCTTTTCTTTCCCTTGCTTGAGTAGACATAGTATTGGGAAGGGTGCAGAAAAGACCGATGTCAAAGACTGTACTGCGTATATTTTCTTCTAGGAGTTTTATGATTTCAAGTGTTAGATTCAAGTCTTTCATCCATTTCGAGTTAACTTTTGCGTATGGTGGAAGATAATGATCTACTTTCATTCATTTGCATGTGGCTGTCCAGTTTTCCCAACAGCATTTATTGAAGAGACTTTCCTTTCTCCATTGTATGATCTTGGCTCCTTTGTCAGAGATTAACTGACCACAGATGTGTGGTTTTTTTTTCTGGGCTTTCAGTTCTGCTCCATTGATCTATGAGTCTGCTTTTGTGCCAGTACCATGCCATTTTCATTACTATAGCTATGTAATATATTTTCAAGTTAGGATTGTGATGCCTCCAGCTTTGTTCTTTCTTCTCAGGATTTCTTTGGCTATTTGAGGTCTTTTGTTATTCCATATAAATTTTAGGATTCTGTGTTCTGTTTCTATGAAGAATGTCATTGGGATTCTGACTGGGATTGCTTTGAATCTGTAGATTACTTTAGGTAATATGGACATTTTAACTGTCTTTATTCTTCCAATCCATGTGCATGGAATATCTTCCCATTACTTCAGGTCATCATTGATTTCTTTCAATAATGTCTTATAGTTTTCATTGTATAGGTCTTTAACCTCTTTGGTTAAATTTATCCCTAATTACTTTTTTCATTTTGTTGCAATTGTAAATGCAATTGTACTCTTGAGTTCTCTTTCTGTTAGTTCATTATTAGAGTATAGAAATGCAACTGCTTTTTGTTAGTTGATTTTGTACACTGCAACTTTGCTGTAGTGTTTGATTATTTCTAATAGTTTTCTGATGGATTGTTTTGGGTTTTCTATATTTACATTCATGTCATCTGCAAACAGCAAGAGTTTCATTTCTTCCTTTCCAATTTAGATTCCTTTTATTTCTTTTTCCAGCCTAATTGCTCTGGCCTAAAACTCCAGTACTATGTTGAATGGGAGTGGCGAGAGTGGGCACCTTTGTCTTCTTCCTGTTCTCAGAGGAATGGCTTTAAGTTTTTCACCATTAAGTATGATGTTGGCTGTGGGTTTGTGATATATGACCTTTATTGTGTTGAGGTACTTTCCTTCTATACCCATTTTATTGAGAGTTTTTATCATAAATGGATGTTGTGTTTTGTCAAATCCTTTCTCTGCATCTGTGTAGAGGATCATGTGATTTTTACTCTCATTTTGTTAATGTGGTGTATCACATTGATTGATTTGCGGATGTTGAACCTTCCCTGCATCCCTGGTATAAATTCCACTTGATCTAGGGATATGATCCTTGTAATATACTGCTGTGTTCGATTTGCTGATATTTAGTTGAGGATTTTTGCATCTGTGTTCATCAGCAATATCGGCCTGTAATAGTCCTTCTTTGTGCTATCCTTGCCTGCTTTTGCTGTCAGGGTGATGTTGGCTTCATAGAATGAATTAGGAAGTGTTCCATCTTCTTCAACTGCTTGGAATAGTTTCAGAGGCATAGGTATTAAATCTTGTTTGAATATTGTGTAGAATTCTCCAGAGAAGACATCTGGTCCTGGACTTTTGTTTTTTGGGAGGTTTTTGATGACCATTTCGATCTCTTTACTTGTAATTTGTCTGTTCATTTTCTCTGTTTCTTCTTGAATCAGTTTTGGGAGGTTGTATGAATCTAATAATTTATCTATTTCTTTTAGGTTATCCAATTTGGTGGCATGTAAGTTGTTCAGTGTATTCTTTTATTGTCCTTTGGATTTCTGTGGTATCTGTTGTAATTTCTCCTCTTTCATTTCTAATTTTATGTGTTGAGCCTTCTCTCTTTTTTTCTTAGTGAGTCTGGCTAAGGGTCTGTCAGTTTTGTTTCAATCTTCACAAAGAACCAGCTCTTTGTTTCATTGATCCTTTCTACTGTTTTTTTAGTCTCTATTTCATTTATTTCTGCTCTAATTTTTATTATTTCCCTCATTCTTTTGACTTTGGGCTTCATTTGTTCTTCATTTTCTGGTTCTATTAGGTTTAGTTTAAGGTTACTTATTTGGTATTTTTCTTGTTTGCTGAGATGCGCTTGTATTGCTATGAATTTCCGTCTTAGAACTGCTTTTGTTGCATCCCATAAGCGTTGTTTTGTTGTCTTTTCATTTTCATTTGTCTTCAGGTATTTTTTGATTTCTCCTTTCATTTGTTCATTGATCCAATGTTTCTTCAGTCGTGTGTTCTTTAGTCTCCACATATTTGTAACTTCCCCATCTTTTGTCTTGTAGATGATTTCTAGTGTCATAGCATTGTGGTCAGAAAAGAAGCTTGATATGATTTCAATCTTAAATTTATTCAGGCTTGCCTTGTTTCACAACATATGGTCTATCTTTGAGAAGGTTCCATGTGCACTTAAGAAGAATGTGTATTCCGCTTTTTTGAGAGGGTATGCTCTATATATATCAAGTTCATCAAATCATATGTTTCATTTAATTCCACTATTTACTTGTTGCCTTTCTATGCATGATCTATCCATGGAAGTAAGTGGGATGTTCAGCTCCCCTGCTATTATTGTGTTGCTGTTAATTTCTCCCTTTAGGTCTACTGATAGTTGCTTTATATTCTTTTGTGGTGTTGCGTTAGGTGCATATAACTTTATAAGTGTTATGTCCTCTTGGTGGAAACTCCCCTTTATCATTATATACTGCCCCTCTTTGTCTCTCATAGTCTTTTTTATTTTGAAGTCTGCTTTGTCTGATATAACTATGGAAACACCTACTTTGTTTTATTTGCCATTTGCTTGGAGTATTGTCTCCCATCCATTCATTCTGAGCCTGTTTGTTTTTAGTACTGAGATGTGTTTCCTGGAGGCAGCGTATTGTTGGGTCTTGTTTTCTAATCCACCCCACCACTCTGTGTCTGTTGATTGGAGAATTCAATCGATTTACATTTAGAGTGATTATTGATACCTTAGGGCTTAATCCCGCCTAATCTATAATTCCATTGTTTCTCTTCCTTTCTGTTCCGGACTACTATTTCATTTTGGGAATTTTCTGTGGACGTTTTCTCTTTTTTTATGATCTATGGCTCTGCTCTGATTCTTTGTTTGCTGGTTACTGTGAGGTTTGTATGAAGATCTCATAGATGACATAGTCCATTTTCTGAGAGCCTCTTATCTCCATTAGCCTAAACAGGTTCCATCCCTTTCCTCTTCTCCTTCTGAGTTATTGTTGTCACAAGTTATTCATTTTTGTGTTGTGCGTTTGTGACTATGCTGAAGTGTTTATAGTTAGTTTTTATGCTTTCCTTCCATTCTTCTTTTAAGTTATAATTAAGTATTTGCTACCCTGTTGTGAAACAGAGCTGTAGCTTTCTGATTTTGTCTGTCTATTTATCTCTTTGCTCAAAGTTTTGTAGACATTTGTCTTCTATTTGTTTCAAGTATGATGGCGTTCTTGATCATTGCTTGTATGGGACATCTAGTGACGATGAACTCCCTCAGCCTTTGTTTATCTGGGAAAACTTTTATTTCTCCATTGTATCATAAAGATCATTTCACTGGATAGAGTATTCTTGGCTGAAAGTTTTTGTTTTTCAATAATTTTACTATATCATTCCATTCTTTCCTTGCCTGTAAAGTTTCTGCCAAGAAATAAGCTGAAAGCCTGATGGGGTTCCTTTGTAGGCTATTTTCTTCTATCTTGCTTCCCTTAATATTTTTTCTTTGTCATTGGCTTTTTGCCAATTTTACTATTATGTGCCTTGGAGAAGGTCTTTTAGCATTGATGTTATTAGGCCTTCTGTTGGTTTCATGTACTTGTAAGTCCAGTTCTTCCCCAGGTTTGGAAAGTTCTCAGCTATTATTCCTTTTAACAAGCTCTCTGCTCCTTTCTCCCTCTTTTCTCCTTCTGTGATACGTATAATTCTTATGTTGCTTTTATAATTGAGTTATATATTTCTCCAAGAATTCCTTCATTTTTTAAAAATCTGAGTCCTCTCTCCTCATCCACTTAAAACATTTCTGTATTTCAATCCTCTAAATCACTAATTCTTTCATCCATAATATCAGCTGTTTCTTAATGATTCTAGATTAGTTTTTATCTCATTAATTATGTTTTTCATATCCAGAATTTCTGCTTGTCTTTTTTTTAATAGTTTCAGTTTCTTCGATGAAGTATTCCTTTTCCTCATTAATTTTATTCCTGAGTTCATCGAACTGTCTGAACATTCTTGTAACTTGGTGAGTTTCTTTAATGACAGTTATTTTGAATTCTCTGTCATTTAGATTGTAAATTTCTGTAACTTCAAGGTTCGTTTCTAGAGGTTTGTCATTTCCTTCTGCTCTGAATTTTTAGTGTAGTTTCTTATGGTCTTTGATCAACTAATCATTTGCCTGCGTATTTGTGGTAGTATCAGGTCACAGATTCCAACTGCTACCGCTGTGGGGGAAGCATGAGCTGTATTTCTGATCCCACCTCATATGCTGGAAGTTGCGTTGGTACAGTGGGTGTTCCCATCCGCTGGGAAAGCATTCACACTGAGCTCAGAGCTGCAGCCACACGGAGGCTCCTACCCAGTTGTGAGACTGCAGCACTACTATGGGTATTTGTGCCATCTGGGAAAGCATTTGCATGTGCGCGTATATCTGCTGCTGCCTTTTCTTATGCTCATGTCAGCCTCTGTGCTTGGTGGCTGAGACTTCTTCACGGGTTCTGAGCACTGGCCAATCATTGGGACTGCAGTGGCACGGTGGGCTTTCCAACCATCCAGGAAAGCATTAATTTGCGGGTCCAGGGCTGCCGCCAACACCTCCCAGAGTTGCACCAAGGCGCATTCCTACTTTTGTGGATGCAGCAGTACTACTGGCTCTCACTCCAACCTGAGAAGCACTCGGGTGTGTGCACAGGGCTGCCAGGGAAGGGTTGGGGATATGAATGAATTCATAGTACATGCAATGACAAGCATAAATCTCAAAATAATTATGCTGAGTGAAAAAAGCCAGTAAAAAATGAGTACATAGTATATGATCCCACTTATAAAAATCCTTGGAAAATACACGAAAATCTATAGGGACATATACCAGACATATACTGGTTACCTGGGAATGAGAATGTGTTTGCAAACGGCAGGGAAGGAGGAATTAAAATGAGCATGAGGAAATTTGGGGAGGATGGGCGTTCCTTTTCTCGATTGAGGTGATCGTTCAATATGCTATAATCAAAATGTATCAAATTGTTCACTTTAAATGTATGCAGTTTACTGTATGTCGTTAATACCTCAATTAAGCTAGAACATATAGGGGAAAGAGAGGGAGAGAGAGCCAAGAGAGAGAAAAGGGAAGGAAAAGAAGGACTGAGGGTGAAAATTAAGTGGAAAAAAGGAAGAGGGAGACACAGGAGACATTGGGTCTCTGTGGCTTTGGCATCTCCTTCCCCTGGAGTCTCCAATACTGGGCAGCTGACTGGAACATTCTGATGCGCTCTCCTCACCTCACAAGTCACTGTCTGCCGGCAGAAGAAGGAGGGCGACTATGAGCTCCAGTGATGATGCCTGGGCTATTACCTGCCTCATGACAACCTACGGAAGCTGCGATGACTAGATCTGACTATATCTGAGGTCCCCTTTTCCCAGCTGGGGTCCAGAGGAGCGGGGCTGGAACAGTATGAAACCACATTGGATGGACTCAGGCTACAAGCCTTTTTAGACTTGACCCCTGACTGGCTCACAAGAGACTAAGCTGAAAGGTTTCACCTTCCTTAAGTCCTGAAAGTGACTGCAACTTCTGTCCTGTGGTGTCACACTAGTTCATCCCTCAGGGACACCAGAATTGGTGAAACCAGCACAGACATTTCCATCATGTAAAATCGTATCCCCACTTCAGTGCAAGGTTTCCCTTCTTGGGAAAATTTGGAACATCTCTCCCCTTGACTCTGTGCAGCCATCACACCCCTCTCGGTTCCTCCATATTCCTCCCCCACTGAAGCCCTGGCAGTCTCAGGTTCCCCTTTTCTGCTTCATTCTCTGAAGCTCAGATTCACCAGGACTTCCAGATCAATCTCCCTCAATGGCTCCTCTCCCCACTCATGGGTCCTCCATGACCGGAAACAGGCCAAGATATGATGAGTTGGTGAGACATGACTCTGCAGTCACCTTGGGCTTTGGGAGCTGAAATGACTAGGTGTCTGGGAAGCCTGAATCCCAGAGTAACACCAAGGCTCTGGGAAGAGAGTATCTGCTCTGGATGTAAAAGTGAATAAAACTCGGGGGGAGAAATCTGAGGGAAAAGAAAGAGTCTTTTTTCATCTTTCTCTGTAAAGAGTCCAACTAGCCTCACAGCAGAGGCTCCCCAACAGGCAGCCCAGAGCAACCCAGGCATGAGGCAGGCTGCGCTCTTCTGCCTTGGGTCTGTGGGAACAGATTACATTATCTGTACACACTGTGCAGACGACCACAGCTGAAGATACCCAAGGGCTGAGAATTAAAGTCACAGTCATGCCACTCTCTCAGACTTTTTGTGTGTGAGCTTCACATTCTCAATCTTAAGCAGTGATTCTCTGAGAATGCAAACTCTGAGGATTATAATGATTAATAATATTAATATATTATTATCATTCATTGCATACATTATACACTGTACATTATAATTATAAATTAAAGTGTAATTATTATTATACATTAATATATCCTTATTATATATTACATTATTATGATATCATTATAATGGTTAATAATCTTTATCATTATTGACTATTTAATTTCTCCTAAGCAACATGACTGGCAAGCTCTGCGTGTACTATCTCAGTTACAGTCACAATATTTAGGGTTTTATTTCCATTTTAAGGTAAAGATGAGGAGGATCAGAAATATTAAATAACTTGACAAAGAAGGAAAAAAATTACTACAAAGCTAAATTAAACACCTATTTGCAATATGTCTCAGAGAAAGAAAGCCGTTATCTGACTTACAAACAGACTCAAAGTTGACCTCCCTCAAGCCTGCAGTGAAAGAACCGGTAAAGAATGTACATCAGGAAGAAGAAATGTGAACCCAGGAAACCATAACAGGATTCACAAGGAAAGGAAAAAAAAGTCTGGTTAATTTAGTATTAGTTTTAAAACAAGACATTAAAAACACATTTGAACCAAAATTCCAGGTGATTACCACATGGAACAATAGAGGAGAGAAGATTTAGGTAAAAAATAACTCATTTTTTAGGGAAGATATACATACTAAGGTACTCTATTATTAACACATTGCTCTCAAAAACTGATAAATCTGTGGAACAAAAGTAAGTAATGATAAAGAGGATTTGAAGGTGCAACATACTCGATCAGACAAATAGACAAATCCCAACACACTGGCTTATTGTGAGACTTGTGATGCTGAAAACAGTCGTTCTCCTGACAGCATGATACCGCAATGTCATATCAATTTTCATGAATCAAATTTCCAACGCATATAAATCTAAAAAAAGGGAAAATCCAGTATTTCATTGTATGCAACTAGTGACTCAACATACAACAAATACCAGAAAAATAGAGACACAGAAGTAGGTATCTTTTTAGAGAAGATAGATATAACAGCTCTTTAGTGAAATGTTATGTTGGAATCTATTGCAATATTACATAAAAAGGACAATCCATTTGGACTAGGTATGTTTTCTCTGTGACTGTGAGGGCAAAACTCTAAAGAATCCCCTGACTGTGATAACTCTCTGTTGATCTTAAAATACAAATACATAACACTCAGGAAAGGAAAGGAAGGAAAGATCACCTTTCTCTCCTCACCTGAAACTCAATCTCATACCTCAGAAGCATCACTGTCAGTATCTTCACTGTCATACAAAGGAATCAAAGAAAAGAAATTATTGGAATATAGTAAAGTTTCAAGAGCTCAAAGCAGGAAAACCTAATGACCCCTGCAGAGGCACTAATGTAGTGTGAGCTCCATGTCATCTGCCCCGTCTTGTCTTTTATCACCGTATTTGTCGGGACGTCCTTCTTTGCCCCTCACTCTCCCTGCCCCTCTAGCAAGTCTGTCTGCATCAGTGCTACCGACAGTCTCTCTCTTGCCATCTTCACTTTCTCCTCCTGTTTCCTGATATCTTCCTGAGTCACTAGAAGTTGTTTGCAAAGAAGCTGTGGGATGTACAGTCCAGCTCCTGGGATCGTCTCTGCTGAATCTGAAGACCAGGCAGGGGTGGGCATGAGACTGGAGTTCAGACCACCTGCAAGCACACCTGGCAGGGATGCACCTGTGCAACTAGGTGAAAGATTTAGCAGGGCTTTGGCAAGGTCGAAAGGACTTAACAGTTCTTCTGCACTCTGCAGGCCTGGAGACCTTGCAGTCTCTTCTGCCAGCAGAGTTGTTGGAGCTGCTCCAACGTTTCCTCCCATTGATGGAATCTGACCTCGTTGCCAGGATAGGATGTGATTTTAGTAACTGGCCTCTTGAATATGTAACTGGACATCCTCAAAGGGATGGAGATGCTCAAACCAGGCTTTGGGTTGGATTGGTTTCCACAATCATGTCTCTTCCTCTGTGATGATTTGACCATCATACTTCGTTTCCTCTTATCCTATAAAAATAAATTGTGAATGTGGATCAGAGTGATAAATGAACCCTGCTTTCCCAGGACAATTATGTCAGATGCCTTGTATTCTACCCTCCCTCTCTCCTTGTGGGGATTAATCTGACCTGTGTCTTGGGACATAATCAAAGAGATTTGGGTCAAGAACAGAAAGCTTGAGGTCAAAACTCAGGACTACGGCAGGTCATTTCTTCTCCTCCATGTTGTTAGACACTTATCAGTATGACTTTATCCTCTTTTTGTCCTTGTCACTCTCAACAAGAAAAACTCTGGTGCTCCCTGTCAGGACACACGGTCCCCATTCTTTTTCTAAATCCCAAATCATACCATTCTTCTGTACTATATGACTATTCATTTGATTAACCTATTGACCAGTTGGTGTTCATAGCTCCATTAGAGTTTAAATCAGTAGTGAAATTATCATCCACCCCACTCCTAGTGACTCTTATTTGACAACTGTGAACATTAAATCTCAGTACAGAGAATGTATGTCTGAAAAAACTCAACTTCCAATTGGAGATTGTGCTGTAAGTGGGAAGTACACACTGGATTTATGAAACCCAGGAAAACAATGTAAACTCTCTCATTATTAAGTTTTGTATAGACTGCACCCACATTGATGATATCTTGGCTATAGTGGGTTAAAATATACTATTAAAATTAGTTTCACCTGTTTGTTTTAATTTTTTAAAATGTGGCTACTAAGAAAAATATTTAAATTCCATAATATAGAGTGCTTAATGTTACTATTAGACAGTGCTGGCCAAGCCATCAGTGAAAATAAATTCCAGAAATAGTGGTTAGGGAAATATTTTCCCTTGAAAAGGAGTCTACACTGGCCCACACTTCAAGATGCAGCAAAAAACTGTCATACACACACACGCACACACACACACACAAACACACAGACACTGACAGAATGAAAAAAAACCACTTCCTAGAGTCCCACCTCTTCTCACATGACATGAGGTTGCACTCCTACTTAGTCCTAAGTGGATTAATGTCAAGAAAGAAGGCAGAAGTCAAGGTAATTTTCCAGTTAGGAAGATCTAAAACCAGAGACTAAAGCTCAAGATATGTGGTGAATTTCCTGTCCTGGCTTCTGTTATTAATTCAATATGTTAGGGAGACTTTTCCAAGGAGGGTTTTTTTAAAAAACACCTTTTCTTTACTATGTAAAAATAGACAGGCTATGTAAAGAATAATTACTCTAGCCAATAAATGAAAAGGAGATGATAGAACACGAATACCCTTATTATAAGTCACTACTGGATTAGTGAGTCAGGGAACAGCTGACATTGGGTTAATTTGGACTTAATTAGGCTGATTCTGATTTCATGACCGTCATATTGATTGTATTATGCTAGAACCTACGAAACTTCCGAGCCCCCCTACTATTTAATCACCAAGGCCCACCAACCAGACTAGTCCTTGCTGACACATCCCCTGGCTCCATCCCTTCTGACAACACCTGGAGGATTTTCCCCATATCCCACTCTGTCCCTGTGCTCTTCTACCTGCCCCAGGGCCAGGGAATCATTTTCTCCAAAGCTCAGGCTCTGCGTGTGTCCAGCTCTGGGGATGGCACTTCTCTCTCGAGTGAAGACAAGGATCAGAACGCAGACCCTGTGAGCTGCAGCAATTGGACAAAGACTGGGGTTTGCTGACAGAAAAGAACCTTTAGTGGGCATGGTTACCAGGGTCCAAGAAGCCCCAGTGATACCTCCAGGGAATGTGATGCAGGACAGAGCAGGAATGTCTGCCAGTGGTTCGGCTTGGGAATGCCTGTAGGATGACATAGGTGACATTGGTAATGCATTCGCCAATGTTGTTCATTCATTTATTCATCGTATGTCATGGAGTGCTTTCTGCTTACATCCAGACAACAGGCTCACCCTCTGAGGCTCACAGGCAGTGTCAGAAGAATTTCTAAATTGTATTTCTAATATATAGGTACAGCACTGGTAATACACTAGGTGTTCCAAGCATTTTCCAAACATTAACTCCTTTAATACTCTCCATAAACCTACAAAATATGTATGCTGATCATTATTGCCAACTGACAGATGAAGAAACTGAGGCACCAATCAGGTAAAGAACTCAGTCAATACAAATATCTAATAAGGGATTGAGCTGGAATTTGGACATGAGGAGTTAGCTCTATACTCTGTGCTCTTAACCATGATATTTACTCTCTAAAGACTTCACATCATGAAAAAATTTGATCAGTTATCCATTTTCTTGGTGCATTGAGTAGCCACACTATTTTATCTGTGTCTGAAAAATAGAATAACTGCGTAGAAACTACTGCACATACACACTCAAATTACATCTATCAATGCCCCCAGTCCCTGAAAATTAATACAGAGAACATTTCAGAATGTTTCTTGCCCAGGTAGGGAGGACTCTGAGGAAATCTCAGTGTTACTGTTAGAAGCTGAGGACAGGCTGGAAGTGGGTCTCAGGGGAAAGGTGTCCTCAGGAGTCACCATTGAATGACAACATTGATGGGAGGGTCTCAGCAGTGACTGAATTCAGGATCTGGTGGTGTTTTAACCCGGTGCTTATCTTCTGGCTGTGGGTTTATGGTGATGCAGCACAGGGAGAGGGGATGGTTCACTGTGTTCTTGGGGAAACCAGACCCATGAAAGAGAGGGAATGATGGTTTCCTTAATCAATGGATTCGTGGTGGGAAAAATTCGGCCTGGAAGAGACAGTCGTGTTCCTGGTATAACCAGAAGGAGTTGCCTCTGCATCAGCCAAAGCAGACAGCCCTTCCTCGTGCATTCATTTTATCTCAATTGGAGGAAGGAGGAGGAAATCATGTAATGCTCTTCTGGATGTGAGATCTGTGATGGTAGAGACTGTGGTAGGAGGTTCTGAAAGGC
The DNA here is from genome assembly GCF_020826845.1 of Diceros bicornis minor. Taxonomy (NCBI): domain Eukaryota; kingdom Metazoa; phylum Chordata; class Mammalia; order Perissodactyla; family Rhinocerotidae; genus Diceros; species Diceros bicornis. Next base: position 962,669 of record NW_026691791.1, read on the forward strand.
CTCTCTGAGGCATTTCAGACCTTTGCTGTGACCAGAATGACAAGTGTAAGCACCCTTGCGTATGTCTGGGAACATTTAGTGTGTCAAGGAGAAGGCTCCCTGGTGCAGAGACTCACAGGAAGAAGCGAGTTTGACCAGGGAAGGTCAGAAATGTGGCCAGTGTGGCTGGAGGGAGCCTGAGAAGAGAGAGTGAGGGGAGAGAGGAGGGTGATCAGGCTGGATCCTGGGAAATGGTAGACTGTTACTTTCTGTTCCTTTGTAACAACAGTACTCCAAAACCTACCACCTATAAAGTACAAATATATAACATCTCATAATTTCTGTGAGCCAATCATCTGGCATGGCTTAGCTGGGTGCCTCTGCCTCAAAGTCTCTGTGAAGCAGGGTTGTGGTCTCAACAGGGCCCCAATGGGGGAGGATTCCCACCCAAGATCACTCACATGGGTTTTGTCAGGATCCATTTGGACTGAGAGTCTGAGCTCCTGTCTGTCTGTTGGCTGGACACTCCCTCAGTTCTCTCCTATGGAGCCTCTACATAGTGCAACTGAAAACATCAGCTCTTGCATTCCCAGTTCTGGTGATTTGATAGAGAGCGAGAGCGAGAGAGAGAGAGAGAGAGATGGAAACAGAAGGAGGGAGGTAAGTAGGGAACCCAAGTAAGCCAGTAAGCAGGAAGTGACAGATGTTTTGTAATTAAAACTTGGAAGTGACATCCCATCACCTTGGTTGTGTTCTCTTGTTCAGAAGCCAGATACTTACTACTTAGTGATGACAAACTGATGTGCACTTCAGGAGGCAAGGAGCATTGGGGCCATTGTGGAGGCTGCCCATCACATAGGCCAACGTGAGGCACGTGGGACTGATTCTGAGTAAGACAGGGGACCGTGGAAGGGTTAATGCCAGTGGATCACAATGTCTGAATTTCCTCTAATTTCAACCCCTTCAGGATGAAGGCCTGAAAATGAGGCCCAGAGGGGCAGTCACTTTCCCAAGATCACACATCTGGAACCCAGAGGAGTTCTGACTGATATTCTATGTGATGTCCTACTCCTTCTTGTACTTCCTCCATCTCTAAGTGTGTACATTAGACACATGTGACACCAGCCCACTGGTGTTGTATGTATTATCACATGTACCCTGACACGGTCCCTAGGAAGCTGTTTTTAGCCCAATCCTCATTGTTCAGCTTGGGAGACTGGACAGATCTTGAGAGGCACAGCAGCTTTTCCAGGACACAGAACTAGTAGGAAAAAAGAGGTCTGACTTCAGCTCTGTCTCCTCAAAGCTGGTCCCCTGGATCCACTCCCAAGGAGCTGTGGGGAGGGTGGTGATGGGTATTTGTGTACAGTGATGGAGATGACATGGGCAAGCAGGGAGAGCAGCCAACAGCATAGAGGGGGCTTTGGGTGGGTCTGATTGAATGAAGGGGCCAAGTAATAGAACCTTGAAGAAGTGACCTCACTTCCTTGGTGACAGCCCCCAATAGAACTTAGAACTCTGGTTACCAGGCACCGACATTGTAATCACAGCCTCCTGTCAAGTTCATTTGATTGGAGACACTTGACAGAGCAGGATGTTCTCATGTTGTCCCGTGACTTTCCGAGGCTCTGGCCCCTGGAAAGCCCAGAATGAGAGCATGTTAAGTTGCTTTAGACATTGGCTCAGCCCTCACCTCAAATGTGTGTGGCGTTTTGGCAGGAGGAACCATCAGGTAACAGTGTGGGCCAGGGCAGGCCACTCTAGATCAGGCCAGAACTGTGATCCCAAAAGGACAGCCCCACACCCCTTAACACTCATTGTGTGTTTGGGGGTGGGGGGAGGTGGAGTTAGGGAAGCTGGGGATGAGGAGGACCCAGCCTGGGCAGGAGCAGGAAGCTAGATGGTGGGAGTCAGGCAGTGTGTCATGTTCATACTCAATATCTTGGCTGCAGGAGAGTCAGGTGAGTGCTGGGGACCAAGTTCCTGTATCTGCATGTGAATCCCGGGTCCTCAAGGTGTCCTCGGATTCCTTCCCTGGTGGAGTCTATGCAGATTCCCCTCTGTGCCTGATCTGTGGCGGGGATTCCCCCTGTGGCAAAGTCCAGGAAGGCCCCTGATCCCTCCTGGCCTGACTGCTGGACACTGTCACTGCAGAGCTGCACCCAAGTGATGGTCGAGGAGCTGGTGGATGGCTTCCAGTTGACCCTCTCCCTGGAGAGAACACAAGTGCACCAGTCCATCAATGACCAGGGCTGCTCTGAGGTGAGTGTGGGTGAAGAGGGGTCTTCACACCCAGGACTCTGAGATGACCAAGGCAGTGCTAGAATGTAGACTTAAATCTGAGAACCCCCTGGACTCCCCACCCCCATAATTTTCTCACTAGAGTACCTCACAGTCCCACTCCCAAAGGAATCTGGACCTCCACTCCTCCCCACCAGCTACACAGGATGGTAGAAAGTCACCTCAGTCCTCCTGGTGGTTCACTGTGATATCAGTGACTGTATGTCCCTCCTCCTCTCCCCCAGTGTGAGGATGAGTTCACTGTGAATTTAAATGAGGCCTGCAGGATGCGTGCCCTCCAGGCAGCGTGATGGAGAAGCTGACAGAGTCCATGGCACCAGCTTTCCTGAGTAGGAACATGTCCAGCTTCACCACCTTCATGGTCAACTACTCGGCCTTAGGCATATCCCACCGGGTCCTGGACCAGTTGTTTACTAGGTGAGTAGCCACTCCCTCCTCAGCACAGTGGTGACTCTGCCCACTGCCAGCTGTGTACCTTGGGCAAATCCCCACATCTCTCTGAGCCTCAGTTTGCTCTTCTGAAAAGTTGGGGGGAGGATAAATTTCATGGTGATCTTGTAGGGACTAATGGGATCAGCAATGGCAGGTGCTTACCTGGTGCCTGGATCTGCAGAGAGGGCTGTGGACGTGCTGTGGTTGTCCATGGTGTTTATTTTTCTCTTCCCCGTGAAAAATAGTCTGCCTCACTGATCTCTAGGTTGTGGTTTTTCTGAGTGTGGAAAAGCACATGGAAAGCACCCTGTCAAGGAGTTGAGATTCCATCCAGCTGGTCCTGATCCTTTTCCTTGGGGTAGCCAATTAAGGATCTCTGGGGCAGCAGAGAGGCCCTATGCCCACTCAAGTGTCTGGGATGGTCTGGCGGGACTTCATTCAATCAAGTGTGTAGATTAAGCACCTACTGCATGCAGGACTTTTGGAGACACTTAGTAAAGTCTGTGAATGAAGGAGACACAATCGCTGTGCCTCAATTGTCGTCTGAGATTCAGACAGTGATATTAGACATCTTTCGCAGGTCCTGTCTTCCATGGTACATCCCAAGTGATGCCCTGATAGCCTCCTTTATAGCTGGAGGCATCTTCCCTTATTCCAGCCAGGAGGGCAGAGCACAAGCCCATCTAAAAAAGTGAGTGGTCTTTGGGTCCAGAAGAAGGGCTTCCTGTCTCTACAGAACAAGGTGTGGAGGGAGAGATGGGGGCTGTGGCTGTGGTAGGCCTGTCAGAACCTTGCGTCTCACACATCTTTTGATTCCCAAGGGAAGGCTGAGGTCTGGTGGCTTCCACTCCAGGAGGACAGGAGTCAAAGAGCTCTGGATGGGTGCCAGGACCCTTGAGAAACAGAGGGGTGGCTAGGCTGAGTTGTCTCCAAGAGACCCATTCCCATCACAGACCCATCTTAATCTGTCTCCCCTTCTCCATATCCACCTCTTCTGACCACCACCTCCAGGCCCAAGACAGGAGGTCTGTGAACAACCCGCTCAAAAAATGGCCTCTGCTCAATCCCGTTGCACAAGTACATGGAGGGCTTGGCTGGACTGTGTCCCGGACCCTCAGGAGAAGAGTGTCAGCAGGAAGAGAGTCACGACAGGCTCTGTGTTCAACGTGCTGTATGAGCAGGGGCTCATCCCCAGGATGGGAAGGGGCAGACATCGGTGCCTTGCATGAGAAGTGTGGAGGGAAAGGCCAGGCCTCTGACTCTGTTGCCAAATTGCCTCCCCCAGTGCCATCTCTTCTCTGGTGGGAACCTGCCTGTACCCAGGGCAGGATTTCTGGGAACCCCAGCACTTTCCCTGCTTCAGGATGAAGCTGACCTCTCTGCATATCAGCTAGCCTGGCTCGGAGCTGGGAACCACGCCTACTTTCTCCAGGTCCAGCTGGAGCATCCAAGGCCCATTGAGGCAGATCTTGAAGGTGAGGAAACTGCAGTATGGGAAGATGATTTCTAGGGTCTTCAAAGACTAGGTTCCCTTAAAGGCAGTGGTGTCTTTCCTGGCTTTGACAGGGACCGAGGAAGTCAGCTACTTGAGTGAAACTGTTTCTTTCTCCTGCTGCAGTATCATCTCCAGAGCTCCCTCCAGCTCCAGAGCCAGAGAAAGGGCCAGCTCCATGGCTAGATCCACCTCCAGCTCTTGTTCCACCACCTGTGCTATAGCTGGAGCCAGTGTCACCTCCATCAGTCCCTCCAGGGCCAGAGCCACCACCAACATCAGCTCCAGCCCCAGTGCCAGCTCCTGAGCTGGAGCCAGCTGGACCATTGGCTCCAGGGAGAATCCTCCCTCCACCTGGAGAGATAACAGCAGAGCCAGATCCAGCCCCAGAGCCCACCTGCCGCTGGGATGTGACCAGCAAGAACCTGCTGAGGGAGGATAAGCCTGGTTTCTTGGAGTTCCTTCCCAGGCTAGTGGCAGAGCAGTTGACACTGATTGATGTGGTGAACATCGGGGCGCTCACGGCAGGTGGGGTCGGCCTTCCCTGTGCCATGAGTTGCCCCACACCTGCCATTTCCTGATCCAGAATCCCATGATCTCGGTCCTTTTTCCCTGCTTACCCTCATGTGACCTGAGCAGCTTTCTTAACTCCCAAGCCTTTGCTGTCCTCATGTGGAGAGTAGAGCTGGACACTGAGAGCAGCTGCCATGCAGACTGGCTGTGCAGATGGACCAGGTGGAGCAGAGAGGAAGTTTGGCAGAGTCTGCGCTTTGGTGGGGGAGGGGAGCACACTGAAGTGCTGTCTCGTCCTTGGGTAGTTCACTCATTTGACCAGGAGGCCTCAACAGCCTCAGCACTAATAAGCACCTCATGTGTTCATGACTGCAAGGCAGACAAACAAAGCCTGTGGTTGTTGCTGCCTTGGGAGAATGTGCATCTGAAAGAGGAGTCAGACCCCAGGATGGTCAGATTGAGTGGGAGATGCCCCTAGAGACGGTCAAGCAGGATCCGAGTTCTGGTGCTTGGAGGAAGTGAGACTGGGCGGCGAACAAATGTCAATTCCTGGTACCACAGTATCGGGTCCTGGGTCATCCTGTTCTGGGTAACCTCAGGGGACACAGGCAACACCCAGGGACTCCCACAAGCCTCAGGCCACATTCTCAGCTTCCTGAGCTCTAGCTCTCACCACTGACCCGGCTTGGGACTGGGGGTTGTGGACGCTGAGCTGGGCTGTGGCAGGGCTGGGTGACATGCCCTGTCCTGTCCAGGAGCTCTTCAAGAAAGTGATGCCCCACGACTTCCTGGATTCCATCTGGTGCCAGTGTGACAACAAGGGTAATGAACACCTGACACCCACCATCCATGCCACCACGACCCACTTTAATGGAGTGGTCGAATGTGTCGTCACCACCTGCATTGGGGACCCAAGCATGACGGCCTAGGACAGGGCCAGGGTGGTGGAGCTCTGGATCCAGGTGGCCAAGGTAAGATGTGGGAGCTCCTGAGAGCTCCTCTCTGGAGTCAAGGGAACTGCCCCTTCTCCTTTCTCAGCTCTCATGTTTGAAGTCTGTGGTCTGAGTCTTTGCACAATTATTAGGCCCCTTCTGCCAGTGCCTCGATGACCTGACTCCTGGTCCCAGTGGTGGGAATCTCACCCCTTCCTGGGCTCCTTCCTTACCTTGAGCTAAAATCCTCCTCCCTGGAAATATTCTACATCAGTTTCCAGCTGTGCCTTTCCCAGGTTCCCTGAGCTACTGTCTCATCCAGGACAGGAGACATCAATGAGGCGACAGAAGCCAGAGGAAGCAGGGCTCCAGCTCCCCCTCACAGCTCATTCTCTTCCCTTCACCAGGAATGCCAGGGCCTGAGGATCCTTTCCTCACTCCATGCCATCCTCTGGGCTCTGCTGGTCCCCTCCATTCAACGTTTAAAAGAGACATGGAGATGGGTGTCCAGGTGGGTAGGCTTCTGTCCATTTGAGCAACATCTGGGTGGACCAGACACCCCCCACAGGGCTAACATTGCCCTTCAGTCAGTTGAGACCTCCTGGGAGACAGCAAACCCTGGCGATAGGGTCTGACCTGGTTGGAGGCTTGGAGTCTTTCTGAAAACTTAGGCCAGTGGTTCTGCTTCAGGAATCAGTTTCCCTAAGTGACAGATCCTGGCTTGAGCCAAATTGAAGATTTTCAAGTGTTTTCAACAAAAGAACTCTCTGTCCACATGTAATTAAGACTGTTTAAATCACAGCTGCTGAGAAGATAAGAGAATGGAGGCCCCAGGTGACAATAGGAGAGCCCCCTCCCCAGTCCCAGACACCTCAGGGCTCAGAGGACACAGTGAAAACGCTCATCCAGGCTGTCTGGATCTTCTGGGTTTTCAAACAAAAGGGATTTACCCTCAAACCACTCCACAGTGTCTCTTTCCTTTTTTCCCTCCTCAGGAAGAACTGGACAAAACTTAAAATGTTGATGAAAACAAGCCAGCAGGAGAGCAGGAAGCTGCTCAAGGAGGTGAGTGGAGGCTGGAGATCTGGAAGGAGGGGAAGTGAGGTGGGGAGGGACAAGGCAGGATGTGCTTTGGGAAGTTTTTCACTTAAGGTTCCCTGAGAAATAACGGTCTGTCTTGTCCAGCTTGACAGGAAGCGGGGGGGTGTGAGCTGCAGGGGCAGGTGGGGACTGCTTGGGGAAGGAGGCCTTGGTCACGGGATACAATGATGTCGGCTGGACTCTTCCAGGAGGTGAAGAGCTGGCAGAATGAGCAGGTCTCTGGCTTCCATGTGGACACATCAGCTGGCCCTCTTCCTCCAGGCTGGCGGGTGGATGGAGTGGGTGGGGGTTCCTTTCTTCCTACGGCAACCCAGCCTGTCCTCAGGAAGCCAGGCCCCTGCTGCTCCTTCTGTCTTCACTGCACCTCGCAGGGGTGGGCACTCTGCCTGCCCCAGGGATGGGCAGTGTGAGGTCACACAGGTCTTTTGGACACAGGGGCTGCCCAGCCTTGGGCCAAATGGTGGATCTGGGACAGAACTGTGTGGTCTCTGGGACTGTGCACTCTACCCAGATAGTGGTCACTGCTGACAAACCAGTGAGGTTCGCCCGGTGCCTTGTTGACAAGGATATGCCCCAGATGGCAATGAGAATTATCGGGGAACCTACAGATTCTTAATGGACCTTCTTGACAGGACATTAGAAGTTTCCAAGTAAAAAAGGATGCAAATGTCACCATTACACAGCGCTGTGGTAACCCCCTACACTGTCACTCAGATGTGGCACAAGGGGGATCCTTCCTGAGTGAATAAAGGAGGAGTTCTGTGCAGGGTCCATCATGAGGGGATCCTAGGGAGCTGAGGCCTTTGGCATGGCCTCAGGTCCAGTGTGGTGTCAGAGAATCCCAGGGGGCTGGAAAACACAGAATCCACTTGCATAGGATCCCGGGACACCTTGTGCCTCCCAATCCATGGCTCAGGCTGACTGAGGGCCACAACACACCCCGGGAGTCCAGAGGACAGGACATTGGTCAGAGGTGTGTCTGGAGGAGGAGTGAAGGTCGGGGGCCAGGCCCTTTGGCTGGGAAGGGGGACGGTCTCCTCTGTGGGCCCCTGAGCAATTCACTGCCCCTCTGTGGGCCTCAGTCTCCTCATCTGGGAAATGGAAGGAGATGATCTGGCGTGCAAGTCTCATAGGGGTGATGAGGTACAAGGTGGAGAGGAATGAACATTAGCTTTGTGCTCCTCCTCGAGGGGGGAGGGGAGAGTACTGGTGACAGTCACATGACACTGAGCCCTCAGGGGACCCTGGGAGGCATGGGAGTCCTCCTCACACTTTCCTGACTAGGAGAGAGGCTTAGGGGCCTGGGCAGGACTGAGAGCACAGAGGAGGGAGTGTTGGAGCTGGGAGTGATCTAGAATCAGAGCACTCTGGAATGGGATCAGCCATAGACGCCAGATGTCCAAGGTCCAAGATCAAGGGCCTGGGAGATACGGGGAAGGGAGCATGGCCTCCCTGAGCCTGTCATTGACCCTGCAGGAGGTGACCTCTGTGTGGGCCACCCTAGAGATGGATCCCCAGGGAGCCCAGGAGAGGCAGCAGCAGCAGGTGAAGGGGCCTGAGGTGGAGGGTCCAGGTGTTAGAGGAGGGGGGTCTCTCTCCTCACGGCTTGAGGTCTCCTTAAGAGAGGGTTCCCTCCTCCTCCAGCCCAGCTCCTGGAGCCCCAGAGCCTGAAATGACTGCCCTGTAAGTGACTAGGATGAGGCCTGGAAGGGCTGTGCCCAGGATGGATTAGGGAGGGGAGGGGCAGGGAGCACATACTCTGGGATTTGCCAAAAGCCGCCCCTGGGAGGTGACTGGGGAAGTTGAGTGGTCCTGGAGGGGGCAACTGGGGGCAGGCCGCTGAGGCTCTTAGGCTGCTCTCTGTGGGAGTCTGTGGTGGGCAGGAGGCTGGTGTGAAGGGATTTGGTGGAGGTTCCATGGGGCACCTGAGAGGTGGGACTCATCTCACCACTCCCACCCTGAATTCACAGGGTGTCGTCCCCTTCCTGGACATGTTCCTCTATCACCTGAAGCTGCTGAACATTGGGAGGGAGGATGATCTGAAAGTGAGTGAGCCTGGAGGTGGGACCAAGGAGCAGGATCCTGAGGTTTGGGAGGCGAGAACCCTGCACTGGGCCCTGAGCTTTCAGTACCTGGCAAACCTTCTCTCATGAGAGCCCCATGGCCACCCCTGGGAGCTGGGGAGTCAGGCCCATCTTAGCAATGCATGAATAGATGATCCGCATAAGCCCCCCACCAGGCTCCCTGGGCTAGTGAAGCTCAGAGCTGCCTGCCTGCAGAGCTGCAGGAGGCTGTATCTGAGCTGCACTCAGCCTCCCCCTCAGGCCCTGTCACTGGGGGAGTGCCATCAGCCCCTGCAAGTGAGGAAGCACTTCTGTGGTCCAGCTGTCCCTTCCTCCCTGAGGCCTCAGTCTCCCCATCTGTCATCAGATATTGTGTGTTACATAGGGTCTCTGGCCTCAGCTCCCCTGTTTCTCCTGCTCTGGGGCCCAGAGCCTGGCCCAGTGTCAAGTTCTCTTTGTGGAAGCTCTGCCCTCTGCTGGTCCCTGATGTTCTTGCAGCCTGAGAAGGGGTGGGATGGGGGTTGGTTATGGGCTTAGGGGGCTGTTTCTGATGGACATTAGCTGTCTCCATTCCAGGGAAATCGGGTCAACGTCCAGAAATGGTATGAGGTGAGCAGCTGTGGGAGGGTGGGGAAGTGGAAATCACAGACCTCCCCTGGCAAGACTTTCTCTGGCCTCATCCCTTGGGTCTTACGTTCATTGGGAGAGTCAGATCCACAAAGCTGGGAATCCCACCACGTTGGCGTGTGTGTGAGGGGCTGACATCAAGGACACCTTCCTGGATAAGGAACTAATTCCAGCCAACTGTGAGGACAGGCAAGTCCTGAATGGAGTGGGAAGGAAGGAGGGTACCCGAGTGAACACAGACCCCAGACCAAATCCTCAATCCGCACAAGTCCCTGGCAGGGTTCCCCACCCAAGCTCTGTCTGCATCCTGTCCTTCCTCCCAGAAATTAAAAGTCATCAGGAGGATCCAGCTGATCCAGCAGGCTGCAAATGCGTATGACCTGGAGCCCGAAGAGCGATTTGGGGCCTGGTTCCAGGCCGTGGAGCCCATCAGTCTCCATGAGAGGTGAGGGGGGCAGGAGTTGGGTGAGGGCAGGGCAGACTCCGTCTGATGGCCAGCTCCAAAGCCTGTGGTCTGGCTCGCTAATCAGCCTCAGAACTCGTAGCGGGGTGGCCCATGGGGCACTGGGATTCAGCTGCTGGCAGGCTCTGGGAGGGGCACCTGAGGTGTGGCTCCTGGTAGCTCACAGGTCCACTCTGTCCTGTAGCTACTGGGTCTCCTGCTAGCTGGAGTCCGCACACCAGAAGGCGAGCAAAATGCGGCTCTTCAAGAGAAAGAGGAACCAGACATCCTCCAGTTTAGGGCCGAGTGAGTGTTGGGACCAGCAGCGACTGAATCCAGGGGCTCAGTACACCTTCGGCCTAAGCATGGGCCTGGATCCCAGCTCCACTGCTGACCAGGCCTGGGACAGGCTGCTCCCCTCTCCTCTCTGGGATTCAGTTGCCTCCTCTGAAATGGGTGATGCTAAATGATGCCTCCTGCATCAGGGACAAATGAGGTGCTGTTGATGGACTTAGCACTCTGCACAGGGTTTGGATCAGAGTGTAGGGGGCAGGGAGGTGTGCCGTGAATCTCAGGGAGGGACCCCAAAATAGTCTGTTTCTTCTCTTCAGCCGCCACGCCCATGGCGATGAGCCGTCACACTCTGGAGACCACAAGTGCAGCTCCTCCTGACCAGCAGGGACACTGGCACCCTTGGGGTGCACCAGGCCAGCTCTTCCCACCCTGAGTGGAGGAGGACATCCTAAGACTTTCCCTGGTTTCCCCTAAAGTCCCAAAGTGAGGGAACCACCACGTCCGACTCCCTGAAATCTGCACCCCAGCGATTGTTAACCCATTGGGGAGGAGTGATATTGTTTCTTTAATAGTAAATGGTAGATTTGACTCTTACGTTATATCCTGTTTCTGTCACAGCCTGGGTGTTGTGGTGTGGTTCTTTCACTTCTTATGCTCATGTAAATGAGACACAGAATCTCAATTTCCTCCTTGAATTAAGAAATTGTGTATGCTCACAGCTTATTGTATGTGGGAGAAGGGAGGAGGGCCAGCCTTCACCCTGGCTACTGAATGAAACCTTCAAGTCTCCCTTCCTCAGAGGACAGGTGCATTTCTGTGTGGGTCACCTGGGCCAGGAGCAGAGACAGCCCCTCAGATCTCCCTGGAGGTAGAGGTTGGAGGGACTTTCCCAGGCAGAACAATAACCACTGAAGTGTGTGTGTCTTTCAAATAGCACCTACCAGGACCATGTCCTTCCCCAGGACAGTGGCTGTCTTTCTACAGCTTTCCAGGAAGAAGGAATGTTTTTTGCTTCTCTTGTTGAGGTTTCTTTGATCAGATATTGGAACTTGCCATTTTCTAACCAGTCTCTGGATTTGCATGAACACTAAATAAGAAATAAATGAAAAACGATGAATGTTTGCATGTGTAACGGACAAGGACAGAGGAAGACCATGTGCAGATGGACTAAGGGCCCACAGGACATAACCCATCAGGTCGCCTCTAGGGCTCCCTGTTCACACTTTGCCTAGATTGGAATCCTCCTGTGATCCTGGCCCATGCACTTGGAAGTCCTTTTCCCGCTTGTTTTATATCCAGAGGGAAAGATTCATGATGCAGCTTTTAAACCTACAACAGGACTTTGTTCCATAAACCTCACTGCTCCCTGTGAACTAGGATTTCCAGCATCCCTGCACAGCTTTGTATGATTCTATTTGGGCAAAAATTCCCTAGAAGGCCCCTAGCCTTTCTGTCAGGTACACCGTAGCCATTCCTCCCCTGCTGGGCCTGATGGATCAGGGGTAAGCTCTGGTTTGCCAGGACAAGAGACCTTAATCCTGTCCACTGAATGACCCACACCGTACCTTGCTGCCCTGGGTGACATCTGGGCCCATGTGGTTCTGAGGTCCCTGGTCTCAGACAATCACTAGTTTACACACTCACTCGTGTTGTTACTGACTTGTCCCAAAGGGGCAGCTGGGCCTGAGGGAATAGAGCACGTAACCCCTGGGACAGCTGTGTTCTTTTCCCCAGTCTGTGCTGTGGTTATATGGATTTGTGTTACAGGGATGTGAAACTTTCCTGTTGGGAGTTTTGAAAGATGAGGCAGGAGAGGGGCAGGTAAAGAAGTGGGTCCAGCAGGGGAATGCCACCAATCTTAGACACCACAGACACAACCTTACCAATTAAAATCGTGAAATGCTCCCCAGGTGGGTGGTTAAAAGGCACTGCTTAGAGCTCATGCCGAGAACCCACTCCACGACCTGGAGCTAAAGGGTTAGCACCCGGCATTTTGAACATCATGCCCTGGAAACACCCTGTAAGACAAGGGCCATTGTCTTGAATTCCTTGGTACCTCTTCCCCCTCCTTTCTGAAGGCTGCAAGTGTCATCCAGGGAGGCCTTTTCAGTTCAGCCAGAAGCAGAGTAGAAATCCTAGTTCCCACAGCCCAGGCCCTTCCTTTCAAGGCACTGCCATCCAGGAAAGAAAGAATTCACACATCGGTGTAGACAACACAAACACACACACTCAAATCCCACCCAAATCCCAAGATGCATGAACTACTAAGAGATTAAAAGTGACTTCAGAAACAGATCAACCAATTACAAAGAAGGGTTTCATTAAGATCCTGACTCAAATAAAATGTAAAACCAGGAAATAACCTTGACAAAACTGGGAGACTTTGGATACTGACTAGATAGTTGATTATACGAATGACAATTTTATTTTTGTATGTGATAACGTTATTGTGTTTGTGTTCAAAAAATCCCTCATCTATAAGAGAAACTGAAATATTTACAGCTGAAATGATGTGCTCTCACCCATCTCTTCTGGTTAATTCTTGGGGTCTTGGTATGAGGATAAACAAAGTCAGATGGTATACGAGTTGACAATGTTTGAAGCAAGTAACAGGTTCACAGAGATTGATTTTTCTCTACTCTGAGTTTTAGAGATTTTTGAAAACCTTCAGAACACAATTTTGATAAAAACAGTATACTTGGTGTTCACATTACAATGTTACAAATTAAAACATCACAAATATAAAGGAATGCTTCTCCTTCTTGACCTAAGGAAGCTCTCTCTCAGTCTGGCCTCTGTGAATGACCTGATGATGCCACCAATTATTCACTTATCACATGTTTGTTGAGTAATTCCTATGTGCTCTGTGCTGTGTGCAAGGCGAACACATTTCCACGACTCTGGATCTAGTGTGGGGAGGAAGGTAATGAGCCTGTTGCCAAGGTTCTCTAAGTGGAAAATAATGACCCCAGCGGGTATGCTCATTCTGGAGATTCCAAAATCAAAGCTACACAAGTTTGCCAAGTAACAGATAAGAGATACTTAATTCATGATACAGAAATCACCTATGTCTGAATTACCATGGGACCATGAAGAGAAAGACTGATGGATTTTACGTTATAATTAGATGCAAAATAATCGTACTGGCCCCTGGCCAAGTGGTTAAGTTTGGCATGTTCTGCTTTGGTGGCCCAGGTTCAGTTACTAGGCACGGACCTACAATACTCATTAGCAGCCATGCCGTGATGGTGACCCACACAAAAAGTAGAGGAAGATTGGCAACAAATGTTAGCTCAGGGTAAATCTTTCTCAGCAAAAAAAAAAAAAAATTTAGATACAAAATCATAATAAAAATTTATGGAATCGGATTTAATATACATTCAAAGACAAATCTCATTCTAGTAGATATCATCACTTCATTGAGTGTAAGTTCTAGAAAAAACAAATGTAAGTTCAAAACAGTAATTCCTCAGCTTCAATTATCCTATCAATTTTAATATAAAAAGGAGAAAACTCATGGTAAATAAAAAGTGAGGTTTACCATGAAAGGTCAAGATCATGATGGACGTTACAAAGAGATGCTGTGAGAGTCAAGCCTGTCTAATGGGGAATTTCTCAACGGCATCACTCACCTTTTCTTCAGCACCAATGTTGCTTTCCTCACTGTTTTCAGGATGCCTTTCTTGGCTCCTTGCTCTCTCTGCCTCCACGGCAATCTCGTCTGTCCTCGAGACCACAGTCAGTCTCTCCCATGCTTTTCTTCACTTTCTGTGTCTGTCTCCTGATATATCTAGAAGATGCCTGTTGCCTGCAGAGGGTCTGTGAGCGACCCAGACCCATTCTTGGACTCATGTCTGCCCAATATGTACAGCGAGCCAGTGTGAGATCAGGGCTCGTGTGCAGATCCCTCGGCCCCTGCATGGTCCAGGGATTCACATGGACCAGCCTTTGTGACTGTTTTGAAGGTATTTGTGACTCCAAAGATCTTAAGAGTTCTCCTTCACTGCTGCAAGCCTGGAGTCCCTGCAGTCTGCTATATCCACAGACTTGCTGGGGCTTCTCCAGGGTCTGCTCCCACTGACTGCGCCTGACCTCACCACCAGGATGGGAAGTTATTCCAGCAACTGGCCTCTGGAATATGCAGCTGCTTAGGCTTCAGGGTGCATAGATCATCAGTTTTCTGATTGGGTTTAGTTTCATGGTCTTACTGTCTCCCCTATGAAGTTGGGGAATATTTTTGGAGCTTTCTCTTTCAAAACAAAATAAAATGTGAAATTTGAACAAAATGGTGGATGAACGTTCTCAGTTCACGTGGATATTCCACCCTCCTCCTCTCCCTGGAAACATGTGTGTCAAATCACACTGTGCATCACAATCATTGGAGAGTTTTTAAAACTCAGATTGCTGGATCTGAAACCAAGTAGGTCTGGGGAAGGAATAGAGAATTTTCATTTCTAAGAGGTGATGATCAGCTGCTGGTACAGGGACCACACATGGAGAACAGGATTCAGTGACATCATCAAGCTGATGTGAGACAAGGACAGAAAGCTCAAGGTCATTATCCAGTGTCAAATCCAGACCAACTTCCCTCCGCCATCTTGCTTCAGGACGTTCCTCTCCTCCGCTCTCTGTCATGGTCAAATACACACATGCTGGTGTCCCACAGCACACTCTTATTGGGACACAGAGTTCCAAGGACTCCAGAGCTCCTTTCAGGGCCTCATCTCTAATGAAATTATTCACTACTCCATCCTTAGTCATTCACTTCCACACCCCGATCCTATCTTCACCCAGAATACTCCTGCTCACCAGTCAGTAATTCAGAAACACCATATTCCCAACACAAATTTCCACATTTCCAGTTTGTACACAAAGAAATCCACTCTAAATAACCGTTCTTCAATAAACAAGATTACTCCCATAAGAATATCTTCACAAGGCTCTTACTTTTCTTCTCCTAATCCTTTCTAGTAATCTCAGATTCACAGTCCATCATTTCAATCATCCACTGACCATAGTCCCAGATACTTTATTGCCATCATATCCACCCTGCACACTTCAGATGATTTCAAATACCTGCAATGTCATGTTGACACTTGCACTGAACAGAGAATGCACCAGGAGCCTGTGGATCCCAACAGAGAATCAACAGCAACCAATGGACCTATATGCATTCTTCTAATGCTTCTTGAATGTTCTGCTCATTTTTTCCATTTCTTGAGTTCCATAAATCTCTATATTCCGACCTCTTCCATATTTCACAGATAAATTGTTAACCACCAGACAAGAACTATTTCACTCTCTAGTAATCAGATCTACAAATATTCCTCATAAGGAATTCATTTATCACACCTTTTCTGTTGTTATATCCAAAGAAATAGATTTTTTGGCTGAAATCACTCTGATTTTTATCTTATCCTTCCATTTCAATGACATTATGCCCTCAATATTTGTTGTGCTTTCCATAACTTCCCTACTGGAATCATCCCTCAAGTTTCAAATATGCACAAATCTCTACTATCTACAAACTAATCTCTCAGCCAGCGTTCCTAATAGTCCTCACCCTCCACGCCCCTCCTCTCTTCCTCCTGCCAGGAATCCATTGTGAAAAGTTCACATATATCCCAATGCCTCTGTTTCCACAGTGCCCACCCAATACTATCCCCATTCTGTGGATGCTTCTCTTGCTAACCTCACAAGCCGTGTCTCTTACTAATCCACTGGGGACTTTTCATGATTTTTCTGACATGCTCTGCAGTAGCACATGACATTGCGGACTCCAATGTCCTTTTAAAAGACCATTTGTCCTTGGGATCCACCACCTTACACTGTCTTGTTCTTGCCTGTCTAAATTTCCTGAGCAACTTCCAGGCTTCTCTTTATTACCACCCCACAATGACTGATGCTTCCCAAAAGTCAGCTCTGCTCTGACACCTGTTCCCCATCTGCACCCTCCTTATGGGGCAACCCCATCCATTTCCCTGGCTTCAAATACCACTAATGAGCCAAACATGTCCAAAGAATCAGCAGAGACCTAACTCTGAACCCCAGACCCATTTATCTACCTTCACATTCACCACATCAGTGATAACTCACAATGACCAGGTCCCAAGTTGAACAAGTCACTTCCACAAATAATTTGCTTCTCTCTCAGTGTCCCCAAACTCACTTATTTTTGGTAACAACATGTCTACCCCTGGATGTCACCCTGGACACCCTGCCACCCCACACTCACATAGCAATGAACCATCCATCCACCATTCTGAATCTACCTACAGGTTATCCACTTCTGATTTATTTCTAATCACCTTTCAGACCTCATACAAAATATCACTTCCAGACAATGAACACTCCTGCTCCAGTAACCTAAATCACAAAACTCCATTTTTCCTCCTTGTTGATTTTTTTTCTATTTTAGTTATATGTGCATTATTATCTATTTCTTTCAAGATTTAGTTCTTTCTCACTAAATTAGATATTCCATGAAGACAAGACTAATGTGGATTTTCCAAATTTTCCCACAATAGTGTTCACCTATGGCTTTGCACACAAAAAGAGCTCACATATATTATGTGTACAATATATAATTTATATTCATATACAAATAAAATTCAAACACTAAAACTTTGCTTCATGAAATATTTTAAATCCATCCACTTAACTATTCTTTTTTTTTTTTCCCCGAGGAAGATCAGCCCTGAGCTAACATCCATGCTAATCCTCCTGTTTTTGCTGAGGAAGACCGGCTCTGGGCTAACATCTATTGACAAACCTCCTCTTTTTTTTCCCCAAAGCCCCAGCAGATAGTTGTATGTCATAGTTGCACATCCTTCTAGTTGCTGTATGTGGGACTCTGCCTCAGCATGGCTGGAGAAGCCCACCTGGGGTTCCGTACCACAGTCGCCAGCAGCGGAGCACACACACTTAACCACTAAGCCACGGGATCGGCCAATCCACTTAACTACTCTTGTGCAAAGATACCACCTTTAGGCGCTACACTGCAATAAATTAGCAGGAGTAGCTTAAGATTCCAAATCCTTTCTTCTCGTAATCCAATCATGAGATTCTAGTCACAATGATCTGTTTAAAATGCAAAAGTGATCAGTTCATCTTAACTTTTAAATCCTCCATTTCTGTCTTCAGCACATATTTCTCCTGTTGTCTTATCATAATTATTAATATTACCCTTTTCATTCCCTGATATGTTCCAGTTTGGAGGGAAAACTATTTGGTCATTCTATTTTTAGAGCACTTACTACTAGCAAAGCTCTGGTGTAAAACCTGTGATCTACAAAATAACTAAATAGACTCACTGCCCCTGTTTGATTTAGTTTTAGTGGGTGGAAAGAGATCATAAATGGCAAAGGATGTATAACATGCCATGTAGAAATCACTGCTGTGATGAACAATAAGGCAGAGAGTGAGAGTTTGAGCTTGAGCGCATTTTCAAATTACTTGTGTGTGTATGTGTGTGTGTGCGTGTGTGTGTGTGTGTTTGCATGTGCTCATGCCTGCTGCCTGGATGGGATGAGTTGCTTCCTCCTGGGGATTGGGGGAGCCTCCTATGCCTCGGGAAAGTTCCTCCATGTGCACTTAATATGCACTTTGTTATCCATGTGTATTAGTCAGGATTCTCTAGAGAAATACAACCATAGAATATATATAAACATATAGAAGTGGAAATTTATTGTAAGAATTAGCTCACAAGGTTATGGAGGTTGAGAAGTCCCACAATATGCCATCTGCAAGCTGGAGAACCAGAAAAGCCAGTGATATAATTCAGTCAAATTCTGAAGGCCTGAGAACCAGGACCTCTGATGTCCAAGTGCAGGAATAGATGGACATCCCAGCTCAGGAAGAGACAACTGATTCAGACTTTCTTTGTTTTTTGTTCTATTGAGCTCTCAACAGATTTGATGATGCCCACCCAGTCTAGTGAGGGTGAGTTTGTTTATGTAGACCATGGAATCAAATGATAATTTCTTCCAGAAAAATTCTCACAGACACACCCAGCAATAATGCTTCACAGTCTATCTGGGCACCCCTGTGTCTAGTCAAGTTGACAGCTAAATTTAACCATCATATCATGGCTCTATCCAAACAAGATCAACAGAGATATCACAATGTGACCTATGTCATTTAAATTTTCCAGAACACATGTTAAAGTAAGTAAATACAAACAGATGAAACTGGATTTTATAACATTTTCTTTAACTCAAGAAATATAAATATTATCATTTCAAAATGCAGTCCACATCAGTACAAAGAACAAGAAACTCAGGTTTTCGGCCCCCTCTGTCTTGCTGGTGAATTTTAATGAATACTGGCTCCTCATATATCTTAATATGATCCAATATATAATATTCTTCCATCTATTTGAGCTTTATTGCATCAAAAGGAAATCATTTTCTCATTGTCAAACTGCTCTGCTATCTCTTTTTTAATAAATTAAAGCGATATATTGTGTTTATGTTAGAACTGAAATTAAGAATTTAAGTAATTAAGAAGGACTTGATTCCAGCAAAAGGCTGGTTTACTAAAATGGAAGACAGTTCACGAGCAAATCTCCCAAGAAATCCATAGGCCCAATGGCATTGGAAATTTCAGGGTAGAATTAACAGACACATGGGGTGTGATTAAAAGGAGAGTAGAGAGAATGTAGGGAGGAATTGATATCAGAAGTGAAAATACCCAAGCACGTTCCAAGTTGATGAAAGACATCAATCCACAGATTCAATTAATTCAACATTTCCTAAGCAGAGTGACTACACAGGAAATATTAATGAACTAAACTATGGTCTAAAAACCAAAGTTAATGTAAAGTATTTTAGGGACAACAGAGGCCAAATAAGCAAGAAAAAGGCCAATTGGTGATTTCTAACCATAAAGAAAATAAGATAGACATCAACAGAGCAGCATTTTTAAAATGCTAAAAGAAATCTCATGTCAAACCAGAATTCTACACCCAGCAACAATAGTGCCCCAAGTTACAATGTTCTAGAAAATCTTAAAGTGAAACTTTTCATTGTTAGCAGCCTTGAATTAGACAAAATACTGCAGTAAGTTATCACCTCCAAAGGAAAATTAACCCAGCTTGAAAACCAGGAATGCAGGAAGGACTGAAGAGGAAAGGAAAGGATAATTTGTAAATAAATATAAATGAATTTTATTTTGGGAAGTAATTCTAGAAATCTCTCATGGAGATTAAAATATATGTAGAATGAAATGCATAAAAACAGTAATACAAATGTCAGGAAGGTTAAAAATAGAATTGAAAGTGTTGAAGGTATTAGCATTTGGGGGAGATGGTAAAAGTAATTATTCATATTAGACTGTATTAAGGATTCAGAATTTAACCATTAGTGCAATTAAAGATATCTAGGTGATTCCAAGTAATAAGTTTATAGAGGAAATAACAGAATAACAAAAGAGTTAAATCAACATCAGTGAAGTAAAGAAAGTAAAGGAACATTAATTATTCAGGTCAAAGGGAAGGGAAAGAGTAAGACGGTTGAAATAATTACAAGTTTACTGGTAATTACATGAGATGTAAATGCACAAAATACTAATTTCTTGTTAACGGCTGTGTGATATATTCTAGAGAATTGTTAATAAATATTTTGGACATTCTTTCATTGATAAACGTTTACACAGTCTCTATTTTTTCCTATTAAAACATATGTGGTATGGACATTTTTGTACATATTAACTTCCATTCCTATTTTTAGAGAAAGTATCATTAGTGGAAGAAAAAGGAAACATTAAAATGTTGATAGAAACTGCAAATACCACCTCCCCACACAATTGTATTAAATGTTTTCATACCAACAGTATCTGACAGTGTCAATAACCCAACATTATTTTTTTAGGTATAAATCTTTAGGAATCTCTCAAATCCCATTGATAAGAGACAGGATGTCTCCCCTGGATTATCCACAGATTGGATTATCCACTCCTTTCCTCAATAAAAGGGGAATCAGAGGCAGAAGTTCTTGCATTTTCCAGCATTCCACGGGCTGTCTGCATATCAGGAGTGGTGTGAGCATGACAACTCTGAAGCCATGGAGAAACCTGCATCAGCCTATTTTCCAAGCCAGCCTATTCTGGTGAGTGTGGAATCCATATGGACAGCAAGAGTGTCCATTTGTACACTTTGTCCTTCTGTGAAACCTCTTTAAGTGAGCAGGCAGTAGCTCTTAAAACAAGAAGAGACCTTATTGAAAGTTTTTTCCTAGGTGTTAATGTTTGTTAAGTAATGATCAAGGTGTTGTACTTTTCTGTATAGGGAGCTTCCTTGGGACAATAGGCCACACATTTGTTTTGTTTTTAACCAAAAACATCACTGGGAAGTGGAAGTAGTATTCATCTCTGCACTGTTGACATTGTTCTCGTCACTGGAGAATCTTTTACCCACAATGTGATTGGTCTTTTTAAAAAAACATTCAGTTCTGTGCTCAAATATCACCTCATCAGTTAGTCCTTCCCTAATCTCTGCATCTTCTAATTGTAGGTGGGCCGGCCCCCCTGGCGTAGCAGTTAAGTGCTCACGCTCTGCTGCCGGCAGCCCAGGTTCAGGTCCTGGGAAAGCACCAACGCACCACTTGTCAGACCATGCTGTGTCGGCGTCTCATATGAAGTTGAGGAAGATGGGCACAGATGATAACACAAGGCAAGTCTTCCTCAGCAAAAAAAGAGGAGGATTGGCATGGATGTTAGCTCAGGGCTGATCTTCCTCACAAAATAAATAAATAAATGAAATAATTGTAGGTAATTTCTTTCCCTTTATCCCTCCTTACTGTTCTTCCTCCTTCCCTCCCTCTGTCTCTGTATCTCTGCGTAACCCTTACTGTTTATTACAGGATCTAATTATACCTAACACTATATTAGACATTCATCCATCTCTTTATTAACTCATTCCTCTCACCAAAATTAAAATAAACAGGGGAAGTGAATTTTTAAGTTAAATTCTTGATCATGGATTTTAGTACATAACTTGGCTTATAATAGGTGCTCTATAAATGGGAGGATCAAATAATTATCCCTCCAAACTGGGACATGTTGGAGAGTGAAAGGGATGGTATAAATGATTATGGCAGGACAACAGGGATGAAGTCAGATGTATGACTTCACTTTTAAAAAGGATCTGAAAACAGAAATGAGAGATTGTAAAGGAAAGGTGCACTTATTAGGTTTACATTTTAAATAGATTATTGTGGCTAGAGTCTTAAAATGAATTAAGACAGAAAGGATTTGCAATCTTAGTGATAATTTATTGCCATATACCACCAAAGAGAGTCTATACTTGTATAACTGTAGTTGAGTGAATTTGTTCGAAAGATTTAGAAAGTACTTTTTGGAGTTTGAATAATTTCTTTCAATAAATATCTTGTGAACCTTCTAAGGGCAAAGAAGTGAGAGAATACGGCAGTGTAAAACATTACAGTCCACATCAGTCTTCACTTCTTGGAGTATCCAATTTAGTGAGAAAAACACTAGGAGAGAAATAGATGATAATACACATACAATTAAAAACTTTAAAAATTAACAGAGAAAATGACATTAATTTTGATGGCGGGATAAGGAAAGGTCACTCTGTGGAAATGGTATTTTGTAGGAAATCTGAAAGGTGCTCAAGAAATTTTCAAAATTGGATAAACTTTAGTTGGATTCAGGAGGGTAGATGGATGGTTCACTGATATATGAGTGGGGGTGGCAGGGTGTCCAGAATGACACTCAGGTGTAGACAGGATATCAGTACAAACAAGTGAGATTAGGGGACCCTGAGATATGGGTGATTATTTGGAGAACCGATTGGTTCAACTTGGGACCTGCTAACTGTGAGCTGAGTCATCAAGTTATCACTGATGTGGTGAGTGGGCAGATGGGTATTTGGATCTCAGGGTTGAAGCCAGGTATATGCTGATTCTATGAGCATTTCGAGTTCATTAATGGTATTTGAAGCCAGGGAAATGGATGAGATGGCCTAGAAGAGGGTGTGGATGTGGAAGCAATGTGAGAGCAGGATTGATTTCTAAGAAGCGTCTATTGTGTTAAGTCAGATGGTGGAGCTCAGATTAACAGGGAGGAGTAGGAGGAGAGAGGAAGAGTCAGGAGAGGAAAAATGGTTTTTTACAGTAGCTAGAACTACGTGAAGGGAATATGGCATGTGTGAGTTATTTATTTATGAACAGGAGAATATTTGAGTGAAGATGGCACTTGGGTGTGCAAGTGAAATGAGCATCAAATTGCTGCAAGGAACGTGATTTCATTAGAGATGAGGCACTAAATTGCTATGCCCTGGGCACACAACCATCTTCATAGTCCTTTCTGTCCTTGACTCATATCAGCTTGATGTCCGAGGACCTAGTTTTCAATGTGTGGTGCCTGTGTCAGCAGCATCAGCAGCATCTGGGAACACTTAGAAGTGCAAATTCTTGGCCCTCCCCGGGCCTACTTGGGTTGATGTCCAGCAATTGGTGTTTTAACAACCCTCCAAATGATTGTGAAGCACAGGGCAGTTTGAGAGATACTTCTCCAGGATACAGGAGGGTGGAAGATCCAAATGAGGTGAGAAAATTCTCCATGGCAGGCAGTCTGCATTCCACATTTTATTCAAATTTCACATTTCATTTTTTTTTCAAAGGGAAAGCTCAAAAGAAATATGATGCCCCAGACGACAGAGAAGAAAAGACAGGTCCATTTAGCCAAGACCAAGCAGAGACATCGTGAAAGGTCTGCACTTCCTATAAGTGCATTTTACGAGGTCAGTTTCCTGGCTGCATTTTCAAGAGGACAGTTACAAGGATAACTTCCCACCCTGGCAATGAGGTCAGGTACAGTCAACGGGAGGAGACCTTGCAGAAGCCCCAGCAAGTCTGTGCACACAGGAGACTACAGGGACTCTAGGCCTGCAGCAGTGAAGGAGAACTTTTAAGTACTTTTGATAGCACAACTACCTTAAATATAATTGCACCAGGTGGTCCAAGTGAATTCCTAGGCTGTGTTGGTGCCTGGTTTCTAAACCCCAGCCTCAAGCCCACTGCCACACAGTCTGCACACTGGGCAGATATGATCCCAGGAGTGGGTCTCAGTCTCCCCCACCCACTCTACAGACAGCCTGTAACTTATGGAGAGATCCGCAGACAGAGTCAGAAAGTGAAAAAAGCAAGGGAGACTGGCTGAGGCCCTGAGGGCAGAGAGGTTTGCCAGGGAGGCAGAGAGCAAGGAGCCAAGAAGGATGTTCTGAGACCCGATGGAAAATAGGAGAAGGTCCTGCTGAAGAAGCCAAGAAGTGTGGCCCCAGAGAAGTGGTTCCCCATGAACAGCCCCCAGTTTCACTAGCCTGATTTAATATCACTCTCTCTACTTGCTCTGGACTGTGATGCTTTGTCATTTTATAATTGTACTTTATTAAACTCTTTTGAGAGACATAAATGTGAAGAGTAGACTGTTGTGTGGGTGAGAGATCGCGTTTCATGTGACAGGAAAGGAGATCTTTACGTGTCCTGGTATACTGCAATTTCTGCTTATCATGATTTAACTTCACTTTTATATTAAAAGTTATTTGGCCACAGGGATCATTTAGTATTTTTAGTTATATTTTTTTAGAATACTTGCACTCAGGAAAAGATGATACCTATTGTAAAGAGCTTATTTTTTAACCTTAAATTAATTTGATTACATAAAAGTCTTACTTCACTAAGCTTGCCTTTATATCTCATTCTAACATAAGTTCTATCCTTTTTTTGCTAAATGCTAGCTCAAATACAAGGAATTTTCTGGACTTTCTTGAAGACCCTTGATAGAGCAGTCTTAGCAGTCATGGGGAAGGAAGCCCATTTCAGAGGGTCAAAGAGTGACTGAGAAACAGAAGGGCAGAGAGTGAGTGGAGGTGGATAGCTGTGCCTTGTGCCTCCTGACAATGGCCTCTGGATTTAACACAGTGATGGCTCCCTCCCAGAGCCCACAGCTTTGGTGTGGGGCTGACTGCTCCCTACGACTAGGGTGTTCTAATTCCTCATTGTCAGCTAATCTGCATATTCCAACCCCCAGATGTCCTAGGACGGGGGTGTCAAATGGCCCTTTCTGACCCTACATGATCCAGGCACAGGCCGCTTTATGGAACAGGAAGAGGATCAGGGTATGCACGGGGTTATTACCTGCCAGACATGGAGTTATGGGGAGTGGAGTTGAGTGAGGTCACAGTGTAGGAGCCGCTGACGGGGTCTGAGGCCATCTGGGAGGAGAGAAGAGTAAGGGTGGCCATGGGGGATGGTCAGGCCAAGACCTGCACCCTCATTTGTATGCTGCATCTGTGTGCTTGGTCACAATCTACTCCTCAAGTCTCATTAACATGAGCCGATTTCTTCCCTCATTGCATCTTTTCTTCCCTCGTATATTCTGTTATTTTGTTTTAGATTAACGTCAGTTGGGTTTTTGCTACCATACCTCTAAAGTATTCCTGACGAATTTGTAGATGTAGACCATGATTTCAGTGAGTTACATTGAAAAATGAAAGTGTTCACATGTGATAATTGCAGACCTGAGAAATTTAAATGATGGCATCGGGCGTGGTCCATGATCCTCAGGACATCCATATAAGCCACGTGATAATCAGAATTTTTAAGACAAGGTACTATTAGGATTTGATGGTTTGAGTGAGAACAAAGGGGAGCCCTACAATTGATTCACAGTTTATCAACAGCAGAGAATCCTCCCCCACCTCTTCCAGCTCCTGGTGGTAGCTGCTTCCCTGTCTTGTGGCAGCAGATCTCCAATCTCTGCCTACGTCTTTCATGTGATCTTCTTCCCTCCATGTCTCTGTGTCGTCTCTTCTTCTTATAAGGACACCAGTCATTGAATTGAGGGCCCACCCTAAATCCAGGATGAGTTCATCTGCGGATCTTTAATCACATCTGCAAAGACCCTGTTTCCAAATAAGATCAGATTCTAAGGTTCTGGGTGAACTTGAATCTTTGCGAGACGTTATTCAACCGACTACATCCTCTACCCTCAAGTTGAGGTTGGGAGCTGGCTCAGGCAGACCAGAATGTTAACGATATCGGAGGAGTTGTTTTCACCAACAATATTGGAGTTGTTTTCCTCAAAAGTACTTGATTCAATGTAATAAACTTAAAAATCATAATTATTTGAAATCGTGATAGTGATTCTTAAATCATATGGAAGATAAATTTTACAAAATGAAAGAAGAATTTTTGAGAACCAACCACCAAACAAAATAAACATGAAAGAGAAAAAGGACAAAGGGACGTATGAAAACATCTCCCTAGTTCTGTTAACAAATCGGCAAATTAAGGTACTCACGGAACCAGTCTCTCCACTGAAGCAACCGTTCAGTTGGACAAAACTGACAGAATCAAGTGTTTCAGAACTGGGAAATATAATAAAAAACTTACAGCATCCAGAATAGTGATTAATGAGGGAAAACGTGGCTGAATTTGTGTAAGAAAGCACTGTGGTGTTTTTGCTTAATGCCTACCCGCTGCCATTCTCTGGTACAGCAGAGGATGTGAAGATGGGAGCCAAGAATCCTTGTATGGCTCCCTCGAGCCAGGAGACAAATACTAACCTGCTTCTTAAAATAGGGTGATTATGTGACTGGGGGGTAGTGATCTGACTTTTGGGTCCCTGAAGGACCAGCACAGAAGTTGACAGGTATTTCTCCCCCTCAGAGTGGAGGGACTTTCCAAGTGGTGTCA
This sequence comes from Diceros bicornis minor, assembly GCF_020826845.1. Taxonomy (NCBI): domain Eukaryota; kingdom Metazoa; phylum Chordata; class Mammalia; order Perissodactyla; family Rhinocerotidae; genus Diceros; species Diceros bicornis. Next base: position 988,564 of record NW_026691791.1, read on the forward strand.
TTGTCTGATGAAACATTTAAAGACCTATGCTACTGGTAGATGACTGGGCAATTGTCTGGGGCAGGAGAGAGACATAAAAATCTGGAAAGGAGGCATCTGAGGAGGAAGTTTTTTGGGGAATGAAAGCTTAGAATGGCCACTGCATCTACCAGGGAAGGTGGAGTGCAATGTGCACGCCCAGGATTGGATGGGTGCTCAGACAAGACCTGAGAAGACCTGGGCTTGCACCTCTGGCATATTTGTGGGCCCCATGCAGGTAGGGGGTGAAGTCTAAGGAAGAGCTACAGGGGACCAGCTGCAAAGACTGGAGAGATTTTAATTTTTTCTTTTTTTAAAATGTATTGTTTTGGATTCTTGCATTTAAAGAAATCTCTGTCAGGTCGCTTGCTCATTGTTAAGATAACTGAAAAGTGATTTCAGTGACCACACACATCAAAGAACATAGTCTTTGCAAAAATCGTTTGAAAAGTCGCTAAACAAAAGGATGATTGCAGCTCATAAAAAGCCACAACAGCAAAACCTGGAGAACAGGAGAATCTGAGTCTCACAACGACCACATTGTAATACTCAAAATGTCCAGTTACCACTACAAAATTACAAATGATATGAAGGTACAGGAAAGTATAGCCGGTTCATATGGAGCAGAATGGAAATTGACAGAAGTTTTTCCTGAGGAAGCCCAGGCATTGGACTCATGAGACAAAGACTTTATAACAACTCTCTTGTATATGCTCAAAGGGCTAATGGAAAGTAAGGACAAAGGACCCAGGAAAATAAAGAGAATGATGTCTCAATTCACAGAGAATATCAATAAAGAGATAGAAACTGTAAAAAGAACCAAAGAGAAATAATTGAGTATTGCCCCTGCACTTCTCCCACCTCCAACCTTAAACAACCACAAATTTACTTCCTGTCTGTACAGATTTGCCCATATTTGACATCCCATGTAAATGGAATCATGTAATACGTGGTCTTCTTTGACTACTTGCTTTCACTTAGCAGGTCTTCAAGGTGCATCCATGGTGTTGCACGTGTCCTTCATATCTTTATGGCTGAATAACATACAATGTACAGAAATACGGATCACCTTGTGTTTATACATTCATTAGATGATGGATATCGGGGCTACTCTGGTCCACCTTTTGCTTGTCCCACTCTCACCTTCAGAGCCCAACATCAATGTCTCCCATCACTCTTCAGTATTCACTGCCATCCAGTCAGCTCAGGTCTGCTTAGGCACTAGGTCTTCTCAATGTAAACACTGTTGGATCCCTTAGCAAGGGCCCTAAAAGGCAGAGGTTGGGACGGGTAGTGGCCACCTCGCTGAAGACTGCCAAGTCCAACACATGCTTTCTAGAGCTGCAACTTTAACATAAAAAAATTAGAGCGGAAATTCCCAAGGTTGCTGACACAAGAGGTCTCCAGTGGTTACTCTCAAAACACTTAAAGTACAGGGCCTCCTAGTAGACATTTGTCATCCTTCTTGGTTTCTCAGCCACTGAACCCCTTCCTATGTTTGAGGGCTTCCCTCACTTTATGATCCTGGGGGGAGACAACACGAGCTTCCAGATTTATAAGCAGAAAATGCCAGACACGTCCATTTGCATCCTCCCCGCTGCAACCAGGGCACAGTTCTGTGGATCAGATGCACCCACGAAGACTGACCCAGGAGGTGGGACCTACGCTCTGATGAGGATGGATTTGGACAACAGTTAATAGAAGCAGCCTCAGTGGGGCTCCAGCCCGTCCCCGTCCTCCCAGAGGCTCCGTGATACATCACCGTATCAATCCTTCTGTTGCACACAATCAAGAGCCCTGAAAGAGAGCCTGGCGCTGGTGTTGGAAGTGGGGAGATGGTCAGGAGGGGCCCACTGTTCTCATTCCAGCCTTGGTCTAGGCTGGGGCCCTCTTCCCAGACCCCCGGTCAGCCGGCGTGGTCACTGGCCCCCAGCGGCCTTCCCCACAGGCTGGGTCCGCGGGCTCAGCAGGGGTTAGAGGCTACAACCCCGGGGTCAGTCCCTGCAGCGGACATCAGCGCCAGACTCCACGGAGCCATCACGTCTGGAGGATGCAGCCGTGGGGATATGCGCATCCTCGTCGTGGGCGGAGGACACGCCGCTGTCCAGCCAGACTGCCTCGCGCCGTGGGTAGCGGTTGGGACGGAGGAGCGGGGAGGAGGGCAGGGGGGACCGGGTCCACGACCCTCCGGGGGTTCCCTCGGGGCAGCTCGGACGCGTGGAAGTCTCCGGGCTCTGCGTCCACGGCCCCATCCAGCGAGGTCGCCTTCATTCTCCGCCGTCCGCGACTCCGCTTCCTTCTGCAGCGCGGCCAACAATCTCTCCTCTGGGCAGCCCGCGACCTCTCAGCTCTTCCCACTGGCCCCTCGGCTCGGCTCTCTCCGCCGCCTCTCGCTGCTTTTCGGCTGGGCTCGGCTCCTCCAACCAAGTTTTGGGCCCTTCCGCCTGGCCTCCGCTGTGTCTTCACATCTTCGGCTCTTTCCATTTATCTTCGTCTCTCTCCGCCTGGTTTTGGCTCCCACCGCCTCTCCCCACGATTCCTTATCTCAGCGGTTCGGGTTCGTCTCTCTCCGTCTGGTTTCGGCTTTCTACGATTTCACTGCCACAGTTCGGCTCTTTCTGTCTCTCCCCGCCAAGTCCCGGGCTCCGCTGGGCTCTCTCTGTCTGCCAAGGTCCTCTTGTACGTGGGTGGAGGTGGTTCAAATTCCTCCCTCTTCACTGTGGTATGGGAGTGTGACTTTCTCTACATCCTAATACATCAACATATTAAGCAAAGAGTAAATGTTCCTAATCTGATAAATAAAAACAAGAATCTTGGTGTTTTACTTATTTTTCCTTTGGTGGGCGAAGTTGAGAATCATCTCTTATACTGAGAGCATTCTGTATTTTCTGTGAACTGTTCTTCACCATTTGTCCATTTCTCCAACAGATTCTTGGTCTTTTTTGGTTGGTAAGGGTTCCTTAATATTAATAAATTAGCTTTTTGTGATGAATTGCCAACATTCTCCTTTTTTCCTTTATTTGTCTTTGCCTCTAGTTGTTGCTGCCATGCAGATTTTTTGAAAGGAAATCAAACGTGTTGATTTCGTTTCTTGGTTTATGTTATACTTTTAAAAGAACATCTTTTCTCTGAGATTATATATAAAATATTTATCCTTTGGTTTTTTCTAGAACTTTCACAGCTTTAATATTTACATTTAAATCTATGATAATCCTTATTCCACAGAACAACTGGGGGTTCCAACATGATTTTTTTGTTAACCATTCGTTTTTTCTTTCCTGCCTTAGCACACCACCCGCACCCACTTTATTGGGAAAAATGTTCAGGCATGGAGATAATTTGAAAGAGTTGTACAGTGAACAGTCTCGTTATGGACAGAATTCTGTCCCCTCAACAGTCATGTGTTGAACCCCTAATCCCTAGTACCTCTTATTGTAACTTTATTTGGAGGTTGTGACTTAAAATAAAGTAACTGAGATAAAATAGGGCAATTAGGGTGGCCCCTAATCCAATGTGATCAGTGTCCTTATAATATGAGATTAGAACACTCACACCAAGAGACGCCAGGGGCACGCATGCACAGAGGGATGACCACGTGAAGCAGCAGCAAGAGCATGGTCATCTGGAAGTCAAGGAGAGAGTACTCAGGAGAAACCAATCCTGCAGGCACCTTGGTCTTGGACTTCCAGCCTCCAGAATTATGAGAAAGTAAATTTCTGCTGTTTACGCCACCCCGTCTGTGGTACTTTACTAGGGCAGCCCTAATGAAGACAGTCCACGCTTATATTCCATCAGTTACAATTTACTATGTTTACTTTGCCACCTCCATCCATTTATCACCCAAGAATCCATCTCTGTTTAATGCATTTTGAAATAGGTTGCAGATAGCAGTAGACTTCACTCCTAAACATGTTAGCATACATAGTCATTAAAGTTCAAAATTTGACTGAGGCTGGAGGATCTTCCAAAGTGGCTCACTGAATGGTGAGCACTTGGTGCTGACAAGTTGGTTCCTCTCCACATGGACCTCTCCACAGGGCTACTTGAGCGTCCTCATGGCATGGTGGATGGCTTCCCCTAGAGAGGGCGCAATCTAAGAGACCAAGGAGGAACCTTCACTGTGTTTTATGATGTAGCCTCAGATGTGAGACCTTGTAATTTCTGCAGCACTGTATTGATCACTTGGGTTCATGACAATTCACGTCGAATTGAATGTGGGAGGAGACTGCACAGGGCATAAACACAGGTGGACAGTACCATTGGTGGTTATCTTGGCTGCTAGCATACACACCCACCTTTCCTCCAGGCCAACTCTCCTCATCAGCCCAGAATTCCTTTTCATCTGCTCCAGCTCACCCCTGAGAACCTGGTTTGATTGGAGCTGTTTGGGGCCTCTGGAGTTCATTGCTGTGTTTCGGACAAAGTGGAAGGTCTCATCTTTCCCTTTACTCTTGTTCCTCTCCCCTCTCTATCCTTCTCAGCCTCTACCCCAACTCCAGCCTTCCTTGGCTCCTAGTGATTCTTTTAGCAGTAGAGGATATTCTGAAGATCAGCAGGATGTGCAACAGATAAGAGGGGTTTGCTGGAGCAGGAAATGTTGGGGGAAAGTTTTCTTCCTTGGCTCCTGTCACCTTCTGTAGAAGGGGAGCTTGGGGGTTGTTGGTGGCTTGTCAGGACAACTTTTGTGTTCCTTATTCTGAGACTGGGTCCTTCACATTCCCCAGGGCAGGGGATATTAGATGGGGCTCCATCTATCCACTACAGTTTGGGACAGAGACACCTACACAGCCAGAGGAAACTGAGGAGCTGCCAGCTGGGGCTCAGAATGTTCCTTGTGTTTGGATTAGGGAGGACTCACCACAGGGGCCGTCATCTCCTGTTGGGAAGGACTTGAGGGACTTGCATTGTGGGATCCTCTCATTTGTGTTGAGTGCTGCTTGCTGATGCTTCTATAGACTCTTATCTTTTGATAATGGGAAGAGAAGGAGTTTTCTTTTACTGTACCCTAATAATTTAATAAGGATCTAGCCATTTCTTTTATTTTAAAAAATAGAATTTATTATATGAACTCTATGTAAAGCAAACTGACAAGCCTTCCCTAATAATACCTATGACTTAAAGAGCTCAGTAATAACTTTTACAGTCTCCCAATTGACAATTCACATCCTTCTTGTTATATGATATACACTGTTTCATTCTTTTTTCTGAATTCCTTCTCTTTCCAGCTGACTTTGTAGAAGTATATGTTTCCCGTTGTTGCAGATTGTGTTCTTCAGGAAGCAAATGCTGAGATGGAGTTAGGATTGCAAAAGGTTTAAGAAACCTTTTGGCAACCTAAGGGCCCATCAAGGGGAGAGTAGATAAAGAAGATGTGGTATATATACAGAATGGAATACTACTCAGCCATAAGAAACAATGAAATCCAGCCATTTGTGACAACATTGATGGACATTGATGATGTTATGCAAAGTGAAATAAGTCAGAAGGAGAAGGTCAAATACTGTATGATCTCACTCATTATGTAGTAGATAATAACAACAGCAAACAAACACATAGAGACATTGATTGGATTGGTGATTACCAGAGGGGGCAGGGGGAGGGAAGAGGGTGAAAGGGATGATTCAGCACATGTGTGTGGTGATGGGTTGTAATTAGTATTTGGGTGGTGAACATGATATAATCTATGCAGAAATAGAAGTATAATGATGTACACCTGAAATTTATACAATGTTATAAACTAAAATTACTGCAATAAACAAAAAATTAAAAAAACAAAAAAAGAAACCTTTTGCACTCCTAACTCCTGTGAAAGTAACGAGCCGCAGGCTTGGGCCAGGGGAACAGCAGAACGTTATACACACCTACCAAAGTCTCCACCAGTCTTATGGGGACCTGCAAAGCAAAAACTGCCCTTTAGAGGAGTCCATGTTGGGTAGAAATGCAAGGCCCTTGTACCGCCACCTTGCTCAGTCATTGCGTGTGGGCAACCTCAAGAAGAGAAAAACCCAAGGAAAGAGTGACCTGGGTTTGAAAGCCAAAGCAGAGTCTGAAAAGATGACAGCAGGACACCGTCAGCTAATCACACGCCCGGCAATTGGGCAAGTCCTTTCTTGAATGCTGCGTGTCCATGTCAGCCACGTGTGTGTCTGAACCTCCCTCACAGACTGGCATGGCACCTTGCATATAGCCCTTGCACTAGTAAAGATTGGTTGGTTGCTAAGAGTATGAACTTCACTATTTACTACAACCAACCCTTTTGTGTCAACGTTTCACTGCCCAAACACAACTAGTATTACCTAATGATGTGGTCAGATCTGAGTGTGGGAAGAAAAATTAACAAATCCACCTGGCCCCATGATCCACATGATGAAATATCACAGCAAAATCACAGATGAAATACCTTTCCCAATACCATATGTTGTATAGTTGAGTTGAGGAATTTCTTTCCCTAATTCCAGAATATCGATTTTCCTCTTATATTGCTGTAGACGTAACAAGATCAACTCCCCCACCTCCACTGGCCACTAAAGGAATAAAGAGAGATCATGAAGACAGAGAATTAGAGACACCAGTATAGGAGAGATCAAGCATTTTAGAAAACAGAAAGTGGATAGAGACGTGGCAATTAATATGGCAGAACATAGAAAGCTGAAGCCCAAGTTCTAGAGTGGAGAAAGCCAGCAAGAAACAAGCTGATTCCTATTGCAGAACTCTCATCAGCTCAGAAATGAGGCCCCTGATCCTCTGAACCGGGAGAGACTGAAAACGCAAAACAGCTGTGAGTCTTTAAAAGACGCATTTGAGCCCAGTGATCTGCCTCACTCCATGAGCCCAGGTCACAACCCACTGACACCTTGAAAGAAGACCAGAGTGAAAGGTTACTCCTGAGGTTAAACTTGACCTCAGGGACACCAAAAAACATAAAGGCAAAGAGTAGAGATGGAAGAAATCTGAGGAATCACCCAAAAAGATAAATGAGAAGCAGTTGAGCCAAGAAAATTAGAAAATCAACCTGGAGGTCAAATATCTAATTAGGTGTTTCAAGACAAACAAAAACAACGGCAATGGTAGGAAGAAATGATCAAATAATCTAGCAAACATTCCACAAGCCAAGACTACACATTTCCGGGTCTAAAAGACCACAAATATCCAGAACAATGAATGAAAAAAACACATCACCATTAAAGAAACAACAATTTAAAAACCTTCCTATAGAAGTACCAGGCCAGAAAGGTTTACCATCAAATTCTACCAAACATTCCAGGAACCCGAGAGGTAGTTTTCTGAGGATCTGTTTGACACTTACATTGGAGAACCTGGCGTGTTGCCTAGTGAGACTCTGGTGACTGCTTTTCTGGGGGTGTGGAGACTGGGTTACTCTTTGCTGGGGATACTCATATCTAGTCTGAGGAGTCAAGAGACAAGCTGGGGTTTGTGTTGGTGAAAATGGTGTGGTATTTGTTGGCGCTCATTTCTTCTTGGTGTATAGGGGGTTGTAAGTTGCTTTTTGGGGTTTCCAACATCTCTAATCTGGCAGGAATATGGGGGATCAATTGCTGAAGCTTCCATTATTTGATGGAGCCCTCATGATGTTGAGGATAACTGGGAGGCATGAGACTGAGGTTCCTGTTGTCTCTGGTGCTTGGAGGCTGGAGGACCACTGCTTGTATGGGGCTCCCACTTTTCAAGTGTTGGCGTGACAGGGAGGGGTCACTGGATGGAGGGCCATTGTCTCTAATTCAGGGAGAGGATTGGGATAATTGCATGAGATTCCACTTATCTTTAGTCAGGGGGCTCTGGAGGGGTCTTTATATATCTCCTTTTTTCTGGTGCTGCGGGAGAGTAGAAGTCTCACTTTCTGGGTCTGCCTTTGTCTGTATTGTTGGCATAGACAAGGTGGGTCACTGGGCTGGGGTTTCCCATTCTCTAGTGTTGAGGAGCAGCTAAAGGTGTGACTTATGGAGCTGCTGTCATTTCTAGAATTGGAAGTGACTAGGGAGTGCTTGCTGGAGTCCCATAATTTCTAGTTTTGGGGGAATGGAGGTCTTGATGTTCAGACCCCAGCATTTGTGTTTGTGGATGACAGTTGTTATCTGGGTTCTGGTTGCCTCTTCCTTGGTTCCTTCCTTGGGAAGGAACTGGTGGTGTGTCGCTAGGGCTTCTGTCACATCTGCTGTTGGATGCAGATTGTGAGCACCATTTGCTGGGGCTCCATAATCTCCAGTCTTGGGGGGTGGAGTAAGATTCCCTTGGAGGGGCTTCCATCATCTCTAGTTTTCGGGTTCCAGTTCAACGTGTTTTTAAAAGCATTTTATTATGAAAATATTTAGACTTACATAAAAGTTGTAAAAGTATACAGGATTGTTTTATTCAGTCAATATTCATTATATTTACGTACATTTTGTTTCCTGCTGATGATCATTCCAGCATTATGTGTCTTTGTGTGTAATTATTTTCCTTCAGCCTGAAAATTCTCTTGAGTTTCTTGAAGTTCAGTTCTGCTGTTGTTTAATTGTTCTAGCTAGGTTTTTTTAAACGCCCTTTGGAAAATATCTTGAATTTGTCTGCATTTTTTAAGAATATTTTTCTTAAATCAGAGAATTTTAAATGGGCAGTTTTTTTCCCCCCTCCCATTCAACCTTTTAGCTGTCAGATGTCATTCATGTTTTCTGCTTCCAAAGTTTCTTTTGAAAAGTTTCCAGACTTACTATTGCTCTTATGAAAGAAACGTGTCCTTTTCCTTTGGTTGCTTTAAAGATTTCTAGTTTGTCTTTCATTTTCTACAATTGTCCATGTTTCTTTGCTTTGATTCATAGTTATTTTGAAGTCTTTGTTTGCTAACTCCGGTATCTGGATTGTCTCTGGGTCTGCTTCTACTGATTTATATATTCATAATTCAGAGCATTTTCCTGCTGCTCTGCATGTCTATTAATCTTTTATTGTGTGCTGGATCTTGTGAACAATACCTCGTAGAAGGTCTTAATCATGTTGCCTTCCTCTAACGATTAGGTTTCTAGTACGAATGGATAACCTTAAGCCTCTGAAGGCTAGGTTTTAGACCCTAAAAGGACATATATATTTCAGTTTTGCACTGACTACCAAGATGTAATCCTTACTCTTAGTGTGTGGCACTGACTCTCAGGCTGTGACATTTCTAGGGTCATAATTGAAAGCCAGGCTTTTTTATTTTATCAAGGTCATTCCACTTCAGAAGAGTCCAAAAGCCAACCTCCCACTCCTGGCATGTGTGATTTCTGACATTTCTGCACAATATTCAGTTTTCAGTGGCTTTTCTCTTCTAAGTCTCCTAGATTCGTTCCCTGCACATGCACAAGTGAGGTGTTATTCAAGGACCTGAGGGGGGATTTCTAGGCAGATTTTGGGGGCTTCTGTTTGTGAATATTTATTTTCCACTAAAATATCCTTCAGAGATATTTCAGGGTCAGGTTGTATTTCCTCTACCGTAGCCCTGGAATCCAGTATTCTTCCAGAGAGCCCTGGTTCCTTCCTTTTTCTTTAGAATAGTATCTTAGTAACCAATTTCTCGGTGGTTGATAAGTATTCTCATTATTACTGAAGTGTCGTTCTTCTAGGCCTTCTGACCTCACATGCTTTGGAAAGATATGAAGCTATACTATCCTCTACATACACACATTATCTATCTATCTATGTATCTATCTATGTATCTATCTATGTATCTATCTACCCCTCCATCCGTGAAAATCATGAATTGATAATAGTAGCTCTTATTCCAATCAAATGCCTCAGTTGGAGTGGAATAAGAGCTAGCCTTCTCTCTTTCTTTGTTTATAACATCTTTCTTTGACTGTGATACACTGGCTCTCATCATCTACAATATATTTACTTAGTTGTTCAGATCTGGTATATGCATAAACTAGTTTCAGAATTGCTAACCCATACCCTTCCGAGAAACATTTTTCATGAACTAGAGTACAGGATTTCTGATCAGTTCTTTTGATCCAGGCTTACAGGATCTGGTAAAACATATTTTTCCAAAGTAAATTTGCTTTCATTTTCATAGCCTTCATTGTGACAATGTTATTCATTTGCAATACATTTAGATTCATTTGTTATAGCTTGTTCTCCATTTTACGTTCCATTCACTGCCGGGTGGATTAATTTTTTGAACCTACAGTAATATCCACTCTGGGGTGTACAGTTCTATGTGCCTTGGCTAATGCATAGAGTTGTCTATCCATCAACACAGTCATGATCGAACATGACACACACATGAACTGTCTTCATAGGAAAATTCCATCACTCCAAAATTCCTTTGTGCAGTCCCTTTGTAGTCATCCCCTCTCTTACTCATTGCCCTGGAAACCGTTGATTTGTTGTCCTTCTGTACAGTTTTGCCTTTCCCCAAATGGTGTACAATGGAATCTACAATAAATGGCTTTTTGTCTCTGGGTTCTTGCACTTAGGAAAATGAATCTGATTTAAATTGAGGCATATGTTACACATAGCACAATGCATAGATCTTAGGTGTAGAACCCAATGCATTTTGACAAATGTATACACCTAAGTAACCTATACTCTTTTCAAGATATAGAACGTTCTCCTGACCCCATAAAGTTCCTCCATGTCCGTTCTTGGTCAATCCTTACTCCTGCCTCACCCCTTCTCCACAATCTGAGGTTAGATGCAACCACTGTTCTGATTATTTTTCCTATCACAGATTATTTTTTGACAGTTCTTGGAACTCATACAAATAGAATCATACAATATTACTCTTTTTGGTATGTGGCTGATTTGCTCAGTATAATCCTGCAATGGATTTTAATTAATTCACAATAAATGATGAAGTATAATGTTTCCTATATACTGGGAGTCTCATAAATGTTTTACATATATTAGCTGATTGAATCCTTAATACAAATCTGTGAAGTAGGCATTCTCATTGTTCTCATTGTAAAGATGAAGAAACTTTGGCATAAATAGTTTGTTACTTGCTTGAGGTAACCATCTCTAAAGAAGAGAACTGAGATTAGGCAGAAGAGGTTGAACTGTGATAAGTTAAAAATGGAGACCACAGTTGATCCCAATGGGAGCACTGGAGCTCAGGTGGCCATTCAGGGGTCTCTCAAATGAGGCAAAGGAATTGGGCCTTTGTATCCTCCCCCCATGAACCAGTCATTGGAAGTGGGCTGCCATTGGGAGTGGTCACAATCTTAGGTGTGGCACTTTCCTTTGGCCCAAGGAAATTCCCTGAGAGGTTGGCCGGATGAGCCCTTAGAAGACTTTCTGCAGTTACAAGAGCGAGCGACTTAGTCCTTAAAGAAGAATCTAGAAAATATATCACTGTCTCCATTGTGGTCCATCACTTATGCCACTCAGATGCATTTGCTTCTTACAGTCAGTTCACTAGGATTCTGGTCGGTCATGTTGACTGGGGAAACTTAGAAGAGGAAGATCAGTGGGACAAATTACAGACAGCTCTTGACTGCACCTTTTCTTCGTGCTCCAATTGATACTTACCATCCCACTACTCCTACTGTACCATTTAGCTTCCCTTCAACCTTGACAAGCACCTCTGGTGGTCTGGGTGGCTTATCAGGAGGGAGGATCCAGTTCCTCATCCCTGAGTCATCTGAACACCTGATGACCACTCCCTTCACAGGATACAGCTGCTACACTTAATTATTGGGGAAAGAATATCAAAAGACATCCCAATGGATTACCTGAAGGCCAAATGTCTTCTTTGCCCTCACTCTATAACAGAAGCCCCATGTCCTCTGGATGAATTACTTGTGCCAGAGGCCATAGTGACTTCTTTCCTTCTGTTGGTCTCATAAGCAGTAGTAAAGTTCAATGGGACTCTGACTTTGTTTCCTGGTAGAAGTATCCACCTCTGGGAACTAAGACCTGTTGGTTAATTATTGTTTGAAATTCTTCCCAAGAACCCCATAACCCATCACACGTGAAGAACACCTGCAATGGCAACTATTTTATACTACACCTGGGAGTATCCATGCTTGGATTGCACCTAGGACAGTGCAGTAGCTGATGGGATTCCTGGGCAGGGCTATGAACTTTTCACCCAGGTGATTGACAAGAGTAGATTCTCAAGCAAAAAAGGGCTGCACAGTTCAGAATATCTTCCATTGCCCCAGTAGATCCGCCTTCTCTATCTTGATGCACCCAGGAAGGTTAGTGAAGATGAACTATGTCAGCGGGCTTTCTTGCCTTAAGGCTTTTTTCTGGGTTTAGTCAATGGAGAGCCTAGACATGAAATCAGAAGGATGAAAGAGAGTGACATCTGGTCCTGGCTATTTCTTGCAGGACAACCTGGGGCTGGATGCTACTTCTGACCTCCTTTCAGCTCCTGGAATGCAATTCCCTCCTCTCTTGTTTCTAGAATTGGATAATTGCTCACTCTCCTTACCCCTTCAGGCTCATGGGTGTTAATATAGCCCTACACTAACCAGCTTACTGGGTATCAACCACCTTTTGTGGTTTTCTTACATCCTGTCCACAACTCCGAGAAGCCCTTGTATGAAAACTCTTCTTGAATCATCCTAGTCTCAGTGTGTCCTCTGTTTCCTGCTGAGATTCCTACTGATATGCCAACTCACTGATAGCATAAGGAAAAGACCTAATAGTGAACCATAAAGCCAAACAAGATCAGGACCCATCAAGTCTCTGACCACATCATCTTCTACCACTCCTTCCCTGTCCCCACCATGATGTACTCCAGTCACACTGGTCTCCGTGTTGTGGACCTTTGCATGAATAAACTGCTTTAGCCACACAAATACATATGACTCACTGTCCCAACTCGTGAAGGTCTCTGTTCAAGTGCCCCTTAACTAAGACTTTTTCCCTTCTTATTCCATGTAAAATAGCAAGATCCCAATCCCTATTAACTGTCTTAAAATACTTTCATTTTCTACATAACACTTATAGTAACATATTTTCTTGATTTTTCTATAATATGTCTTTCCCCTATTAGAACTTAAGTGCTTCAATAGAAGAAGTTGAGTTTTATTCATTGCTGCAGACACCAGTGTCTCCAGCAGTGCTTGGCATATAGAATATACTCAACAAATAGGCTGGTGGTTAAGGGTATCGACTGTCTGGGCTCAAATCTGGGCTCTACCATTTTCTAACCAGAGAGCTCAGGCAAGTGACATGCCAGTTTTCTCATTATTATCAATTATCAAGCATTTAACGGTGAATAAAACAAAGAGGTTACAGTACAGGAGATCAGGAGAGAGATACACACGAGGTAGGAGAATATGGAGAACTTAGAAAAAGTAAAACACTTAGAAAGTAGTGTCCTAAAGATAGAGCAGTCAGCTGGGTCAAATGATGGTGCGTGGTGAAGTAAAATGAGAGTAAAAAATGACCACTGATTTGGACCTCATAGAAGCTGCTGATGTCCTTGACAAAAGCAGATTGAGTGACATACTTGGACAAATCTGATTGAAGTGAATTGAAAAGAATGGGAATTGAGGAAGAGGATTATTTGAACACTAACAACCCTTGCAAATGTTTGCCTTGAAGGTTAGCAGAGAAACGGCAAAAGAGCTGTTGAGAGAGACTTTGGGTTTAGGGGAGACAGACTTTAAAGGGAAGATACTGGAACATGTAGTAAGTAAGTTCTGGAGTCCTGACACAGGACATAGGTCTAAGGAATAGGTTAGGTGTAAATATATGTGAACTTAGACTTTATCCCATGCCAAACTGGTAAGAACTGGATAATGGATATCTATTCCCTGAACCGTGCATGAGACCAGTTCTTCAGATAATGGTCAAAAAGTCCTAAGGGTGAGGTTGGCGATATAGGCTGTAAAGTACCCTTGAGGGTTACCCAAGGCATGGTCAATGACCTCCTCCTTGGGTATCACAGGAATCATGCTGGGCTGTTTATGCTGATTGTAAGACCAGCTCTTTGTAATACTGTGTTTTGTTGGATGCAAGAACTTTCAGTCAATTAAAAGAAACAGAATGTTTGCCTGGGAAAGAAAAAATCTAACCTCCGTATGGGGTTGTTCCCAGAGCCTTGCTGACCCCCAGACCTGATGACATCTCTGGCACCTGCAGTGGAAGATGTTGCCAAACATTTTTCACCTTTGTCTTTACCAGGGCACAGGGTCCCAGGAGCAGAGCCCCAGGGCAGGGAGTACCCCAGAGCTCCTTACTGAGAGCAGTGACCAGTTAGGCCTGGACTGGGGGAGTGACAGCAAGAGGAGACCAGAAGCAACTCTTATCCACAGTGACATTGAGGGAAGATCTGAGCCAGTATATATCGCTTCTGAAAATGCCGTAGTTCTGATCAATAACTAATCTTCTTTCCATGGTCTTGAATGGCAGAGCACTTTTAGACACGTGTACCCTGCACAGGAGTAAAATTTCCCTGCAGAAGGCTACACTGTACGTCTCCTTCCAGCTCTGCTCCCCCAGTCACAACTGACTAGAGGCCTTGCCTCAAGCTGGTGAGTCAGCTGAGATGTTCTTTCTGCTTCTTCTGCCCCACCTTGGGAAATTTCCACATTCCATGTGCATGATGAGTTATTATGATGGCTTTGATTACATAAGGCCCAGTGTCTACAAGAAAGGGGACTTGGTGGTCAGTGGGTTTTCCCCCTTCTATACATTGACCCAGGATTCAGAAATGCAACAGAAATTTCTTTGTGTTTCGTCCAAGCAAAGATGTCACATTTTACCTGTAAGTTCATGTGTGTGTGTGAATCTCTCTGACAGTTATGAAAGTTGAATATAAAAGCTGTGTTGAGAATCTCCCATAAACTGTGAATCATCAGCTCCTTTTTTTCCTTTAATAATTATTTATGGTTTCCTTTTTTTTTTTCCCTTCTGGAATATTTTCCTTCTAAACAGAAGACAGAAATAAGCATCTTTTATTTTCTCCTGCCTTCGAATAATCTCCATTAGTGATTATTTTCTGAAAGCCTAAAGGATGCAAGTTGCAGGCAAAAAAAAACCAAGATCCCACTGCTGTGATCCTCATGCCATCCTGCTCCTGACCCACGAAGTGGGAAGGGAGAGAATCCTTGTGCACACCATATCTTGGCTAGAAGTTAGTGCTAAGAGCAAGTCTCATCAAAGTATATAGATTATTCAAAAAGGAACTTTTTATTGAGATGCTATTCATTTTTCTTCAAAATGAATTTACTGAGTATCCTTTATGGTCTAAAATAATTTGGAGTATTCCCTGAAAAAGATGTGTTGTTTTCTAGTTTAATGAGATATAATTGAAGTTCATCACTGTATAAATTTAAGGTGTACAGCATAATGGTATGACTTATATATTTCGTAAAATGTTGACCACAATAAGTTTAGCTAGCATCTATCATCTCATACAGATATAATAAAAAGAAAAAGCAAAAAAAAAAGAAAATATATTTTTTTCCTTGTGATGAGAACTCAGGTTTTATCTCTTAACAACTTTATTTGTACTATACAGCAGTGTTAACTATAGTCATGGTGTACATTATTTCCCTAGTACTTATCAAAGATCAAGTGTTTAACATATATATATGATGAAATTTTCTAGATGTCTTTTTATTAATTGCTAGGCTAATGATACTGTGGTCAGAGAATGCACAGTGTATAATTTCAATGTTCAAAGGCTTACTTGATGGCCCAGTGCATGGTTAAATGTATGTATATTCTTTGGTGTTCATAGAATACCACCGTTATTGACATTTTTATGTAAATATCTGTTAAGCTTAAGTCTTCCATAACTTTGCATATTTTCTTCATCTTTAATTTGACCAGAGGTTGTGTTAAATCTCCAAATCTGGTTGTTCATATATGTACTTATGCACACTGATCTATAAATAATAGCTCTTTTTCACTTTGGGGGTATGTATATTGACTTTTAGCACTCGATCTTCTCTTCCTTTCACCACATATGGTCACCACATATGTCACATATGACATATGGTCACCACCTTTGATATTTCACATGCTTTTTGCTTTGAACTCGGATTTTATCAGATATTAACAAGGATACCCATGCCATCTTTTTGTTCATATTTAAATGGGATATCATTTCTAGATACTTTAATCACTTCTGTGTTTTGCTTCAAGTATTGGAAAGTATGTAGTTGGATCCTGTGGTAGGTGGAATGTGCCCCCAATGGTGACCAAGTCCTAATCCTTCAAATCTGGGAATATGTTACCTCACATAGAAAGGAGACTTTGCAAGTGTGATGAAGTCAAGGATCTTCAGATGAGGAGATAATCCTGAATTATCTGGATGGGTCCAATATAATCACAAGGGTCTTTACAAGTGAAAGAATAAGTCAAGATAGTCAGAGTCAGAGAAGGAGTTATGACAGCGGAAACAGAGATTGAAGTGATATGAGGCTGTTACCTAGGAATGGGAGCAGCCTCTAGAAGCTAGAAAATGCAAAGAAATGGACTCTTGTCTAGAGCCTCCAGAAGTAATTCAGTCTTGCTGACACCTTGATTTTCACCAGTGAGACTCATTTTAGATTTCTGACCTCCCAAAGTATAAGATAATAAATTTGTCTTGTTTTAGGCTTCTAAATCGGTGGTAGATTCTCAGAGTAGCAATAGGAAATTAATACAAGTCCTATTTGTAATCCAGTCTGGGTGTTTCTGTGTGACTCAGAATTACAGCATCCCAACATTTTGGTTTTTAAAGCTGTATTCACCAATGAAAATAATATTTTAATATTAGATCAACAAAAGCCTATGTTTTACTCTGCAATCTTCTGGAATTGCATGCTGTACCTTGTCAATTAAATTGTTTGAAAATTAAAGTTGGACTGAACTTAGACGTTGAAGAGAGGCATCAACCCAAAGATAAGCTCTAAAGCTCACTGCCTATGATGGTTTTCTAATCTGTAAAGAAATAGATGAAAGGTGCAAGTTTGCTTTGCTCCTTGGACTCTGAATTGTTTTTACTCTTTTAGAAAAAAATAGAGTCATAAATTGCTTCTTCCTCTTTATTTTCTCCCTAAGACTATCTCCTTATTTATGATGGTGCATTTCCCTGCTTCTGCTAGCATGTATTTCCTAAGTCTGTGAGGCAGGCAGTTTTAGAAAGATATATTGCAAGAGTTTTGATGACACCATTCTATATTCGACTTGCCCTTCCTCCAAGCTTTTCTTATGCACTTCCCTGACCTAGCTAATTTCTTTGTATGGATCATGAACTTTTGCTTCATATCATTATACCGGCACTTGGCCATGACCAACCTCATGTTGCTGGCCTGCATGAAGTAGTGTTTGACTTGTAAACAAATATGTAAATTGGTCCTTTTCCCTTAAGCACCCTTCCAAGTAACTCATTTCAGGACATTGGTCTATATCTATTGAGTGCAGAGCGGTAGTGCTGGATCTTCCAAGGTTTTGGGAACACCATGTGCGTGTGCTTTGGATTCCAAAGTCATGAAGAGACAGTAATTGCTCTGGAATGGACAAGATGCTTGAGTCAAAATGCCATGCTTTTCCTCTTTTTTTTTCCCACAGGAGTTACTCCTATAGTGCATGACTTGATCATTATTTCTAATACTATGGCTTTGGTACAGGCTGAACTACAAAAATTATCGTTATGTCTTGGTCTTTGCTTTTGCCTTCAAGGAGATCAACAGGAGCCCCCAGCTGCTCTCCAAGCTGTTTCTGGGTTTCCATGTCTACAATTCTTTTCACAGTGATGTCAGCACCTTGGAAAGCACCATGAGGTAGTCATTGGGTGGGGGCCAGAAGATCCCTAGTTACACTTGCCAGGCACAGAACAAGGATGTGGCTGTCACTGCAGGAACCACACCAGCATTCTCTGCCCAGATTGGGACACTGCTGGAGCTCTACAAATACCACAGGTATGAGCATGTTGGGGGGATGGATCTGGAGGGACTGAAATTTTCCTCCTTGGTGAAATTTTGTGGCCTCTCAAGTGGAAAAGAAGAAAGTGCGTTTGCATATCTGCCTAATAGGAAAATACCTACCACAGATAGTTCTTGATATGGTGGATTCATTATTTTGGTGTGTGAAGCTGAGAAGGGATGAAGTAGCCTGAGGCTAGCATCATTGGCTAAAACAGACCACAGTAGCTTCTGAAAATGTAGTTGCCCAAATTCCCTCAAAAGAGTGGAAGCTGAATATTCTGAAATAACCACACCTTAGTTATTTATCTTCTCGTTAGTAACATTTTATATGTAAACATGTACTTAAAATCATTTTAGTTGGGCAAAAGTCCTGAACAGACATTTATCCAAAGAAGATATACAGATGGCCAACAGACACATGAAAAGATGTTCAAAATCATTAACTACCAGGGAAATGCGAATCAAAACTACAATGAGATATCACCTCACGCCCGTCAGAATGGCTATAATTAACAAGACAGGAAACAACAAGTGTTGGAGAAAATGTGGAGAGAAGGGAACTGTCATACACTGCTGGTGGGAGTGCAAACTGGTGCAGCCACTATGGAAAACAGTATGGAGATTCCTCAAAAAATTAAGGATAGAACTACAACATGATCCAGCTATTCCACTGCTGGATATTTATCCAAAGAACTTGAAAATGCAAATGCGTAAAGATACATGCACCACTGTGTTCATTGCAGCTTTATTCACAATAGCCAAGACTTGGAAGCAACCTAAGTGCCCATCAAGGGATGAATGGATAAAGAAGATGTGGTATATATACACAATGGAATACCACTCAGCCATAAGAAATGATGAAATCCAGTCATTTGTGACAACATGGATGGACATTGAGGGTATTATGCAAAGTGAAATAAGTCAGAAGGAGAAGGTCAAACACCGTATGATCTCACTCATTAAGTAGTAGATAATAACAACAACAAAAAAACACATAGAGACAGAGATTGGATTGGTGGTTACCAGAGGGGAAGATGGAAGGGAGGCTGGCGAAAGGGATAATTCAGCATAAGTGTGTGGTGATGGGTTGTAATTAGTATTTGGGTGGTGAACATGAAGTAATCTATGCAGAAATAGAAATATAATGATGCACACCTGAAATTTACGCCATGTTATAAACCAATGTTACTGCAATAAACAAAATTTTTTTTAATAATGAAAAAATCAATAAAAAATTTTACACTCTTCAAATGCTTTACGAATAGTCACAAAATTAATCCTAATAAAAGGCAATGAAAAGGTACCATTATTATGGGAATTTTTAGAGATATAGAAACTAAGATGGGTAGAGGTTATGTAACCTTCTCAAGATCGTGAAGCTAGTCATATTAGAGTCAGGATTTGAATCCAGGCAGTCTGGCTTCAAAGCCAAGCTTACACTCAAACACTTCTACAATCAGATAATATTGCTTCACATTCACAGTGTTATGGCCAAGAATATAAGTTTAGCTACCTGATCATATGAATTTTCTGAAATTCTGCTTATGTTGTTTCCAGAGAACTCAATACAGAACCTTTTTACTCTTTTGATTCAGATAACCTATGGAGATATTGATCCTGTACTGAAAGGTAAGGACTAGATTTCCTCTCTATCAGATGGCTTCCAAGGACATATCTTTAGTCTTCAGAAGGGTCTCGCTGTTGATACATTTTGGCTGGACCTGGGTGGGAAATTTAGTGTCAGTTGATATAAAAAGTGAGCAGTTCCTCTGGGTACTTAGAAGAGAGGTGACTATGAACGGTGCCTGCCCGTTACTAAGATACCCGTGACCAAGAGGACGTACACTTCAAAAGATTGGACCTTCATTGTCAGAATCATAGGCTCATCAGCCAATACGTTTACCATGTATGCTGACACAAGTATACTAATAAGTGTGAGCATTGCAGGAAACTATTATTTAACCACTCAGAAGGTGTGGATCACTACATGCACAATGGGATTCTACTTTTATTCCACTTCACCACTTTTTAGATACTTACCATGGGAGTCTTTCCTTTGCACACCAGAACTTTGAGATATCTGGATTTAAACACTCTCTATGGACAGTTAGCCCCTCTAAATACCAAGAAGATTTTTTCTTTACCAAATTATGGCTTGAAATTTTTAACTCCTCATTTGCAGAACCTGAATGTGGAAAATTTTGGAGTGTCCGCTCAATGTCTCCCTGGATTCTCTGCCAAAGGACAAATTAGACACGACCATGTCTGGATCCAGCTACTACACCTATCATGCTGTGGATGTGGCGGCCTGAGCCCTCCATGAAATGTTTTTGATAAAAGCAGAAGTGGTGTCCATAATGGATGCAGGCCAGCTCATGTTTCTCCCTTAGCAGGTAAAATTTCTCCCTTAAATGTGATCCCATTATTGTTTTTTTAGGAGCCGAGAGTTATTTTATTTGGATATAGAATTGTGATTGTGACATTGTGACAGATCAGCAGTGACTTGAGCATAATGAATTTCTGTTCTTTCTTTACAGGTTGCAAGTAAATCTCTAATAATTGTGAGGGCTAATTAGCAACACTGTCAACTCTTTTAACTAGAAATAATCAATTAAAAACTTTCTCTGTGAGAGGTAAGTTTGTAAGCTAAAACTTGATGACAATTCATCCCAGGGAATTTAAAAATTCAGGGATTTGTAAAATCTACTTCTGGCCCTATCCCATAATATCTTAAATGCCACTGGGGATAGGACAATTTATTTGAACTTCCTGCATTTTTCTAGAAATGCTACTGATAGCTAAATAAGTATTTCCTCATTGAAATTTAAAATGACTTTTGGAAGCAAGGAGATTGATCCCCTTTTTACAGATGAGAACCCCAATACCTTGAAATATATTTTAATTTCCCCAAGAACTTTTCAATTCTACTTAGATGAACCTAGACTTTTATAAATCCAAAACCTATGCATAATGTGTCTTGAAATACTTGCTCTTACGTACATGGAAGTGAATGTGATGTCAGATCTAAATACACACATTTTATTGTGACTATAAATTTATTTATGAATATAGAACTTTATATATATATATGTAGTATATAAATATTAGTTATACATTTATATATAAATTATATCAATTAATGTATGAATATTCTTTACTAGTAGCTTTTATATCTTCTCTCTCATTTAATAAATTATTTTGTTCAACGTCAGTAAGGAGCAATATTTCTTTCTTTGTCTCTTCTTGAGTTCAAGGAAACTCCCTAGCACCCCTAAAGCAAACCTCATTGCTCAAGGTGCTCAGGTTTAGCTCTACAGCACTCCCTGGACATGGAATCTTCAGGAATGGTTTAAACAAATCACCACGTGCTCTCTGAGGGCAGACAAGAATGCCTTCTTCCTTAAGCCTGCAGAATAGTAAACATTCCCAAACTGAACTTATTCAGAAGATGACTAATATAGAGGGGGAATAAATCTAATTGCTGGGCAACTGAGTATCCCCACCAGTTCGCATCTGAGTTTTCTGTCCTCACTTTCCATGCTCATTTCATTTCACAACTATGCCCCCCTTTCAGCTCCACCTATTCCTAAAAAACACCCAATTTAAAAACAGCACTGGAGCTCATGTGACACTGGATGAGAAAAGAAACTCTGTGTCATAGCATGAAATTCTGAACTATGTCATTTTCTTAAAGGTCTTGGACTTCAGGTGAAAGTAAGGGAGTTTGTTCCCCAGGATCCACGTGGTCAAGATTTCATCATACATGAGGAGCTGATCGACTGGGCCGTCGGATTCAAAAAGGTTGCAGAAAACACAATCTTGGATTAATTCTTCATCTTCATCACAAGATAGAGACCGTATATGAAAATAATGATGAAATTATTTAACTCATAGCAAAATCCCAATTAATTGATATAATTTTTCTTACTGTCCAAGAGATATTGAAAGTACCCATTTAATTAAGGAGAAATTCCCAAATTTTGAAATGCTTTCTATGCTACAGCAGGACAGTGAGGCTACCAATTTAGTAGGAGGAGCTGATAAAAAATTGATGATTTAAATTCCCATTTAAGCTGAAAAAGTGTCAATCTCATTGCTTGCAAATTCATTGCTCTCCATGCGTTGTGCCTTGAAGACATAACAGATGCTGACGATCTAGACTTTTGATGACTTGTAGATACAATTCAAATTGTCTTTGGCCATTTGGTTTTATTCCAGAAAACAGATTTTATTCTCTTTAACTAGAATCAAAGGAATTGACATTGAGGTTTTTTTAATATTTAAATATTTTATTAATATTCCTTATATTTCCATCTCTTCATCCCACCTCTATACATTCTTGTAGAAAAATTCACCATCAGAAAAAAAGATTCGTTTTGCTCTTCCAGGAACTACATTCTTCCTCTTCATCAGATTTCCCTTTAAAACTCAGTCCTGTAAGTCATCCCTCAAGATGCTATATTATATCATTCAAGCCTGTCCCTGTGTCTTTGGTGTATAATCTACCTGACATTAAATATATTACTAAATAAATTCAGTAATTGCAATTTGTACTAATCAAACAATTCTCATGTTAACGTATTGTATGAATTTAAATATTATTTATTATTAACGTAAAATCTGCTTATAGTTCAAAAAAGTAATCCAGAAATACCATATTCAGAATCACATTTGGCAATAACAAATATGATTCATGATCAGATGCCCCATTTGCTTAAAACAAACAAGCGTCCTAGTCATTGAGATGGAAAATGTTTTAAATCATTATGTATCTTCATGTTGGGAATTGTTTTCTGCAGATTGACCTTGATTTTATTTTGCTTTCCCTGGGTGCATCAATCATGTCATATCTTAGAGGTGATCTTTAAGAGAGTTTTTGAGATAATTTAAATAATATTATCAATTATTCAATATTATAAAATAATAAAATATTATCCAATTATATAGTATTGTTCATTATTATCAATAATTCTCTTCTTTCAAACTCACCCCTATGGGTGTAGGATGTTCTGTCAGCCAGGATTCAGGAAAATCCCTCAGGAATAGAGCTACCTGCTGCTTTGACTGTGTATTGTGCCGAGAGAGAGAAAAATGTAATCAGACAGGCATGAACTGGCAAAATTACACAATCACTTTCTCTCAGGTCTTCTTTGTCTCCAAATAAAATGTAATGGGTCTGGGATTAACCAACAGCATCTCATTTCTTCTTTATTTTCTATTATTTCATTCACTCATTCAATAGATTCATTTAGGTAATCAATACATCATTTCCATTTTGGGAGTTACCTTGATCTGGTTTCTTGATACTCACATTGTTAGGTTCTGCTGAAGCAGCTCTTCTCAAGGGAACACAGCTCTTAAACTACATGTTGTGTTTGGCAAACACTTAGAGATTCCGTAGCAACATATACTAATCTTGATCACAGAATAACACATATGGTATTAAGATGGAAGTAAGTGTGAGTGTCTTTAGGACATTCTTCCTATTCATATCTTTACACCCAAGGTGACGAGCACTGTGTCTTCCAAATAGTAGGTGTGCAAAAACCGGAACTAAAGATTCAATAAATGAATGGATATATTATATTATTATTGCTCTGTTAGAAGATATAAACAATGAACCGAGAATGCAAACTTGATAAGATAAAGGCCCTGCTTTCCAAGAAATCATAGTGAGGTACGTGTGAAAAAAGAATAGCAGGGCAATTTGAAAAGTGCCATAATAAAGGTAGTTAGAAGTTAGCAGAGTCAACAAGAGTAGATAGTCTTACTTGGATGAATCAGATAATTCTTCATGGAAAGCTGATGGTTGAGTTGAGTTTTTGAAAACATGTGGGGATTTGTCAGTTCAAGATGAAGAGGGATTCTTGGCAATAGAAGTTTGGACAACAAAAGTTATGCAGGATGAATAAGTTTTCGCAACCTACGGTCCAAAATGGGTCTATAGTTAACAATATTGTATTGTAGACTTAAGAATTTATTAGCAGGGTAGATTTATGTTAAGTGTTCCTACCTCAAAAGAAAAAAAGTATTTTTAAAAAGGAGGTTAAAATAAAAAAATAAAGAGGACAGGAGGAAGCATTTGGAGGTGATGAATAGGTTTAAGGGCTTGATTGTAATGATAGATTCACGGGTGTATATTATCTCCAAACACATTAAGTTGTACACATTAAGTATGTACAGATTTTTGTATGTCAGCCATACATCAATAAAGTGTTTTTAAAATGTTTTTATGTGGTGTATTCAGACATATGGAATAAGACTAGTATGGCTGGAATGAGATGATAAAAGACTGATCGTGGATGATGATGGAATAGGTAAATAATGAAAAAAAAATCCCATCATATTTAAAGTACAATATTCCAGTCTTAACAAACAAAACAGCAAGGAATTCATACGTACTAATTGCCAAAGTTATCTCTTGACATTGCTAAATATTCTGTCCAGTAAAATAATGCATGAAATAACATATTACAGAAATAAATAAGGGCTGAAGGAGAGAGCATGTTTACAAATTATGTTTGTTGTTAGAATGCATCTGGCTATAAATTAAAAAGAAAACAAACTAAATGTGTGTTTTAAAAAATTTTTATTATAGCCCATAAAAAAGACCAGAGTAATTTACTGTGATGTTTCTTTGTGCCAGAAAAAAATAAAAGCACAGTGTTGCATTATAAAGATGGAGAGGGAAATATGTTTTATTCCATTTGTTATTTACTTAATGAATATTGTCATAAATATCACTTTTCAAAAATAAAAAATTGTGAAACAATTAAAAAAAATGGCCAGAGATAGAATGACTCCAGGATTAGAGAATTCAGCAGCTCAAAACTATAATCAAGCACAGATGATATTCTCATATTTTGTTCTATCATCTTGGGTTCCCAGCTTTCTCTTCAGGCTGGGCTCCTAGTGGTCTCAAAGGCTGAGCTGTTTAAAGTATTATACCATAGTAAGCGAACAGAAAGATGAAAAAGAGTGGGCATCTACTCCCCCTGACTTTGTAAGAGTAACTCAAAAACACATCCTCCAAGTGGGGCCAATTATAATTGATTTAGGGCTGTCAGCCTCCCCTCAATCACACGGCCTCATGCAAGAAGTTGAATGTCAAAGCACAACTGAGCTGCTGGTAGAAAGGGGATAGATGGGTCATGAATAAGCCACCAGTGGACTCTGCTTCAACGTTTAGTTACATAATGCAAAAAATATTTTAAATTAGAATGCAAAAATATCTAATCAATTAGTGGGATCCAAAATAATGTATCAGGCCGGCCCTGTGGTGTAGTGGTTAAAATTCAGCATGCACCACTTTGGTGGCCTGGGTTCATG
Organism: Diceros bicornis minor; assembly: GCF_020826845.1. Lineage (NCBI taxonomy): Eukaryota > Metazoa > Chordata > Mammalia > Perissodactyla > Rhinocerotidae > Diceros > Diceros bicornis. The sequence goes on from NW_026691791.1 coordinate 1,013,754, forward strand.
GGTTCAAATGACAGGCATAGACCTACACTGCATATCAAACATGCTGTGGTGGCCACTCACATACAAAATAGAGGAAGACTGGCACAGATTTTAGCTCAAGGCTAATCTTCCTCAACCAAAAGATAAATAAATAAATGAATAAATAATTAACTAAATAAATAAAAGATGAAATTAATGTATCAATAGTAATGATTTTCCCACATATCAATAGTAAAGTGTTTGATAATGCAGTATTAAAGTCCCATTTCTCACTCTCAAAAACACATAAACGTAATGCACAAAATACATTAGTTAGAATTTGTTCAGCTCAAAGTGATAGAGAACCTCATAGTGGGCTTAAATCATGACATTTGTTATTTATGTTACAAGAATTTCAGAAATAGACAGATGCAAATTTTTTTTTTCTATCAACCTTTTGATAACAAAGACTCAGGCTCCATATAACTTTTGCTTAAATATGCTTAGAGTGTTGGATTTTATTTTTACACGTGTCTGCCACTGCTCATCATCCACAGGGGAAAGAAAGAGGAAGAGTGAGCTATAGCATCCTATTAGATGCAGGTTTTATTTAGTACAAGAAAGAGACCATACAATCAGATTGTCATTGATTTAGGCCCATGGCACATAGCTGACAAGTGAGGTGGAGCACACTCTGGCAAAAATTAGCTTAGATCTGCCACAATTGGCTTAGGTCACTCAAAATTGGGGTTCTAATAGCTAGGTACAATGGAGGAAGTGTACTTGTAGGTTGTTGCTGTATGTTATGCGAAGCATAGTTTTAATTTTGGCTAAAAATGTGTTTGGGAAATGCAAAAGAAAATGAATACATTTAGCACCATTAAATTTCCCAAATGGAATGTCTGAATATTGCAAAAGTCTGTATCCTTTTCTAAATAATTTTTAGCTTTACCGCAATTCAAACCACTTCATCAAAGGAATTTACTTTGAAAGATAAGAATTTTACTACGTTTTTTATCAAACAATAATCGAGTTAGAAAAATGGGGAAACAAGATTTATAAAAAAAAGTGATTCAAAAAGAAAAACTGTAATTACGGTAATTGCATTGTTCTAATATTATTTGTAGAAATAGGGACGAGAAAAGAATGCCCACTTTCAACAATAAGAATGGCTGCTTCATGCCCTGAGGTCAGAGATGAGTAGTTGTGGCAGAGACCCTATGGCCCACAAAGCCTGAAATATTTGTTCTCTGTCACTTTACAGTAAAAGTTTGCCAAATACAAATTCATAGGTCAGGGCGTAGCCCTTGAATGATGGCTGATGTTCATGCCTGCGTATGTGTTGCAGCTGCCTCATCCTCAGCTGAGATGACTTGTTCCCATGTGTTCCTCTTGCCTCACAGTGCTCCCCAGAGACATTGAGCTCTAGGTGAGCACAGTGGTAAAGCACTTGATGTCCCTGATGCCCTGCCTTCCTTTCCCTGTCTCACTTTCCCAGTACCTCACTGGTGTGTTGCAAAATCCCCACCACCTAAAATATTCGCCCTTAAACCCTTAAGTTTATGGAAACATCCAACTAACACAAGACCCAAACTTGGAACTTCTGGAGGTGGATTATCACCTACTTGAAGCTAAAAGCATTCTGGCATAGAACGGAACTGTGTAATGTGAATATTTTTAACGTAAGTCTCTGCAACTTTGTGTCTCACAACCAAATAAGGTGTGGGCAATGGGCCCTATAATGCCAATGAGACTTTTGTTTTTTGTCTTGGGAATGTGGAAGAGTGGCTGACTGAAACACCAAGACTTTCCTTTCCTTTTCAAATAGAGATCAATGTATAGGGCGTCCAGGAAGCCAGTATGCAAACAATGAGAGAAATCGCAGCCTGCTGAAACTTGTGACATTTCTGGCATTTGAAGATTCTTTAGGGAAAACTCTGGCTTGCACAGCTCCTTGTTTCTCTGTTGTCACAGCAGTGGTCCTTGGGGTCTTTGTGAAGCACCGAGACACTCCTGTAATCAAGGCCAAGAGTTGGACTCTCAGCTACATCCTGCTCATCTCCCTCACCCTCTGCTTTCTCTGCTCCTTACTCTTCATCGGCTGACCCAACACAACCACCTACATTATTCAACAAATCACATTTAAATTTGTTTTTACTGTGGCTGTTTCAACTGTTTTGGCCACAACTATTTCTGTTGTGTTGGCCTTCAATGTCACTGAACCAGGGAGAAGGATGTGGCAGTGGTTGGTGTCAGGGGCACCTAATTTCATCATTCCCATCTGCTCCTTTATCCAGCTAACTCTCTGTGTGATCTGGCTGGAACCACTCCTTCTTCATTGACACAGTTGCACACTCTGAACACGGCCACATCCTCATCGTGTGCAACAAGGGCTCAGTCACTGCCTTGTACTGTGTCCTGGAATACCTGTGATCCTTGGCCCTGGGCAGCTTCACTGTGGCTTTCCTGACCTGGAACCTGCCTGACAACATTAATGAAGCCAAGTTCCTGACGTTCAGCATGCTGATGTTCTGCAGTGTCTGGGACACTTTCCTCCCTGCCTGCCACTGCACCAAGGGCAAGGTCATGGTGGCCGTGGAGAGCCTCTCCATCTTGGCCTCAATTGTGGGGCTATTTGGCTGCATCCTTGCCCCCTAGTGCTACATTAACTTCCTAAGGCCAGAGAGAAACCCATCAATAGGGTTAAGGACTACAACTTGTTCAAGTGAAAATAATCAATATATATATTTTTTCACCAGAATTTGCATACACCTGAAAAATAAACTACCAAATTTTTGCAAGCAGACTTTAAGTACCAAGTAAAGGGCCGGCCCTGTGGCTTAGTGGTTAAGTGTGCGTGCTCCGCTACTGGCAGCCTGGGTTTGAATCCCGGGCGTGCACCGACGCACCGCTTGTCAGGCCATGCTGAGGTCATGTCCCACATACAGCAACCAGAAACATGTGCAACTATGACATACAGCTATCTACTGGAGCTTTGGGAAAAAAAAAGGAGGAGGATTGGCAATAGATGTTAGCTCAGAGCCAGTCTTCCTCAGCAAACAGAGGAGGATTAGCATGGATGTTAGCTCAGGGTTGATCTTCCTCACACACACACACACACAAAAATAGTACAAAGTAAATTTACCTTACATCTCCAATTAATTTATTGCTTTACTTTCTTTTGGCTTTGTACAATGATCCTCGGCATTCAAATGCACAAATACACAAATATGAATATTACCTCAGATTAATTTTCCTCTAAAATTATCTGTGGTAGTTTGCATAAATGCCCACACATCAATTCACTACCTTCATCTGTGTGTTTTGGTAGAAACCTCCCACTTTGACTCTGTGTGGACTTGGCCTTTTAACTGGCTTTGGTCAATTGGACACTGGTAAATGACAACAACACATCTTTAAGAATATATATTAAGGAGAGGCAGAGTCAAGATGGCGGCATAAGCAGACTCGGAACTCACATCCTCCCGAGTACACAGCCAATTTACAACTACTCGTGGAAAAATTACCCCTGAGACAGAACTGAAAACTGCATAAGAGGAACTCCTGCAACAACGGACAATCCTAACTGAGGTAGAAGAGGCAGAGACTCCCTTCTGAAGAGGAAAAACACTGCCTTCACAAGCCGCCAGCTTCACAGCTGCCGGTAGCAGGTCACAAGTACACAGTCTCCCTGGAGGCGTGGGGCCGTGAGCCGGGGAGTGCCCCCGCTGTGGGCATTTTGTGGACCCAGCACAATGGAGATGAGTGGCATAATATCTGACTTTGCCTGCTACTAAAACACTGGGGAGTACCCACAGAAAACCCAGTTCACAAAGAAACTAAAACTGGTTCTTAAAGGACCCATGTGCAAACTCACCCATTTCAGAAAGCATCCTAAAATCACCAGAAAAAAAGGTACACAGTGCTGTGGTGAAAAGAAACTCACCTAATAGGCCCTGAGTGCATCTTGGTGAGGGGTGAGACCTCTCCAGGGACTGGGACATTGGCGGCAGCCATTGTTGTGGCCTGGTGTGGGTGTGCTGACACAGAAGCCATTAGAGTTCTCCCTGAGGCCTGCTAGCCCAGGTCTGCCCCACCCGCTAGAGCACCGATTTAATCCAGCTCAGCCAGGGCAGGCAGCCCACTCTAGAGACTGGCCCCACCAAACAACAAGCCCTCAGGCAACTTGTGGGCCTGCATAGATTGGTGACTGGGTTCTCTGCAGCCTGGCATCTGAGCCGACTTGAGTGGGGCAGGGTGTGCATAAGGAGCGGGTGGAGAGTGTGGGGTGGTGGCAGAGTGTGCGGGGCTCCCGCCGTGGAGAGACTGGGTCTGTTTGGGGAGGTTGGGGCGCTCACACGGGGCAGGACTGTGTTGACTGTGTGTGTGGACCTGTGGTCGGCAGGGCTTATCAGCTGCAGAAGACTTGTGCTTCTCAAAGACCCACATAGGAGGTTTGCCCCACCTTCCAAAGCCTGAAATGATTGGGTGCTCCTGTGCCTGAGGTCAGCCCCACCCAGCTGCAACCTCAGAGAGCTGACAAGAGACCTAATAGTCTAGAGGCTTACAGCAATTGTAAGGACCTGAGCCTAACAACCTGCCATGCTGGGTGCCTACTCACTTAAAAGAAATACTGCAACACAAATGTGGTATTAGAACTTGCAGCCAACTGTGCTGGGGCTCCCCACACCTGATAAAGAACCTGAAGGGCCCACAACAACTACAAGCAGCTGGGCATTACAACAGCTGGCCAGGAGCATAACTCGGCCGCCCTGGGTGCCTACAGGGAGAGCAAACAGGCCACAACAGAAGGAAACACGTAGCCCACATAGGGGTCACCCCTGGAACATTGAGAACTGAGGGAAGCACACTGGAAGACTTCTAAGTCATCACTTACATAGGGTCACCTATCCAAGAGTAGGAGACGTAGCTGACCTACCTAATACGTAGACACAAGCACAGGGAAAGAGGCAAAATGAGGAGGCAAAAGAATACATTCCAAGTAAGGGAACAGGACAAAACCCCAGAAAAGGAAATAAGTGAAACAGAAATGAGCAACCTACCCGACAGAGAGTTCAAATTAAGAGTGTTAAGGATGCTCACTGATGTGGGGAGAAGAATAGATGAACTCAGTGAGAATGTCAACAAAGAAAGGGAAGATATAAAAAAGAACCAATCAGAAATGAAGAGTACAATACTGGAAATGAAAAATTTATTAGAGGGACTCAAAAGCAGAGTAGAGGATACAGAAGAACGGATCTGTGAGCTGGACGAAAGACAAGAAGAAATTACCCAAGCTGAACAGGTAAAAGAGAAAAGAATTAAAAAGAGTGAGGACAGTCTAAGGGACCTCTGGGACAACATCAAGTGCACTAACATCCGTGTTATAGGTGTCGCGGAAGCAGAAGAGTGAGACAAGGGGTCAGAGAATCTATTTCAAAAAATAATAGATGAAAACTTCCCTAACCTAAGGAAGGAAACAGACATCCAGGTACAGGACGCACAGAGAGCCTCAAACAAAATAAACCCAAAGAGGCCCACACCAAGACACATCATAATCAAAATGTCCAGAATTAAAGATAAAGAGAGAATCCTAAAAGCCACAAGAGAATGTCAAGTTACATACAATGGAAACCCCATAAGGCTATCAGCTGACTTCTCAGCAGAAACTTTACAGGCTAGAAGAGAATGGCACGATATTTAAAGTGCTAAAAGGAAAAAACTTACAGCCAAGAATACTCTACCCAGCAAGGTTATCATTCAAAATGGAAGGAGAGATCAAAATTATCCCAGATAAGCAACAATTAAAGGAGTTTGTCACCAAGAAACCAGTGCTACAAGAAATGATAAAGGGACTGATTTAAGGGGAAAAGAGAAGACCACAAACAGGAAAAATTATCTATTTCCATCATTAGAACATAATGGATACAAATACACAAGAAAGAGGTTAGATCTGATATCAGAAACATAAAAGGAGGGAGGAGGGGAGTTAAGAGTACAGCTTTCAGACAGAGGTCAAACTAAAGTGACCATCAATTCTGTATAGAAGAAGAAAGGAACAGAGAAGGACTACTAAAACAGTGAGAAAATGAAAAGTTAAAAAAATGGCAGTAAGTACATACTTATCAATAGTTACTTTAAACATCAATGGACTAAATGCTCCAATTAAAAGGCATAGGGTGGCTGACTGGATAAAAAAACAAGACCCATATATATGCTGCATACAAGAGACACACTTCAGACCTAAAGACACTCACAAACTGAAAGTGAAGGGATGGAAAAAGATACTCCACGCAAATGGCAGTGAAAATAAAGCTGGGGTAGCAGTACTCATATCAGACAAAATAGACTTTAAAACAAAAACTGTAAAAAGAGACAAAGAAGGGCTTTACATAATGATCAAGGGAACAATCCAACAAGAGTATATAACATTTGTAAATATCTACACACTCAATGTAGGTGCATCTAAATATATAAAGCAATTATTAACAGACATAAAAACAGAAATAGACAGTAACACAATAATAGTTGGGGACTTTAACACTCCACTTACACCAACGGATAGATCATCCAAACAGAAGATCAATAAAGAAACATTGGCCTTAAACGACACACTAGAGTAGATGGACCTAGTAGATATATACAGAGCATTCCATCCAAAAACCGAAGAATACACGTTCTTTTCAAATGCACATGGAACATTCTCCAGGATTGATCACATATTAGGCCACAAAACAAGTCTCCATAAATTTAAGAAGATTGAAATAATACCAAGCATCTTTTCTGACCACAACGGTATGAAACTAGAAATCAACTATAGGAAGAAAATCAGAAAAGCCACAAATACATGGAGATTAAACAAAATGCTACTGAACAACGACTGGGTTAACGAGGAAATCAAAGAAGAAATCAAAAAATACCTGGAGACAAATGAAAATGAAAATAAGACATGCCAGAATTTATGGGATACAGCAAAAGCGATTCTAAGTGGGAAGTTTATAGTGATACAGGCCTATCTCAACAAACAAGAAAAATCTCAAATAAACAATCTAACAATGCACCTAAAGGAAATGGAAAAAGAAGAACAAACCAAGCCCAAAATCAGTAGAAGAAGGGAAATAATAAAAATCAGAGCAGAAATAAATGAAATAGAGACCAAAAAAAAAATAGAAAAAATTAATAAAACCAAGAACTGGTTCTTTGAAAAGGTCAACAAAATTGACAAATCTTTAGCTAGACTCACCAAGAAATAAAGAGAGAAGGCACAAATAAGTAAAATCAGAAATGAAAGAGGACAGGTTACAACAGACACCTCGGAAATGCAAAAGATTATAAGAGAATACTATGAAAAGCTATATGCCAATCAATTCGACAATCTGGAAGAAATGGATAAATTCTTAGAATCATACAACCTTCCAAAACTGGATCAAGAAGAAGTAGAGAATTTGAATGGACCTATCACCAGTAAGGAGATCGAAACAGTAATCAAAAACCTCCCCAAAAATAAAAGTCCAAGACCAGACGGCTTCCCTGGGGAATTCTACCAAACATTGAAAGAAGACTTAATACTTACCGTTCTCAAACTCTTCCAAAAAATTGAGGAGGAGGGGAAGCTCCCTAACTCATTCTACGAAGCTGACATTACCCTGATACCAAAACCAGACAAGGACAACACAAAAAAAGAAAATTACAGGCCAATATCACTGATGAACATCGATGCAAATATCCTCAACAAAATACTAGCAAATCGCATACAACAATATGTTAAAAAGATTATACACCATGATCAAGTGGGATTTATTCCAAGGATGCAGGGATTGTTTAACATTCGCAAATCAATCAACGTAATACACTACATTAATAAAATGAAGAATAAAAATCACATGATCATCTCAATAGATGCAGAGAAAGCATTTGACAAGATACAGCATCCATTTATGATAAAATCTCTGAATAAAATGGGTATAGAAGGAAAGTATCTCAACATAATAAAGACCATATATGAGAAACCCACAGTTAATATCATCCTCAATGGTGAAAAACTGAAAGCCATCCCTCTAAGAACAGGAACCAGACAAGGATGCCCACTGTCACCACTCCTATTTAACATAGTACTGGAAGTCCTAGCCAGAGCAATCAGGCAAGAGAAAGAAATAAAAGGGATCCAAATTGGAAAGGATGAAGTGAAACTGTCACTATTTGCAGATGACATGATTTTATATATAGAAAACCCTAAAGAATCCACCAGAAAACTTTTAGAAGTAATAAACGAATATGGTAAAGTTGCAGGATACAAAATCAACATACAAAAATCAGTTTCATTTCTGTACACTAACAACGAAGTAGCAGAAAGAGAAATAAAGAATACCATCCCATTTACAATTGCAACAAAAAGAATAAAATACCTAGGAATAAACTTAATCAAATAGTTGAAAGATCTGTACACCGAAAACTATAAAACATTTCTGAAAGAAATTGAAGAAGACACAATGAAATGGAAAGATATTCCGTGCTCTTGGATTGGAAGAATTAACATAGTTAAGATGTCCATACTTCCTAAAGCCATCTATAGATTCAATGCAATCCTTATCAAAATTCCAACAACATTTTAGACAGAAATAGAGCAAAGAATCCTAAAATTTATACGGAACAACAAAAGACCCCGAATAGCTAAAGGAATGCTGAGAAAAAAGAACAAAGCTGGAGATATCACACTCCCTGATTTCAAAATATACTAAAAAGCTATAGTAACCAAAACAGCATGGTGCTGGCACAAAAACAGACACACAGATCAATGGAATAGAATCAAAAGCCCAGAAATAAACCCACACATCTATGGACAGCTAATCTTTGACAAAGGAGCCAAGAACATACAATGGGGAAAAGAAAGTCTCTTCAACAAATGGTGTTGGGAAAACTGGATAGCCATATGCAAAAAAATGAAAGTAGACCCTTACCTTATGCCATACACAAAAATTAACTCCAAATGGATTAAAAACTTGAATGTAAGACCTGAAACTGTGAAACTTCTAGAAGAAAACATAGGCAGTACGCTCTTCGACATCGGTCTTAGCAACATCTTTTCAAACACCACGTCTGACGGGGCAAGAGAAACAATAGAAAAAATAAACAAATGGGACTACATCAAACTAAAAAGCTTCTGCACAACAAAGGAAACCATCTACAAAACGAAAAGACAACCTAACAATTGGGAGAATATATTTGCAAACCATACTTCTGACAAGGGCTTAATCTCCAAAATATATAAAGAACTCATGCATCTCAACAACAAAAAAACTAACAACCCAATTAAAAAATGGGCAAAATACCTGAACAGACATTTCTCCAAAGAAGATATACAGATGGCCATCAGACACATGAAAAGATGTCCAAAATCACTAACTATCAGAGAAATGCAAATCAAAATTACAATGAGATATCACCTCACGCCCGTCAGAATGGCTGTAACTAACAAGACAGGAAACAACATGTGTTGGAGAGGATGTGGAGAGAAGGGAACTGTAATACACTGCTGGTGGGAGTGCAAACTGGTGCAGCCACTATGGAAAACAGTATGGAGATTCCTCAAAAAATCAAGGATAGAACTACCATATGATCCAGCTATTCCACTGTTGGGTATTTATCCAAAGAACTTGAAAACACCAATTTGTAAAGGTACATGCACCCCTGTGTTCATTGCAGCGTTATTCACAATAGCGAAGACTTGGAAGCAACCTAAGTGCCCATCAAGGGAGGAATGGATAAAGAAGCTGTGGTATATATACACAATGGAATACTACTCAGCCATAAGAAACGATGAAATCCAGCCATTTGTGACAACATGGATGGACATTGTGGGTATAATGCAAAGTGAAATAAGTCAGAGGGAGAAGATTAAATACTGTATGATTTCCTTCATTAAGTAGTAGATAATAACAACAATAAAGAAACACATAGGGACAGAGATTGGATTGGTGGTTACCAGAGGGGAAGGGGGAAGGGAGGAAGGAGGAGGGTGAAAGGGATAATTCGGTACATTTGCGTGGTAATGGGTTGTAATTAGTATTTTGGTGGTGAGCATGATGTAATCTATGCAGAAATAGAAGTACAATGATGTACACCTGAAATTTTTACAATGTCATAAACAAATGTTACTGCAATAAACAAAAAATTAAAAAAAAGAATATATATTAAGAATAATTTTACTAATTTTATGATCATAGATATTCTCCTGTATTGTCATCCACCACTGTTATGCACTGAGTATTTCTACTTTTAATTTTAGCCCTATAATCCATTTGGAGTGGTTTACTTGTGAATAATGTTAGTCGATGGTCCAGTGTTTTATTTTGCAAAGGGATATCTTATTGTCTATAAAACAATTACTGTATCATTTTAAAAGTTGATTTTAAATACAGTGAATCTGAATGATGCTTGGAAAATGGATATTATTTTCCTTCATAATTGTAGTATATCTCTCCATTTCTTCAGAGCTTTTATGTCCTGTGGTATATCTTTATAATCGTCTTCATTTATCTTACATAACTTATATAACTACATATGGCATCATGTTGCATAAATCCAATTATTTCAAATATTTTATTTATCCTAAGACAGAATAATTACTTATAGGTTTAAAATAGTTCTTGCTAATATAAAAATATTTTATGTGGTTATCTAGTATCTTTTCACATTAGTCAACTTATTTAAAATTCTAAATTTTATAAGTTATTACCCACTAAAATAATAGATTTTTCTCTTCTTCTTTAATATTATTTACCTTATTCTTTCTATTCTCATTTTTAAATGTCTGGGCTCTCTGGTGCCACACTGAATCACAATAAAGTTTGCCAGGAGCATTTTCCTCTTCTGAAGTGTAGCATAAACACCAGATAAATTCTTTGTCAGGGCAAAGCAGTCGTCTAAGAGAGAGAAAACAAAAACGTGAAGGGGAAGCATTTCTACCTGGAAGTCAACAGACTTCCCTCTATTGGTTATTTAATGCTAGATATGTTATGACAATGTACCCACTGAGAATTAGAGGATCTCACTCTATTTCCAGGAATTAATCTTGGTCAAATAGTTTAACCTCTTTAAACTTTCTTCATCTTTATTATGAAGAGCTTGAAAAGTGTTTTTAAGTTTTAATGTCCTATGATTCCAAGGTATCCTTTACCCAGATGCACCTGACAAAGAACAGAGTGAATTTTCAGTTATCTACTTCTCCATCAACATTATCACTTAGGGAAGAAGAACGCCCCTGAGCTAACATCTGAGCCAATTATTCTCTAATTTTTCTCTGTGGGATGCACCACTCCTCAAGAATGGCTTGAGGAGTGGTGTATTAAGTGTCTTGTGCTGCATAGGCATGTGCCCGGAATCAGAACTAGTGAACCCCGGGCCACGGAAGCAGAACACGGGAACTTGACCACTACACAACTTGACCAGGCCCCAATATTATTTTTGTTTGAGGAAATGGATGTATGGAAACACTTAACTATGGTTTGTAAATAGATAGTTCATAGGGGAATTTTGTCTGCAAGAATGCAAAGAGAGGGTACATAGTTGCAATATGTCTTTGTACATAAATATCTAGAGGGAACCTTAACGTGGCTGCGCCAACGAAGGATATGACAACATGATACAACTAGAACTAATACATCTACACATACAAAGAAGAAAAAAAAACACTATGTATTAGATCGGGATAAATAGCATTAGGCTAGACTTGTTCAAAGACATTGAAACACTGACCCCAAATTCTCACTTCCTCCACCCTAATAGGGATCCAGCTTTGGGTCATTCCGGCGACACAGAAGTCCCAGGTCCAGCTGTTGCCCAACCTGAAGGGGCTCCACAAAGTCCCTTGACTTGTCATCATGAGGTTAAGGGTAGGAGTGTGCTAGACTTCAGACTAGGGGGATAGGTATGGAGACAATGGATCTCAAAAAGTTAGCAGTTGTCCTAGCATCTTTTCGATGCACTAGATGCTGGACTTCCTGGTGGTTCAGAGTCAGGCCGTCAATGGAGCACTTGTGGCTGCACCAGAAGTGAACCAAGACGTGCACCGGAAGTGGACTGAAACCAGCAACAGAAGGTGAACACAGGCTTGCATGTGGGAAGTGGAACATGGCTCCCACCAGGATGAATTTTGTGGCAAGTGGTAGCATCTTAATGTAGAATGTGTGTGTGCCAGCAGTTGGCAGGAAACTGGAGTGGTGGGTTTGATGTAAGGGCTGAGTGGAGGGGATTTTTGAGGCCTGGGAGGACCAAATCAACCCATAACACTAGCCTTGTCTCAAGTCAGAAGAGGTGGGTTTCAGTGTGGTAAGTCATAGTTTGATGTGGTGGTTGCAAAACCAAGAAGCCCTTGCCTCTGCCAGAGTCTCATGTCTGTGTGCATTGGATGCATTTTGCAATTCCCAACTCAGTAGTCGTGTATACTTTAATATTTTTATCTTAAGAATATATTTTACTTGACCCAGTAGGTCAAGAAGTATTATGGTCTCAATGTATAATCAGTATAAATATTATTATTTAGATGATCTATATTCACTTTTGTCATACAATTTTTTTTAAATCCATGCATATTTTACACTCATAACATAGCTAAATTTAGACTAACCATATTTTAAATGCTCAATAATGACATATGGCCAGTGGCTACCAGATTGGCTAACAAAATAATTAATAAATATTATGTTTTTGGAGCTGTTTTAGATTTATGGAAAAACTGAGATGAGAGTATAGAGTCTCCGTATACTCTTCCTCCCTGCACACACGCACGGTTTCCATTATTATTAACATCCTGCATTAGCGTATTATATTAGCTATAATTCAGGAACCAAGATTGATACATTATTATTAACCAAGAACTATAGTTTACGTTAGAGTTCACTCTTTGTCTTGTACATTCTGTGGGTTTTGGGAAATGTATCCTGTGCCCACCGTTACAGTATCCTACAGAATAATCATTTTCCTGCCATAAAAGTGCACTGTGCTCCAGGGCCAGATAGATGTATAGATGTGGCCCTTGTCATTGATGTTTGGGGTGATGGGAACATAGGTGTTTTCTAGCATGTATCTGCCACTTTAGGATGAAAAAATAAAGGAATTTCCCACATAGTCCCATGTTCTCACAACAGCATAAATAGTGGAGGAAACTAATCTTGAAGGTGTGGAAGTGGATCATCACACCATATTGATTCCTGGGATTAACAAGGTTAAAAGAACTGAGGAAGAGGAAAGGAGGAAGATTTTTAAGAATAAAAAATGTAGCTTTATTTCTGCATTGATCTTGAGCTATGGCTTTGGAATTTTCTGAATTCAGCTTGACTATTGCTTCCCCAGGCAGGGACTCACGTCCTTATGGTGTTTCTGCACTCATGATTGGTGTGCAGTCTTGCACGGTCACACGTGGAATGTTCAGTGGCTGCCCTGGGCCCTGGGTGTATGAAGCTGTCCCTCCCTATCTTGGACTTTGGAGGGAGAGATGCTGGAACGTTCTTGGCTAAGGCTTGACTGACATGGATACTTTCTGAACCTTTCACCTTACACTTGATATCACATCCTCTGATGCAATTATTTTGCAGCATCACAAATGGCATTCATGTGGATGGCTTGTTGAAAAAGATTTGGGACCCCATCTGCCCAAGAAGAGGTGGTCCCTGGAGCCTTGCTATCCATGGACCTGGATGAAATCATAGTGCCTAAGGCTGGAGAGGATGTTCCTCAAACATGTTTTCCAACTGGTGTTTTTCACCTGGACACAGGACCTCAGATGCAGAGCCCCTGGACAGAGAAGGGTCTGGATCTCACCAGGGGAGAGGAAGAGACTGCTGAAAGGAGCCAGAGAGCATTAGAATTGTTTTTCCAGTCCACAAAAACCACATATACACGTGTGTGTGTGTGTGTGTGTGTATGTGTTACTATATGTGACATGTGTCGATATCTTCTTAGGCTGCATGTTCCACCTCTGCTTCTGCTGCGTCACACCTCACACAGAAGCAGGGATTTGCAGAGGCTTCTAAGATGTTCCTTTTGATTTTCTTCTTCCTGTTCCTGCAGTTTCCTCTCTTTGTCATTTGGCTTATCCTGACTGCTTTTTGTGAATTGAACCCAGTGCATAAAAGGATGGAAATGTGGTTATTGGTGGGTTTTTCCCCTTGTATATGTATTTCTTACACAGAGGGATCAAGAAGCTTAGCAAGGATCTCACTTTGCAGTGGTAAGTGCCTCTTTATTTATATTCTGTTTGATTATTATGATGAATGATGCCTATGGGATCTGTGGATGGATAGACCAAGGCGCTGTCCATCACCTGTCCTGTCTTTCCCCGGCATCCCCACCTTCCCAGAATTGTCCATTATTATCTCTATATCTTCCCGCTGACTTGTTGCTTCCTTCAAAGCAGAGAACAGTGTTTAATATTTTACAGTTTTCTTCCTTTTAGTGTCCAATTTTCAGGGCTAAAAGCTTAGTGAGACAGCACTCTCCACCAACATACTCCACGAACTCTGCCCTTCCTCATGCCTCAGCTGCCGCTGCATAGTGTTCTAACTTCTGCTCTTTTGGGGGGAGAATCCCAGCCTGTACAGAGGAGCCCTTGGGTGGGGGTGATCCTGTGTGCCTGCCCCTCACACATCTTTAGTTGTGATTTATTGTCTTTGTTTTAAGCAAGGGCTCGAGAGCGCTTTTTTGTGGTGTTTGTTAGTTATTTTAACAAAAGCATGTTAAGGAAGTGCCCTCCAAAAAGAATGTGTTTTAGAGAAGTGGATCCTGAATTTTATCAAATGCTTTATACACTTCGTGAGCATATTGTGGTTTTTTTCCTGGCAGAACGGTGAGGACATTAAATGTAAGGATAGTAAAAGATTATCTAATTTTCTAATAGTTTGTTTAAGCTGATTCCTTGTTCACATTTTCTTTTTGGTCCTGGTAACAGGCTCATGTTAATTTCATAATTAATAGAGATATACCTTCTTATTCTATATTCTGGAAGAGTTTCCTGGTAGAGTAAATATCTATTCTTAAGTTTTAGAAACTATTCATCTGTAAATACATCTAATCCACCATATATTTGGAATTCTCTTTCTTAAAAACTCTCTTGAAACCATAAAGAACATTTGTAAAATTTTCTATTTTCTATTTGAGCCAGTTTGAGTAATTCCAGTTTCATTTAAAAAGCAGCTTTATCAATGAGATCCCAAAAGGCATCTCCATGTGCAGATGCACAACATTCTCTCTGACTTCGCTCCTGGTCCGATTTTCTCACCTAATGTTGTTGATGTTTGTCTTCCCCAAATAGTTTTTCTTTATAAGACTTGTCTGTATGATGCCTATTTTATTGAGCTTCCCAAAGAATCAGAGTGACTGATTACTTTTCGTCTGGACTTATTTTATACTAGTTTTATACTTTTATTTCTGCTTCTATCTCTCTTTCTAAATTATTTTTTTTTGTTTTCTTTCTCCGTTCTCCTTTTTTTGAGTTGAGAGTTTAATTCACTCGCTATCATTTTTATTTACTATTCAAGATATTTATTGCACAGATATTTTCGTTCAGAACAGACAGTTTTCTTCTCTTCTTCCTTTCTCTCTCCTCTCTCTCCAGGTCTCCTTGCTAATCAATGGTTTGATTTCCTGTTTCACCAAAGAGTTATTCATGAGAGTGATTATTGGCTTATAAATTGTCTGATTTGTTTAAGATATGTTGGCAGTTAATGAGCATTTTTGCGTGCAAGGTGGTTAAGGAATTGGATTTCAAATCTGCCTGTTCCTCTGATGAGCTATTGAGTCAGAATTTCTGTGGTTGGCCATGTATCTCTCTTCTGGTGGCTTCAGGAATTGATTACTATGTAGAAATTGCTTGCTGGACGAAGATAGGACCTAATTTCATAATAATATTATTTCTTTGCTTTGGAGTAGGAAGTTTGAGATTTATATGCAGGAGTATGTGTGTGTGTATGCTCCAAAAATAATTAATGATAAATCAAGATTAACAATATATACGATTCCTATATTGACTTTTTTTTTGGACAAAGACTGAGAAGTTAGTTGAATACACTTACTATGGTTGTAGTTAGGTTCACTTTACTTCATATTTTTAAAATCCTTTTTTTAATATATGATTGAACATATACTTTTTGACTGCTAACCACCTTTTAGTCCCTAAAACTTTTGCCTTCAGATATGTGTACCATTATACACATTCATATATAAAAGTTTCATATTAGTTGTGGCTTTACTTTTGTGAGCACGTGTATGGGCTATTACTGACAATCGCCTTTCTTTCAGCATCTACGTTCAGTGTTAGTTTGCTATGTCTTCATGGAATGTAGAGTAACATTCAATATTGAAAAAGTGATTTAAGTAACTTCAGTATAGTATAACTGGTATACGTAGCATTATCTCTGTGGTTCTATTTTTTTGTACTTTGCTTTTTTTGTTTTTTCCTAGTTTTGCTCCATTTAATGTAATTTCCTTATTAAACTTTTCTCCACTGTGTTGGATATATAGATCATTCTCACATTCTATTTTAGATTTTTTTTTCTCTGAGGAAAATTGGCCTTGGGCTAACATCCATGCCCATCTTCCTCTACTTTATATGTGACACCGCCACAGCATGGCTTGATGAGCGGTGCATAGGTCTGCACCAGGGATCCGAACTCATGAACCTTAGGCCACCAAAGCAGAGTGTACAAACTTAACCACTACACCACCAGGATGGCCCCTATTTTACAATATTTTTAATTTCAGAAATAAGAAGAACCCAGAATCTGAAGTTTTGCCTCACTGACTCCTCATTGTTAGATGAAAAATTAATTAGTATTTTACTTCTTTTCTTTTTCTCCAAATCCAATGTTTCTAGGTATAGATTAAGCACTTGGTTCAAGATGGTTTTAAATTTTATGCACATTCTTTAAAGTTGTTTGTATTTTGCATTTTTTATAAATCACATTAACACAAAGTACTTAGACAATTGTTTTACTTTTTCAGTGTTCACTTCTTTGATGTGGTGCTTTTTTTTGAAACCCGTCATCCTCAAACTTGATTAAGGATCTGAATGATCTGCAGGGCTTGTTAAAACACAGAAGGAGTCCTGGACCCCACCCCAGATATTCTGATTCAGTAGGTTTCGGGTGGGGCTGAAGGACTGGCATCTCCATATTGTGATTGGAAACTCCTCTGCCTAATATTCCTTATTTTTTTTCATTTCACGGACAGTAAATTCCATGTCTTAGTGTAGGGCTGTCCCTCCCCTATCCTTTGATTCTTCACAGGTGTTATGCCACAATAAACTTCTTGTACTCCTAACTCCACCTCAGCAATTGGA
Source organism: Diceros bicornis minor (assembly GCF_020826845.1). Classification (NCBI taxonomy): domain Eukaryota; kingdom Metazoa; phylum Chordata; class Mammalia; order Perissodactyla; family Rhinocerotidae; genus Diceros; species Diceros bicornis. The sequence goes on from NW_026691791.1 coordinate 1,031,044, forward strand.
GGCCTCAACTGACAAGCAAAAGTTCTGCATTTTTCCTCAGAAAGGGGTGTTTTATTTTCAGAAAACTCACACAATCTGCAATAAGTTTAATCTGGATGCTTCTCTCTGCTCTTTAGAGATTGCAATGTATTTTTACAACACCTTCACCATTGTTCCTTGTTCTCAGCATTTAACGCTCTAATATTGGAAACACATGGGGCTTCTGGACATTCTGGACATTCTCCCTTCTTCAAGTTTAATTGATCATATCACATCTGAACTAAGTTGAACTACATTTGGCCATGTCATGGCTTGTCACATGACCATCAGTTATATGTATAGTATGTGTGCATCTCACAGAAACAGAATGATCCTGGAGTGTGTCTCTCAATGATTCTTCTCCTAAAATTTGATTAAATATGTTCTAAATAGAGGTTTTCAGTCAAATGTATCTAATCCATACATACATTACTGGTCTGTAAAATGTTCTATATTATAAACTTATTTTGTTGAATAGCATGAAAATTATTTCTATGCCCCCAAGCTCACACATTTGATTGTAACATTTATTTTCTTTTCAACTTAAAGAAAGAATTTCTATTAAAAGAAAGAAATCCAAAGGAGTATCCTAAAGAATGAAATACTATGAGTATAGAGGACTAGATACCTTGAAGTATTTTCCCTCCACATAACAATATCTTCCATAAAATGTAATTTTATTGCATTCTTGAGTTCACATGAAGTAAGCCAAATCTCAAAGGACAGAAGAAGGAAACTGTAAGCGCTAGACAAATTTGGATTCACCCAGTGGTCAAAGGTCAGTACGATCCTATAATGAAAGGATTTGTCTTTGTGTCACAAATGACTTGAGGGAAAGAATCCGGGAATCACAGATTAGTTGTGAGTCACACAAAAATGTCACTTAGCTTGGTGTCAACGCACATGACTGTGAGCCAAAACCAGTGACATTCTTTTCTGGAGGAAAGGATCTAAACTAAAGCCTTACATTCTGTACACATTAAAATCATACAAAAATGAGCTCATAATCAAAGTTCACCAAACAAATAAGGAATACATGTCATTGTCGATAAGTGTCATCAACACATAAGAAAATTAAAAATAAAACAATAGATTTAAACAGTAAAACCTCAAATATGAGATTTACCAACTTCAAGTTATAAAATAACTGTGTATAAACTGTTTATAAAAAATGGAACCAGAAAAATGGGAATAACAAAATCAAACAGGAGACTCTAGAAATTATCTGACATATTTCCCAAAGGGCCTTATAGAACTTTAAGTGATGAAAATGACTTTAACTGTTGAGTTTCAAAACTCCACAGATAGGTTCTACAACAGAAGAGAGAATACAAAACTAAATTTGAATTCTGAAGGAAACAGAATGCAGCATAGAAAGACAAGGAAGTAGAAAACATGAAAGATAAGGTAGTTATGGAGATGATGAGAGAGAGTAAAGAAAAAGGAGAAATATAATACTGTACAACAAAAACAAGTGAGTCATGAGGGTAAAACTGAAAGTTAAAGGGTCTATAAATTTCTCAGGAGATGAGAAATTATATCCACTTCAGTCAACGTGGGCTGGTGGTAAAATAGAAGCAGAGAATATAACTCTGACCCAAATAGAGGAGATACAATAGAATATGGAAAACAAGTATAAATCAATAACTTTTAAAGGGAAATAACATAATAAATCTTGTGGAAAAAATAGAAAGAAAACATAGATAATGGGGGCAAAACAAGGATATCAATGGTCACAACAAATGTAAATGGAATAAATTCTCTAGTTAAATACAGATTGTTTAATTTGATGGGACAATGACAAACGTAACTGTATCTTGTTTACAAGACTTGTGAAAACTAAAAAACATGGAAAACTAGAAACTCAAAATAGAATAGAAAATATAAACATATGCTAGTAAAATACCAATCAAAAATCAACCCAGGGTAGCTATAATAACATGAGATAAAACAGATGAGGAAAAAACCATCATTAGGAACTAAGTGGTTAATTCCCAATGGTATATGAGTTCAACTGATCATGAAGATATAGTCGTTGTTATACTACACACGATGTCATGTGTCATGTGAAGATAATATAGCCTCAACTAGGAAAGGAAGGAGGAGAAGGAAGAGGAGGAGAAGGAGAAGAAGGAGAAGACAAGAAGAAACAAAAGGAGGAGGAGGAGGAGGAAGTATAGGAGAAGGAGGCAGAAGAAGATGAGAGGTAGAAATAATATATCTTCATAGTGAAGAATTTCAACATTCCTCTGAGACAAAGAATAACACATATCTATTAATAGAGTATTTGAAAAAGCAATTAGCAAGTTTGATTTAGTGGATACATATCGAACCCTATACCCAACAAGTGAAGAAAACCTATTCTTCACAAGGACAATGGGAGCATTAACAAGTAGTGAGCATGAACTAGGTACCAATCAATCCTCAAATAATAGAACACTTGAAATAAGTACAAGTGACTGTTCTATTTTATTCTTGATGGTGTTACAGATCCCAGGCAATAGAAATGCAAAGAATTTTCTTTGGCTTGGAGTTATTTGTGTAGAAAGTCTGTAGAAAATATGAATATAATATGGGCTATCAAGAATAGGTGCTGTTAAAGATGTTAAGGATTAATTTTACTTTAATATTTTTTTAAATAAGAAATGGTACCAAAACCAGACAAAGACAGTACAAAGAAAGAAAATTACAGGACAATATCGCTGATGAACATTGATGCAAAAATCCTCAACAAAATATTGGCAAACTTATTACAACAATACATTAAAAAGATCATACACCATGATCAATTGGGATTTATACCAGGGACGCAGGGATGGTTCAACATCCGCAAATCAATCAACGTGATACATCACATGAACAAAACAAAGAATAAAAACCACATGATCATCTCAATAGACGCAGAGAAGGCATTTGACAAGATACAACATCCATTTATGATAAAAACTCTCAATAAAGTGGGAATAGAAGGAAAGTACCTCAACATAATAAAGGCCATATATGACAAACCCACAGCCAACATCATACTCAACGGGGAAAGACTGAAAGCCATTCCTCCGAGAACAGGAACGAGGCAGGGCTGCCCACTCTCACCACTCCTGTTCAACATAGTACTGGAGGTTTTGGCCAGAGCAATTAGGCAAGAAAAAGGAATAAAAGGAATCCAAATAGGTAACCAGGAAGTGAAACTCTCACTATTTGCAGATGACATGATTGTATATATAGAAAACCCTAAAGCATCTGTTGGAAAACTATTAGAAACAATCAACAACTACAGCAAAGTTGCAGGGTACAAAATCTATCTACAAAAATCAGTTGCATTTTTATATGCTAATAATGAACTAACAGAAAGAGAGCTCAAAAAGATAATACCATTTACAATTGCATCAAAAAGAATAAAATACCTATGAATAAATCTTACCAAGGAGGTGAAGGACCTATACAATGAGAACTACAAGACGTTATTGAAAGAAAACCATGATGACATAAAGAAATGGAAAGATATCCCATACACGTGGATTGGAAGAATAAACATAGTTAAAATGTCTATATTACCTCAAGCAATCTACAGATTCAATGCAATCCCAATCAGAATCCCAATGACATTCTTCACAGAAATAGAAAAAAGAATACTAAAATTTATATGGGGCAAAAAAAGAACCCGAATAGCTAAGAAATCTTAAAGAAAAAGAACAAAGCAGGAGGCATCACAATTCCTGACTTCAAAACATACTACAAAGCAATAGTAATCAAAACAGCATGGTACTGGTACAAAAACAGACACACAGATCAATGGAACAGAATTGAAAGCCCAGAAATAAAACCACACATATACGGACAGCTAATTTTCGACAAAGGTGCTAAGAACATACAATGGAGAAAGGAAAGTCTCTTCAATAAATGGTGTTGGGAAAACTGGACAGCCACATGCAAAAGAATGAAAGTGGACCATGTGCTATCGCCATTCACAAAAATTAACTCAAAATGGATCAAAGACCTGAAGGTGAGACCTGAAACTATAAAACTCATAGAAGAAAATATAGGCAACACACTATTTGACATTGGTTTTAAAGGAATCTTTTCGGATGACATGCCTACCCAGACTAGGGAAACTAAAGAAAAAATAAACAAGTGGGATTTTATCAGATTAAAGATCTTTTATAAGACAAATGAAACCAGAATCAAGATGAACAGACAACCAACCAGCTGGGAGAGAATATTTGCAAAACATACATCTGACCTGGGGTTGATCTCCATAATATATAAAGAACTCACACAACTGAACAGCAAAAAATCAAACAACCCGATCAAAAAATGGGCAGAGGAAATGAAGAGACACTTCTCCAAGGAAGATATGCAGATGGCCAATAAGCACATGAAAAGATGCTCAACATCATTAATCATCAGGGAAATGCAAATCAAAACAACACTAAGATACCACCTTACGCCCGTTAGAATGGCTATAATCACCAAGACAAAAAACAACAAATGTTGGAGAGGATGTGGAGAAACAGGAACCCTCATATACAGCTGGTGGGAATGCAAATGGGTGCAGCCTCTATGGAAAACAGTATGGAGATTCCTCAAAGAATTAAAAATAGAGATGCCCTATGACCCAGCCATCCCACTACTGGGAATCTATCCAACGCACCTGAAATCAACAATCCAAAGAGGCTTATGCACCCCTATGTTCATTGCAGCATTATTCATCATAGCCAAGAAGTCGAAGCAACCTAAGTGTCCCTCGACTGACGATTGGATTAAGAAAATGTGGTATATATATACAATGGAATACTACTCAGCCATAAAAAAAGACAAAATCGTCCCACTTGCAACAACATGGATGGGCCTGGAGCGTATTATGTTAAGTGAAATAAGCCAGAAAGAGAAAGACAAACACTGTATGATCTCACTCATATGTGGAATATAAACCAACATATGGACAGAGAAAACTGGACTGTGGTTACCAGGGGCAGTGGGGGTGGGGTGTGGGCACAAGGGGTGAAGGGAGTCATATATATGGTGATGGACAAACAAAAATGTACAACCCAAAATTTCACAATGTTAGAAACCATTAAAACATCAATAAAAAAAATGAAATGGATGAGAAGCTTTTTAAACTTTACAGTGCTGTCTCTCTTTGATTCCAAAGTGTTTCTAGTCCTTTCAGTTCTTCTTGATTCTTTCAATTGTTCCTGCCTGTTGATGATTCCTCGTTCATTGGATCTCTGAAGTTCACCTTAGTTTCCTGGTTTTTGATGGTGGCAGATGAGCAGTTTTGAGGGGGTAAAGGCTTAGGCAATTTGACTGACAGCTTTCTGTTGCACCATTCTCAACCTGCACATGTCATGCGTCTATGCTTGTCACGCACATGTCAGTTGCGATTATTCTTCCTCCCCAGGGCTATCCCCAATCTCATGCTAATATTGTTGCTCTTCTAGGAAGGAATTAATGGGGTGCTCATATAAACAAGCATTTTGCCTCCTGAACCAAAGAGCCATTTACAAATCTAATCTGAATGTGATCTGTTTTTCCATTCATTGTACTTTCTTTTGTGTACTTAACCAGTTACCTTCATGAGTGTGGAATTCACTAAGGACCTTCCACAGCTGGAGTCATGTTATTTTCTTTAGTTATAAATTATAAGGCTTCAGGAGAGCCATCTGTTGGCACAGACGTTCGAGTCAATAGCAAATTCATTTGAATGAAGTTATTGTATTGCATTTGAAGGAAATCATTTTGAGTACTTTCCCTAAGGATCCCTATCCTTCTATGCAGGTTTCAGTACAAGATCTACCAGTATGTTCTGGCCTTGGTTTTTGCCATTGAGGAAATCAATGGGAACCCTCATATTTTGCCCAACATGTCTCTGGGATTTGATCTCTATAATGCCCTGACCAGTGAACGGAGGCCATTGGAGAGTTCCCTGATTTGACTCTCGGGGTTGGGCAAGGACATTCCTAATAACAGCTGCAGGAGAGAGAGCAAGTCTCTAGCGGTCCTTACAGGAACCACATGGGCAATTTCTGCCCAGATTGGAACACTGCTGGATCTGTACAAATTTCCACAGGTAAGACTGGGTGGGATGGAGAGAGATGAAACCATGTCTCCTTTGGTGCCATTCTCAGGTGCCTAAATAGGAGGAGAGGAGAAGACTGGATTTGTGCATCTCTCAAAGGATATGATCTCAAAGGGCACGTGTACAGGATCTTGGTGGGGTATGACATTTCCTTTCTTTGGAGTAGAGAGAAGGCTGAGGGGGAAAGAGATAAAGCAGTTTCCTGGAAGTCTACTGATCTTATTTTCTAGAAAGCTTTCAGGGAGTGGAGAATGATTAGAAAATGAAATGAGCTATTGTCCCCTTCTACCACCTGCAAGTGTTGTTGAACATCCTTCAGGACTGAGAGTGTGATTTTTGCCAATCCTCATCTTCATATTGCTTCCAATTGTCTTTTCCTTTTAGCTTACATATGGTCCTTGTGATCTTATCCTGAATGATGAAGAGTAGCTTCCATCTCTCTATCAGATGGCCCCCAGGGACACATCTCTAGCCATTGGCATGGTCTCTTTGCTGCTTCATTTCAGTCGGACCTGGGTGGGGCTGGTCATCTCAGAAGACAAGAAAGATGTTGAGTTTCTCTCAGACTTGAGAGGAGAGATGGACAAGAATGGAATCTGTGCAGCCTTTGTGGAAATGATACCTGTCACTGAAAGATCATATTCCTCAAGGACCTGGCTATATGATTTACAAGTAGAGGAAACAGAAGGGAGTGTGGTTATCATTTACGGTGATTCCGACTCTCTCGTAAGCTTGAGCTTTTCTACTTGGGAGTATTTAGTGATATGGAAAGTCTGGGTCACGACATCAGAGTGGGATTTTATCCACAGTGAGAGAGATTTCATCCTTGACTCATTCCATGGGACTCTCATTTTTTGACACCACCTTAGTGAGGTCTCTGGCTTTGAAAATTTTATCCAGTTAAACCTACCAAATATCCAGAAGACATTAATCTCACTAGGTTGTGGTACCCCTTTATTCCTTGCACCGTTTCTGAGCCTGACTGTAAAACACTGGAGAATTGTTCACCCAATGCCTCCTTGGGATGGTTGCCTTGGCAGATTTTTGACCCAACCATGACTGAATGGAGTTACAATGTGTACAATGCTGTGTATGCTGTGGCCTAGAGCCTTCATGAGATGCTTCTTCAACGTGCAGAAATTCAGCCAATGGGAAGTGGGGAGGATCTGGTGTTTTATCCCTGGCAGGTAAAGTCTCTTCCACTTAACAGCATGTACCCTTGTAAAAGTGACTTTCTTATGGGTTTCCACAGGTGTTCAAACCAAGAAGTTAGGATTCTTTCTCCATGAAAAGCAGAGGAGTTTCTGTATTTCTTTCACTCTCTAGGAGGTAAATCTAGTCCTGGGTAGTAAGTCATCAACAAGAAGGTTCTAGTGGCAACGAAGAAGTGAGCTATGAGTCAAAATCAATGTTTTGTGTTACAAAGGATCCTAACATCCTGCTTGCCTAATGTTTCAATAGGGATTATCCAGCCTTCTCCCATGCAGCTCCTCAATGACAAGAAGAAGAGAACTTGTCCTTTACATGAGTATCTGGTGCTGAACATCATGGTGAATACTTTACATACATGATCTCATTTAATTCTGCAACCACTTTAGGTATTGTTAACATCATTTTGCAGGTTGATGGTCTGGGAAAATTCAGAGAGTGCATGAGGGTTGCTAGATTGGACTTTGTACTTGAGATTTGTCTGAATCCTATCACCACTGGTCATCTTGATATTTTTGTCTTTAGGCATTTTCTTTTGAAACTACCTATTATTTTAGAAACATTATGATATTGTAGTTCTACATATGATTTCATTTGCTTTACTTCATTGGATACTTGTAATAAAGTTACATTATGAAGCAAGGATTACAGACAATGAAAGGCTGTCACCAATTCAGGGTTTTTCTCTTTAACACCTGGGCGTACTTCACCACAGGATGATGTGTCACTTCTAGCTGCACCCCTTTCTGAGGAACATAGAATTTAACAATCCTGCTGGTGACTCAGCGAATTTGGCTGAAGGAGGAAAATCAGATTAAGAGTACACCTTTCTCAACTTTTGGAACTTTCAGAAGGTCTTAGACTTATGGTGAAAGTAGGAGAATATTCCCAACATGCTCCACGTGGTCAAGAAGTGTCTTTATCTGAGGAGGTGATTGAGTGTGCCAAAGGAATTACTGAGATGGGTTGATCCCAATCACAATTACTTACATCACACATGAATAACCAATACCTTGTTGGGGTTTTGTGCCACCTCAGAGCTTCATAAAAGGCCACATATGGGAATTTAACAATTCACTTCCAACTGAAGTAATTTTTTCTTTTACAAATAATCCACGATCGAAGCAAGACCTTCACAAGCAAAAAGATTGCAAGTTGCTGAATGTTCAGAATGTGGTTAGTAATTCTTAGGAATAATTTTAAAAAATTAAGTTATGTACATGTTTTTTAGAGATAATGTTTTTGCCCACTTAGTACACTACAGTATAGTGTAAACATAGCTTCTTTCTGCACTAGGAAATCAAAAAATTGGTGTGATTCACTTTATTGCAATATTTGATTTGTTGCGGTGCTCTGGAAACAAACCCACAATACGTCTGAGGATTACCAGTCTTTTATATAATACAATCAGCATGGCATCCAACCAATGAATTGGATTTAGATATTTCAATCTCCAGTTTGTTAAGGCCCAATACTCTAAAACTCTCTAGTTACTGGAAAATTAGGTAAAAGTCACAGTTGTTACCAAGTGTTATCTGATTTTCTCCAGACTCCACACTCTGTATGCAGTGAGAGTTGCAGTCAGGGATTTAGGAAGAGCCCTCAGGAGAGCAAGGCTGCCTGTTGTTTTGATTGCATTCCTTGCCCAGAGAATGAGATTTCCAATGAGATAGGTGAGGATATGCCTTGCAGCGACATTCTCCACTTCTATTTTTTTTTGAAGGGAAACATTTGTCCTTAGCTAACATCTGTTGCCAATCTTCGTCTTTTATTATTGTCCCCAAAACCGTAGTACATAGTTGTATATCCTAGTTGTAAATCATTCTAGTTCTTCTATGTAAGCCATCACCAAAGCAAGGCAATTCACAGAGAGATGGTGTGGTTCCATGACCAGGAAACAAACCGGAGCCACCAAAGATGTGACCACTGAAATTTCATCACTAGGCCATCAGGGCTGGCTCTACACCGCTCTTTTGTATGCACCGTTCTCCCAAAGAAACGGAAAAGCTCTGGATGAGGACTGCAGGGTCCCAATGTTTCCTTCCTCCATTTAGTAATTTAACTTTTATAGCCAAAAAAGCCAACTTTTTTATCATTTCCACCCAAAAAAATACACTCTCTCTCTACATTGAACTAGCTTGCTTGACTCATTTTAGCATCATTGCAAGCATTATCCTCTCAAGGAAACCCTTTTTGACCACTCCACAGGAACCTAACTTAAATCTCTTTCATAGAATCTAACACATGGTATCATAAGAACTTACTTATCATCTTCTTTAAATCTACTTTTAGATAACATTGAACAAATCCTTAGTTTTCCAGAGTCTGGTGCTGTTCTTGGCACAGAGCAGGAGCTCAGAAAGGTTGTGTTTGATTTAAGGGGTAAGTATTTACATGGTATGCAACGTGTTTAGGGTACAGCTTCCTTCAATGAGTACATACGTCTTTTCTCTGATGTCCTAGAGTTCGCAGGTGAGTAGGGGAGACAACATGCAGTGAAGTGAATTCAAGGTGGTGACATAGGGCTGCAATATAGGTACGCAGAGACCCATGGGATGCAATAAGTGATAGTATATATATTTGTTGGGAGGGAACTGTCATGGACTTCTTCATAGAGGCAGTACCATTAGTATTATGTCAGACTAATGAAGGCGGATTAAATTCTTGGTGGAATTCTTAGAAATGGCAGAAACTGGCAAATTAGCCCTGCATTTAATATTCTAGGGAGCTGAGAAAAGGTTCAACATGACTAGAACCCAGACAATGTGAGTTTGGGAGTTGGGTCATGAAGTAGAAGAGGGACAGAAAACCAACACTGAAGATTTTTCATACCATAATTAACATCTTGGAATTACTCAGATTTATGATATTAAATGGTGCAATGCTGGAATCCCCTCAAGGGTGGCATTATCTTTTTTTGAAGCTTAATTTCACAACATCTTTTGTATAATTTCAATTTTTTTGAAATGTACTGAGATTGATGATATAGTCTGGCATATCGTCAATTTGGATAAAGCTTCCACGTGCATATTTGTCGGGTGGTAAGTTTTGGTATATGTTCCATACGCACATCTAAAGAACACTACGTCCACTAACTTCAATTCCTACATGCTTGGAGATTAATAAATACACTTGTAAACAACTGATGATTAATGAGTAAACTATCATGGAAATTAGAATGTATTTCCAATTAAAAATACTATTCATCAAATCTTATGTGGTGGAGTAAAAACTATCCTTAGAGAGAAATGTATAATCCTAGATTATATATATTTATATATTATTTTGTATATTTAAATAAAGAAAGGTTGAATTTCTAAGTTGTAAGCATTCATCACAAGCTAGAAAAAGAGCAGAAAATTAAACACAAGGAAAATAGAAAACACAAAATGATAAATATTAGAGGAAGTGTTAACAAAATAAAAGACAAACGTCAAAAGGATAAATAAAACTAAATTAGACTCTAATAAATGACAAATATACTCAATAAAATCCTAGTACTAGTGTTCAACAGAAGAGAAAATTTGCAACAAAAACTTACCAAGGCTGAAAAGGAGTAATCTGTGCAGATCATATGGAAAATTTTTAAGATGAAGAAAACAAAAATAACATCATGTTGATACAATGAAAATTTAGAGGAAACTCACAAATTTCCAGGCAAATAAAAGTTACCAAACCCTCTCAGGAAAAAAGGAAAAATCTGAATATTGCCATAACTATTAGAGAAATTGAGACCATACTTTAAAACATTTCTACAAAATTTTATTGTAAGCTATTTATTTGGTGCAAAGCTGATGAATCTGCCCAAATATTCAAGAAAGAAATAATATACATCTACTCAAACTCTTCCAGAGAATAGGAAAAACAGAAAACTTTTTGACTCACTATGAGAGACTAGCTTAACATTGGTACCAAAATCTAACAAATTCATTGCAGGAAAGGAAATTACAGGCCACTCTCTTTCTTGGATTAAATTCATTTATCCTAAAAAAAAAAATCAAATCAAATCAAAGTTCCAAATCTAGCTATAGTCTATAAGAAGGACATATCATGACCAAATTAGGTTCGTGCAATGTAATTCAGTACACTAATCTCTGAAAAAAGACAAATAATAATCACAATAACTGTAAGAAAAACTAGTAAAATTAAACACCTATTCATATGTTAAAACAAACAACAACAACAGAACAACCCTTACAAAATCAGGAACAGAAGGAAACTCTCTTACTCCCATACACAGTAGTCACAGAATGGAACTTTAAGGTGCAGTGTTGAAAGCAAGGGTAAGAGAAGAATGTTCAACATCACTGCCTCTATTAGACGTTACACTGGAGGTCCTGCCTGATACAATATAGGCAGGAAAAGAAATAAAAGGAATAATTTACTTCAAAGGAAGAAGTAAAATTGATGTTATCTTCAGATGATATTATGGTATAAATGTAAAATCCATGTAAATTAATGTATTAATTGAGCTTAGTGGTGGCTGAATACAAGGTTAATATAGAAAATTTTGCTCCAATCTACCCGTCATAAGGCATCCAAAATTTAAATTTTAAAAAATGACATTTACAACATCTTAAAGTATGAAGTACCTAGAAATAACTTTAATGAGACTTTCAAAAGATTTCTGTCCATAAATTTGTAGAACAGCATTTAGAAAAAAATAGGAAGACTTAAAGAAGTGGAGGGATAAACCAAGTTCGTGATTGAACAGACTCCAAAGCCAACAGATACCAAAATTGTCCAAATTAATCTACAGCTTCCACAAAATTGCAGCTAAAATGATGACCCGTTCTGTGGAAATTACAATTGATACAATTCTTATGGAAATGATAAAGGAAAAACTTAACTAAGAAAATCTTGAAGAAAAGAATAGAGTGGGAGTACTTACTCTACCTGACATCAAGTATTATAGCATCACAATAGAAGGGGTTCATCAAGAGGATAAACAAGAAAATCAACGGAACCAAATGGTAAGTTCAGATACAAGCTGCTCATATAGGGACTCATGTATAGACGTCTGATTTACAAGGAAACACTGAGGAGGAGTGGGCAAATGAAAGACTTTTCAATAAAGCATGTTGGGTAAATTGGCTGTCTTCATGGAGAAGACAATGACTCGCCAACCCTAACTGACACCATCCACAGAAATCATCAGGCAGATTGTAGTTCTAAACGTGAAAAGTGAGAAAATTTAAAGGGACCTAAAGAGGAAGGAACAATGCCCCTGTAGAAGTAAAAACATGTATTTATACCTGTTGAGTGGGCACGGAACACTTTCAGAGCCACAGGAAGATTTGGGAATCTTAAAAATCAGAGCAGAGGTATTAGAGGTAGGCAAGACCAAGGTTAGACAGTCTTTTTGGTCTTCCTAAGAGTTTGTCGGATTTTTTAATGGAGGCTAAACATGATCCCACTTACATGTAGAAGTATCACTTGTGATGCAGGACAAGGGCAGGGAACCCGAGTAAAAATATCTTATGATAACATAGGAGAGAAGTGACTAAAATCTTAACAGAAGTGGTGGAAGTGAAATCAAGATGAAATGTTTTGGAGATCATTTTAGATGGTAGAAAGAGTCTCATTTTGAAACTCCCTAGGAGTGAGGTCTATGACATTGTCATTTCTGTTTCCCTAGAACGTAGCATATTATCTGCCTCATGGAGGTTTTCCAATAACTGCTTGCTCACTGAATGAGTAAATCTAGGCCATAGCTTACAGGGGTATAGCTCAGAGAGACAGGGAGCACTTTTGGTTTTCTGCTGAGAAAAAGTGCTTTCCTGATTATGCAAGAAAAATACTGAGAAGCATAATAGCTTTGTTTACTTTACCATAAAGAAGATGGACACTATTAACTGGGAACGGTTCTCTGCAGAGTATTCTGTTATTTGGTGCATGGAGCAACAAAGGAAGACAGTTTTCTAAACTTACCCAATGCCTTCTTTGTGGGCATGCAAATAAGAGAGAGTGACTGAACCTGGGCTGAGGACATTTTGCATCTCTCCCCAGACATGGATCATTGTGTGAAGTGTCCAGATCATCAGTAGGCCAAAAGAGGGCAAGATCGCTGCCTCCAAAATGCTGTGATCTTTCTGGCTTATGCGGACCCCTTGGGGATGACCCTGGCCTGCACAACGCTGTGTTTCTCTGTCCTCACAGCTGTGGTCCTGGGGGTCTTTGTGAAGCACCAAGACACTCCCATAGTCAAGGCCAATGATCAGACTCTCAGCTACATCATGCTCATCTCCCTCACTCTCTGATTCCTATGCTCCTTACTCTTCATTAGTCGTCCCAACACAGCCACCTGCCTTCTTCAACAAATCACATTTGGAGTTGTATTTACTGTGGCTGTTTCCAGTGTCTTGGCCAGAAATACGATTGTGGTTGTGGCCTTCAAGGTCACTGCACCAGGGAGAAGGATGAGACAGTGGTTGGTGTCAGGGGCACCTAACTTCATCATTCCCATCTGCTCCTTTATCAAGCTGAGTCTCTGTGGAATCTGGCTGGGAACCTCTTCTCCCTTCATTGACACAGATGCACACTCTGAACACGGCCACATCTTGATCGTGTGCAACAAGGGCTCGGTCACTGCCTTCTACTGTGTCCTGGGACACCTGGGCTTCTTGGCCCTGGGAAGCTTCACTGTGGCTTTCCTGGCCCGGAACCTGCCTGACACCTTTAATGAAGCCAAGTTCCTGACGTTCAGCATGCTGGTGGTCTGCAGTGTCTGGGTCACCTTCCTCCCCGTCTACCACAGCACCAACGCCAAGGGCATGGTGGCCGTGGTGGTCTTCTCCATCTAGGCCTCCAGTGTGGGGCTATTAGGCTGCATCTTTGCTTCCAAGTGCTACATTATTTTCCTAAGGCCAGAGAGAAACACATCAAAAGTGTTAACGAATAAAACACATTCAGGGAGAAAATAATCGAAATGTAAGTTTTTTTCATAGGTCAAAAGAACTCGCATACACTTGACAACAAAACTACCACATTTTTCCATACCCACTTTAAGCATCAACTAAACTTACCTTACATCTCCAGTTAACTATTTGCTTTACTTTTCTTTTGGCTTTGTACAATCTTCCTCGGACATTCAATTGAACAAATACAAAAACATTCATACTAATACTCCTCTAAAATTATGTGTGAGAGATTGCAAAAATGGCCACACATTAGTCCTCTCCCTCTATCTGTTTGGTCATAGCATCCCACGTTGACTCTGGGTAGACTTGGCCTTGTAACTTGCTTTGGCCAATGGGACATTAGCAAATGACATGAGCAAAGGCTTGAAAAACACTTGCTCATTGTTGGTACTTGTCCTTCTCTGGCTGCCCTTGGGAAGCCTGAGGCCATCAATATGTGAATGAGTCTAGATAGACTGCACATCTCCATCACTCCAGGTGACTTCAAGTCAACAATCAGATATGCGAGTAAGGCCATCCTAGACTATCAAATCCCAGCTGAGCCACCAATTCGTCCAGATAAAAATAACTGCCCAGTTAACCCACAGAATCTTGAGAAAAAATAAACTATTCTTATTTGAAGCCACCAAATTTTCAGATGGTTTTTTATACAGCAGAAGCTAACTGATACCTTTTGTTACCATTTATATATGTCCTCTCATTATTTGTGTAATTATCACAGATTTCTATTTCTTTAACCAATATCGTAGACTGGAATATCCTTCTCTAGATTAAGTCTCTGAAAGAAAATCAGAGACCATATCACGTTCTATTTTACTTTTTCTCCTTCCTCTTTTCAACCAGACATATTTAAGCATATATATTAAGAATATCTTCACTAATTTTAAGATTATGGGTATTCTTCTATATTGTCATCCACCACTGTTATACATGGGGGATTTTTACTTTTAATTGTAGCCCTATAATCCATTTGGAATGATTTACTTGTGAATAATGTTAGATGATGGTCCAGTGTTTTATTTTACAAATGGATATCATTTAGTCTATAAAACAAATACAGCATCATTTTAAAAGTTGATTTGAAGCATATGGAATCTGAATAATGTTTGGAAAACTGATATCTTTGAAACAATTTCAGTCACAAGTATAGCATATCTCTCCATTTAATCAGAGCTTTTACACGCTTTTTATCTCTTTATAATCTTCTTCATATAACTAATGTGCAGTTCCAATTATTTTAACTACTTATCTTAAAGAATTCATTGCTCTTGTGAATGGAATGATTATTTACATGTTTAAATGAATTCTTGCTCATGTAACAGTATTTTTGATGTTTCACATAGGAATCTAGCTTCCTTTCACATTACTCCACTTCTTTACCAGTTCTAAACTTTTAAGTTATGTTCCACTAAAATAATAGATTTTCTCTTCTTCTCTAGTATTCTTTACCTCTTATTCTTTTGATTCTCATTTTTTCATGACTGTGCTCTCCAGTGCCACACTGAATCATACTAGTGTTTGCCAGGAGCATTTTCCTCTTCTTAAGCGTAGTGTAAACATCAGATAATTTCGTTGTCAGGGCAGAGCAGGCATCGAAGAGACAGAAAGTGAAAACGTGAAAGGGAATCATTGCTAGCTGGAAATCAACAGACTTGCTTCTCTTGGCTGTTTGGAGCTGGAGATGTTATTACAATGAGGCCAGCTGAGAATCAGAGGATCTCTCTCTAGTCCCAGGAATTAGTCTTGGTCAAATCTCTCAACCTCTTTTGACCTCATTTTCTTCACCTGTAACATGAAGAGTAGGACGAGTCTTTTTGAGTTCTGAAATCCAGTGACAACAAGATACCCTTCACCCACATGCCCTTGACAAAGACCAGAGAGAATTTTTAGTTGTCTTCCTCTGCATCAACATTATTATCCATATCACCACTTAAAGACATATCAAATGTCTACTTTTGCATGACACCGATAAAACAGGTTCCATACCAAATCACTGTTCATTGGGATAACAAATCTATAGTTAATTGTTTAGAGGTAAGTATAGAGATGGGCCCTGCTGGAACCAGCAATCAATGGGCCAAAAATTCTTGCTTTATTTTACAGTGAGGCTGTGGAAACATTCCTTAATACACCAGAATTCTTCTGTACTTACATGTATGAAACAAATGGGAGCCTTGAATCCATGATTACGAGCTAATAAGGATATGATTTTTAAAATTTTGCTAATGATGCCATTTTCCTGGTATGGGACTGTTCTTTGGTGAGTAAAGAGCAGATGTATTCAAGACTACTTTCATTCCTTTAATAAATATTTACTCAGCGCCTACCCTTGCTTCAAGATAGCAGTGATCTACCTTAAAAGCATTTGTATTCTAGTAGTGTGACTCAGACCATAAACAAAAAGAGAATCTTGAGGTGATCAATAAAGTTACATATACGTCAACCTTTTTTCATTCTGGACTATTTTTCACCCTTTCCCTTCTTTGACTGTTTCCCATAACTCTAAGCATGGACTTGAAAATACAGAAAGCATGGGTCCCAAGTTTCTTCTCGCAACACCCCTGTTTCAAAGACATAGTGTTTATCATCTGAGAGTATGTATCTTTAAGACTAAGTTCCTATGAATCAACATTATTTCATCACTTTCTTGAGAGGACGGATGATATTATGAAGGGGAAATAAAATATCATATAGCATTTATACTCGAAATGATCTTTCCCCTCTAATTGTGTTATTTAATGTGGTGTGATTTGGGGCAAGTCAGTTACTCCTTCAGAGACAGTGGTAATGATACACTGATAAGTATTCTATAGAGATTAAATGAAACAAAGTATAAGAAACTGCTTTGTAAATTGCAAAGCAATCTATTTCAGCTTACTTTTTCTAATAATATTTTCATTTATACAATCCTTTTTGACTCTACGCAACCTACCTAGATTGAGTGTTATCATTTATTCAACAATAAAATGGGTCAAAATGGTTGAATATTAGAAATTTCATATGGTTCAAATTTAATAGGCCATCACAATATTTAATTTAGTTATAATTACAGCTAAATTTTTCATGTTGCCTTACCATGTGCCAGGCACTCTAAGCATCTGACATGTATTCCCTCATTTAATCCTCACAACGATGCTATGGAGACAATACTATTAACCCCTATTGTATGGATGAGGAATATTAGAGGTTATATAATTGACCAAGGTCACACGGCTGGTACCCAGGCAGTCTACCTGCAAAATCTCTTTTAGGGATCCATTAGAGGTCATGGTGCTTACACTGTAAAACGATCACCCTGGTTCCTGGTTGGCGAATGGACCAGAGGGGACTAAGCAAGAAAACACTTGACTGAAATGATCCAGTCAAGCAATTCTGAATACAGGATTTCCTCCCTTTTTAAGGCTGAATAATATTCCATTGTATGGATGCCCCAGATTTTTTTCATCCTTTCACCCACGGATTCACAATTAGGTAGTTTCCATTTCTTGGCTATTGTGAATAATATTGCAGTGCATTTTGTCAAACGATTTCCTGGCACTTAGTGAGTTTGAAAAAATTCTTCTTATACACATTATTTACTGTAATGAACTACCTTTCCAAATGTCTAAAGTTTAAATATTTGTCATTCTACAGAAATACCTTGCCTAATCATGATTTGTGTTGTTATCAGTTCATGAATGATCTAAGAATTTTGTACAAAAATTTGCTATAATGCCTTTTTCGCATGTATTCAGGAACTTTGTGTAATATGAGTATTCCCTGATACTTGATTTTTAGTAGAGTTTTCTAGTAAGCCTTTAGGATTGGAAGTATCTTCCTAGATGTGAGGCAGAGAGCAGAAAAATAATAAAGTGATTGCTATATTTAATTATATCAAAAGAAAACTGTCGTTTTGCTAAATTGTTTCTACACATCCTTTGCTTATTTGTAATAATGGCAAATATCATTTTATTAATGAAAAGAAAAATCAGTAAACAATTTTAACATAAAACAAGATCTATTGAGAACTTATATGAAAATTTTAGCAATATGCTGTCACCAATTTCCTCATCTGCAAAATGGAGATAGATAATACCATCTTCCTTATGGGTTGCTGTGAAAATACTCAAGAGTATTGTATGTAAAATGCTTATCACCGTGTCGGTGGGAAAGTGATGTCCTATTCATTTTTCCACAGGGATGATGACAGCTTTTTTTATGCTTGAAGTCTGTAGCTTTCAAAATATGTTCTACTGTTGTAAAGTGAATCCTTTTTACAAATTCTTTGTAGAGTTAAATGATCCCTTCGGAATACAAATTCAGGCTCCCCTGTGTGTGCGTGTATGTGCGTCTATACGCACATCTCTCAAATAATACTTTAAGCCTTATAACGAAAAGCTACGTTCCCCACTCTTGACTCTGGTTCCAAAAACAACTTCTTTAATTTTCTGGTTGAAAAGCTATATTTCTAAATTAGCTACTTGTACAGCTTTTTCATTTTTCAGCTTTTGACTATTTATAGTTTCTTCCTTCTCTGAAAAATCCAGCATGAAGTGTTCTTACATATGTTAAAAACATAATTTCCCTTGCCCAATATAACGATTTAATGAATTAGGATAAATCAAAATTCAATGTCTACTGTTTTATGACATAAGTGTTTACCATTTTATAGCATATGAATCTTATCCAGAGATATGCTACGTCAGATAGTATGAATACATTTTCTTTCTCACTTTTTCCTTTGACCGTTTAAACGGTAAAATTCTCTTGTTTCTTTGTTGTCTTCCTATGGATTCATCACTGGTTCATCTCCTTCCACCAGAAACTTAAATCTCTTCTCAGTAACTTCTGATGCATGAGACAATTCATGGGCTTCAGGTTTTGCTTGGGGACATCCCTCTTGGTCTTTAACATATATACAGGCCCAGATATACACAGTATCTCTGGAAGGATAGAGGAGAAAAGGATGTTTATCTCTGTGAAAAAGGACTGGGTGACAGTGGTAGAGGGAGAATATTTTACTGACTTTGTACAACTCTTTGAAGTTTTCCTATACGTGCATCTTCGACGTATTGGCCTCCCTCCTCCCAGATTTTTAAAATTAAAATAGCGTTATATCCTTATCTACTGGCTTGGGACTGCAAGTTGTAGAGAAATGTGAATATATGATCCAATTTTTAAACGAAATTATGAACAAACACGCACAAAAATTTAGAATTCTAAATATGGGCACATCATTCTATTAGGCTGTATAAACGTGGGGAAAGGATTGAAGAACAGCTGTTCAACATCCAGCTACCTGTACAGTCTAGGGGTCCACGGAAAGCCCAGCCTCCAGCCCGGCACGTGGAGCTGATTTCCTCCCCCTGTGAAGTCTGCCTGACTTATTCCAGCCCAACCCCCGCCTCTTCCCGCCCCTGGAACTGGTCTCCGCCAACAACGTTAGGGCCTGGCTCCGCCCACAGCCTGGTCCACGCCCACAGCCTGGTCCTGGTTCATTGCCCCTCCCGTACCCTTGTTCCCGCCCACAGATCCGCCCCTCCGGGCCTGGTGTCACTCACACCCTTGTCCCCGCCCACAGCCCACCCTTAGAACTGGTTCCCGCACACAGCCCCGTCCCTAGATTTTGTCCCTGTCCCTGGTGCTCACCCAGCCCGCTTTCCAGCTTGGCACTCACTCTAGAAGCTAGACACCTTCCCCGAGGCTGGGGTGCCAGGCCCGAACAGCCCACCACCTCAACTCGCAGCCCCCAAACTTTCGTCCTCCTGGAATGCCCGCCCGAGACAGGAAGCGGAAGTGCTGGCGGGGCCTTGGATGGATGGGGCGTGTTTGCACGGTGTGTCCCGTCTTCTGGGCTCGAGCCGGATTCCCGTGGACGTTCGCCCTCAGGGGCGGGGCGCAGTGAGCAGCGGGCGGTCCCCTGGGTAGGAGTCCAGGGAGGGGCCTGGTCCTTGGGCGGCCCCGTCAGGGCCCAGCATCCCTCCATCCCGACACAGCGCCGTTTCACCCGGGCTGTTTGCTCAGGGCGCCCGAGGCTGAGTTCCTCCTGGCTTCGGGTGCCGCCGTCCTCTTCTCAGACTCCCCATCACCATCCTCCTTTTGATTTTGTCCCCAGGGGGCTTTAGCTGCTTTTGGAGGTGGTGTTTGGGTTGTTACTAATGGGGGCGCTCCTGGCGTCTATAGGGGGAGGCAGGAATGCTGCTCACCGTCCTCCAGGGCGGCCCGACAGAGAATTATCCGGCCCCAGATGTAGTTGTGCCAAGGTTGGGAAATCTTCTCCAGGGCCTGAAAATCTCCCGAGCCCTGAAAGAAGTGTGGAAAATGTTGACAAGTCAGCGAGTCACTTACAGGGTCCCTAAATGACAAGCTTGTTTAAAGGGTCCAGAGTCACCAAAAAGTCTCTGTCCAGCCAAGTGAGTAGAGCGACTTAAGTGCACACCGCACGAAGCTGCTTTCTCCCATCTTGGGCAGCAGGTGGCTGGATAGGAATCGGGAAAATCCAGTCACAGCCAAGAGTTACAATTAAATCAGTAAACACAAAAAAAGAAAAGTGAATGAGGTGGCCTTTCCATCCAACACCCTATAAAAGGCCTCAAAAGCTTGTATGCGCCTTATATTCCTCCCTCAGACACAAAAAGCATCCGTGGAGCTCAAGTTTGAGGTGAAACCAGGCTCAGGGTCCACCCATCCTCGCTGATCCATGGATTTCTGTGTGACCAGTTGAGTACCCTGTGGACTTGGTACCAAGAGGTTCCGGCAGCCTCCACTGTGCCGAAGACCTGCCAGTGGGTTTTCCTGTGCTCGGGTTGTCACCACATGGAGTCACTGAGAGTGAGGGTATCTTGAGAAAAATTATTGATGTTTGATGGATGGAAAGATGGTAAGCTGTGTGTGGTTCTGTGTGGTAAATATATCAGTAAGTACAGTTACATGCAAATAAGAACACATGAAACAAATGTAAATAACTGCAAATGTGTATTATAGTAGAAAATATAGATTTACTTGCATAATACTCAAAAGTCAGAATTTATATATAATATAAATACAGAAATGTTTTGCGTGTGTATGTAGTATTAGAAGACATCCCAGGAAATATTAGCAGGGATACTCAGCAACATTCCTACGACCCATTCAATTTGACTTCTAAAGTCCTATAAATCTTCCACAAAAATTTGAAATAAAGGAGCATTCAGGGAAAAAGAGGATTGGAACTTTGTATTAATAACAAATTTAAAATTGAATTTGCCAGTAGCCAGATTTATTTTGAGCATTTTCTTCTTTATGATATTTCAAATCATTTGGAGGAATACTAAGCAACCCTGTAGATTGAAGGGAAGGGCACTAGTCTCCAAAAAGACTGTCCTCTCCACCTTGACTTCTAAAGGGAATTAACTTTGTTTCTTGAATCTTTTCTGGAAGAACAGTCTGGTGATTCATGTTGCAGAATATCTTGTTAAATGATTTTGTATTTAGTTGTTGGCCTCTACTAATTGTGTTTGTGTGTGTGTGTGTGTGTGTGCCTTTTTCATTCTAGCTTTCCTCTGACGTTCTTGAGGGGAATGTGTGCTTGTCATGCAATAGATAGTCTTTGAGTGTATAATTTATGGTGACCCACCATCCGCGTTTATTCAGAACGGATGGGTTTTCCAGGATACAGGATGTTTAGTGTTCAAACAAATGCAGTCCTAGACAAACCAGGATGTTTCCTCATCTCATAAGCCAAGCCCTGGGCCACATGCATGGGTTCCGGGAGAAACAGAGAGACCTTGTCCCACCTCCATGGAATTTATATTGTATTTGGGAATTTGGATTTTAGACAGTTAATGATGAGAGTGATGTGGAAGTTTGGCACAAGGGGACTCAACCTGAGGGGGCAGGGAAGCCCTCTTGAGAAGGACTGATATTTAGCTTGAGAGCTAGAGTTGGGACTGGATTTAGCTGGTCTGAAGGGTAGACTGGAGTGAGGGTGTTGGAGTGTGTTCAAGATAGCGTTTCAGGCCGAGGGACCCGCATGAGGACACCACTGAAGCAGAGAGCCTGTTGTGTCCATGAACTGAGAAGAGGGATGGATGAGCGGAGTCAACACAGGGGGAGCGGTGTGAGCCAGACCAGCGAGGGGGACAGGCTGGATCAGGTCAGGCGTGACTTGGGACTCTGTTCTAAGACCAGTGGGAACACTCTGGAGAGATGCGAACAGATGGCTGATGTGATTGGCGTTTGGTCTAAGCACTTTGGTTAAAATGGACCTGAGGGGTAAGATTGAATACTTATGAGGCAGGAGGTGTTGGGAAGAAGATTACGAGTGAGATGATTGTTCCCTAGGTGTGGTTGATGGCTGTGGAGTAGGAAAGAAATAGAAAGAAAAGACCTTGGAGTGTAGAACCGAGAGAATGTAACGGTACTTTCTTGCCTGTATGTTTCAGATGGTGCAGGGCACTGACTTTTCTCCTCGCTGCTGTCCGTGTAGACCTGCAGGCGCCCCCTCACCCAGGTCTGTGTGTTCACCCCACTTGGCCACTCACAGGCCCCCTTCCGCATCCTAAAGGAAGTCAGGCCTTACTTGTGAGGGGGTTGTCTCAGAGGGGAGACATCGAGGAGAGCCCCTCCACACATCAGAGCAGCCCATTCAGCCTCTCCCTCAGCTTCCTCCCTTCCACTCTCCCACTTTCCACACCCAGAAGGACACCTGCTCAGTATTGCACAACCCCATGTTCTTCCTCCACCAGGCTTGAGAAGGGTGGGGCAGCCAGCGGGGTGGACACCGTCTGCACCTTCCACTCTGAGCCCCGCAGGTCCCGGGGTGGACAGAGAGCGACTCTACTGGGAGCTGAGCCATGAGAACCTGGGCGTCACCCACCTGGTTTTCCTCACCCTGGACGGGGACAGCTTCTACGTCAGTGGTGAGGTGCTATGATACAGCCATGCTCTCTCTGCCAGTCAAAGTTCTGTGTTGCCTCCGTTGCTCTAAAGTGAGTTTTGATCCATCTCTCTCTCCTTCTGGTCAGGGTTCAGTCTTCTCATCACGGTGTGACCGCTGGGTTCAGCCAGCTTCCACCTCGTTGACACCTCCCTGAACACCCCTCCCCTCTTCCCTTCTGCTTTTCCCTCTGTTTTTCCCTCAAACGTCCCTACATCCTCCCTCACCCTTAATCCTTTATGTTCACCCCAACCCTCGCTCAGTTCCTCTCGCCTTCTCTCCACAGGTTATACCTATGGAGCTGCAGCCCCGACTACCAACAGTGAGTATTCCTGGCCCTGATGTCCTGGGTCCCATCGCATTTGGGGTTGGGTAGCACTTGTTCTCCTTCACCCACTGTCCTTGGTGAGAGAAGGACCTGGAAGGGTCCTAACTCATCCCTTCTCTCTCTCTTGGGTTCTGGTGGAGAGTCCCAGCCCAGGGTGAGAAAGCCTTAGACACAGACATGTTCTCCACCACATTCTGACCCCACACGGTTTTCACTTTTATTCTCCTGAATCCCCGCCCTTGGTCCTCCTTTTCCAGGTATTCCATCCGTCTGTCCAGTTTTCTGTCCGTCCATCTCTCTTTCCTCTGTGTTCAGTCTCTCTTATTCACCCATCTCACTCTCTCATCCACAGGCTTGCTCATCACTCTACTCACACAGGGACCCGTACCCTCACTCTCATTTATGCTTCACCTGTGAATGGTGGTCCTGGGAGAGCCACTGCTGGAGCCCAGGTGAGCCTGGAAGCTCCTGCCACTCTGTCCCTCCCTGATGACAGCCCTCTCCACAGCTCCCTAGCCGGCCACCACATCCCTGCATACTTGATCATCACCTGCGCCACCAGAAGCCACCACAGGTATCTGGGGGTGCCTTTTCCTTCGCAAGAGAAGCTCTCCAGCCCCTACCAGCCAGTTGTGATCCAGGAGCTGGGAAGCCAGGTTGTGAAATTCTGGTTTTAGGACAATCATGCTGATCACAAATATTATACCAACTATTCAGTCTAAGGCCAGGCCTCAGAGAGCCCCTAGTCTTGTGAATTAACACACCATTATAACACAATGTGGGAGGATTCGGGGAGTGGCACCTGGCATAATTTGGAGGGGAAGAGCTTGCTAGAGAAAGGTTCACCTGAATGGAGTCTTTAAGAATGAGTAGGACGGACCCCGGCAAATAGAGGATGAAGAGTTTTCCTGGCAGAGGGGAATCCATGAGCAAAGACTCCAGCCAGAAACAACATGCCATATGGGGAGAATTGAAACGAATTTGGGTTGCGTGAAGCATGAAGTTTAACTCGCAGTAAATGGATGAAATGAGGCTGAAAGGTCAGCAGTAGCCAGATTGAGTAGAGCCTTGAGTGCCAGGTCAAGAAGGTTGAACTAAACACTGAAGGCCATAGGGAGCAATGGGTGGTACTAGAACAGTGGTCGCCCTAGTGAGGTATTCATTTCAGAAAGATTCTTCTAGTAGTCCACGTAGAACATCCTTTAGACAGAGCATCCACTGTGCCTGCTGGGGTATTGGTCTGGGTGAAGGAAGTTAAGACTTGAGTTGGGACAGGGATGGAGTGTATCTGAGGACGAGTGTGCAAGGTGAATGGGTGTTACAGGGAGCGAGGAGGAGCTGAGCAGATATGTTGGTTCTGACTTGGGTGACCACACGTGTGGGTGTTGGTGCCACTGTGAGAGAAGACGACAGATGATAATGAATGCAGGACTCTGGTGTGGTCTCAGGCCAGCTCTCAGTGATGGCCATCGCTCTCCCTCTCGTCTTGCAGCTTTGGGGCACAACCTGAAGACCCTCACAGTCAATGTCACCATCTCCACCTTCTGGTATTCAGACAGGATCAACAGCTCAGCCACGTTCAACTCCACTGAGAGGGTCTTGCAGAGCCTGGTGAGACCCTGGTCCCAGCAACTCCTGGTGGGTTAAATCCCACCCAGCCCCTCCCCCAACCCCTGTCCCTCCTGCTCATCCTCCTCCTCCTTGCTCCCCAGCTGGATCCTTGTTCAAGAACAGAAGCCTGGGCCCCTTTTCCTTGAGTGTCAGACTGGTCTCCCTCAGGTAAGGCCCTCCCTTGAGCACTTGCCCCTAATGACCACTTTTGTGACCACCCCTCTCTCAGTTTCCTCACTCACCTCCCATTTCCTCCTTCCTGTTCTGGCCCAAACCCCAGAGGTTTCAGGACATCTCTCTAGATTCCCCACGTCCCTCTCTCCCCAGGCCTGAGAAGGATGGGGCAGCCACCAGTGTGGACGTTGTCTGCACCCACCACCCTGACCCCGTGGGCCACCATGCCTCTGTGCTGGGAGCTGAGAGTCTCCACCTGTCTGCTCTTCCTCTCAGTGGCTCCAGGCTCTGCACCCTGGAGTTTATGCATGCAGAGAGAGCACCAGTTACATTTCCGCAGCATCAGCTGGAAGCTCAGCAACCCGGAGCTCACATCCTCGGAGTACACCGCCCTGCAGGGAGACACCCAGGACCAGGTGGGGTCTCCCTCTCCCGTCTATCCTTGCCCTGAGAGCACCCTCATTCCTCTGCCTAACTTACATCTGTTACATTATTGTTTCAATTCTTCACTTTCCCTGCGTGTCTGGGTTCTCTCATTTTCCAGAGGTGATGTCCTAGCTGCCTTCCCCATTTCTCACGTGGGTAAACTGAAGCTCAGAAAGGGGAGTATTTTGCCTAAGGTCACACAATGTGTTAGGGGCAGAGCCAGGATTTGAAGTCAGGTCTCCCTTGCTCCAAGGTCTGTGATCTTTCACTGGCTCCAGTGGCCCCCTGCGTCCACAGGAGACATCCATCTCACCCACTCTCCCTCCCGTTTGTTCTAGGTCACCAAGCTCTACAGAGGCAGCCAGCTGTGAGACATATTCCACTCCTGCCTGGTCACTGACTTGATGTAGGTTAAGGAGATTGGAAGCATTGGTTGAGCTGACGGCTGATGGCTCTGAGCTCCCGTGACACATCCTTGATCTGGAAGTCACTTACATGGTGCCCATTCTGCCCCACATCCCTGTCAGCGAATCCTACCATCTCCATCCATAGGTTTTCGGGGGTTGAGAAAAGCATTAACATTTGAGGCCACCAACCTCCAGCCTCCTCCTCCTCCTCCTCTTCTGGAGACTTTCAACAAATATCAGCAGTCTAACTGTGCTCTCCAATAGTGAAGCCACTAGCCACATGGGGCAATTTAAAATTTTTATAAACCGTTGGGATACGATTCACATATTGTGTGTGGGGGGGGTTGTATTTTTTAGGTTTTTGTATATACAATGTCTTCTCCTCTGCAAAACTAATAGTTTCACCTCTTCCCTTCCAATCTGGGTTTCTTTTATTCCTTTTTCTTGCCTAATTGCCCTCATTAGAACCTGTAGTACCTGTTATTAACATATGAGATGAAGGAAGACATCATTGTCTTGTCCCTGTCTTAGGGGGAAATTTTCAGTCTTTCACATTGAATATGGTGTTAGCCTTGGGTTTTTCATCGATGCTATTTATAAGTTGAGAAAGTTTTTTTCTATTCCTAATTTGTTGAGTGTTTTCTTTTTTAGGCATGAAGGGCATTGTATTTTGTGAAATTCTTTTCTATATATATGGTTTAAAATACGTGGTATTGGCCCTTATTCTATTAATATGGTGTATTACATAATCAAGTTTTCAGATATTAAGGCAACCCTTCAACTAGAGGTGAGAGATTAAGATGTTCTCAAGTCTGTCCTGGGCCTGCCATATCCCTGAGCCTTTGTGGCCTTCTAGATGCCCACAAATACACTGCAGTTTTCAAAGCCCCCTGTGGACATCTCATTCCTCCAATTTTTCCTCTAAGTTTTTGGCTCACCTCTTACCTGCCTCAGCTGGACTCACTCCCTCAGGCCACTACAATAGAAAACAATTAGTGCTGATTGTTTTTACCAAGTGCCTTGGGGACCTACATTCCACCCTGGGCAAGCTCTGAGTCAAGTAAGGACAAGCCCTGAACATGGGGATTTTTCAGGGAGCTGCCAGGCAGGTCAGCTAGTGACAGTTTGATGGGGATGGGTTTTTCAGAGCTCTAAACCCATTATGGCTGCTTGGCTGCTGGTTGTCTCAGCTACCATGGTTCTAAGACTGATGGTTTTCAAAGTTATGGAGGATATTGTGAGAGCAGGATGGGAATAGTGAATGTTATAGTGCCACAAAATTTGCGACATTTATCAAGATTCCACCGTGTGTCTTCACTAAACCCTCCTCAGATTCTTACAAGCCTTTGATTAATTTCTAGGCTTCTGAAAAGTTGATTTTGACCATTTTTACCAGTGTTCTCATTGTTTTTATGCGTTTTCAAAAGTCCTTACTCCAAAGTTTCAAAAATGTTCTCCCTGTGGTTATTTACTTATATATTACGTACTTGAAATTAAATTACATGAGAAATTCTGTTCCTCACTCACACACACTAGCCACATTTTAAGTGCTCGATACCAACATGGGGCTAATAATGAGTGTATTTGGGAGTGCAGAAAAATGTTTACATTACTGCAGAAAGTTCTTTTGGACAGGACCCAGAAGCAGGGTATCTAAAATCAGGATA
This sequence comes from Diceros bicornis minor, assembly GCF_020826845.1. Taxonomy (NCBI): domain Eukaryota; kingdom Metazoa; phylum Chordata; class Mammalia; order Perissodactyla; family Rhinocerotidae; genus Diceros; species Diceros bicornis. Next base: position 1,058,779 of record NW_026691791.1, read on the forward strand.
GAATTCCAGACACCCTTGTTCATCCTTTGTGCCCTTCCAGGTCTGTCCCCCACAGTAACTACACTGGAGTGGACTCCCTGTGTACCTTGCCACCTTGGCACAGAGACTGGACAGAGTTGCCATCTATGAGGGATTCCTGTGGCTGACCCAGAATGGTACCCAGCTGCAGAACTTGACCCTGGACAGGAAGAGTGTCCTTGGTGATGGTAAGGCTCCCTGGTCATTGGGAAAGGAAGTGAGGCTTTTCTGGGGACTCTGGATACCTGGGGCTGAGAGAGCATTGAACTTTCTCAGACTGGCAGGTGGTGGCACAGTCTCCCAGTCTTTCCCCACCATTGAGAGAGAGAAAAGGACACCAGTGTAATATAGGTGGCCCTCACCTTATCCTAGACAGCTCTGTGACCTCAAACTAGTCACCGCCCCTCTCTGGACATTAGTTTCCTTATCTCTGCACTGAACGCCACTGGGCCAGATGGTCAGTGAGGGGCTCCAGCTGTGTGTGAATCAGACTTGCAGGTTTGGGGGTGGATGTGTTTCCTGATCCACAGGCTATAGTTTGCCAAGTCCCACTCTAGATGAGCACCAATGCTCTAGAACTTTCTGCAGTGGTGGAATGTTCTATATCTGTGCTGTCCAGTGCATAGCCACATGTGACTGTTGAGTGCTCAAAGGATGATATTGTGACTCGTCTTTATTATTACTAATTTTTAATGTTACTGGAGTACTAGAATTTTTATTTTATTTAACTAAAATTAATTTTAATTCAAAAAGAGACTTGTTGCTGCTGCATATGAGACAGCACACCTCTAAGTGGTTGTCTGGATAGAGGTACACGTAGAGAGACCTGCACCCCTCCCCCCATGCCCACTGGATGCTGTGTGTCTTACCCTCCTGGAGTTTATGTTGTAGCTGGCAAGAGCAAGAATAGAGAATTGAAACTTATCAATTATTTGATGTGAACAAACTCATACTTGCTGGCAGAAATCAGAAAAGACTTCCTGCAGGAAATTACATTGTAGATTAATCCTAGAAAATGAATATTAAGCAAATAGATAAAGGAGAAGGGGATGATGTGTTCCTAGGCACGGAAGAACACTTTTCAGTGTGAATTTACAAATTTAGAGAGATCCCATAGGCTTGCCAACTGTGATGACCCATTCTCCCCATGGCTGTCGTAAGAAAGTCCATTCAAATTAACTCATCTGTGCCCAGAGGTATGAATATGATTTAATTAATTACGTTTTTGTTCTGTGATAATGGCCTTGGATTTTGGAGCAAGGTGTGCTCACTTTTTAGAGATGGAACTAAAATGGGGTGAAACATCATGATGTCTACTTGACTTTAATATTTCATTGAATACATGGGATGAATCAAGTGTGGCAAGTGTTAATAATTTATACATTGATGAAATATTGTTTTAATTGGAGGGAATATACATTGGTAAATCTAGATGATGGATGTTTATGAGACTGTTCCCTTTATTTTTCTGTGTCTAAAAAGTTATATTAAAAAGAGTGAAACACACTGACAGGCATTCTCCATTTTATTCAATTCCAGAATATACTCCCAACAGAGATGACACCTTGATTGTGAAGCCTGGCAAGCCTACAGGAAGCCCCAGCCCAGGGTAGGAGGCGAGTATCTTGGTGCTGTGCCTCATCGAAGAGAACCAGGTGGACAGGTTTTTGGATGATGAGGAAAGTTGGCCAAAGCTTGTCAAGGATGGTTGAGGCACAGTGGGGTCAGCAGGAGTCCTGGGGCGATGACAGGAGGTGGTTCACCCCACCACTTGTCTCCCCAGACCTCCTTTTCTGGGTCCTCATCCTCATCTTCTTGGCGGGACTCCTGGTGCTTATACAGGCCTGATCTGCTGTCTCCTGGTAAGACATGACGTGCTGCTTGTCTTCTTACTATTGGGTTGCAAGAGCTCTTTATATATTATAAATACACGTCCTTTTCTAGGGATATGTTTTGCAGATGTTTTCTCCCAGTCTGTGCGTGTCTTGCTTTCTCCTTCACAACATGCGTTATTGGGGAAATGCAAGTGACAGTCATCATAAGATTCCACCACACTTGAGAATGTCTATAATTAAAAAGACTGACTATAGCAAGTGTTGTTGAAGATGTCAAGTCACTGAAACTCTCATCGAGTGCTGGTGAAAAATAGCTTGAATGTGTCTTTAATAATTACATACGTCTGCCCAGCCATTCCTCTCCTAGGAATCCATCCAAGGGAAATAAACCCATATGTCTATACACAGACTTATACACACGTGTTGATAACAACCTATTTATAGCAGACAAAAACGGAAAACAACACAAATGTCCATCTACTGGTGAACGGATATGCAAAGTGTGGTATATCCCCACCTTGGAATACTATTCAACCATAAAATAGAATGAATTATTTTTTCTTTTTTAATTATTTTATTGAAATTATAAAGGGTTTTAACATTGTGTAATTTCAAGTGTTCATTATTATTTGTGACTTTCTGTATAGACTGCATCGTGCTCAGCACCAGTAGTCTAACTTTTATCCATCACCATGCATATGTGGCCATTTAACTCTTTCACTCAACACCCAGCCCCCTTCCCCTCTGGAAACCACTAATCTGTTCTCTTTATTCTTGTGTATGGTTATCTTCTACATATGAGTGAAATCATGCATATTTGTCTTTGTCTGGCTTATTTCATTTAACATCATACCCTGAAGGTCCATCCAGGTTGTTGTAAACAGGACAATCTTTTTTTTCTGGCTGAGTAGTGTTCCATTGTATATAATACATACCACATCTTCTTTATCTGTTCATCTGTAGCAGGGCACTTGGGTTACTTCCATGTCTTGGCTATTGTGAATAATGCTGCAGTGAACGCAGGGGTGCATAAATCTCTTTGAATTGTTGATTTCAATTTCTTCGGATAAATACCCAGTAGAGGGATAGCTGGAAGGTATGGTATTTCTATTTTTGTTTTTTTGAGAAATCTCCATACTGTTTTCCCTGGTGGCTGCACCAGTTTGCACTCCCACCAGCAGTGTGTGAGGGTGCGCTTTTCTCCTTATCCTCTCCAACATTTGTTATTTTTTGTCTTGGGAATTATGGCCATTCTGACAGGTGTAAGGTGAACTCTCATTGTAGTTTTGATTTGACTATCCCTAATAATTAATGATGTTATACATCTTTTCATGTGTCTGATGGCCTTCCATATATCTTCTTTGGAAAAATATCTGTTCATATCCTCAGCCCATTTTTAGATTGGATTGTCTGTTTTTTTTGTTGTTGGGTTGTATGAGTTGTTTGTATATTTTGGAGATTAACCCCTTGTCAGATATATGATTTGCAAATATTTTCTCCCAGTTGGTGGGTTGTCTTTTCGTGATTTTTTTTTTTCCTTGTGAGGAAGATCAGCCCTGAACTAACATCCGAGCTAATCCTCCTCTTTTTTTCTGAGGAAGACCGGCTCTGAGCTAACATCTATTGCCAATCGTCCTCTTTTTTTTTCCCCCAAAGTCCCAGTTGATAGTTGTATGTCATAGTTGCACATCCTTCTAGTTGCTCTATGGGGGACACGGCCTCATCATGGCCGAACAAGCGGTGCATCTGTGCGTGTCTGGGATCCAAACCTGGACCGCCAGTAGCGGTTCGTGTGCACTTAACCACTAAGCCACGAGGCCGACACTGGCTTTTCATTTTGTTCATCATTTCCTTTGCCTTGCAGAAGGCTTTTAGTCTCATGTAGTCCCATTTGTATATTTTTTCTTTTCTTTCCCTTACCTGAGTAGACATGGTATTGGGAAGGGTGCAGCAAAGACCGATGTCAAAGACTGTACTGCGTATATTTTCTTCTAGGAGTTTTATGATTTCAAGTGTTATTTTCAAATTTTTTATCCATTTCGAGTTAATTTTTGTGTATGGTGGAAGATAATGATCTACTTTCATTCTTTTGCATGTGTCTTTCCCATTTTCCCAACAGCATTTATTGAAGAGACTTTCTTTTCTCCATTGTATGATCTTGGCTCCTTTGCGAGAGATTAACTGGCTATAGATGTGTGGTTTTCTGTCTGGACTTTCAGTTCTGTTCCATTCATCTATGAGTCTGCTTTTGTGCCAGTACCATGCCATTTTGATTACTATAGCTATGTAATATATTTTCAAGTTAGGATTGTGATGCCTCCAGCTTTGTTCTTTCTTCTCAGGATTGCTTTGGCTATTGGAGGCCTTTTGTTATTCCATATATATTTTAAGATTCTGTGTTCTATTTCTATGAAGAATGTCATTGAGATTCTGATAGGGATCACATTGGATCTGTAGATTACTTTAGGTAATATGGACATTTTAACTGTGTTTATTCTTCCAATCCATGTGCATGGAATATCTTCCCATTACTTCAGATCATCATTGATTTCTTTCAATAATGTCTTATAGTTTTCAGTGTATAGGTCTTTAACCTCTTTGGTTAAATTTATCCCTACAAACATTTTTCTTTTTGTTGCAATTGTAAATGAGATTGTATTCTTGAGTTCTCTTTCTGTTAGTTCATTATTAGAGTATAGAAATTCAACTGATTGGGGTAAGTTGATTTTGCACGCTGCAACTTTGCTGTAATTGTTGATTATTTCTAATAGTTTTCTGATGGATTCTTTAGTGATTTCTATATTTACAATCATGTCATCTGCAAACAGCAAGAGATTCCTTTCTTCCTTTACAATTTGGATTCCTTTTTTTTCTTTTTCCAGCCTAATTGCTCTGGCCAAATCCTTCAGTACTATGTTGAATGGGAGTGGCGAGAGTGGGCACCTTTGTCTTCTTCCTGTTCTCAGAGGAATGGCTTTAAGTTTTTCACCATTAAGTATGATGTTGGCTGTGGGTTTGTGATATAAAACCTTTGTTGTGTTGAGGTACTTTCCTTCTATACCCATTTTATTGAGAGTTTTTATCATAAATGGATGTTGGATCTTGTCAAATACTTTCTCTGCATCGGTGGAGAGGATCATGTGATTTTTATTCCTCATTTTATTACTGTAGTGTAGCACATTGATTTGCGGATGTTGAACCATCCCTACATCCCTGGTATAAATTCCACTTGATCATCTTATATGATCCTTTTAATATATTGCTGTGTTCGATTTGCTGATATATAGCTGAGGATTTTTGCATCTGTGTTCATCAGTGATATTGGCCTATAATATTCCTTCTTTGTGCTATCCTTGCCTGCTTTTGCTGTCAGGGTGATGTTGGCCTCATAGAATGAATTAAGAAGTGTTCCATCTTCTTCAACTGTTTCGAATAGTTTGAGAAGCATAGGTATTAAATCTTGTTTGAATATTGTGGAGAATTCTCCATAAAAGCCATCTGGTCCAAGACTTTTATTTTTTGGGAGTTTTTTTATGACAATTTCGATGTCTTTACTTGTTATTGGTCTGTTCATTTATTCTATTTCTTCTTGAATCAGCTTTGGGAGGTTGTATGAATTTATCTATTTCTTTTAGTTTATCCAATTTGGTGGCATGTAAGTTGTTCAGTGTATTCTCTTACTGTCCTTTGGATTTCTGTGGTATCTGTTGTAATTTCTCCTCTTTCAATTCTAATTTTATGTCTTTAAGCCTTCTCTCTTTTTTTCTTAGTAAGTCTTGCTAAGGGTCTGTCAATTTTGTTTCAGTCTTCTCAAAGAACCAGCTCTTTGTTTCATTGATCCTTTCTAATGTTTTTTTTAGTCTCTATTTCATTTATTTCTGCTCTAATTTTTATTATTTCCCTCATTCTGCTGACTTTGGGCTTCATTTGTTCTTCATTTTCTGGTTCTATTAGGTGTAGTTTAAGGTTACTTATTTGGTATTTTTCTTGTTTGTTGAGGTGCGCTTGTATTGCTATGAATTTCCTTCTTAGAACTGCTTTTGCTGCATCCCATAAGAGTTGTTTTGTTGTCTTTTCATTTTCATTTGTCTTCAGGTGTTTTTTGATTTCTCCTTTCATTTGTTCATTGATCCAATGTTTCTTCAGTCGTGTGTTCTTTAGTATCCACATATTTGTGCCTTCCCCATCTTTTTTCTTGTAGTTGATTTCTAGTGTCATAGCATTGTGGTCAGAAAAGAAGCTTGATATGATTTCAATCTTGAATTTATTCAGGCTTGCCTTTTTTCACATCATATGGTCTATCGTTGAGAATGTTCCATGTGCACTTAAGAAGAATGTGTATTCTGCTGTTTTGCGAGGGTATGCTCTCTCTATATCGATTAAGATCATCTGATCATATGTTTCATTTAATTCCACTATTGTTGCCTTTCTCTGCATGATCTATCCATGGATGTAAGTGGGGTGTTCTGGTCCCCTGCTATTATTGTGTTGCTGTTAATTTCTCCCTTTAGGTCTATTAATAGTTGTTTTATATTCTTTTGTGCTGCTGTGTTAGGTGCATACATCTTTATAAGTGTTATGTCCTCTTGGTGGAAAGTCCCCTTTATCATTATATACTGCCCCTCTTTGTCTCTCATAGCCTTTTTTATCTTGAAGTCTGCTTTGTCTGATATAAGTATGGCAACACCTACTTTCTTTTATTTGCCATTGGCTTGGAGTATTGTCTCCCATCCCTTCATTCTAAGCCTGTTTGTTTTTAGAGCTGAGATGTGTTTCCTGGAGGCTGCATATTGTTGGGTCTTGTTTTCTAATCCACACCACCACTCTGTGTCTGTTGATTTGGAGAATTCAATCGATTTACATTTAGATTGATTACTGGTACAAGATGACTTAATCCCACCTAATCTATATTTCCATTGTTTCTCTTCCTTTGTGTTTCTGACTACCATTTCATTTTGGGAGTTTTCTGTGGAGGTTTTCTCTTTTTTATGATCTATGGCTCTGCTCTGATTTTTTGTTTGCTGGTTATTGTGAGGTTTGTATGAAGATCTCATAGATGAGATAGTCCATCTTCTGATAGCCTCTTATCTCCATTAGTCTAAGCAGGTTCCATCTCTTTCTTCTTCTCCTTCTGAGTTATTGTTGTCACAAGTTATTCATTTTCGAGTTGTGCATTTGAGACTAAGTTGAAGTGTTTATAGTTACTTTTGATGCTTTCCTTCCCTTCTCTTTTTAAGTTATAATTAAGTATTTGCTACCCTGTTGTGAAACAGAGCTGTAGCTTTCTGATTTTGTCTGTCTATTTATCACTCTGGTCAAAGATTTGTAGACATTTTCCTTCTTTTTGTTTCAGGTATGAGGGCATTCTTGATCATTGCTTGTATGGGAAATCTAGTGGCAATGAAATCCCTCAGCCTTTGTTTATCTGGGAAAACTTCTATTTCTACATTGTATCATAAAGATCATTTCACTGGATACAGTATTCTTGGCTGAAAGTTTTTGTCTTTCAGTGTTTTTAATATATCATTCCATTCTATCCTTGCCTGTAAAGTTTCTGCCAAGAAATATGCTGAAAGCATGATAGGGGTTCCTATGTAGGTTAGTTTCTTCTATCTTGCTTCCCTTAATATTTTTTCTTTGTCATTGGCTTTTGCCAATTTTACTATTATATACCTTGGAGAAGGTCTTATAGCATTGATGTAATTAGGCGTTCTCTTGGCTTCATGTACTTGTAGGTCCGGTTCTTCCCCAGGTTTGGGAAGTTCTCAGCTATTATTTCTTTGAACAAGCTCTCTGCTCCTTTCTCTCTCTTTTCTCCCTCTGAAATACGTGTAATTCTTATGTTGCTTTTATTATTGGGTCATATATTTCTCCAAGAATTCCTTTATTTTTTAAAAATCTGAGTGCTCTCTCCTCGTCCACTGGAAGCATTTCTATATTTCTATCCTCTAAATCACTAATTCTTTCATCCACAATATCAGCTCTATTTTTTAAGGATTCTAGATTCTTTTTTATCTCATTAATTTTATTCTTCACATCCAGAATTTCTGCTTGTTTTTTTTTTAATAGTTTCAGTTTCTTTAATGAAGTATTCATTTTCCTCATTAATTTTATTCCTGACTTCATCGAACTGTCTGAACATTCTTGTAACTTGGTGAGTTTCTTTTGACAGTTATTTTGAATTTTCTGTCATTTAGATTGTAAATTTCTGTGACTTCAAGGTTCATTTCTGGAGATTTGTCATTTCCTTCTGCTCTGAATTGTTAGTGTAGTTTCTTATGGTGTTTGAAGAACTAATCTTTTGCCTGTGTGTTTGTGGTAGTATCAGGTCACAGACTCCACCTGCTACTGCTGCGGGGGAAGCATGAGCTGTGTCTCTGATCCCACCCCATATGCTGGAAGTTGTGTGGGTACAGTGGCTGTTCCCACCCGCTGGGAAAGCATTCACAATGGGCTCAGAGCTGCCGCTACACAGAGACACGTACTCATTTGTGAGACGGCAGCACTACTATGGGTATTTGTACCATCTCGGAAAGCATTTGCATGTGCGCGTATATCTGCTGCTGCCTTTTCTTATGCTCATGCCAGCCTCTGTGCTTGGCGTCTGGGGTTTCTTCATGGGTTCTGAGCATTCCCCAATCATTGGGACTGCAGTGTCACAGTGGGCTTTCCAATGATCCAGGAAAGCATTCATGTGCAGGTCCAGGGCTGCAGCCAACCCCTCCCAGAGTTGCACCAAGATGCATTCCTACTTTTGCGGATGCAGCAGTACTATTGGCTCTCACGCCAACCTGGGAAGCACTCGGGAGTGTGTACAGTGCTGCCACGGAAGGGTTGGGAATAGGAATGAATTCATAGTACATGCAATGACAAGCATAAATCTCAGAATAATTATGCTGAGTGAAAGAAGCCAGTAAAAAATGAGTACATAGTATATGATCCCATTTATAAAAATTCGTGGAAAATACAGGAAAATCTATAGGGACATATACCGGATCACTGGTTGCCTGGGAATGTGAATGTGTTTGCAAACGGCAGGGAAGGAGGAATTAAAATGAGCATGAGGAAATTTGGGATGGATGTGTGTTCCTTTTCCTGATTGTGGTGATGGTTCAATAAGTCATATTCAAAATGTATCAAATTGTTCACTTTAAATGTATGCAGTATACTGTATGTCGTTAATACCTCAATTATGCTAGAACATGTAGGGGAAAGAGAGGAAGAGAGAGCCAAAAGAGAGAAAAGGGGAGGAAAAGAGGACTGAGGGTGAAAATTAAGTGGAAAAAAGGAAGAGGGAGACATAGGAGGCATCGGGTCTCTGTGGCTTTGGCATCTCCTTCCCCTGGAGTCTCCTTTACTGGGCAGCTGACTGGACCATTCTGATGCGCTCTCCTCACCTCACAAGTCACTCTCTGTCAGCGGATGAAGGAGGACAACTATGAGGTCCAGTGACGACGCCTGGGCTATTACCTGACTCATGGCGACCTGCGGAAGCTGCGATGACTAGATGTGACTAGGTCTGATGTCCTGTTTTCCCAGCTGGTGTCCAGAGGAACTTGGCTGGAACACAACGAACCTACATTGGACGGACACAGGCTCCGAGCCTTTCTAGACTTGACCCCTAACTGGCTTACAGGGGACTATGCTGAAAGATTTCACCTTCCTTAAGTCCTGAAAATGACTACAATTTCTGTCTTGTGGTGTCACACCAGTCCATCCCTCAGGGACACCAGAATTGGTGAAACCAGCACAGATATTGCCATCGTGTAAAATCGAATCCCCACTTCAGTACAAGGTTTCCCTTCTTAGGAAACTTTGAAACATCCCTCCCCTTGACTCTGTGCAGCCATCACACCCCTCTCAGTTCCTCCATATTCCTCCCCCACTGAAGAATTAGCAGTCTCAGCTTCCCTTTTTCTGCTTCATTCTCTGAAGCTCAGATTCACCAAGACTTCCAGATCAATCTCCCTCGATGGCTCCTCTCCCCACTCATGGGTCCTCCATGATGGGAAACAGGCCAAGTTGGGAGGAGTGGGTGAGACATGACTCTGCAGTCACCTTGGGCTTTGGGAGCTGAAATGACTAGGTGTCTGGGAAGCCTGAATCCCAGAGTAACACCAAGGCTCTGGGAAGAGAGTATCTGCTCTGGATGTAAAAGTGAATAAAACTCGGGGGGAGAAATCTGAGGGAACAGAAAGAGTCATTTTTCATCTTTCTATGTACAGAGTCCAATTAGCTTCACAGCAGAGACTCCCCAATGAGCAGTCTAGAGCATCCCAGGCATGAGGCAGGCTGCGCTGTTCTGCCGTGGGTCTGTGGGAACAGATTACATTATCTGTACACACTGTGCAGACTACCACAGCTGAAGATACCGAGGGGCTGAGAATTAAATTCACAGTCATGCCACAATCTCATACTTTTTGTGTGTGAGCTTCACATTCTCAATCTTAAGCAGTGATTCTCTGAGAATGCACACTTGAAGATTATAATGATTAATAATATTATTAATCATTACATACATTATACGTTATACACTGTACATTATAATTATAAATTAATGTTTAATTATTATTATACATCAATATATTATTATATATTGCATTATTATAATAATATCATTATAATGATTAATAATATTTATCATTATTGACTAATTTCTGGTAAGCAACATGACTGGCAAGCTCTGCATGTATTATCTCAGTTACAGTCACTATTTTTCGGGTTTTATTCCCATTTTAAGCTAAAGATATTGAGGCTAAGATATATTAAATAACTTGACAAAGAAGGAAAATAATTACTACAAAGCTTAAATAAACACCTGTTCAAAATATGTGTCAAAGAACGTAAGACGTTATCTGACCTACAAACAGACTCAAAGTTGACCTCCCACAGGCCCTCAGTGAAAGAAGCGGTAAAGAATGTACATCAGGAAGAAGAAAAGTGAGCCCAGGAAAACATAACAGGAGTCACGAGGAAAGGAAAAAACAGTCTGTCTAATTTAGTATTAGTTTTAAAACAAGACATTAAAAATACATTAGAATCAAAATTCCAGATGATTACCACATGGAAGAATAGAGGAGAGAAGACTTAGCTAAAAAATAACTCATTTTTTAGGGAAGATATAAACACTAAGATACTCTATTATGGTTTAACACATTGCTCCCAGAAACTGATAAATCTGTGGGACAAAAGTAAGTAATGATAAAGAGGATTTGAAGAGTGCAACATACTCGATCAGGCAAATAGACAAATCCCAACACACTGGCTTGTTGTGAGACTTGTGATACTGAAAACAGTCATTCTCCTGACAGCATGATACCGCAATGGCATATCAATTTTCATGAATGAAGTTTGCAACACGTATAAATCTAAAAAAAGGGACAATCCAGTATTTCATTATGTTCGGCTGTGATTCAACATGCAACAAATACCAGAAAAATAGAGACCCAGAAGTAGGTGTCTTTTTTGAGAAGACAGATATAACAGCTCTTTAGTGAAATATTATGTTGGAATCTATTGGAATGTTACACAAAAAGGACAATGCATTTGGACTAGGTATGTTTTCTCTGTGACTTTGAGGGCAAAACTCGGAAGAATCCCCTGACTGTGATAACACTCTGTTGATCTTAAAATACAAATACATAACACTCAGGAAAGGAAAATGAGAGAACAAAATGAGAAAGAAAGATCTCCTTTCTCTCCTCACCTGAAACTCAATCTCTCACCTCAGATTGATCACTGTCTGTATATTCTCTGTCATGCAAAGGAATCAAAGAAAAGAAAACTATTGGTACATATTAAAGTTTCAAGAGCTCAAAGCAAGAAGACATCAGGACCCCTGCATAGGCATTAATGTAGTGTGAGCTCCATGTCATCTGCACCGTTTGTCTTTTCTTCATCGTGTTTGTCGGGATGTCTTTCTTGGCCACTCACTCTCCCTGCCTCACTAGCAAGTCTGTCTGCATGAGTGCTATCGCTAGTCTCTCTCTTGCTGTCTTCACTTTCTCTTCCTGTTTCCTGATATCCTCCTCAGTCACCAGAAGTTGTTTGCAAAGGAGCTGTGGGACGTACAGAGCAGCTCCTGGGATCGTCTCTGCTGAATCTGAAGACCAGGCAGCGGTGGGCATGGTACTGGAATTCAGACCACCTGCGAGCACACCTGGCAGTGATGCACCTGTGCAACTAGGTGCAAGATTCAGCAGGGCTTTGGCAAGGTCCAAAGGACTTAACAGTTCTCCTGCACTCTGCAGACCTGTAAAACTTGCAGTCTCTTCTGCCAGCACAGTTGTTCGGGCTGCTCCAAGTTTGCCTCCCTTTGATGACATCTGACGTCATTGCTAGGATAGGATGAGATTCTAGTAACTGGCCTCTTGAATATGTAACTGGACATCCTCAAAGGGATGGAGATGCTCAAACCAGGCTTTTGGTTGGATTGGTTTCCACAATCATGTCGCTTCCTCTGTGATGATTTGATCATCATACTTCTTTTCCTCTTACCCTATAAAAATAAATTGTGAATGTGGATCAGAGTGATAAACAAAGCCTGTCTTCCCAGGACAATTATGTCAGATGCCTTGTACTTCTACCCTCCCTCTCTCCCTGTGGGGATTAATCTGACCTGTGTCCTGGGACATCATCAACGAGATTTGGGTCAAGAACAGAAAGCTTGAGGTCAAAACTCAGGACTACTGCATGTCATTTCTTCTCCCCCATATTGTTAGACACTTATCAGTATGACTTTATTCTCTTTTTGTCCTTGTCACTCTCAACAACAAAATCCCTGGTGCTCCCTGTCAGGACACACTGTCCCCAGTCCTTTTCTAAATCCCAAATCATACCATTCTTCTGTACTATATGACTATTCATTTGATTAGCCCATTGACCAGTTGGTGTTCATAGCTCCATTAGAGCTTACTTCAGTAGTGAATTATCATCCACTCCACTCCTAGTGACTGTTATTTGACAACTGTGAACATTAAATCTCAGTACAGAGAATATGTCTGAAAAAACTCAACTTACAAATGGAGATTGTGCTGTAAGTGGGAAGTACACACTGGATTTATTAAACCCAGGAAAAAAATGTAAACTCTTTCATTATGAAGTTTTGTGTAGAGTGCACCCACATTGATGATATCTTGGTTATAGTGGGTGAAAATATACTATTAAAATTAGTTTCACTTGTTTGTTTTCATTTTTTAAAATGTGGCCATTAAGAAAAAAATTAAATTCTATAATATAGAGTGCTTAATGTTACTATTGGACAGTGCCGTGGAAGCCATCAGTGAAAATAAAGTCCAAAGACAGTGGTTAGGGACATTTTTTCCCTAGAATATGAGTCTACACTGACCCACACTGCAAGATGCAGCAAAAACTGTCATACACACACACAGACACACAGACACACTGACAGAATGAAAAAAACCTCTTCCTAGAGTCCCACCTCTTCTCACATGGCATGAGGTTGCACTCCTACTTAGTCCTAAGTGGACTAATCACAAGAAAGAAGGCAGAAGTCAAGGTAATTTACCAGTTAGGATCATCTAAAACCAGAGACTAAAGCTCAAGATATGTGGTGAATTTCCTGTCCTGGCTTCTGTTATTAATTCAATATGTTAGGGAGACTTTTCCAAGGAGGGTTGTTTTAAAACTCACTTTTTCTTTACTATGTAAAAATAGACAGGCTATGTAAAGAATAATTACTCTAGCTAATCAATGAAAAGGAGGTGATAGAACACGAATACCCTTATTATAAGTCACTACTGGATTAGAGAGTCAGGGAACAGCTGACATTGGGTTAATTTGGCCTTAATTAGGCTGATTCTGATTTCATGACCGTCATATTGATTGTATTATGCCAGAACCTATGAAACTTCCCAGCCCCTCCTACTATTTAACCACCAAGGCCCACCAACCAGACCAGTCCTTGCTGACACATCCCCTGGCTCCATCCCTTCTGACAACACCTGGAGGATTTTCCACAAATCCCACTCTGTCTGTGTGCTCTTCTACCTGCCCCAGGGCCAGGGAATCATTTTCTCCAAGGCTCAGGATCTGTGTGTGCCCAGCTCTGGGGATGGCACTTCTCCCTCGAGTGAAGACAAGGATCAGAGCGCAGACCCTGTGAGCTGCAGCAATTGGACAAAGACTGGGGTTTGCTGACAGAAAAGAACCTTTAGTGGGCACGGTTACCAGGGTCCAAGAAGCCCCAGTGATTCCTCCAGGGAATGTGATGCAGGACAGAGCAGGAATGTCTGCCAGTGGTTTGGCTTGGGAATGCCTGTAGGATGACATAGGTGACATTGGTAATGCATTCGCCAATGTTGTTCATTCATTTATTCATTGTATGTCATGGGGTGCTTTCTGCGTACATCCAGACAACAGGCTCACCCTCTGGGGTTCACAGGCAGTGTCAGAAGAATTTCTAAAATATAGGTACAGCACTGGTAATACACTAGGTGTTCCAAGCATTTTTCAAACTAACTCCTTTAATACTCTCCATAAACCTACAAAATAGGTATGCTGATCATTATTGCCAACTGACAGATGAAGAAACTGAGGCACCAATCAGGTAAAGAACTCAGTCAATACAAATATCTAATAAGGGATTGAGCTGGAATTTGGACGTGAGGAGTGAGCTCCATAGTCTGTGCTCTTAACCATGACATTTACTCTCTAAAGACTTCACATCATGAAAAAATTTGATCGGTTATCCATTTCCTTGGTGCATTGAGTAGCCACACTATTTTATCTGTGTCTGAAAAATAGAATACCTGCGTAGAAACTACTGCACATACACACTCAAATTACATCTACCAGTGTCTCCAGTCCCTGAAAATTAATACAGAGAACATTTCAGAATGTTTCTTGCCCAGGTTGGGAGGACTCTGAGGAAATCTCAGTATTGTTATAAGAAGCTGAGGACAGGCTGGGAGTGGGTCTCAGGGGAAAGGTGTCCTCAGAAGTCACAATTGAATGACAACATTGATGGGAGGGTCTCAGCAGTGACTGAATTCAGGATCTGGTGGTGTTTTAACCCGGTGCTTATCTTCTGGCTGTGGGTTTATGGTGATGCAGCACAGGGAGAGTGGCTGGTTCACTGTGTTCTTGGGGAAACTAGACCCATGAAATAGAGGGAATGACGGTTTCCTTAAACAATGGACTCGTGGTGGGAAACATTCGGCTTGGAAGAGACAGTCCTGTGCCTGGTATAACCAGAAGGAGTTGCCTCTGCTTCAGCAAAAGCAGACAGCCCTTCCTCATGCACTCATTTTATCTGAATGGGAGGAAGGAGGAGGAAATCATGTAATGCTCTTCTGGATGTGAGATATGTGATGGTAGAGACTGTGCTAGGAGGTTCTGAAAGGCTGCCCTGAGGCATTTCAGACCGTTGCTGTGACCAGAATGATAAGTGTAAGCACCCCTGCATATGTCTGAGAACACTTAGTGTGTCAAGGAGAAGGCTCCCTGGTGCAGAGACTCACAGGAAGAAGAGAGTTTGACCAGGGAAGGTCAGAAATGTGGCCAGTGTGGCTGGAGGGAGCCTGAGAAGAGAGAGAAGGGGAGAGAGGAGGGTGATCAGGCTGAATCCTGGGACATGGCAGACTGTTACTTTCTGTTCCTCTGAGACAACATTACTCCAAAACCTGCCACCTATAAAGTACAAATATTTAACATCTCACAGTTTCTGTGAGCCAAGCATCAAGCATGGCTTAGCTGGGTGCCTCTGCCTCAAAGTCTCTGTGAAGCAGGGGCTGTGGTCTCCACAGGGCTCCAATGGGGGAAGATTTCCACCCAAGATCACTCACATGGGTTTTGTCAGGATCCATTTGGACCGAGAGTCTGAGCTCCTGTCTGTCTGTTGGCTGGACACTCCCTCAGTTCTCTCCTATGGAGCCTCTACATAGTGCAACTGACAACATCAGCACTTGCATTCCCAGTTCTGGTGATTTGATAGAGAGCGATAGTAAGAGTGAGAGAGAGAGAGAGAGAGATGGAAACAGAAGGAGGGAGGTAAGTAGGGAACCCAAGTAAGTCAGTAAGTGGGAAGTGACAGACTTTTTGTAATTAAAACTTGGAAATGACATCCCATCACCTTGGCTGTGTTCTGTTGTTCAGAAGCCAGATACTGACCACTTAGTGGTGACACAAGGATGTGCACTCCAGGAGGCAAGGAGCATTGGGAACATTGTGGAGGCTGCCACCACATAGGCCAACATGAGGCTCTTGGGACTGATTCTGAGTAAAACGGGACCGTGGAAGGCTTAATGTCAGTGGATCACAATGTCTGAGTTTCCTCTAATTTCAACCCCTTCAGGACGCAGACCTGAAAATGAGGCTCAGAGTGGCAGTGTCTTACCAAATATCACACATCTGGGACCCAGAGAAGTTCTGAATGGTATTCTATGTGATGTCCTACTCTTTGTACTTCCTCCATCTCTAATTGTCTGCATTAGACACATGTGACACCAGCCCACAGGTGTTGTACGTATTATCGCATATACACCTGATGAAGTCCCTAGGAAGCTGTTTTTAACGCAATCCTCATTATGCAGCTTGGGAGACTGGGGAGATCTTGAGAGGCACAGCAGCTTTTCCAGGACACAAAACTGGTAGGAAAAAAGAGGTCTGACCTCAGCTCTGTCTCCTCAAACCTGGGGCCTGGATCCACTCCCAAGGAGCTGTGGGGAGGGTGGTGATGGGTATTTGTGTACAGTGATGGAGATGACATGGGCAAGGAGGGAGAGCAGCCAACAGCCTAGTGGGGGATTAGGGTGGGTCTCATTGAAGGAAGGGGTCAAGTAATAGAACCTTGAATAAGTGACCTCACGTCCTTGGTGACAGCCCCCAACAGAACTTAGAACTCTGGTTACCAGGCACCCACATTGTAATCACAGCCTCCTGTCGAGTTCATTCGAGTGGAGACACTCGACACAGCAGGATGTTCTCCTGTTGTCCCGTGACATTCCGAGGCTCTGGCCCCTGGAAAGCCCAGAATGAGAGCATGTTAAGTCACTTTAGACGTTGGCTCAACCCTCACCTCGAATGTGTGTGGCCTTTTGGCAGGAGGAACCATCAGGTAACAGTTTAGGCCAGGGCAGGCCACTCTAGGTCAGGCCAGAACTGTGATCCCAAAAGGACAGCCACACACCCCTTGACCCTCACTGTGTGTTTGTGGGGGGGAGGTGGAGTTAGGGAAGTTGGGGATGATGAGGATCCAGGCAGGGCAGGAGCTGGAAGCTAGATGGTGGGAGTCAGGCAGTGTGTCATGTTCGTACTCAAGATCTTGGCTGCAGGAGATGAAGCTCCTCTATCCGCATGTGAATGCCAGGACCTCAAGGTGCCTCGCATTCCTTCCCTGGTGGAGTCTGTGCTGATGCCGCTCTGTGCCTGATCTGTGTTGGGGTTTCCCACTGTGGCAAAGTCCAAGCAGACCCCTGATCCCCCTTGGCCTGACTGCTATGCACTGTCACTGCAGAGCTGCACCCAGGAGATGGTCAAGGAGCTGGTGGATGCTTTCCAGTTTGCCATCTCCCTGGAGTGGACACAGGTGCACCAGTCCATCAATGACCAGGGCTGGTCTGAGGTGAGTGTGGGTGCAGAGGGGTCTTCACACCCAGGGCCCTGAGATGATCAATGCAGTACTAGAATCCAGACTCAAATCTGAGATTCCGCTGGGAACCGCTGCCCCGAATTTTCTCACTAGAGTGCCCCACAGTACCACTCTCAAAGGAATCTGGACCTCCACCCCTCTCCACAAGTTTCACAGGAGGATAGAAAGTCACCTCAGTCCTCCTGGTGATTCACCATTTTTTCACTGACTGTATGTCCCTCCTCCTCTCCCCCAGTGTGAGCATGAGTCTACTGTGAATTTAAATGAGGCCTGCAGGATGCGTGCCTTCCAGGCGGCATGATGGAGAAGCTGACAGAGTCCATGGCACCAACTTTCCTGAGTAGGAACATCTCCAGCCTCACCACTTTCATGGTCAACTAATCAGCCTCAGACACATCCCAGCAGGTCCTGGACCAGCTGTTTACGAAGTGAGTAGCCACTCCCTCCTCAGCACAGTGGTGACTTTGCCTTCTGCCAGCTTTGTACCTTGTGCAAATCCCCACATCTCTCGGAGCCTCAGTTTGCTGTTCTGAAAAGTGGGGGGGGGGGCGATAAATTTCATGGTGATCTTGTAGGGACTAATGGGATCAGCAATGGCAGGTGCTTACCTGGTGCCTGGATCTGCAGAGAGGGCTGTAGACATGCTGTGGTTTTCATGATTAATATTTCTCTCTTTGTCACGAAAAGTAGTCTGCCTCATCCTTTTCTGGAATGTGGCCTTTCTGAGTTTGGAAAAGCACATGTGAACCACCCTGTCAAGGAGGTGGAGATTCTGTCCAGCTGGTCCTGGTCGTTTTCCTTGTGGTAGCCAATCAGGGATCTCTGTGGCAACAGAGGGGCCCCAGTCCCACTCAGGTGTCTGGGACGGTTCTGGTTGGACTTCACTCATGCAACCATGTAGATTAAGCACCTACTACATGCAGGACTTTTGGAGACACTTAGTAAAACTCAGTGAATAAAGGAGATACAATCACTGGGCCTCAATTGTCGTCTGAGAGTCAGACAGTCACATTGGACATCATTCGCAGGTCCTGTCCTCCATCGTACATCCTAAGTGGTGCCCTGATAGCCTCCTTTACATCTAGAGGCATCTTTCCTTATTCCAGCCAGGAGGGCAGAGCGCAGGACCATCTGAAAACGTGAGAGGTCTTTGGGTCCCGAAGAAGGGCTTCCTGTCTCTACAGAACAAGATGTGGAGGGAGAGATGGGGTCTGTGGCTGGGGCGGGCCTTTCAGAACCCACATCTCATGCATCTTTTGATTTCCTTGGGAAGGCCGAGGTCTGGTGGCTTCCAATCCAAGAGGACAGGACTCAAAGAGCTTGGATGGGTGTCAGGACCCCTGGGAATCCGAGGGGTGGCTTGGCTGAGTTGTCCCCAAGAGACCCATTCCCACCACAGACCCATCATAATCTGCCTCCTCACATCCACCTCTTCTGAAATCAACCTCCAGGCCCAAGATAGGAGATGTGTGAGCAACCTGCTCATAAATCTGTCTCAGTGCTCAGTCCAGTTGTACAAGTGCATGAAGGGCTGGGCTGGGCTGTGTCCCAGCCCTTTGGGAGAAGAGTGTCAGTGAGAAGAGAGTCACGACAGAATCTGTGTTCAACCTGCTGTATAAGCAGACCTGCCACTGCCAGGATAGTCTCACAGGGACCACTGCTGCCGTGGGGCTCTCCCTTGGATGGGAAGGGGCAGGCATAGGGGCCCAGTACCAAGCCAGGTGCCTTGGGGGAGAAGTGTGGAGGGAAAGGCCAGGCCTCTGACTCTGTTGCCCACTTGCTTCCCCCAGTGCCATTTCTTCTCTGGTGGGAACCTGCCTGGACCCAGGGCAGGATTTCTGGGAGCCCCTGCACTATCCCTGCTTCAGGGCGAAGCTGGCCTCTCTGCATGTCAGCTTGCCTGGCTCGGGGTTGCAGGGCCACGCCTACCTTCTCCAGGTCCAGCTGGAGCATCCATGGCCCATTGAGGCAAAGCTGGAAGGTGAGGTGACTGCAGTCTGGGAAGAAAATTTGCTGAGTGTTCAGAGGCTTTGTTCCCTTCAAGGCAGTGGAGTCTTTCCTGTCTTTGACAGGCACAGGGGAAGTCAGCTACTTGAGTGAAACTGTTTCTTTCTCCTGCTGCAGTACCATCTCAAGAGCTCCCCCCAGCTCCAGAGCCAGAGCAAGGGCCAGCTCCACGGCTAGATCCAGCTCCAGCTCTAGTTCCACCACCTGTGCCAAAGCTGGAGCCAGTGTCACCTCCATCAGTCCCTCCAGGGCCAGAGCCACCACCAACATCAGTTCCAGCCCCAGTGCCAGCTCCTGAGCAGGAGTCAGATGGACCATTGGCTCCAGGAAGAATCCTCCCTCCACCATGAGAGATAACAGCAGAGCCAGATCCAGCCCCAGAACCCACCTGCCCCTGGGACGTGACCACCAAGAACCTTCTGAGGGAGGAGAAGCCTGACTTCTTGGAGTTCCCTTCCCTGGCTGGTGGCAGAGCAGTTGAAACTGATGGATGTGGTGAGCAGTGGGGCTCTCAGGGCAGGTGGGGCAGGCCTTCTCTGTGCCATGAGCTGCCCCACACCTGCCATTTCCTGATCCAGAATCCCATGATCTCAATCCAGCTTCCCTGCTTACCCTCATGTAACCTGAGCAGCCTTCTTAACTCCCAAGCCTTTGCTGTCCTCATGTGGACAGTAGAGATGGTCTCTGAGAGCAGCTGCCATGCAGAGTGGCTGTACAGATGGATGAGGTGGAGCAGAGAGGAAGTTGGGCATAGTGTGTGTTTTGGTGAGGGAGGGGAGCACACTGAAGTGCTGTCTGGTCCTTGGGTAGTTCACTCATTTGCCCAGGAGGCCGCAACAGGCTCAGCACTTATTAGGCACCTCATGTGTACATGACTACATGGGAGACAAACAAAGCCCGTGGTTGTTGCTCCCTTGGGGGAATGTGCATCTGAAAGAGGAGGCAGACCCCAGGATGATCAGAATGGGTGGAAGATGCCCAAGAGATGGTCAAGCAGGAGCCAAGTTCTGGTGCTTGGATGAAGTGAGACTGGGCGGTGAGCAAATGCCACTTCACTGGGCCACAGTATCGGGTCCTGGGTCATCCTGTGCTGGGTACCCTCAGGGGACACAGGCAACACCCAGGGACTCCCACAAGCCTCAGCCCGCATTCTCAGCATCCTGAACTCCAGCTCTCATCACTGACCTGGCCTGGGACTGGGGGCTGCGGACGCTGAGCTGGGCTGTGGCAGGGCTGCGTGACACTCCCTGTCCTCCCCAGGAGCTCTTCAAGAAAGTGATACCCCATGACTTCCTGGACTCCATCTGGTCGCAGTGCGACAACAGGGCCAATGAGCACCTTGCACCCACTATCCATGCCATCATGACCCACTTTAGCAGAGTGGTCAAATATGTCATCATCACCTGCCTCGGGGACCCGAGCATGATGGCCTAGGACAGCGTCAGGGTGGTGGAGCTCTGGATCCAGGTGGCGAAGGTAAGATGTGGGAGGCCCAGGGAACCCCTCTCTAGAGTCATGGGAACCGTTCCTTCTCCTTACTCAGTTCTCAGGATTGAAGTCTGTGGTCTGAGCCTTCACACAGTCCTTAAGCTCCTCCTGCCAGGGCCTCGATGACCTGACTCCTGGTCCCAGTGGTAGGAAGCTCACCCCATCCTGGGCTCCTTCCTTGGCTTGAGCTAAAATCCTCCTCCCTGGGAGTGTTCCTCATCAGGGTCCAGCTGTGCTCTTCCCGGGTTTCCTGAGCCTCTGTCTCATCCAGGACAGGAGACATCCATGAGGGGACAGAAGCCAGAGGAAGCAGGGCTCCAGCTCCCCCTCACAACACATTCTCTTCCCTTCCCCAGAAGTGCCATGGCCTGAGGAACTTGTCTTCACTCCATGCCATACTCTGGGCAATGCAGAGCCCCTCCATTCAGCATTTAAAAAAGACATGGAGACGGGTGTCCAGGTGGGTAGACTTCTCTCCATGAGAGGCACCACCTGGGTGGACCAGACACCCCCCACAGGGCTGCCATTGCCCTTCAGTAAGCTGGGACCTCCTGGGAGACAATGAACCCCGGGGACAGGGTCTGACCTGGTTGGGAGGCATGGAGTCTTTCTGGAAACTTAGGCCAGTGGTTCTGCTTCAGGAATCAGTTTCCCGAAGTGCCAGACCCTGGCTTGAACCAAATTGAAGATTTTCAAGTGTTTGCTTTGCAGCAACAGAACTCTCTGTCCACCTGAAATCAAAACACTTTAAAACAGGTTTGTTCAGTAGATAAGAGATTGAAGGCCCCAGGTGGCAACAGGAGAGCCCCCTCTCCAGTCCCAGAGACCTCTGGGCTCAGAGGACACATTGAAAACGTTCATCCAGGCTGTCTGTATAATTCTGCGTTTTCAAACAAAAGGGATTTAGCTTTAAACCACACAGTGTTTCATTCCTTTTTTCCCTCCTCAGGAGGAACTGCAAAAAATTTAAAACTTGGTGCAGAATGGACCAGTGGGAGAGGAGGAAATTGCTCACGGAGGTGAGAGGAGGCTCGAGACCTGGAAGGAGGGAAGGTGAAGGGGGAGGAGGGACCAGGCAGGGTGTTCTTTGGTAAGTTTTTCACTTAAGGTTACCTGAGAAATAACGGTGTGTCTTGTCAAGATTGACAGGAAGCGGAGGGTGTGAGCTGCAGGGGCAGGTGGGGACTGTTTGGGGTAGGAGGCCTTTGTCATGGCGTAGAGTGGTGTTGGTTGGACTGTTCCAGGAGGTGAGGAGCTGGCAGAATGAGCAGGTCTCTGGCTTCCATGCGGGCCCATCAGCTGGCCCTCATCCTCCAGGCTAGTGGGTGGATGGAGTGGGTGGGGGTTCCTTTCTTCCTAAAACAGCCCAGGCTGTCCTCAGGAAGCCAGGCCCCTGCTTCTCCTTCGGTCTTCACTGCACCTCCCAGGGAAGAGCACCCTGCCTGCCCCAGGGACGGGCACTGTGTGGTCACACAGGCCAGGTGGACACACGGGCTGCCCAGCCTTGGAACGTATGGTGGATCTGGGACAGAACTGTGTGCTCTCTGGGACTCTGCACTCTATCCCGATAGTGGTCATTGCTGACAACCCAGTGAGAGTCTACCCTGGTGCCTTGTTGACAAGGATACTCCCCAGATGGCAATAAGAATTATCGGGGAACCTACAGATTCTGAGTGGACCTTCCTGGCAGGACATTAGAAGTTTCCAAGTAAAAAGGGATGCAAATGTCACCATTACACAGCGCCCTGGTCACCCCCTACACTGTCACTCAGATGTGGCTGAAAGGGGTCCCCTTCCTGAGTGAATGAAGGAGGAGTTCTGTGCAGGGACAATCCTGAGG
The DNA here is from genome assembly GCF_020826845.1 of Diceros bicornis minor. Classification (NCBI taxonomy): domain Eukaryota; kingdom Metazoa; phylum Chordata; class Mammalia; order Perissodactyla; family Rhinocerotidae; genus Diceros; species Diceros bicornis. The sequence continues at coordinate 1,081,577 of NW_026691791.1, forward strand.
GCATTGTAGGGAGCTGAGGCATTTAGCATGGCCTCAGGTCCAGCCTGGAGTCAGAAAATCCCAGGGGCTGGGACAGGCAGAAGCCACTTGGATATGCCCCCTGAGACACCTTTTGCCTCCCCATCCATGCTCAGCCTGACTAAGCGCCTAGACACACCCCGAGAGTCCAGAGGACAGGACCTTGGTCAGACGTGTGTCTGGAGGAGGAGTGAAGGCCGGGGGACAGGGCCTCTGGCTGGGAGGGGAAGCGGTCTCTCCTCTGTGGGCCCCTGAGCAAGTCACTGCCCCTTTGTGGGCCTCGGTCTCCTCATCTGGGAAATGGAGGGAGATGACCTGTGGTACAGGCCTCACAGGGGTGATGAGGTAAAAGGGGGAGAGGAATGTGGAAGAGCTTTGTGCTCCTCCTCCTCGAGGGGCGAGGGGAGAGTACTGGTGACAGTCAGATGACACTGAGTCCTCAGGGAACCCTGAGAGGCATGGAGAGTCCTCCTCACACTTTCCTGATGAAGAGAGAGGCTTAGGGGTCTGGGAAGGCCTGAGGGCACAGAGGAGGGAGTGTTGGAGCTGGGATTGACTAGAATCAGAGCACTCTAGAATGGGAGCAGCCATAGACACCAGATGTCCAGGGTCCAAGATCAAGGGCCTGGGAGACTCGGAGAAGGGTGCATGGCCTCCGGAGCCTGTCCGTGAACCTGCAGGATGTGACCTCTGTGAGGGCCACCCTGGAGATGGACCACCAGGGAGCCCAGGAGAGGTAGCAGCAGGTGAGGGGGCCTGAGGGGGAGGGTCCAGGTGTCAGAGGAGGGGGTCTCCTCCCTCACGGCTGGAGGCCTCCCCAAGAGACGGGTCCCTCCTCCTCCAGCCCAGCTCCTAGAGCCCCAGAGCTTGAAATACCTGCCCTGGAAGTGACCAGGAGGAGGCCTGGAATGGCTGGGCTGAGGGTGGATTTGGGGGTGTGTGGCAGGGACCGCACAACCTAGGATTTGCCAAAAGCTGCCCCTGGTAGCTGACGGGGGACGTTGGGTGGTCCTGGAGGGTGCAACTGTGGGGAGGCTGCTGAGGGTCCTAGGCTGCTCTCTGTGGGAGTCTCTGGTGGGCAGGAGGATGGGGTGAAGTGATTTGGGGGAGGGTCCATGGGGGCACCTGAGAGGTGGGACTCATCACCCCTCCCACCCTGATTTCACAGGGTGTCATTCCCTTCCTGGGCATGTACCTCTATCACCTGAAGCTGCTAAATATTGGGATGGAGGATGATCTGGAAGTGAGTGAACCTGGAGTTGGGCCAGGGAGCAGGAACCTGAGGTTTGGGATGAGAAAGCCCTGCACTGGCCCCTGAGTTCTCAGTACCTGGCAAACCTCCTCTCATGAGAGCCCCACAGCCACCCCTGGGAGCTGGGGAGTCAGGCTCATCTTAGCGATGCGGGAACGGAGGCTCCACGTAAGCCCCCACGAGGCTCCCCAGCCGGGGGAAGGAAGCTCAGAGCTGCCTGCCTGCAGAGCTGCAGGAGGCTGTGTCTGAGCTGCACTCAGCCTCCCCATCAGGCCCTGCCCCTGGGGGAGTGCCATCAGTCCCTGCAAGTCAGGAAGCACACCTGTGGTCCAGCTGTCACTTCTTGCCTGAGGCCTCAGTCTTCCCGTCTGTCATCAGAAATGGGTGGGCTACAAGGTCTCTGGCTTCAGCTCCCCTGTTCCTCCTGTTCTGGAGCCCAGAGCCTGGCCCAGTGTCAAGTTCTGTTTGTGGAAGTTCTGCCCTATGCTGGGCACTGACAGTCCTGCAGCCTGAGAAGGGGTGGAATAGGGGCTGGTTGTGGGCTTGGGGGGCTGTTTCTGATGGACATTCACTGTCTCCTTTCCAGGGAAATCTGGTGAACCCCAGAAATGGTGTGAGGTGAGCAGCTGTGGGGAGGGTGGGGAAGTGGAAATCACAGACCTCGCATGGCAAGATGTTTCGTGTCCTCATCCCTCGGGTCTTACATCTATTGGATGAGTTAGATCCACAAAGTTGGGAATCACATCACGTTGGCGGTTGCGGGAGGGGCTGGCATCAAGGACACCTTCCTGGATGAGGAACTAATTCAAGCCAACTGTGAGGACAGGCAAGTCCTGAATTGAGTGGGAAAGTAGGAGGGTTCCCGAGTGAGGAGTGATCCTCACTCCCCACAAATCCCTGGCAGGGTTCCCCACCCAAGCCCTGTCTGCACCCTGTCCTTCCTCCCAGAAATGCAAAGTCGTCAGGAGGATCCAGCTGCTCCAGCAGGCTGCAAATAAGTATGACCTGGAGCCCGAAGACAGATTTGGGGCCTGGTTCCAGGCCATGGAGCCCCTCAGTGTCGAAGAGAGGTGAGGGCACAGGAGTTGGGTGAGGGCAGGTCAGAAGCTCTCTGATGGCCGGTTTCAGAGCGTGTGGCCTGGCTCCCTGATCAGCCCCAGACCTCAATGCATGGTGACCCATGGAGCAACGGGACTCAGCTGCTGGCAGGCTCGGGGAGGGACACCTGAAGTGCGGGTCCTGGTAGCTCACAGGCCGCTCTGTCCTGTAGCTACTGCCTCTCCTGCCGGCTGAAGCCCATACACCGGAAGGTGAGCAAAATGCGGCTCTTCAAGAGAAAGAACTGGCCATCCTCCTGTTCAGGGCCTACTGAGTGTTGGGACCAGCAGCGACTGAATCCAGGGGCTCAGTATATCTTCAGGCTAAGCATGGGCCTGGATCCCAGCGCCACTGCTGACCAGGCCTGTGAAAGGCTGCTCCCCTCTCTTCTCTGGGACTCGGTTGCCTCCTCTGAAATGGGTGATGCTAAATGATGCCTCCCGCATCAGGGACAAACGGGATGCTGTTGATGGACTGAGCACTCGGCACAGGGTTTGGATCAGAGTGAAGGGGGGCAGGGAGGTGTGCCGTGAATCTCAGGGAGGCACCCCAAAATAGTCTGTTTCTTCTCTTCAGCCACCGTGCCCTTGGCAAGGAGTGATAACACTCTGGAGACCACAAGTTCAGCTCCTCCTGAGCAGCGGGGACACTGGCGCCCTCGGGGTGCACCTGGCCAGCTCTTCCCACCTGAGTGAAGGAGGACATCCTAAGACTTTCCCTGGTTTCCCCTAAAGCCCCAGAGGGAGGGCCCCACCCCTTCCAACTCCCTGACATCTGCACCCCAGCGACTGTTAACCCATTGGGGAGGAGTGATATTATTTCTTTAATAGTAAATGGTAGATTTGACTCTTACGTTATATCCTGCTTCTGTCACAGCCTAGGTGTTGTGGTGTGGTTCTTTCAATGCTTATGCTCATGTAAACAAGACACAGAATCTTACTTTCCTCCTTGAATTAAGAACTTGTGTATGGTTACAGCTTATTTTATGTGACAGAAGGGAGGGGGAGGACCAGTCTCCTCCGTGGATACTGAATGACACCCTCAAGTCCCCTTCCTCAGAAGACAGGTGCATTTCAGTGTGGTTCACCTGGGACAGGAGCAGAGACAGCCCCTCAGATCTCCCTGAAGGTAGAGGTTGGAGGGACTTTCCCAGGCAGAGCAACAACCACTGAAATGTGGGTGTTTTTCAAATAGCACTTACCAGGACCATGTCCTTCCCTAGGATAGTGGTTGTCTTTCTACAGCTTTCAAGGAAGAAGGAATGTTTTTTCTCCTCTTGTTGAGGTTTCTTTTGATCAGATATTGGAACTTGCCGTTTTCTAATCAGTCTCTGGATTTGCATCAACACTAAATGAGGAAAAAAAGTAGAAAGAGAAAAGTTTGCCAGTGGAAGGGACAAGGCCAGAGGAAGACCATGTGCAGATTGACTAAGGGCCGACAGGACATCCACCTCAGGCCGCCTCTAGGGTTCCCTGTTCACCCTTCGCCTCGATTGGAATCCTCCTAGGATCCTGCCCCATGCACTTGGAAGTCCTTTTCCTGCTTGTTTCATATCCAGAGGGAAAGATTCACGATGCAGCTTTTAAAGGTACAATCAGACTTTGTTCCATAAACCTCACTGCTCTCTGTGGACTAGGATTTATAGCATCCCCACACTTCCTTGTATGATTCTCTTTGCGCAGAAATTCGCTAGAAGGCCCCCAGCCTCCCTGACAGGTACATCGTGGCCATTCCTCCACGACTGTGCCTGATGGATCAGGGGTGAGCTCTGGTTTGCCAGGACAATAGACCTTAATCCTGTCCACTGAATGACCCACACCATCCCTTGCTGCCCACGGTGACATCTGAGCCCGTGTGCTTCTGAGGTCCATGGTCTCAGACAATCACTAGTTTACACACTCAGTCGTCTTGTTGCTGACTTGTCCCAAAGGGGCAGTTGTGCCTGAGTGCATAGAGTACATAGCCCCTGGGACATCTATGTTCTTTTCTCCAGTCTGTGCTGTGGTTGTGTGGATTTGTGTTACAGGGATGTGAAACTTTCCTGTTGGGAGTTTTGAAAGATGAGGCAGGAGAGGAGCAGGTATAGAAGTGAGTCCAGCAGGGGAATATCAGCAATCTTAAACACCACAGACACAACAGACACAACCTTACCAATTAAAATACTGAAATGCTCCCCGTGTGGGTGGTGAACAGACACTGCTCAGAGCTCACCCCAAGAACCCACCCCACGACCAGGAGCTAAAGTGTTACCACCCACCATTTTGAACATCATGTCCTGGAAACACCCTGTAAGACAAGGGCCATTGTATTGACTTCGTTGATACTTCTTCCCCCTCCTTTCTGAAGGCTGCAAGTGTCACCCAGTGAGGCCTTTTAGTTCAGCCAGAAGCAGAGTAGAAATCCTGGTTCCCAGAGCCCAGGACTTTCTTTCCAGTACCCTGTCATCCGGGAAAGAAAGAATTCACACATTGGTATAGACACACAAACACACACACTCATATCCCACCCAAATCCCAAGATGCATGAACTACTAAGAGATTAAAAGTGACTTCAGAAACAGATCAAGCAATTGCAAAAGAAGGGTTTCATTAAGATCCTGACTCAAATAAAATGTAAAACCAAGAAATAACCTTGACAAAACTGGGAGACTTTGGATACTGACTAGATAGTTGATTATCCGAATGAAATTTTTATTTTTGTATGTGATAACGTTATTGTGTTTCTGTTCAAAAAATCCCTCAGCTGTAAGAGAAACTGAAATATTTACAGCTGAAATGATGTGCTCTCAGCCATCTCAGCTGGTTAATTCTTAGGGTCTTGGTGTGAGGATAAACAAAGTCAGATGGTATACGAGTTGACAATCTTTGAAGCAAGTAACAGGTTCACAGAGATTGATTTATCTCTACTCTGAGATTTCGAGATTTTTGAAAACCTTCAGAACACAATTTTGATAAAAGTAGTATACTTGGTGTTCACATTGCAATGTTACAAATTAAAACATCACAAATATAAAGGAATACTCCTTGTTGACCTAAGGAAGTTCTCTCTCAGTCTGGCTTCTGTGAATGACCTGATGATGCCACCAATTGTTCACTTATCACATGTTTGTTGAGTAATTCCTATGTATTCTGTGCTGTGTGCAAGGCAAACACATTTCCACGACTCTGGATCTAATGTGGGAAGGAAGGCAATGAGCCTGCTGCAAGGTTCTCTGAGTGGAACATAATGTCCCCAGGGGGTATGCTCCTTGTTTAGATTCCAAAATCAAAGCTACACAAATTTGCCAGGTAATAGAGAAGAGATACTTAATTCATGATATAGAAATCACCTATGTCTGAATTACCATGTGACAATGAAGAAAAAGATTGATGGATTTTATGTTATAATTAGATGCAAAATCATAATGCTGGCCCCTGGCCGAGGGGTTAAGTTTGGCATGTTGTGCTTTGGTGGCCCAGGTCCAGTTACCAGGCACGGACATACAATACTCATTAGCAGCCACGCCGTGACGGTGACCTGCATAGAAAGTAAAGGAAGACTGACAACAAATGTTATCTCGGTGAATCTTTCTCAGCAAAAAAAAAAAAAAAAAAAAAACTCAAAATCACAATAAAAATGTATGGAGTTGGATTTAATATACATTAAAAGACAAATCTCATTCAAGTAGGTATCATCACTTCATTGAGTGTAAGTTCTAGAAAAAACAAATGTAAGTTCAAAACATTAATTCCTCAGCTTCAATTATCCTATAAATTTTAATATAATAAGGAGAAAACTCACCAAGTATACTCAAATAAATAAATATTGAGGTTTACCATGAAAGGTCAAGATCATGATGGACGTTACAAAGAGATGCTGTGAGAGTCAAGCCTGTGTCATGGGGAATTTCTCAATGGCACCACTCACCTTTTCTTCAGCACTGACGCTGCTTTCCTCACTGTGTTTTCAGGATGCCTTTCTTGGCTCCTTGCTCTGTCTGCCTCCCCGGCAATCTCGTGTGTCCTCGAGACCACGGTCTCTCCCATGCTTTTCTTCACTTTCTGTGTCTGTCTCCTGATGTCTCTAGAAGATGCCTGTTGCCTGCAGAGGGTCTGTGAGCGATCCAGACCCATTCCTGGACTCATCTCTGCCCAACATGGACAGTGGGCCGGGGTGGGATCAGGGCTGGTGTGCAGATCCCTCGGCCCCTACTTGGTCCAGGGATTCACATGGACCAGCCTGTGTGACTGTTTCGAAGGTATTTGCGACTCCAAAGAACTTAAGAGTTCTCCTTTACTGCTGCAGGCCTGGGGTCCCTGCAGTCTGCTGTATCCACAGACTTGCTGGGGCTTCTCCAGAGTCTGCTCCCACTGACTGCACCTGACCTCACCGCCAGGATGGGAAGTTATTCCAGTAACTGGCCTCAGGAACATGCAGCTGCTTAGGCTTCAGGGTGCATAGATCTTCAGTTTTCTGATTGTGTTTAGTTTCATGGTCTTACTGTTTCCACTATGAATTCGGGGAATATTTTTTGATCTTTCATTTTCAAAACAAAATAAAATGTGAAATTTGAACAAAATGGAGGATGAACACTACCATCCATGGAGAACGTTCTCAGCTCACGTGGATATTCCACCTTCCTTCTATCCCTGGAGACATGTCTCAAATCACACTGTGCATCACAATCATTGGAGGGTTTTTAAAAGTCAGATTGCTGGACCTCAACCCTAGTAGGTCTGGGGAAGGAATGGAGAATTTTCATTTCTAAGAGGTGATGTTGATGCTGCTGGTACAGGGACCACACGTGGAGAACAGGATTCAGTGACACCATCAAGCTGATGTGAGACAAGGACAGAAAGCTCAAGATCATTATCCAGTGTCAAATCCAGACCAGCTGCCGTCCGCCAACTTGCTTCAGTTCGTTCCTCTCCTCCTCTCTCTGTCATGGTCAAATACACACATGCTGGTGCCCCACAGCACACTGTTATTGGGACACAGAGTTCCAAGCACTCCATAGCTCCTTTCAGGGCCTCATCTCTAATAACATTATTCACTATTCCATCCCTAGTCATTCACTTCCACACCCCGATCCTATCTTCATCCAAAATTCTCCTGCTCGCAAATCAGTAATTCAGAAACACCATATTCCCAACACAAATTTCCACATTTCCAGTTTTTACACAAAGAAATCCACTCTAAATAACCATTCTTTAATAAACTAGATTACTCCAGCAGGAATATCTTCACAAGCCTCTCTTTCTTTTCTTCTCATACTCCTGTCTATTAAGCTCAGTTTCCACAGTCCATCATTTAAAACATCCACTGACCATACTCCCAGATTCCTTATTGCCATCATATCCACCCTGCACAATTCAGATGATTTCAAATACTGCCATGCCATGTTGACACTTGCACTGAACATAGAATGCACAAGAAGTCTGTGTATCCCAACAAATAATCAACAGCAACCAATGGACCTATATGCATTTTTCTAATGCTTCCTGAATGCTCTACTCAATTCTTTCCATTTCTTGAGTTCCATAAATCTCTATATTCCGACCTCCTCCATATTTCACAGATAAATTGTTAACCCCCAGACAAGAACTATTTCACTCTCTAGTCATCAGATCTACAAATATTCCTCATGAGAAGTTCATTTCTCACACCTTTTCTGTTGTTATATGCAAAGAAATTGATTTCTTCGCTGAAACCACTCTGATTTTTATCTTTTCCTTCCATTTCAATGACATTACGCCCTCAATATTTGTTGTGCTTTCCATAACTTCCCTACTGGAATCACCCCTCATGTTTCAAATATGCACAAATCTCTACCATCTACAAACCAGTCTTTCATCCAGCATTCTTAATAGTCCTCACCCTCCACAACCCTCCTCCCCTCCTCCTGCCAAGGATCCATTGTGAAACGTTCACATATATCCCAATGCCTCTGTTTCCACAGTGCCCACCCAATCCCACTCAGATTCTGCGGATGCTTCTCTTGTTAACCTCACAAGCCATGTCTCTTACTAATCCACTAGGGACTTTTCATGATTGATCTGACACGCTCTGCAGTAGCACTTGACATTGCGGACTCCAATGTCCTTTTAAAAGACTATTTGTCCTTGGGATTCACCACCCTACACTGTCCTGCTCTTGCCTGTCTAAACTTCCGGAGCAAATTCCTGGCTTCTCTTTATGACCACCCCACAACGACTGATGCTTCCCAGAAGTCAGCACTGCTCTGACAACTGTTCCCCATCTGCACCCTCCTTCTAGGGCAACCCCATCCATTTCTCTGGCTTCAAATACCACTAATGAGCCAAACATGTCCAAAGAATCAACAGAGACTTAACTCTGATCCCCAGACCCATTTATCTACCTGCCCACTCACCACATCAGTGATGACTCAACTCACAATGACTAGGTCCCAAGTTGAACAAATAGCTTCCCCAAATAATTTGCTTCTCTCTCAGTGTCCCCAAACTCACTTATTTGTGGTAATAACGTGTCTACCCTTGGGTGTCACTCTGGACAACCTGCCACCCCACACTCACATATCAATGAACCATCCATCCACCCTTCTGAATCTACCTACGGGTTATCCACTTCTGATTTATTTCTAATCACCTTTCAGGTCTCCTACAAATTAACATTTCCACACAGTGAACTCTCTTGCTCTAATAACCTAAATTACAAAACCCCATTTTTCCTCTTTGTTGATTTTTTTTCTATTTTAGTTATATGTGCATTATTATCTATTTCTTTCAAGATTTGGTTCTTTCTCACTAAATTAGATATCCAATGAAGACAAGACTAATATGGATTTTCCAAATTTTCACACAATAGTGTTCACATGTGGCTTTGCACACAAAAAGGGCTCACATATATTATGTGCACAATATATATTTTATATTATATACATATAAAATTCAAACACTAAAACTTTGCTTCATGAAATATTTTAAATCCATCCACTTAACTAATCTTATTTTTTTTTCCAAGGTAGATCAGCCCTGAGCTAACATCCATGCTAATCCTCCTCTTTTTGTTGAGGAAGACTGGCTCTGAATTGACATCTATTGCCAGTCCTCCTCCTTTTTTTCCCCAAAGCCCCAGCAGAGAGTTGTATGTCATAGTTGCACATCCTTCTAGTTGCTGTATGTGGTACATGGCCTCAGCATGGCCAGAGAAGTAGTGCATTGATGTGCACCCAGGATCCGAACCCCAGCCACCAGCAGCAGAGCATGCACTTAACTGCTAAGCCACGGGGCCGGCCCCTCCACGTAACTACTCTTGTGCAAATATACCACCTTTATAGTGGTACACTGCAATAAATTAGCAAGAGTAGCTTAAGATTCCAAATCCTATCTCCTGGTAATCCAATCACGAGACTCTAGTTACAATGATCTGTTTAAAATGCAAAAGTGATCAGTTCATCTTAACTTTTAAATCCTCCATTTCTATCTTCAGCACATATTTCTCCTGTTGTCTTATCATAAATATTAATACTACCCTTTTCATTACCTGATATGTTCCAGTTTGGAGGGAAAACTATTTGGTCATTCTATTTGTAAAGCACTTACTACATGAAAAGCTCTGGTATAAAACCCGTGATCTACAAAATAACTAAACAGACTGACTGCCCCTGTTTGATTTAGTCTTAGTGAGAAGAAAGAGATCATAAATGGCAAAGGATGTATAACATGCCATGTAGAAATCACTGCTGTGATGAACGATAAGGCAGAGACTGAGAGTTTGAGCTTGAGCACATTTTCAAATTACTTGTCTTTTGTGTGTGTGTGTGTGTGTGTGTGTGCACGTGCTCATGCCTGTTGCCTAAATGGGATGAATAGCTTCCTCCTGGGGGTTGGGGGAGCCACCTATGCCTTGGGAAATTTCCTCCAGGTGCACTTAATATGCACTTTGTTATCCATGTGTGTTAGTCAGGATTCTCTAGAGAAATAGAACCATAGAATATATATAAACATATGGAAGTGGAGATTTATTGTAGCAATTGGCTCACAAGGCTATGGAGGTTGAGAAGTTCCACAATCTGCCATCTGCAAGCTGGAGAACCAGAAAAAACAGTGATATAATTCTGTCAGAGTCTGAACGCCTTAGAACCAGGACATCTGATGTCCACGGGCAGGAAATGATGGACATCCCAGGTCAGGAGGAGATAGTGGATTCAGCCTTTCTTTGCTTTTTGTTCTATTGAGCCCTTAACAGATTAGATGATGCCCACCCACACTAGTGAGTGTGGGTTTGTTTATGTACACTATGGAATCAAATGCTAATCTCTTCCAGAAACATCCTCACAGGCACACCCAGAAATAATGCTTCACAGTCTATCTGGGCATCCCTGAGTGTAGTCAAGTTGACAGCTAAAGTTAACCATCACATCATGGCTCTATCCAACCAAGACCAACAGTGACATCACAACGTGACCTATGTCATTTAAATTTTCCAGATCACATGTTAAAGAAGTAAATACAAACAGATGAAACTGTATTTTATAACATTTTTATTTAACCCAAGAAATCTAAATATTATCATTTCAAAATGTAGTCCACATCAGTACAAAGAAGAAGATATTCAAGTTTTCCAACCACTCTGTCTTACTGGTGAATTTTAATGAATACTGGCTCCTCATATATCTTAATATGATCCAATATATAATTTTCTCCTATCTATTTAAGTTTTATTGTATCAAAAGTAAATCATTTTCTCCTTATTGTCAAACTGCTCTGCTATCTCTTTTTTAAAAAATTTCAAGTTATATATTGTGTTTATGTTAGAACGTAAATTAAGAATTTAAGTAACTAAGAAGGAATTGATTCCAGCAAAAGGCTGATTTACTAAAGTGGAAGACAGCTCAAGAGCAAATCTCTCAATAAAACCATAGGGCCAATGACATTGGAAAATTCAGGGTAGAATTAGAAGACACATGGGATGTGATTAAAAGGGGAGTAGAGAGAACATGGGGAGGAATTGATATCAGAAGTGAAAATACACAAGCATGTTCCCAGTTGATGAAAGACATCAATCCACAGGTTCAGTTAATTCAAGATTCCCTAAGCAGAGTGCATATACAGGAAATATTAATGAAATAAACTATGGTCTAAAATCCAAAGTTAATGTAAAGGATTTTAGGGACTAGAGAGGCCAAATAAGCAAGAAAAAGGCCAATTGGTGATTTCTACCCATAAAGAAAATAAGATAGATATCAACAGAGCAGCATTTTTAAAATGCTAAAAGATATCTCATGTCAAACCAGAATTCTACACCCAGCAGCAATAGTGCCCCAAATTACAATGTTCTAGAAAAACTTAAAGTGAAACTTTTCATTGTTAGTAGCCTTGAATTAGACAAAATACTGCAGTGAGTTATCACAGCCGAAGGAATATGATCCCAGGTTGAAAACCAGGAATGCAGTAAGGACTGAAGAGGAAAGGAAAGGAAAATTTATAAAGAAATATAAGTGAATTTTATTTTGTGAAGTAATTCTAGAAATCTCTCATGGAGATTAATATATATGTAGAATAAAATGCATGAAAACAGTAATACAAATGTCAGGAAGGTTAAAAATAGAATTGAAAGTGTTGAAGGTATTAGCATTTGGGGGAGATGTTAAAAGTAATTATTCATATTAGGCTTTATTAAGGATTCAGGATTTAACCATTAGCGCAATTAAACAAAGATTTCTATATGATTTCAACTAATAAGTTTATAGAGGAATTAATGGAATAATAAAAGAGTTAAATCAACATCAGTGAAGTAAAGAGAGTAAAGGAACATTAATTATTTGGGTCAAATGGAAGGGAAAGAGTAAGACGGTTGAAATAATTACAACTTTACTGGAAATTACCTGAGATGTTAATGCACAAAATACTAATTTCTTTTTAATGGCTGTGTGCTATGTTCTAAAGACTTGTTAATAAAAATTTTGGACATTCTTTTATTGATAAACGTTTACACAGTCTCTATTTTTTCCTATTAAAACATAAGTTGTGTGGACATTTTGTACATATACACTTCCATTTCTAATTTTACAGAAGGTATCCATAGTGGAAGAAAAAGGAAACATTAAAATATTGATAGAAACTGCAAATACCACCTCCCCACACAATTGTATTAAATTTTTTCATCTACCAACAGTATCTGATAGTGTCAATAATCCAACATTTATGTGTTTAGGTATAAAGCTTTAGGAATCTCTCAAATCCCATTGATAAGAGACAGGATGTCCCCTCTGGATCATCCACAGATTGGATTATCCACTCCCTTCCTCCATAAAAGGGGAATCAGAGGCAGAAGTCCCTGCATTTTCCAGCAATCCACAGGCTGTCTACACATCAGGAGTGGGGTCAGCAGGACAACACTTCAGCCATGGAGGAAGCTGCATTGTTCTGTTTTCCAAGCCAGCCTATACTGGTGAGCGCGGAATCCATATGGACGGCAAGAATGTCCATTTCTACACTTTGTCCTTCTGTGAAACCTCTTTAAGTGAGCAGACCGTAGCACTTAAAACAAGACCAAACCTTACTGAATGTTGTTTCTTAGGTGTTAATATTTGTTAGGTAATGTTCAAGGTATTGTAATTTTCTGTAGAGGGAGCTTTCTTGGGTTGATAGGCCAGACATTGGTTTTGTTATGTTTTGTTTTGTTTTTAACCAACAAAATCACTGGGAAGTGGAATTAGTATTCAGCCCTGCACCTTTCACATTGTTCCCATCTCTGGAAAATTTTTTACTCACAATGAGATTGGTCTTTTTAAAAAAATATTCTGTTCTGTGCTCAAATATCACCTCATCAGTTAGTCCTTCCCTAATCTCTTCATCATCAATAATTGTAGGTGGGTGACCCCATGCCGTAGCGGTTAAGTGCTCACGCACCTCTGCTGGCAGCCTGGGTTCAGATCCTGGGCACGCACTAAGGCACCACTTGTCAGGCAAAGCTGTGGCGGGATCCCATATAAAGTTGAGGAAGATGGGCACAGATGATAGCACAGGGCAAGTCTTCCTCAGCAAAAGAAAGAGGAGGATTGGCATGGATGTTAGCTCAGGGCTGATCTTCCTCACAAAATAAATAAATAAATAAAATAATTGTAGGTAATTTCTTTCCCTTTATCCCTCCTTACTGTTCTTCCTCCATCCCTCCCTCTGTCTCTGTATCTCTGCGTAGCCCTTACTGTTTATTACAGGATCTAATTATACCTAACACTATATTACACATTCATTAGTCTCTTTATTAACTCATCCCTTTCACCAAGATTAAAATAAACAGGGGCAGTGACTTTTTAAGTTAAATTCTGGATCATGGGTTTTAGTATATAACTTGGCTTATAATAGGTGCTCTATAAATGGGAGGATCAAATAACTTTCCCTCCAAACTGGGACATGTTGGAGAATGAAACGGGTGGTATTAATCATTATGGCAGGACAACAGGGATGAAACGAGATTTATGACTTCACTGTTAAAAAGTATCTGAGGGGCTGGCCTGATGGCACAAGCAATAAAGTGCATGCGCTATGCTTAAGTAGCCCAGGGTTCACCGGTTCGGATCCCGGGGTGCACCAACATACCTCTTGTCAAGTCATGCTGTGGCGGCATCTCATATGAAGTAGAGGAAGGTGAGCATGGATGTTAGCCCAGGACCAGTCTTCCTCAGCAAAAAAAAAAAGAGAGGATTGACAGATGTTAGCTCAGGGCCGATCTTCCTCACACATACAGAAAAAAAGAGTATCTGAAGACAGAAATGAGAGATTGTAAAGGAAAGGTGCACTGATTTGATTTACATTTCAAATAGATTATTGTGGCTAGAATCTTAAAATGAATTACAGACAGAAAGGATTTGTAATATTAGTGATAATTTATTGCAGTATACCACAAAACAGGTTATATCCTTGTATAACTTCAGTCGAGTGAATTTGTTTGAAAATTTTAGAAAGTACTTATTGGAGTTTGAATAATTTCTTTCAATAAATATATTGAGTACCTTCTAAGGGCACAGCAATGAGTGAATACGGCAGTGTAAAACATTACAGTCCACATGAGTCTTCACTTCATGGAGTATCCAATTTAGTGAGAAAAACGCTATGAGAGAAAAAGATGAAAATACAAGTACAATTAAAAATTTTAAAAATTAACAGAGACAATGTGACATTAATTTTGATGGCTGAATCAGGAAATGCCACTCTGTGGAAATGGCATATTGTAGGAAATCTGAAAGTTGCTCAAGAATTATTCAAAATTGGAGAATTTTTAGGTGGATTCAGGAGGGAGGACGGATGGTTGATTGATGTACAAGTGTGGAGTGGCAGGGTATCCAGAATGACACTCAGGTGTAGACAGGATATCAGTACCAACAAGTGAGATTAGGGGACCCTGAGATATGGGTGATTCTTTGGAGAACTGGTTTGTTCAACTTGGGACCTGCTAACTGCAAGCTGAGTCATCGAGTTATCACTAAAGTTGTGAGTGGGCAGATGGGTATTTGGATCTCAGGGTTGAAGCAAGATCTGTACTGACTCTACGGGCATTTCTAGTTCATTACTGTTATTTGAAGCCAGGGAAATGGATGGGATGGCCTAGAATAGGGTGAGGAAGTGGAACAAATGTGAGAGCAGGATTGACTTCTAAGAAGCATGAATTGTGTTAAGTCAGATGGTGGAGCCCAGATTAACAGGGAGGAGTAGGAGGAGAGAGGAAGAGTCAGGGGAGGAAAAATGATTATTTACAGTGGATAGGACTGTGTGATGAGAATATGGCATGTGTGAGTTATTTACTTATGAACAGGAGAATATTTGAGTGAAGATGGGACTTAGGTGTGCAAGTGAAGTGAGCATTAAATTGCTGAGAGGAACGTGATATCATTAGAGATGAGGCCCTAAATTACTATGCTCTGGGCACACGACCATCTGGTTTTCATAGTCCTCTCTGCCCTTGACTCATATCAGGTTGATGTCCCAGGATCTCGTTCTCAGTGTGTGGTGCCTGTGCCAGCAGCATCAGCAGCATCAGGGAACAACGAGAAGGGCAAATTCTTAGACCTCCCCAGGGCTCCTTGGGTGGAGGTCCAGCAATCTGTGTTTTAACAACCCTC
Source organism: Diceros bicornis minor (assembly GCF_020826845.1). NCBI lineage: Eukaryota > Metazoa > Chordata > Mammalia > Perissodactyla > Rhinocerotidae > Diceros > Diceros bicornis. Next base: position 1,097,029 of record NW_026691791.1, read on the forward strand.
CAGATGATTGTGATGCACAGGGAAGTTTGAGAAATATTTCTCCAGGATACAGGAGGATGGAAGATCCAAATGAAGTGAGAACCTTCTCCATGGCTGGCAGTCTGCATCCCCCATTTTATTCAGATTTCACATATCATTTTGTTTTGAAAGGGGAAGCTCAAAAGAAATATGATGCCGCAGACTTCAGAGAAGAAAAGACAAGTCCATTTAGCCAAGAGCAAGTGGAGACATCGTGAAAGGTCTGTACTTCCTATAAGATTCACCAGCTGCATTTTCAAGAGACCAGTTACAAGGATAAATTTCCACCCTGGCAATGAGGTCAGGTACAGTCAACGGGAGGAGACCTTGCAGAACCTTCAGTAAGTCTGTGCATACAGGAGACTGCAGGGACTCCGGGCCTGCTGCAGTGAAGGAGAACTTTTAAGTACTTTCTATATCACAAATACCTTAAATATAATTGCACCAGTGGTCCAGGTGAATCCCTGGGCTGTGTTGGTGCTGGGTCTCTAAACCCCAGCCTCAACCCCAGTGCCACACAGTCTTCAGACTGGGCAGAGGTGATCCCAGGAGTGGGTCTCAGTCTCCCCCAAACACTCTACAGACAGCCCGTAACTTATGTAGACATCTGGAGACAGAGTCAGAAAGTGAAAAAAGCAAAGGAAAGACTGACTGAGGCCCTGAAGGCAGACAGGTTTGACAGGGAGGCAGAGAGAGCAAGGAGCCAAGAACGATGTTCTGGGACCTGATGGAAAATAGGAGAAGGTCATGCTGAAGAAGCCAAGAATTGTGGCCCTGGGGAAGTGGTTCCCCATGAACAGTCCCCAGTTTCACTCGCCTCATTTAATGTCAACCCCTCTTCTTGCTATGGACCGTGATACTTTGTCATTTTATAATTGTACTTTATTAAACTCTTTTGAGAGACATAAATGTGAAGGGTCGACAGTTGTGTGGGTGAAAGTTCGGGTTTCATGTGACAGGAAAGAAGATCTTTACTTGTCCTTTTATACTGCAATTTCTGCTTACCATGATTCTTATTCACTTGTATATTAAAGGTAATTTGGCCTAAGGGATCATTTAGTATTTTTAGTTATATTTTTTAGAATACTTGCAATCAGGAAAAGATGATACCTATTGTAAAGAGCTTTAAAGTTGTTTAACGTTAAATTAATTTGATTCCATAAAAGTCTTACTTTACTAAGCTTGCTTTTATATCTCATTCTAACATAAGTTGTACCCTTATCTTTGCCAAATGCTAACTCAAATACAAGCCATTTTCATATAATTTAACTAGCCCTTAGTCTACCTGTTACAGCCTTATCTGTTACCTAAAATAACCGTGGTGGTTTTTTTTAACTAGAGTTCAGCTTAGATTCTTAACAAGGAAAATTTTGTTTGGAAGCATTTTGCACTGAGTGAATCTTGGCAGCAGGCTCCCTGCCTTCACCTTGACACTAGGTCCTGAGTCAACAATACTTGTCCACCTGCTCACAGAGTAGGTCACACCATAATTATTCAATAAACATGTGATGAACAATATTTGGTGGTAAAAAGGGTCAAGTTACAGAAGTCAGATAGTAGGACTCTTTTACTGGGTCAGGATGGAAAAGGACTGATATGGTTTTGGAAGGATCTGGAATTTTCTGGACTTTCTTGATGAGCTTTGATAGAGCAGTCTTAGCAGACATGGGGAAGGAAGCCTATTTCAGAAGTTCATAGTGATTGAGAAACAGAAGGGCAGAGAGTGAGTGGAGGTGGACAGCTGTGCCTTGTGCCTCCTGACAATGGCCTCTGGATTTGACACAACGATGGCTCCCTCCTGGAGCCCACAGCTTTGTTGTGGGGATGACTCCTCCCTAGGATTAGGCTGTTCTAATTCCTCAATGTGAGCTAATCTGCATATTCCAAACCCTTTGACGTCCTGGGACAGGGGGTGTCAAATGGCCCTCTCTGGTCCAATAGGATCCAGGCACAGGACCCTTTATCTAACAGGAGGTAGAGCTGGGTATACATGGGGTTCTTACCTGCCAGACCTGGAGTTCTGGGGAGTGGAGCTGAGAGAGGTCACAGTGTAGGAGCCACTGACAGGGTCTGAGGCCACCTGGGAGGACAGCAGAGTAGGGGTGGGTTTGGCAGACGGTCAGGACAAGACCTGTCCCCTCATTTGTATGCTGCATCTCAGTGCCTGGACACAATCCACTCCTCAAGTCTCATTACCATGAGCTGATTTCTTCCCTCATTGCATGTTTTCTTCCCTCTTATATTCTGTTAAATTATTTTAAGTTAACATTAGTTGGGTTTTCTTTCCCATACCTTTAATTTATTCCTGATGAATTCTTAGATGTAGACCATGATTTCAATGAGTTTCATTGAAAAACGAAGGTATTCATATGTGATAATTGCGGACATGAGAAATTTAAATGATGACATCGGGCGTGGTCCATGATCTTCAGGACATCCATATGATAAGCCACGTGATAATCAGAATTTTTAAGACAAGGTACTATTAGGATCTGATGGTTTGAGTGAGAACAAAAGGGAGCCCTACAATTGATTCAGTTTATCAACAGCAGAGAATCCTCCCTCACTTCTTCCAGCTCCTGCTGGTACCTGCTTCCCTGTCTTGTGGCAGCAGATCTCCAAACTATGCCTACGTTTTTCACATGATCTTCTTCCCTCCATGTCTCTGTGTCGTCTCTTCTTCTTATAAGGACACCAGTCATTGAATTGAGGGCCCACCCTAAATCCAGGATGAGTTCATCTGCAGATCTTTAATCACATCCGCAAAGACCCTGTTTGCAAATAAAGTCATATTCTGAGGTTCTGGGTGAACTTGAATCTTTGGGAGATGTTATTCAACCGACTACATCCTCTACCCTCAAGTTGAGTTTGGGAGCTGGCTCAGGCAGATATGAATGGTAACAATATCAGAGGAGTTGTTCTCAATAACAATATTGGAGGAGTTGTTTTCCTCAAAAGTACTTGATTCAACATAATAAACTTAAAAATAACTTTTTTTGAATTCGTGTTGGTGATTCTTAAATTCATATGGAAGAGAAAGTCTTCGAAGTGAAAGAAGAATTTTTGAGAACCAACCACCAAACAAAATAAACATGAAGGAGAATAAGGACAAAGTGACATATCAAAACATTTCCCCAGTTCCGTTAACAACAAAGGCAAATTAACGTGCTCACAGAATCATTCTCTCCACTGAAGCAACCGTTCTGTTGGACAAAACTGACAGAATCAAGTGTTTCACAACTCTGAATTATAATAAAAAACTTACAGCATCCAGAGGAGTGATTAATGAAGGAAAACGTGGCTGAATTTGGGTAAGAAAGCACTGTGGTGTTTTTGGTTAATGCCTACCTGCTGCCATACCCTGGTACAGCGGAGGATGTGAGAGGATGGGAGCCAAGATTCCTCACATGGCTCCCTCATGACAGATGACAAATACTAACATACTTCTTCAAATAAGGTGATTGTGTGACTGGGTGGTAGTGATCTGTCTTTTGGGTCCCTGAGGGACCAGTGCAGAAGGTGACAGGTATTTCTCCCCCTCAGGCAGGAGGGACTTTCCAGGTGGTGTCATTGTCTGATGAAAGATTTAAAGGTCTATGTTACTGGTAGATGTCTGGGTGAGGGATGATGGCTGGGTCAGGAGATATACATAAAAATCTGGAAAGGAGGCATCTGAGTAGGAAGTTTATTGGGAAATCAAGGCTTAGAACGGCCACTGCATCTACCAGGGAAGCTGGAGTGCAATGTGCATGCCCAGGATGGACGGGTGCTCAGAGAAGAACTGAGAAGACCTGAGCTTGCACCTCTGGCAGATCTGTGGGTTCCATGCAGGTAGGGGGTAAAGTCTAAGGAAGAGTTACAGGGGGCCCAGCTGCAAAGACTGGAGATATTTTGGGGCCGGCCCAGTGGCGCAAGCAGTTAAGTGCACGCGCTCTGCTTTGGCTGCTCAAGGTTCGCAGGTTCGGATCCCGGGTGCACACCAATGAATCGCTTGTCAAGCCATGCTGTGATGGCGTCCCATATAAAGTAGAGGAAGATGGGCATGGATGTTAGCCCAGGGTCAGTCTTCCTCAGCAAAAAAAAAAAAAAAAAGAGGAGGATTGGCAATGGATATTAGCTCAAGGCTGATCTTCCTCACAAAAAAAAAAAGACTGGAGACATTTTAAGTTTTTCTCTTGTTAAAATGTGTTCTTTTGGATCCTTGCATTTAAAGAAATCTCTGTCAAGTCACTTGCTGATTGTTAAGACAACTGAAAAGAGATTTCAGTGACCACACACATCAAAGAACATAGTCTTTGCAAAAATAGTTTGAAAAGTCACTAAACAAAAGGATGATTGCAGCTCATAAAAAGCCACAACAGCAAAACCTGGAGAGAGAGAAGAATCTGATTCTCACAACGACCACATTCTAATACACAAAATGTCCAGGTACCACTACAAAATTACAAATGATATGAAGCTGGAGGAAAGTATAGCCAGTTCATATGAATAAAATGGAAACTGACATAAGTTTTTCCTGAGGACGCCCAGGCATTGGACTCATGAGACAAAGACTTTAAAACAACTCTCTTATATACGCTCAAAGGGCTAATGGAAAGTAGGGACAAAGGACCAACAAAAATAAAGAGAATGATGTCCCAATTCACAGAGAATATCAATAAATAGAAATTGTAAAAAGATCCAAATAGAAATAATTGAGTATCACCCATGCACTTCCTTCTCCCACCTCCAAACTTAAACAACCACAAATTTACTTCCTGTCTGTACAGATTTGCCCATATTTGACATTCCATGTAAATGGAATCATATAATAAGTGGTCTTCTTTGACTAGATGCTTTCAATTAGCAGATGGTCTTCAAGGTGCATCCATGGTGTAGCACGTGTCCTTCATATGTTTATGGCTGAAGAACACACAATGTACAGAGATACAGATCACGTTGTGTTTATACATTCATCAGATAATGATATTTGGGTTGCTCTGGTCCACCTTTTGCTGGTCCCACTCTCACCTTCAGTGACCCAACATCAATGTCTCCCATCACCCTTCATATTCACTGCCATCCAGTCAGCTCAGGTCTGCTTAGGCACCAGGTCTCCTCAATGTAAACACTGGTGGAGCCTTTAGCAAGGGCCCTAAAAGGCAGAGGTTTGGACCAGTAGTGGCCACCTCGGTGAAGACTGCCAAGTCCAATACATGCTTTCCAGCTGCAGCAACTTTAACATAAACAATTAGAGTGGAAATTCCCAAGGTTGCTGACACATGTGGTCTCCAGTGATTCCTCTTAAAAAACTTCAGGTACAGGGCCTCCTAGTAGACATCTGTCATCCTTCTTGATTTCTCAGTCACTGAATCTGTCATCCTTCTTGATTTCTCAGCCACTGAACCCCTATCCTACGTTTGTTGGCTTCCCTAACTTTGTGATCCTGGGGGGAGACAACACCAGCTTCCTGATTTAAAAGCAGAAAATGCCAGATACGTCCATTTGCAGCCTCCACACTGCAGCCAGGGTAACAGTTCTGTTGATCAGAAGCATCCACACAGACTCTGAACCAGGAGGTGGGAGCAACGCTCTGATGACGATCGATTTGTACAACAGCTAATAGAAGCAGCCTCAGCGGGGCTCCAGCCCATCCCTGTCCTCCCAGAGCCTCCATGAGCGATTACTCTAACAATCTCTGCTGGACACAATCAAGAGCCCTGAATGAGAGCCTGGCATTGGTGTTGGAAGTGGGGAGACGGTCAGGAGGGGCACACAGTTCGCATTCCAGCCTTGGTCTAGGATGAGGGCCTCTTCCCAGACCTCTGGTCAGCCGGCGTGGTCACTGCCCCCCCAGCGGCCTCTCCCACAGGCTGGGTCCACAGGCTCAGTGTGGGTCAGACTCTGCACCCCCAGAGTCAGTCCCCGCAGTGGACATCAGCTCCAGACTCCACGCAGCCATCACGTCCGGAGGATCCAGACGTGGGGACATGCGCTTCCTCGTCGTGGGCGGAGGACACGCCGCTGTCCGGCCAGACTGCCCTGCGCAGTGGGAAGCGGCGGGGCCGGAGGAGCGGGGAGGAGGGCAGCGGGGACCGGGTCGACGACCCTCCAGCGGTGCGCTCGGAGCAGTTCGGGCGCGTGGGAGGCTCCGGGCTCCCATCCAGCGCGGTCGCCTTCATTCTCCGCTGTCCTCGCCTCTGCTTCCTTCTGGGGCGCCGCCAGCCTGTCCTCTCTCCGCTGCCTACGACCTCTCATCTATTCCCAGCGGCCCCTGGGCTCGGCTCTCTCCGCCACCTCTCGCTGCTTTTCGGGTGGGCTTGGCTCCTCCAACCAGGCTTAGGGCCCTTCCGCCTGGCCTCTGCTGTGTTTTCACATCTTAGGCTCTTTCCGTTTCTCTTCAGTTCTTTCCGCCCGCCTCTGCTCCCTCCACCTCTCCTCGCCGCTCCTTGGCTCAGCGGTTCCGATTCATCTCTCTCTGTCTGGTTTCGGCTTTCTCTGAGTTCACTGCCACAGTTCAGCTCTTTCCCGCCAAGTCCTGGGCTCAGCTGGGTTCTCTCTGCCTGTCAAGGTCCTCATGTCCGGGGGCGGAGGTTGTTCAAATTCACCCCCTCTTCACTGTGGTATGAGAGTGCCACTTTCTCTACATCCTAATAGATCAACATATTAAACAAACAGTAAATGTTCCTAATCTGATAAATAAAAACAAGAATCTTGGTGTTTTACTTCGTATTTTTCCTTTGGTGGGTGAAGTTGAGAATCATCTATTATACTGAGAACATTCTGTGTTTCCTGTGAACTGTTCTTCGTAATTGGTCCATTTCTCCAACGGATTCTTGTTCGTTTTTGGTTGGTAAGTGTTCCTTAATGTTAATAAATTAGATTTTTGTGATGAGTTGCCAACATTCTCCTCTTTTCTTTTTTTTGTCTTTGCCTCTAGTTGGTGCTGCCATGCAACGACTGCCATGCAGATTTTTTAAAGGAAATCAAACATGTTAACTTCGTTTCTTGTTTTATGTTATAGTTTTAAAAGACCATCTTTTCTCTGAGATTCTATATAAAATACTTATCCCTTGCTTTTTTCTAGGACTTTCACAGCTTTAATATTTATACTAAATCCATGATAATCCCTATTCCACAGAACAACTGGGGGTTCCAACATAATTTTTTTGTTAACAATTCATTTTTTCTTTCCTGCCTTAGAACATCACCTGCACCCACTTTATTAGGAAAAATGTTCAGGCATGGAGATAATTTGAAAGAGTTGAACAGTCAAGTTATGGACAGAATTCTGTCCCCTCAACAGTCATGTGTTGAACCGCTAATCTCTAGTACCTCTTATTGTGAATTTATTTGGATGCTGTGACTTAATAGAAAGTAACTGAGATAAAATAGGGCCATTAGGGTGGACACTAATCCAATCTGATCACTGTCCTTATAAGAGGAGATTAGGACATATAGACCAAGAGACGCCAGGGGCACGCATGCACAGAGGGATGACCACGTGAAGAGGCAGCAAGAGGATGGTCATCTGGAAGACACCGATAGAGGACTCAGGAGAAACCAATCCTGCAGGCACCTTGATCTTGGACTTCCAGCCTCCAGAATTATGAGAAAGAAAGTTTCTGCTGTTTAAGCCACCTGGTCTGTGGTACTTTCCTATGGCAGCCCTAATGAAGACAGCCCACACCTACATTCCATCAGTTATAATTTACTATATTTACTTTGCCACCTCCATCCATTTATCACCCAAGAATCCATCTCTGTTTAATGCATTTCCAAGTAGGTTGCAGACAGCAGTATACTTAACTCCTAAACATGCTAGCATACATAGTCATTAAAGTTCAAAATTTGACTGAGGCTGGAAGAGCTTCCCAGGTGGCTCACTGAATGGTGAGCAATTGGTGCTGACAAGTTGGTTCCTGTCCACGTGGACCTCTCCACAGGGCTACTTGAGCATCCTCATGGCATGGTGGATGGCTTCCCCTAGAGAGGGAGCAATCTAAGAGACCAAGGAGGAAGCTTCAGTGTGTTTTATGATGTAGCCTCAGATGTGAGACACTGTCATTTCTGGAACACTGTATTGATCATTTGGGTTCATGACAATTCACGGCTAATCGGATGTGAGAGGAGACTGCACAGGGCCTAAATACAGGTGTAAAGTAGCATAGGTGGCTATCTTGGCTGCTAGCCTACACACCCACCTTTCCTCCAGGCGACCTATCCTCATCAGCCCAGAATTCCTTTTATTCTGCTCCAGCTCACCCCTGAGAACCTGGTTTGATTGGAGCTATTTGGGCTCTCTGGAATTCATGGCTGTGTTTGGGACAACATGGAAAGTCTCATCTTTCCCTTTACTCTTGCTACTCTCCCCTCTCTATCCTTCTCAGCCTCTCCCCAAGCTCCAGCCTTCCTTGGCTCCTAGTGACTCTTTTAGCAGTAAAGGATATTCTAATGGTCAGCAGGATGTGCAACAGATAAGAGGGGTTTGCTGGATTAGGAAATGGTGGGGGAAAGTCTGCTTCCTGGGCTCCTGTCACCTTCTGTAGAAGGGGAGCTTGGGGGTGTTTGGTGGCTTGTAAGGACAACTGCTGTGTTCCTTATTCTGAGACTGGGTCCTCAACATTCCCCAGGGCAGGGGATATTAGATGGGGCTCCATCTCTCCACTACAGTTGGGGACAGAGACATATACATAGCAAGAGGACGCTGACGAGCTGGCAGCTGGGGCCGAGACTGATCCTTGTTTTTGAGATTAGGGAGGAATCACCACAGGGGCCGACATCTCCTGTTGATAGGGACTTGAGGGTCTTGCATTGTGGCTTCCTCTCATTTGTGTTGAGTGCTGCTTGCTGATGCTTCTATAGACTCTTATTTTGTGATAATGGGAAGAGAGGGAGTTTTCTGAGGATCTGTTTGACACTTACATTGGAGAGCCTGGTGTGTTGCCTAGGGAGACTCTGGTCATTTCTTTTCTGGGCAGGGACACTGGGTTACTCTTCGCTGGGTATACTCATATCTAGTCTGAGGAGTAAAGAGGCAAGCTGGGGTTTGTGTTGGTTAAAATGGTGTGGTATTTGTTGGGGCTCCCTTCTTTGTGTATAGGGGGTTGTAAGTTGCTTTTTGGGGTTTCCCACATCTCTAATCTTGCAGGAATATAGGAGATCACTTGCTGAAGCTTCCATCATTTGATGCAGTCCTCATGATGTTGGGGATAACTGGGAGGTATGAAAGTGCGGTTCCTGTTGTCTCTGGTGCTTGGACGCTGGAGGACCACTGCTTGTATGGGGCTCACACTTCTCAAGTGTTGGGGTGACATGGAGCGGTCACTGGATGGACGGCCATTGTCTCTAATTCAGGGAGAGGATTGGGATAATTGCATGAGATTCGACTTATCTTTAGTCAGGGGGCTCTGGAGTGGTCTTTATAGAACTCCTTTCTTCTAGTGTTGGGGGAGATCAGAAGTCTCTCTTTCTGGGTCTGCCCTTGTCGGTATTGTTGGCATAGACTGTGTGGGTCATTGGGCTGTGGCTTCCCATTTTCTAGTGTTGAGGAACAGGTAAGTGTGTGACTTATGGGGCTGCTGTCATTTCTAGAATTAGAAGTTACTAGGGGGTTCTTGCTGGAGTCTCATAATTTCTAGTTTTGAAGGGATGGAGGTCTTGCTTGCTCAGACCCCAGCATTTGTGTTTGTGGATGACAGATGTTATCGGAGTTCCGCTTGCCTCTAGTTTTGGAAGGAACTGGTGGTGTCTCGCTAGGGCTTCTGTCACATCTGCTGTTGGATGCAGATTGTGAACACCATTTGCTGGGGCTCCATAATCTCTAGTCTTGGGGGGTGGAGTGGAGATTCCCTTGGAGAGGATTCCATCATCGCTAGTTTTCGGGGTATCAGTTCAACGTGATTTTAAACGCATTTTATTTTGAAAATGTTTAGACTTACGTAAAAGTTGTAAAAGTATACAGGATTGTTTTAGTAAGTCAATATTCATTACAAAAACTTACATTTTGTTTCCTGCCAATGGTCATTCTTAACATTATGTGTCTTTGGGTGTAATTGTTTTCCTTCAGCCTGAAAACTCTCTTTAGAGTTTCTTGAATTTCAATTCTGCTGTTGTTTAATTGTTTTAGCTACATTTGTTTCCTGCCAATGATCATTCCTAACGTTATGTGCCTTTGGGTGTAATTGTTTTCCTTCAGCCTGAAAACTCTCTTTAGAGTTTCTTGAATTTCAGTTCTGCTGTTGTTTAATTGTTTTAGCTTGTTTTTTAAACCCCCTTGGAAAATATCTTTAAATTGTCTGCATTTTTAAGAATATTTTTCTTATGTCAAAGAATGTTAAATTGGCAGATTTTTTCCCTCCCATTAAACTGTCAGATGTCATTCTTGTCTTCTTGCTTCCACAGTTTCTTTTGAAAAGTTACCAGACTTCTTATTGCTCTTTTGAAGGAAACGTGTCCTTTTCCTTTGGTTGTTTTAAAGATTTCTAGTTTGTCTTCCACTTTCTACAATTGTCCATCTTTCTTTCATTCATAGTTATTTTGAAATCCTTGTCTGCTAACTCCGGTATCTGGATTGTCTCTGGGTCTGCTTCTACTGATTTATATGATCATAATTGAGAGTATTTTCATGCTGCTCTGCATGTATATTAATCTTTTATTGTGTGCTGGATCTTGTGAACAATACCTTGTAGAAGCTCTTACTCATGTTTCCTTCCTCTAAAGATTAGGTTTCCAGTACGAATGGATCACGTTGAGCCTCTGAAGGATAACCTAAAATGACTTATTTATTTCAGTTTTGCACTGACTCCTGAGATGTAGATCTTACTCTTACTGTGTGGCACTGACTCTCAGGCTGTGACATTTCTAGGGTCATAATTGAAAGCCAGGACTTTTTTTTTTTATCAAAGTCATTCCACTCCAGATGACTCCAAAAGCCAACCTTCAACTCCTGGCATGTGTGATCTCAGAAATTTCTGCACAATATTCAGTTTTCAGTGGCTTTTCTCTTCTAAGTCGCCTAGATTCATTCCCTGCACATGCACAAGTTCGGTGCTATTCAAAGAGCTGAAGGGGGATTTTTAAGCAGATTTTAGGGGCTTCTTTTTGTGAATCTTTATTTTCCACTAGAATATCCTTCAGTGATATTTCAGGATCAGGTTGTATTTCCTCTACCGTACCCCTGGAATCCACTATTCCTCCAGAGAACCCTGGTTTCTTCCTTTTTTTTTAGAATAGTATCTTAGAAACTAATTTCTGGGTGGTTGATAGGTATTGTCATTATTACTGGAGTGTCGTTCTTCTAGGTCTTCTGAGCTGATAGACCTTGGAAGGATATGAATCTATACTATCCTCTACATACACACATTATCTCTCTCTTTTTATCTACCCATCCATCTGTGAAAAGCAGGAATTGATAACAGTAGCTCTTATTCCAACAAACGTCTCAGTTGGAGTGGAATAAGAGCTAGCCTTCTCTCTTTCCTTGTTTATAACATCTTTCTTTGACTGTGATACACTGGCTCTCATCGTCTACAATATATTTACTTAGTTTTTCAGATCTAGTATATGCATAAACTAATTTCAGAATTGCTAACCCATACCATTCTGAGAAACATTATGTATGAACTAGAGTATATGATTTCTGGTCACTTCTTTTGATCTAGGCTTACAGGATCTGGTAAAACATAGTTTTCCAAAGTAAATTTGGTTTCCTTTTCATAGCCTTCATTCTGGCTGTGTTATTCCTTTTCCACAACATTTAGATTCATTTGTTATAGCTTGTTTTCCATTTTATGTTCCCTTCACTACCTGGTGGATTAAATTTTTTAACCTACAGTAATATCCACTCTGAGGTGTACAGTTCTATGGGTCTTGGCAAATACATAGAGTTGTGTATCCATCAACATAGTCATGATCGAACATGATACACACATGAACAGTCTTGATAGGACAATTCCATCACTCCCAAATTCCTTTCTGCTGCCCTTTTGTAGTCATCCCCCTTTCTTACTCTTTGCCCCAGGAAACATTGATTTGTTGTCCTTCACTACAATTTAGCTTTTCCCCAAATGGCGTACTATGGAATATACAATAAATGGCTTTTTGTCTCTGGCTTCTTTCACTTAGGAAAATGAATCTGATTTAAATTGAGGTATATATTAAATATAGCACAACACATAGATCTTAGGTGTAGAACTTAATGCATTTTGACAAATGCATACACCTCTGTTACCTACACTCCTTTCAAGATATAGAACGTTCTCCTCACCCCATAAAATTCCTCCATATCCCTTCTCGGTCAATCCTTGCTCCTGCCTCACCCCTTCTCCACAATCTGAGGTTAGATGAAACCACTGTTCTGATTATTTTTCCTATCACAGATTATTTTTTGACTGTTCTTGGAACTCATACAAATAGAATCATACAATATTTACTCGTTTTTGTGCGTTGCTCATTTTTCTCAGTATAATGCTACAATGGATTTAAATAAATTCACAATAAATGATGTAATATATAATGTTTCCTATATACTGGGAGTCTCATAAATGCTTTACATATCGTAGCTGATTGAATATTTAATACAAGTCTGTGAAGTAGGCACTCTCATGGTTCGCATTATACAGATTAAGAAACTTTGGCATAAAAAGTTTGTTCCATGCATGACGTAACCATCTGTAAAGAAGACAACTGAGATTGGCAGAAGAGATTGAACTATGATAAGTTAAAAACGGAGAAAAGAGTTTATCCCAGTGGGAGCTCTGGAGCTGAGGTGGTCCTTCAGGGCTTTCTCAAATTGAGACAAAAGAATTGGGCCTTTGTATTCCCCCGTGAATCAGTCATTGGAAGTGGGCTGCCATTGGGAGTGGTCATAATCTTAGGTGTGGCACTTTCCTTTGGCCCAAGGAAATTCCCGGTGAGGTTGGCAGGATGAGCCCTTAGAAGAGTTTCTGCAGCTACAAAAGCGAATGACAGTCCTGAAAGAAGAATCTAGAAAATATACCACTGTCTCCATGATGGTCCACCACTTATGCCACTCAGAGACACTGGGCTCAAATCCGTGCTCTACCACTTGCTAGCCAGAGAGCTCAGGCAAGTGACATGCCAGTTTTCTCATATCTAAAGTGGGGATGATACTAGTACACACTTCTTAAGTTTATATTTAGTACTCCCTAAGTTAATATTCATAAGGCATTTGGAAGAGTGCCTGGTCTATCAGAAGAAATATTTGATCATTTATTAATGTACTGAAATACTTTGCTATGAAAAAATAAGGCCGCATTATATAAAGGAACAATTCACAAGAAAAGACCTAATCCTATATATACTTATTTACATTACATCCAAATATATAAAGAAAAAATGACAGAATAACAAAAAATAATTTGTTGATCTATAACTGTAGCAGAAGACTTCAGTACACCTCTATCACTAAATAAGTTTGAGGGAAAAATCTGAATGTAATAATATATCCAAAAACAAAATTAGCTTGAGTTACTGGCCCTGTATTCTATAACCAAACGTAAGAGAATACACTTTGCTTTCAAAGAAACTTGGAGCATTTATAAAATACTACTCTGATTCATAGTGACTTTGAGGGGAGCGCTGAGCCAATATATATTGATTTATTAATTTAATAGCAGATGAGAGGCTAAAAATTTCAGAAAATAAAACATACCCAAAACTGAAGCAGAAAAAAAAGCAAATAGAAATTACAGAATAAAGAACATTAGAGACATGTGTCATACAATGACAAGGGCTGGATCAACAACATTTACTACTGTGAAATAGAATTAAATCTAATGAGAGATGTGCAAGGTCTCTCCAAATAAAAGTACCAAATGCTTATGAGAAATTAAAGAAAATATAAATAAATGGAGAGAAATACCAACATCATGCATTGCTAGGATCACTTATTTAAGGACATTTTCTCTCATTGATTTATAGATTCCACATAATCTCAATCAAAATCTTGGCAGGATGATAGGTAGAAACTGATAATCTGATAATATAATTTATTAGGAAATGAAGAGGATCAAGAATTTCCAATGTGTTCTTTAAGGAAGAAGTATTTTGGAGGATATACACTGCCAGATATCAAGACTTACCATAAAGCTACAGTAATTAACACTGCCTGGCATTGTGATACAAAATATGGAACTGAACATAGAGTCCATAAACAGACATGCTGACATATGGAACTCTGATTTATGTCAAAGACACCACTGCAGAGAAGTAGACAGAGGACAGTCTTTTTAATCAGTAGTGCTCCACTAGTTGGATGTTTTTATTCAAAAATGAATCTTAACTCCTACTTTGCAACGTACATAAAAATCAATTCACAGTGGATTTTAGATCTAAAAGTAAAAGGTAAAACAACAAAACTTTAGAATATAGCAAATATATTCATTCTTTGAGGTGGAATAAAAATACTCTTAAATGGAGCGAACACAGGATCCATGTAAAAAAAATCAAGCATTTAAAGGTGAATAAAATAAAGAGACTACAGTACAGGAGATCAGGAGAGAGTTATACATGAGGTAGGAACAATATGGAGAACTTAGAAAAATGAAAACACTTAGGAAGTAGTGTCCTAAGGATAGAGCAGTCAGCCGGGTCAAATGATGCTGTGTGGTGAAGTAATATAAGGGTAAAAAATGACCACTGATTTGGGCCTCATAGAAGCTTCTGATGTCCTTGAGACATCAGCAGACAGACCTGATTGAAGTGGGTTGAAAAGAATGGGAATTGAGGAAGAGGAATATTTGAATACTAACAATCCTTGCAAATGTTTGCCTTGAAGATTAGCAGAGAAATGGCAAAAGAGCTGTTGAGAGAGACTTTGGGTTTAGGAGAGACTGACTTTAAATGGAAGATACTGGAACATGTAGTAACTAAGTGCTGGAGTCCTGGCATAGGACGTAGGTCTAAGGAATAGGTTAGGTGTAAATATATGTGATTTTAGACTTTATCTCATGCCAAACTGATATGAACTGGAAAATGGATATCTATTCCCTGAACTGAGCATGAGACCAGTTCTTCAGACAATGGTCAGATAGACCTAAGGGTGAGGTTGGCGATATAGTCTGTAAAGTACCCTTGAGGGTTACCCAAGGCATGGTCAATGACCTCCTCCTTGGGTATCACAGGAATCATGCTGGGCTGTTTTTGCTGATTGCAATACCAGCTCTTTCTGATACTGTGTTTTGCTGGATGCAACACCTCTCAGTCAATTGCAAGAAACAAAATGTTTGCCTGGGAAAGGAAAAATCTAATCATCTCAGGATGGGGTAGTTCCCAGAGCCTTGATGCCCCCCAGCCCTGATGACATCTCTGGCACATGCAGTGGAAGATGTTACCCAAACAGATTTTTCACCTTTGTCCTTACCAAGGCAGAGAGTGCCAGGTGCAGAGCCCCAGGGCCAGGGGGACCCCAGAGCTCCTTTCTGAGACCAGTGACCAGTTAGGCCTGGACTGGGGGAGTGACAGAGAGAAGAGACCAGAAGCAATTCTGATCCACAGTGATATTGAGGGAAGATCTGAGTCAGTATATATCGCTTCTGAAAATTTCCTAGTTCTGATCAATAACAGATCTTCTTTCCATGGTCTTGAATGGCAGAGCACTTTTAGACACGTGTACCCTGCACAGGAGTAAAATTTCCCTGCAGAGGGCTACACTGCAGGTCTCCTTCCAGCTCTGCTCCCCCAGTCACAACTGACTAGCGGCCTTGCCTCAAGCTGGTGAATCAGCTGAGATGTTCTTTCTGCTTCTTCTGCCCCTCCTTGGGAAATTTCCACATTCCATGTGCATGATGAGTTATTTGGACGTCTTTGATTAATAAGGCCCAGTGTCTACAAGGAAGGGGACTTGGTGGTCAGTGGGTTTTCCCCCTTCTATACATTGACCCAGGATTCAGAAATGCAACAGAAATTTCTTTGTGATTCATCCAAGCAAAGATGTCACATTTTACCTGTAAGTTCATGTGTGTGTGTGAATCCCTCTGACAGTTATGAAAGTTGAATATAAAAGCTGTGTTGAGAATCTCCCATAAACTGTGAATCATCAGCTCCTTTCTTTTCCTTTAATGATTATTTGTGGCTTCCTTTCTTTTTCCCTTCTGGCATATTTCCTTCCAAACAGAAGACATAAATAAGCATCTTTTATTTTCACCTACCTTGAAATAATCTCCATTAGTGATTAATTTCTGAAAGCCTAAAGGATGCAAGTTGCAGGCAAAAAACACCAAGATCCCACTGCAGTGACCCACATGCAATCCTGCTCCTGACCCATAATGTGGGAGGGGAGAGAATTCTTGGGCAAACCATATATTGGCTAGAAGGTAGTGTTAAGAGCACGTTTCATCAAAATGTATAGATTATTCAAAAACGAACTTTTTATTGAGATGATATTCATTTTTCTTCAAAATGCATTTACTCAGTATCCTTTATGGTCTAAAATAACTTGGAGTATTCTCTGAAAAAGATGTGTTTTTTTCCAGTTTATGAGATGTAATTGACGTTCATCACTGTATAAATTTAAGGTGTACAGCATAGGGGTTTGACTTATATATTTGGTAAAATGATGACCACAATAAGTTTAGTTAGCATCTATCATCTCATATAAATATAATAAAAAGAAAAAGCAAAAAATGAAAAGAATATTTTTTTCCTTGTGATGTGAACTCAGGTTTTATCTCTTAACATGTTTCATATCATACAGTGTTGTTAACTATAGTCATGGTGTACATTAGATCCCGAGTACTTATCAAAGATCAAGTATTTATCATATATATATAATATGTATATAATATATTATATATATATATAATTATTTTATAGATGTCCTTTTATTAGTTGCTTGCCTAATGATACTGTGGTCAGAGAATGCACTGTGTATAATTTCAATGTTCAAAGGCTTACTTGATGGCCCAGTGCATTGTCAAATGCATTTATATTCTTTGGTGTTCATAATATACTAGTGTTATTTACATTTTTATGTAAATATCTGTTAAGCTTAACTCTTCCATAACTTTGCATATTTTTTATTGTCTTTAATCTGACCAGAGGATGTGTTAAATCTCCAAATCTGGTTGTACATATATGTACTTATGTACATGGGTCTATAACTAATAGCTTTATTTTACTTTGGGGGGATATATATATACTGACTGTTAGCACTCGATCTTTTCTTCCTTTCGCCACATATGGTCATCACATATGTCACATATGACATATGGTCACCACCTTTGACATTTCACATGTTTTTGCTTTGAACTCGAATTTTATCAGATATTAACAAGGATACCCATGTTTTGTGTTGGTTCATATTAAAATGGAATATCATTTCTATCTACTTTAATCTCTTCTATGTTTTGCTTCAAGTATTGGAAAACATGTAGTTGGGTCCTGTGGTAGGTGGAATGTGCCCCCAAATGTGACCAAGTCCTAATCCTTCAAATCTGTGAATATGCTACCTAACATAGAAAGGAGACTTTGCAAATGTGATAAAGTCAAGGTTCTTGAAATGAGGAGATAATTCTGAATTATCTGGATGGGTCCAATATAATCACAAGGGTCCTTACATATAAAAGTGTAAGTCAAGAAAGTCAGAGTCAGAGAAGGAGTTATGACAATGAAAACAGAGATTGAAGTGATATGAGGCTATTACCTAGGAAAGTGGGCAGACTCTAGAAGCCAGAATGTGCGAGGAAATAGGACTCTTCCCTAGAGCCTCCAGGAGTAATGCAGTCCTGCTGACACCTTGATTTTCACCAGTGAGACTCATTTTAGATTTCTGACCTCCCAAAGTACAAGATAATAGATTTGTCTTGTTTTAAGCCTCTAAATCTGTGGTAGATTCTCAGAGTAGCAATAGGAAATGAATACAAGTCCTCTTTTAATCCAATCTGAGTATCTCTGGGTGACTCAGAATTACAGTATCCCAACATTTTGTTTTTTAAAGCTATATTCACCAGTGAAAATATTTTAATATTAGAGCAACAAAAGCCTATGTTCAATTGTGCAATCTTTTGGAATTGTGTGTTGTACCTTCTCAATTAAATTGTTTGAAAATTAACATTGGATTGAACTTAGATGTGCAAGAGCGGAATCAACCCAAAGATAAGCTCTAAAGCTCACTGCCTATGATGGTTTTCTAATCTGTAAAGAAATAGATGAAAAGCTGCAAGTTTACACTGCTTGGACTCTGAATTGTTTTTACTCTTTTAGAAAAACATAGAGTCATAAATTGCCTTTCTCTTTGTTTTCTCCCTAAGACTATCTCCTTATTTATTATGATGCAGTTTCCCTGCTTCTGGTAGTATGTGTTTCCTAAGTCTGTGAGGCAGGCAGTTTTAGAAAGGTATATTGCAAATGTTTTGATGACACCATTCTATTTTCGACTTGCCCTTCCTCCAAGCTTTTCTTCTGCACATCCCTGTCCTACCTAGTTTCTTTGTATGGATCGTGAACTTTTGCTTCATCCTATTATACCAGCGCTTGGCCATGACGAACCTCATGTTGTTGTCACTGCATGAAGTAGTGCTTGACTTGTAAACAAATATGTAAATTGGTCTTTTCCCCTTAAGCACCATTCCAAGTAACTCATTTTAGGACATTGGTCTATGTCTTTTGAGTGCAGAGCAGTAGTGCTGGATCTTCCAAGGCTTTGTGAACACATGTGCATGTGCTTTGGATTCCAAAGTCATGAATAGACAGTAATTGCTCTGGAATGCAAAAGTTGCTTGAGTCAAAATGCCATGCTTTTCCTCCTTGTTTTCCCGCAAGAGTTACTCCTGAAGTGCATGATTTGATCTTTATTTCTAATACTATTGCCTTGATACAGGTCGAACTACAAAAACTATCGTTATGTCCTGGTCTTTGTTTTTGCCTTCAAGGAGAGCAACAGGAGTCCCCAGCTGCTCCCCAACCTGTCTCTGGGTTTCCATGTCTACAATTCCTTCCACAATGAAGTCAGCACGTTGTAAAGCACCATGAGGTGATCATTAGGAGGGGGCTGGAAGATCCCTAATTACACCTGCCAGGCACAGATCAAGATTGTGGCTGTCACTGCAGTAAGCACACCAGCATTCTCTGCTCAGATAGGGACGCTGTTGGAGCTCTACAAATGCCACAGGTATGAGCATGGTGGGGGGATGGATCTCGAGGGACAGAAGTTTTCCTCCTTGGTGAAATTCTTTGCTCAGTCAAGTGGAAAAGAAGAAAGTGGGTGTTCATGTCTCCCTAATAGGAAAATACCTACCACAGATAGTTCTTGATATGGTGGACACATTATTTTGGTGTGTGAAGCTGAGAAGAGATGAAGGAGCCAGAGGCTAGCATTATTGGCTAAAGCAGACCACAGTAGCTTCTGGAAATGTGGTTGCCCAAATTCTCTCAAAGGAATGGGAGCTAGATATTCACAAATAACCACACCTTAGTTATTTATCTTATAGTTAATAAAATTTTGTATGTAAATATGTATTTAAAAGCATTTTACATTCGTCAACTGCTTTACAAATTAGTCACAAAATTAATCCTAATAAAATAAATGAAAAGGTACCATTATTATGGGAATCTTTAGAGACATAGAAACTAAGATGGATAGAGGTTATATAACCTTCTCAAGATGGTTAAGTTAGTCATATTAGAGTCAGAATTGGAACCCAGGCAGTCTGGCTTCAAAGCCATGCTCCCCCTCAATCACTTCTACCATCAGATATTATTGCTTCATATTCACAGTGTTAGCACCAAGAATATAATTTTAGCTACCTGATCATATGAATTTTGCTGAAATTCTGTTTATTTTGCTTCCAGAGACTCAATATGGAGCATTTTTTCTCTTTTGATTCAGATAACCTATGGAGATTATGATCCTGTACTGAAAGGTAAGGACTAGTTTTCCTATCAGATGGCTTCTAAGGACATATCTTTAGTCTTCAAAAGGGCTTCATTGTTGATACATTTTGGCTGGACTTGGGTGGGAATCTTAGTGTCAGTTGATATAAAAAGTGAGCAGTTCCTCTGGGAACTTAGATGAGAGGTGACTATGAACAGTGCCTGCCTGTGACTAAGATACCTGTGACCAAGAGGACGTACACTTCAAAAGATTGGAGCTACATGGCCAGAATCATAGGCTCATCAGCCAATATGTTTACCATGTATAGTGACACAAGTATATTAATAAGTGTGAGCATTGCAGGAAACTAGTACTTAACCACTTACAATGTGTACATCACTACACCCCAATGGAATGTTTCTTTTTTTCCACTTCACCACTTTTTAGATACTTACCATGGATGTCTTTCCGTTGCACACCAGAACTTTGAGATCTGGATTTAAACACTCTCTACGGACAGTTAGCCCCTCTAAATACCCAGAAGACTTTTTCTTTACCAACTTATGGCTTGAAATTTTCAACTGCTCATTTGCAGGTACTGAATGTGGAAAATTTTGGATTGTCTGCTCAATGCCTCCCTGGATTCTCTGCCGAAGGACAAATTAGACAAGACCATGTCTGGATCCAGCTACTACATCTATTATGTTGTGGATGTGGTGGCCTGAGCCCTCCATGAAATGCTTTTTATGAAAGCAGAAGTGGTGTCCATAATGGATGCAGGCCAGCTCATGTTTCTCCCTTAGCAGGTAAAACTTCTCCCTTAAATATGATTACCATTATTGTTTTTTTAGGATCAGAGTGTTATTTTATTTGGATATAGAATTGTGATAGTGACATTGTCACAGATCAGCAGTCACTTGAGCATAAGTAATTGTTGTTCTTTCTTACAGGTTGCAAGTAAATCTCTAATGATTGTAGGGTCTAATTTGCTACAGGGTCAACTCTTTTAACTAGAAATAATCAATTAAAAACTTTCACTGTGAGAGGTAAGTTTTTAAGATAAGATTTAATTAAAATTCATCCTAGGGAATTTAAAAATTCAGTGACTTGCAAACTGTAGTTCTGGCCCTATCCCATGATATCTTAAATGTCTCTGGGGAAAGACAATTTATTTGAACTTCCTGCATTTTTCTAGAAAGGCTAATGATAACTAAATGAATATTTCCTCATTGAAATTTAAAATGACTTTTGGAAGCAAGGAGTTTTATCCCCTTTTTACAGATGAGAACCCCAATACTTTGAAATATGTTTTAATTTCCCCAAGTCCTTATCAATTCTACTTAGAGGAACTTAGACTTTCATAAATCCAAAATCTATGAATAATGTGTCTTGAAACTCTTGCTTTCAGGTACAAGGAAGTGAATGTCATGTCAGATCTAAATACACGCATTTATTGTGAATATATATTTATTTATGTGTATATATAACCATATATATAGTTATGTATTATATAAATATTTGTTATATATTTACATATAAATTACATCAATTAATGCATGAATATTGTTTACTAGGAGCTTTCATCTCTTCTCTCTCATTTAACAAAATATTTTGTTCAAAGGTAGTAAGAAGCAAGATGTCTTTCTTTCTTATCTCTTCTTGAGTTCAAGGAAACTCCTAAAGCAAACCTCATTGCTCTGGGTGCAGCTCAGGTTTAGCCCTACAGCACTCCCTGGACATCGAATCTTCAGGAATGGTTTAAACAAATCACCATGTGCTCTCTGAGGGCAGACAAGGATGCCTTCTTCCTTAAGCATGCAGAAGAGTAAACACACCCTAAATTGAACTTATTCCTAGGATGATTAATATAGAGGGGAAAAAATCTAATTGTCGGGCAACTGAGTATCCCCACCAGTTCGTATCTGGGTTTTCTGCCTCCAATTTCCATGCTCATTTCATTTCCCAAATTAGTCTCCCTTTCAGCTCCACCTATGCCTAAAAAATACCCAATTTAAAAACAGCACTGGAGAGTGACGTCAGCGTCACTGCGGAGTGAGCTTTCCTCTAAACTCCTCCCCCGATAAGATACAACTAAAGGAACAGTCACAGACCAACAACAGAATCCTAGACAGTGAAAAACAACATCAGAAAGATCCACACTGCCGCACTTCTGAGAGTGGACCGTGCTGGGCCCCAGGAGGAAGCGGGGAGAGGTAAGGAAATCTCCTCTCCCTCCCCATCAGATCAGCAATCCCGGTCCTCAGGGCTCCCAGAGAGGAGGGAGGGGTGGCCCTCTGCTGGGAAGCCATAGCTCTTCGGGCTTTCTCAGCCAATGGGAAACTCCTACACAGAGGAATCAGAACTGCTATGAGGTACCATCAACATCTGAGTACCCCAGAGAGTGGATAACGAGGGGTGAATGAGAAGTCCCCTATGCCAGGGACCCAGTGGGCAAAAGAGAGAGCCCCCCTCCCCACAAACCGGACCCTGCAGCCCAGCAGACCAGACCACACCAAGCGACCTGTGGAACACAGGGAACAGCCACAGCAGAATGCAGGGGGGCTCATATTACACAGCCCTTTACCCCCACACAGTGGCATGGTGGAAATTGCAACCAGATATTTCCAGGATGAGGAAAAACAAAGCCAATACAAGAACCACAATTCAAAGATAAGTAAAATCACCACAACATAAGGAAAATGACAAGCACCCAGAAACCAACAATGATGACACAGAAATTCATATCCTAAACGACAGAGATTTCAAAATAGCTATCATAAAAACAATCAATGAAATACAAGACAACACAGACAAACAATTCAATGAGATTAGGAGTTTCTTCACAAAAGAGATTGAAATCATAAAGAAAAACCAATCAGTGCTGATGGAGATGAAGAACGCAATGGAGGAGATAAAGGAGAATCTGGAGTCTTTAAAGAACAGAACTGACAATATGGAGGAAAGAATTAGCATTATAGCGGATAGGAATACAAATATGCTCCAGATGCAAGAAGAGAAAGAACTAAGACTGAAAGGAAATGAAGAAAGTCTCCAAGAAATATCTGACCCTATCATAAATGTATCATAAGAATTATAGGTATTCCTGAAGGAAAAGAGAGGAAAAGAGGAACAGAGAGCCTATTCAAGGAAATAATAGCTGAGAATTTCCCGAATCTGGGGAAGGAGCAGGAAATACAAGCAAGCAAAGCCAACACATCACCTAAATACATCAACAGGCAAAGGCCCACTCCATGACACCTAGTGGTATGCCTGGCCAAAATCAATGACAAAGAAACAATATTAAGGGTAGCTAGATAAGAACAAGAAATAACGTACAAAGGAACTCCCATCAGGCTCTCAGCGGATTTCTCAACAGAAACTTTACAGGCTAAGAGAGACTGGAATGATATATTCAAAATACTGAAAGACAAAAACTTTCAGCCAAGAATACTCTATCCAGCAAAAATATTCTTCAAATATGATGGTGAAATAGTAACTCTCTCAGATAAACAAAATCTAAGGGAGTTCATGGCCACGAGACCCCCACTACAAGAAATACTCAAGAAAGCCCTCAGGCCTGAAAAAAAGAAGAGAAAGGGAATACAAAGCTTGGAGCAAGGAGAAATATACGTAGACAAACTCAGAAAAATAGTAGGTCTTTACAGGAATAGGTTAGCAACCACTTAAAAACCAAAATCAAAGATCAAAGGAAGGAATTCACCAAAAATAAATTTAACATCATCACTGTAAACACACACCCACAACACAAGATAAAATAAGGTATAACAAGAATGACTTAGAAGAGGAAGAGGAAAGTGATTGAATTGACTTAATATAAGGAAATAGGAGGCCATCAGATAATGGACTATCTCATACACAAGATTTTTTACACAAACCTCAAAGTAACCACTAAACAAATAATCAAAACAAAATCACATATGATAAACAAAGAGAAAACTAGAAGAGTCATAAGACAGAACAACCAAACTGAATTGGCAGTCCGAAACAAATGGGAGAAGAAACAAAGGAAATGCAAAGGAACCGGAAAATAAGTGACAAAACAGCAACATTAAGCCCTTATATATCAATAATTACCCTAAATGTAAATGGATTGAACTCTCCAATCAAAAGATACAGTGGCAGGATGGATTAAAACGCAAGACACAATAATATGTTGCCTCCAGGAAACACATCTCAGCTATAAAGACAAGCACATCCTCAGAGTGAAAGGATGAAAGATGATACTTCAAGCTAATGGCAAACAAAAGAAAGCAGGTGCTGCCATACTCATATCAGACAAAGTAGACTTCAAGATAAAACAGGTTAAGAGAGGCAAAGAAGGGCAATATATAATGATAAAAGGGACACTCCACCAAGAAGACATATCACTTATAAAAATATATGCACCCAACCTAGGAGCACCAAGCTACATAAAGCAACTACTAACAAACTTAAAAGGAGACATTAACAACAACACGATAATAATAGGGGATCTTAACACCCCACTTACATCAATGGATATATCATCCAGACAAAAAGTCAAGAAAGAAATAGTAGACTTAGATGAAAAACTGGATGAGCTGGACCTAGACATATACAGAGCACTCCATCCAAAAACAGCTGACTGCACACTCTTCTCAAGTGTGCATGGAACATTCTCAAGGATAGATCATATTTTGGGAAGCAAAGCAAGCCTCAATAAATTTAAGAAGTTTAAAATCATAACAAGCATCTTTTCAGACCATAATGCTATGAAACTGGAAATGAACCATCGAAATAAAAACTGGGAAATTGACAAAAATGTGGAGATTAAACAACATGCTACTGAACAACCAATGGATCATTGATGAAATTAAAGGAGAAATCAAAAACTACCTGGAAACAAACGAAAATGAAAATATGCCATACCAAACCATATAGGACGCAGCAAAAGCCGTCCTGAGAGGGAAACTCATAGTGATCCAAGCCAACATTAACAAACAAGAGAAAGCCCAAATAAGCAAACTTAAATTACACCTAACAGAACTAGAAAAAGAAGAACAAACAAAGCCCAAAGTCAGCAGGAGAGAAATAATAAAAGTCAGAGCAGAAATAAATGAAATTGAGACCAAAAAAACAGTAGAAAGGATTAAAATGAATCAAAGAGTTGATTCTTTGAGAAGACAAAAAAATTCAACAAACCCTTAGCCAGGTTTACTAAGAAAAAAAGGGAAAAGGCTCAAGTAAATAAAATTAGAAACAAAAGAGGAGAAATTACAATGGATACCATGGAAATACAGAGGATTATAACAGAATACTATGAGAAATTATATGCCAACAAATTGGACCATCTAGAAGAAATGGATCAATTCTTAGACTCATACAACCTCCCAAAAGTAAACCAAGAAGAAATGGAGAATCTGAATAGACCAATCACAAGTAAAGAGATTGAAATAGTATTCAAAAACATCCCCAAAAATAAAAGTCTAGGACCAGATGGCTTCTCTGGTGAATTTTACCAAACAGTCAAAGAAGATTTAATGCCCAATCTTCTCAAACTATTCCAAAAAAATAGAGGAAGATGGAACACTTCTTAAATCATTCTACGAGGCCAACATCACCCTGATATCAAAGCCAGACAAAGACTATACAAAGAAAGAAAATTACAGGCCAATATTGCTGATGAACATAGATGCAAAAATCCTCAACAAAATATTGGCACACTGAACACAAGAATACATTAAAAAGATCATACACCATGATCGAGTGAGATTTATACCAGGGACGCAGGGATGGTCCAACATCCGCAAATCAACCAACGAGATACATCACATCAACAAAACAAAGAATAAAAACCACATGGTCATCTCAATAGATGCATAGAAGACATTTGACAAGATACAACATCCATTTATGATAAAAACTCTCAACAAAATGGGAATAGAAAGAAAGTACCTCAACATAATAAAAGCTATTTATGACAAACCCACAGCCAAGATCATACTCAATGGGGAAAGACTGAAAGCCATTCCTCTGAGAACAAGAATGAGGCATGGCTGCCCACTCTCACCACTCCTGTTCAACATAGTACTGGCGGGTTTGGCCAGAGCAATTAGGCAAGAAAAAGGAATAAAAGGAATCCAAATAGATAACAACGAAGTGAAACTCTCACTATTTGCAGATGACATGATTTTATATGTAGAAAACCCTAAAGAATCCGTTGGAAAACTATTAGAAATAATCAACAGCTACACCAAAGTTGCAGGGTACAAAATCAACCTACAAAAATCAGTTGCCTTTCTGTATGCTAATAACGAACAAAAAGAAAGATAGCTCAAAAAGATAATACGATTTACAATTGCATCACAAAGAATAAAATACCTAGGTATAAATCTTACCAAGGAGGTGAAAGACCTATGCAATGAGAACTACAACACATTATTGAAAGAAATCCATGATGACATAAAGAAATGGAAAGATGTCCCATGCATGTGGATTGGAAGAATAAAACTAATTAAAATGTCTATATTACCTAAAGCAATCTACAGATTCAATGCAATCCCAATAGGAATAACAATGACATTCTTCATGGAAATAGAAAAAAGAATACTAAAATTCATATGGGGCAGCAAAAAACCCCGAATAGCTAAAGCAATCTAAGAAAAAAAACAAAACAGGAGGCATCACAATCCCTGACTTCAAAACATACTACAAAGCAATAGTAATCAAAACAGCATGGTACAGGTACAAAAACAGACACATAGATCAATGGAACAGAATTGAAATCCCAGAAAAAAACCCACACATATACGGACAGCTAATTTTCGACAAAGGAACTAAGAACATACAGTGGAAAAAGGAAAGTCTCTTCAATAAATGGTGTTGGGAAAACTGGAGAGCCACATGCAAACGAAAGAAAGTGGACCACCTGCTATCGCCATTCACAAAAATTAACTCAAAATGGATCAAAGACCTGAAGGTGAGACCTGAAACTATAAAACTCATAGATGAAAATATAGGCAACACACTATTTGACATTGGTCATAAAGGAATCTTTTTGGATGACATGCCTCCCCAGACTAGGGAAACTAAAGAAAAAATAATCAAGTGGGACTTTATCAGATTAAAGAGCTTCTACAAGACAAAGAAAACCAGAATCAAGATGAACAGACAACCCACCAGCTGGGAGAGAATATTTGCAAAAGATATACCTACAAGCAGTTGATCTCCATAAAATGTAAAGCACTCACACAACTGAACAACAAGAAAACAAACAACCTGATCAAAAAATGGGCAGAGGAAATGAATAGACACTTCTCCAAAGAAGATATATAGATGGCCAATAGGCGCATGAAAAGATGTTCAACATCACTAATCATCAGGGAAATGCAAATCAGAACAACACTAAGATATCACCTCACGCCCGTTAGAATGGCTATAATCACCAAGACAAAAAACAACAAATGTTGGAGAGGACGTGGAGAAACAGGAACCCTCATACACAGCTGGTGGGAATGCAAATTGGTGCAGCCTCTATGGAAAACAGTATGGAGATTCCTCAAAGAATTAAAAATAGAGATGCCCTATGATCCAGCCATCCCACTACTGGGAATCTATCCAACGAACCTGAAATCAACAATCCAAAGAGGCTTAGGCACTCCTATGTTCATTGCAGCATTATTCACCATAGCCAAGAAGTGGAAGCAACCTAAGTGTCCCTCGACTGACGACTGGATCAAAAATGTGGTATATATACGCAATGGAATACTGCTCAACCATAAAAAAAGACAAAATCGTCCCATTTGCAATAACTTGGATGGGCCTGCAGAGTATTATGTTAAGTGAAGTAAGCCAGAAATAGACAGACAAACACTGTATGATCTCACTCATATGTGGAATATAAACCAACACATGGACAGAGAAAATTGTATTTTGTTTACCAGGGGCAATGGTGGTGGGCACAAGGGGTGAAGGGAGGTATATATATGGTGATGGACAAACAAAAATGTACAACCCAAAATTTCACAATGTTAAAAACTATTAAAACATCAATAAAATATAAATAAATAAATACAAATAAAAAAAACAGCACTGGAGCTCATGTGTCACTGGATGAGAAAAGAAACTCTGTGTCACAGCATGAAATTCTGAACTATATGATTTTCCTAAAGGTCTTGGACTTCAGGTGAAAGTAAGAGAGTTTGTTCCCCAGGATCCACGTGGTCAAGGTTTCATTACACATGAGGAGCTGATAGACTGAGCTGTGGGATTCAAAAAGGTTGCAGAAAACTCAATCTTGGATTAATTCTTCATCTGCATCACAAGATGGAGACCACATATGAAAACAATGGTGAAATTATTTAACTCATATCAAAATCCCAATTAATTGATATAATTTTTCTTACTGTCCTAGAGATATTGATAGGAAACTTTTAATTAAGGAGATATTCCTGAATTTTGAAATGCTTTATATACTACAGGCAGGACAGTGAGGCTACCAATTTAATAGGATGAGCTGATAAAAAATTGATGATTTAAATTCCCATTTAAGCTGAAAATGTGTCAATCTCATTGCTTGCAAATTTAATGCTCTGCATGCATTGTGCCTCGAAGACATAACATATGCTGACGATCTAGACTTTTGATGACTTGTAGATACAATTCATATTGTCTTTGGCCATTTGGTTTTCTTCCAGAAAACAGATTTTATTCTCTTTAACTAGAATCAAAAGTATTGACATTGAGGTTTCTTTTTTAATATTTCAATATTTTATTAATATTCCTCATATTTCCATCTCTTCATCCCACCTTTATACATTCTTGTAGAAATATTCACCATCAGAAGAAAAGATCCTTTTTGCTCTTCCAGGAACTACATTCTTCCTCTTCATCGGATTTCCCTTTAAAACTCAGTCTTGTAAGCCATCCCTCAAGATGCGATATTATATCATTCAAGCCTGTCCATGTGTCTTTGGTGTAGAATCTACCTGACATTAAATATATTACTAAATAAATTCAATAATTGCAATTTGTACTAATCAAACAATTCTCATGTAAATGTATTGTATGAATTTAAATATTATTTATTATTAATGTAAAATCTGATTATAGTTCAAAAAAGTAATCCAGGAATATCATATTCAGAATCACATTTGGCAATAACAAATATGATTCATGTTCAAATGCCCCATTTCCTTAAAACAAACACGTGTCCTAGTCATTGAGATGGAAAATCTTTTAAATCGTTATGTATCTTCACGTTAGGAACTCTTTTCTGCAGATTGACCTTGATTTTATTTTGCTTTCCCTGAGTGCATCAATCATGTCACATCTTAGAGGTGATTTTTAAGAGAGTTTTTGAGATAATTTAAACAATATTATCAATTATTCAATATTATAAAATAATAAAATATTATCCAATTATATAGTATTGTTCAGTATTATCAATAATTCTCTTCTTTCAAACTCCCCCCTATAGGTGGAGGATGTTCTGTCAGCCAGGATTCAGGAAAATCCCTCAGGAAGAGAGCTACCTGCTGCTTTGACTGTGTATTGTGCCCAGAGAGAGAAATATGTAAGCAGACAGGTATGAACTGGCAAAATTACATAATTACAATCACTTTCTCTCAGACCTTCTCTGTCTCCAAATAAAATGTAAAGGGTCTGGGATTAACCTATAGCATGACATTTCTTCTTTATTTTCAACTATTTCATTCACTCATTCAATACATTCATTTAGGTAATCAATACATAATTTCCATGTTGAGAGTTACCTTGATCTGGCTTCTTTATACTCACATTGTTAGGTTCTGCTGAAGCAGCTCTTCTCAAGGGAATACAGCTCTTAAACCACATGTTGTGTTAGGCAAACACTTAGAGATTCCGTAGCACCATACACTCATCTTGATCACAGAATAACACACATGGAATTATGATGGAAGTAAGTGTGGGTGTCTTAGGACATGACCCCTATTCATATCTTTACACCCAGGTGACGAGCACTATGCCTTACACATAGTAGGTGTGCAAAAACCGGAACTAAAGATTCAATAAATGAATGGATATATTATATTATTATTACTCTAGTAGAATATATGAACAATGAACTGAGCATGCAAACTTGATAAGATAAAGGCCCTGCTTTCCAAGAAATCATAATAGGTTACATGTGAAAAAAGAATAGCAGGGCAATTTGAAACGTGCCATAGTAAAGGTAGTTAGAGGTTAGCAGAGTCAACAAGTGTAGATAGTCTTACTTGGATAAATCAGATAATTCTTCAGGGAAAGCCAATGTTTTGTTGAGTTTTTAAACATATGTGGGGATTTGTCATTTCAAGATGAAGAGGGAATTCTTGGCAATAGAAGTTTGAACAACAAAGTATATGCAAGATGAATAAGTTTTGGAGACCTACTGCCCAACATGGGCCTACAGTTAACAATATTGTATTGTCGACTTAAAAATTTACTAGGAGGGTAGATTTATGTTGTCTTCCCACCTCAAAAGAAAAAAAGTATTTTCAAAAAGGAAGTTAAATTAAAAAAATAAAGAGGACAGGAGGAAACATTTGGAGATGATGAGTAAGTTTAAGGATTTGATTGTAGTGATGGTTTCACGGGTGTATATTATCTCCAAACACATTAAGTTGTATACATTAAATATGTACAGCTTTTTGTATGTCAGTCATACCTCAATTAAGTGTTTTTAAAATATTTTATGTGGCATATTTAGACATTTAGAATTAGACTAATAAGCCTGGAATGAGATGATAAAAGACTTACCATGGATGATGATGGAATAGGTAAATAACGAAAAAAAAAACCCATCATATTTAAGTACAATATTCCAGTCTTACCAAACAAAACAACAAACAATTCTTACATACTTATTACCAAAGTAATCTCTTGACATTGCTAAATGTTCTGTCCAGTAAAATAATGCATGAAATAACATATTACAGAATAAAAAATGGGCTGAAGGGGAGAGCATGTTTAAAAATTATTTTTGTTGTTAGAACGCATCTGGCTATAAATTAAAAAGAAAACAAACTAAATGTGTCTTTTAAAAAATATTTATTATATCCCATAAAAAAGACCAGACTACTTTACTACAATGATTTTTTGTGCAAGAAAAAGTAAAGCACAGTGTTGCATTATAAAGATGGAGAAGGAAATATGTTTTATTCCATTTGTTATTTACTTGATGAATGTTGTCATAAATATCACTTTTTACAAAAAAATAGTGAAACAATTTAACAAAAGAAGGCCAGTGATAGAATGACTCCAAGATTAGAGAATTCACCAGCTCAAAACTATAATCAAGCACACATGATATTCTCATAATTTGCTCTGTCATCTTTGGTTCTCAGCTTTGTCTACAGGCTGGGCTCCTTATGGTCTCAGAGGCTGCTCTGTTTAAAGTATTATACTATAGCAAGTGAACAGAAAGATGAAAAAGTGTGGGCGTCTATTCCCCCTGACTTTGTAAGAGTCACTCAAAAAGACATCCTCCCAGTGGGGCCAACTATAATTGATTTAGAGCTGTCAACCTCCCCTCAATCACACGGCCTCATGGAAGAAGTTGAATGTCAAAGCACAACTGAGCTGCTGGTAGGAAGGGGACAGGTGGGTCATGAATACGCAACCAGTGGAATCTGCTTCTGTGTTTACTTACATAATGCAAATAAATATTTTATAATGGACTGCAAAAATATCTAATGAATTAGGGGGATCTAAAATAATATAACAGGCAGGCACTGTGGTGTAGTGGTTAAAATTCAGCGTGCTTCACTTTGGTGGCCTGGCTTCATGGGTTCAAATCCTAGCATAGACCTACACCAGTCAGCAGCCATGCTGTGGCGACAACACACTTACAAAATAGGGGAAGACTGGCACAGATGATAGTTCAGGGTTAATCTTCCTCAATCAAAAGATAACTAAATAAATAAATAATTAAATAAATAAAAGAGAATATAATGTTTCAATAGTAATGATTTTCCTACATATCAATAGTAAAGTGTTTGATAATGCAGTATTAAAATCTCATTTCTCACTCTCATAAACAGTACAATGTAATGCACAAAGTACATTAATTAGAATGTGTTCAGCTGAAAGTGATAGAGAACCTCATAGTGGCCTTAAATCATAACATTTGTTGTTTGTTACAAGAATTTCAGAAATAGACAGATGCAAAGTTTTCTTTTTTCTATCAACCTTTTGATAACAAAGACTCAGTCTCCATAGAACTTTTGCTGCAATATGCTTAGTGTGTTGGATTTTATTTTTACAAGTGTCTGCCACTGCTCATCATCCACATGGGAAAGAAAGAGGAAGAATCGGCTATAGCATCCTATTTGATGCACGTTTAATTTAGTGCAAGAAAGAGACCATAAAATCAGATTGTCATTGATTTATGTCTATGGCGCATAACCCACAAGTTAGGTTGAGCACACTCTGGCAAGAATTAGCTTAGATCTGTCACAATTGGCTTAGTTCACTCAAAATTGGGGTTCTAATAGCTAGGCATAATGGAGGAAGTGTACTGAGTAGGTAGTTACTGTATGCTATGTGAAGCATAGTTTTAATTTTGGCTAAAAATGTGTTTGAGAAATGCAAAAGAAAATGAATAAATTTAGTTCCATTAAATTTCCCAAATGGAATGTCTGAATATTACAAAAGTCTGTATCCTTGTCTAAATAAATTTTAGCTTTAACGCAATTCAAACCATTTCATCAAAGAAATTTACTTTGAAAGTTAAGAATTTTACTACATTTTTTATGAAACAAAAATCGAGTTAGAAATATGGAGAAACAGGATTTATATAGAAAGTGAGTCAAAAAGAAAAGCTGTAATTACGGTAATTGCATTGTTCTAATATTATTTGTAGAAATAAGGACGAGAAAATAATGCCCACTTTCAACAATAAGAATGGCTGCTTCATGTTCCGAGGTCAGAGTTGAGTAGTTGTGGCAGAGACCCTATGGCCCACAAAGCCTAAAATATTTGTCCTCTGTCACTTTACAGTAAAAGTTTGCCAAATTCAAATTCATAGCCCAGGGCGCAGCCCTTGAATGATGGCTGGTGGGCATGCCTGCATATGTGTTGCAGCTGCCACATCCTCAGCTAAGATGACTTGTTCCCATGTGTTCTTCTTGTCTCACAGTGCTCCCCAGAGCGATTGAGATCTAGGTGAGCACAGTGGAAAAGCACTTGATGTCCCTGATGCTCCGCCGTTCTTTCCCTGCCTCAATTTCCCAGTACCTCACTGGTGTGTTGCAAAATCCCCACCATCTAAAATATTCGCCCCTAAACCCACAAGTTTATGGACACATCCAACTAATACAGGACCCAAACTTGGAACTTTTGGAAGTGGATTATCACTTACTTGAAGCTAAGAGCATTCTGACATAAGACGGGACTGTTTAATGTGAATATTATTAACGTAAGTCTCTGCAACTTTGTGTCTCACAACCAAATAAGGTGTGGGCTGTGGGCCCTATAATGCCAATGAGATTTTGTTTTTTGTCTTGGGAATATGAAAGAGTGGCTGACTGAAACACCAAGACTTTCCTTTCATTTTCAAATAGAGATCAATGTATAGGGCGTCCAGGAAACCAGT
Source organism: Diceros bicornis minor (assembly GCF_020826845.1). NCBI lineage: Eukaryota > Metazoa > Chordata > Mammalia > Perissodactyla > Rhinocerotidae > Diceros > Diceros bicornis. Next base: position 1,130,454 of record NW_026691791.1, read on the forward strand.
ATGCAAACGAGAGAAATCGCAGCCTGCTGAAAGTTGTGACATTTCTGGCATTTGAAGATTCTTTAGGGAAGACTCTGGCTTGCACAGCTCCTTATTTCTCTGTTGTCACAGCAGTGGTCCCTGGGGTCTTTGTGAAACACCGAGACAGTCCTGTAATCAAGGCCAATAATTGGAATCTCAGCTATCTCCTGCTCATCTCCCTCACTCTCTGCTTCCTCTGCTCTTTACTCTTCATCGGCTGACCCAACACAACCACCTACATTATTCAACAAATCACATTTAGAGTTGTTTTTACTGTGGCTCTTTCCACTGTCTTGGCAAAAACTATTACTGTGGTGGTGGCCTTCAAGGTCACTGCACTAGGGAGAAGGATGTGGCAGTGGTTGGTGTCAGGGACACCTAACTTCATCATTCCCATATGCTCCTTTATCCAGCTGAGTCTCTGTTGGATCTGGCTGAGAACCTCTTCTTCTTCATTGACACAGTTGCACACTCTGAACACGGTCACATCATCATCGTGTGCAACAAGGACTCAGTCACTGCCTTCTACTGTGTCCTGGGATACCTGTGCTCCTTGGTCCTGGGCAGCTTCACTGTGGCTTTCCTGGCCTGGAACCTGCCTGACACCTTTAATGAAGCCAAGTTCCTGACGTTCAGCATGCTGGTGTTCTGCAGCGTCTGGGTCACTTTCCTCCCCGTCTGCCACTACACCAAGGGCAAGATAATGGTGGCCGTGGAGAGCCTGTCCATCTTGTTCTCCAGTGTGGAGCTATTAGGCTGCATCTTTGCCCTCATGTGCTACATTAACTTCCTAAAGCGAGAGAGAAACCAATCAAGAGGGTTAAGGAATATAACTGGTTCAGGTGAAAATAATCAATATATATATTTTTTTTCGCCAGAATTTGCATACACCTGAAAAATAAACTACCAAATTTTTGCAAGCAGACTTTAAGTACCAAGTAAAGGGCCAGCCCTTTGGCTTAGCGGTTAAGTGCATGTGCTCCGCTACTGGATGCCCGGGTTCGGATGCTGGGTGTGCACTGACGCACTGCTTGTTTGGCCATGCTGAGGCTGCGTCCCACATACAGCAACCAGAAGCATGTGCAACTATGACATGCAACTATCTACTGGAGCTTTGGCGAAAAAATGGAGGAGGATTGGCAATAGATGCTAGCTCAGAGCCGGTCTTCCTCAGCAAAAAGAGGAGGATTAGCATGGATGTTAGCTCAAGGTTGATCTTCCTCACACACACACACACACAAATAAAATATCAAGTAAATTTACCTTACATCTCAAATTAATTTATTGCTTTACATATCTTTTGGCTTTGTACAATGATCCTCGGGCATTCAAATGCACAAATACACAAATATGAATATTATCTCAGATTAATTTTTCTCTAAAGTTATCTGTGGTATCTTACATAAATGCCCACACCTCAGTTCTCTCCCTCCATCTGTGTGTTTTGGTAGAACCCTCGCACTTTGACTCCGTGTAGACTTGGCCTTGTAAATTGCTTTGGTCAATTGGACGCTAGTAAATGACACAACACATCTTTAAGCATATATATTAAGAATAACTTTACTAATTTTATGATCATAGATATTCTCCTGTATTGTCATCCACCACTGTTATGCACTGAGCATTTCTACTTCTAATTTTAGCCCTTATAATCCATTTGGAATGATTTACTTGTGAATAATGTTAGTCGATGGTCCAGTGTTTTATTTCGCAAAAGGATATCTTATTGTCTATAAAACAATTACTGTATGATTTTAAAAGTTGATTTTAAATACAGTGAATCTGAATGATGCTTGAAAAATGGATATTATTTTCATTCATAATTGTAGTATATCTCTTCATTTCTTCAGAGCTTTTATGTCCTTTTGTATATCTTTATAATCTTCTTCATTTATCTTTCATAATTTATAAATTATATAACTACATATGGCATCATGTTGCATAAATCCAATTACTTTAAATATTTTATTTCTCCTAAGATTAGAATAATTACTTATAAGTTTAAAAAAGTTCTTGCTAATATAAAGATATTTTTTATATGGTTATCTAGTGTCTTTTCACATTAGGCAACTTATTTAAAATTCTAAATTTTATAAGTTATTTCCCACTAAAATAATAGATTTTTCTCTTCTTCTCTAATATTATTTATCTTATTCTTTCTATTCTCATTTTTAAATGACTGGGCACTCTGGTGCCACACTGAATCACAATAATGTTTGCCAGGAGCATTTTCCTCTTCTGAAGTGTAGCATAAACACCAGATAAATTCTTTTTTCAAGGCAAAGCAATCATCTAAGAGAGAGAAAACAAAAATGTGAGGGGGAACCTTTTCTACCTGGAAGTCAACAGACTTCCCTCTCTTGGTTATTTAGTGCTAGAGATGTTATGACAATGTACCTAATGAGAATTAGAGGATCTCAATCTAGTTCCAGGAATTAATCTTGGTCAAATAGTTTAACCTCTTTAGATTTTCTTCATCTTCATTATGAAGAGCTTGAAAAGTGTTTTTGAGTTTTAATGTCCTATGATTCCAAGGTACCATTTACCCAGATACACTTGACAAAGACAAGAGTGAATTTTCAGTTATCTACATCTCCATCAACATTGTTATCCACATTATCACTTAGGGAAGAAGAATGCCCCTGAGCTAACATCTGAGTCAAGTCTCCTCTAATTTTTCTCTGTGGGATGCACCACTCCTCAAGAATGGCTTGAGGAGTGGTGCATTAAATGTCGGGTGGTGCATAGGCCTGTGCCCAGGATCAGAACCAGTGAACCCTGGGCCACGAAATCAGAACACAGGGACTTGACCACCACGCCATGTGGGCAGGCCCTAATATTATTTTTATCTGAGGAAATGGATGTATGGAAACACTTAACTATGGTTTGTAAATAGATATTTCATAGGGGAATTTTGTCTTCAAGAAAGCAAAGAGAGGTTACATAGTTGCAATATGTCTTTGTATATAAATATCTAGATGGAAACTTAATGTGGCTGTGCCAAGGAAGGACATGACAACATGATACATCTAGAACTAATACATCTACACATACAAAGAAGAAAAAAAACCACTATATATTCGATCAGCATACATAGCATTAGGCTAGACTTGTTCAAAGACATTGAAACCCTGAGCCCAAATTCTCACTCCCTCCACCCAACAAGGGATCAGCTTTGGGTTATTCCAGTGACGCAGAAGTCCCAGGTCCAACTGTTGCCCAACCTGGAGGGTTTCCACAAAGTCCCTTGACTTGTCATCATGAGGTTAAGGGTAAGAATGTGCTAGACTTCAGACGAGGGAGATAGGTAGGGAGACCATGGATCTCAAAATGTTACCCGCTGTCCTGGCATCTTTTCAGCAGACTAGATGGTGGACTTCCTGCTGGTTCAGAGTCAGCCTGTCAATGGAGCACTTGTGACTGCACCAGAAGGGAACCAAGGCGTGCACCGGAAGTGGACCGAGATCAGCACTAGAAGGTGAACACAGGCTTGCAAGTGGGATGTGGAACATGGCTCCCACCAGGATGAATTGTGTGGCAAGTGGTACTATCTTGATGTAGAATGTGTGTGTGTCAGCAGTTGGCAGGAACCTGGAGTTGTGTGTTTGATGTAAGGACTGAGCGGAGGGGATCTTTGAGGTCTGGGGACCACTAATCTGTAGTTTGAATGGGTCTGAATGCCCGATCCTGGTATGGTAAGGTGAGAGGTGAGATTAGCCCTTGTGAATTTTTGTTTGGTTGATTAAGTGAAACTCTGTCCTGAGATGGACTGGTAGGCGGACTTGCAGTTAAAACAGGTTCTTACAGATTGTCAGGGGCCCGCACTCACCACTCCTATTCAACATAGTATTGGAAGTGCTAGCCAGAGCAATCAGGGAAGAAAAAGAAAATAAAAGACATCAGAATATGAAAAGTAAAATTAAAATTGTCTCAATTTGCAGATGACATCATGACTTTTTTCCAAAAAACTAAGATCTAATCAATGAAATCAGTAAAGGATACAAAATCAACATAAAAATCAGTAGCATTTCTGTTCACTATACATGTTTCTGTACATGTTTCTGCATTTTGGGGGGGCCAACTCAACCCATAACAGTAGCGTTGTCTCAAGTCAGAGGAGGTGGGTTTCAGTGTGGTAAGTCATAAATTTATGTGGTGGTTGCAAAATCTAGAAGCCCTTGTCTCAGCCAGAGTCTCATGTCTGTGTGTATTGGATGCATTTTGCAATTCCCAACTCAGTAGTCATGTAACTTTAATATTTTTATCTTAATAATATATTTTACTTAACCCAGTATGTCAAGAAGTATTATGATCTCAATATATAATCAGTATAAACATTATCTTTGAGATGTTCTATATTCACTTTGTCATACAAATTTTTTTAAAAATCCATGCATATTTTACACTCATAACATATCTCAATTTGGACTAATCATATTTTAAATGCTCAATAATGACATATGGCCAGTGGCTACCAGATTGGTAAACAAAATAATTAATAGTTGTTATGTTTTTGGAGCTGTTTTAGATTTATGGAAAAATTGAGATGAAAGTACAGAGTCCCCATATACTCCTCCTCCCTGCTCACACGCACGGTTTCCATTATTATTAACATCTTGCATTAGCGTGATATATCAGCTATAATTAAGGAACCAAGATTGATACTGTCGGGGGAAGAGGAAGAATCACCCTCTGCCCTTTTCCTTAAGGTTCTTATGACTGGCCGAATAATTAACAAGACAGGTTAGCAGGAGAAATTAATACCAAGTTTAATAACATGTATACATGGGAGAAACTCAGAAATGAGCAACTTGTCCCTCTGTGTAAGCTGCCCGCTTAAGTATTGCAGCTAAAGGCGAGGAACGTGTTGGGGGTGGGTAGTGGTCTGGGACTTCAGAGGCCAGGAAGACAATTCTTTTCAGGGTCATCTATAGATAATGTGGTCAGGGAGAGACAGAGTTTTTGATAAAAGAGGCTTTATGCCTTTCCTATTGTAACCTCTATGCTACATTATCTTTACAACCATCATGATAATAACTCCTTCCTGAAACAGATCTTTCGTGTTAAATACTTTATGCAGTTTGGGAGGGGAAACTCAAATATTATTCCTGAGTTCTCTGAGTCCTTATTGTCTTCAGCTCAAAACAATCTGCATACCAGAGTGGTGCCTCCTGTGGTAGCTTGCCCTGAGCACCATCAATACATTATTTTTAACTAAGAACTGTAGTTTACGTTAGGGTTCACTCTTTGTCTTGTACATTCTGTGGGTTTTGGGAAATGTATCCTGTGCCCACCATTACAGTATCATACAGAATAATCATTTTCCTGCCATAAAAGTGCCCTGTGCTCCAGGGCCAGATAGATGTATAGATGTGGCCCTTGTCATTGATGTTTGGGGTGATGGGAACATAGGTATGTTCCAGCTTGTGTCCTCCAATTTAGGATGAAAAAATAAAGGAATTTCCCACATAGTCCCATATTCTCATAACAGCATAAATAGTGGAGGAAACTAATGCCGAAGGTGTAGAAGTGGATGATCACACCATATTGATCTTTGGGATTAACAAGGCTAAAAGAACTGAGGAAGAGGAAAGGAGGAAGATTTTTAAGAATGAAAAAATGTAGCTTTATTTTTGCATTGATCTTGAGCTATGGATTTGGAATTTTCTGAATTCAGCCTGATTATTGCTTCCCCAGGCAGGGACTCATGTGCTTGTGGTGTTTCTGCACGCATGATTGGTGTGCAGCCCTGCATGGGTCCCACATGGAATGTCCTGTGGCTGTCCTGGGCCCTGGGTGCATGAAGCTGCCCCTGCCTATCTTTGACTTTGGAAGGAGAGATGCTGGAACGTTCTTGGCTGAGCCCTGACTGACATGGATACTTTCTGAACTTTTCACCTTACACTTGATATCACATCCTCTGATGTAGTTATTTTGCAACATCACAAATGCTATTCATGTGGATAGCTTGTTGACAAAGGTTTGGGACTCCATCTGCCCAAGACGAGGTGGTCCCTGGAGCCTTACTCTCCACGGACGTGGATGAAATCATAGTGCCTAAGGCTGGAGAGGATGTTCCTCAAACATATTTTCCAACTGGTGTTTTTCAACTGGACATGGGACCTCAGATGCAGAGCCCCGTGGCAGAGTGGGGTCTGGATCTCACCAGGGGAGAGGAAGAGACTGCTGAAAGGAGTCAGAGGGCATTAGAATTGCTTTTTCAGTTCACAAAAAACACATATACATATATGTGTGTGCGTGTGTGTGTTACTATACGTGACATGTGTAGATATCTCCTTAGGCTGCATGTTCCACGTCTGCTTCTGCTGCCTCACACCTCATGCAGACACAGGGCTTTGCAGAGGCTTCTAAGATGCTCCTTTTGATTTTCTTCTTCCTGTTGCTGCAGTTTCCTCTCTTTGTGTATCATTTTGCTTATCCTGACAGCTTTTTGAGAATGTAACACAGTGCATATAAGGATGGAGATGTGGTTATTGGTGAGTTTTTCCCCCTTTATACTTATTTCTGACACAGAGCGATCAGGAAGCCTAGCAAGGATGTCACTTTGCAGTGGTAAGTGACTCTTTATTTATATTCTGCTTGATTATTATGACGAATGATGCCTATAAGATCTGTGCATGGATACACCAAGGTGCTCTGCATCACCTGTCCTGTCTTTCCCCGGCATCCCCACCTTCTCAGAACTGTCCATTATTATCTCTGTCTTGTCCCACTGACTTTGTTGCTTACTTCAAAGAGAAGAACAGTGTTTTTATATTTTTCAGTTTTCTTCCTTTTAGTGTCCAATTTTTAGGGTTGGGAGCTTATGAGACAGCACTCTCCACCAGCATACTCCACCGTCTCTGCCCTTCCTTCTGCCTCATCTGCCGCTGTATAGTGCTCCAACTTCAGATCTGTTGGGGGGAGAATCCCAACCTGTACAGAGGAGCCCCTGGGTGGATGTGATCCTGTGTGCCTGCCCCTCACCCGTCTGTAGTTGTGATTTAGTGTCTTTGTTTTAAGCAAGGACTCGAGAGGGCTATTGTTTTGGTGTTAGTTATTTTTACAAAAGCATGTTAAGGAAGAGTCCTACAAAAAGAATGTGTTTTAGAGAAGTGGATCCTGAATTTTATCAAATGCTTTATATACTTCATGAGCATATTGTGTTTTTTTCCTGGCAGAAATGTGAGGACATTAAATGTGAGGATATTAAAAGTTTATCTAATTTCTAAAGTTTGTTTAAGATGATTCCTTGCTCACATCTTCTTTTTGATGCTGGTAACAGGCTCATGTTAACTTCATAATTAATAGAGATATACCTTCTTATTCTATATTCTGGAAGAGTTTCCTGGTAGAGTAAATATCTATTCTTAAGTTTTAGAAACAATTCATCTGTAAATACATCCAACCCACCACATATTTGTGGTTTTCTTTCTTAAAAACTATCTGGAACCCATAAAGAACATTTGTATAACTTTCTATATTCTACTTGAGCCAGTTTGAGTAATTCCAGTTTCATTTAAAAAGCAGCTTTATCACTGAAATCCCAAAAGGCATCTCCATGTGCAGATGCACAACATTCTCTCTGACTTCGCTCCTGGTGCCATTTTCTCACATAATTTTGTTGATGTTTGTCTTCCCCAAATAGTTTTTCCTTATCAGACTTGTCTGAATGATGCCTATTTTATTGAGCTTCCCAAAGAATCAGAGTGACTGATGACTTTTCCTCTGGACTTATTTTATATTTATTTTATACTCTTAATTCTGCTTCCGTCTCTTTTTCCAAATTATTATTTTATGTTTTCTTTCTCCGTTCTCCTTGTTTTGAGTTGAGAGTTTAATTCACTTTCATTTTTATTTACTATTCAAGATATTTAATGCTCAGATATTTTCTCTCAGAACAGACAATTTTCTTCTCTTCTTCCTTTCTCTCTCCTCTCTCTCTAGGGCTCCTTGCTACTCCTTTCTAATCATTAGTTTGATTTCCTGTTTCACCAAAGAGTTATTCATGAGAGTGATTATTGGCTTATAAATTGTCTGATTTGTTTAAGATACGTTGGCAGTTAATGAGCATTTTCGCGTGCAAGTTGGTTAAGGAACTGCATTTCAAATCTGCCTGTTCCTCTGATGAGCTATTGAGTCAGAATTTCTGTGGTTGGCCATGTATCTCTCTTCTGGTGGCTTCAGGAAATGATTACTATGTAGAAATTGCTTGCTGGACGAGGATAGGACCTAATTTTATAATAATATTATTTCTTTGCTTCAGAGTAGGAAGTTTGAGATTTATATGCAGGCATATGTGTGTGTGTATGCTCCAAAAATAATTAATGATAAATCAAGGTTAACAATATATACGATTCCTATATTGACTTTTTTTTAGATAAAGACTGAGATAGTTGAATACTCTTACTATTGTTGTAGTTAGGTTCACTTTACTTCATATTTTTAAAATCCTTTTTTTAATATATGATTGAACATATACTTTTTGACAGCTAACCGCCTTTTAGACCCTAAATATTTTGCCTTCAGATATGTGCACCATTATACACATTCATAGATAAAAGTTTCATATTAGTTGTGGATTTACTTTTGTGAGCACGTGTATGGACTATTACTGATAATCCCCTTTCTTTCAGCATCTATGTTCAGTGTTAGTTTCCTACATCTTCATGGAATGTAGAGTAACATTCAATATTGAAAAAGTGATTTAAGTAACTTTAGTATAGTATAACTGATATACGTAGCATTATCTCTGTGGTTCCATTTTTTTGTACTTCGCTTTTTTTCTTTTTTCCTAGTTTTGCTCCATTTAAAGTAATTTTTCTTATTAAACTTTTCTACACTATGTTGGGTATATAGACCTTTTCCCATTCTATTTTAGATTTTTTTTTTTTTGCTGAGGAAAATTGGCCCTGGGCTAACATTCATGCCCATCTTCCTCTACTTTATATGGGATACCGCCACAGCATGGCTTGATGAGAGAAGCATAGGTCAGCCCCAGGGATCCGAACCCATGAAGCTTTGGCCACCAAAGCAGAGCATGCAAATTTAACCACTACGCCAAAAGGCTGGACCCTATTTTACAATATTTTTAATTTGAGAAATAAGAAGAACCCAGAATCTGATGTCTTTCCTCACTGACTCCTCAATGTTAGATGAAAAATTAATTAGTATTTTACTTCTTTTCTTTTTCTCCAAATCCAGTGTCTCTAGGTATAGATTAAGCACTTGGGTCAAGATGGTTTTAAATTTTATGCACATTCTTTAAAGTTGTCTGTATTTTGCATTTTTTATAAATCACATTAACACAAAGTACTTAGACAATTATTTTACTTTTTCAGTGTTCACTTCTTTAGTGTGGTGCTTTTTTTTGAAACCCGTCATCCTCAAACTTGATTAAGGATCTGAATGATCTGCAGGGCTTGTTAAAACACAGAAGGAGTGCTGGACCACACCCCAGATATTCTGATTCAGTAGGTTTCGGGTGGGGCTGAAGGACTGGCATTTCCATATTGTGATTGGAAGCTCCCCTGCCTAATATTCCTTATTTTTTTTTCATTTCAAGGGCAGTAAAATCCGTGTCTCAGTGTGAGGGCTGTCCCTACCCAATCCTTTGATTCTTCAGAGGTGTTATGCTACAATAAACTTCTTGTATTCCTAACTCCACCTCAGCAATTGGAGGCCCCAACTGACACACAAAAGTTCTTCATTTTTTCTCAGAAAGGGGTGTTTTATTTTCAGAAAAGTCACACAATCCGCAATAAGTTTAATATGGATTCTGCTCTTTAGAGATTGCAATGTATTTTTACAACACCTGCACCATTCTTCCTTGTTCTCAGCATTTAACGCTCTAATATTGGAAACACATGGGGCTTTTGGACATTCTGGACATTCTCCCTTGTTCAAGTTTAATTGATCATATCACATCTGAACTAAGTTGAACTACATTTGGCCATATCATGGCTTGTCACATGACCATCAGGTATATGTATAGTGTGTGTGCACCTCACAGAAACAGAATGGTCCTCGAGTGTGCCTCTCAATGATTCTTCTCCTAAAGTTTGATTAAATATGTTCTAAATAGAGGTTCTTAGTTTAAGTTTAATGTACCTAATCCATACATACATTACTGGTCTGTAAAATGTTCTATATCATAAACTTATTTTGTTGAACAACATGTAAATTATTTCTATGCCTCCAAGCTCACACATTTGATTTTAAAATTTATTTTCTTTTCAAGTGAAAGAACGAATTTCTATTAAAAGAAAGGAATCCAAAGGAGTACCCAAAAGAATGAAATACTATGAGTATGGAGGACTAGATACCTTGAAGAGGTTTCCCTCCACATTACAATATCTTCCATAAAATATAATTTTATTGCATTCTTGAGTTCACATGAAGTAAGCCAAATCTCAAAGGACAGAAGAAGGAAACAGTAAGCCCTAGACAAATTTGGATTCACCCAGTGGTCAAAGGTCAGTACGCTCCTCTATTGAAACGATTTGTCTTTGTGTCACAAGTGACTTGATGGAATGAATCCGGGAGTCACAGATTAGTTGTGAGTCACACAAAAATGTCACTTAGCTTCGTGTCAGCTCACACGACTGTGAGCCGAAAACAGTGACATTCTTCTCTGGAGGAAAAGGTATAAAATAAAGCCTTACATTCTGTACACATTAAAATCATACAAAAATGAGCTCATAATCAAAGTTCACCAAACAAATAAGGAATACATGTCATTGTCGATAAGTGTCATCAACACATAAGAAAATTAAAAATAAAACAATAGATTTAAACAGTGAAACCTCAAATATTAGATTAACAAACTTCAAGATATAAAATAACTGTGTATAAACTGTTTATGGAAAATGGAACCAGAAAAATTGGAATGACAAAATCAAACAGGAGACTCTAGTAATGATCTGACATATTTGGCAAATGGCTTTATAGAACTTTTAGAGATGAAAAAGACATAACTGTTGAGTTTTAAAACTCCATAGATAGGTTCTACAACAGAAGAGAGAATACAAAACTAAATTTGAATTCTGAAGGAAACAGAATGCAGCAGAGAAAGACAAGGAACTAGAAAACATTACAGATAAGATAGATATGGAGATGATGAGAGAGTAAAGAAAAAGGAGAAATAAAATGCTGTACAACAAAAACGACTCATGAGGGTAAAACTGAAAGTTAAAGGGTCTATAAATTTCTCAGGAGATGAGAAACTATATCCACTTCAGGCAATCTGGGCTGGTGGTAAAATAGAAGTAGAGAATATAACTCTGACCCAAATAGAGGAGATACAATAAACTATGGAAAAGAAGTATAAATCAATAAATTTTAAAGGGAAATAACATAATAAAACTTGTGGAAAAAATAGAAGGAAAACATATAGATAGTGGGGGCAAAACAAGGATATAAATAATCACAACAAATGTAAATGGAATAAATTCTATAGTTAAATACAGATTGTTAAATTTGCTGGGACAATGACTAATGTAGCTGTGTTATGTTTACAGGACTTGTGAAAACTAAAAAACATGGAAAACTAGAAATTCAAAATAGAATAGAAGATATAAAGATATGCTAAGAAAATACCAATCAAAAATCAAGGCAGGGTCGCTATAAAATATGAGATAAAACAGATGAGGAAAAAAGCATCATTATGAATTAAGTGTTTAATTCTGACTGGTATATAAGTTCAACTGATCATGAAGATATAGTCATTGTTACACTACACACGATGTCATGTGAAGATAATATAGCCTCAACTAGGAAAGGAAGGAGGAGAAGGAAGAGGAGGAGAAGGAGGAGAAGAAAAGAAGAAAAAGAAGGAGGAGGAGGGGTAAGTATAGGAGAAGGAGGCAGAGGAAGGGGAGAAGTAGAAATAATATATCTTCATAGTGAAGAATTTCAACTTTCCTCTGAGACAAAGAATAACATATATCTATAAATAGAGTTTTTGAAAAACAAATTAGCAAGTTTGATTTAGTGGATACACATCGAACCCTATACCCAACAAGTGAAGAACACCTATTCTTCACAAGCACACGGGGAGCATTAACAAGCAGTGAGCATGAACTAGGGTACTAATCAATCCTCAAATAATAGAACACTTGAAATAAGTACAAGTGACTGCTCTATTTTATTCTTGATGGTCTTAGAGATCCCAGGCAATAGAAATGCAAAGAATTTTCTTACTCTTAGTAGTTATTAGTGTGTAGAAAGTCTGTAGAAAAGATGAAGACAATATGGGCTATCAGGGATAGGTACCGTTAAAGATGTTAATGATTAATTTTAATTTAATATTTTTAAATAAGAAATGAATGAGAAGCTTTCTAAACTTTACAATGCTGTGTCGCTTAGATTCCTAAGTGTTTCTAGTCCTTTGATTCCATCTAGATTCTTTCAATTGTTCCTGCCGGTTGATGATTCCTCCTTCATTGGATCTCTGAAGTTCACCTTAGTTTCCTGGTTTTTGATGGTGGCAGATGCACAGGTTTGAGGGGTCAGAGGCTTAGGCAATTTGATTGACAGCTTTCTGTTGCACCATTCTCAACCTGCACATGTCATGTGTCTATGCTTGTCACGTGTATTTCAGTTGCAATTATTCCTCCTCCCCAGGGCTATCTCCAATCTCATGCTAATATTGTTGCTCTTCTAAGAAGGAGTTAATGGTGTGCTCATTAAAACCAGCATTTTGCCTCCTGAACCAAAGAGCCATTTACAAATCTAGTCTGAATGTGATCTGTTTTTCCATTCATTGTACTTTCTTTTGTGTACTTAACCAGTTTCCTTCACGAGTGTGGAATTCACTAAGGACCTTCCACAGCTAGAGTCAGGTTATTTTCTTTAGTTATAAATTATAAGGCTTCAGGAAAGCCATCAATTGCCACAGACGTTCGAGTCAATAGCAAATTCCTTTTAATGAAGTCATTGTATTGCATTTTAAGGAAATCATTTTGAGTATTTTCCCTAAGGATCCCTACCCCTCTATGCATGTTTCAGTACAAGAACTACCAGTATGTTCTGTCCTTGGTTTTTGCCATTGAGGAAATCAACGGGAACCCTCATATTTTGCCCAACATGTCTCTGGAATTTGATCTCTATAATGCCCTGCCCAGTGAACAGAGGACATTGGAGAGTTCCCTGATTTGGCTCTCAGGGTTGGGCAAGGACATCCCTAATTAAGACTGCAAGAGAGAGAGCAAGTCTCTAGAGGTCCGTACAGGAACCACATTGGCCATTTCTGCCCAGATTGGAACACTGTTGGAACTGTACAAATTTCCACAGGTAAGGCTGGTTGGGACGGGGAAAGATGAAACCATGTCTCCTTTGGTGCCATTCTCAGGTGTCTAAATAGGAGGAGAGGAGGAGACTGGGTTTGTGCTTGTCTCAAAGGATATGATCTCAAAGGGTACGTGTACAGGACCTTGGTGGGGTATGACATTTCCTTTCTTTGGAGTAGAGAGAAGGTTGAGGGGGATGGAGACAAAGCAGTTTCCTGGAAATCTACTGATTTTATTTTATAGAAAGCTTTCAGGGAGTGGAAAATGATTAGAAAATGAAATGAGCAATTGTCCCCTTCTACCACTTCCAGGTGTTGCTGAACAGCCTTCAGGACTGAGAGTGTGGTTTTTGCAAATCCTCGTCCTCATATTGCTTCCAATTGTCGTTCATTTTAGCTTACATATGGTCCTTTTGATCTTATCCTGAATGATCATGAGCAGTTTCCATCTCTCTATCAGTTGGCCCCCAGGGACACATCTCTAGCCATTGGCATGGTCTGTTTGCTGCTTCATTTCAGTTGGACCTGGGTGGGGCTGGTTATCTCGGAAGACAAGAAAGGTGTTGAGTTTCTCTCAGACTTGAGAGGAGAGTTGGACCGGAATGGAATCTGTGCAGTCTTTGTGGAAATTATCCCTGTCACTGAAAGATCATATTCCTCAAGGACCTGGCCATACGATTTGCAAGTAGAGGAAACAGAAGGGAATGTGGTTATCATTTACGGTGATACCGACTGTCTTGTAAGCTTAAGCTTGTCTACTTGGGAGTATTTAGTGATATGGAAAGTCTGGGTCACGACATGAGAGTGGGATTTTATCCACAGTGAGAGAGATTTCATCCTTGATTCATTCCATGCGATTCTCATTTTTTGACACCACCGTAGTGAGGTTCCTGGCTTTGAAATTTTTATCCAGACAGTTAAGCCTTCCAAATATCCAGAAGATATTTACCTCACTAGGTTGTAGTACCCCTTTATTCCTTGCACCATTTCTGAGCCTGACTATAAAACACTGGAGAATTGACCACCCGATGCCTCCTTGGGATGGTTGCCTTGGCAGATTTTTGACACGATCATGACTGAATGGAGATACAATGTGTACAATGCTGTGTATGCTGTGGCCTGGAGCCTTCATGAGATGCTTCTTCAACGTGCAGAAATTCAGGCAATGGGAAGCGGGTAAGATCTGGTGATTTCTCCCTGGCAGGTAAAGTCTCTTCTGCATAACATCATGTACACTCGTAAAAGTGACTTTCTTATGAGATTACACAGGTGTTCAAACCAAGCAGTTAGGATTCTTTCTCCAAGAAAAGCACGAGTTTCTGTACTTGTTTCACTCCCTAGGAGGTAAATCTAGTCTTGGGTTGTAAGTCATCTACAAGAAGGTTCTAGTGGCAAGGAGGAAGTGGGCTATGAGTCAATATCAATGCTTTGTGTTACAAAGGATCTTAACATCCTGCATGCCTAATGTTTCAACATGGATTATCCAGCCTTCTCCCATGCAGCTCCTTAAAGACAAGAAGACAACTTGCCCTTTCCGTGCCTATCTGGTGATGAACATCATGGTGAATACTTTATGTAAATGATCTCATTTAATTCTGCAACCACTTTAGGTATTGTTAACATCATTTTGCAGATTGATGTTCTGGGAAAATTCAGAGAGTGCATGAGCTTGGCTAGATTGGACTTTGTACTTGAGATTTGTCTGAATCCTATCACCACTGATCATCTTGATATTCTTGTCTTTGGGCATTTTCTCTTGAAACTAACTGATATATTGGAAACATTATGATATTGTAGTTCTCCATATGCTTTCATTTGCTTTACTTCATTGGATACTTTAATAAAGTTACATTATGTAACAAGTATTACAGACAATGAAAGGCTTTCACCAATTCAGGGTTTTTCTCTTTAACACCCGGGCCCACTTCACCACAAGATGATATGTCTCTTTTAGCGGCACCCCTTTCTGAGGAACATAGAATTTAACATCCTTGCTGGTGACTCAGTGAATTTGGCCGAAGAAGGAAAATCAGATTCAGAGTACACCTTTCTCAACTTTTGGAATTTTCCAGAAGGTCTTGGACTGAAGTTGAAAGGAGGAGAATATTCCCCACATGCTCCACGTGGTCAGGAATTGTCTTTATCTGAGGAGGTGATTGAGTGGACCACAGGAATTACTGAGATGTGTTGAACCCAATCACAATTACTCACACCACACATGAATAACCAAAATCTTGTTGGGGTTTTGTGCACCCTCAGAGCTTCATAGAGGGCCACATATGGGAATTTAACAATCCACTTCCAACTGAAGTAATTTTTTCTTTTACAAATAATCCAAGATCGAAGCAAGACCTTCACAAGCAAAAATATTGCAAGTTGCTGAAGGTTCAGAAGGTGGTTAGTAATTTTTAGGAATAATTTTTTTTAAAAAAATTATGTACATGTTTTTTAGAGATAATGTTTTGCACATTTAGTACACTACGGTACAGTGTAAACATAACTTCTTTATGCACTAAGAAATCAAAAAAATGTTGTGACTTGCTTTATTGCAATATTTGATTTTTTGCGATGCTCTGGAAACAAACCCACAATTCGTCTGAGGTTTACCAGTGTTTTATATCATACAGTAAGCATGGCATCCAACCAATGAATTGGATTTAGATATTTCAATCTTCAGTTTGTTAAGGCCCAATACTCTAAAACACTCTAGTTACTGGAAAATTAGGTAAAAGTCACCGCTGTTACCAAGTGTTATCTGATTTTCTCCAGACTCCACACTCTGTATGCAGTGAGAATTGCAGTCTGGGATTCAGGTAGAACCCTCAGGAGACCAAGGTTTCCTGTTGTTTTGACTGCATTCCCTGCCCAGAGAATGAGATTTCCAATGAGATAGGGGAGTATATGCCTTGCAGTGATTTTCTCCACTTCTATTTTTTTTTGAAGTGAATCATTTGTCCTGAGCTAACTCACATCTGTTGCCAATCTTCCTCTTTTATTATTGTCCCCAAAACTCTAGTGCATAGTTGTATATCTTAGTTGTAAATCATTCTAGTTCTTCTATGTGAGCTACCACCACAGCATGGCTATTCAAGAAGAGATGGTGTGGTTCCATGACCAGGAAACCAACCTGGGCCACCGAAGCGGTGAGCACTGAACTTTCACCACTAGGCAATCAGGGCTGGCTCTCCACCTCTGTTTTGTATGCACCGTTCTCCCAAAGAAACGGAAAAGTTCTGGATGAGGACTGCAGGGTCCAAATGTTTCCTTCCTCCATTTAGTAATTTAACTTTTATAGCCAAAAAGCCAACTTTTTTTTATCATTTCCACCCAAAATGATACACTCTCTCTCTACCTTGAACTAGCTTGCTTGACTCATTTTAGCATCATTGCAGGCATTATCATCTCAAGGAAACCCTTTCTGACCACTCTACAGTAACCTAACTTAAATCTCTCGCATGGATTCTAACACATGGTATTGTAAGTCCTTACTTTTCAGCTTCTTTAAAGCTACGTTTAGATCACATTGAACAAATCCTTATTTTTCCAGTGTCTGGTGCTGTTCTTGGCACAGAGCAGGAGCTCAGAAAGGTTGTGTTTGATTTAAGAAGTAAGTATTATCATGGTATGCAATGTGCTTACAGTACAGCTTCCTTCAATGAGTACATACATCTTGGTCTCTGATGTCCTAGAGTTCACAGGTGAGTAGGGGAGACAACAGGCAGTGAGGAGAATTCAATGTCGTAACATTGGGCTGCAATATAGGTACGCAGAGCCCCATGGGATGAAATAAGTGATAGTATATATGTTTGTGGGTAGGGAAGTGTCATGGACTTCTTCATAGAGTCAGTAGCATTAGTATTATATCAGACTAATGAAGGCGGAATAGATTCTTGGTAGAATTCTTAGACAATGCAAAAAATGGCAAATTAGTCCTGCATTTAATATTCTCGGGAGCTGAGAAAAGGTTCAACATGACTAGAACCTAGACAATGTGGGTTTGGGAGTTGGGTCATGAAGTAGAACAGGGACAGAAAACCAACGCTGAAGATTTTTCATATCATAATTAACATCTTGGTATTACTCATATTTTATGATATTAAATGGTGCAATGCTGGTATCCCCTCAATGGTGGCATTTTCTCATTTTATTTTTGTGACTGATATGAAGCTTAATTTCACAACATCATTTGTATCATTAAAATTTTTTTTGAAATGTACTGAGATTGATGATATAGTCTGGCATATAGTCAATTTGGATAAAGCTTCCATGTGCACATTTGGTACATGGTAATTTTGGGAATATGTTCCATATGCCCATCTAAAGAACACTAAGTCACCTAACTTCAATTTCTACATTCTTGGAGGTTAACAAATACATTTGTAAACAACCCATGATTAATGAGTAAACTACAATGGAAATTAGGATGTATTTCCAATTAAAAATACTATTCATCAAATCTTATGGGGTGGAATTAAAACTATTCTTAGAGAGAAATGTATAATCCTAGATTATATATATTTATATATTATTGTGTATAATATAGAAAGGTTGAAGTTCTCAGTTCTAAGCATTCATCACAAGCTAGAAAAAAGCAGAAAATTAAACACAAAGAAAATAGAACACACAAAATGATAAATATTAGAGGAAGATTTCACAAAATAAAAGACAAACATCAAAAGGATAAATAAAACTAAATTAGATCCTAATAAATGACAAATATACTCAATAAAATCCTAGTACTAGTGTTCAAAAAAAGAGAAAAACTGCAACAAAAAAATACGAAGGCTTAAAAGGGAGTAATCTGTGCAGATCATATGGAAAATTTTTAACATGAAGAAAACATAAATAACATCATGTTGATACAATGAAAATTTAGCGGAAATTCACAAATTTCCAGGCAAATAAAAGTTACCAAACTGTCTCAAGAAAAATTGAAAAATCTGAATAATGTCATATCTATTAGAGAAATTGAGACCATATTTTAAAACATTCCTACAAAATATTATTGTAGGCTATTTATTTGGTACAAAACCTACCAAATATTCAAGGAAGAAATAATACACATCTACTCAAACTCTTCCAGAGAATAGGAAAAACAGAAAACTTTTTAACTCTCTTTGAGAGACTAGCTTAACATTGGTACCAAAATCTAACAAATTCATTGCAGGAAAGGAAATTACAGGCCACTCTCTTTCTTTGATTAAATTCATTTATCCTAAAAAAGAAATCAAATCAAATCAACCTTCAAAATCTAGCTATATTTTATAAGAAGGACATATCATGACCAAATTAGGTTCATGCAATGTAATTCAGCACACTTCAACGGAAGAAGTAAAAAGTTGATGTTATCTTCAGATGATATTATGGTATAAAGGTAAAGTCTATATAAATTAATGTATTAACTGAGTTTAGTGGTGGCTGAATACAAGGTTAATATATAAAGTTTTGCTTCCATCTACCACTCATAAGGCATTGAAACGTTAAATTCTAAAAAATGACATTTACAACATCTTAAAAGTATGAAGGACCTAGAAATAACTTTAATGAGAGTTTCAAAAGATTTCTGTCCATAAAGTTATAGAATGGCATTTAAAAAAATAGAGGAAGACTGAAAGAAGTGGAAGGATAAACCAAGTTCATGACTGAACAGACTTAAAATTCTACAGATATGAAAACTGTCCAAATTAATCTACAGCTTCCACAAAATTGCAGTTAAAATGCTGACCTGTTCTGTGGAAATTACAATTGATAAAATTCTTATGGAAATAATAAAGGAAAAACTTAGCTAAGAAAATCTGGAAGACAAAGAATAGAGTGGGAGGACTTACTCTACCTGACATCAAGTATGGTAGCATCACAATAGAGGAGGTTCGTCAAGAGGATAAACAAGAAAATCAACGGAACCAAATGGTAAGTTCAGATACAGACCCTTTATATAGGGACTCATGTATAGACGACTGATTTACAAGGAAACACTGAGGTGGAGTGGGAAAATGAAAGCCTTTTCAATAAACCATCTTGGGTAAATTGGCTGTCTTCATGGAGAAGACAATGACTCGCCACCCCTAACTGACACCATCCACAGAAATCATTATCAGGCAGATTGTAGTTCTAAACGTGAAAAGTTAGAGATTTTAAAGGGACTTTAAGAGGAAGGAGCAATGTCCCTGTAGAAGGAAAAAGCATGTATTGATACCTGCAGGGATGAGTGGGCACGGAACAGTTTCAGAACCACATGAAGATTTGGGAATCTTAAAAATCAGAGCAGAGGTAGTAGAGGTAGGCAAGACCAAGGTTATACAGTCTTTTTGGTCTTCCCAAGAGTTTGTGGGATTTTTTAATGGAGGATAAACATGATCCCACTTACATGTAGAACTATCACTTGTGATGTAGGACAAGGACTGGGAACCAGAGTAGAAAGTTCTTGTGATAACATAGGAAAGAAGTGACTAAAATCTTAACAGAAGTGGTGGAAGTGAAATCAAGATGAAATGTACTGGAGATCATTTTAGATGGTAGAAAGGGTCTCTTTTTGAACCTTCCTGGGAGTGAGGTCTATGACTTTGTCATCTCTGTTTCCCTAGAATGTAGCATATTATCTGCCTCATGGAAGTTTTCCAATTACTGCTTGCTCATATAATGAAGAAATCTAGGCCATAGCTTACAGAGGTATAGCTCAGAGAGACAGGGATGACTTTTGTTTTTTTTTCTGAGAAAAAAGTGCTTTCATGAATATGCAAGATAAATACTGAGAAGGATAATAGCTTTGTTTACTTAACTATAAAGAAGATGGGCAGTATTAACTGGTAACGGTTCTCTGCAGAGCATTCTGTTATTTGGTACCTGGAGCAACAAAGGAAGACAATTGGCTAAACTTACCCAATGCCTTCTTTGGGGACATGTGAATAAGAGAGAGTGACTGAACCTGGGCTGAGGACACTTTGCCTCTCTCCCCAGACATGGATCAGTGTGTGAAGTGTCCAGATCATCAGAACGCCAACAGAGACCGAGATCGCTGCCTCCAAAAAGCTGTGACCTTTCTGGCTTATGAGGACCCCTTGGGGATGGCCCTGGCCTGCACTGCTCTGTGCTTTTCTGTCATAACAGCTGTGGTCCTGGGTGTCTTTGTGAAGCACCAAGAAAGTCCCATAATCAAGGCCAATAATCGGACTCTCAGCTACATCCTGCTCATCTCCCTCACCTTATGCTCCTTCTCTTCATCGGTGGTGCCAACACAGCCACCTGCATTCTTCAGCAGATCAAGTTTGGAGTTGTTTTTACTGTGGCTGTTTCCACAGTCTTGGCCAAAACTATTACTCTGGTTGTGGCCTTCCAGGTCAGCACACCAGTGAGAAGGATGTGGCAGTGGTTGGTGTCAGGTGCACCTAACTTCATCATTCACAGCTGCTCCTTTATCCGGCTGAGTCTCTGTGGGATCTGGCTGGGAACCTCTCCTCCCTTCATTGACACAGATGCACACTCTGAACACGGCCACATCATCATCCTGTGCAACAAGGGCTAGGTCACTACCTTCTACTGTGTCCTGGGACACCTGGGTTTCTTGGCCCTAGGCAGCTTCACTGTGGCTTTCCTGGCCCAGAACCTGCCTGGCACCTTTAATGAAGCCAAGTTCCTGACGTTCAGCATGCTGGTGTTCTGCAGTTTCTGGGTCACCTTCCTGCCCATCTACCACAGTACCAAGGGCAAGGTCATGGTGACCGTGGAGGTCTGCTCCATCTTGGCCTCCAATGTGGGTCTATTAGGCTGCATCTTTGCTCCCAAGTGCTACGTTATTTTCCTAAAGCCAGAGAGAAACACATCAAAAGTGTTAAGGAATAAAACGCATTCAGGGAGAAAATAATCGAAATGTAAGTTATTTTCATAGGTCACAAGAACTTGCATACACTTGAAAAATAAACTATCACATTTTTCCAGACCCAATTTAAGTACCAATTAACTTACCTTACATCTCCAGTTAACTATTTGCTTTACGTTTCTTTTGGCTTTGTACAATTTTCCTCGGGCATTCAAATGAACAAATACACCAACATTCATGCTAATTTTCCTCTAAAATGATGTGGGAGAGATTGCGAAAGTGGCCACACATTAGTCCTCTCCCTCTGTCTGTTTGGTCATAGCATCCCGCGTTGACTCTGGGTAGACTTGGCTTTGTAACTTGCTTTGGCCAATGGGACATTAGCCAATGACATGAGAAAAGGCTTGAAAAACACTTGCTCATTATTGGTACTTGTCCTTCTTTGGCTGCCCGTGGGAAGCCTGAGGCCGTCAATATGTGAATGAGTCTAAATAGACTGCACATCTGCATCACTCCAGGTGGCTTCAAGTCAACAATCAGGTATGTGAGTAAAGCCAACCTAGACCAACCAATCCCAGCTGAGCCACCAATAGGTCCACATCAAAATAACTGCCCAGTTAACCCACTGAATCTTGAGAAAAAATAAACTGTTCTTATTTGAAGTCACCAAATTTTAGGATGGTTTGTTACACATCAGAAGCTAACTGATACATTATGATACCATTTAAATATGTCCTCTCATTATTTGTGTAATTATCACAGATTTCTATTTCTTTATCCAATATCGTAGACTGGAATATTCTTCTCTAGATTAAGTCTCTGAAAGTAAATCAGAGACCATATCATGTTCCATTTTACTTTTTCTCCTTCCTCTTTTCAACCAGACATCTTTAAGCATATATATTAAGATTATCTTCACTAATTTTAAGACTATGGATATTCTTCTATATTCTCATCCACCACTGTTATATGTGGGGGTTTACTTTTAATTTTAGCCCTATAATCCATTTGGAATGATTTACTTGTGAATAATGTTAGTTGATGTTCCAGTGTTTTATTTTACAAATGAATATCATTTAGTTTATTAAAAAAAGCACTGCATCATTTTAAAAGTTGATTTGAAGTATATGGAATCTGAATAATGATTGGAAAACTGATATCTTTGAAACACTGTTTTCAGTCACAAGTATAGTATATCTCTCCATTTAATCAGAGCTTTTACATGCTTTGTATCTCTTTATAATTTTCTTCATATAACTAATGTGTAGTTCCAATTATTTTAACTACTTATCTTAAAGAATTCATTGCTCTTTTGAGTGGAATAATTATTTACATGTTCAAACTAATTCTTGCTCATATAACAGTATTTTTGATGTTTCATATAGGAATCTAGCTTCCTTTCACATTACTCCACTTATTTACTAGTTCTAAACTTTATAAGTTATGTCCCACTAAAATAATAGATTTTCTCTTCTTCTCTAATATTATTTACCTCTTATTCTTTTGATTCTCATTTTTTCATGACTGTGCTCTCCAGTGCCACAATGAATCACACTAGTGTTTGCCAGGAGCATTTTATCATCTTAAGTGTAGTGTAAACCTCAGATAATTTCCTTGTCAGGGCAGATCAGGCATCTAACAGAGAGAAAGTATAGAAGTGAAGTTGAATCATTTCTAGCTGGATATCAACAGACTTGCTTCTCTTGGCTGTTTGGAGCTGAAGATCTTATGACAATGTGGCCAGCTGAGAATCAGAGGATCTCTCTCTAGTCTCAGTAATTAGTCTTGGTCAAATCTCTCAACCACTTTAGACCTCATTTTCTTCACATGTAACATGAAGAGTTGGATGAGTCTTTTTGAGTTCTGAAATCCAGTGACAACAAGATACCCTTCACCCACATGCACTTGACAATGACCAGAGAGAGTTTTTAGTTTTCTTCCGCATCAACATTATTATCCATATCATCACTTAAAGACATATCAAATGTCTACTTTTGCATGACACTGATAAAACAGGTTCCATACCAAATAGCTGTTCATTGGGATAACAAATCTAAAGTTAATTGTTTAGAGGTAAGTATAGAGATGGGCCCTGCTGGAACCAGCAATCAATGGGCCAAAAAAAAGCTTGCTATATTTTACAGTGAGGCTGTGGAAACATTCCCTAATACACCAGAATTCTTCTGTACTTAGAAAGTATGAAATAAATGAGAGCCTTGAATCCATGGTTACGAGCTAATAAGGATATGATTTTTAAAATTTTGTTAATGATGCCATTTGCCTGCTATGGGGCTGTTCTCTGGTGAGTAAAGTGCAGTTGTATTCAAGGCCACTTTCATTCCTTTAATAAATATTTACTCAGCGCCTACCACTTGCTGCAAGATAGCAGTGATCTACCCTAATACCATTTATATTCTAGTAGGTTGACACAGACCGTAAATAAAAAGAGAATCTTGAGGTGATCAATAAAGTTACATATACGTCAAACTTTTTTCATTCTGGACTATTTTTCACTCTTTCCCTTCTTTGACTGTTTCCCATAACTCTAAGCATGGACTTGAAAACCCAGAAAGCATTGGTCCCAAGTTTCTTCTTGCAACACCCTTGTTTCAAAGACGTAGTGTTTATCATCTGAGAGTATGTCTCTTTAAGACTAAGTTCCTAGGAATCAGCATTATTTCATCACTTTCTTGAGAGGACGGATGATATTATGAAGGGAAAACAAAATATCATATTGAATTTATACAACAAATGATGTGTCCACTCTAATTGTTTTATATAATGTGGTGTGATTTGGGGCAAGTCAGTAACTCCTTCAGAGACAGTGGTAATAATACCCTGAAAAGCATTCTATAGATATTAAATGAAACAAATTATGAGAAACTGCATTGTAAATTGCAAAGCAATCTATTTAAGCTTATTTTTTCTACCAATATTTTCATTTATCCAATCCTTTTTGACTCTACACAACCTGCCTAGACTGAGTTTTATCATTTATTCAACAATAATAATATGTCAAAATGGTTGAATATTAGAAATTACATATGGTTCAACTTAATTAATCGGGCATCACAATATTTAATTTGGTTATAATTACAGTTAAATTTTTCATGTTGCCTTACCATGTGCCAGGCACATTCTAGGCATCTGACATGTATTCACTCATTTAATCCTCACATCAAAGCTATGACGACAATACTATTAACTTTCATTTTATGGATGAAGAATATTAGAGGTTATATAATTGTCCAAGGTCACACAGCTGGTACCCAGGCAGTCCACCTCCAAAATCTCATTTAGAGATCCACTAGAGGTCGTGGTGCCTACATCATAAAAGGTTCACCCTGGTATATCTTTCGCCAATAGACCAGAGGGGACTATGCAAGAAAGCACATGGCTACTGAAATGATCCAGGCAAGCAATTCTGAATACAGGATTTCCTTCCTTTTTAAGGCTGAATAATATTCCATTGTATAGATGCCCAAGAGTTTCTTCATCCTTTCACCCACGGATTCACAATTAGGTAGTTTCCATCTCTTGGCTATTGTGAATAATATTGCAGTGCATTTTGTCAAATGATTTCCTGGCACTTAGGGAGTTTGAAAACTTTCTTCTTATACACATTAGTTACTGTAATGAATTACCTTTCTAAATGTCTAAAGTTTAAATATTTGTCATTCTACAGAAATACCTTGCCTAATCATGATTTGTGTTGTTATCAGTTCATGAATGATCTAAGATTTTTGTACAAAATTTGTTATAATGGTTTTTTTTTTCATGTATTCAGGAAGCTGGCATAATATGAGTATTCCTTGATTCTTGATTTTTAGTAAAGTTTTCTAGTAAGCCTTTAGGATAGGAAGTATCTTCCTAGATGTGAAGCAGAGAGCAGAAAAATAATAAAAATGATAGTTATATTTAATAATATCAAAAGGATATAAAACTGTCACTTTGCTAAATTGTTTGTACACACCATTTGCTTGTTTGTAAGAATGGCACATATCATTTTATTAATGAAAAGAAAATTCAATAAACAATTTTAACATAAAACAATATCTATTGAGAACTTATATGAAAATTTTAGCAATATGCTGTCACCAATTTCCTCATCTGCAAAATGGAGATAGATAATACCATCTTCCTTATGCGTTGCTGTGAAAATACTCAAGAATAATGTATGTAAAATGCTTATCACCATGTCGGTGGGAAAGTGATGCCCCATTCATTTTTCCACCGGGATGATGACAGCTTTTTTTACGCTTGAAGTCTGTAGTTTTCAAAATATGTTCTACTGTTGTAAAGTGAATCCTTTTTACAAACTCTTTGTAGAGTTAGATGATCCCTTTGGAATACAAATTCAGGCTCCCGTGTGTGTGTGTGTATGTGTGTCTATACGCACATCTCTCAAATAATACTTCAAGCCTTATAATGAAAAGCTACCTTCCCCACTCTTGACTCTGGTTCCAAAAACAACTTCTTTAATTTTCTGGTTGAAAAGCTATATTTCTAAATTAGCTACTCATACAGCATTTTCATTTTTCAGCTTTTGACTATTTATACTTTCTTTCTTCTCTGAAACAATCAGCATGAAGGGTTCTTACATATGTGAAAAACATAATTCCCCTTGCCCAATATAACTATTTAATGAATTAGGATAAATCAAAATTCAATGTCTACTGTTTTATAAGTGTTTACCATTTTATAGCATATGAATCTTATCCAGAGATGTGCTACGTCAGATATTATGAATACGTTTTCTTTCTCACTTTTTCCTTTGACCTTTTAAATGGGAAAATTCTCTTGTTTCTTTGTTGTCTTCCTGTGGATTCATCACTGGTTCATCTCCTTCCACCGGAAATTTAAATCTCTTTCCAGTAACTTTTGATGCATGAGACAATTCATGGGCTTCAGGTTTTGCTTGGGGACATCCCTCTTGGGCTTCAACATATACACAGGCCCACATATACACAGTATGTCTGGAAGGATAGAGGAGAAAAGGATGTTTATCTCTGTGTAAAAGGACTGGGAGACAGGGGTAGAGTGAGAATATTTTACTGACTTTACACCACTCTTTGATGTTTTCCTATACGTGTATCTACGATGTAGTGGCCTCCCTCCCCCCAGATTTTTAAAATTAAAATAGCGTTATATCCTGATCTACTGGCTTGGAACAGCAAGTTGTAGAGAAATGTGAATATATGATCCAATTTTTAAACGAAATTAAGAAAAGCAAACCCGCACAAAAAATTTATAATTTTAAATATGGGCACATCGTTCTATGAGTCTGTGTAAAGGTGGGGAAAGGAATGAAGAAAAGCTGTTCAACATCCACCTACCTGTACAGTCTAGGGGTTCAGGGAAAGCCGTGCCTCAAGCCCTGCCCCTGGAGCTCATTTCCTCCCCCTGTGATGTCGGCCTGACTTATTCTAGCCCCACCCCCGCCTCTTCCCGCCCCTGTAACTGGTCTCCGCCCACAACGTTCGGGCCTGGCTCCGCCCACAACCTGGTCTCCGCCCACACCCTTGTCCTCACCCACAGCCCCGCCACTAGAGCTGGTTTCCACCCACAGCCCTGCCCCTAGACCTGGTCCCTGTCCCTGGCCCTGACCCAGCCCGCGACCTGACCTCTCACTCACTCTAGAAACTAGACACCTCCCCCGAGTCTGGGGTGCGTGGCCCCGCCCCGCCCCGCACGCTGCCTCAACCCGGAGCCCCCAAACGTCAGTCATCCCCGAACTTCCGTCCTCCCCAAATGCCCGCCCGAGACCTGAAGCGGAAACGCGGCGCCGTCGATCGAGCGGGGGGCTTCACACTGTGTTCCATCTTCTAGTCGCCGATCGGGATCTCGTGGACGTTCGGTCTCAGGGGCGGGCCTCGGTGAGCAGCTGGCAGTCCCGGCTCGGGTATGGGTCCAGGGAGGGGCCTGGGCTGCAGGCAGCCCCGTCAGGGCCCGACGTCCCTCCGTCCCCTCACAGCCACGTTTCCCCCGGGCTGTTCTCTGAGGGCCCCCGAAGCTGCTGTTCCTCCAGGCTCCGGGCGCTGCCGTCCTCTCCTCAGAGTCCCCGTCACCATCCTCCGTGTGATTTTGTCCCCAGGGGGCTTATCCGCGTCTGCAGGCGGTGTTTGGGTTGTTACAAATGGGGGCGCTCCTGGCGTCTAGAGGGGGAGGCAGGAATGCTGCCCAGCATACTCCAGGGCCCAGGACAGCCCCACAGAGATTTATCCAGCCCCAAATGTCAGTGGTGCTGAGGTTGAAAATCTCCTGAGCGCTGAATGAAGTGTGGAAATTGTTGACAAGTCAGCGAGTCACTAACAGGGTCCCTAAATGACAAGCTTGTTTAAAGGGTCCAGAGTCACCAAAAAGTCTCTGTCCAGCCAAGTGAGTTGAGCGATTCAAGTGCACACAGCACGAAGCTGCTTTCTCCCATCTCAGGGAGCAGGTGGCTGGATAGGAATCGGGAAAGTCCAGTCACAGCCAACAGTTACATTTAAATCAGTAAATACAAAAAAAAAAGAAGAGTGAATGGGGTGGCCTTTCCATCCAACACCCTATAAAAGGCCTCAAAAGCTTGTTTGCGCTTTTTTTTCCCCCCTCAGACACGAAAAGCATCCGTGGAGCTCAAGTTTGAGGTGAAACCAGTCTCAAGGACCACCTGTCCTCGCTGATCCATGGATTTCTGTGTGACCAGGTGAGTACCCTGTGGACTTGGTACCAAGAGGTTCCGGCAGCCTCCGCTCTGTGGAAGACCTGTCACTGGAGTATCCTGGGCTCGGGTTGTCACCACATGGACTCACTGAGAGTGAGGGTATCTTGATAAAAATTATTATTGTTTGATGGATTATAGTCAAGGGAAAGATGGTAAGCTGTGTGTGGTTTTGTGTGGTAAATATTTCAGTAAGTACAGTTATATGCAAATAAGAACATATGAAAGAAACGTAAATAACTGCAAATGTGGATTATAGTAGAAAATATAGAATTACTTGCATTGCATAATACTCAAAAGTCAGGATTTATATATATTATAAATATAGAAAGGTTTTGCATGTGTATGTAGTATTAGAAGACATTCCATTAAATATTACCAGGGATACTCAGCAACATTCCTTAGAACCATTCAATTTGACTTCTAAAGTCCTATAAATCCTCCACAAAAATTTGAAATAGAGGAGCATTCAGGGAAAAAGACGATTTGAACTTCTTTATATTAATAATAAATTTAAAAGTGAATTTGCCAGTTGCCAGATATATATTGAGCATTTTTTTCTTTATGACATTTCAAATCATTTAGAGGAATACTAAGCAACACTGTAGATTGAAGGGAAGGGCAATAGTCTCCAAAAAGACTGGCCTCACCACCTTGCCTTCTAAAGGGAATTAACTTTGTTTCTTGAAACTTTTCTAAAATAACGGTCTGGTGATTCACGTTGCAGAGAATCTTGTTAAGTAATTTTGTATTTAGTTGTTGGCCTCTACTAATTGTGTGTGTGTGTGTCTTTTTCATTCTAATTTTCTTGTGACATTCTTGAGGGGAATGTGTGCTTGGATGCAATAGATAGTCTCTGAGTGTATAATTTATGGTGACCAAACATCCTCGTTTATTCAGGACAAAGGGGTTTTCCAGGACACAGGACGTTTAGTGTTCAAACCAGGGCAGTCCTAGACAAACCGGATGGTTCCTCATCTCATGAGCCAGGCCCTGGGCCACATGCATGGGGACCTGGAGAACCAGAGAGACCTTGTCCCACCTACATGGAATTTATATTGTATTTGGGAATTTGGATTTTAGACAGTTAGTGATGAGAGTGATGTGGGAGTTTGGCACAAGGGGAATCAACCTGAGGGGCCAGGGAAGTCCTCTTGAGAAGGACTGATATTTAGCTTGAGAGCTAGAGTTGGGACTGGATTTAGCTATTTGTAGAGTTAGACTGGATGAGGGTGTGGAAGTGTGTTCAAGAGAGCGTTTCAAGCAGAGGGACCCGCATGAGGAAACCCCTGAGGCAGAGAGCTTGGTGTTTCCACGAACTGAGAAGAGGGATGGCTGAGCTGAGTCAACAGAGGGGGAGTGGTGTGAGCCACACCGGCGAGGGGCAAACAGGCTGGACCAGATCAGGGGTGACTTGGGACTCTGTTCCAAGACCAGTGGGAAGACTCTGGAGAGATGCGAGTAGAAGGATGATGTAATTAGGGTTTGGTCTAAGCACGGGGGATAAAATGGACTTCATGTTTAAGAATGAAGACTTAAGAGGCAAGATGGGAGGTGCTGGGAATAAGATTAGGAATAAGATGATTGTTCCCTATGCCTGGCTGATGGCTGTGGAGTAGGAAAGAAATAGAAAGAAAAGACCTTGGAGTGTAGAACCGAGAGAATGTAACGGTACTTTCTTGCCTGCATGTGTCAGATGGCACAGGGCACTGACTGTGCTCCTTGCTGCTGTCCGTGCAGACCTGCAGGTGTCCCCTCGCCCAGTTCTGTGTGTTCACCCCTCTTTGCCACTCACATGTCCCCCTCCACATCCTAAAAGAAGTCAGGCCTTACTTGTGAGGGGGTTGTCTCACAAAGGAGACACCTTGGAGAGCCCCTGCAGACATCAGAGCAGCCCCTTCAGCATCTCCCTCAGCCTCCTCCCTTCCCCTCTCTCGCCTTCCACACCCAGAAGGACCCCTGCTCAGTATTCCACATCCCCATGGTCTTACTCCCCAAGGCTTGAGAAGGGTGGGGCAGCCACTGGGTGGACATCATATGCACCTTCCACTGTGACACGCGCAGGTCCGAGGCTGGACAGAGAGTGACTCTACTGGGAGTTGAGCCATGAGACCCAGGGCGTCTCCCACTTGGGTTCCTTCACCCTGGCCGGGGACAGCCTCTACGTCAGTGGTGAGGGGCTGTGATACAGCCATGCTGTCTCTCCCAGTTGGAGTTCTGTGTTGCATCCTTTGCTCTAAAGTGAGCTATGATCCATCTCTCTCTCCTCTCTGTCCGGGTTCAGTCTTCTCATCACTGTGTGATCACTGGGCCCAGCCACCTTCCATCTCGTTGCCTCCCCCCTGAACACCCCTCCCCTCTTCCCCTCTGCTTTCCCATCTGCTTTTCCCACAAAGGTCCTTACATCCTCCCTCTCCTTAATCCTTTATGATCACCCCAACTCTTGCTCAGCTCCTCTCGCCTTCTCGCCACAGGTTACACCTATGGAGCCGTGGGCCCGACTACAACCAGTGAGTATTCCTGGCCCTGATCTCCTGGGACCCGTCCGCATTTGGGGTTGAGGAGCACATGTTCTCCTACACCTGCTGTCCTTGGTGAGGGAAGGACCTGGAAGGGCCCTAATTCATCCCTTCTCTCCCTCCCGGGTTCTGGTGGAGAGTCCCAGCCCAGGGTGAGAAAGCCTTAGAGACATGTTCTCCACCACATTCTGACCCCATGCGATTTTCACTTTAATTCTGCTAAAGTGCCACCCTTGGTCCTCCTTTTCCACGTATCCCATCCGTCTGTCCAGTTTTCTGCCCATCCATCTGTCTCTCCTCTGAGTTCAGTCTCTCTTGTTCACCTATCTCTCTCTCTTGGGCTCATCTCATCCACAGGCTTTCTCATGTCTCTACTCACACAGTCACCCGTCCCCTCACTCTCATTTATGCTTCATCTGTGAATGGTGGTAATGGGACAGCCACTGCTAGAGCCCAGGTGAGCCTGGGGGCTCCCCCCACTCTAGCCCTCCCTGAAGACAGCCCTCGCCACAACTCCTGAGCCAGCCACCACGTCCCTGCATACTTGATCATCACCTGTGCCACGACAAGCCACCATAGGTATCTTGGGGCCCATTTTCCTTCCCAAGAGAAGCTCTCTGGCCCCACTCCTCCACCAGCCAGTTGTGATCCAGGAGCTGGGAAGCCAGGGTATGAAATTCTGGTTTTAGGGCAATCATTCTGATCACAAAGATTATACCAACGATTCAGTCTAAGGCCAGCCCTCAGAGAACCCCTAGTCTTCTGAAATTAACACACCATTATAATACAATGTGGGATGTTTCAGGGAGAGGCACCTGGCATAATTTGGAGGGGAAGAGCTTGCTAGAGAAAGTTTCACCAGAATGGAGTCTTTAAGAATGTGTAGGAGTGACCCTAGCAAATAGAGGGTGAACGGTTTTCCTGGCAGAGTGGCTTCCATGAGCAAAGGCTCCAGCCAGAAACAGCATGCCGTAAGGGGAGAATTGAAACAAATTTGGGTTGCGTGAAGCATGAACTTTAATCCGCAGTAGATGGATAAAATGAGACTGAAAGGTCAGCAGGAACCAGATTGAGTAGAGCCTTGAGTGCCAGGTCAAGAAGGTTGATCTAAACACTGAAAGCCATAGGGAGCCATGGGTGGTACTAGAGCAGTGGTGTCCTTAGTGAGGTATTCATTTCAGAAAGATTCTTCTAGTGGTCCATGTAGAACATCCTTTACATAGAGCATCCAGTGAGCCTGCTGGGGTGTTGGTCCGGCTGAAGGAAGTTAAGACCTGAGCTGTGACAGGGATGGAGTGTATGTGAGGACCAGTGTGCAACTGGAATTGTTGTTACTGGAAGGAAGGAGGAGCTGAGCAGATATGCTGGTTCTGAATTGGGTGACCACATTAGTGGATGGTGGTGTCAGTGGGACAGAAGACGACAGATTATAATGAGTGCAGGACTCTGGTCTGGTCTCAGGCCAGCTTTCAGAGATGGCCATCGCTCTCCCTCTCATCTTGCAGCTTTGGGGCACAACGTGAAGACCCTCACAGTCAATGTCACCATCTCCGCCCTCCGGTATTCATCAGACAGGAGCAACAGCTCAGCCACGTTCAACTTCACTGAGAGGGTCCTGCAGAACCTGGTGAGACCCTGGTCCCAGCAGCTCCTGGTAGGTTAAATCCAACCCAGCCCCTCCCCCAACCCCTGTCCCTCCTGCTCCTCCTCCTCCTCCTTCCTCCCCAGCTGGATCCTTTTTGAAGAAGAGCACCCTGGGACCATTCTACTCGAGTTGCAGACTGGTCTCCCTCTGGTGAGACCCTCCCATGAGCATTTGCCCCTTATAGCCACTTTTGTGACCACCCCTCCTTGTCTCCCCACTGTCCTCCCATTTCCTCCTTCCAGTACGGGACCCCACCCCAAGAGGTTTCAGGACCTCTCTCTAGAGTCTCCACATCCCTCTCTCCCCAGGCCTGAGAAGGATGGGCAGCCACCTGTGTGACGCCATCTGCACGCACCACACTGATCCCGTGGGCCACCATGCCTCTGTTCTGGGAGTGGAGAGTCTCCACCTGTCTGCTCTTCCTCTCAGTGGCTTCAGGCTCTGCAGCCCAGAGTTTATCCAGCCAGAGAGAGCACCATCTACCTTTCTGCATCATCATCGGGAACCTCAGCAACCTGGAGCCCATATCCTCGGAGTACACCACCCTGCCAAGAGACACCAAGGACCAGGTGGGGTCTCCCCTCTCCCGTCTCTCCTTGCTCTGAGGGCAGCGTCATTCCTCCGCCTGACTTACATCTGTTATGTGATTGTTTCAACCCTTCATTTTCCCTGCGTGTCTGGGTTCTCTCAGTGTCCAGAGGTGATGTCCTAGCTGCCTTGCCCATTTCTCACATGGGTAAACTGAAGCTCCTAAATGGGAGTATTGTGCCTAAGGTCACACAGTGTGTTAGGGGCAGAGCCAGGATTTGAATTCAGGCCTCCCTTGCCCAAAGGTCTGTGATGTTTCACTGGCTTCAGTGGCCCCCTGCATGCCCAGGAGAACTCCATTTCATCCACTCTCCCTCGCGTTTGTTCTAGGTCACCAAGCTCTACAGAGGCAGCAAACTGTGAGACATATTCCACTCCTGCCTGGTCACCGACTTGATGTAGGTTGAGGAGATTGGAAGCATTGGCTGATCTAGTGGCTGATGACTCTGAGCTCAAGTGACACATCCTTGATCTGAATGTCACTGACATGGTGCCCATTCTGCCCCACATCCCTGTTAGCTAATCCTACCATCTCCTTCCATAGGTTTTCAGGAGATGAGAAAAGCATTAACATTTGCGGCCACCAACCTCCAGCATCCTCCTCCTCCTCCTCTTCTGGAGACTTTCAACAAATATCAGCAGTCTAACTGTGCTCTCCAGTAGTGGAGCCATTAAGCACATGGGGCAATTTAAATTTTTTATACACCTATTGAGATACGGTTCATATATTGTGTGTGGGGAGGAGTGTATTTTTTAGGTTTTTCTATATACAATATCTTCTCCTCTGCAAAACAAATAGTTTGACCACTTCCCTTCCAATCTGGGTTTCTTTTATTCCTTTTTCTTGCCTAATTGCCCTCATTAGAACTTCTAGTACCTGTGATTAACGTGATAAGGGAAGACATCATTGTCTTGTCCCTGGTCTTAGGGGGAAATTTTCAGTCTTTCACCATTGAATATGGTGTTAGCTGTGGGTTTTTCATTGATGCTGTTTATAGGTTGAGAAAGTTTTTTTCTATTCCTAATTTGTTGAGTGTTTTCTTTTTTAGATATGAAGGGCATTGTATTTTGTCAAATTCTTTTTTGTATATGTGGTTGAGATTGCGTGGTACTGGCCCTTATTCTATTAATATGGTGTATTACATAATCAAGTTTTCAGATATTAAGCCAACCGTTCAACTAGAGGTGAGATATTAAGATGTTCTCAAGTCTTTCCTGGGCGTGCCATAGCCCTGAGCCCTTCTGGCCTTCTAGATGCCCGCTAATACACTGCAGCTTTTCAAAGGCCCCTGTGGACATCACATTCCCTCAATATTTCTTCTAAGTTTTTGGCTCAACTCTTGCCTGCCTCAGCTGGTATCACTCCCTCAGGCAACTACAATAGAAAACAATTAGCCCTGAATATTTTTAGCAAGTGCGCTGGGGACAGACTTTCCTCCCTGGGGAAGCTCTGAGTTAATTAACGACAAGCCCTGAACATGGGGTTTTTTCAGGAAGCTGTCAGGCAGGTCAGCTAGTGACAGTTCGGTGGGGATGGCTCTTTTGAGAACTCCAAACCCATTATGGCTGCTGGGCTGCTGGATGTCTCAGCCACTATAGTTCTGAGAATGATGGTTTTCAAAGTTATAGAGGATATTGTGAGAGCAGGATGGGAATAGTTCAAGTTATAATGCCACAAACTTGGCTCCCTTTATCAAGATTCCACCATGTTTCTTCACTAAACCCTCCTCAGAATCTTACAAGCCGTTGATTAATTTCTAGACTTCTGAAAAGTTGATTTTGACCATTTTTACCAGTGTTCTCATTGTTTTTATTCATTTGCAGAAGTCCTTACTTCAAAGTTTCAGAAATGTTCTCCCTGTGGTTATTTATTTATAAATTAATTACTTTAAATGAAATTATATGAGAAATTAAGTTCCTGACTTACACACACTAGCCACATTTTAAGTGCTTGATAAAAACATGGGGCTAATAATGAGTGTATTTGGTAGTGCAGACAAATGTTTACATTATTGCTGAAAGTTCTCTTGGACAGTACCCTGAAGGAGGGAATCTAGAATCAGGGTAGAATTCCAGATACTCTTGTTCATCCTTTGTGCCCTTCCAGGTCTGTCCCCCCCAGTAACCACACTGGAGTGGACTCCCTGTGTACCTTGCCACCTTGGCACAGAGACTGGACAGAGTTGCCATCTATGAGGAATTCCTGTGGCTGACCCAGAATCGTACCCAGCTGCAGAACTTGACCCTGGACAGGGAGAGTGTCCTTGGGGATGGTAAGTCTCCCTGGTCATTGGGAAAGGAAATGAGGCCTTTCTGGGGACTCTGGATGCCTGGGGCTGAGAGAGCATTGAACTTTCTCAGGCTGGCAGGTGGTGGCAGAGTCCCCCAGTCTTTCCCCACCATTGAGAGAGAGAAAAGGACACCAGTGTAATGTAGGTGGCCCTCACCTTCTCCTAGACAGCTCTGTGACCTCAAACTAGTCACCGCCCCACTCTGGACATTTGTTTCCTTATCTCTGCACTGAAAGCCACTGGGCCAGATGGTCAGTGAGGGCCTCCAGCTGTGTGTGAAGCAGACTTACAGGTTTGGGGGTTTATGTGGTTCCTGATCCACAGGCTGTAGTTTCCCAAGTCCCACTCCATATGAGCACCAATGCTCTAGAACTTTCTGCAGCGGTGGAATGTTCTATATCTGTGCTGTCCAGTGCATAGCCGCATGTGGCTGTTGAGTGCTCGAAGGATGATATTGTGACTCGTCTTTATTGTTACTGACTTTTAATGTTACTGAGGTACTAGAATTTTTATTTTATTTAACTAAAGTTAATTTTAATTCAAAAAGAGACTTGTTGCTGCTGCATATCAGACAAAACACCTCTAAGTGGTTGTCTGGATAGAGGTACACTTAGGGGGACCTGCACCCCTGCCCCCATGCCCACTGGGTGCTGTGTGTCCTCCCCTCCTGGAGTTTATGTTGTAGCTGGCAATAACAAGAATAGAGAATTGAAACTTATCAATTATTTGATGTGAACAAACTCCTATTGGAGGCGGAAATCAGAAAAGACTTCCTGCAGGAAATTACATTGTAGGTTAATCCTAGAAAATGAATATTAAGCAAATAGATAAAGGAGAAGGGGATGATGTGTTTCTAGGAATGGAAGAACACTTTTCATTGTGAATTTACAAATTTAGAGAGATCCCATAGGCTTTCCAACTGTGATGACCCATTCTCCCCCCGGCCGTCGTAAGAAAGTCCATTCAAATTCACTCATCTGTGCCCAGAGGTATGAATTTGGTTTAAATTATTAAACTTTTGTTCTGTGATAATGGCCTTGGATTTTGCAGCAAAGTGTTCTCACTTTTTAGAGATGGAACTAAAATGGGGTGAAACATCATGATGTCTACTTGACTTTAATATTTCATTGAATAAGTGGGATGAATCAAGTGTGGCAAGTGTTAATAATTTATACATTGATGAATTATTGTTTTAATTGGATGGACTATATATTGGTAAATCTAGATGATGGATGTTTATGAGACTGTTCCCTTTATTTTTCTGTGTGTCTAAAAAGTTATATTAAAAAGAGAGAAACACACTCACATGCATTCTCCATTTTATTCACTTCCAGAATATTCTCCCAACAGAGATGACACCTTGATTGTGAAGCCTGGTAAGCCTGCAGGAAGCCCCAGCCCAGGGTAGGAGGCGAGTATCTTGATGCTGTGCCTCATCGAAGAGAGCCATGCGCACAGGGTCTTGGATGATGAGTAAAGTTGGCCAACCCTTGTCAAGGACGGTTGAGGCACAGTGAGGTCACCAGGAGCCCTGGGGCGATGATAGGACGTGGCTCATCCCACCACATGTCTCCCCAGACCTCCCCTTCTGGGCCCTCATCCTCATCTGCTTGGCGGGACTCCTGGTGCTCATCACAGACCTGATCTGCTGTGTCCTGATAAGTCATGACGTGTTGCTTGTCTTCTTACTATTGGGTTGTAAGAGCTCTTTATATATTATAAATACATGTCCTTTTCTAGGGATAAGTTTTACAGATGTTTTCTCCCAATCTGTGCGTGGCTTGCCTTCTCCTTCACCACATGAGTCATTGGGGAAATGTAAGTGACAGTCATCATGAGATTCCACCACACTTGAGAATGTCTAAAATTAAAAAAACTGAATATAGCAAGTGTTGTTGAAGATGTCAAGTCACTGAAACTCTCATCGAGTGCTGGTGAAAAATAGCTTGGATGCGTCTTTAAAAATTACATACATCTACCCAGCCATTCCTCTCCTAGTAATCCATCCAAGGGAAATACACTCATATGTCTATACACAGACTTGTACACACATGTTGATAACAACCTATTTACAGTACATAAAAATGGAAAACAACCCAAATGTCCATCTACTGGTGAACAGATACACAAAGTGTGGTTTATCCCCACAGTGGGATACTATTCAACCATAAAGAGGAATGAATTATTTTGTTTCTTTTTTAATTATTCTATTGAAATTATAAAGGGTTTTAACATGGTGTAATTTCGGGTGTTAATTATTATTTGTGAATTTCTGTATAGACTGCATCATGCTTACCAGCAGTAGTCTAACTTTTATCCATCACCATGCATATGTGCACCTTTAACTCTTTCACTCAACACCCAGCCCCTTTCCCCTCTGGAAACCACTAATCTGTTCTCTTTATCCCTGTGTATGTTTATCTTCTACATATGAGTGAAATAATGCTAAGTGTCTTTGTCTGCCTTATTTCGTTTATCATCATACCCTCAGGGTCCATCCAGGTTGTTGCAAACAGGAAGATCTTGTCTTTTTTTCTGGCTGAGTAGTATTCCATTGTATATAATACATACCACATTTTCTTTATCTGTTCGTCTGTAGCAGGGCACTTGGATTGCTTAGATGTCTTGGCTATTGTGAATAATGCCGCAGTGAACACAGGGGTGCATAAATCTCTTTGAATTGTTTATTTCAATTTCTTTGGATAAATACCCAGTAGTGGGATAGCTGGAAGGTACGGTATTTCTATTTTTAATTTTTTGAGAAATCTCCATACTGTTTTCCCTGGTGGCTGCACCAGTTTGCATTCCCACCAGCAGTGTGTGAGGGTGACCTTTTCTCCTTATCCTCTCCAACATTTGTTATTTTTTGTCTTGGGATTTATAGCCATTCTGACAGGTGTAAGGTGATCTCTCATTGTAGTTTTGATTTGAATATCCCTAATAATTAGTGATGATATACATCTTTTCATGTATCTGTTGGCCTTCTATATATCTTCTTTGAAAAAATGTCTGTTCATATCCTCTGCCCATTTTTAGATTGGATTATCTGTTTTTTTGTTGTTGGGTTGTATAAGTTGTTTATATATTTTGGAGATTAACCCCTTGTCAGATATATGATTTGCAAATATTTTCTCCCAGTTAGTGGGCTGTCTTTTCGTTTTTTTTTTTTTTTTGTGAGGAAGATCAGCCCTGAGCTAACATCTGTGCTAATGCTCCCCTTTTTTCCTGAGGAAGACCGGCTCTGAGCTAACATCTATTGCCAATCCTCCTCTTTTTTTTTTCCCCCAATGTCCCAGTTGATAGTTGTATGTCATAGTTGCACATCCTTCTAGTTGCTGTATGTGGGATGCAGCCTCAGCATGGCCAAACAAGCGGTGCGTCTGTGCACGTCTGGGATCCAAACCTGGGCCGCCGTAGTGGTTCGTGTGCACTAAACCACGAAGCCAAGGGGCCGGCACTAGCTTTTTGTTTTGTTCATCATTTCCTTTTCCTTGCAGAAGGCTTTTTCGTCTCATGTAGTCCCATTTGTATATTTTTTTTCTTTTCTTTCCCTTGCCTGAGTAGACATGGTATTGTAAATGATGCTACTAAGACCAATGTTAAAACTGT
This sequence comes from Diceros bicornis minor, assembly GCF_020826845.1. Classification (NCBI taxonomy): domain Eukaryota; kingdom Metazoa; phylum Chordata; class Mammalia; order Perissodactyla; family Rhinocerotidae; genus Diceros; species Diceros bicornis. Next base: position 1,168,934 of record NW_026691791.1, read on the forward strand.
ACTGTGTATATTTTCTTCTAGGAGTTTTATGGTTTCAAGTGTTAGAGTCAAGTCTTTTATCCATTTCAAGTTAATTTTTGTGTACAGTGGAAGATAGTGATCTACTTTCATTCTTTTACATGTAGCTGTCCAGTTTTCCCAACAGCATTTATTGAAGAGACATTCCTTTCTCCATTGTATGATCTTGGCTCCTTTGTCAGAGATTTACTGACCACAGATGTGTGGTTTTCTTTCTGGGCTTTCAGTTCTGTTCCATTGATCTATGAGTCTGCTTTTGTGCCAACACCATGCCATTTTGATTACTATAGCTATGTAATATATTTTCAAGTTAGGATTGTGATGCCTCCTGCTTTGTTCTTTCTTCTCAGGATTGCTTTGCCTGTTCAAGGTCTTTTGTTATTCCATATACATTTTAGGATTCTGTGTTCTATTTCTATGAAGAATGTCATTGGGATTCTGATTGGGATTGCATTGAATCTGTAGATTACTTTAGGTAATATGGACATTTTAACTGTGTTTATTCTTCCAATCCATGTGCATGGAATATCTTCCCATTACTTCAGGTCATCACTGATTTCTTTCAATAATGTCTTATAGTTTTCATTGTATAGATCTTTAACCTCTTTGGTTAAATTTATCCCTAGACACTTTTTTGTTTTTGTTGCAATTGTAAATGGGATTGTATTCTTGAGTTCTCTTTCTGTTAGTTCATTATTAGAGTATAGAAATGTAACTGATTTTTGTAAGTTGATTTTGTACACTGCAACTTAGCTGTAGTGGTTGATTATTTCTAATAGGGTTCTGATGGATTCTTTAGGGTTTTCTATATTTACAATCATGTCATCAGCAAAGAGCAAGAGTTTCATTTCTTCCTTTCCAATTTGGATTCCTTTTATTTCTTTTTCCAGCCTAATTGCTCTGGCCAAAACCTCCAGTACTATGTTGAATGGGAGTGGTGAGAGTGGGCACATTTGTCTTCTTCCTGTTCTCAGAGGAATGGCTTTAAGTTTTTCACCATTAAGTATGATGTTGTCTGTGGGTTTGTGATATATGGCCTTTATTGTGTTGAGGTACGTTCCTTCTATACCAATTTTATTGAGAGTTTTTATCATAAATGGATGTTGGATCTTGTCAAATCCTTTCTCTGTATCTGTGGAGAGGATCATGTGATTTTTATTCCTCATTTTGTTAATGTGGTGTATCACATTGATTGATTTGCGGATGTTGAACCATCCCTGCATCCCTGGTATAAATTCCACTGGATCATGGTATACGATCCTGTCAATATATTGCTGTGTTCGATTTGCTGATATTTAGTTGAGGATTTTTGCATCTGTGTTCATCAGCGATATTGGCCTGTAATATTACTTTTTTGTGCTGTCCTAGCCTGCTTTTGCTGTCAGGGTGATGTTGGCCTCATAGAATGAATTAGGATGTGTTCCATCTTCTTCAACTGTTTGGAATAGTTTCAGAAGCATAGGTATTAAATCTTGTTTGAATATTTGGTAGAATTCTCCAGAGAAGACATGTGGTCCTGGACTTTTGTTATTAGGGAGGTTTTTGATGACCATTTCGTTCTCTTTACATGTGATTGGTCTGTTCATTTTCTCTATTTCTTCTTGATTCAGTTTTGGGAGGTTGTGTGAATCTAATAATTTATCTATTTCTTTTAGGTTATCCACTTTGGTGGTATGTAAGTTGTTCAGTGTATTCTCTTATTGTCCTTTGGATTTCTGTGGTATCTGTTGTAATTTCTCCTCTGTCATTTCTAATTTTATGTCTTTGAGCCTTCTCTCTTTTTTTCTTAATGAGTCTGGCTAAGGGTCTGTCAATTTTGTTTCAGTCTTCTCAAAGAACCTGCTCTTTATTTCATTGATCCTTTCTACAGTTTTTTTAGTCTCTACTTCATTTATTTCTGCTCTAATTTTTATTATTTCCCTCATTCTGCTGACTTTGGGCTTCATTTGTTCTTCATTTTCTGGTTCTATTATGTGTAGTTTAAGGTTACTTATTTGGTATTTTTCTTGTTTGTTTAGCTGTGCTTGTATTGCTATGAATTTCCTTTTTAGAATTGCTTTTGCTGCATCCCATAAGAGTTGTTTTGTTGTCTTTTCATTTTCGTTTGTCTTCAGGTATTTTTTGATTTCTCCTTTGATTTGTTCATTGATGCAATGGTTCTTCAGTCGTGTGTACTTTAGTCTCCACATATTTGTGACTTCCCCATCTTTTTACTTGTAGTTGATTTCAAGTGTCATAGCATTGTGGTCAGAAAAAAAGGTTGATATGATTTCAATCTTAAATTTATTCAGTCTTACCTTGTTTCACAACATATGGTCTATCTTTGAGAATGTTCCATGTGCTCTTAAGAAGAATGTGTATTCTGCTGTTTTGGGAGGGTATGCTCTATGTATATCGATTAAGTTCATCTGATCATATGTTTCATTTAATTCCACTATTGACTTGTTGCCTTTCTCTGCATGATCTATCCATGGATGTAAGTGGGGTGTTCAGGTCCCCTGCTATTATTGTGTTGCTGTGAATTTCTCCCTTTGGGTCTATTAATAGTTGCTTTATATTCTTTTGTGCTGCTGTGTTAGGTGCATACATCTTCATAAGTGTTATGTCCTCTTGGTGGAAAATCCCCCTTATCATTATATACCGCCCCTCTTTGTCTCTCATAGTCCTTTTTATCTTGAAGTCTGCTTTGTCCGATATAAGTATGGCAACACCTATTTTCTTTTATTTTGCCATTTCCTTGAAGTATTGTCTCCCATCCCTTCATTCTGACCGTGTTTGTTTTTAGAGCTGAGATATGTTTCCTGGAGACAGCATATTGTTGGGTCTTGTTTTCTAATCCACCCCACCACTCTGTGTCTGTTGATTGGAGAATTCAATCGATTAACATTTAGAGTGATTACTGATACATGAGGGCTTAATCCCACCTAATCTATATTTCCATTCTTTCTCTTCCTTTGTGTTTCTGACTACCATTTCATTTTGGGTGTTTTCTGTGGAGGTTTTCTCTTTTTTTATGATCTATGGCTGTGTTCTGACTTTTTCTTTGCTGGTTACTGTGAGGTTTGTATGAAGATCACATAGATGAGATAGTCCATTTTCTGATAGCCTCTTATGTCCATTAGTCTAAGCAGGTTCCATCCCTTTCCTCTTCTCCTTCTGAGTTATTGTTGTCACAAGTTATTCATTTTTGTGTCGTGCGTTTGTGATTAAGTTGAATTTTTTGTAGTTACTTTTGATGCTTTCCTTCCCTTCTTTTAAGTTATAATTAAGTATTTGCTACCCTGTTGTGAAACAAAGCTGTAGCTTTCTGATTTTGTCTGTCTATTTATCTCTTTGCTCAAAGCTTTGTAGACATTTGCCATCTTTTTATTTCTGGTATGAGGACGTTCTTGATCATTGCTTGTATGGGAGATCTAGTGGCGTTGAACTCCCTCAGCCTTTGTTTATCTGGGAAAACTTTTATTTCTACATTGTATCATAAGGATCATTTCTTTGGATAGCGTATTCTTTGCTGAAAGTTTTTGCCTTTCAGTATTTGTAATATAGCATTCCATTCTTTCCTTGCCTGTAAAGTTTCTGCCAAGATATATGCTGAAAGCCTGATAGGTGTTCCTTTGTAGGTTATTTTCTTCTGTCTTGCTTCCCTTAATATTTTTTCTTTTTCATTGGCTTTTACCAATTTTACTATTATATGCCTTGGAAAAGGTCTTTTAACATTGATGTTATTAGGCATTCTCTTGGCTTCATGTACTTGTAAATCTAGTTCTTCCCCAGGTTTGGGAAGTTCTCAGCTATTATTTCTTTGAACAAGATCTCTGCTCCTTTCTCCCTCTTTTCTCCCTCTGGAATACATATAATTCTTATGTTGCTTTTATAATTGAGTCATATATTTCTACAAGAATTCCTTCCTTTTTTAAAAATCAGAGTTCTCTCTCCTCGTCCACTGGAAGCATTTCTATATTTCGATACTCTAAATCACTAATTCTTTCATCCATAATTTCAGCTCTATTTTTTAAGGATTCTAGATTCTTTCTTATCTTTTTAATTATGTTCTTCATATCCAGAATTTCTGCTTTTTTTTTAATACTTTCATTATCTTTGATGAAGTATTCCTTTTCCTCATTAATTTTATTCCTGAGTTCATTGAACTGTCTGAACACTCTTAGAATTTGGTGAGTTTCTTTATGACAGTTATTTTGAACTCTGTCATTTAGATTGTAAATTTCTGTGACTTCAAGTTTCATTTCTGGAGATTTGTCATTTCCTTCTGCTCTGAATTGTTACTGTAGTTTCTTATACTGTTTGATGAACTAAACTTTTGCCTGTGTATTTGTGGTAGTATCAGCTCGCAGTTTCCACCTGCTACCACTATGGGGAAAGCATGAGCTGTGTTTCTGATCCCGCCAGATATGCTGGAAGTTGCGTGGGTACAGTGGGTGTTCCACTCACTGGGAAAGCATTCCCACTTGGCTCAGAGCTGCCGCCACATTGAGGCACGTACACAGTTGTGAGACCGCAGCACAACTATGGGCATTTGTGCCATCTGGGAAAGCATTTGCATGTGCGCATATGTCTGCTGCTGCCTTTTCTTATGCTCATGCCAGCCTCTGTGTTTGGTGGGTGGGGCTTCTTCATGGGTTCTGAGCATTGGCCAATCATTGGGATTGCAGTGGCATGGTGTGCTTTCCAACCATCCAGGAAAGCACTCATGTGCCAGTCCAGGGCTTCCGCCAACCCCTCCCAGAGTTGCACCAAGGCGCATTCCTACTTTTGGGGATGCAGCATTACTATTTGCTCTCACACCAACATGGGAAGTGCTCGGGCGTGTGCACAGTGCTGTCAGGGAAGGGTTGGGGATAGGAATGAATTCATAGTACATGCAATGACAAGCATAAATGTCAAAATAATTATGCTGAGTGAAAGAAGCCAGTAAGAAATGAGTACATAGTATATGATCCCATTTATAAATATTTATTAAAATACAGGAAAATCTATGGGGACATATACTAGATCACTCGTTGCATGGGAATGAGAATGTGTTTGCAAACGGCAGGGAAGGAGGAATTAAAATGAGCATTAGGAAATTTGGGGAAGCTAGCGTTCCTTTTCTTGATTGTGGTGATGGTTCAATAAGTTATAATCAAAATGTATCAAATTGTTCACTTTAAATATATGCAGTTTTCTGTATGTCGTGAATACCTCAATTAAGCTAGAACATGTAGGGGAAAGAGAGAGAGAGCCGAACGAGGGAAAAGGGAAGGAAAAGAAGGAATGAGGGTGAAAATTAAGTGGAAAAAAGGAAGAGGGAGACACAGGAGGCATCGGGTCTCTGTGGCTTTGGCATCTCCTTCCCCTGGAGTCTCCCATACTGGGCAGCTGACTGGACCATTCTGATGCGCTCTCCTCACCTCACAAGTCACTGTCTGCCGGTGGAAGAAGGAGGGCAACTATGAGGTCCAGTGACAACGCCTGGGCTATTACCTGCCTCATGGCGACCTACGGAAGCTGTGATGACTAGATCTGACTAGATCTGAGGTCCCTCTTGCCCAGCTGGGGTCCAGAAGAGCTTGACTGGAACAGAACGAAACCACATTGGATGGATGCAGGTTCTGAGCCTTTCTAGACTTGGCTCCTGACTGGCTCACAGGGGACTAAGCTGAAAGGTTTCACCTTCCTTAAGGAAGCTGAAAGGTTTCACCTTCCTTAAGGAAGCTGAAAGGTTTCACCTTCCTTACGTCACAGCAACTTCTGTCCTGTGGTGTCACACCAGTTCATCCCTCAGGGACACCAGAATTGGTAAAACCAGCACAGACGTTGCCATCGTGTAAAATCGAATCTCCACTTCAGTGCAAGATTTCCCTTCTTAGGAAAATTTGGAACATCCCTCCACTGGACTCTGTGCAGCCATCACACCCCACTCGGTTCCTCCATATTCCTCCCCCACTGAAGCCCTGGCAGTCTCAAGTTCCCCTTTTCTGCTTCATTCTCTGAAGCTCAGATTCACCAGGACTTCCAGATCAATATCTCTTGATGGCTCCTCTCCCCACTCATGTGTCCTCCGTGACGGGAAACAGGTCAAGATGGGAGGAGTGGGTGAAACATGATTCTACAGTCCCCTTGGGCCTTGGGAACTGAAATGACTAGATGTCTGGGAAGCCTGAATCCCAGAGAAACACCAAGGCTCTGGGAAGAGAGTGTCTGCTCTGGATGTAAAAGTGAATAATACTCGGGGGGAGAAATCTGAGGGAAAAGAAAGAGTCTTTTTTCATCTTTCTCTGTACAGAATCCAACTAGCCTCAAAACAGAGGCTCCCCAACAAGAAGCCCAGCGCATCCCAGGCATGAGGCAGGCTGCACTGTTCTGCAGTGGGTCTGTTAGAACATATTACATTATCTGTACACACTGTACAGATGACCACAGCTGAATATAGTCAAGGGCTGAGAATTAAAGTCACAGTCATGGCACTGTCTCAGACTTTTTGTGTATGAGCTTCACATTCTCAATCTGAGGCAGTGATTCTCCGAGAATGGACACTATGAAGATTCTAATGATTAATAATATTAATATAATATTATTATACATTGCAAATATTAGACATTATATACTGTACATTATAATTATAAATAAATGTATAATCATTATTATACATTAAAATATTATTATATAATAATTATAATATCATTATAATGATTGATAATAGTTATCATTATTGACTAATTTCTTCTAAGTAACATGACTGGAAAGCTCTGTGTGTATTATCTCAGTTACAGTCACAATTTTAGAGATTTATTTCCATTTTAAGCTAAAGATGTGGAGGCTCGGAAATATTAAATAACTTGACAAAGAAGGAAAAAAATTACTACAAAGCTAAATTAAACACCTATTCAAACTATGTGTCAAAGAAAGAAAGACGTTATCTGACCTACAAACATACTCAATGTTGACTTCCCACAGGCCCGCAGTGAAAGAAGCGGTAAAGAATGTACATCAGGAAGAAGAAATGTGAACCCAGGAAAACATAACAGGAGTCACGAGGAAAGGAAAAAACGTCTGTCTAATTTAGTATTAGTTTTAAAACAAGACAATGAAAACACATTCGAACCACAATTCCAGATGATTACCACATGGAAGAATAGAAGAGAGAAGATTTAGCTAAAAAATAACTCATTTTTTAGGGAAGATATACATACTAAGATACTCTATTATTGTTTAACACATTGCTCTCAGTAACTGATAAATCTGTGGGACAAAAGTAAGTAATGATAAAGAGGATTTGAAGAGTGCAACATACTCGATCAGGCAAATAGACAAATCCCAACACACTGGCTTATTGTGAGACTTGTGATGCTGAAAACAGTCGTTCTCCTGACAACATGATACCACAATGGCATATCAATTTTCATGAATCAAATTTCCAACAGATATGAATCTAAAAAAAGGGACAATCCAGTATTTCATTATATGCCACTGTGATTCAACATGCAACAAATACCAGAAAAATAGAGACCCAGAATTAGGTGTCTTTTTTGAGAAGACAGATATAACAGCTCTTTAGTGAAATATTATGTTGGAATCTATTGGAGTATTACACAAAAAGGACAATCCATTTGGACTAGGTATGTTTTCTCTGTGACTGTGAGGGCAAAACTCTAAAGAATCCCCTGACTGTGATAACTCTTGGTCTTAAGATACAAATAGATAACACTCAGTAAAGGAAAATGAGAGAACAAAATGAGAAAGAAAGATCTCCTTTCTCTCTTCACATGAAACCCAATCTCTCACCTCAGAAGGATCACTGTCTGTATCTTCTCTGTCATGCAAAAGAGTCAAAGAAAAGAAAATTATTATTATATGTTAAAGTTTCAAGAGCTCAAAGCAAGAAATCATCAGGACCCCTGCATAGGCATTAATGTAGTGTGAGCTCCATGTCATCTGCGCCGTCTTCTGTTTTCTTCATCGTGTTTGTCGGGATGTCCTTTTTGGCCCCTCACTCTCCCTGCCTCGCTAGCGAGTGTGTCTGCATCAGTGCTACCACCAGTCTGTCTCTTGCCGTCTTCACTTTCCCTTCCTGTTTCCTGTTATCATCCTCAGTCACCAGAAGACTTTTGCAAAGGAGCTGTGGGATGTACAGACCAGGTCCTGGGATCATCTCTGCCGAATCTGAAGACCAGGCAGGGGTGGGGATGGGACTGGAGTTCAGAACACCTGCGAGCTCACCTGGCAGGGATACACCTGTGCAATTAGGTGCAAGATTCAGCAGGGCTTTGGCCAGGTCCGAAGCACTTAACAGTTCTCCTGCACTCTGCAGGCCTGGAGACCTTCCAGACTCTTCTGCCAGCAGAGTTGTTGGAGCTGCTCCAAGGTTTCCTCCCTTTGATGGCATCTGACCTCATTGCCAGGATAGGATGTGATTCTAGTAACTGGCCTCTTGAATATGTAACTGGACATCCTCAAAGGGATGGAGATGCTCAAACCAGGCTTTGATTTAGATTGTTTTCCACATCATTTCACTTCCTCTGTGATGATTTGGGCAACATACTTCTTCTCCTCTTATCCTATAAAAATAAATTTTGAAAGTGGATCAGAGTTATAAATGAAGCCTGCCTTCCTAGGACAATTATGTCAGATGCCTTGTACGTCTACCCTCCCTCTCTCCCTGTGGGGATTAATCTGACCTGTGTCTTGGGACATCATCAAAGAGATTTGGGTCAAGAAAAGAAACCACGAGGTCAAAAGTCAGGACTACGGCAGGTCATTTTTTCTCCCCCATGTTGTTAGACACTTATGTGTATGACTTTATTCTCTTTTTGTCCTTGTCTCTCTCAACAACAAAATCCTTGGTGTTCCCTGTCAGGACACACGGTCCCCAGTCTTTTTCTAAATCCCAAATCATACCATACTTCTATACTATATGACTATTCATTTGATTAACCCATTGACCAGTTGGTGTTCATAGCTCCATTAGAGCTTAAATCAGTATTGAAATTATCATCCACCCCACTCCTAGTGACTCTTATTTGACAATTGTGAACATTAAATCTCAGTGCAGGGAATGTATGTCTGAAAAATCTTGACTTACAAATGGAGATTGTACTGTAAGTGGGAAGTACACACTGGATTTATGAAACACAGAAAAAAAATTTAAACTCTCTCATGATTAAGTTTTGTATAGACTGCACCCACATTGATAATATCTTGGTTATAGTGGGTTAAAATATACTATTAAAGTTAGTTTCTCCTGTTTGTTTTCATTTTTTAAAATCTGGCTACTAAAAAATATTTAAATTCCATAATATAGAGTGCTTAATGTTACTATTGGACAGTGCTGGCAAAGCCATCAGTGAAAACAAAGTCCAGAGAATGTGATTAGGGAAATTTTTTCCCTAGAAAAGGAGTCTACAGTGGCCCACACTGCCAGATGCAGCAAAGTGTCTCATACACCCCCCCACACACACGCGCACACACACACACTGACAGAATGAATCAAACCTCTGCCTAGAGTTCCACCACTTCTCACATGGTATGCGTTTGCATTCTTACTTAATCCTAACTGGACTAATCTCAAGAAAGAAGACAGAAGTGTAGGTAAATTACCAGTTAGGAAGATCTAAAACCAGAAACTAAAGCTCAAGATGTGTGGTGAATTTCCTGTCATGGCTTCTGTTATTAATTCAATATGTTAGGGAGACTTTTCCAAGGAGGGTTGTTTTAAAACTCACTTTTTCTTTACTATGTAAAAATAGACAGGCTATGTAAAGAATAGTTACTCTAGCCAATCAATGAAAAGGAGATGATAGAACACGAATACCCTTATTGTAAGTCACTACTGGATTAGAGAGTTAGGGAACAGCTGACATTGGGTTAATTTGGCCGTAATTAGGCTGATTCTGATTTCATGATCATCATATTGATAGTATTATGCTAGAACCTAAGAAACTTCCCAGCCCCCCTACTATTTAACCACCAAGGCCCACCAACCAGACCAGTCCTTGCTGACACATCCCCTGCCTCCATCCCTTCTGACAACACCTAGAGGATTTCCTCAATTCCAACTCTGTCCCTGTGCTCTTCTACCTGCCCCAGGGCCAGGCAATCATTTTCTCCAAGGCTCAGGCTCTGTGTGTGCCCAGCTCTGTGGATGGCACTTCTCGCTCTAATGAAGACAAACATCACAGCGCAGCCCCTGTGAGCTGCAGCAATTGGACAAAGACTGGGGTTTGCTGACAGAGAAGAACCTTTAGTGGGCACGGTTGCCAGGGTCCAAGAAGCCCCAATGATTCCTCCAGGGAATGTGATGCAGGACAGAGCAGGAATGTCTGCCGTGGTTCAGCTTAGGAATGTCTGTAGGGTGATATAGCTGACATTGGTAATGCATTCGCCAATGTTGTTCACTCATTTACTCATCGTATGTCATGGAGTGCTTTCTACATACGTCTAGGCAACAGTCTCACACTCTGGGGCTCACAGGCAGTGTCAGAAGAATTTCTAAATTTTATTTCTAATATATAGTTACAGCACTGGTAATACACTAAGTGTTCCAAGCATTTTTCAAACATTAACTCCTTTAATACTCTCCATAAACCTACAAAGTATGTATGCTGATCATTATTGTCAACTGAGATATGAAGGAACTGAGGCACCAATCAGGTAAATAACTCAGTCAATACAAATATCTAATAAGGGATTGAGCTGTAATTTGGACGTGAGGAGTTAGCTCCATACTCTGTGTTCTTACCATGACATTTACTCTCCAAAGACTTCACATCATGAAAAAATTTGATCAGTTATCCATTTGCTTGGTGCATTGAGTAACCACACTATTTTATCTGTCTAAAAAATAGAATACATGCGAAGAAACTACTGCACATACACGCTCAAGTTACATCTACCTATGTCCCCCGTCCCTGAAAATTAATACAGAGAACATTTCAGAATGTTTCTTGCCCAGGTTGGGAGGACTCTGAGGAAATCTCAGTGTTGCTATAAGAAGCTGACGACAGGCTGGGAGTGGGTCTAAGGGGAAAGGTGTCCTCAGGAGTCACCATTGAATGACAACATTGATCGGTAAGTCTCAGCAATGACTGAATTCAGGATCTGGTGGTGTTTTAACCTGGTGCTTATCTTCTGTCTGTGGGTTTATGGTGATGCAGCACAGGGAGAGGGGATGGTTCACTGTGTTCTTGGGGAAACCAGACCCATGAAAGAGAGTGAATGATGGTTTCCTTAAACAATGGACTCGTGGTGGGAAAAATTTGGCCTGAAAGAGACAGTCGTGTCCCTGATATAACCAGAAGGAGTTGCCTCTGCTTCAGCCAAGGCAGACAGCCCTTCCTCATGCACTCATTTTATCTGAATGGGAGGAAGGAGGAGGAAATCATGTAATTCTCTTCTGGATGTGAGATCTCTGATGGTAGAGACTGTGCTAGGAGGTTCTGAAAGGCTGCCCTGAGGCATTTCAGACTTGCTGTGACCAGAATGACAAGTGTAAGCACCCCTGCGTATGTCTGGGAAGAGTCAGTGTGTCAAGGAGATGGCTCCCTGGTTCAGAGACTCACAGGAAGAAGCGAGTTTGAACAGCGAAGGTCAGAAATATGGCCAGTGTGGCTGGAGGGAGCCTGAGAAGAGAGAGGAGTGGAGAGAGGAGGGTGATCAGGCTGGATCCTGGGACACGGTAGACTGTTACTTTCTGTTCCTCTGTGACAACTTTACTCCAAAACCTGCCACCTATAAAGTACAAATATTTAACATCTCACAATTTCTATGAGCCAAGCATCAGGCATGGCTTAGCTGGGTGCCTCTGCCTCAAAGTCTCTGTGAAGCAGGGGCTGTGGTCTCCACAGGGCTCCAATGGGGGACCATTCCCACCCAAGATCACTCACATGGGTTTTGTCAGGATCCATTTGGACTGAGAGTCTGAGCTCCTGTCTGTCTGTTGGCTGGACACTCCCTCAGTTCTCTCCTATGGAACCTCTACATAGTGCAACTGAAAACATCAGCACTTGCTCTCCCAGTTTTGGTGATTTGATAGAGAGCAAGAGCGAGAGTAAGAGCGAGTGAGTGAGAGATAGAGAGAGAGAGATGGAAACAGAAGGAGGGAGGTAAGTAGGGAACCTAAGTAAACCAGTAATTTGGAAGTGACAGATGTTTTGTAATTAAAACTTGGAAGTGACATCCCATCACCTTGGCTGTGTTCTGTTGTTCAGAAGCCAGATACTGACCACTTAGTGCTGACATAAGGATGTGCACTCCAGGAGACACCTTCAATGGGGACATTGTGGAGGATCCCACCACATAGGCCAACATGAGGCTCTTAGGACTGATTCTGAGTAAAACAGGGGACTGTGGAAGGCTTAATGCCAGTGGATCACAATGTCTGAATTTCCTCTAATTTCCACCCCTTCAGGCTATAGACCTGAAAATGAGGCTCAGAGCGGCAGTGACTTACCAAAGATCACACATCTGGGACCCAGAGAGGTTCTGACTGGTATTCTATGTGATGTCCTACTCTTTGTACTTCCTCCATCTCTAAGTGTGTTCATTAGACACATGTGACACCAGCTCACAGGTGTTGTACATATTATTACATATACACCTGAAGAGGTCTCTAGGAAGCTGTTTTTAGCCCAACCCTCATTGTGCAGCTTGGGAGACTGGGGAGATCTTGAGAGGCACAGCAGCTTTTGCAGGACACAGAACTGGTAGGAAAAAAGAGGTCTGACCTCAGCTCTGTCTCCTCAAACCTGGGGCCTGGATCCACTCCCAAGGAGCTGTGGGGAGGGTGGTGATGGGTATTTGTGTACAGTGATGGAGATGACACGGGCAAGGAGGGAGAGCAGCCAACAGCCTAGCGGGGGACTTGGATGGGTCTCATTGAAGGAAGGGGCTAAGTCATAGAACCTTGAAGAAGTGACCTCAGTTCCTTGGTGACAGCCCACAACAGAACTTAGAACTTTGGTTACCAGGCACCCACATTTTAATCACAGCCTCTTGTCCAGTTCATTTGAGTGGAGGCACTCAACACGGCAGGATGTTCTCGTGTTGTCCCGTGACTTTCCGGGGCTCTGGCCCCCGGAAAGCCCAGAATGAGAGCGTGTTATGTCGCTTTAGACATTGGCTCAGCCCTCACCTCGAATATGTGTGGCCTTTTGGCAGGACGAACCATGAGGTAACAGTGTAGGCCAGGGCAGACCACTCTAGGTCAGGCCAGAACTGTGATCCCAAAAGGACAGCCCCACACCCCTTGACCCTCAATGTATGTGTGTGTGGGAGGTGGAGTTAGTGAAGATGGGGATGAGGTGGATCCAACCTGAGCAGGAGCAGGAAGCCAGATGGTGGGAGTCGGGCAGTGTGTCATGTTCATGCTCAAGATCTTGGCTGCAGGAGAGGAAGGTGAGTGCTGGAGCTCCTCTATCCGCATGCGAATGCTGGGCCCTCAAAGTGTCCTCGCATTCCTTCCCTGGTGGAGTGTATGCAGATGCCCCTCTGTGCCTGATCTGTCGTGGGGTTTCCCACTGTGGCAAAGTCCAGGCAGGCCCCTGATCCCTCCTGGCCTGACTGCTGGGCACTGTCACTGCAGAGCTGCACCCAGGAGATGGTCGAGGAGCTGGTGTATGCTTTCCAGTTTGCCATCTCCCTGGAGTAGACACAGGTGCACCAGTCCATCAATGACCAGGGCTGCTCTGAGGTGAGTGTGGGTGCAGAGGTGTCTTCACACCCAGGACCCTGAGATGATCAAGGCAGTACTAGAATCCAGACTCAAATATGAGATTCCCCTGGTACCCGCTGCCCCAGAATTTTCTCACTACAGTGCCCCGAAGTCCCACTCCCAAAGGAATCTGGACCTCCACTCCTCCCCACAAGCTACACAGGAGGGTAGAATGTCACCTCAGTCCTCCTGGCGGTTCACAATGATGTCACTGACTGTATGTTCCTCCTCCTCTCCCCCCGTGTCAGGATGAGTCCACTGTGAATTTAAATGAGACCTGCATGATGCGTGGCGTCCAGGCAGGCATGATGGAGAGGCTGACAGATTCCATTGCACCAGCTTTCCTGAGTAGGAACATCTAGAGTTTCACCACCTTCATGATCAACTACTCTGCCTCAGACACATCCCACCGGGTCCTGGACCAGCTGTTTACTAGGTGAGTAGCCACTCCCTCCTCAGCACAGTGGTGACTCTGTCCTCTGCCAGCTGTGTACCTTGGGCAAATCCCCACATCTCTCTCAGCCTCAGTTTTCTCTTCTGAAATGTGGGGGGGGATAAATTTCATGGTGATTTGTAGGGACTAATGGGATCAGCCATGGTAGGTGCTCGCCTGGTGCCTGTATCTGCAGAGAGGGCTGTGGACATGCTGTGGTTGGTCCCCAGCAGCCCTGAGTTTGTTTGGTCCCTCAGACCTGGCTAGGGGCAGCTCATCCCCCGGCGCTCTCTCTCGGAGCATCCAAGGGCAGGCTCGGCACCAGCCCCACCCTACTATCCACTGCAACGACCATCGTCCTCCCTCGGGAGGCCTGGGCAGGACAGGGACCCGGGTGTGGGAGTTCGCCAGATCTCACGTCTGACACAGCGCTTGCCAGGTTGCTTCCTCCTCTGACAGGGGCCCAGCAGACACGCCAGGAGACTTGGCAGCCGTCCCCAGGGCTATGTCCTCCAGAGGTCGTCCCCTTGGAATGGGCCTGGCCCAGGTGCCAGTTTCGGCTGGTTAGCCAGCATCCTTTGGAGAAAGCAGGCAAGCCGAGCCAGGCTTGCATTGGCCATGGGCGTGACACCTGCGACCTCAGGCAGAGGGCCCCACACGTGCCCTCCATGGCTGATTTCACCTCAGAGCCATGGTCTGGGCACCAGGAAGGCCAGGCCTTCCAGACTCCAGGGAGGGGGCTGGGACCTGTCGCCGGAAGGGTTTGCCCAGTTTGGCCCTGTCTACATAGCCCTGTGGTGCCATCTGCCTGTCTTGGCCCTTCTGACTCCACAGAGACTTTCCTACACCTGGTCTGGCTGCAGTCGCAAAGTGCAGGTGTGGGGTGAGGACATGGCTTTGTCTTTCCAGGAAGAAATGAGACCCTGGAAAAGGTGCTGTTCCAGGCAGAGCCTTGAGGTTGAAGCCCAGTACGCCTGTGGCCATCAGGGCCAGAGCAATGCTTCCAAAGAAGGGAAGAGGGCTTCAAGCTGAGTGGGAGTGGGGGAGGGGAGGGAGCGGTCAGAGCTTGGCGGGAGGGCAGGGTCTTCATTGAGGACCCCCGAGGCCAGCCCTAGACCCGGGGGTCGCGCATGCACACATGGCCTGTGCGGAGGTGTGGGGGGTTGAACCCAAGCCCACAGGGCTACCAGAACGGCCAGAGAAAGAAAGTTCCGTGGGGGAGGTAGGGCGAGGTGGTCATGGTGTGCCACCTTCCTCCTCTCAGATCCCAGAGGGAGAAAGAGAGAGGGAGAGAGAGTGAGAGAAAGGAAGAGACAGAGAGAAAGAGAGAGAGAGAGAGAGAGAGAGATCCATGACGTCTGAGTCGCTGCCTCCACCGCTGGCTGGTGCCAACTCACCCGCCATCCCACTTGCACCCACCACCCCCACGCCCGCCCCAGGGCCAGCCCCACAACAGAGAGGCCGGTTCCTGGTCACCTTCGTGACTTTTCTTCTGGACCTGACCCCAGTACATGGGAAATGGGCCGGACAAGCCTTTACACGTCTCTGTGCATGACAATCGTCTTGATCTCCTCTCCCATCCCACAGGCCCACCCACGACTTCCGCCTTTGTCATTAGCGCAGGAGAGGATGCAAGATGAGAAACTCTGCCATTGTGGCGAGAGACTCAATTTCCCTGTTCTCTCCCATGGAAACATGTTCTTCACCTGGGTCTGATTTTCTCCAGCCAACCTGTCTTGTTAAGGATTTGACCAGCCGTAAGAACCTGCAGGGAAAGGGTGGAGGGGGATTCTCTCTCTGCCCTGGCAGCCCCGAGCTGGGTCGGTCCCTCAGACCTGGCCAGGGGCAGCCCACCCCCCGGCGCCCTCTCCTGGAGCATCCAAGGGCAGGCTTGGTGCCAGCGCCACCCCTCTCTCCACTGCCACGACCATCGTCCTCCCTCAGGAGGCCTGGGCAGGACAGGGTCCCGGGTGTGGGAGGCCGCCAGAACTCAGGTCAGCCACACCGTTTGCCAGGCAGCTTCTTCCTCTGTCTGGGGCCCAGCACACGCCCCAGGAGACTTGGCAGCCGTCCCCAGGGCTATGTCCTCCGGAACTCGTCACCTTGGAAGGGGCCTGGTCCAGGTGCCAGGTTCGGCTGGTGGGCCAGCCTCCTTGGGAGAAAGCAGGCAAGCCGAGCCAGGCTTGGAGTGGCTTTGGACGTGACACCTGAGACCTCAGGCAGAGGACCTCATGTGTGCCCTCCATTGCGGATTTCTCTCCAGAGCTGTGGCCTGGACACCAGGAAGGCCAGGCCTTCCTGAGTCCAGGGAGGAGGCTGGGACATGTCGCCGGAAGGGCTCGCCCAGTTTGGCCCTGGATCCCTAGCCCTGCAGTGCCATCTGCCTATCTCAGCACTTCTGACTCCACAGAGCCTTTCCTACACCTGGCCTGGCAGCAGTCGCAAAGCGCAGGCGTGAGATGAGGCCATGGCTTTGTATTTCCAGGAAGAAATGAACCCCTGGACGAAGCAGCTGGCCCAGGCAGAGCCTTGAGCTTGAAGCCCAGTATGCCTGTGGCCATCAGGCCCAGAGCAATGCTGCCAAGGAAGGGAAGCGGTCTTCCATGTGAGTGGGAGTGGGAGTGGGGGAAGGGAGGGAAACAACAGCTGAAGCCAAGTACAGAAGAGCGGCGATGGAGCAGTTGCAGCAGTGTGGCACCAGAGGTCTGCCCCTGTCAGTCAGAGCCTGGCTGCAGGGTGGTGCCTTCACTGAGGAACCACGCGGCAAGCCCTAGGCCCCACCAGTCGTGCATGCGCCCTTGTCCTGTGCGGGGGTGTGGGGGCCTGAACCCAAGCTCTCAGGGGTCCCAGAGCTGCCAGAGAAAGAAGGGCCCACGGGGGAGATAGTTGAGGTGGGCAGGGCACGCGACCTTCCTTTCCTCAGGTCCCCGAGGGGGGGAGAGAGAGGGAGAGAGTGAGAGATCCATGACCTCTGAGTCGCTGCCTCCACAGCTGGCTGGTGCCTACTTACAAGCCATCCCATTGCACCCACCACCCCCACGCCTGCCCAGGGGCCATCCCCACCACAGAGAGGCCGGTTGCTGGACACCTCCATACCTTCCCTTCCGTTCCTGACCCCAGTGCAGGGGAAACTCTTCAGACAAGCCTTTACATGTCCCTCTCCATGACAATCGTCTCCCTCCCCTCTCCCATCCCACAGGCCCACCCATGACATCCACCTTTGTCATTAGCTCAGGAGAGGATGCAAGATGAGAATCTCTGCCATTGTGTGGAGAGACACAGTTTCCTGCATTTCTCCCATGGACACATGTTCTTCAGCTAGGTCTGATTTGCGCCAGCGAACCTGTCTTGTTAATGATTTGGCCAGCCATGAGAACCTGAAGGGAAATGGCAGAGGGGGATTCTCTCTCTGCCCCCAACAGCCCCTCTCTGGGTCGGTCTCTCAGAGCTAGCCAGGGGCAGCCCATCCCCCGGTGCCCTTTCCCGGGGCATCCAAGTGCAGGCTCAGTGCCCGCCCCACCCCTCTCACCACTGCCAACACCATCGTCCTCCCTTTGGATTCCTGGCCAGAACAGGAGCCTGGGTGTGCAAGGCCACCTGATCGCTGGTCTGGCACACCGCTTCCCAGGCTGCTTCCTCCTCTCACGGGGCCCAGCACATGCCCCAGGAAACTTGGCAGACGTCCCCAGGGCTATATCCTACGGAACGTGTTCCCTCGGAAGGGGCCTGGCCCAGGTGCCAGGTTCGGCTGTTTGACCAGACTGCTTTGGAGAAAGCAAGCAAGCTGAGCCAGACATGCAGTGACCCTGGGCATGACACATGAGACCTCAGGCAGAGGACATCATGGGTGTCCTCCATATCGGATTTCTTCCCAGAACCATGGCCTGGGCCCTAGGAAGGCCAGGCCTTCCCGACGCCAGAGAAGAGGCTAGGAACTGTCCCTGGAAGGGCTTGCCCAGTGTGACATAGGCTCCCAAAGGCCTATGGGCTGCTGGCGCCGCACTTCCTGCTTTGTCATATGCCTGTCTCGGCCCTTTTGTCTCCACAGAGACTTTCCTCCACCGGGCTGCAGTCGCCAAGTCTAGGCGTGGGGTGAGGCCACGGCTTTGTCTTTCCAGAATGAAATGAGCCCTGGGACAAAGCAACTGGCCTAGGAAGAACCTTGAGCTCGAAGCCCAGTCTGACTGTGGCCACCCTGGGTAGACCCACCCTTCCAAGGAAGTGATGCGGCCTGTGATCTCTGAGGAATTGGGGGAGGTGAGGGAGACTGCAGCTGCAGCCAAGTCAAGAAGGGCAGGGTTCCTTCAGCTGCAGCTGGTAGTCGCCGAGGGACGCCCCAGCCTGTCAGATCCTGGCTGGAGGATGGGGCCTTCACTGAGGACCCCTGAGGCCAGCCCTAGTCTCGGGTGGCCGAGCATGCACCCTTGGCCTGAGGGTCTTGAATCCAATCTTGCATGGTTCCGAGAGCTGCCAGAGAAAGAAGGGACCATGGGATAGGTAGGCGAGGTGGGTAGCGCGCACCATCTTTCTCTCCTCAGGTCTCCGAGGGAGAGAAGAGAGAGAGAGAGACACAGAGAGATTGAGAGAGAGAGAAAGAGAGATCACTGACCTCTGAATCGCTGCCTCCACCGCTGGTACCAACTCACACGCCATCCCACTTCCACCTACCACCCCCACGCCCGCCCGGGGCCAGCGCCACCACAGAGAGGCGGGTTGCTGGTCACCTCTGTGTTGTCCCTTCTGGAACTGACCCCGGTGCAGGGGAAACGGTTCTGACAAGACATTACGTGTCCCTCTGCATGACAATTGTCTTCTTCCAGTCTTGACTTCCACATGCCCACCCCCAATATCCTCCTTTCTCATAAGCCCAGGAGAGGATGCAAGATGAGAATCTCTGCCTTTGTGTGGAGAGACTCATTTTCCCGGGTTTCTCCCATGCACTCATATTCTTCAGTTCGGTATGATTTTCTTTTGTGAACCTGTCTTGTAAACGGTTTGGCAAGGCATAAGAAACTTAAGGGAAAGGGCGGAGTGGGATTCTCTCTCTACCACCAACTGCCTCGAGCTGGGTCAGTCCCTCAGGCCTCTCCAGTGGCAGCCCATCCCCAGGCGCCCTCTCCCGGGACATCCCGAGGCAGGCTAGCTGGCAGCCCCACCCCACTCGCCACTGCCACGACCATCGTCCTCCCTCGTGAGGCCTGGGCAGGACAGGGACCCAGGTGTGAGGGGTCTCCTGATCTCACCTCTGACACACCCGTTGCCAGGCTGATTTCTCCTCTGACGGGGCCCAGCACATGCCCCAGGAGACTTGGAAGCCATCCCCAGGGCTATGTCCTCTTGACCTTGTCCCCTCTGGAAGTGGCCTGGCCCAGGTAGGATGTTTGGCTGGTTGTCCCGCCTCCTTTGGAGAAAGCAGGTGAGCCGATCCAGCCATCCTGTCGCCCTCTGCCTGGCACCTCTGCACTCAAACAGAAGGCGTCACACATGTCCTTCTTCCTGCTTTTCTCCCCAGAGCCATGTCCTGGGGTACTCTTAGTGTTACATTAGTGTTATGTTTGGTTTCCGGTAACTGTCAGTTTTAGGGTTTGGTTTAGTTTTCCGGTTAGTGTTAGGTTTATATTTAGGTATATGTTTCTGGTTAGGGTTAGGTTTATGGTTCTGCTTAGGGATAGGGTCATGATTCGCGTTAATGGTATGTTTGAGTTTAGGTTAGTGTTAGGGTTAGGGTTGACGTTAGTGTTATGGTTGATTGCCAGGTTTGGGTTAGATTTCAGGTTAGGGTTAGGGTTCAGTTAGCATAAGGTTATCATCTGGTTAGTGTAAGTGTTAGGGTTTCTGTTACTATTGGGGTTAGGGTTATGGTTAGCATTAGGGTTATGGTTCTGTTTAGTGTTAGCGTTTGGGTTTGGTACAGATTTGTTTTACGTGTAGGGTTAGCTTTAGAGTTTAGGGTTAGGCTTAGAGTTAGGGTCAGTGGTCAGGTTCAGTTTAGCGTTGGGGTTAGTGTTAGGGTTCTAGTTAGATTTAGGGTTATGGTTAGGTGTAGTGTTAGTGTTAGTTTTCGGGTTAATGTCAGGGTCAGGGCTTGGTTTTGATATCAGTTTAGGCTTAGGGTTGTGGTTGGGTTAGGGTTCGGGTTCGTTTTCAGGTTCTTGTTAGGGTTAGGATTCAGGTTAGCATTCAGGTTAGTGTTAGGATTTGGGTTAGGCTGAGGTTAGGGTTAATATTCGGATTAGGGTTATTATTAGTTTTCAGGTTCGAAAAATGCTGAGCTTTAGCTTTAGGTTTCTTGTTAGGGTTAGGGTTAGGGTTAGGGTTAGGGTTGGGTTTGGGTTAGGGTTAGGGTTAGGTTTACGTTTTGGTTTCCGATTAGGGTTATGGTTAGCGTTAGGGTTTGATTTAGGTCTAGGGTTAGGGTTAGAGTTAGGGTTAGCATTGGGTTTGGATTAGGGTTAGGGTTAGAATTAGGGTTAGAAATACGTTTAGAGTTCAGGTTATGGTTAGGCTTAGCAATAGGTTTCGGGTTAGGGTAATATTTAGTTTTAGTGTTAGGGCTAGTGTTCGAGTCAGGGTTAGGCTTAGGGTTCAGGTTCGTGTTCTGGTTAGGGTTAGGGTTAGAGTCGGGCTAAGATTAGGTTTAGGCTTAGGGTTACAGTTCAGGCTAGGATTGCTGATATGGTTACGGTTAATTTTCATGTTGTGTTTAGGGTTATGTTTAAGGTCAGGGTTGTTTTGGGGTTAGGGTTATGGTTAGGGTTCGAGTTCATTTTCTGGTTAGTGTTAGAGTTATATTTTGCTTTGTTGGGACGGTTAGGATTAGGGTTACTCTTAAGGTTATGTTAAGGTTTAGGGTGAAGTTAGTGTTTGGATTAGGATTAGAGTTAAGGTTTGGGTTTTTGACGGTGTTAGTGTCAGGGTCGGATTCGGCTTTGTGTTTGCGTTAGTTTCAGGGATAGGGTTAAGGTTCAGGTTAGAGTCTGGGTTAAGATTGGGGTTCAGGTTATTGTTAGAGTTCAGGTTAGCTTTAGGCTTAGGGTTAGGGCTGGGGTTGGGGTTAGTTTTGGATAAAGGATAGGGCTTGGTTCAGTTGGGTTTGGGTTCGAGTTAGGGTTAGGTTTAGGATTCAGATTCGAGTTACGGTTAGGGTTATTTTTCATGTTAGACTTAGCGTTATGGTTACGGTTAGTGTTCGGGTTAGGGTTAGATTTTGGGTTAGAGTTCAAGTTAGGGTTATGTTTTGGTTCAGGTTAGGGTTAGCGTTAGTTTTAGTGTTAGGGTTAGTGTTTGCTTTAGGGTTATAGTTAGTGTTTGGTGTCAGTATCAGGTTAGGTTTATTGTTAGGGTTCAGGTTAGCGTTTGAGTTAGTGTTAGGGTTTGGATTCGTGTTAGGTTTAGGGTTAGTGTTCATCTTAGTGTTAGGGTTAGTTTTATGGGTAGGGTTGGGTTCTGGTTCGGTTTAGGTCTAGGGTTCTGTTTAGGGGTAGGGTTCCAATTTGTGTTCATGTTAGGGTTAGGATTAGGGTTATTGTGAGGTTTAGGCTTAGCTTTATTTTGAGGTTTGCCTTCTGATTAGGGTAAGGTTTAGGTTTCGGGTCAGGATAAGATTAGGTTTATGTTTAGCGTTGGATTAGGCTTCCGGTTAGGGTTAAATTTGGAGCCCTGTTTAGAGTTTTGTTTAGGGTTCGGCTTATGCTTAGGGTAGCTAAAAGGTTAGGGTTAGGTTGGGTTATGTTTACTGTTAGTGTTCATGTCAGGGTTAGGGTTATGTTTAGTCTTAGAGTTAGTGTTCAGATTAGGGTTAGGATTAGTGGTAGGGGTAGGGTTAAGGTTAGGGTTAGGGTTAGGGTTAAGGTTAGGGTTAGGTCTGGGTTATGTTTAGGGCTAGGGCTAGGATTAATGTTATGGTCATTCTTAGAGTTAGATGAGGTGGTTTGTGTTTCAGTTAAGGTTAGGTTTAGCAGTAAGGATATGATTAGGAATGGGCTGGTGTTTGTGTTAGGACAGGTTTAGGGCTACAGCAAGGGCTACGGATAGGGTTAGTGTTGGATTACATGTAGTGTTGTGGTGAGAACTAGGAGTAGGTGTAGTGATAGTGTTAGTGTTATGGCAAGAGTTTTCATTAGGGCTAGGTTTAAGGCTAAGTTTAGTTATTACATTTAGAGTTAGGTTTCTCTTTAGGTTTATAACTAGATTCATTTTTACGGTTTGGGATGGGGCAGGTTTTGATGTTAGGGCTAGGTGTATGATTAAGGTTATGTCTGACGTTAGTGTCGTGTGTGCCTTAGGGTGGGGACAATGGAAAGTGTAGGAATAGGCGTAGGGTTTTTGTTTGGGTTAACACTAGGGTTAGAGTTAGGGTTATGCTAGTGTTAGGGTTACTGTTAGGGCTAGGGCTAGGACTAGGTTTTAAGTTACGGTTAGAGTTGGCTTAGGGTTACAGTTACAGTTGGTGTGTATATGATTAAGGTTAGGGCTAGGGGGAGTTTTAGTGCTTGGGGTAGGTTTAGGGTTAGAGCTAAAGTTGGGTTAGGGTTCATGATACAAACCCCAACCCTAGCCCTAAAACTAATGTTAACATTAATCCGAATGTGAAGCCTAATTCTCACCATAGCCCTAACCCTAACCCTAACACTAACCCTAACCATAACCATAACCTTAGACATAACCTTATCCCTAACCCTAACCCTTAATCTAAACCTACAATTACCTTTACACTAAACCTACAGTTACCACTAACCCTATACCTGACCCTTACAACAACACAACTCCAACCCAAACACTAACATTAACAATAACAATAATTCAAGAATTAGCACTAAGCCTAATCCTATCCCTATCCCTAACACTAACCCTAGTCCTAGACTTAACCCTAACCCTGGCACTAGCCTTAGCCCTAAACCTAGCCCAAACTGTAACCCTAATCCTAACCCTTGCCCTAGATCTAGCCCTAACCCAACCTACAGCTGAAACTAATCCTAGCCCTAGCCCTAAAACCTAGACCTTACACTAGCCATAACCCTAACTCTATGTCTAAATGTAGCCTTTACCCAAATCTTAACCCTAACTTTAACACTATGCTAACTCTAGTACACTAACTCTAAACGTTAAGGCTAACACTAAACTTAAATTTAATCCTAACAATAACCCTAACACTAATACAACCATAGCCCTAACCCTAAACCTAACCCTCACCGTAACTCTAACCCAAACATTATCCTTATCCCTAATCTTAAATCCAAGCCTAACGCAACCCTAACCCCAACCCTACCCCTCCTTCTCTCTATAAAACTAACTCTAACCATAACCAAAACCTAACCCTAACCCTATCCTTAAACGTGGGAACAGGTTTGTATAGGACAGGGAATCCAGAGTAGAGCTGAGCCAAATCATGTCTAACACCCATTCCTGGAAATAAACTCATACCCCATCTCCATTCCCTCCAGCGAGTAAGGATCACATAATACCTAAAATACATTTGGCAAAGATTGCTGTTTGGAATCCTAAACCAAAACAGTACACAAACCCTAATCTGAACCCTAAGCCTAACATTAACCCTAACCCTAACCTTAACCTGAACCCTAATCCTAACCCTAAACTGTACGTAGCCTTAACCCCAACCCTACCCCTCCTTCTCTCCATAAACAAACTCTAACCCTACACAAACCCTAACCCTAACCCTAATCCAATCCGAAGCCTAAGCCTAACCCTACCCCTAACACTAATCATATGCAGAACCCTAACGCTAACACAAACACTAATATTAACCATAACACTAAGACTAGACATCACCCACACCTAACATTACCCCTAACGTTAACCCTAAACCTAACCCTAACGGTGACCTTATCCCTACCCCTACTCTTAACCCAAACACTTAGCCTAAGCCTACCCAAAGCCCTAACCCTAATCCTACTGTAATGTTACCCATAGCCTTAAAATAACACTTAACAGAGACCTAATGTTAGCCCTAACCCTAAACCTGGCTCGAGCCCAAACCCTATCCCTAAGCTTAACCCTAAACCTAACACAAACCCTAGCCCTACCATAACCATATCCCTAAGCCAACACTTACCACTACCCCAGACCCTAGTCATAGCCCTAAACCTAACCCTAACACTAACACTTAGTCTAACCCAACCATAACTCTAACCGTAATCTTGGACAGACTCCTAACACAAACTCTTTCCTTAACCCTAAGCCTATTCCTAACCCTAAGCCAAACCTAAACACTAAACATAATGGTAACCTTAACACTAAACCTACTCTTAAACCTAACCTTAACCCTAATATCAGCCCTAAGCCTAACCAAATTGCTAAGTCTAACACTAGGTTTAACCAAAATGCTAGCACTACACATAACACTAACCCTAAAGCTAGCACTAACCATAAACCTAAACCTAGCACTAGATTTAACCCTACACCTAACCGTAGCACTGCACACAAGCCCTAACCCTAACACAAATCCAAGCCCCAGACCTGACCCTAAACTTAGCCCCAGACATGACCATATCCATAACTCTAACCCTAGCTCTAGGCCAAATTCTAAACCTAACCATAACTATAGACCTAGGTTTAGCCCTAATGATAACCCTAGCCCTTTCCATAACCCTGGCCCTAACGTTAACTCTAACACTATCACTATCCCTAAACTTAGTATTAACACTAAGGCTAACCATAACCATAGCCCTAAACACAACAATAGCCCTAGTCCTAACCCTAACACTAAGCATAGACATAAGACTAGCCTTAACACAAACCCTAGCCCTAAACAAAACACTAAGCTTAACTATAACTCTAACGCAACACTAACATTAACCGTAGATCTAAAACAACCCCTAACCCAAACCCTTCTACTAACCCACCCTAACCCTAGTCCTAAACCTATCCATAAATCTAGGCCTATTATCAGCCCTAACCTAGCCTTGCCCTAACCTGAACTCTAGCCCTAATGCTAACTCTAACACTAAACCTACCCCTAACTCTCACCATAACCCTAACCCTAACCCTGACCCTAACCCTAAGCCAAACACTAACCTAACACCTACACTTACTACTACCCCACCCCTAAACCTAACCCAACACTAACCCTAACCCTACCCCTAACCTTAACCAAACCTAACTCTAACTTGAACCCTAACCCTAATGTGAACCTTAATTCTCACCCTAGCTCTAGGCCTAACCTTATCTTTAACCCTAACCGTTCCCCTACACCAACCCCTTCCCTAAACCTAAACCTAACCAAACACCTACCACTACCGCAACAATATCCGTAACACCAAGCATAACCCAACCCTAATGCTAACTCTAACACTAATCTTACCCCAAGTTCTAATCCTATCCATGGCCCTAGTTCTAACACTAAATATAACACTAGTCATAACTCTAAACCTAACCCTGTCCCTAGCCCTAACATTAACCATTACACGAACCCTAACCCAAAACCTAACCATAACCATAACCCTAATCCAACCTCACCCCTATCCTTACGCCTACCTCTAATCTTAAAACTTATGCTAACTGTAACTGTACCATTTTATGTAACCCTAAACCTAACCCTAACCTTACCGCTGTGACGAACCCTAAACAAATGCGTAGCTCTAAACCTAACCATAGCCATAAACCTAAAACTAACACTAAACCTATCCCTAACCCTCGCCATAGCCATAAACCTAACCCTAACACTAACCCTAACCCTAACCATAACCCTTACCCTAAACCTAAATCTACTTCTAACCATAACGCTAACTCTAACCTTGACCCAAGTCTTGAACTAACCCTAGCCTTAAACCCAACCCCAACCCTAACCCTAATCCTTGTCCTCACCTGACCCCTAACACTGTCCCTAGCCTTAACACTAACCCTAATGTTATCCATAATCCTAAAACGAGCCCCAGCCCTAGACCGAACTTTAACTGTAACCCTAACCCTAAAACTGGGCCTAAAACTTAGCCCAACCCCGATCACTAACACTAATGCAGCCCTATGCCTTGTCCTAAATCTGACACTAAACTTAACAGTAAAACTGAAGCTAACCCTAGTCTAAGCCCTAGACCAAGCCTTAGCCATAAACTTAACCACAGCCCTAACTCTAGCCCTAGCCCTAATGTTAATCTTAATGTAATTCCCACAGCTAACAGTATCACTACCCCTAACCTTAACTGTAACCCTAACCCTATCCCTAAAACACTTTTTATCCAGACCCTAAGACTTAAGGTAACACCAACCCTAACACTAACTCAACCCTAAACCCAAACCTAACTGTAACCCTAACCCTAACTTAAGCCTAACAATAACCCAATCCCTAGTGATAACACTAACACTAATCTTAAGCATAATCATAACCCTAAACCTACACCTACACCTAACCGTAACCCTATGCCTAACTGTAACCATAACCCTAAATCTTAGCTAACTCCTACCCCTAAGTCTAACCCTCACCCTAACTCTAACGCTAACCCTAACACTACCCCTACGGCTACACCTGATACTACCCTGAACCTTAACATTAACTCTTTAATCCAACCACAAATCTAATCCCCAAACTAATCCTAGCATTAACCCTAACCCAAACCCTTGCTCTAAACCTAGCACTAACCCTAACACTAACCCTAGCCCTAACCCTAAAGCCAGCCATAGACCCAGCCTTAACCCTAACCCTAAACCTAAGACAAACCCAAACCCTAACCATAATTTTAGCCCAGACCTACCTCTAACCATAAACCTACACTTAACCCTAACTGTGGCTCTAGACCCTAGTGCCAACTCTAACACTAGCCGTAAACCTAAATCTAACCCTAACCCTAAAAGTAACCATAACCCAATCCCTACAACTACCACTGACCTTAACCCGAACACTAACCCTAAACCTATCCCTACACCTACTCCTCCCCTAACCATAACCTTAATCGAAACCCTAACCCCTCCATAACCATAGGCCAAACTCGAATGCAACTCTAACCCCAACCCTACCAATAACCATAAAACTAACCCTAACCCTAAACCAAACGTAACCCCAACTCCATCCCTAATAATAACACTATTCCTAACACTAGCTATAATCCTATCCTTGGCCCCAGTCCTAATCCTAAACCTAGCCCTAGCCCTAAACTTACCCCTAACCCTAACACTAACATTAGCCCTACCACTATCCCTACAAGTACCGCTCTGCTAAACCTAACCTTAAGCCAAGACTAACACTAACCTTAACCCCAGTCTCAGCACTAACACAAACCCTAACCCTAAGCCTATCTCTACCCATACACCTACACCTCCCCTAATCCTAATCCAAACCCTAAGCTTAAACCTAACCCTAACGCAAGCTTAACCCGAAACATGACCCTAACGTTAACCATAAAACTAACATTAACTCTGTACCAAACCTAACCTTAACCCTAAACCTTACCCTAACACTAATCCAAGTCCTGCACCTACACCTACTAAGTCTAAACCTAACCCTAATTCAAACCGACCGCTAACCACCCCACCCCTACCCTTACCCCTAAACCTAATGCGAACTCTAACTCAGCTCTACCCCTAACGCTACCCCTAACGTTAACCCTAACCCATTCGTACCCATTCCTTAATCCTAGCCATAGCCCTAAACATAAAACTAACAACAGCCCTAGCCCTAAACCTGACCTAGCACTAACCCTAGCCCTAAACCTAACACTAAACCTAGCACTAACCATAGTCCTACCTTAACCATTGCACTAACACTCCATCGCCACCCTGAGCCCTCTCACACTAACCCAACCCTAACCCAAGCCTAACCCTAAACCTAACCCTAAGCCTAACACTATCGCTCACAGTAACCATAACCCTAGCCATAACCCTAACCCAAGCTCTAACCTCATCTGTAATGTTAACGTTAACCATTGCCCTAGACATAACACTAAACCAGCCCTACACATGAAATTAACCATAGTCCTAGTCCTAAACCTAAACACAGGCCTAGCCTTAGCCCTCAATCTAGACCTATCCTTAACTCTAGCCATGGCCCTAACCTTAACCCTAACATTAACACTATCTATAACCCTAGCACAAACACTAATGCTAACCCTGAACCTAACCAAACAGTAAAAAGCCATCTCAATTCCCCATTATAAACCCATCACCATAGCCCTAACACTAACCTTACCCTTAACCCTAAAACTAGCCCTAACGGTGACGCTGCACTACACCTAACCATAAACCAAATCCTTACCCTACTATAACTCCAAATCTTACCTTAATTCTAGCGCTAGCCCTACCCTCACGCTAGTGCTAGTCCTAACACTAACCCTAACACTAACCTTAACTCTATCCCTAGCCCTAGCCCTACCTTTAAGACTAAAACTAGTCCTAACCCTAACACAAACCCTAACACTACCCTATGTCAAACTCTACCCTTACACCTGACTATAACCCTAACCATATCCCTAACCCTAACCCTCAACGCTAGCCCTAACCCAACACAAATCTTAGCTCTAGATGTGACCCTAAACTTAGCCCTAACACTAGCCATAACTCGAACCCTAACACTAACCCTAGCTCTAACCCAAACACTAACCCTAATCATATATCTAGACCTAGTTCTAGCACTAACGCTAACCCTAACCCTGTACATAGCCCTGGCTCTAACAGTAACCCTAACACTAGCCCTATCACTAACCCTAACCCTAAAACTACTCCTAAACCTAATCCTAAACCATCTCTAACTCCAATCCTACCCATTCCCCTAAGCCTAACATTAACCCTAACTCTAACTCAGCTCTAGGCTAACCTTGACCCTAACACTTATCCTAGACTAAGCCACAGCCCTAACCTTAGTTTCATCACTAACACTACCTGTAACTCTGTCCCTAACAAAAACCGAGCCCCAGCAATTGCC
Source organism: Diceros bicornis minor (assembly GCF_020826845.1). Lineage (NCBI taxonomy): Eukaryota > Metazoa > Chordata > Mammalia > Perissodactyla > Rhinocerotidae > Diceros > Diceros bicornis. Next base: position 1,197,959 of record NW_026691791.1, read on the forward strand.
CTAGCCCTGCCCCTAAACTAAACTTACCTCTAACAATAACTCTACCATTAAAAGTAAACTTAACCCTAGCTCTAGGACTAACTCTAAACCTAAAACTTATCCTAACTCTAATTTTAGCTCTAGGCCTAACCCTAACCCTAGCCTAGAGGTGACCCTAACGCTAACACTAACCATCACCCAACACTAATCATAACCCAACACTAACCCTAACCCTAATGTTAACTCTGCCCTAATCCTAGCCCTAACCCTAATGCCAACACTAGCCCAAGTCCAAACCCTAACCCTAACCCTAGTCCTAATCCTACTCCTAACCATGATACTAGCCCTAAACCTGACACTAACCCTAAGTCTATACATAACCCAAACTCTAACCCAAAATTAACCCTAACCTACCACTAACCTTAGCTGTAGCCCTAAAATTGCCCCTACCCATAATGCTAAGCATAACCCTAATCCTAGCTCTATACTTAACCCTACTCTTAATGCTAGGCCCAACCCTAGCCCTCAGCATAATCCTAGCCCTAAGCCTAACTCTAGTCCTAATGGTAACTCTCAGCTACAAGCAGCCCTAACACTCATCGTAACGTTAACCCGAACCCAACCGTCACCCTACCCCTAAGCCTACCACTCCTCTAACTCTAACCCTAACCCAACTCTTACCACTCTACTAGCCCTATTCCTAACCTAACCCTTACCCTACCCTTACCCCTACCCTTAACTGAAAACCGAAACAATCCCTAACCATAACCATAACATTAATCCTAACCCTGGCCTTTATCCTAAGCATAGCCCTAGCCCTAACACTATCCCTAACTTAGTCGTAACCCTAATGATAGCCCTAGCTCTAGCTCTAGTCCTAACCCTAGCCCCAAACTAACCCAAACCCTACAGTAATCCGAACCCTAGCCCTAACCCTAACCCTAAACCGATTTCCAGCCTTAGTCCTAATCCTAACTGTAGCACTAACTCTAGACCTAATCCTAACTGCAGCTATAAACCTAACCCAAACCTTAAGCTTAAACCTAAGACTAATCCAAGGCCTAAACCTAGCCCTTACCCTAACCCTTGTCTTAAGAGTAACCTTAACGCTAGACCTCCCCGTAAATCTAGCACTAAATCTAAACCTAACACACCCATAACCTTAACCATAACCATAGATCGAACCTTAACCCTAGCCCTAACCTTAACCATACCCTAAACCTAGCTGTAACTCTAACCCTTCCCCTAAACATAAAACTAAAAGTAGCTCTAGTACTAACCCTAAACCTAACCCTGACCCTAAACCTAGCCATAGACCTAAGGCTAACCCAAACCCTAGACAGAGACCTGAGCCTAATCCAAGACCTACCTCTAACCAAAACCGTAATTATAACCATAAAACTAACCATAACCCTAGCCATAGGCTTAACTTCTACCCTAGCCGTAGACCTGACCCTAACCACAACTCTAACCCTAACTCTAACCCAACAGTAGCCCTAACCCTAATGCTAACCATGACCTAATCATAGCCCTAGCCCTAACCCCAACACAAGCCCTAGTCCTAACCCTAACCACAACCACAGATATAAATCTAGCTCTAAACCTAAGCCTAACCCTAAACATAGCCTTAACCCTAACCCTTACCCTAACCCTAAGCCTAACATTAACCCATACTCTAACCCTAACAGTAACCCTAGACCTAGCCCTAGAACTAACACTAATCCTAGCCTTATCCCTAGACCTAGTGCTAACCTTAACCCTATGCCTAACACTAACCTTAACACTAATGCTAACCCTAACCCTAAGCCTAAATCTAGCCATAACCCTAGCCCTAGCCTTAACCTTAATGCTAATACTAACAGTAACCCTAACCCAAACCCTAACCCTACCCCAACCATAACCCTAACTCTAACCCAACTCTAACCTTACCCCTAACTCTATCACTACTCCTACCCGTCACCTTAACACTTACCTTATTTTTCCCCCAAAACCACAGTAGATAGTTGGATGTTATAGCTGCACATCCTTCTAGTTGCTGTATATGGGATGCGGCCTCAGCATGG